>NC_140585.1:770236433-771483933 GCF_964204655.1 Triturus cristatus
GGAACGAGGCGGTTGCCAGGGAGCTGATGATGGTGTGGCAGAGCATGGGTGCGATGGTGTCGGCGGCTCGGTTGAAAATGTGTTGGGGCAGGGGTCCATGGGGGCCCCGGAGTGGATTTACTTCATCGTCTTCAGTGTGTCTTCAGTGGTGAGGGCTGTCCAGTTGTCAATCGCTGGCTTCAGGGTGTCGGGGTGGTTGGTGAGGGTTCAGTGTGTTGGTTGTCTTCGTCGAAGTTGTCGTAGATGCTCTTGATTTTGTTGTGGAAAAAGGTGCTGAGTTTGTCGCAGAGGTCTTGTGAGGAAGGGATGTCGGTGGACTCCCTGGTGGGCTGGGCGAACTCCTTGATGATGTTGAAGAGTTCTTTGCTATTGTGTGCATGGGTGGAGATTCTGTCTTCAATTGCTTTTTTCCTCGTTTTTCTGATGAGTTGGTGGTGGGCGTTGGTGGCAGCTCTGAAGTTGTTGTGGGCTTCGGTGGATTTGGTGTTCTTCCAGGCCTTTTCAAGGCTTCGGCAAGTGCGTCTGGACTCTCCAAGTTCAGTGGTGAACCATCTAGCTTTCTTGACGTGGGTGTTGTTGTTTTTCTTGGGGGGGCTCTGGTTTTGGCGCTGTTGGAGATCCATCTGTGCAGGGTTCGGGCTGCGGTGTTAGGGTCGTCGTTCTCCACGATGATTGGGGTGGAGTTGCTGAGTGGTGAGGTTAGCTGGTCGTCGGTTATTCTGGTCCAGTTTCTTCATGGGAGAAAGTGCTAGTGTCTGTGGATGGTGGGTGTATTAAAGGTGAAGTAGACGCATCGATGGTCAGTCCATAAGATCTCGGTGGTGTGGCTGAAGGAGATGGAGTTTCCTGTTGTAAAGAGGGGTTCGAGGGAGTGTCCTGCTGAGTGCGTTGGTTCGGTCCAGTTGGTTGTCAAGGTGGAAGTTGAGGTCTTTCAGTAGGGTGTTATTGGTGGACCTGATGGCATGCGGAAGATGATGTCCGTTATGGAGTTAGCGAAAAGTCTGCGGGGTCCAGGGGGTTGCTAGATGAGGGTTCCTCAGAGGGTGGAGGTAAGGCTGGCCAGTATCTTGAAGTGAAGGTGTTCCATTAGGTCTGTGGGCTCATCGGGGAGTGTGCTCAGGCGGAGGGTGGATTTGTGGACAATGGTGATTCCTCCTCCCGGGCGGGTGGGGCAGTCCTTCCTGGAGATCTTGTATCCTTGGGGAATGGCGATGGTGATGTCCAGTCCCGAGGTGGTGTTGGTCCAGGTTTTGGCAAAGAATGCTACGTCCGGGGTGGTGTTCTTGAGGAGGTGCCAGATTTCGGTGGTGTGTTTGTGGAGGGATCGGACGTTGAGGAGGATGCATTGCAGGGTTTTCGGTTTGGTTGTGTTCTTGCGGGCAGGTTGCACTGGGTCCGTGGTCTTGGCGGTGCTGCAGGTGTGCCGACAGTGGTGACAGCTGAAGGGTCCGTGGGTGTTGGCTGCTGATGCTAACTTGCAGTTATTGTTGCGGCCTGGGTTGAGAGCGTGGAGTGCCGCTGGGCCGTAGTGTTGGCGGACCAGAGATCCAGGGTTTCTGGTGCTGGGCGCGGGCGAGTCACGGACGGGCGCAGATGGGCTTGCCTTTGGTGCGCTGGCGGCGTGGCCGCTGCGCACCCACACAGCGACCGCAATTAAGTAGGGGTCGGGGAGGGCTGGACAGGTGGGAGGCGGGAGCAGGGAGCTGGATTGGGCCGGTCGCACTAGTCGTACTGGGGGGGAAGGCCCGCGGGGGCAGCAGCGGCAGGGAAAAAACGGGATGAAAAAGGCAAAAGGAAAAAGGCAAAAAGAGAGAGAAAAGAACAAATAAGGCAGCAAAAGTGCAAAAAGGAGTGGAGGAAACACACAGAGGACATAGAAGGAGAGTGAAAGGGGGAGACTGAGATGAGGGTAAAAAAAGAGAGAAAAACTGAGAAAAGACAGAAGGAGACTGAGGGGGGAGCTTGAAATGAGGGGAAAATGACAGAAAACGGAGGAAAGACCCAGAAGGAGAGTGAAGGGGGAGATAGAGGTGAGGGAAAAAACGAGTGAAAAAGGAGAGAAAAAGAGGAGCGAGAGAATGGAGACAGAGGTCCACTGGATCTCCAGGGATGAGCCGCAGGTGAAACCTACGGGTGGAGTAGGACCTCGAAAATCAACACTCGAGAATGCAGGGGTTCGGGGAAAGACCTCACTTAATGGTAGAGCTGCGAGGGAGGGAGTGCAATTTCACTGACAATGAGTCAGTGGTCTTGCTCGGTTGTCTCTGCAGCGGCCACCATTAAGTAGGGGTTGGGGAGGACTGGACAGCTTGGAGGTGGGAGCGGGGAGGGGAGCTGGATTAGGCCGGTCGCACTGGTTGTGCTGGGTGGTGGGGCCCGCAGGGGCAGCAGCGGTGGGGAAAATTGGCCTGAAAAAGGCAAAATGAAAAAGGCAAAAAGAGAGAGAAAAGTGCAAATGAGGCAGCACAAGTGCAAGAACGACTGGAGGAAAGACACAGAGGACACAGAAGGAGAGTAAAAGGGGGAGATTGAGATGTGGGTAAAAAACAAGTGAATAACTGAGGAAAGACAGAAGGAGAGTGTGGGGGAGATTGAAATCAGGGGAAAACAACAGCAAACAGAGGAAAGACCCAGAAGGAGAGTGAAGGGGGAGATAGAAGTGAAGGAAAAAAACAAGTGAAAAAGGAGAGAAAAAGCAGAGCGAGAGAATAGAGACAGAGGTCCACTGGACCATCAGGGATGAGGCGCATGTGAAACCTGCGGGTGGAGGAGGGCCTCAAACACCAACACACGAGTGTGCAGGGGCTCGTGGGAAGGCTTCACTTAATGGTGGAGCTGCGATGGAGAGAGAGCAATTTCACTGACAATGGGTCAGTGGTCTTGCTCGCCTGTCCCTTCAGCGGCCACCATTAAGAAGGGGTCAGGGGGGCTGGACAGCTTGGAGGTGGGGACGGGAGCTGGATTGGGCCGGTCGCACTTGTTGTGCTGGGGGGGAGGGTCCGCGGGGGCAGAAGCGGCGGGGAAAATCAGGATGAAAATGGCAAAATGAAAAAGGCAAAAAGAGAGAGAAAAGTGCAAATAAGGGGGCAAAAGTGCAAGAAACAGTGGAGGAAAGACACAGAGGACACAAAAGGAGAGTGAAAGGGAGAGATTGAGATAAGGGTAAAAAACGAGTGAAAAATGGAGGAAAGATAGAAGGAGGGTGAAATGGGAGCTTTAAATGAGGGGAAAACAACAGAAAACGGAGGAAAGACCCAGAAGGGGAGTGAAGGGGGAGATAGAAGTGAGGGGAAAAACGAGTGAAAAAGGAGAGAAAAAGCGGAGCGAGAGAAAGGAGACAGAGGACCACCAGGGAATGAAGTGCAGGTGAAACCTGCGTGTGGAGGAGGGCCTCGAACACCAACCCTCGAGAGTGCAGGGGCTCGGGGGAAGGCTTCACTTAATGGTGGAGCTGCGAAGGAAGGAGAGCAATTTCACTGACAATGAGTCAGTGGTCTTGCTCGCCTGTCCCCGCAGCGGCCACCATTAAGTAGGGGTCGGGGAGGGCTGGACAGCTTGGAGGTGGGAGCGGGGAGGGGAGCTGGATTGGGCCGGTCGCACTGGTTGTGCTGGGTGGTAGGGCCTGCGGGGGCAGCAGCGGTGGGGAAAATCGGCCCTGAAAAGGCAAACTGAAAAAGGCAAAAAGAGAGAGAAAAGTGCAAAGAAGGCAGCAAAAGTGCAAGAACGACTGGAGGAAAGACACAGAGGACACAGAAGGAGAGTAAAAGGGGGAGATTGAGATGAGGGTAAAAAACAAGTGAAGAACTGAGGAAAGACAGAAGGAGAGTGTGGGGGGAGATTGAAATGAGGGGAAAACAACAGAAAATGGAGGAAAGACCCAGAAGGAGAGTGAAGGGGGGAGATAGAAGTGAAGGTAAATAACAAGTGAAAAATGAGAGAAAAAATGGAGCGAGAGAATGGAGACAGGGGTCCACTGGATCACCATGGATGAGGTGCAGGTGAAACCTGCGGGTGGAGGAGGACCTCGAACACCACACTCGAGAGTGCAGGGGCTCGGGGGAAGGCCTCACTTAATGGTGGAGCTGCGAGGGAGAGAGAGCAATTTCACTGACAATGGGTCAGTGGTCTTGCTCGCCTGTCCCTGCAGCGGCCACCATTAAGTAGGGGTCATGGGGGCTGGACAGCTTGGAGGCGTGGACGGGAGCTGGATTGGGCCAGTCGCACTGGTTGTGCTGGGGGGAGGGCCCGCGTGGGCAGCAGCGGTGGGGACAATCGGTCTGAAAAAGGCAAGAAGAGAGAGAAAAGTGCAAATAAGGCAGCAAAAGTGCAAGAAAGAGTGGAGGAAAGACACAGAGGACACAAAAGGAGAGTGAAAGGGGGAGATTGAGATGAGGGTAAAAACGAGTGAAAAACAGAGGAAAGACAGAAGGAGAGTGAAGGGGGAGCTTTAAATGAGGGGAAAACAACAGAAAACGGAGGAAAGTCCCAGAAGGAGAGTGAAGGGGGGAGATAGAAGTGAGGGAAAAAACGAGTGAAAATGGAGAGAAAAAGCTGAGCGAGAGAAAGGAGACAGAGGTCCACTGGACCACCAGGGATGAGGCGCAGGTGAAACTTGCGGGTGGAGGAGGGCCTCGAACACCAACACTCAAGAGTGCAGGGGCTCAGTGGAAGGCCTCACTTAATGGTGGAGCTGTGAGGGAGGGAGAGCAACTTCACTGACAATGAGTCAGTGGCCTTGCTCGCCTGTCCCCGAAGCGGTCACCATTAAGTAGGGGTCGGGAAGCACTGGACAGCTGGGAGGCAGGAGCGGGGAGCTGTATTGGGCCGTTCGCACTGGTTGTGCTGGGGGGCCGTGAGGGCAGCAGCGGCGGGGAAAAACTGGCTGAAAAACGAAAAAGGAAAAAGGCAAAAAGAGAGAGAAAAGTTCAAATAAGGCAGCAAAAGTGTAAGAAAGAGTTGAGGAAAGACACAGAGGACACAGAAGGACAGCGAAAGGGGGAGATTGAGATGAGGGTAAAAAACGAGTGAAAAACAGAGGAAAGACAGAAGGAGCTTGAAGAGGGAGCTTGAAATGAGGGGAAAAGAACAGAAAATGGAGGAAACACCCAGAAGGAGAGTGAAGGGGGAGATAGGTGTGGGGGAAAAAATTAGTGAAAAAGGAGAGAACATGGAGACAGAGGTCCACTGGACCATCAGGGATGAGGCGCAGGTGAAACCTGTGGGTTGAGGAGGGACTCGAACACCAACACTCTAGAGTGCAGGGGCTTGGGGGAAGGCCTCACTTAATGGTGGAGCTGCGAGGGAGAGAGAGCAATTTCACTGACAATGAGTCAGTGGTCTTGCTCGCCTGTCCTTGCAAAGGCCACCATTAAGTAGCGATCGGGGAGGGCTGGACGGCTGGGCGGCTGGAGCGGGTTGGGAAGCTGGATTGGGCCGGTCGCACTGGTTGTGCTGGGGGAGGGGCCACGGGGGCAGCAGCGCCGGGGAAAAACGGGCTGAAAAAGGCAAAAGGAAAAGGCAAAAAGAGAGAGAAAAGTGCAAATAAGGCAGCAAAAGTGCAAGAAAGAGTGGAGGAAAGACACAGAGGACACAGAAGGAGAGTGAAAGGGGGAGATTGAGATGAGGGTAAAAAACTAGTGAAAAACTGAGGAAAGACAGAAGGGGAGTGTAGGGGAAGCTTGAAATGAGGGGAAAACAACAGAAAACGGAGGAAAGACCCAGAAGGAGAGTGAAGGGGGAAGATAGAAGTGAGGGAAAAAACAAGTGAAAAAGGAGAGAAAAAGCGGAACGAGAGAATGGAGACAGAGGTACACTGGACCACCAGGGATGAGACGCAGGTGAAACCTTCGGGTGGCGGGGCCTCGAACACCAACACTCGAGAGTGCAGGGGCTCGGGGGAAGGCCTCACTTAATAGTGGAGCTGTGAGGGAAGGAGAACAATTTCACTGACAATGAGTCAGTGGTCTTGGTGAGTTATCTCATGCATTGCTGTCACTTGAGCCATTTTTGGCTCCAGTATGGTATGAGTCATACCATTCCCTAGCTTTGCTTCTGATTCCTACCCATTGTGAGTGATTCCTCCATGTATTTGGTATAGTGCACTCCTGACCTGTCCACTACTAACGTACACACCACTTCAATTTCATGTCACCTACCCCTTGGGTTGCCAGTGTGTGAGACTCCCCACCACTTCATTTGTTACACTATGCTTTGTGGTGCTGATCTGTGCACAGGACAAATGTGCCACTCAGGACAGTTTCCCAATTAGTTATGTGTGATTTGCTTGTACAGGTTTGCAGTCATGGTTGATCATGTGCAGTGCAAATGTTTGTGCTGCACAGTCCTCCAGTCATGTTGTTTGCACTTGGGTGTCCCTGAGTTTTGCATCTGTGAGTGTTGGGATAGCTGTATGTGTGTTTGCTGAGGTACTGCTACCCTTCCTGAGTGTGATGTTGTCTGTGTGCTGTGCTGATTTGTGTTGTGGGAGTACATGATGTGACACTGAGATGTGTGTGCTACTGATTGGGTTGGTGTGCACACACTGCTTGGCCTGCATGCAGTGCTGTCAGTGTATGTTGCTTTGTACTTGCCTGGTGTGCATCCCCTGATGTCCAGCTGAGTTTTCAGATGCTCTGTGTGTGATGTTCTATTTGCAGGACATTGTGTGTGAGTAGTTAGGGCATTGTGATACATTCTGATGTGTGTTGCAAATGTAGTAGTGTGCTTTACTTGTGTGTCGCATGCAGCAAGGTGTATTCTGGTTACTGGCCTTGTTGTGAGTGCACAATAGTGCTATATCACTTGTCAGGATTGTGCATGTACATGTGTGATGTACACTATGACACCATGTTGACTTGATGGGTGGTGTGGTGTGTCTGTCTGTGTTAGCTTATTGTCCCATTGATCCCAGTTTGTGTTCATGATTATTTTGCGATGATGCACTTCTTGTTTGTGTTGGGGTAAGATGTCTGTGCATTGATCCTGAGTGACAATGTTGTGTACTCCTGTTCTGCCTGGGGTCCCATTGCCTTTCCACTGTTTGGCTGGCCATATGTGGGCTTGTTATACTTCTGTGTATGTTGTTTTTGAGGTTTGTGTTTGGCTATTGTTTCTGTGTCAGCATTGGTTCAGGCATCCCTAAGTGTGTGTGTGATGTTTGTGGGTGCACCCCAGGGAGAGTGATTGATTGTCAGTCTACTCACAGGACACCATTTGCACCATTCTGTGTGTTTAACACTGGTGTTGAGTGCTGCAGGTGTGAGGTGGGTAGAGGAGGGGTATGTGTGAAGGATCCAAGTTGTGTTTGACAGTTGGGAGTGTGTCAATGACCCATGTTTGTTGTGCTGATGACATACACATGTCAATTAAGTTGAGGCAGATGTGTGGCTGATCACTGTTTGACTTCAGACACTTCCTAACATTCCTGTGCCTATGCATGGCTTACCTTGATGTCTCCCTGAGTTGTTGCACAGAGGTCACTTTGGTTTAATTCCACTCACTGTGCCACCCATGTCTGATTTGATGGCCTAAGGGTGGTGTGATATGTTACTTCTCCTGCATGTGATGTACACATGCTTTTTGGCTTGCTCCATGGCTTTCCAGTACAGTCCACTTCACTTTTGGCTAGCCCATTTATTGTCCTCCATTGCTGCTGACATCTGGTATGTGTATGTGGCTGTGTGTCAGTGTGGGGTGTGTCTGAGTGACTTGACAGGCAGTGTGTACAGTTAAGCGGTTGTTCATATACAGTGTGAGTCCTCATTTTGTGATTGGACTCAGTTTGCTTGACATGAGTGGAGGGTAGGTGTGAGGAGGAAGAATGCCCTGCCCCTGAGCTTCTGTGCAGGGTGTTCCTCTTCACCCCCACCTAATGAGACAGGCTCCCTGGTTGTTTGTTGTGTGTGGTGTAGGGTCTGGGTACACCTGGCTGGTTAATTGTGCAGGGGGCACAGGAGGAG
Organism: Triturus cristatus; assembly: GCF_964204655.1. Lineage (NCBI taxonomy): Eukaryota > Metazoa > Chordata > Amphibia > Caudata > Salamandridae > Triturus > Triturus cristatus. Next base: position 770,244,392 of record NC_140585.1, read on the forward strand.
CACACAGCATGCCCCCAAATGGGTGTGGGGGGCATAGTGTGTGAAGGGTAGAGGTGGGGACCTGTAAATCTTTGTGGACTGCCCGTGCCTGGCACTGGCCAGTGCCTACTACATTGTGCACAGGATTTCCTGCATCGGCACCGCTGTGGTGATGTGACCGGGACATTGCTGTGATGTCACGGTTGATGGGTGACCCAGATGCGGAGGGGTGATTTTGTGACAGGGGACATGTGTGGGTACACTTGGGTATATGTTCCTGTCCCCACCAGAGTGTGATGTGGACAAGAAACGTATATCAGCACATGAATTGTGTGTTGTGGTTGTGTGCGGAGTTTTAAGATTGAGTACCTGCGGCGTTGTGCATGACGGTTCATTATTTGCTGGTCGGTGATCAGGTACAGCACCGGAAAGGCTTGTAGAGCTGGATCCATTGTGGTCAAACTGGGGGGAGGGGACCAGGAGTCTGGTTTCATGCTCTTCATGCTCTTCTGGTGTGCGCCATCTCCGGTTTGGTGGTTTCTCCGCTGCGGTGTGACGAGCTGTTTGGGGCATCGAGATTTGCACGGCGGACAGGACATCATTCCACACGGCGGTGGGTCTCTATTGGCTCCCAACGCAGTGGTGGCAGGCGCATTTTTATGGCCGTTCACGTCGCACTGCGGCAGACGGGAAATGGGCTTTGTTTACCCATTGTAATATGGCAGGCGCGAGGACCGCTGCTGGCGTGTGGAAAACGACATTTCCCAGCACCGCGGAGGTACCTCCGCCCGGCCTCCTAATGAGCCCCTTGGTGTTCACACTGATAAAAAAATTAACTAAAAATAGGCTAACCAATAAAATGATAAACAACCTTAATCAATATAATTGGACAAACAACTAAATAAACAATATAAAAGCTACACTAATTTTACCAACTAAATAATTCTAAATCAACAAACACTGGAAAATGAGGAAACTACAGCATTCTCCAGCCAGATTCTTAAAGAAAAAAGATACACATTACAACTACCTAACCATGTATTAAAACTTATAGTTAAACTAATACTAAGGGGCTTATTGTGAATCTGGCGGTCCAATGACCACCATACTCACGGGGTACGGCGGTGCAGTCGTCTGACCACCTTATTACAAATAGTGTTATCGGGCCGCTCTGGGACCACCACAACAGCCAGAGATCAGGTATCCATGGTTGTGGTGTGTCGGTCCTGTAGCCCCCATATGCTTGGCTGGGCCCCGCTAAGCATATCATGAATTTCCTCACTGCCACACTTTTTATGGCGGTACGACCGCCATGAAAAGTGTGGCAGTGAGTAAACAAAGGGGGCCCTGCAGGGACCCCATGTGCCACTACGCCATGGTTGCATGCAGGGGAACACATGTTGTGCCCCTTGTGTGCATGAACCCCAGTACCTGCAGGCATGGACTGCACTAGTCCATGTCGTACAGGTACTGATTTTGATGTTTCCATTACGGTGCCTATGGGAACGCCAAAGAACCACCCGCCAGACAGGGGAAAACTCCTAATCTGGTGGGTAGTTCAAACACAGGTTTACATGAAATTCCTTAAAGAAAAGACTATGACTTTGGAAAGGGATAACCAGTCATGAAAACCATCTATCACAAACCACAAAAAAGATTTATCAAACTAAGTATAATAAATTTGGAAACAAATTAGAATCTCACCCCAATAGAGAGTAAAAATAAACACACAAAACTCTATAAACTACTTAAAAAGAAATATTGCAAATAAAACTACAATTCTTTTCCTACCAACAGAAAAGAAAACACCTGCTTCACGTTACAAAACCCCCCAATGAAAAAGCTGTAAAACAGTGTGAAATATCTGCCAGCATTCCACAGACTACCACAGACAACCATGGCTGTACTTGGGGGAAAGCAGCTGCCATAGGGCGGCACAGAGAAGTTCACCGCCATCCGTATTGAAAGTTGGCTTTTCAACCAGCTGACAGCGGCAGTGGGCCCTCCGGCTTCAATTTAGCAGAATTGAAGGATTTGGGGTGCATACTCAACACTTTCCTGTTCTTCCCATTAGAGTTTGATGATGTTCCCATTCTCAAGGCCCCCTTCACATCAGCAGCTTCTCCCTGAAGAAAACAACTGTGTTTGCAGTGATATGCTGCTAAGTCCGTTTTGTACCATATACACATTGACATGACTGGCCACATATGGGTCAGACTCCGGCAATAGTAGGTGGTATTTTCCCACTCAGTCATTGGTAAATATAGAAAACCATTGACTGCTGCCACGATGACCCCACAGTCAACTAGTAATACAGCGGTCGGAAAACTGCCGGCGCTGTGGTCTTTTATAGGCTGTTGCGTTCAGGCGGTCAGACTGCCAAACTCGTGTTCAGGCCCTAAGTGTTGAATAGGCTACAAACAGCCAATTTGCCTTTGAAATAAAAAAAAATGTGACAACACTAGCCTATGTCCCTGTCACAGAAGTAGCTAGCCACTGCAATTTACTAATAAAAAAACTTTCTACCAAAAAAACAAGGGCAAACTAACCCCCCAATGGATTATTTCAAAGACACTTGGGTAGTCAGACTGCATTTCTCTGGACACAGGCACTAAGCCAAATTCCAAATAGCATTGTGGAATGTCTATAACAACACCTTAGCATAGGAAGCCAAAACAAACAACGCAGTGGAAGGATGGTACAATGCCTTCCAATCCACACTACGCAGAACCCAACTTACACATTCATAGGATCTTTACAAAAAGAGCAAAGCTACCAACAGCTATGAATTGAATGATCTGTTAGCCAAATTGCACCTAAACTTAGCAAACAAACCAAAAGAATGTATGACATGCTACAGTTTAAAATCAAACCCTTCAGGTACAACAAAGGAGTAGATTACTTAGAAATAATAGCCAAAAGCATATTATAAAATAAGTAGTAACCTCAAAAGTCCCAAAAACCAGGCAAAAATCTAAACCAAGATAACGAATATTTTTTTATATAAATAATAAACAGAACATTTCATAATATCAGTCTAAATATTAAATAAAACTCTAATATTAAAAAGGACTGAGATCATAAAATAATGTATACATTATTTACATTAAAAATATAGACCTGCCAACCATATAGCTCAAAGAACAAAGTAAATCCATCACATAAAATACAATACATAAACAATACATTTCCAAATAATAATCACATAATATTTACGCAAACAATAAAATATAACATTTCACACCCCAAAACGAAATGAAAATATAACTTACAGTTCAGCAGCTGCAAATCTTCTTCTGTATCCACATATTTCAAAAGTAATGATCCACCAAAACAAAGAACTTTTTTTTCCAAAAAGCCCCTCAAAAAATGCTCAAACTAAGTTAATCCAATAAAAATTCGACGAGGCAATCGAAAGTATGTAAAACCAATAAAATAACACGAAAAAGTATTTAAAAAAAGAAACACTCCTGGAAACCCAAATAAAAACGAAATCAAAGCAAAAAATATTGGTTTAATGTAACCCAAAAGTGATTACCTTAAAAAAAGTAACTCCCAATACCCATAGGACATGTTTGCTGACAAAAATCTGTAAAGAAAACCAGAAAACAGACCTTCAAAACACATAGGGGCTGATTACAATGGCGGGCGGATGGCCACAACCGGCGTGACGGTGGAGATCCGCCCGCCATCGCAACCTGATTTGCCCACCACCAGTTTACAATGGCGGTGGGAAACACGGCGGACGGAAAGTCCGTCCGCCGCTCCTCTGGAGGTCGGCAATCATTCCGATTGGCAGGCGGGCAGACTTGTGCCACTAATATGGTGGTGGTGCCTAGTAGGCACCGCCAACAATATTAGGATGCTGGGATGTAAAGGCCTTTCCATGGCAGGGATCCGCCATAGAAAGGCAGGCGGGGATTTGCTTTGGGGGCCCGTTGCGGGCTCCTGGTGGGGTGGGTGGTGTACATGAGGGGTACCCATTGTACCCCCCTCCATTTCCATGCACAAGGTGGCATTGCATGGAAATGCACAACATGGCAATTTGGCATTGCGCCGGGTGCTGCTGTAAGCAGCACCCGCCATAATGTTAAACTGCTGAATGCGACTGCCAGGGTGGCGGTCGCATCCTAATTCGTGGTGCGGGACCGCCGCATGTGTGGCAGCCGGTCCCAACACTGCGGGGATGTGCCTGCCATCCTAATCACCCCCATAATGTTCTCAAAAACACATATACATTACACTGAATCATCATAAAATACATTACATAACATCATATAATACAATAACATTTGTAAAACAGTGCACGCATAGCCTAAATGACCCACTAGTGAAAACATTATTATTAATGCAACTAAGGGGCCAATTACAATGCAGCTCCAATGCATCGTAATGGACTCCTCTGTTTACTTTCTGACCGCCTAATTAACATATAGGTGGTCGGAAAGTAAACCGGCCGGTCATTCCAGCGGACTTCTGACAGGCTTGAAATGCATGGTTTCCGACATGGTTTCCATGTCGGCCTGCCCGACATGGAAACCCTGTCTGAAACTATGTTTGGGGGCCCCCAACATGGGCCCCTTTGGTGCCCGGCCTCTGTGAACCACACCCCCATTTTACAATGGGAGCATGTATTACAGCCGGTTTACGGCCGTAATGCATGCTCCCATGTTGAAATGTAGGAATGCAACCGAACAGTGTTCAGTCACATCCTACTGAGGCGGTTGGGACCACCAACTGGGTGTCAGTTGGTCCCAGGACTGAGTCATTGTTCACATCAAATTCAGGCCCTAAATGTAAAAAACCCCGCAAACAACACTATTAGTAACCTCTAGACATTCCCTCTACTTCCCCTATCCTAAAGCCCTTAAAAAATCTTTAAAAAGGAGTTGCCTCTTACAACAAACAGCAGCACCTTACCTTCGCCTTGATCCTGGAAAGTAGACTAAAAATGGCACGAATAGAACGCAAAATAGAAGGTAGCAGTTAAAAAACATAAATAGCCGCTAAATGAAACAAAAAAAAGACATTTGTCCCATAAAAATGAATAAGAATAAATACAAAATGCTGAAATAATATATTTAAATATGTTTACAAATATTAAACATGTGAAACATGTCAAATATTGTTATAAAAATGCATTAAAATTGTAAATCATGAATCAAATAATAATTAAAAAATATATACAATTATTTGCTATGTACTAAAAAAGTAGGTTAAAATGATGTTGAAAACATATATATCTAAAAATATACAGTTTAAAAAGTCAAACAATTGTAAATCAAATTATAAATGTCCAACATGCAATATAATTTGAATATGTGTTTACTGTAACAACGTATTAACAATGTCTTTTAATTTATCTATATATATATATATATATATATATATGTCTCTATTAATTTGAAATAGATATGATTTAAATTGTAAAAATATAATGAATATAAACTTTGAAAATATAAATATGTAAAAATATGTAAAAAGAACAATATAATTTATGAAAAAATTACAACTAACAATTTTGTCATTATTTTTCCAAACACCAACAATACTAATTATTTATAAGCGCTGCTGTCTCGTGACAGGGGGTGCCATAGTTGCCCCCAAGGCCTCCAACTGGAGGCCACTGAGCCATGGGGACCCAAAGTTGCTTTCTGACAGGCTTTTCATCTCAGAAAGCACAACATGAAAAGCCTTTCGGAAACCAACATCATAATCCCCATGGTAGAAATGCCGTCCATACGGAAATATGGCCGGCCTCCGACCAGCCGGTTTAAACTCTGACCAACTACATTGTAATTAGGTGGTTGGAATATATATCTACGATGTCAGTCGGTGAGCCTCCGACGAGCGGTCAGAGGCTCTGAGGCTCTGAGGTGGTCAGAGGCATCTGGAAATGTGCCAACATTCATGGGCTGGATGCGTGGTGTTCCCACACATCCAGCCCATGAATTTTGGCACATTCCCAGATTTACTATTAGTGGTAGACTTTGGAATGTGTCAAAATTCTATGCCTCCCCAGCTTAGGCTCATGAGGAGAAATATCTTTATTTCTCCTCAATTTTTTACTCTTTCTAAAATTTTATGCATTCTTAACATTTTTACATTGAACAATAGCGGGCCACTTCTACAAAACACAGAACTGTAGATTAGGGACTATAGCCCACTTGAGTTATACAATGGATGTTTTCACTTGGCATTTTGAATAATTTTGTACATGGCACTACTTGCACAAAGGCATGTTAAAAAGGAAAACACAGTTTTAATATAATAAAAACTAATTCTTTGTTTGTACATCTATTTGGTTAACAAGGTCAAGGGTACAGTTCTTTGTGGTACTGACATTTGTTTCTCTTTAAATGGTAGCTTTCACTCTGAGCCCCTTGCCAGGGCCTCCTTGAAAGTAGTGTTGAGGCCCGACTGTTGCGGGAAAGACCTGTCATTTTTTGGGCAATTATTTTCCAACAGTAGGCATATCTCACACAAGATGAATCTGATAATTTTTACATGGTGTGGTGGGTGCACTTTAGTGAAATGTATCTTTTCTAATACAGTTCTCTAAATAACTTTTATTTGAAGAAATAGTGCTAAACAAGTTGGTATGTACCTGGTTGCTTTGATCATATACTACTGTCTGGGAGAAGTGGTTTTCTCATATTTTTGGTGACTACTTGTTTCTATATTCTGTACATGTTTATTTATTTGCACTAATTAGCACATTGATAATATGCAACAGAGTGATTCAGTTCCTGATTGATGTCTCTACATCTTAAGCAAAGGTAATTTGTAGGCAAAACATGTTGACCATAGACCATAATACAATCATGGTTGGAGAATCCTTTCCATGAGCACTTGCTCCATGTAATTTTAATCCTATTCCAAACAGATAACTATAAAGTCAAGCATCTGTTGTGATGTTAGTTTAAATTCCACTTTGTTCACCTCTTTTATATTTTTTCACACTCTCTATCGCCATTCACTTACATTCTCCTCTCACAGTGGGACTCAGAACCTCCTTTCTAAATTCATTAGGATGTGTAGCCGACATCACAACTCTGGGTACGATTCTGATCGCATTAGGAAGGCCTCCAGAACGGTTCCGGAACAAGCAAATCTGATCCCGAGCCTATGTTTCGGACCGAATCGTCCCCCATTCCGTATGACCAAGTACGATGCAATGATCTTGTCAGCATCAACCATTTAATTTCTGAACCCGATCCTTGCAGTCTGAGTCTTTTGCAGTCGAATCGTGCCGCGCAATGGAGCCAGCTTCCGACTGAGTGAGTACAATGCACGATTCTGACAGCCATTTCCACTCGGTTTTGCTGAAACGAAACAGCTGTGGGAATCGGACTTCGGGGGGGGGGGGGTTGTAGCAGGCCCCTTCACCCAGTGCTATCCGAATCAGTCCTCTGTGGGTACCCATGGGTCCCCCCTTTCCATGCATGCATAATGTCGCGGGCATTATGGGGTACTGCCACAGGGTGCACGCTTTTCACAACCCACCTCTCTTTGCAATGGGAGCATGCGTACGCGTGCTGTACACAGGCTCCCATAGAGTTCAAGGGAGTCCGAGCGACTGAATCCGTCACTATACGAATGCATGGGAATCAGTCGCACGGACTCCTGGAGCGCGATTCGCTTGGAAAGCTCTCCGGAACTAAGTTGTTGGGAGGGCTTTCCTAATGAGATCGAAATCCGGCCCTCTGTTGGGTGTGATGATGATGAAGCGTGCCACCTATTGGTGGGTGAGAAATTTTGTCCTAAAAAGTAAGGATGCATACCAACACTTTAGACATTTCTCAGACCCGGTATTTTGTTTATGCTTACAAGTTGGACAGTAAAGGCCAGATGTATAAAGGTTTTTCATCATACTTGTGCCACGCAAGGGGGTGCAAGGGTGACAAAAAGCTTAAGTAAGATTTGTAAAGCCACGCAAGGTCACCTTGCATGGCCCAGCATGGCTTGATAAATCTGGAGTAATGTGAAAAAAGGACTTGAGAGGGACCCCTTGAAACTCAAGGGAAATGGGGTACTTTAAACCAGTAAAGAGAGAAATATTCCCTTGTTACTACACTTAGAAAAGCATACAATGTTATGTCAGAAAACGGTATTCTATATCAAATATTTATTATTCTTTAAAAAAAAATTTTTTTAAAAACATGTTTATCTATACAAACATACACAATCATAAAACATTTCATGTTACATCAAATCACATTGATTAAAAACATCATACAATACATGTCATTTTAATCTCAATCACATATAAAATTCTAGCCCAATTATGACCAGCATAACATGGAGACAAACAAAATGAAAGATACAATTACTCTTTTTCCAGTACACATCAAAAAAAACCTGAAATACAGCTTGTCACACGTTGATAAATCTGTGCGTCATTAAATCTGTATTGGGACTTTGATTGTGCAAATCCACAGCGTCGACGCGTTTCGATGGTTTAAGGGGATATGACCATCTTTATCAAGACAAATTAATAATGTCTCCCTCCAAAATACGTGTAATTCCTCGATTACACAAGACTTTTCTATGTGCTCCCGGCTCTGTAGGTTTTGAGCAAACACCAACTCTCCATCTATTTTTCTCCTGATTTGTTCAATGGCGTATTGCCTTTTGTCTACGATAGAGGGAAGGAAATCTTTTCGTCGATATTAGAGGTGTGTTTTTTTAGCTTTCTTCTTCCTTAAGTTAGAGGGACCAAATAATCACACCGTAAGGAATTGCATTTAAGTCCTCTTCTTTTTTACAGCGTGTCTCAATTACGCTGTATTCTCTCCGTCGTGTTTGTTACTGGATCGGAGCAAAAAACATGTTTTTAAAAAAAATAATTTTTAAAGAATAATAAATATTTGATATAGAATACCGTTTTCTGACATAACATTGTATGCTTTTCTAAGTGTAGTAAATCTGGAGTAATGCAAGGCAGGGCAAATCACTGCCTTGTGTACCTCTGCCCCAGAGAGGTGTTCCATAGGTAGAGTGTGAGTGTTCCCATGCATCCACCTATGGATTTTGGCGTAATACCAGCTTTCCATTAGTAGTAGACCTGGCAATGCGCAAAATGCTTCGCCTCTCCAGGTGAGGCATAACAAGGACAAATACCTTAATTTCGCCTCGTTGTTTCCTTTCTCTTTGCATGCTGCATTCTACAGCACACATGGAAAGTGGAAAATGCCTCTCAAGATTGTTTTGGTTGCAGGAGGTTGTCACTTGCTTTACAAAATCAATCCTGCCTACAACGCAGACACCAATGCAAAATGACGCAAAGGTGCCTGCATTGGTGTTAGGTTAACTAGAGCGTAGCAAGATGGCTTGCTGAGTGGTGCTGACTGAAAGATTGATAAATTTGCCCCAAATAGGGGTAACCTTTACTATTTACTATTCCCACATCAATCTATACCGAGTTCAGGAAAATGTTGGACACTAAAGGGGTGACATGTACTATTCCCACTTCAACCTATCCCAATTTCAGGAAGGTGTTGGACACTATAGGGGTGACATTTACTATTCTAACTCCAAACTATATGAATTTGAGGAAGTTGTTGGACACTAAAGGGGTGACATTTACTATTACTCTCCAACCTATGCCAATTTAAGGAAGGTGTTTCACACTAAAGGGGTGACATTTAATATTCCCACTCCAACCTATACCAAGTTGATTAAGGTGTTGGACAATAAAGGGGTGGCATTTATTATTCCCACTACAAACTATACCAGTTTCAAGAAGGTGCTGGGCACCAAATGGGTTGCATTTACTATGCACACTTCACTCTGTACCAATTTGAGGATGGTGTTGGAAACCTAAGGTGTGGCAATTACTATTCCCACTATTTCCACTCCAACATATACCAATTTGAGGAAGATGTAGCACACTAAAGCGGTGACATTTACTATTATACCAATACCAATATCATACCAATTCGAGGAAGGTGTTGGACACTAGTAGAGTGACATTTACTATTTTGACTACAAAATAAAACATTTAATGCAAGATGCTGCAAACAAAAAAGTTTATATACACAATAATTACTCCACACTAACACAAAATTATAAATATATAAAATATACTGCAATTCACTTTTGAAAAAAACTAACCAAGTATACAAACCTATGTATTCACATGCATACATTGAATTATACATGAATCTATTTAAAACTATTAATATTATATATTTTTAAATATTTACCACCATTTCTACACTTACAAATATAAAACACAAAATTTAATTATACTCTAAAATTACGAATCATACAAATGAAATAATGAGAAAATAACATTAATTCTTAAAATATAAAGCACTATGACTTATAAAAAAAAATATTTTTTTAAATTGATGTTTTAATTGAAAATGTAAAATATGCTAATAACAAAATGAAATCATTATTAAACTTTAAAAAATATTGTTTATATATCTGTTAATGCTGTTTTTATTTGCAATTTACATTTAAAATATTGTTTATATATCTGTTAATGCTGTTTTTTATTTGCAATTTACATTTTATGTTTAACATTTGCAATATATTAATATGTTTTAATCTTATAATAATCAGTCTATTTTGAATTAATTATATGTTGATATTTATGAAAATATAATATTGTTACAAAATAAACTTACACCATTTATAACATCAATTTGCATATCATTTGAAATAATTAAATGAAATTTACCTTAAAATATGTACTTTTTATAAAATCTCCTCACCTTTATTCCCCAAAATCCTAATCTCCCGCTCCTACAAAAAATATATGAAACATTAGTTTTATACATTAATACAACCAAAAATGCAAATGTCCAAAATGTCATAATTACTAAATTATCTTAATAAAAAACTCTCAAAAATTAATTAAAATAATCAATAAAATAAAGCACACAATTAACAAATAAATTAACAAAATAAAGCACCCTACAATAAAGTACATTCAAAATAACACTGATAATATTACATATGATATTTTCTAACTCAAAATGTTTTTACGATATTAAAAACATTTAAAACAATACTTTTCCCTTCGCTATTCCTGTTGATTATATTTTTGACATACAAATTTTCTTGACACAATATTTTTGTATCACAGTATTTTTGTTCCGATATTTTGTCCAAACACCCTAAGATCTTCACAATGATCTCAAGTGCAACCCTATGTCAGTGGCTTCTACATTCTTAACTGTGATAACCTCACTGAAGAAAAAAGCTATATGAGTAGTAAGTCACTTCGGTATTTGGAATCGACTTTTCACAAGCTCAACACCTTTCCCACACATTCCCTATTTCTACTTAAGACTTTATTTTCCAAAATAGTACATATGTAAGGGGCCCCTTTTCAAAACTTTACATGTGATACCCGAAGGCACTATATGGATAGGTCATTAACAGTCAGATCACAGAAATGAAGAAGGACTCAAGACCCTGCCATCCCATCTACCCCAAACTAATGGTTCTTAAAACAAAATTGCAAAAAGCAAATCCATGATAAAGTGACACACATATGCCTGATGGACTCTTTTTGTAGGGAAATCTAGAGATTGCACTCAATTTCTAAACACACTGCACTGATGAAGTAGTTTCCTGATAAACCAGTTTATTGAAGTATTAGTGATGGCCTGTTCTCCAACCACATAGAGGCTGAAACAGCCTTATATGTATTCTGTTTGTTATCGAAATCGCAGTCAAGAAAGGAATCAAAGAAATTACCCCAATATAAATGGGTTTCCTCCAGTGTTTAAATGTCAAGGTGGTGAACAATTGTTTGCAAACCAGACCTTAAGCCAGATAGACTATTAGGGAGACATCTTTAGTATTGCCTAATTAAATTTTGCCTAGTCTTCATATTGATTTCAAATGTATTTTTTTATTGGCTTTAATTATGACCCCCAATAATTAGTGAGTGCAGCAGCATTGTCCAATAGTTTCTCTTGCACAAAACAAAAATGGAGCAAATTGTTCCCTAAGCTCTATATGCTTTGACAAGAGCTGTAGCTACTTTGAATATTGTATGAGATCAGAATCCATTTTTATCAGAAACACAAAAAAGATTTTAACCTAGCATTACTATCTAAATTATACTTATTAAGTGATGTAAGACAAGAGTACCCTCCCAGCCTAGATATTTTAACTATTATGACATTATGTATTTTCTTTTTTTCTAGACTGATGGGTGATTTAATGAAGAGTAGGATTTACCTGTCACAAAGACAACGCTAACTTAGCTTAATGAAGGAGAAAAGGGTGTTTAGAAAATGTTTATCTCTCAAGAGGCATCAATGCACCAATGTTTCCTCTGTGTTAAAACCATTTTATTACTTAGGGCATGATTATGAGTATTTAGACTGCTGTGCTCATGGTGGCAGACCGACCACCACCTCCTCGGAGGTCCAACTGCCTGATTATGACCATGGCAGTCAAATAGCCATAAGCCTGCCGCCCCGCCAGGATCCTGGTTCTGGCGGTGTTGGCGTGGGAAAGCAGCAGGGATGGGAGGTGGTGCCTATGCCGGCACCACAGTCCCAATCATGAGCTGCCTTTCTGCCAACCTCTTCATGGCGGGGACCCTGCCATGCAAATAGTGGCAGAAAGGTAGGAAAAGGGCCCCAAACAAGGCCCCAGGCTGATTTTGCACATTGGGTAAAGTGCATGGGGGCACATGTTGTGCCCGCCTCTTATTGCACTGTTGTGCATGCAGAGTGTGCCATGCACAATATAGTGCATGGTACACAGTGCACTCAATGTGCAAGTAGTGCTTCCACAGCAGCGACACATGCTTCAGGCTTTCTATATACCGAAGCATGCCGCCACCGTGGTACTGCCTCCATAACAAAATCAGCCCAGTTGTGTAATCGTAATATGGTGGTTGAGATGCTGTCGGTTTGGTGGTGTTCTCACGACCACTGCAATGGCAGTCTGGCGGTCATACCCCCAAACTCATAATGGACCTCTTAATCCTTTTCTTTTAAAGTAGTTTGGGGAGCAGGAATGACCCCTACAACAGTTGTTGGGATTCACTTTAGACCTTTGCCAGACAGTTTCAAACCAGGTAGCATGTACATTCTTGTTTATAACAATGTTACTTTTCTCCAAATAACACATTTGACAAAAAGTCACATTATTTATTCAAAAAGAAATAGTTTAAAAATGAATGTCATTAATGTGTACATCAAGTTCATTAAAGCTAAACATATTGTTCCCATTCTTAAGACAATCATTGTAAGAGAGATACCTGGTTATTGACTTGTAGGTGAAGATTCAGAAGTACAACTAGAGAAGATATCTCCGCTACTGGATATCCATCTGTGTTAATCACAAATGGTTTATGGCCCCTTTTTTGGCTAGACTGACACTCAGGGTTACTAATGAATTCATAAATATATACATATACCAAACCATATTCAGTGCATTATTCCCATAAACAGACTAGAAATCTAAATCTTCTTGATCCTCTTCTGAATATTTGTTTCAGGACAATGACACTTCCCTCAACTTCAAGAAGGCCCTCTACAACCTCCTGTTCGGGAAAACTTTGACAAATCTCTCTATACTGGCACCATTCCACCTTGTCTGCCTGTGGGGGCCAACATTTTCAAACTGCTGTGAGAATTCTAATATGCATCCTCTTTTCCACACAGGCAGACTTTTGCCATGCTTGCACCCCAGTCTTTACCACCATTTCGAATGGCACCTATTGTGTTTGGGATGGAGAGTGAAAGTGGCTCTGTTCCTTTTGGATGTCCCTCTCACATTTGACATGGCACACTGCACTACTTTTTCCATCCAGCTCTTTGAGTCAGGATTTACACTCACACGCTACAAAGGTTATACTGTCATTACTAGTTGCTACTAAGTAGTGACCCTGGCCACTTTCATAATTTCTTTCAGACTTTGGTGGCAAATTTACTAAGAGACTTGCATCCTCATTAGGAATAGCCTCTTAGTTCTGATTGTGCCAGTACCAGCAGTTACTGGCCCCATCAGAATGACTGCCAAAGATCTATTAATGTTGTCCTGGTGATTTTGAGGCCAACATCTCTGTCTGAAAGGAGGAATCACTTGTGGAGTCAAACTCAGAATTACTGATTCCTCATACATAATTCTTCATTTCTTAGTTTACCCTTGTGGACAAATTCATGAGCTGGGTATTCTACACCCCAGAAGTCACCATGAACTGTAGCTCCGAGAGTGTGAGAAATCCGGCCAATGTAGTAGGCCATTCGCAATGAGTGACATGGAGGGTCAGACAATTCAAACATCTGCTGTGCTACATGGCAACATTGCACACTTTATGAGTTAATAGAGTCAGGGATGTCTTGAAACAAGGAATCAGGAGGAAGTTATAGGAGGAAAAAGAATCTGTGAAACACAGATAAGGAGTTTTAAATCCCCACTGCTGAATTTAACAAACACAACTATAAACTCTTTGCAAGATGTACAATTGCACCTGGGAAGAAATCCACATTGTGGAAGCAATGAATACAGTGACACCTATCAAAATGGCTATTGAAGACATTTAAAAAGATGACATGATAAAAAATGCCTAACAAAGAGGAAAGAAGAAAAAAAGTGTTGAGCAGAGGAAACAGGTTAGGGGCCAGGTACGCAGGAAGGACTCAGTGAGCAGAAAATGACCACCACAACTGCACCAGAAATAAAATAAAAATTACAGTGAGAAATGACATGGGGGAAGAACCAACACAAAAAATCAATTATTAACAGGTAGAAATTCCAGCCTTTAAGTTTACATGCATTCACATCTTGACTAGTTTATGTCCAATTCAAAGTCCTGCAACCATTAAATGTACATTGTATTTCACAAACAGTAAGCCTACATAATTCAGAAACTGAAAGCAGGGGTAGAAGAATGAAAACATTTTACTTGAACCTACAGCAATGTAAACATATACCATGGCATGAGTCAAACTGTAATCAATGCATATGTCATCGCGAGGCATAGTTGAAAATGTGACAGTCTCTCCACTTACAGATAGGAGATGCAAAAAGCCATAACATCAAGGATCAGAGTACACCTCCAACATAAAAATGACATACAAAGCTACCTGTTAAAAAAAAGACTGCATCTGTGAGGGCATAGACTATTTCAGTGCAATCCAATAACTAATTCTCACAAGCTGGTCGTCAAGCTCCTAGTTCAAACTTGAATGCAGTTGATTGACTGAGTGTAACGCATGCACAGAGTAATTGTGTTTTATCTTGTGTAGAAATGCTAGGAACGATACCTGTCCCTCAAATGTGGCTATTGATTCGGCAGAAAATGAGAGGAGTGCTGCTGGGGTATTGACAATGACAAACCGTGTGTCTTTTAATAGAAATGGAGTGGACATTTTACCTGATGCTTCTACCTGCCTGAGTAGGCCAGCTGGGAATCTGGATAACGACAACAAGGAGGGTGGGTGTGGGCCAGGTGATATAATTACTATACCTCTGGATGCTAGCTCACGACCCTTGCATGCAGCAGGCTGTACAGGCACCCAGTCACACGCTGGTGTTAACCTTATATCGTGGAACTTGGCAGGTATTGCTTCTAAGCTAGATGATCCTGAGTGGTTACTATACATCAGAAAACATGATATTTGTATATTTCAGGAGACCTGGGCAACTGAAACAATTTTGTTGATGGATTTACAAGTTATAGTGTTGAAGCTGAACCCCCCAACCATTATGGAAGGGCAATTGGAGGCCTCCTGGTTCTTGTTAAGAATAATGTAGTCAAGTCATGCATGCCGATACATATATCATGTTTAGATTTAATGGGGATCATGGCCTTGCTACCATCAGGACTAGTCTTGGCCCGCCTAAACATATATGTAAGAGCTACTGCGGCTAGTATCGAATTCCCCAATTTGTCCCTTCTTGATAAAGCGTTGGACTCTCCATTCGAAAACAAAAGTAATACTGGACTGTGCTTTCAATACATCCTATGAATGTCCTCACATATTAATGAAGTCACAGCAGATGAGGATAAACAGTGGGGCATTAGAGCAGTATTCGATTCAATTCAATCTTTATTTCGGTTTAAAAAACCATAAAAGATATACAGTGACAAAAAATACATTTAGAATATAAAAACGTCTTTAAAGGTGGCGCTAGACCATTGCATAAGTATTAAAATTCATATTTTCAATACATGACCTTTCACATTTATATTTCAGAAAGATAAGTACAGTTAAAATTTAAACTTGATAAATAAATAAAACTTATTGAGGAGGCACAACAAATACTATTATAGGTAACCAAGGACTAACATTAAAAGAACAGATATTTAACTGGCATTCTTTAAATAAAACCTCTTAAAAAGGAGTCGATTCAGGAAGTGCAAATGCTTTAAGTGCTACAACCATGCTTATTGTAACGTTCTACTAGCAATCTTACTAATTCATTAAGTGCGAATGCAAAACCAATGTAGCAGTGATGTAACTAGTATAGTATATTCAATAGTGAAAAAGCTTAAAGTGCAACATATGTACTTAATGTGACAATCTACTAGTGTTCAGCATTTTTTTTTTTAAAACAATGTAGCAGTGGTATTACTAATATGGTAGATAAAGTGCAAGTACAAAACTAATATAATGACAATGTTGCAAATGTAGTACATTAAAATTTTAAACCTTCCGTTGTTCTTATTAGGCCTACATCAAACAGGAACCTACTAACACTAAAAACAACCTTCTGGGAGGTATCAGTTCTCAATATTCTTGCTGACTCACAGCAGGACCTAATACCTAATGACCGACAGATCGGTTTAATCCATTCTTTTCTTGGTTTAATGTAAGCTGAGCAGAAGAAGAATAAATGTAAATCAATTTCTATTGCACCGGATTGACAAAGTGCACAACACTCTGTATTTTCCTCCCCTTGTTTGTGAGCCCATTTCAGTGTATTTGAATTCATGTGCAAAATACCATATCGAAATTTCATATATAGCGATTTTGCTAATTATGGCTGCACCTCATCTACAAATGGCTCAAAGCTCCAAGTTTGTTTCATTAAAAGGAATCGTGTTGTTAATGTGCCAGTGGTTGAGTTGTGGGACACACTGTCTTGAATATAGGCCCAAAAGGTTGATTTTAATATTATCTTAGAGGCCATAGATAATTGAGAGGGTTCCTCCCAAAAATGCTTCAGCTCTAATTTAATGAACCAACCATGGATGTGCTTAAACCACGGAAAACCTATGCCGTGTTTGAGCCATAGAATTTCCTCCGGCCCTTCTTTATAAAGCTCTTCTGTGGACCACAATCGTACCCAGAACAACAATGGTGTTAGAATTGCCTGGTGGTCCAAGCAGCGTACATTTAGGTCCATTACTATAGGTATTAGAGGAGTACGCATTGGAAGGCGTAATAGTTTCCTAAAAAACTTATTTTCACCTACCATGAAAGTGTTATTGGATGAGGGCACCCACAGTTCTGCCCCGTAGAATGATGCCAATTGTGCCCTGTACCTATATACTTCATAAAATACCAAATGGAGTAATTGGGAAAGATCATCGCCTGCCACACACCAGGCCCGTAGCCCCAGCACTCCAATTCAACGACCTAAAAGCAGTCAGTTCTGCCCTTTACGGAGCAGAAGTCTTGGGGTTCGACAAACTTGATGAGCTCTGCAGGTCAGAATATACATTTCTGAGATACCTGGTCATGGCACCCAAATACATCCCCATTGCTGCTCTATTGTTAGACATGGGTAGGCGGTCATTGGGTGACGTAGCTAGGTTGCGCCCTTTACTCTTTTGGGCTCGCATTAGGCAGACCCCTGAACTCTCTTCCTACGCAGAAGCTATGACTGAGATTATTAGCCTAGACACCGACAGAAAAATAGGATGGATAGCCAATATTAAGAGAATGCTGACAGCTATGCGTCTCCAGGGCTGCTGGGCCAGTCAGGTACCCCCGAGGAGAGAGGAACTAAAACGCCTATACTGGGAATGGGTGGACCTATGAGAGAACCGTAGTCCCAATGTGGGCAAACTAACACTAGAATTCTATTCCCACAAGCAAACTATATATTTTGAGCCCTTCCTCGACACAATTAAAGTACCAAGAGATAGAACACTCTACATCCATTTTAGGCTCGGAACTCTCCCGGTTCACGAGGCGACATCAAAGTGGAGCCCAAGCAATGAGAAAAACTGCCCATGTTGTAAGGCCCCGATTGAAAACACTGCCCATTTAATGTTTACTTGCCCAGCGTACAAATCCTCGCGACAACTGGGCACACGAGATTACTATACAGCAATACGCATTCTTAGGTCCGATCCCAGGCTATTTTACGCATGCTGTGTAGCAAAGTTTCTAGGACAAGCATGGCTCATAAGGTGAAGGTCCTCCAAGAAAGACATAGTCTCAATTGAAAGCAGATTAGCGGGAACCATAATGCACTATTATGTAAGCTGCTGGACCCACTATGCACAAGCACTTTATCCACAAAATATTTTGCTGTTAGCTGAGGAAAATTGAATGTCTTTCTGAATTTTGTATACGCCATTGTAACACTGAAGTATTACATGATTTTATCTTAGTTTTTAATGTTGATATGTACCAAATATTTTGAACCAAACCGTGTATATATTAACCGTTTTTCTCTTTTAAAGTTTTTAATCTCTTAACTCCTTAAACATGACGTTGCATCATTGTATTATGAGCTTAATTGATCATTTTTGTTGTAGTAACATCAATGCAAAACTAATGACACTGTAAATCAGTATTCTGCTCTTTTTAAGAACAGCAATGTACTTTTTATTGTAATCGCAACTTTTATGACATCTCTGTCGAAATAAAGCTTACATCAATCAATTATATACTTCAAGGGCTGGGGATACCGCTTTAGACATACTGCTCTTGTGTTTCTTAACTACTGGTAGGGAATTTTGGAGTAGAATAGTCTTACTTTTCTCCAGTTGCGGTTTCCATGACATTTTAGTGTCCAAAGTTATACCTAAATAGTTAAAATTTTGCACACATTCTAGCTTCTGGTTTGTAACAGGTAAGTTCTTTTTAAAAGACTTATGTGGATTAATTGCCCTTAGCCTCACAATATGTACCAAAGGTATTTATTAAACATTGTAAACCTTTTGCAGTTTGGGATAATAAGATGTGTCATCTGCAAATAGGAGGGCGGGTACTGGCACCCCACCTAATTTGGGAGAATCATGTTTGCAACCCAATAAATACTTGGAATGTCATTTACATACAGTAAAAATAAGGTGGGTGCAAGCACACATCCCTGCCTAACTCTCCTATTTACTCTAATTGGCTCGGTGAGCTCCCCCATCGGCCCCCATCTGACCTTTGCAAAATTATCCTCATACAATTTTATCATTTGCAATAGTATTTCCCCCGGTACTCCTCGTTCTTTTAGCGATTTCCAGAGGAGACTTCTGGGGATGAGGCCGAAGGGAGCCTTTAAGTCAACAAAGGCGATATACAGATGGCCCTTCTTAAGTACTGTTTATTTCCAACTCATGCAAAGGAATCTAAAAACCTGGTCAGTTGTGCTGGTTTTGTCTCTAAAGCCGGCCTGATATTTTGATAAAATATTGTTCTCCTGAATCCA
The DNA here is from genome assembly GCF_964204655.1 of Triturus cristatus. Taxonomy (NCBI): domain Eukaryota; kingdom Metazoa; phylum Chordata; class Amphibia; order Caudata; family Salamandridae; genus Triturus; species Triturus cristatus. The sequence goes on from NC_140585.1 coordinate 770,263,955, forward strand.
AGCACTGAATTTTGTTAAAATTTGTCGAGCAAAAACATTTTGTAAAACATCTATTAGAGTAATCGGTCGATAATGCGAAGGGTTCTGGCGATTACCTTTTTAAAAAATTGTTGTAATTTCAGTGCCTTTCCATGATTCCGGTATTAACACACATGCGGCAACTGAATTACATAAAAAATTTATATAAGGACCCCAAACCTCTTTATCATGCCTTATTAAATCGTCTGGTATATTATCAGGACCTGGCGCTTTTCCCGGTTTTACTGCATCTATAGCTAGCACAGTATCTTGCAAACTAAAATGTAGAGGGGCTACAGTTGACGCTGTTACATAATCTTCCATGTCAAGTTGTATATCACTCGTAGATTTAGAATTAAGGCTGGAGAAGTGGCTGACCCATGTTTTAGCATCTAAAAAGAGGTCCTTGCAGCTGCTCCCCGTCTTATTATCTTTAGATATCAATCGCCAAAAACTAGAGTGGTCCTTGGCTTTGGTTGCATTGATCAGTTCGGTCCAAATACTATCATCCCATGTTTTTTTGGTTTGTATTAGTAATTTTTTATACGTGGTCATTTTCTCCCTTAAGACCACTATGATTTTAACTTCAGTTGCCATGATAAGTTCCTTTTTTGTCTCACGGCACTCTTTATTATACCAAGGATTATTAACATAATTTTTCCCCTTTTTACAGTCTTTAGGAATCCTACTCAAGATAGGTGTCAGTGCATCTACCAATGCATGATGAATATCCATGATTGGGCAATCTGAGGGAGATCTACATATGGAGAAATTATGTCTACAAAGGTTTCGAAGATCTGTTTCATGGCATCTTCATTTCCCCCTATGGAGGACCATTTTAGGGCTCTACGATTGTTACATAGTAGTGGTTCAATGACAGTAAAGTTAATATCTCTATTATTATTCAAGGGTGTTGATTGAAAAAAATGGGCTGCCATTGTCAAACATAGGGGATAATGGTCACTGTCAGATCTGTCCTCAACTAAGATCATGTAAAATTGGCCAAAGGTCCATGGATACCACTATGTAATCAATACAACTCTTGCCATTACTCCTGCTAAATGTAGCAGCATTCGGGCTATCAGAAGGCAAACGGCCGTTGCAAGCTCGGAGACCATGTCCTGACACTAATCTTGTTAACTGTGCAACAGCAACTGTGCACGGTACTGCCGGGGTACTTTCCAATGGGGGAATATTATTTGCCATGTCCTTCTTTAAAAATATTTTCAAGTCCCACAACAGGCTCAAATGTATGATTAGAATCGCCCGCCACAATTACCTTAGCCCTTGGGTCAATTTTGCTTAAGAATTGGTCTAGCTGTTCTATTAGCAGAGATTCTTTGCTAGCTAAACTAGATCTATTATAAATATTTATTATATATATACCTCATTTTTGTCTTGTGTTCGGATCTTCACTCCAACTAGATCCTGTGATGAAAACTCCAACTGAAATATATCGATACATAAGGTAATTTTTATCCAGATAACAAGGCCTCCCGAAGGCCTCCCTCTAGCTGAGGGAATAGCATTAATACTATAAGTTTTAAATCTGATTTTATGTGGGATTTCAAAGGCACAGGTTTCTTGCAAGAGAATTATTTCACTTTGCCCAATGTACTCTTGCCACTCTGCATCAACTTGTTTTCTTGACAGCCCAGCTATATTCCATGATGTAAATCGTATTTCTGGTTGCCCTTCATTCCTAGTTAGTTGATTAGATGCTACTTTCCTCTCATTTCTAGTTCCTACAGTATCCTGCCCCATATTATCAGCATTTGTACATTTGAGATTAAAATAATCCGCTCCTTTTTTTTATTTTGTACTGACTGGTTAACCCCTTCTGTAACCACACTCTTGTCAGGTGAAGTCGCTGACAATACCTCTAATTTATCATGGAGTGTAGCTACCTCTTGTACTAATGCCAGACGTATCCCGTCCTGATCCTTGTATAAATCTAACTGACCGTTTTGAGTATCTACGGAAGTGGTAAATGCTGAAGCCTGAGAACCATCTGATAACTGCAATTCACATTGTAATACAGATGATTGTCAGTCTTGGGTATTTAAATCTGATAAAGCCTGAAACCCGTTAAAAGAGGAATTGGAGTGGGATTATACGAAAAAGGCCCAAGTGGAGGTTTATAGAAGTATCCCACAGGAAGGGCACAAATGCTAGTGTTCTGAGTACAGGGTAAGGCACAAGAAATTAATAAGTTACGAACCATCTGTGGCCTGCGGAAATTAATCACAGTGCAGTCACCATCAATACACTTGGGAGCTGGACCAACCCACCCAACTCTGTGGACCATTAAGATCTCCTATATAGCGGACGGGTGGAATCTTTTATGTTTTACTAACCTATCCCTGGATTTATTACATAAATTGAGCCACGTCTCCCTCTGATCTTCCTTAAGAGGAGGGTCGCCCGCCAGAATTAGAACATAGGGAAACGTGGCTGGTGGTAAATTCAACACATCAGTGTTAGGCTTCAAACAAACATTGGTTGGACCACTGACCGATAGCTGAGCATTGTGAAACAGTATTGTGCGGATCTAAATATCTCATGTTCAAGTCTGTGGGTACTTCCTGGGTTTTGCTTTTTGTTGCATTGTGATTTATCAAAGGTGAATCATTAGCCTTACCTTCTAGATTTTGCAAATTCCCAAGTTGATTACCCTCTACTACTACCTTCAGACCCTCTCTCACTGTTGCATTTGGTTGTTGAGTTACATTATTGCTCCTTAAATTATTTAAACTATTTATGGCAAGATTCATTCGATCTAGTTTTTCTTATAAAGGAGTCAGTTTCTTTTCTAACAATTCTTCATCACAGGCTAGCACAGTGCTTAATACAGAGACCTCAACTGTAGAATGAGTGTCAGTTGTAACGTCCACAGTATTATCGTGTCTTAGTGCAGGGAGCAAAGGGACCAGATCAGTCTGTGTATGTCATGAGCAGTTGCCTTTTTAACATAATTACCAGGTTGAGATCCTTTTGCGTTCTTGACTTTTTGGGCACCCTGCTTTCTCTTTGTTGATGGCTCGGTAACCTTTCCTGCATCAGAGGTTTTGGAACCCCTTGCTCTGGTGGCCATACAAGGAGCTTCCAAACCTGCACGTGGTGTTGAGTCCGTAACTAGCACAGGTGGATTCGGTGGCACATTTGAGGACATTATAGATGGCGATGTTTGTGCAGAGTCCCCCAAATTAGAATCAGGGACGCCCAGTGATAGACGTTTCTACAGATGGAGAGGCGCCGTTCTGTTAATTCTTTCATGAGTCAATAAGGACTCCGCCCTAACTAAAAAGGCGTACAATGTGCCTGCAACTCCTTTGTGCTTATTCATAGTTGGGCTGTAGAACACCAACCCCTGCACCAAACCGCACAAGCGTGTACAAATACTATGGTTTTGATTGTAGATTATAAATATACAACAGTACCTGATTACCAACAGCTTTTGACCTTGGCTGGTGGCCGAGGTGTCAGAAAGATGGCCCGGCCCAGCCTCCTCTGGGCTTTGATGGGCGCAGCTGGCCCTTGATCTGGGCTTCACCCGGGCGCGTCCCGTGCTGCAGGAGCCCTGTGCTTGTCTTAATGGACTCCGGGCGCTTGCAACTGGCGTGGGCGGTGTATGCGCCGCTAGGGCTGCTGGGGCCTGTAGTCCCTAACCGGCCTCCTCACTTGCAACCGGGACTTGAAATATCCCCACTTGACTCTGTTGGCGGTGGCGGCAGAAAACACCAGTGGCACCAATGGAAGGCGGAATGAATGCAGGATCCAGTGACACGCAAGGCACCAGGTGAGTTGAGTTCCCGCACTGCAGGAGCCCTGTGCTCTTCTTAAGCCCCTCCCGGCGCTTGCAACTGGTGTGGGCAGCGTACGCGCTGCTAGGGCTGCTGGCACTTGAAGTCCCTAACCGCAATCCTCACTTGCGGGAGGGACCGGGACTTGAAATATCCCCACTTGACTCTGTTGGCGGTGGCGGCAGAAAACACCAGTGCTACCAATGGCAGGCGGAATGAATGCAGGATCCAGTGACAGGCAAAGCACCAGGTGAGTTGAGCACTAACGGGGAAACCGTGAACAAACTTCACGGAAACTGGTCTTAAGCTAGGTTCCCTAGTAGTGGGCAGAGGGTTGAGGGCATGTAATGGTCCCACTAGATCTGACCCTGATCGAGCCCCCACCTTTAGAAGAGGTAATCATGCGACTGTTATTGATTTTATTATTTTGGATGTGAGACTCTGGCCACTTCTGAATGATATGAAAGTAGATAGACGAACTGACAGTGACCATGACTCCCTGGTGGTTTCCTTGGATGGAGCTTTATTTGCAAAAGCATTGAATGCATGCCACACAGAAGTACCAGATCCTGTACTTTCTAACTGCAGGTGCTATGTCTCCTGGCCTAAAATTATGACAAATCAAACACTGTTGTCCCAGATATATAGGCTTTATGTTAGCTCAGTGGATAATTATAAAGATGTGAATGAGCATGAAATCCCAATTTTAAACATACACAATTTTCTTGTTAAAGAGCTTCAACACGATTTTTTATAAAGATATGCCAACAAGATACCAGTTTTGGGGGAAAAAAACACCTGGATCGATTCCTCTTGCAAACAAGCTAAACATCTACTAAGATGCGCTGTCCTTGAAGGTGGTAGGGATCAAATAGTCCAAGCAAGGCGCACGTACGAAACATCCATGAAAAAGGCAAAAAAGCGATGGGATGGCAGAATCTGGGAGAATATGTTGCGCATGGTAAAAACAAATGATAATAACCTATTCTGGCTCACGGTGTCACAAACTAGAGCAGAGAATACTAAGAACCACCAACATTTTATTTCAGCTGATAGGTGCGTGTCTCATTTTTCTGATCTCTATGAGGCTAAGGTGGGCATCATAAAGGGCTCACACTGTATTTCAATACCATCTAGGGGCTCGTCTTGCCATAATATTTTACAACTTGATGGCTCAGCTGTCACTTTTAGCCTAGAAGATACTATGAAAGCCATCTACGCACTTAAAACAGCTGAGGCACCAGGTCCTGATGAAATTTCCGGGGACCTCTATAAATCGGAACCCCAGATATGGTCACTCTATTTTAATCTCCTTTCCAATGCTATAGCGAGGAGATACCTTACTGTTGGAAGGGGGCCGAGATTGTTACCATATATAAGAAGGGTGATGCATGTGTACCATAAAATTATGGGCCAATTAGCCTAATCAATAATTGCCCCAAAAATTATGCCAAACAAATCCTTGATAAATTACATCACTGCATAGACACTAATAATATTATGTCAGACCTCCAAGCAGGGTTTCGCTCTAAGATGAGCACTGTAGACCAAATTTTCAGATTTACCATACTACACTGGAAATATACTCTACTACAACAGCAGAATCTTTATGTGGCATTCACCGATCTTAGAGCCACCTTTCATCTCATCCTCCGTACAAATTTGTGGTCTGTTTTAAATTTTATGGGGGTCCCAGGGAACTTAATCCATCTCATGTCCCAGTTACACAGCAATAACTTTGCTCAGGTATGGTGTGGGCATGCAGGAGAGTTAACTAAGCATATCCCCATACAGCGGGGTGTACGCCAGGGATGTATTCTCACTCCTACGCTCTTTACCCTCAACATAAACGATGTGGTAGATGTCTTGAAAAATTGTAGAAATTACTCCCCTCTGCAGAACGGTAATAAGGTACCGATTTTTTTATTTGCAGACAGCTCCCTTCTCATCTCCAAGACCCCAATGGGGCTCCAGCTCCTTGGCAACAAGTTTACTGATTTCTGTGTGGCAAGGGGCTTGGAGCTCAATGCTAACAAAACCAAGTATATGGTACTCGGTAAGGGAGTGGCTAAAAACTCAATCATACAGGCTGGGGGTAAAGTACTTGGGAGGGTTAGGAGCTTCGACTACCTAGGAGTTAAGGTAATGGGGAACATGAAGTGGAAAGACCAGCTAAAGAAAAGTTCACTACTACTAGAGCAAAGAGCCAATGTGATTAGTAGGCGGCATAGGCAAACAAGTTCCTGTACAGTATTGGCTGCCCTGGAAGTCTATCGCGGCAAAGCTCAAGGGGCAGCCCTATATGGAGCAGAGACTTGGGGATGCACTGATGTTTCTCAACTTACTGCTGCAGAAAATTGATTTGCTAGAAGGCTGGTCTCTGTCCCCAGTAGCACACCTTTAATTCCTTTATTTTATGATTTGGGGCTTAAAAGAAATGCAGATATAGCCACCCTTAGACTACTAGTCTACTGGATCTGATTATGGGTCACTCCCGAGCTGAAGGAATTTAGAGATTGCCTTGTAGATTTGTTGGGCATGAATGGTGCCAAACTAATACCTTGGGTCAAGTTTGCCTCAGATTGGTTTAATAAGTTGGGATTGACAATGCTATGGATCTACCTGGAAAGATTGTGCAAGACTGATCTTAACTCTTTAAAATCTAGTTATTGGATCACTATCTGAGATATTCATTTAAACAACCATTCAATTGGCAAATTAACAAGCAAATTCCTAGATATTAAGCAGTTTCCACGTTACGAGGAATTTTAAAATTTTACTTCCTCCCCTCTAGCCAACAGTCTTTATATCCGTTTTTATCTTGGCACCTTGCCCTTAAGATCTGTAACCAGTCAATGACGCAAGGCCCTCGGCACTAGTACTTGTCTGGCATGTGGCTCGACAGATGAAGATGAGGTTCACATATTATTCTTCTGCCCAAGCTACCATAGCCCACGCTGGAAAAGGATTATTCCCATATGTAAAAATCTGAAGGTCACAAAATATATAGTGGCCCTTAGAATACTCAGGAGCGACACATCTCCAGTAATAACCATTGCCACAAGTACATTTTTACAGGCGGTGTGGCACAAATGTGGTAAATTATTGCCTCTGCCCCCAAGTGACAGGACCTAATTTCTTTTTCTTCTTTTTAATGCTTGTCTTATTTTTTAATATTGATTTCATATACATATAGTTGAAGATAGTTTTTAAAGCACCTTTTTATGTATCTATTTATGTATCTATTGCTCAATTTGCACACAGTTCTCCTTGATTTCTGCTCCCATCTTGCATACAAATAACAGCTAAAGAAAATGAAATTCTGAATGGTGCCGCTTTCCTTGTAATTTATATTGGTTTTAGGATATGTCTATTGTAATGTTTTTGCACATGTGCACTTTGATGGTGCTTGGTTATCGAATAAAGTTCATTTAATATTACTATTGCAGCGCATCGTCAAAGAGTTTTCCCAGATGCACCTCTTTAAATATTGAGTGTATGCTTTACAATGTAAGATCTTTATTGATGTTGATTCAATTAAACAAATGGCATTAATTTTTCTAACATGTTATACACGTATTACAACAGCTAAAAATGCAAGTTGTAACATAACAACAATCTGAATCATTTATTCTTCATCTTGTGTGTGGGTGTAACCAATATAGCACACAACAAGATATGTCAAAGCCAACAATTAGACCTTGAGATGTTGGTGACAAATTGAAGTTGAGACTCAGAAAAATCTTTTTTCACTTTCTAAAACTTACTAAATTGCACATACATGAATACAATCAGGAACAAATAATGATGCACTCTAAATATTGAGTAATTAAAAAATAAGATAAAAATACAGCTAAAACAAGATCTTATCTCTGTGTTTGGCAGCTGCACACAAAACACAGTCCCCTGCTAAACACAGTAGCAAATTGGATAACTTCTCTAAGCACAAAATAACAGGCCTACAATCTGAAATCACCTATACCTTTGGAAAGGAGAGTGAATGATGTACTGAATCCATCTACAAGTGGGTTAAAAACTAACGTTAACACTTGTTAGTAACTTAGGATAAATAATAGGAGTTCCTTTAAATGGTAAAGGATCTTACATAATTCCGGAGGATTCCACCTGTGAATGACAACAGAAAAAATTTTTTTTAGCCTAAAACCAGTCTTTTTTAACAACTTTTCTGGGTTTAGTAAATACCTTTGGCCTGCCTAGTTAAATACATATTGGCAAAGCTATTTTAAGATGGCCATTGTAGAAATTGACCATCATTTGCATTGTGTATACACAGAGTTTGGCCTTAAACAGTTTTTGCTGCCCATAAAACTATGTGTACGTTCCACTTGCTGACCAGAGGCAAAGTACCCTTGCTCCTCCTTTCAACATGATGCAATTGATATGCTTCTAACTGTCATATTTGACTTAAATATAAGTTTAAGGGCCTCACAACGATGCCAGTCAGACTCTTATCCGACCAGCACTGTGGCGGAAGCAGGACCACCCGACTATAAGTCAGCAGTCCCGCTGACCTTCACGGCAGTCGCACTGTATATATCTTCTACTGCGGCGTGCTCTGCAGGCTGCAGCACATGCCCCAATAGAAAATAAACACATTAAAAACGTCCCTGAACTATGTGGCATGCACCATACATGGCCTGCCACATGGTGCAGGCATGTTGTCCCCAAGGCCCCTAGTGGAGCGACATGGGGGAAGGGGACCCAGCTACGGGCCCCCAAAGTCACTTTCCGTCTGCCTTTTAATGGTGGGAGAACCACCATGAAAGTGCAAGCGGAAAGGGACATTGTAACCCCTACGGTGGTCCCTGAGGAGGCCCTGCCTTCATTGTAGGGATTACTGACCTTCCATTGATGGACTACTTGAGCAGGTCGGAAGTACATCGGGCGGTCCCTCCACCAGATGCCTCCACCCGCCGCATCGTAATGCGGTGGGTGGACTGCATGGTCCAATTTCGGTGGGTCTGCCACCGACGAGCCATCAGTGTTGGACTCACTGATATCGTAATCAGGCCCTAAGTCCCTAGTATATGGTACAGGGTGCACCGATGCACTGCAAGGTAAATTTTACTATTGGACTGCAGCACCTATTATGCCATCCACTACAGTGACAGTATAAACCATGGCAACGGGCTTACCATTGTAGCTTGATTATAGCAGTTTAAATACTATAATTCAATATTTAAAAATAACCCCTTTCGACAGGTCAGAACCTTCCTTTTAAATATAGACAAGGCACCCCTAGGTAGACGGTATTGCCCCCTAAGTGTGGTTGTGTGGTAGTATAAGTAGAACATGTAGTAATTTATTGCTATGCATGTCCTTACAGGGACACAAAACCCTCAAACCTATTTTTAATGTAGCAGCAAGGCTGACTGTTCCACAGGTAAACGCTGGGAATTAAATTTAATAATGTTCCCTCTGACTAGGAAACACCTAGAAATGTCATCACTGGAATCTTTCTAATATGTAGTAAAAGCCCAACTCACTAGTGACGTCTAATTTCTAATAAATATTATGGAAAGCGTACTTTTAGAAAGTAAACCTTTTCGATGATCTAAGCAATAGAGACTGATTTTCATAAGGTGTGAAAAATTTAACTCTGGGGGTAGTGAGCGTAGTGGGGCTACGCGGAGGTCCACGGTGTTGCGAACAAACTCCTTGGAACTCTGCTATGCCACCCGTCTCCAACCCCCTAGTAACAAGTAATTCTACATTAATTGAAAGTAAATTAAAAACCACTTACCTGTAATGTGGTGTCCCCGGGCTTCCCTCCTCCTTTTCCTTGCCGCCTGGGTAATCCTTGGAAAACTGTGCATGCACACGCACCCCCCCCAGGGGATGTGCATCGACTGCTGCAACTCAGGAGAGTTGGGCTGGGGCGGTGAGTCAACGGGAACACTTCCTTCATGCTGTTGGCATTTGCTAATACTTTGTCCTAGCGGGACAGGAGTTTTGTTTTCTTTTCCTTTTTTAGTTTGGGAGTGGGAGGCAAAGGGTAAAGTAAAGGAGTACTAAAAATGAACCCCCCTCCATTTTTTGACCCATACACCACCCTCACTTACCTTAAGAAGAAGTGTTTAACTTCTCCACTCAGACACCTTTAGGTTTGGTGCAAGGTATTTCAGTAGTTGAGAACAACTTTAGGATACTCACCGTCCTTCTTTCTTCTTCTCTTGAGCATCCTGGGGAGGGGATTCCCCCACCAGAAAACTGAAAAAAGAGAAAAAAAGAGTATTCGAGCCAAGGCCTATTGGACTCCCAGAGGAAGCAAGAAGGAGAAAGAGACATAAAACACCCCTTCTATGCTACCTGTACTATTAAGACCAGTAAATAAAAACCAACCATTGTGAAACATATTAAGCATCCTAGCTTCTGTTTCTGCCCATCCCTCCCACAGGGATGAAGTCATATGGAACACTATTACACTTTGAAATGATGATGTCACACACTTGCACGTCAGCATGAGCATGTCCCCGATGGCTATTTTGTCTCAGGAGTGTCTGTCTGATCTTTCACCAGTGTTGACTGCCTGAGCTCGTTCTAAAACTCATTTTCTTCATTTCATTAGCCATCTATTTTCAAAAAGGATTGCCTGATCATTGTTTCTTTCTGTATTAAACGTTCCTGCCTCTGCTATATGACAGTTTTTTCATCAGTACACACATTTGCCCATTTATATTACAGAAGATGAGGGTGAACAACCCAATGAGTATGAGGAGGCTATTAAAAGACTAGAGAAATACTTTTCAATGCCTCCAACTCTAGTAGTGAGGAGACATAAGTTATTTTCAAAAGACTGAATCCATAGATATATATGTGGCATCTCTGTGAGTTTTACTATCCAAATGTGAGTCTTATTTTTTAAATGATCAACTCATTAGGGATCAATTCGTTATCAGATGCTACACTAAATAGAAAACATGCAAAAATCAATCTCTAGAAGAAGCAATAGTCAATAATATTCAAGATTCAATAGAATCAGTCAAAGACTTAAACCATAATATTGAGGGTGCAGTGTGTATTGTAAAAGCGATTCAACAAAAAAGAGCAAGACTGAACAGAAAAAGATATTCTCAAATGGTTCTTGTTTTCTTTGTGGATCCAATTGCCTCTGGTATCTTTCAAACACTGTCCAGTCATTAGTAAACAAAGTGCCAAATGTGGTGTTACTGGAAACAATGACAGGGTTTGTTGGCAGAGTGACAAGTCATCTTCAGGAGTAAACATGATTTCTGATGGTAATGAAGATGAATAAGGTGTGACCGGTAGCATGGACAATCTGGTTCTGTATATACCAGTGCATGGGGATGATTTTTCAAGTCCAGCGATCCTATTGAAAATTTTCACATAGAGGATATTGACAGATTGTTTATCAAAGATAGTTATTATTTCTAGAAACACATTTAATTTAAAGAGATTACAAAAGGTTTTGTTTTCCCCTGATATTACCCCACAAAGTTTTGATGACACAAAAATTGACCTGGAATGTGTTTTTCCAATCTACAATTGTATTCAAACAGAGGCCTTTTATGGGCAAAGTTTATGTATCTCATTCAGCCCCTGATATCCTTGGGTGGCACTATCAGGGATGTTTGAGCATAACTTTTAACCCTGGCATAACTCTTAACTCCGGCTGTATGAAACAAGTATTGGGAGTTGATGATGTACATGCTGTTATAGAAGTACCATCTTGTATGAAAATTATTTGGAAGAAAAATGTCAATGCTTTCTAAGATAAACTGGGGAAACTTCGAGATTTTGATCGTACAAGTTGACTAAAAGAAGGGAGCATATTAATTAATCACAAATTGAGATGTGGGCCAATTTCGGTTGTGTTTAGTTTGGGAGAACTCACTCAGCAACTGTGTTCTGAGGGTGTCATTGACCGTACAGAATCATTATTATGGTTTTCGCCTATAGTAGTTGCACACAATAATGCTGAATTGTGCATGCACATAGATGTTAGAAGTCTGAATAAGTCTATTTTGGTTAATGTCCATTCATTACCTAAAATTGAAGAAATTATGGTTACATTGGTGGGAGACAATGTCTTTTCTAAACTAGATATGCGTTCAGATTACTATCAAGTTGTTTTGGCCAAAGAATCTATACACCTCTCTGCTTTTGTCTCTCTGGTTGGAGTATTCCAATACAGCAGTATGCCGTTTGGCCTAGCATCAGCGGCTTCTGTTTTCCAGCATGTCATCAGAAATGTGTTGAAGGCTTTTCATTGGGTCTTAGTATTTCAGGATGACATATTGGTGTTTGGATAAAATGTAAGGAATCATAGAGGAAAGCTGGATGCAGTTCTCTATGATCCCAAGCTTGAAGGGTTCAAATTCCTGGTCTACCGAAGGCAATAGAAGAGTTATCTGTTGCAATTATTAGCAAACAAGTGCAAGTGTTTTATGCCAAACTCATTGACAATGTTGCTTCCAAAGCTGAACCCCTGTATTTGCTACTAAAAAAGAATTTTAAGTTTGTGAAGAATGAGGAGCAGTCTTTGACATTCAATAAATTAAAGACAGAACTGAATATGGCTCTCCTTTTAAGCTCATTTTCCCCTGGTAAGTCACAATGCATCACTGTTGATGCCAGTGGTGTAGGGTTGAGGGCACCTCGAAACCAAGGAAAAGGTGACTCAGAAAGTGTGATGGCATTAGCTTCATGCAGGTTGACTATTCAGGAACGCTTATGCTCCGTCATTAAATGTGACATTTTTGCACGTACCTGAGCTGTTGAGCGATTTAAGGCTTATGTGTGGGATACAAAAATTCTGATATGCACAGACCTCAAACCATTAGTTCACTAAAGCATCAGCCAACTGATCAGACTAACTGTGAAATTACTTGAGCATCATTTTGTACATCACTGGTGAGAGGTATAGAAGAGCAGATTTTCTTTCATGTTTTCCACATCCTAGTGATAGTTTGGAAGGACTTTGTAAAATAGAATTACAAGATGAGGATTGGTTCGTGGCACATTCGTTTTGGAACAACAGTGACAGTAAAAGAGTAAGCGAAGAATGGTGAAGGGAGGCTCTGGTAAATGATACTGTGTTAAACAAAGTCAAGGAGCATTTAATTCAAGGGAGGCTCAGGGAAGGTAATATTTCCATCAGTTTGCACTCATAGAACAAATTTCAGACTGAATTTAGTATGGAAGATAATTAGATTTTTAGAGGGGAGAAAGTAGTTCCGTCATGCCTGTTCTGGAAGACGCTCCTTGATTACAACCATCATGATCATTTGGGGTTATTCTCAATGAAAAAGATTGAGAGAAACCTATTGGTGGCCAAGAATGGATAGGGATGTGGAGGAATGGTGCAAAAAGTGCGCAATTTGTACACAGAGCAGTAAGGGTTGTAAGTGCTGAAAATCCTCCATGGGTGAGGATGAAGATCCTAAAGGGGTTTCAAAGAAACTATCCATTTTCTGGATCCTTTTTAGCTTTTACCTATTAACCAACAGTATGCTATCATGATGATAGATAACTTTTCCAAGTGATTAGAAGTCAAGTTTGTGTGAGAACCAAACACCAAATGTGTGGTCACATTTCATACCGATGTGTTTGCAAGTAAGAGGGATCCATGACAGCTAGCATCCATTAGTGGGGTGCAATTCATGTCGACGGAGAGGAAGAATTTTTTTTAAAGATGCAGGAACCAAGAGATGTGGCTTATATCATTCCCAAGCCAATGGTCAAGTATAGAGAGCTAACAGATTCATTACTGAGAGTGTCGGAGGTCAATGATTGAGGGTGGTGAAGTTGTTGATGCCATTAGAGCCATGCTTTGGTCTTATCCCAGCACACCTCATTCAGTTACAGGAGTCACGCCTTATTTTGATTCTTTTAGAGCTGCATGGTTGAGACAAATTAAGTGTATATCTTCAATTGAAGATTTACTTCACACAATAAGCCAGGGTTGTACCAAAATGGTGGTTGTCATGAATTTATCAAGTAGATATGATAATGTGAAAAGAACCAACCAGGTGTGTTTCCAAAAAGCGGATAGGGTACTCGTCAAGTTGCCATAGTCCAGAGCGATGAAACGTAGAGTGAGGTACAGCTCACCTTACTTAGTAGAGGAAGTCAGTGATGGTTTCTGTACTGTTAAGTTGAGATATTGGCAATGATGGAGTGTGACACGGGTGGCGAAAGTGGCTGCATGGGATGGTAGCATCACTAGTGACCATTATAGCTATGCTGCTCAAATTTCTGTTGAAAGTACTACCACTGAGAATTGCGAGTGTGCTATAGAGGTCTCTGCGGTGGTCAAGAGTAGCGGTAACTGCAGTTGGAAAAGTCGCCATCCTGTTAAATGTAATGATTATATTTTGGGATACATTTTATTTATTCTTTCTGTGCATTATTTCTGTTGGTTAGCAAAATACTATTTGGGAGATCGACAAGAAACTGACGCATCTTTAGAGATGTGTCAGTTTCTCTGCGCCAGCCGGCGATACCCTTGCACCACCATGGCACAAGGATTGACAGATGCGTCCCAAATTCGGACGCATCTGTTGGCCCAAAAGTCACGCATTGCTGGAGTTGTGTCGCAAGCACAACGCAAATATAGCAATGCATGTTGAGGACTTTACTCATTATACTGCATCACTCCTTACACCTGCTTCGAGCTGGCATAAGGTTTTTATGCAGTGACATCCTAGAAGGGGCGCAGTGAAATCTTGTAGATTTCACTGCGTCACTTCTACGAGGCTTTCCTGTTTGGGAACTCCTACCCAGCATACATTATACCTGACGCAGGGCTTTACCACGTGACACGTCTCCCTAGATGCATCACATTGTAAATTGGCTGCATTGTTTGCGCTGCCGCTGCGTCACAAAAGTGATGCAATGGCGGCACAAAAGTGTCGCAAGGGGCTTGTAAATCTGCCCCTATGTTTATATTTGCTAATGATTGTTATAGCTTTCTTTCACTAACATAAATGCATTCTGTTGTTTTGCCATATCAGTTTCATTGTAAGTTATTCTTGTTTAATATTTCAATGTGTTTTGTGTTTTTGTTGTTTTCTTCCTTGTGTTTTCTGATTGATTTTTAACTGTATATATTATTTGAAATTGTGAGGGGAAAGGTGTGTTGTGATCTCTGTCTCTTGTCACGTGGGGCTGATCATGATTCTAGAATGCAAATCCGGTTCAAGTGCAACGGCAAAAAGAGAGAGAGAGCTGGGAGGTGTGTTCAAGGTAGTGTCACTGCCAGCATATTCTTGACCAGAATAAAGGAGTTACCTTCACACTTCCAGTTTGCTATTACTTCATGTGTTCACTCCCTCAACAAGTGTACATTATCTTTGGCATAACATGCATCTATGTTGCAAGATTTGCATTTAAAATATACATATAATATAAAAGAATTGAAGGTAGGATACAGTCTTGCCATATTCCTTTTACTAGATTAAAAGACTCACCATTCTCACCATACCCACTTTTGCAAACAATTCCAAATGTAAATGTTGCAAAAAGTTCAAACTATTTTCCTCAATACCCTTTAACATCAATGTTGACCTCATATTTGCCTTATTAAAATGGTCAAAGGCTGAAATAAGGTCTATTAAGGCTAGGTGTAGCGAGTCCTGAGAAGCAACATTGTATTTATTTATTATTAAATACAAAATTACGCACTGTTCAATGGTCTCCAATAGAGCTCTGAACGCATACTAAACATCAACAATTATCTCATTTGCAGAAGCCCAGGTCAGATTTCTTCCCATGAGTAGCCTCCTGACATTAGGCGGTAGCAATGCGGGTCACTTCTGTCACCCCCCTTAAAAACTGGCATAATAATTGATTGAAACCAAGATGAAGGCAAAAACTGCTGATGTCAACTCTTGAGACATTTATAAGTAATGGATCACATATAACTTGACAAATCTGGATGACCTTACTGAAAATTACATCCACCTCATGAGAGATATATTCAACTTAATTGGTCCAAAGCAACTCAAAGGGATAACCAGCAAACCCTCCAAACCCTGGTTCAATTGCTCCCTTTTCAAGGACAGATGCAAATTAAGGCTGGCGGAGAGATCATGGAGAAACTCTCCTTCTATAACAAACCTCAAGCATTTGAGGATGTCAAGAAGGGCGTGTAACAAACATATCCATAGTGCCAAATCACTTTAGGTCACACTCGACCATGCCAAAAACAGACTGAAAAATGTTTTAGAAATCATCAACAAGCTATCCAACACTCTTCACTCAAAGACTCAATCCCTAGCAGTGAGGCATTCTCTGCACACTTCTTTGAAAAGACAAAAGAGATTGAAATAGAACTGCAACACACCTCACCAAATATACTTTACCAGACCCAGCCCACTCCCTCTCCATGGCAACCTTTGGCTAGTTCTCTACTTTCTGGCTCTAAGGATTATACTCCAAAAAATAAGGCATCATGAAATACCTTTATACTAACAGACGGTGCTGAGCTACTCAAAACTCTAGCTTCATTTAAACCTTCAAATCATTTCAATGATCCTCTGCCTGCCAAGCTCTTTGAAGAGCTTAGATCCTCCATTCTCTCACACTGGTCTAAGATTGTCCATGAATCTCTCTTGCAGGACATGATTCCTGCAGGCCTCAAGATAGGTTGCATCACCTCCATCCCAAATAAGCCAAATGCAGACTTAACTGATCTTAACAGCTTCCGACCAATTTCTAATATCATGACTTTAGCCAAACTACTTGAGAAATGTGTACACACAACTCTGTAATCACATCAAACAGTTTCAACTCCTTGGCCAGTACCAATCCGGTTTCAGATCAGGACACAGTACTCAAACTGCTCTGACACACATTGTTGATGACTCCCTGAGTCTACAGGACTAGAATGAACCTTGCCTACTTATACTTCTTGATCTTTCCTTGGCATTTGACACGGTCAAACATGACAACATGATTGCTGTTAGACCTGGCACCATTGGTATGGGTCACCCTTCCATTTTTTTTCTGTTGCCTCCTGTGTTTTTGCTATGTTTTGCTGGTCTAGATGCTTTGGCCACTTTGCCACTGCTATTCAGTGCCAAAGTGCAAATGCTCCCTATTGTAAATTGTTGCAATGGATTAGTGACTCCATGATTGGCTAATTTGATTTACTTGTCAGACCCTCATACAGTGCACCATGTGTGCCCAGGGCCTGTAAATCAAATGCTGCTGGTGGGCGTGCAGCACTGGTTGTGCCACCCTCAGAAGCAGCTTGTAAAATGTGGCTCAGACCTGCCATTGCAGAGCTTGTGTGTAGTCTGGGACTGCTATGTTGACTTGTCAAGTGCACCCACTTGCCAGTCCCTAAAGCTTCCCTTTTCTATAAGTCAGTCACCCCTAAGGTAGGCCCAAGGCCAGGGTGCATTGTAAGTGAAAGGTAGGACATGCCCTGATGTGTGTGGCATGTCCTGATAGTGAATTACAGCCAATTTCGTTTTTTACTATTGCAAGGCTACCTGTTCCCATAGGCCAAAATGGGCAGTTTGATTATAACATCTTTTAATCCTAACTGACCCAGAGAACAAGGTAGAAAAACGAGTTTAGCATGCCTGAACTCAGAATGTTAAAATACATCTTTTAGTGTGAGTGATTTTTACATTCTGTATTTGAAAACACCACTTTTAGAAAGTAGGTGTTTTCTTGCCTAACCATCCAGTATACCTCTGCTAGGTTTGTGTAGTCCATGTCTGGTTTGTGAGTGACAGGTGGCTGGAGAGGGCCTTGGCTCCAGCAGTCTGATGGGTCAGGCTGGGCTGAATAGGATCAGAATTGAATAGAGAGTAGCGGGAGGAAATTTCCGTTCACTTGCCTGAGCCTTCATAGAATAGAGAGAAGAGAGAGGAGACTTCCTTTCAGCTACGTGGGCCAGGTCTGCTTTCAAAAATGCTGTCTCCACCTCCTGCCAGGAAGCTGCACCAGGGAGGACAGAACTGGTTTTGGCTGGGCACAGACACCCTCTGCCTTCAAAGCACCAAGGATTTTGCAGTATAAATATTGGGGCCCAGAGCCCAAAACGGTGGATCACTTCTGGGAATCAAGACGAACCCTTTGCCAAGGAGAGAAACCAAGGAAGCTGAAGGAGGAGACTGACCCTGTGCTGTTTGCTGTTTAGGGTTGGCCTGCGGTGGTTACTTATTGCCAAGGAAAGTAGAAAAGGAACTTTGTGTGTACCTTAACTATCTTGAGGAAGATCTCCAAGGGCTTGAAGCTGAGCTTGCCTCCTGTTCTGAAGTCTCAGGGACAAAAAGACTTCACCACCAGCTCCCCTGAATTTCCTTTCTGGGAATTCTACCTGCAGAGAGGTGCCTACTGTTGTTTTGGGCCCTCTAGAACCTGCGTGTTGCTGGGAGCTGGAAGCACGATGCAAAGAGGAAGAAGCGTGTCGCCACTGCAGCAGTTGCCGTCTCATCACTGAGGAAGCGTGTCACCACTGCAGCTGTTCGTTGTCGCATCGCCGAATGAGCGTGATGCATAACCAGAGAAGCGTGCCGCCGCTGCAGAGGTTGCCGTCGCATCACTGGAGAAGCGTGTCGCAGGGCCTGTCGCAGCTCAAGAAACCATTGATTTCACTGCACGGCCGTCGGGCGTGCACGAATCGCATCCACGTTGTCGCATCGCGCCAAAGACGCCATTTTTTGCATCGCACTGTGTCGTTGCATCGCATCGAGGTGCCATCTTTTTGCATCATAACCGGAACGCAGTAAGAAACCGGCGCATCACCTCCTCTCCGGTAAGGAACCAACGTATCACCTCCCCTGTGATGCAGTAAGGAACCGACGCATCACCTCCCCCAAAGAAAGGAACCGACGCATCACCTTCCCTGCGATCCTTTTGTTTGTATTGCATGACGCATCCAAGGTACTTTGAGAGTAAAGTGATGCTTTTACCATCTACATTGAACTAAGCTATTTCTACCATCTGAAAGTCATATTCTTATTACAGTATTGTGGATTTTTGTCGTTTGGTCTTGTGTTAACTCTAGATAAAGATTACTCATTTTTCTAAACTGGTGTGGTGTCCATTTGTAGTGTTTTCACTGTATTACTATATATGTTCACAAATGCTTTACACACTGCCTCTGAGATAAGCCTGCCTGCTCATGCCAAGCTACCAAGAGGGTGAGCAGGGCTTATTTTAGGAGTGTAGCCCACTTACCCTGATTAGAAGCAAGGGCCCCTACTTGGTCAAAGGTACCTACCTCTGCCAACTAGAGTCCCCCATTTCTAACAATTGCTCTTCTTGAAAAAAGGAAGGGGTTATCAGGTCCAGTTGTTTTAAATTGGTTTGCCCCATTCCTACATAATAGAACTCTAAGAATCAAAGTCAACCATTTCCTTTCTACTCTCACCCATGCTTTCAACTTGTTCATTCAATCTCTCACCGAAATTCTGAACAGCTCAAACATACACTATCACATGTAAATCGATGATACTGAATTGTACATGAAAATGTCTTCACTTGATGATATCAAAACTCAACTCTTTACTTGTGAAAACTCAACATTGGTTAACTCAAAATCACCTTATGCTAAATACACTCACGACAGAATTCCTTATGATTGCCCCTCACAATCATTCTACTCCCAGATTGGCTCCAACAACTAATAGCCCTCAACTGCGCTCCACATGTTGCTGATGCCACTAGATCATTAAGCACAACTCTGGAACCACATCAGCGCAACAACAAGAGGAACCAATCACCAGTTCAACACTTTAAGGTAAATCAAACCGTTCCTGTCTCCTGATGACATGCAGCTAGCAGTCCAATCCCTAGTTATCTCCCACTTAGATTATGTAATTGTGACCCTTAGTGGGATACCCAAAGCTAGACTGGCCCCTTTAAGAGCTACTCTGAACTCTGCTGCCAGACTCATCACAGGATCAAGAAAACGTGATCATATCGCAACAGACCTAATTCAACTCAAGTGGCTTTCTCTCGAAGCAAGGATTTGGTTCAAGTTAGGCTACTTGATGCACAAAGCACTTCATTACAACACTCCTGTTTACCTGGCAATACAACTTGAACTATCTGGCTTGAATTGGGCCTACAGAAGTTCTAACACTCTATTGTTGAAGCAAGAAAAAAAACAGAGAACTTAGAACCGTGCCTTCTCCGGTCTTACTACGAGAATATGGAACCCTCTCTGTCCCAAAATCAGAGCTAGCCCTTTGATCGCCTCTTTCAAAAAATAACTCAAAAGGTTGTTCCTGAATAGGTACCAGCAACAATAGAACTGTAGCCTCCCAAACTAACATTTACTTCTGGTTTACAGCACAGATCTTACATTCAACTATGCAATTTGTACTGCTTTATATCTACTATGATGTGGGCTGTTCCGTTTTCGCATTTTTTTTTCCTTAATTACTTACATGTTTAATATTTATACCTTTTCCTGCTTATCTTGCAGGCTTATATGTACAGCCCTCTGATACCCTGATGGGCCATGTTCTCACTAATAAAACTTTTCAATTAGAAAATAAATAAATTAATCTGGAACATCAAAATTTATACAAATACATAATAATATCATCAGGGTCAGGAGTCTTGCCAGCTGAACTATTGTTTGTTGGATAAATTACCTTGTCCAAAGTGAATATGAAATAGTTGTGATTATAAGGAAATACAATCACCATTTCTAATTCAGCAGATAAAGGTTCACAGAAGAAACTGGCAAAACATTACTTTACTCCCCGGAGGAGAGAAGTGGTAACAAATTGTTAAAGCAAGTGAGTGAGATTCTGTAGTTTTCAATTAAAGGCACTAAGTTAATCAGAGTGCCTCCAAGTTTTCTGTCTTTGCAAACCATGTCTCCTTAGCACCTTGAGCCAGCTCACTCTGGCCGAGATTTTCAAAGCCTTTGCGTTGTTCTTGGATCGCACAAGCTAATACAAAGACAATGCAAATGTTTCAGTAACATTTACAAAGCCACGCAAAGGGCAATTTGTGCCTCCTTGCATGGCTATGTAAAGAAGTGTAAAGCAACACAGTGGCTTGCAATGTGTTGTGTTACATTGTGTTGCTAGAGATTTTATGGATGGAGCATGGGTTTCCCTGTGTATCCACTGATGGATGTGACACAATTCCAGATTTACAAAGGTTTGTAAACCTGGGATTGAATCAAATTGGGAAGTACCCCACACAATGCGGTGACAAGAAGAAAAATATGTTTTTTGTCCATGTTTGCTCCTTTTTGGATTGTTTTTTGCGGGAAGGAATTGCTTCTAGCACAAAAGCAATCCTGCCAATAACTCAATCCCCCGTGTATAGGGTGCAAGGATGCCTGCATTCAAGCTGGGCAGCAAACAGTGCAGCAGCACAAGGAGAGCAGAAATACTCCCTATCTTTGTAAATATGGAGCATTTCTGCTCTCTCCCTTTCACGCAATGTAGCCTTGCATAGCGTGAAATAACAGTAAATATGCCCTACCAGTAGCAGCTCCTCCGCTAAGGTGGAGGAGCGTCGCCCCACTGCACTGTTAGCAGTGTAATAAGAAAAAGAAAAATTATTATTACTAACCTTATATCCTTTTCCTTTTCTTTCCCTCTCAGGTGGGGGGAAGGTTGGGTGCTTGGTACTGACCAGAGCATGGGCCAGTGAAGTGCGCAAGATGGTTTGACTGTCCCAAGAGGGCCAGTCAAACTGTCCTGCGCACTTCGCATCTTCCCCACCAGGCTAAATTACACAGCCTGGTGGGGAACATGCAAAGCCTCCAAGCCACTGCTTGAGCGCTGAACCATGGCACTCAGACCAATCACAATGCTACTTAAGGCAGTGTCGTGATTGGACAGAGGCTTCTGGGAGGCTGGGTGCTTCCTGTTGGCACTGAGGATGGAGACGAAACAGAGGCAGAAGCACCCGGTGGCATTCAGGTAAGTGAGAATATTTTTATTCTTCCCCCCTGCCCCATCGCCCATGCTTGGTAGCGGTCACTACTGGCCCCCACTTGTTTAAAGAGATCATGACTGGTCCCAGGTACATAAAGAACAGTTTCTAGCACACCAAATTTAAGAGTTTTCTGTGGCAGCTATAAGGTTTATCTCTGTTTGTACAATTTTCCGAGATTGTTTCCCCCCTGAAATCACCCTCAATACACTGGTGGCTGATATATTGGAGGATACTCCATTACAATCAGGAGACTTATAGCAATCTGATAGACATTAGAGTAGATCCAAGCGCATGAGCACCGCAATCGAACACTACCTAGAACTGTGCATGATTGTTTCACATGTATGTTTCAAAACAAGAAGGTGGATGTAGTCTAGCACTTAAACTGAATATTTATAAAAAATAAACTAGGAAAGGCGTGGTAAGGAAGCAAATTAAGGTTAAATTGTTCAGTTTGCAAGAATAGGTATTTTAATTGTACCAATGTAGGTGCACTGGAATATTTTGGCAACAATGTTGCTAATGCAATGGAAATGAAAGATATGCACTTTAATAAACTGCACTACAGAAAATACAGATGCATATTCAAACAGAGTTCCAATTGTGATTTTGTCAGAAAGCCAAGTGTTCTCAGTAGAATGCACATATGCTAATTGAAAATAATATTTACAAATCACACAACCACTTATTTCAAAAAAGGAACCAGTGTAAAGAGTGTCTACAATAATTGGGCTTGTGCCGCCCATGACTCTGGCGCCTGTGGTCTCCTCGGTGGTATCACGTTCAGTACTGGTAGCTGATATTTCTCCTGTGGCATTACATTGGGAGCTATCATTGCAGTATATTGGGAGGTTCCCATACTGCACTGACATCACATGCTTGTCTGTCTTTAGACATAGGCGTGTAATGTGTGCTGTCATTGCCTTTACAGCTGTGACATCACATTGGGCGCTGTCATTAGCACAGTGACACTACTCTTTGATCTGTCATTGCTGAGACATCTGCTAAAAGCTGAGATCACTGTAATATTAGCACTAAGAGATTTGGCCTTCCTGCAGTGCTGCCCTTACAAGTAGCAAAACACACAAGATGATGGACGGAATGTTGCACATTGGCAAAACAGTCACCCCCAGTCACATATCTGAGTTTAATCCATCGTTATTTTGCTCACCACGAAACCCCAGTTCAGACATGGCCATTTGCAAATCAGTCTTGACCCTGTGCCTCATGGGGAACAGTCCAGCCTGAACTGCCAAGCCATGTCTTCCCTGGACCGAAATCAAGCATCCTAGGACCGGTTTCGGGGTTTCACCCCTCTTCAACCAGGATAGCTTATCTCCAGTGCGTCTAGTGAGCACGGGACCCACGTCTGGGCATACCCTTCCCACATAGGGCGAACAGCAAAACACAGAAGATGATGGATGGAATGTTGTACATTGGCAAAACATTCACCCCCAGTCACAGATCTGGTTTTAATCCATTGTTATTTTGCTCACCACACCACCCCAGTTCAGACATGGCCATATGCAAATCAGTCTTGACCCTGTGCCTCATGGGAACAGTCCAGCCTGAACTGCCAAGCCATGTCTTCCCTGGACCGGAATCAAGCATCCTAGGACTGGTTTCGGGGTTTCACCCCTCTTCAGCCAGGACAGCTTGACTCCAGTGGCGTAGTGGCACTGCACTGGGCCTTCCCTTTACTCTAATGTCTTCATGTTTGGACCTGCCTTTACTACAGTGACAGCTTATCATATGCTGCCCTTACCGAGACCTTTTCTTCAATATAGTGATATGCCACTTGGCACTGCCCCTCACTGCAGATGTGTCACGTTTGGGAGTCCTTTCCTCTGGCGATAGCAGACAGGATGCTACCTTTACTGAAATGGCATCACACAGGAAGTTGTCCCTAAGATAACTGCAACAAGTAGAGGCTGCTGTTACTGCGAAAGCAGCTGTTTTTTCTTTAATACCATCCCATTGGAAATTCTCTTTAATGCAATGGCAATGGGGTCAGACCTTACTGCATAGATATTGAACTGGGAGCGGTACCTGACTGAAGCGCGATCAAACTGTACACTACCTTCAATATAGTTGTTAGATAGTTTTTTGGGGTTCATACTTGTGTACATTAATAATGATGATTAATATGTTTTTCATAATTGATTTTTCATACGTAAGCTAAATTAACATAATTACATTTAAAACTAATTGTATATGATGCTTAGACTTGTGTTTATAACAGCTGTAAATTCTTTAATGATTCTCTGTGCACACTTATTTATTGACAATAAATCTCTAATCAAAGTTCATTGTGTGCTGCCCCATTGGATATAAGTACCAATTGTGGTCTTCAGCTGCCAGCCGTACATTAATTATTAGGTCTTATTGTGACATTGTGATCTCACTTCATGGCTAAATCCATTGCTAAAGGGTGCTGGGGGACTGGGTCCTTGGACGCTTATTTAAAACGAGCAGAGACTGCTGTGGCAAAAGAAATCGAGCACGTGGAACGAAGGTTATCTCTGGACCCATCTTCTCAAACCCTCCCTCCAAGTTTTAACGTAGATGTGCCTAAGACAATTGCCCCGTCCCTGGCCCTCCCAGTTTGCCCAGACTCAAATGGAGCGGTGTTAGACCTGAGTCTGTCTATCACGGCAGAGGCATCCCCCGTGCCTAGTGTACCATCTTCTTCTGTAGTAACTTGTACTAGACAGCTTCGATCGGCTGGAGGTAAATCTCTAACTGGGAAAAGAAAGGCCAGTAATGTGCCCAGGGGCAGCAGGTAACAGGCGAAACAACCCAGGAATAGTAAAAATTCTGTGACTGGGCCTGATGTTTATGTGGAAAATGTCTCAAAATACGGTATAGATGGGAGGGCAATGGGGGGTTTATCTCATGAGGACGCAAATTTAGAAAATGTTTTGGGGGGGAAAATGTCGGAGTTTATCAAGGCCATGAAAGAATGTTTAGGGGTACTCATTTCACCGGTTATGGTGAAATTAGAGCAAATCGAGGGCAGATTAACTACCATCGAAAAGCATATTGCTGGTCAAAAAGCGTCAGTGCAGGGTCCAATCCCTCTCAAGGAGCATTCCGCGAGAGCCTTTGCTACCACAGTAATTAACCGGACTGACCCGATGTTGACTATAGCAACCCAAATATCTCCGGTACCTCATGTTGCAGCGTCGATTACGCCGCCCATAGCTGTAGGAGTGGGAGTAACTCAGGGGGTAAAGAAGGGTCCCAGAGGACCAGAGGGG
This sequence comes from Triturus cristatus, assembly GCF_964204655.1. Classification (NCBI taxonomy): domain Eukaryota; kingdom Metazoa; phylum Chordata; class Amphibia; order Caudata; family Salamandridae; genus Triturus; species Triturus cristatus. Next base: position 770,288,946 of record NC_140585.1, read on the forward strand.
AAAATTAGCCCCCCAGTGCAGAGGTTCCTGCGAGAAAGAACATTGCGCCTCCCCCCAGAAGCATGTCCCTATACGGTGGTTTTGGCAAACATTCCGAAAATGCAGGAGGGAACAGAGGAACACTGGAGTACCCTTAAAAACAGGGCCTTACATTACTTTACCACCAAAACAGTGTTAGGGGATCACCTGTTTAAGAACTTTAAAATGGTGAGGAGGGTACCCTGGGTGGGTAAAACTAATAAGTCTCTCAAGGGGGATTGCGCGGTGGTAAGTTTTAGCTGTCCTATACTGGTGGACCACATTCTTAAGCAGGCCGGAGCCGTAAGGATTCATTTTGACTCTGTAAATGTACTCCCACTTAGGTTTTTCTACCCCCCAGTCAACACTGGATTAAATAGTGAGACAGGACATAGATTACAACTGGTCTATCCGACTAGTACAGTGGCCCCGACTAATAGATATGAGGCACTAAGCTCACTAAATGCAAATGATTGACTTGGGGATGGTGACAGTGTAGAACTGGGAATAATCCCCTCAAAGATGGATGTATGGTGTGTCCGACCACGGATTTGGGATTAAAATCTGTTGACCGTGGTTTAATGGTAAATTGTGCCACACCTACCAGTGATAGAGTCCAAAATATTTTGCCCAGGGAAGGGGACAATATGAGAAACGGGTCTGTTTTAAGCTTTACATTAATGGGGGAGTCCGCAGGGCGGAAAGGTGGTTTCGGGAGTCCCACAGTGGAACATGAGGACGGTGACTCACCAGTGAGTGACAGATTGCCAACAGGGATTCAGGACCCCAAAGAATTAAGTCTCGCAGTATCTGAGAACAAGATGGCAATCTTATCCTGGAATATTGCTGGACTAAGATCCAAAAGAGGGGATACCAACTGGGAGGCTTTTCTTGTTGCCCATCATGTTATAGCTTTACAGGAAACGTGGGAAGCTAAGGAAGGTTATTACCTGGATGGTTATCAATCATTCATTAAATTTGCAACTCCTTCCACAATGGGGAGATGCAGGGGTGGACTTCTGTTGTTATTCAGTCTGAAACTACTATACAAAGCTGTATTAGTAGTGACAAGTTCCCCAAACATTTTAGCAGTAAGACTGGAGGGTGATAACTTGCCTACTATTTTAGTGGTACATTTTTATAATTCCCTCACCAGGAATGATGAATTAGAACATCTACTAGCATTATCAGGGTTCCTGGATGATTATGATGAACACAACAATTCCTTTTATTATTTGTTAGTGCTTGGGGATTTTAATATTCATGTTTGTCTCATGCAATGTTTACAGAATTTGGATTTTGAGGAAGACCCACTCGGGAATATTCATTTCGAGCACACTAGGAGTGGGGTCTATCTGGACAGTTTTTTATCAACATATTACTTGTTTGTCCCAGCACAAGGGGAAACTCAGCGCCCTGTCCCAACTTTTAATGGCCAAGGCAATGAGTCTACGATTGACTACATTTTAGTGTCATGTCTACTGAGGGACTCTCTAGGTCCTTTTAGTGTGGATCAGAGAGGCTTTAGTGATCATAATCCACTCATGTTGACTATTAATATCAGGGCACTAAATACTGAACTTGTACCATCCACTATTTTAAATTCTAATATAGTCTCCAAATGTCAAGGACGCAGGCTAAGGTGGGAGGTCATTACTCCTAGCGACTTTCTGGAAAACCTGTACATGAGTAATGCCGAGGACCTGGCAATATGCCTAGGAGGAAATCCAGACCCATGGGAAATTATGGATGCTTTTAATCGCATCACAGTACAGGTAACAGTTAATTTGACTAGGAAAAGTAAAATAAGGCCCAAGAAATTGAAAAATTGGTTTAACCAAGCCTGTAGTGACACCCATATGGCCCTTTTAGAAGTGCTTAAAGAACCTGGCAAGGACGCACAGAAGGTTGCAGAGGCAAGAAGGTCTTATAAAAAGGCTATTAAAAGTAGGAAAATTGAGTTAAAAGATATGGCCTGGGAGGAACTGACCAAAGTGAGTATTCTGAAAAGTAGTACTCAATTTTGGAAAGTGATTAACAGTCCCTTGTTTAATGAGACAGTAAACACTAATCAAGACTGCCTCATTCCACCAGATAAGTGGGTGGAGCATTATGGCGGCCTCTATGCTGGAATAAATAAATCATCTCTTGTGACTCAAAGTAAACCCACTCAGGTAGGAAAGACTAACTTCACAGAAGAGTAAGTGTTGGAGGCCATTGAGTCCACGGCACATGGGAAAGCACCCGGCCCGGATGGGTGCCGGCAGATCTTTATAGGGCAGATCCGCATTTGTGGGCATAGGTTTTAACTGCTGTGTTTAACGCAGTCACTATAGTGGGCTCCCCAGTGTCCTGGGGCAAAGCAGTTATTGTTCCTATATTTAAAAAGGGTTCAAGAGAGGACCCGGCGTGTTATCGGCCGATATCTATCCTGGACTCAGCAGCAAAAATCATGGGGAAAGTGGTCCTGGAGCGGCTGACAAACTGGTTGGAAGAGAATGCAGTCATCTCAGACTTGCAGTTCGGGTTCAGAAAAGGAAGAGGTACTGTTGGGCAATGCCTCAACTTACACCTCCTCATAGGGAAGTACACGGTCGCAAAGCAGGGGGATTTACATCTAGCCTTTATGGATCTGTCCACTGCGTTCGACCTTGTAAACCGTCAGAAACTTTGGACTGCTCTGTCTGATATAGGTCTAGATCCCATACTGATATCCTTCCTAGCCGATATTCATAAAGACACTAGTGCTGCTGTGCGTTACAATGAGAACGGGAGCTTGACGGACGCCTGGCCAGTAAATCGAGGGGTAAGGCAAGGATGTATCCTTGCTCCTCTGCTGTTCACACTTTATATAAACAAGTTGGGTGAAGCCTTAATTTCATCAAGTAAGGACATCCCAAGAGTGGGCCATAAAAAGATTCCTGCGCTATTATACGCAGATGACGCTGTGTTGGTAGCCAGGACGGCAAGAGGTTTACAATCACTTCTAGATTGTTTTATTAGTTTTATGGACTCTTTGGATTTGAAAACTAATTTTAAAAAATCACACGCTATGACGTTAGGCAGCAGTCGGGCGAAAAGGGCATCATTTGTCTGTAAAGGGCAGGAGCTAAGTAAAATACCTGCCTTCCCATACTTGGGTATTGTCTTTGACGATAGAAGATCATGGGTAATGCAATGCTCATTGAAAAAAAACACATTAGTGAAGGCCACAGGGGCCCTGTTGGGCTTTGCTAAACGTTTAGGTTGTAAGCCAGTAACGGCCATCATGAAATTGTATAACGCCCAATGTTTGCCCATGGTGTTGTATGGGAGTGAGGTGTGGGGCTATACTAAATCTAGTGAGATCCAAATGGCAGAAAATGTCTTTTTTTAGAAAAGTCCTATCGCTCCCTCAATCTGCAGCATCCTTTAACATTCATGAAGACTTGGGCGCTGGTTATATTTCTGACCAGATTGCTGTGGCACCGGTATTAGGATGGCTTAGAATCTGGTCACAGCAAGGTCCGAATCTAAATCAAATAATTATTCAGGACTGTTTGTCCTTGGACAAGGCCATGGCTATACCATGGATCCATTATATTAAAACTCAAATGGAGTCAATGGGTAGCCTTGATTTGTTTACAAACCCTAGGGCCTTAAGTAAAACTGCGATTAAGGCAGTGAAATCTCAGTACTTAAATAGGTTGATGGTCCTAAGGGAAGAGGAGGAATTGGCAAAACCATTGGTCAGAAACTTTGTTATGTTAAGCACAGGGTGAGAGATTCAACCGTACTTAACATACATAAATAAGCCATTCCATTTGTTTGTTCTGCAAAGGTTCAAACAAGGCATGCTCCCATGGTAGCTATCTTTCCCCCGGGGGTATGCCAAAAGTGGGTCTTTAGGGCCTTGCCCGTGTGACAACAAATCAGACCAAAATGTCCTGCATATGATCTTTTTCTGCGAGTTCTATGTACTGCAGCGAAAGAAATTTATCCTGCCACTGCTAAGATGTTGTAATTTTGAACAGGTCAGACCAGCTCTGGTTTATTTACAAATGCTTGGGTCTTCTGCAATTTGTTTCGGGGTGGCGAGTTACATTATAGGGGCTGTGAGATGTCGTAAGAAAATGCTGCTAATCTAATCGCCCCCCTCTGCCTCTTCATGTTCGCAGTGTAACAGAAAGTTTTACTGTAATGACAACTGGATGCAATGATTTCTGAAATTTTTATAAAAAATAATTAATTTTCCATTGGGTGACAAACTTTTCATTGTGTTTTTGAACTTATCAATTGTATAGCACTTTACATTGTAATATATTTAGTTGTGTTAATTATGATACAGTAATGTGATTAATTGTGATAGGAATTTTACTGTGTATGCTTTGATGGTTTTAAAATTTTTTAACCGAATAAAGCCAATTTTTGACTTGACTTGACAATAAATCTCTAATCAAAGTTCATTGTGTGCTGCCCCATTCGTTGCACTTAGTCAAAGTGCCAAACAATCTTAAACTAGTGATGATTCGGTCAGGGAGACCCTTCTCCGAAGAATGTGCGCACTCTTTCAGGGAACTACTGTGGTTCCTTATCCATGCTTAGCACCATTTACTTCAAATGATGATCATAAAACATATATTCAAAGTTTAATCTCTTCTTTTATTTTCAAATGAATCAGTTGCTTCAATTCTTATAATAGTATCATATTTTTGGATTTTAATCCATGAGTTAAACCACCCAATGCATTTCGGGTCGCTCCAGGGACCCTTCTTCAGGGGTCTAAAGAAATAAACAAGAAGCTAATCAGTCCCAGTATCTAATGTGAACAATACATATATTCTGTGTGATATTAACACTTTCACAAGGAAATTCACAAATATTCATACACACATCCATTAATAGTACCTGCTTTCAAGAAATGGCCAAAAAACTCTATATTATATCCTAGTACATAAACATAAAAAGAACTCGTCTTTTCACATTAGTGCTAATTTCAGCATAATGAGAATTTTACGTACAACTGGCATTTAACGCTGAATGGGCGTTCACATTGACTCGCACTAAAGCCCTACGCTTTAATGTAATTCTAACAGCTGTGCCACATTTTCCTGTGAGACGCCATTTTAGATTAGATGGATGACATATCTCATTCCTGCCCTCACCCCTGTGTGCATCTTCTCCACACAGGCTCTGCAGTGCTTGGTCAAGCTGACTTGTAATATTTTATTTCCACTATTATGATTACAATGCTTTTTGCTTGTTCCCTATGACTTGAAACACCATCAAGGTCAGTTCCTCTGCCTGCCGTTGTGAATATTAGTCCATTCATTTACTGAAAGTTCCATTGTTTAAATGCTTATTACTTTATTAGTCTAGCATAGTGGGTGCTGAATATGTTTTTTAAATGGGTTGTTACTTCTATGTTAAGGCAATAATCTGCCATTTTCCTTATGTTCTGATTTACTTAGAAACAATACTTTTGCTCAGCCTTGATGATTTCACAGTTTTCCTAATTTATTGTTGTGATAAATTGGGTTGGTATTTGACTTGAGTGTGAACCCTGGTCAGACAACAGACACAATCCCTTGCAGGGTGAACATAATAAGTCACAAAATTAATCTGTGTATACCCCTGGGTAGCTTGCCACAAAAAAAGCAGTCAGGCTTAAATTAGAAGCAATGTGTAAAGTATTTATTCAGCACACAAACAGAAATAAAGTAAAAACACAACACAAGAAAAATCAGATGCCAATTTAGAAAAATGTAGGAATTTTAATAAAGAATTTGACACCAAAATAAATAATCCAATTAGAAGAATCGGAGTTATGGGTTTTTAAAGTTTTTAGCAAAAAAGAGCACCTGAAAGATCAAAGTGCCAACCACGGACATCTAGTAGCGTGAGACCTGGTCAAAATCGAGAAATATGACAGACTGCAATGGAGCATTGTTTGGAAACAAGGAGTCCATTGGGCCCGGTCAGTGCTTATCTTCGGACTTTGAAGATTTTTTTTAACAATGTTCTGCGAATGTAAAGTTAAGCAGGCTTTGTCGTTTGGGAGCGTTGGGTCAAAGCTGTGGTGAAGATTTCTACTTTCAAATGTAATCTTTTATTAGAAGTCAAAAATCTCCAACGTGACGAAGCAGAAGGCTGTAGTCAAAGACAGTTACAAGGGCTTGCATACCGCTTTGGCAAAGGACCATTGAAAAGGATTTGCTGCTGTTGAGGAGAATATAATGGCAGAAGCTGTAAAGTCAATCCAACTGCTGACGGACCTGGGGCAGATAGGCGAACAGGTTGGTTCTGGTCTCCTCTTGGCCAAAAGAGCAGTTTTTTGGTAAAAATAGTTGAAGGCCTCAGTTTGGGGTTTTTGCTTTCTGGACATCTTTAGCACCACAACCAATGGTTCAGGACTGGTGGTACTGCACTTGGAAGTTCAGGACTCACTTCAGGCTGGGTCCAGCTGCAGGTTCAAGATGGTGGGAGCCTTTTGTGTCCCTGGGGCTCTAAAAAAGAGGCAAACGGACTAGCTCTTGCAGTCCCACTGGCAATCCTGTGTTCACATGAACATGTAGGGCTCAAACAGCAGGACCGGCCTCAGAGGGTTCAAGGCTGCTCCAGGCAGTAAAGCAGTCCTTCAAGGTACAGCAAAGCAGTCTTGCAGAGTGCACAACAGGCCACAGCAATAGGCAGTCCTGTGAGAATCCTTTCCACAAGTCCAAAAGTGAACTGAAGAGTAGCTCTGTACGTCCTATTTTTACACCCTAATGCCCTTCCACTGGAAGGTGGGAGAAGCTTTTAGAATGGTTTTTGAAGCACATGGTGTTTCCTGATTTCCCTACCTTGGCTCCAACCTGACTGCAGTGATAACGTGGAGGTGGTAGGTCCTTTATGTGAAGACAAAGCACACCCTATTCAGTTGCAAGTGGGGTTGTGCTCAACTCTGCTATCCCATCCTGCCAGCAGATATCCCATTCAGGCACACCTAATCCCTCTATTGTGTGACTATTTGGGAGGAATTCACAAAATCTATCTGTCAGTTATGCCCAGTCATGTGACCCAAGGCAGGGTGAAGGCACAAAAGGACTAAGGGCAGAAAAATGCCAACTTTCTAAAATTTGAAAACCACGAAGGGGTTGACCCTCAATCGGTTGGGTAGGGCCGTAACAATTAGAAAGCAAAAAGAAGGACCCAACCGTCTATTCAAGATTCTGGAATGAATTGACCAGTCTGAGAAAATGTGCTTATTCGAAAATTCTGAAGCATTTCATTGCTTATCTTTTTGAGCTTTTTTTATACACAAATCTTTTCATTTGTATCACATGCCTATCAAAAAGACACTTCAACTTCACAGTGATTACAGTAGTTAAACAAACATTGTGAACTACATTATACATAAATGAAAACATATTCAATTTAATCAAGATGTAACTACTGACTCAAATCAAAATACATTCATTTGTGTGAAACAAGATAAATAAATCCAGTCGGTTTAATGAACAACAACCAGTTTTAAATTTAACTATACTATTTTTGTGTAACTCATCAAAGGTTATTGGCTTCTGAGTATCCACCATTACACCGCAAGGACAATTCTTTTGCGCTCGCTCTCTGCATTCGGACATTTATAATAGTTGATTTATTCCAGCATTCTTCTACACCGACGCATTTTGAGCCCCATTCTAGTTATGTGGTTCTCTTCAGGGACTGTAGACAGGATCATTTCTGCACTCTTCTTGTATTTGTCGTGCTTAAAACTCCTTTTTTTCTATGAAGGTGTTGTGTCTTTCTCAAGGGCAATTTTCTTGAGACTGTGGATAAATTGTGCTTTTTGGTCCTTTTCTATTTAGTTAGCATAATCACCGAGGTGCCTTTATCCGAGTGTCTTAATGTCCTAACGCAGGGAGTGAGCTCAAAAGAATTGCCCTTGCGGTGTAATGGTGGATACTCAGTAGCCAACAACCTCTGATGAGTTACACAAAAATAGTATAGTTTAATTTAAAACTGGTTGTTGTTCATTAAACCAACTGGATTTATTTATCTTATTTCACAGAAATGAATGTATTTTGATTTGAGTCAGTAGTTACGTCTTGATTAAATTGAATGTATTTTCATTTATGTATAATGTAGTTCACAATGTTCGTTTAACTCATGTAATTACTGTGAAGTTGAAGTGTCTTTTTGAAAAAAAGCTCAAACAGATAAGCAATTAAATGCTTCAGAATTTTCGAATAAGAGAATTTTCTCAGACTGGTCAATTCATTCCAGTATCTTGAATAGATGGTGTGGTCCTTCTTTTTGCTTTCTAACTTTCTAAAAGTGGCATTTTCAAAACTGTAATCATAAATCTGACTTAACCATTAAAGAGTATTTTTCCTTTCAATTTCATAAACACCAAACATCACCTGGATACCTGGTCCCAATCAAAAGATGGCACCTATCAAATGTAATAAGGCAAGCCAACGTTATCCTATGGGACAGGTAGGCTTCACCTCAGTGAAAAACGAATTTAGGAGTTTTTCACTACCAGGACATGTAAACGTACATGCCCAACCTATTAATTACAATACAATCTGCACTTCACTATAGACTTCCTATGCCTACCTTACGGTGACTTATATATATTAAAATGGGAGTTTGAGGCTTGACAAGGGGGTTTAAATGCCAAGTTGATTTGGCAGTTTGAAACTTCATTCAGGCTGTGATGACAGGCCTGGGACATGTTTTAAAGTGCCTCTTAAGTGGGTGGCACAATAAGTGCTGAAGGCCCACTAGCAGCCATTATTTTACAAGCCCTGGGTATATCACTCTGCAAGGGACTTACGAGTAAATTAAACATGGCAATCAAGTGTAAGCCAATCAAACCACATTTAGGGGAGTGAGCACAAGCACTGTAGCACTGGTTAGCAGTGGTAGAGTGCACAGCATCAGAAGGCCAACAAAAACGAATTTCATCGCAAACATGGAGTTAAGTAGGCAAAAAGCTTGGGCTAAGACCACCCTAAAGCTGACAGGTCTAACAGCTATGTGAGAATTATGTATACGAACCCCTGGTTCCAAGGGTGAGGCAGAACATTTTCCTTTTCTACAGGGATGCTGCCCAATTTCTTTTTGATTTGCCTGCTCATTTGGGCCTTAGAATAATTCTATTTTTGCATACTCTTTATATTTTGCATTTGAGAGACATTATGGCAATATACTGTATTGTATATTTTGTTCAATTTTGAAATAAAATCTTTTAACTCTTTACTGATCTAGAAATCAGTTCTTGAGTGGGCCCCATTAAATATTTGAGATGTTTTACTCTCATAACCCATTTAGATCCCCCTCCCAACACACATATCTTTGTCTGCAGTTCCCTTCCCTGGGACCTTGCAAGTCTGTTTTAAGGTGACACCATCCCTGACATCTCTTTATCTAGGACCACATTACTGCAAGCTCTCATTCTCACAGTGCCCATCAACTTAGAGCTTTATCTCTCAGTGCACATCACATCTACATCTCTCTGCCTGGGAACATATCACTTTGCAGATGTATGCCCCGAGCTCACCACATATGCATTGCTCTCTCCCAGTGTATATCAGCCACCTCTAGATATCACTTTAGTTCACATTTCATTCCCTTTGGTTACGTATTGTGCTGCCCATTATTTTCTCTTACATATCTCCTTCTCATTGCCCATCATGACCTTTGGATCATTCTGCAGAGACCCCACTGCAAATGATTCACCCAACGTACATCAGACACATGACAACTCTGTCTACAGGAGGGCATCACCCATTGCAGATCTCTCTTCATTGACATGCCAAACCGTGCAGTTCCCTCTCCCAGGGCATACCACATTTGCAGCCCTCTGCCCTAGAGCAGACCACAAACAGTTTTCACCTTTCATTGTACATTGGAGTACATTAGATCTAATTATTGAGGTGCTCTCACACCCTGTAAGCCTCTCTATAGCATATAACCCATGAAGATCTGTCTACTATGCTACAACTAGCACACCTAGGTCTCTCCTCCAAGGAACGCCTCACCCCCATTTCCTTTTCCTTTTAGTGCGTCCTAAGGGCACCACATTCTTGTGAATAGACTTCTCGCAGTGCTCCTTTCCTCCTACACTTGGTTTCACCCTCTAATTCCATCTATATTCCTACTGCCATTTCCAGGGCCGTAGTGTTCCTCTTTTCATCTATTCATCCCATACCTCATATGTTTTTTATTGCTGATCTCATCTATTTTACATCCTCTGGCTTCACTGTGAACCTTGCTCCTAAGTGTCTGTTTGTGAACACAAAAAGCTTTCCACTATGCAAAAATCCAAACTATTGCCTTTGCCGACATGTGCTTGTTCTGGCTTACTGTATATCCCAAAGCCTTTCTAGTTAAAACTATAGACGGCATGCAGATCAAAGCACATGCAGAATATATATCAGAAAAATACTTTTTCCGGATAATAGGAGGATTTGTAGTCAATACAAGAAGCTGTTTGGATCTTAAATCCTTACTATATTGAGTTTCTGTTAGGATTTAATGGTGTAATAAAATCACACATTTAAGCTTATGAACACAACCACTTCGCAAGTCTTTAAAAGGGGTTTCATGATATATAACTAAGGATTCATATCATCTCTGTGAAGCTCATTATTTTTCTGATTAATAATCATTATGGGATATATATTAGAAGAATTAGCCACGGCTTGCACACTCAGCAATTGATTAGCAGAATAATTTTTATGTACAATAATAAACAAGATGTCAAGGTGCTCTGAAAATATTATTAGATGATGAAAAATAGCAATCTATTACAGAAAATGAGCTCAGGCGCAAATTATTTTCAAAAGCTTGGGTTATTCGGAGCATATGTGTTTCCCAATACATCAGATTGCAACAACTCTAAATATTAGTTAAAAATAATATTTGTTAAGGCTTCACAGGACCTATAATAATAATATTTCTGTGCTGAAGGATACTAGTTCTCTGTGAAAAGTAGCATCTGTAAAAGGTTACTGAATAATATGTAGTGCCAAAGTCTACAGACATAGACGTAAACAACCAGAAAAAATGTCTATTATTTGGAACTAATGAATGGCAATTGTTTGCAATTCGTATGATGTTCATATGGCAATGTTTTTTTTTCCCCAGATACCTCTAGCCGATTGGGAGGCACACCTTTTCACATTTGTCCCTTGAGTCTGCAGTGTGAAAACGTTTCAGTAACTGGACCAAAATAGTGCGTAGACTAATCTGTGAATACAATCATATCATCCCAATTATCCATATTAAGTAATAGTCACAGGAGTTTTGGGACTTTAGTTAACATAAATTAAGGGGTGCGGTGGCCACATTAGCATACTCAATACCTCTGGAATTCACCCTGGTGCGTGCGTGATGTAGCAGCATGTATGTCATCAGAGTTGCTTGGGCACAGCGCCCAAAGGCAGGATGCACACATGAGGCTTTCTGCGTGGTGCTATATCAGGTAATCCCAGCTTGACCACGAGAGGAGACACTTCTGCGAGGTGATCCAGGCCTGTCTACAGACCACTCGCCCCCCGAAGTGGGAGGGATGCCAAAGGAAGATCGCTTTCCGGGACTACTTTATGCACCTCTCAAAGATGGTGATTTTGCGCAGCACATTTTCCCAAATGAAAACAGTCTGGCCGGGGTGCATTTCATTGGGCAAGATGTCAACATCTCAACAGTGCCAACACACTGTCACAGAAAGGGCTCCTCTGAAAGGCCGTGAGAGCTGCCCCGCCGCTGGAGAGCCATGTGTGCAGACCTGATACTCTGTAGTAAGAAAGCCATTGGAGTTGTCACTGATAAAACAAGTATGTGTGATACCGTATGTTGTTTGAAATCCCCACATTTAATTCAAATTGTTCTAATTAAAGAATTCCATTCTGGTATCTTGTACCTGTATTATGTGCATGCAACAACCTTGTGGCATCATCGTGCTAGTGTCTTACGTGTCTTACCTTGCAGTTTGTGCAAGATGAACAATGCACCTGTGGTTTAGAAGGTGCAGGATTGAAGTGCCCCATTTTGGACGAGGTATATAAGGGGTATGAGTGTGAATAGATGTTTGCTACAGTGGCGTAACTAAAGCCCCTGCAGCCCCTGTGGTGAGTCATTGTACAAGTGCATGGACAGTGACTGGGTAGATAGAGTGCTGGTAGTTGACAGCAGGGTGAGTTTATAAGTGCTTGTGTTTCGGCACAGAGATTAGATAAGGACATGGTTCTGTCAGGATGATTGCAAGAGTGGACATCGAGTGACAGTGTGATTGGGGCACTGCATGAGTGCTACCTAGATTATTGCAGGAGTGAATTAGTAGTCTACAGGGGGTTAGCAGCCTGCATAGATTGTGCACATTTGACCATGTCCTTATCTAATCTATGTGCCGAAACACAAGCACTTATAAACTCACCCTGCTGTCAACTACCAGCACTCTACCTACCCAGTCACTGTCCATGCACTTGTACAATGACTCAGGCATGAAGAAACACCGTGCTACAGTCAAATGTGCACAATCTATGCAGGCTCCTAACCCCCTGTAGACTACTTATTAACTCATGTAATAATCTAGGTAGCACTCATGCAGTGCTCCAATCACACTATCAGTCTCTGTCCACTCTTGCAATCATCCTGACAGAACCATGTCCTTATCTAATCTTTGTGCCAAAACACAAGCACTTATAAACTCACCCTGCTGTCAACTACCAGCACTCTACCTACCCAGTCACTGTCCATGCACTTGTACAATGACTCAGGCATTAAGAGACACAGTGCTACAGTCAAATCTGCACAATCTATGCAGGCCCCTAACCCCCTGTAGACTGCTACTGCAGTGTGCTGGAGTAACAGACCCCCGCCTGAGAGCTCCTGGCTGGGTCTGGAGTATGGGGGCCGCTCTCCATGCACTTAGCAGGGGAGCCATGTCTAGCTTCCTTAATCCATTGTTTTGCTAGTCCTGCTGCTGTGAACTCCGAATGAAGCTCTGATGTGCCTACGGTTCTCATACCGCAAATACTCTTGTGATATATCACAGAGGCCACATTTAAAGCTGTAGTGAGGGATTTAGTATCGAGGATGGATTGTCTCAGGTGTTGGAGGAGTGGAAAAGAGGAGCTGGGGTGGAGGGTGGAGTCTGGAAGTCGGAGGGAATTCTATAAACAAGTGAGTTGGTCTTAGACCGAGGTACTTTGAAAGGGAAAAGCGTATGTGCAAGGAAATAGTGTTAAATAGATCAAAAAGTTTGTCAGACGGCCAAGTGCAAGATGGTGGGCATTGAAGAGTGGGCTTCAGCTCGCCTCCCCCGCCTGAGGGGTGGGGTTGGCAAAGGTGGGCACACCCTCTGGGCTGTTGTAATTTTTCCCTCCTTTCTTCCAGCCGAAAAAGAGAGGAGACAAGAAGGGGGCCTGCTCCTCATAGCAGAAGAGGCTGGAGGTTGCGTTAAAGAGGCGGCAAGGCCTTTGAAACTCCCCTGCCACAGATGGCTCCTCCTGAACTGGGGGAGGTGTGTAACCACCTCCGCCCAGGAAAGTCATTGTTTCTGGGCTCAGGGAGCGAAGGCTTCCACCCCTCGGGTCCAGAAACATATCTTGTGATGGCAGGCTGGTGTTTACCAGTCAGGGAACACACCAGAGGCTGGTTGTCTTTAAGGGGGCATCTCTAAGATGCCTTCTGAGTGCATGGTATAATAAATCCCACCCTGGCATCTGTGTGGGTTTATTATACTGAGAGGTTTGCTACTGGAGTTCCCAGAATTCAGTAAAGCCATTATGGTGCTGTGGAGTTCATAATTACAAACTCCCAGACCATACACTCTGTATGACTTTACTGCACTTACAAAGTTTAAGAATGGACTTGGACACTGGAGGAGTACCGTGCTCATGCAACTGCACCCTCCCCAGTGGTATAATGCACCCAGCTAGATGGGTGTCTTACCCTACCACAGACAGTGGGTTGCAGGCATGGTGCACAGGAAAGTGGGCCATGTCGACTCTTCACTTTTCTCTGCACCAAAACACGCACCCTGCAATGGCAGTGTGTGTGTTAAGGTACAGGATCTCAAAGGGTGGCAAAATATGTGCTGCAGCCCTTAAAGGCCTTCCCTGGCCACAGTGCCCTTGGTATCCATGGCACCTTTTACAGAGGCCAGAGATGTGCCAATCCGGGGTACAGAGGTACAGTTTTGGGAAAGAACATAGTCCCTGGAAACCTGATTGGCAGGGACCCAGTGCATCCAAAATCTGGCAAAATGTGGGGGGGTTACTGCAACAGAAACCCAGCTTCCTACAGTCAGCACAAGTACAGAAAAGAGAAAGAGATCAAAGTAAAAAGAAAATAGCAAAGGCAACCCTAAATGGATTCACAAAAAAAGAAAATATATATAGAGAGCTGGTGAGAATACTAGTACATTTAAATGCAAACTCAGCAATGAAATGGTCAAGAAATTCAGTATTCACCATTGTAACCCTGATGACTCTAAACATTCCATCCTTTGCCTTCCATACCTCAGCATTTAAATTTGTGCAGGAATCGCAACCACCTCAATTCTACAAGGGAAGGTGGTAATAAAAAGGCTATCAGACTGAGGTCAGTTACTATTAATTTAAAACAAGCATTTGCAATGCAACGGTCTCGCCTTTAGGATCTTAAAAGTATTTAGCCATGCAGCACATTATCCTTGGTGTTATATTAACTCCTCTCATTTAGCCTGCTATAACCGGATGAAAAGAGCATTTGTTCTCAGTTGGGCACCACGGAAAGGGGTTAAGGTAACTGTTAGTCCCAAACATTAAAGTTTTACAAAAAACAATATGCATTGACAAAGCTAAAGGCTGGCAGCACAAGTCAGACCAGCTAGCTTTGCAAATGCTTGTGTTGCTTTGTCAGGGACGTGGAGCAGCAAAGGAATGTGGAGGTAAAGAACAGTGTGGTATTGAAATGAAACTGATCATGAGCAATAGCTAGACTGAAACAGAAGCGTGTTCTGTACTCGAGAAAGACACGAGCCGAACTTGAAATATGATCTGTGAAACAAATATGATCTGCGAAACTTCTTATGGTTTGAGATCGGGCTAACCATCGCTGGAATGTCAAGGTTGAACAAGCACTGGCAACGACATTAGGTCTGCATTTAACACCTCCAGAGTTTTCTGTTTGTATAGATTTAAGTCATCTATATGCATGAGCGGTTTGAACTCCAAGCCATACCAAAAATTGTGCAGTTAAAATAATGTTCTAACCTGTAAACGCTCTTACATGTTGCACAGTGGGGTCATGGAACCCATTCTACAAACTTCAGAATTAAAACTTGCACTGGTAGCTCTGTACAGTACAGCACCCCAAGCATTCTGAAATCTAAGCAGCTTGTTATAAGTGACGCAGTAATTGCGAGCTTATACCGCTAAATATCGCACGTGGAGGTCTTTTGCTGAGTGTGTTATTAAGTC
Source organism: Triturus cristatus (assembly GCF_964204655.1). Taxonomy (NCBI): domain Eukaryota; kingdom Metazoa; phylum Chordata; class Amphibia; order Caudata; family Salamandridae; genus Triturus; species Triturus cristatus. The sequence goes on from NC_140585.1 coordinate 770,304,401, forward strand.
ACAGAATAAGGGCTAACTCAAATATGCGCGTAAATCTTCTGCCGTCAATTCTGTGTTGGGTGACACCACAGAGGAATAATGTGCGATGAAAACAGCATGCATGCTGTTCCAAGTTACACCAAAGTGTCAGTGGGGTAACAAAATCTTAGCCTTCACCCCATGGATTGTAAGGGGGCCCTCTACAATCATCTGACCTCGTGCTGGTTTTTCAACACCTTGCCCTTGCAAGGAAGCCAAAGTGTTCTGTAGGCAGGGAGACATCACAGCGTATGAAAAAACATTTGGGATGTTGTTGAGTCACAAAATTGGGGTTCCAGAAGGAAAAATGATTGTTGATATGGTGAGATCCCAGGGCACAGGCATAGCATCATAAGCATATCAAAGATAACAGTGAGCAAAAATGCTGCTGATGTGCTATTGAAAAGTCAATTCGCAGCGCACCAATGGATGTTGTTACTGGTATTTTATCTTTCATATTTCACAATTCCGTCATATTCCTAGTCTATGTTTCAATCAATCAATCAACTTTACTCTGAGGCATAATATGCGGGGCAAGATTGCGTCCACCCACTACCGCAGCCAGTCCTCGAGTTACTAAACATGAGAGGATTTTCGGAGCAGGCATTTTGGGTCACGGCTGCCTGGGCGGTGCTGGCTGATTGTTCGGAGGTCGACTCTTTTGCATCCGGTCTCTCAGCAGGGGCGTCCTTTGACTGCAATGGCAGGGCGCGGTGGCAAAGATGCTAAACAATGGGCTTCCCTCCTAGCTCCTTCTTTATGATGATAACTGGCCAGCCTCCCCCATGGCTTTAGACAGCGACAGGGAGTCGGACCCGTGGCACGGTGCACTAAATGTAAACAAAGCACGTTGTGATTTACACGAGTCCTATTGCATTGATAACACAAACAGCACTGACTCGACTGTCCGGCTGCTTAGAAAGTGAAAGCGTGCACGGCGCGCTAAACGCAAACAAAGCAGGTCGTGATTTACACGAGTCCTATTGCATTGAAGACACAAAAAGACACAAACGGGAGTGGGGATGTGGGGGTAAGAAATTGTCATCTTTTTTTGGTGAAAAAATTCAGACAATTCAAGATAGTTTTGGTCTGGACTCCCTCCCGTTGGATGATTCTGTTTTCTTGCTGTTCTCAGTCCTCCTTCTTCTCTATTCATTAAGTTCGCGCCCGTAGCCGGCTCTGATACCTTGGCCATCCTCAAATCCCTTAAATCGGGGTCTCCATCCGACCCCGTTCCTGCCAGGGTGCTTGCCGGTGTGGCTGAGGTTGTATCTCTCGAGGCCAATAGGATCATAAATCTATCTCTACAGACTGCTGTTGTTCCAAGGAGTTGGAAACAGGCCAAACTCCTTCCACTTCTGAAGAAACCCTCTTTAGACCCGACAAAGCTAGTTAGCTACTGTCCTATTTCTCTTCTACCAGCTATGGCAAAAGTTTGTGAGAAGGTGGTTTTCCATCAGCTGGAGTCCTATGTGGAATCATTTGGCCTTCTCCATCCAGCGCAGTCTGGGTTTAGGGCATCCTACAGTACCGAGACCGCTTTGGTGGAAATGGTTGAAGCAATTCAGGAGTGCCTCAACGCGGGCGGCAGAGCAGCCCTGGTCCTACTCGACCTCTCTGCCGCCTTCGATACGGTACCCCACCAACTGCTTCTTTCTCACCTTTCTACTATCAGTATTGTTGGCTCTGCCTGGGATTGGATGAAATCTTTCCTGGAGGATCGGACCCAGCAGGTATGGATGCCTCCCTTCTCCTCTACTGCCAAGAAGTTGTCTACTGGTGTCCCGCAGGGCTCTACCTTGAGCCCTTTACTTTTTAATATCTACCTGACTCCTCCGATTTTTTTGGCAGAGGAGTTAGGTGCAAAAATAATTGCATATGCAGATGACACCCAGCTTCTTTTTACCTGGAAGGACTCTGATTTGTCAACTGAGACTGCCCAGAACTGCCTCTTTGCGGTGTTTAGGTGGTTGGCCTCCGCCCAACTGAAATGTAACGAGGACAAGTCCGAGGTCCTATTGTATGGCGATTTTCCATCTACCTTTGAAGAATCTTTATGGCCTCCTGACTTTCCTCGTCTGAATTCTGAGGGTGCCCCAGCCCAAAATCTGGGGGTCTGGTTTGAAGAGGACCTACGGTTTACCCACCAAATTAAGAAACTTTCTGGAATGTGCTTCGGCATCCTTAAGTCCTTAAGAATGTTCCTTCCGCTGTTGCCGCAGTCAGCTAAGGAAACGGTTGTACGTGCTCTTATTCTCTCCCACCTCGACTATGCAAATTGTCTGTATGTGGGGATACAGGGATACCTACTCAAAAAACTACAAACTATAATGCCGCTGCCAGACTTCTGTTTAATATTTCTGGAAGAGTCAGCGTAAAAAAATATCTATGTGACCTGCATTGGCTGCCTATTGCCCAGAGAGTGCAATTGAAAGCTCTTACTCTGGCGCATAGAGCGCTGAACGATTCTGGCCCAATCTACATTCGGAAGCGGTTTGCCTTCTATGCTCCGAATAGAGTGCTGCGGTCAGCTACTCACCGACGGATGTCGATTCCACGCTTCCACAAGACTCGGCTAGGGGGCCAGTCTCTATCAGTCCAATCAGCTATGGCTTGGAATGCTCTACCTCAGGAGCTACGGAATATTCCAGATCTCAGATTCTTTAAAAAACAATTTAAAACTTTCCTATTTCCAGAGTCGTGTTAAAGCCTTTCTCATCGGATCACTTTTAATTTCTCGCGCCAGGACACTCTTGAGTATCAGTGCGCGGTATAAGTTTACTATAACATAATATAACAAGTCACAGACTGAGGGAGGGGGCGGGGAGGGGGCTGGGCGGGAGACAAGGAAGGAAATAGTGTTAGGTGTAAAGGGGTCAGTAGCCGTGGAAGGATGCAAATGATGACTGAGGACGGACTAACAAGCCTCAAACCAATCGAAAGGCAGCATTTGAGACAAAAGCCAATGGGCAGAGAGTGGGCGGAGCTTCCACAAAGCTTACACACTACAGTGTATACTGCATGCCTCGCAAAGCGATGGCAGCACATTCGTGCTGCATCGCTAGGAGAGACCTAAAAATGGAAGTCTTTTACCATGTGCTGTCCTCTGCTATCACTGTGTGCCCCCTGAAAGTAGTCAATTTAAGACAAAGACAAAGGGCCTAATTTGTGAGGCCCTTTGTCAATTTTGCGCTGCCGGAACATCACTTTTTTAACGTTCCAGTCCCACGGCATATTTACAAGGCCAGGTAAAGCCACTTTACATGTTTTCACCAGCACTACTACAAGACCACATCTCTCTTTCAAGAACCCACCCTCACTTGGCAGTAGGGCTGAGACATGTTCAGAGAAAAGTGATTAATTTAACAACAGAGGTGAGACACTGACAAGCGGAAGCAAGATGGCGGTCGTATGAGATGACTGCTCCTAGCTCACAGCACCTAGGCCTGCTGAGGTCCTCCTGCTGCCACCCACCCCCCTGTAGCGAATTAATAATGTTCTTGGATATATTAGCAAACCTGCTGAGGCAGTTGAATGAAGAGGCAAGTAGCAGTGCCCCTGCATGCAAGATTGCGGCCAGACAGCAGGATCTGTTACTGGTGTGCAAAAAGTTGTTCAGCACTCTGGACCGCCCTGTGCGCTGTCGCTCAGGGCTGCACTCACCTGCTGCGATGAAGCTGAAGTTCCGTAGGTGGCTCGAGGAAGGGCAAATATGGCTTCACACACAGGCAGTCCTAGAGCTGATATGGCAGCTGTTCGATCCAATATTGAGACGAGCGTTGGAGCAGAGACAGCAGATCGGCAACCCGGATGCCGAGGTCAGACGGTAACCCGAATTGAAGATGCTCTGGAAATAAAGGGGAAAGGCGCAACTGCACCCTAGTAGCGTCTCCTCGGTCCTACGATTGTGGAGCTATTCAGAGGCCCTGGATCGCAGCCTGGATTAGATTCTGCAGCTGGGACTGTGGGAATTTCGGTGCCCAAAGACTGAATCAGACCCAGCAGCCCCACAGAGAAGTATGATGAGGGAGGGGGCCTGGTTGAAGATGCTTTGGAGGCAACACCAAGGGTAACCCTGCAGGTAAATGACTCCCAGATAGCGCTCAGCCAGATGAAGCCTGGCTGCGCACAGACTCTTGGCAGTAGGGGAGAGGGGGCAGAGCCACTCCAAACAGATGCCTCAGTTAGTGGTGAGGGGGGAGAAAAAGAGGGCATGGATGATCAGAATGGGGATACCTGTAAGCACCCCAGCAACAAATGCCTGAGTAACAATGCCCAAATTGAAAATACAATAAACAGTATTACAGGCGGAGGGGAAAGGGCGCTACAAGTAGATCCCCCTGAAGGTCACTCTGAAAACTCTCGACAGAGCAGGCAAGTCCCTGATGAGTCTCTGGCGAAATCGTGACGGCAGATGCCAAAGCGCGATAAGGGAGGCGGGGGTATGAAAGATACCGATGTAGAGGCAACAGATTGCTTTTACTCATTGTCGGATGACACTTGCTCAGTGGATGATTCTGTGTCACTGTCAGACAAGAGTGGGAGGGAAAGCCTTCCAGACACCAGTGGGATGGACTCTGCTGCAACTATGCACAATTCTGGCATAAAATCGTGACTCTCGGGACAAGCCAAAAGGAAAGGAAAATATCTGAACTGGGATTATTCTCCAGCTAACCAGTTAATGGGGGCTGTTGGGGATAAAGTACCTGGCTTGCAGGGCATTGCTACCACCACATTAGATGCTATTCTGCATACAAATATGGCACACCATAACGAGACAAGGCAGGATAGTAGATACTCTCAGACAGTACTCCGCAAGGTGCAATGGATGGTACGGAAAGTTGCCAAAGTATGTAGAAAATCTCTGATCGTTTAACAGAGTTGGAGATAAGAACCATAAACCTTGAGCCGGATGTTGCAACAGCCCAGAGCCAGACCGAATCGCATGACGCCAGACTAGTCAATATCCAATGGAAATTGGATGATCAGAAAAATTGCCAGCACCTGAACAATTTGCGTTTTTTGGGTATTCCTGAAAACAGGGTAGGTGCGGCCATACGTCTCTACAAGGTAAATTTGCTAAGAAGGACATTTCCTTATCTGAAGGGGTGGAATTGGGCTCAAGAGATTCCAGACTTGCCACTGGGTCCCCCTCACCTTGAAACAGCCAGCTGGGCCCAATGCAAAGTCAGTGCTGTTCTAGTATACTTTGGGAACGATCTCCTCAGGCAGAATATCTATGAAAAGGTGAAACCGGAAAGCAAGCGCAAGGTGGAAGATATTGTGTTTTTTGCTCGACCGGACATTTGTCACGTAACTGTTGAGAGGTGCTGGAGGCTAATGCAGGTGATCAATCCATTTCAGGCAAAGTGTGCGCAGGCCTACCTCATGAACCCAGCAAAGCTAAAAGTACTAGCTGATGGCAAGGTTCACTTCTTCACATCTGATATCAAAGCAAGGGAACTCTTGACAAAACATAGGGGATAGGAGCTATGATTAAGAGACAATTGTCCAACTGTCAGGATGGCTAGGATGCAGGAGTCAGACTAGATTAGATTAGCATTGAAGGGGATAGATTAAGAAGGGATTAGTAAGGGATGCACATATGTTGATTATCTAACGGCTTTTCTCTCCTTCTATCTCTTTTTCCTTCTGTAGCACAGTAAGGGAAGGATGATGTAATTGTCTCATGGAGGGCTTTGGACGTTTTTTGGGGGGGTTTATTTACGGTTGAAAACAAATGGGTTAATCAACGGGAGTCCTCACCAGTCTTGGTGTAGTGCTGCTTCATCACACAGACCACCGGTTCCATGGGTAGGGAGGAGGGGGTTGGTGGGGGGAAGGGTGGGAGGGTGCAGGGGAGGTAAGAGCAGAATAAGGGGGAAAAATCTGGAAAGGAAAAGCAAAAGAAAATTAAATAGGAAGGAATGCTAGACTATTATGGTTTAGATGGAAGGTTGCCATATATAATTATGGTTAAATTGAGGATTTGTTCAGTGAATGTGGGGCGCTGAACGACAAAAACAAAAGAGTCAGAGTATGCGATACTAAAATGTGTTAACCCCAAAATTATTTTTCTACAAGAGACACATCTTCCATGGGGCAACAAGAATACCCTTCAGTTAAGGGGATATGAGTTGGCTGTATGCTCTACCCAGACATCCATGATAAGAGGGGCAGCCATACATATCAAGCATCAACCTGGGGTAGCAAAGCGGACATTAGCAGATAATTGGGGACATCAGCAATAATCTCACTGACCACCGGATTGACAATACGGACACTATATCAGTCAAATCAGGATTATCCCAAAATCTGGCAAAATCTGGGAAAATCTGGAAGTGGAGCTAGCCTCCTGACCAACCCCTTTGATTATATGCGGTGACCTGAATATACAACTTGGGGTTTCAAAGGGTGGTTTAGTGAAATACAATGGGAGGAAGCCCTAAGTATATAGAGCACTAACTGCTTTTAAGGATAGTCATGGTTTGACTGATGTCTGGGCGTTTAAGAATTTTATCGATCCCGGATATACTTATTTCTCTCACCCTTACAAAAAATGTGTTTGGTTGGACTATTTTCTGGCTCCAACAAGTGTTCTTGGTGAAGTAGAAATTATGAAACTTTCCCAACTTTTTTCAGACCATAATCCAATAATTCTGGAAGTAATAAGACAGGGGACAGAGGTGAGTCAGCACAGTTGGATATTTGACAGGAAATTAACAGCTGATGAAGACATTTTCCTCTATATAAAACAATGGGTGAAGGCATTCTTTGACATGAACCAATATAGTGCTTCACATGGGGTAGGGTGGGATTCCTTTAATGCTGGGCTGAGGGGAAAGATCATTAGTTATGTGAGATCATGGGCGTCTTTGAACAAAGAGCTGTATCAAGAAGACCCCCTTAGATCCAGTCTAACGAGAGTAGTAGATCGACAGCCGGTGCTTAAAAGAATCAATGAGGCTACATATTTGGAGACAGAAGAAGAATTTGTACTGGAAGAGGTAGTGGATGCTCTTGGCTCCTTGTCTTCTGGTAAGGCCACGGGTCCGGATAAATCCCCTTGTAGGTATAGAAACTGCTTCAACACGAGCTGGCTCCAATAATGCATGACTTTTTCCTAGAATTGCAGCGACGTGGAAGTTCACCCTCCTCATGGCAGGGTACGGATATAGTAATCTTTATTAAGAAGGGGAAGCCACCAGATTTATCTGTTTCAAACCACCCTATCTCCCTAATAAACTCTGATGCCAAAGTATATTCAAATGTTTTAGCTAATCCGCTGCTGGGGATCATAGCCAAATTAGTTTCACTGTGGTAACATGGCTCTGTACCAGGCAAGGGGACCAGAGACCAGATACCATATCAGACAGGGGGGTGATATGGCTGTGATCCTCCTAGATGCCGATAAAGCTTTTGACTGGGTGGCATGGCATATCTTTGGGGAGTTTTATCAGGGAGAGGGTTTGGCCCTCGACTTATTACTGCTATCCGTGTGATGTACTATAAGCCCTATGCACGGCTACAGGTGATGGGTGACACATCTGGGAAGATTAAGGTAGCTAGACGGATGAGGCAGGAGTGCCCATGCTCCCCAATCCTCTTTGCCATGTACATTGACCCCTTTAGCAATCAGATACAACAAAACCCTGCAATTGAACCTGTAAAAACTAATGGATACGAGCCCAAGGTTTTGGTTTATGTGGACGATATTGCAATCATTACACCATATCCGGAGAAGGCAATTAAGGAAGTTGAAGGCATAGCGGAGGAATTTCGGAGTAAATCTGGGTACATCCTGAATAAAGGAAATACACAAATAGTGTGTTCATGGCAATGCAATTTCCAAGACCAATGTAAAACTGAGTCTGCCATGTTTCTGGGGTTAAGGATAAGCCTCAACATGGATGCGATATGGCCTAAAAATTTAGATGCAGTGCTTGATGTTATAGGGGTGGAACTGAGGCGCATAGATAAGCTGCATCTGACAATTGTAGGGAGGACCAATGTATTAAAAATGAAAATATTACCTAAAGTGCTGTATCTGTTTTGCTCCATCCTCCTCGAACTAGTAGATGCCACTATACAAAAAATGAATGCAATGTTCTCCCATTTTTTATGGAACTATCAAAAAGCTCGATGGGCACTGAAAACAATGATGCTCCCTCGAACTAGGGGAGGGTGGGTTGCCGAAATCTTCTGTTCTTTTATTGGGCAGCTGCACTACGGCAGATGGGCACTCTTGTTGTATCAGATCATATGAAAAGTGGTGACACAAATCTGCCCACTGTCTGTCATGTAGCTATAGGAAGAGAGGTAGAGAGGATTTTCCTCAGATATCTAGAGCCTAGCTACTATAAAAAGACACAGTTTAAGTGCATAATGGCAGCCCGGAAGAACAGGGGGAAAGTAGGTAGATTGATAAAATAATCCAAGATGCAATAGGTATTCACCCCTATTGCACTCCTCACTCCTCCCGGCTGCAATGTACACCGTAATGGGTAGAAGATGGGAGCAGGCCGGTATATCTAGGATAGCTAATCTATATAAGAATACAGATATTATCCAATTTCTAGATTTAGAGGAAAAGCTAGAGATAGACAGCAGAATGCAATTTAAATATATGCAGATTAGGGAATATCTTAACTGTTTGCCCAGTGGGCCCCTCAATCTAGCAAAAATCATAATATTGGAAATAATGAGATGAGGAGATGGTAGGATTGGGGGTTATTATGATATCTTAATAGAAACCCTCCCTGATGGCCTGGAGAAAACTGAGGTAAAGTCGGCAACAAAGTTGGGGGATGGGGAGATAGACCTGGATATGTCGATTGAAATGGGGATAAAGATCTTTCGGTCAACAAATCTGACAGCCCAGCACTATAAAACAATGTTTAACTTTTATTATACACCTGCATAGCTCTACGGTTGGGTGAAGAGGGAAAATGATAACTGTCCTAGATGTCAAACAGGACCGGCTGACTGTGTACATATTTTCTATGAGTGTAGCAAGCTGATGCCTTTAAAAACCGGCATAGAGAACTTTTTGTAACAAACAATTAATAAGGTAATTTATATTAGCCCAGCTCAGATGCTACTAGGGTATGATGGTCGGGTTAACTTAATGACAGGAGAAAATGATTTTGTATTTATTACTGTAGCTGTGTCTCGGTTGCTGATCGCTATTGCATGGAAAGAAACTGAACCCCTCCCCCCCCCACCTATCAGGCCTGGCTCTATTGCCTGCCAAATATCCATGTTCAAGAAACTGCAATATATAAGAGCAAAGGCCTGCGGGCCAGAGAGAGGAGTAGATAGATGTGGACACCTATGACAATATGTCTTAGTAACAAGGCAAGATATATAATTTGCTCTAGGTGCCAGTTGAGAACATAGGGATGTTAGCCTCGGATTCGGGGGAAGGCAAGCCTTCTATAATATGTTATAGCAATTCCTTCATCGCAGCTTTCTGTAATGTAGCATAACCTATGCTATCGATAAATTAAGGTAAATCCTACAATAAAATGTGTAGATAGTTAAGTAATTATGAGATTATAAATGCATGAATGATGCACTACGTAACCTATTTATTGATTAAATTGCTATTTTTGTACCGTATATTTCTTCTGTATCTTACTGGAATAAAAAAAATCACAAAATCAGAAAAAAGAGGTGAGACGCTGACAAAGTCTCCTCTATTACCACTACATAATCCCATTTCTGATATAGGGATTTTCAAGGGTATGCCATTGCATGGGAATAGGCCTTAAATGGTAATCGAAGGTGAAACCAGTGAGAGTGCTCTGGACTGGTTCTACCAATGTAACACTTATATTAAGGTTGATAGTAGCCTGAGAGTAAAGGGGGTTAGTAACAAATTTTAATCCTAAGGTACAGTGTGACTATAAGGATCACACAATACAAGTCTGAGTCAATAGATTGAAGTAAAAAGGTTTATTACAAACTTAAAGCCAGTCTAAATAAATCAGTCTCAACAACATACTTTAAAAGTACCAAATTATAAAAGGAAGACCAAAGCGACATATTATATTAGTCCTCAACAGCAAAGAGCATATAAGAATCTCTGTTGTAGTTGTGCAAAAATATGAAAAATGGCAACAGCAGAACATTGGAAGTGCTGGATAATGGGCCTCTGGAGGCTAGGACACAGGTTAGTGGAAGAGTCTAAAAGACACAAGTCAGAGAAGAGGCAGCATGGGGAAGCTGCCAGGGCTTTTTAGGTAAAGTCAGCAGTAACAACTTGCCTAGCAACTTTGTGTGGTTCTGACTTGTACTAGTTTTTATCTGGCTTTGCTCCTTCAGGTTCATTTTGTCTTGCCTATGTCTCCCCTCATGTTAGTTAGTGTTGATGTGGTACTTGTCTTTCCCTTGTTACCCATTTTTGTACTTCATGGTCTACTACTGCTTTTTCTATGTTTGATATGTGTGTCCCGGCCATTCTTGAGCTTGACATCACCTATTGATTGGAGAAGCAGAGAAGACTTCAGTACTAACAGATTATTTGCACATTGAGTTAGTTGAACAATTAATCTTAAGTTTTTTTATATACCTTTCAGTACTGAGCATACAGTATGAATCACCTTTGATTAGTGAGTCCACGGAGTAATCAATTCAGAGAACACTGTAGCTGTAATGTTCCATTCCAGCCTCCATCTGAAATTCAGTCCAGATCTTTCTCCCTTTACTCTAACCTCCTCAATTCCCTTTTGAATGTATGGGGTTCTGAGCTATTTTTGGGGAAAAGTCTGGAATTGGCATTGATGACCTACTGTGCAAAACCTTCAAACCTGCCAGTTTCAGGTTTTGATTTATTTACTCTATCTTAATTGTGATGTGCCATGTTTTGTAGTTGGCTCCTTTTTGCAGATAATGTAATGTCTGAATGGATATTAAGATTGTCTGTCACCATTTTTTCCCTTGTTTTCGTATTTTAGACCTTGTTTCATGTAGTGATTATGCAGATCTTGATTCGTGGCAGATCAATCCCACCCTCCTATCAGCTAAATCACTATCTTCTATGCAGAATTCAGATTCTACTTTAGATTCTAAACAGCTGAGTTAATCAGTTAACTTCATGAAATTATGAGTCTCTGTGCTATTCATCTTTGTCTTTTTGATAATTAACAGCTTCCTGTGATTGTTGTGGATTATACATGATTGGAGATGGAGCTGTTTTTTCCACCAGAGGTTGAACGCAGTTGGAGAGCAGCAAATCTGGCATAATTTGCTGGGATCTTCTCCAACTAGAGGTTAGTAGTGCTCTTGTTTCCTGGAACTCCTCTACCACTCTTGCATTAAGGTTGATCTTGACTTTCCACTACCATAATTTTGGCTCCATCCTTTTGATTTGGCTAGGCCGTATATATAAGTGACCTTTTTTAAATGGTGTAAATCCATTCAGTAGTTTTTGAGAAATTAAAAAAATAAGAATGAAAAAATCAATTTTCCATAGGAAACATTGTGCAAGGCTACAGCTGAAACTACAGAACGGAATTACCCCAATTTTGACACAAAGATAGTGTGTGGGTCAGAAAGCAACCTTTATTTTTAAATGGTGTAAATCCGTTCAGTAGTTGCTGAGAGATTAGAAAAATAAAAGTTTCAATATCTGGGCGGAGCTGTGATTGGCTGCCAACACTCCAAACCAGGAAGTGTTGGCAGCCATCTTGTGGCTCGGTAGAAGCGAGTCGCTAGAAAACAGAGAAACAAAGGTAGAAAATAAGAGAAGGGGGCAGAGTAGAAACACCCTGACCCCCTAGGCCCAGGGGCCCCAAAAATTATTATTATTATTTTTTTTCAAATCGGCCTAATTCGCGCTGGGGTCAAGGGTTCCAGTATTTTATTTTAATGAGACCCCGGGGTGGGTAGGTCCTGGGGGCATTTCTTAAAAAATAATAGTGGGGGCTCGCTGGGGCTGCGGGTGCCCACTGGGGTCCCCGTAGTCTTGGGGCTTCACTCATGTTGGGAGGAGCCCCCCTCCTGGAGCTCTCCATCTGCTTATAACTTTGGCGTTGTTTGATGATACTTTCCCAAAAGTTTCTCTTTTTTGATCAGCTCCTATCTTGAAAGTTTAGGGGTGTTGCTCAAGGGCGGGCTGAGAAAAAAGGGGGTTGTGAAAACGTGTTTTCTCAATGGATTTTCCATAGGAAACTTTAGACAAGGCTACAGGTCAAACTGCTGAATGGAAATACGCCAAATTTGGCAGGAGAAAGGTCTTGGTCCAGAAAGCGCGGTTTTGTTGAAATGGTGTAAATCCATTCAGCAGCTTTTGAGATATTAAAGGGAAAAAATATAAATACATGTCTGGTCGGTGCCTTACTCCCGAGCACGAGCTTGCCTCTGATTGGCTGCTAACTCTTCAAAGCAGGAAGTGTCCTCTGATTGGCTGCTAACACTTGAAACCAGGATGTGTTAGCAGCCATCTTGTGCCTCGCTTCGAGTGAAAATATAAAAGAAAGGTTCCGGGGGCAATTTAATATAGTGGAGCTCTGTGTAATGATGATTTGGACGCAGTGAAGGTTTTAGATTTATTAACAATAAAGGAGAAACAGGTGAGCGCAAGGCAGCACGACTTCCACTCCAGGACAGGACACTAGTAGGAAGATAACCCTTTCACGCTCCCTGTGCCCAACATCACCACTTTGGAGGTATGCCTTTAGAAGCCAGTCCGTCGGCTCGCAGCTGTCTACCTTTGCGATCTAGTACGCTGCTGTGCCTGTACCTCTGCAAACTACTATGCTGCTGTTCCTTTGGGAGCGGACGGCTCGTAGTTCTGCCTCTGTGAGTCGAGCGGACGGGCTGCAGTTTTCCCTCTGTGAGCCTGGGTACAAACTGTTCATAAGTCTTGCTATATGAGCATTGAAAAGCCATTTTGTGATTCAGTCCTTCAGCTGGCATCTGTCCGAGGCATTTCTGAAAACATACCGGAGTATGTTTGTGAGAGATACCCCTTTCATGCTGCCTCTTCCCACATCAGCAGGTAACGCACCCTCTTCCCACATCACTAGCATACCGTCAACAACCTTCTTGTGCCCGCAAGTCTCTCTTTGCGAGCCACTGGTGGGCTCGCAGTTTGTCCGGTGCGACTTCTCGGGCCTGCACTTTTACGAGCCAGGCTGACGGTTTGCAGGCCTCTGAGAAGAGATGCAATGGAGGCAATGATGATGCAGGTCAGACACCTAACAGTACTCTGACATCCCCCAGCAGCAGCTGCTTGTCCGCCATCCCCGCTTACCCCCCACAAACAAATGGGACAGGAACGTTTTTAAATGTGGAGCCTAACAAATCGGCTGGTGTTGCAGTTTTAATAAAAAAGATGCTTGTGAGGTTGGACAAATAAGAATCTTAGTCATGTAGGGATTTACATATAAAACATTTCATTAAAACAAGACAACAACAAATACAACTATGTGTGTACAATATTTTATTAAAAGAAAACAACACCAAATAAAACAATGTACAGCCATGGCATGTCATCCCTCGACAATTTGTGAATCACAGCCTGCAAGACAAAAAGAAAAATAAGATGGTGCGTTATGCATCCAGCAAAGTAGAGAGAAAGAGAGGTAGAGTGAGATAAAAGGAAGATAGAAAGAGAGAAACAGTGTGAGAGAGAGGAAGAGAGAGAAAGATTGAGAGAGAGAGAGTAAGAGAGAGAGTGAAAGAGAAAGAGAGACAGGAAGACAGAAAATAAGAGGAAGACAGAGAGGAAGACAGAGAAAGAGAGAAAAAGTGAGAGAGAGAAAGAGAGAGATACAAGGAAGAGAGAAAGAGAGAAACAGTGTGAGAGAGAAGAGAGAGAGAGAAAGAGAGAGAGAGATAGACAGAGAGAGAAAGAGGGGAGAGAGAGAGAGAGAAAGAGTGAGAGAAAGGAAGAGAGAAAGAGTGAAACAATGTGAGAGAGAGGAAGAGAGAGAGAGGAAGAGAGAGGGATAAAGAGTGAGAGAGAAGAGAGAGAGAGAAAGAGTGAGAGAGAGGAAGAGAGAAATATTAAGAAAGAAAGAGTGAGATACAAGGAAGAGAGAAAGAAACAGTGTTAGAGAGAGGAAAAGAGAGACAAACAGTGTGAGAGAGAGAGAGGAAGTGAGAGAAAGAAAGAATGAGAGAGTGAGGAAGAGACAGAGAAAGAGAGAAAGTGTGAGAGAGAGAGAAATGAAGAGATGGAGAGGGAGTGTTGACACTGGAGAAAATCTTCACAGCTCACCTTTGTGACACATGTGTGTCTCCAACCACGTGCTGGGACATACTGCACCCTCAAGTTTAGTTTTCTGAAAGATAGTATAGAATTAGTAATTGCAGACTATATACAACTGCACACGCTTAATTCTCTGTTTCGGCTCTGCGCACCCAGGCTGCTGCATCCCATCCACTTCCACTGCCCAGAGGTGTCTAACAGCCGCTGCGCACCCAGGGCCATATTATCAAGAACGGCGATAACATTATCGCTGCTTTAGTGGCAGGAAACTGCCGCAAAAGTGACAATAAGGGGCTTAATAATATGCCCTTGTGAATTCCCATAGAAGCCCAGGTTTGATGTCCTTCTCACCAGAACCTGGGCTTCTATGGGAATTCTCAAGGGCATATTATCAAGCCACTTATCGCCACTTTAGCGGCAGTTTCCTGCCGCTAAAGCGGTGATAATGTTATTGCCATTCTTGATATTATGGCCCCCAGCCTGCTGTAGCCCATACACTTGCACAGCCCAGAGGTGTATAACAGTCGCTGCGCACCCAGGTTGCTTCACCCCATGCACTCCCACTATCCGGAGCTGACGGCCTGCCGCTGCGCATCCAGGCTGCTGCACCACATCCACTCCCACTGACCGGAGGTGAGTGCCCGCTGCTGTGCAAACAAGCCTCTCTGCTCACCTTCCACCAATGGCGTGTGTCGAAGAGAGTCAACCACGTGCCGAAGGAACCTCCTCAGCCTCAGTACACGCGGTCAACGGAGCTCGCAATTCAAAGTGGGTGTTAATTGTCAGGATGGCCACGCATCATCGCAGGTTCTACACGTGTTCAACTCTGGTGGTGTTGGGGTGGATGTCAATTTGTGAATCAGAGTCTGTTAGATAAAAAGCAAGCTAAGATTGTGCAGCATGCGTCCATCAAAGGAGAGCGGGAGAGAGAGAGAGAGCGAGAGAGAGAGAGCGAGAGAAAGAGTGAGAGTGACACTGGAGAAAATCTTCGCAGCTCACCTTTATGTCACCAGTGTGTCTCCAACCACGTGCCGGGACATAGTGCACCCTCAAGCTCCCACATCTGAAACATAGTACAGAATTAGTAATTGTAGGAAAGACCAGTATGCAGGAATGAAAAGACAGAGATGGTTATTCTCTTAATGTGGTTTAATCCTCAGAACATGTTTTGTAAGCAGCAAGTATAGAGCAAGAATGACTGAACCCCCATTAACTTCTACCTCCAAACCTTCTCACATTCAAAACATAACATTCCCAAAGCGATGCGAGGCAGCCACAAGCTGTGAGAGGAATGTCACACTCGTGTTTGCATGCTCCAATGCTCCCAACACACCCTACCTCTTTAAAAAAAACAGAGAAAGGAAAGCTCGTCAAAATTTGATGGTAAATTTAAGGGTACAAAGCATGAAAAAAGAAATACTCAACTACTTTGCTACAGATGTGGGAGCGACAGACATTTGGCCAACTGTAAAAACTGTCCTGCGATTGGAAAACTTGTTCAAAATGCAATAAGAAAGGGTAATGGCAGGGTATATACGACTGCGTACGCCTAAATCGCTGTGCAGCCTTTCTGCATCCAGGCTGCTGCACCCCATCCACTCCTGCCGCCCAGAGGTATCTGCCCGCTGCTGCGCACCCAGGCCTCACTGCTCACCTTTTCGTGGTCACGGCACCCTCCACATCATGCAGCTCCGTTAATAGGTCTCACATTGGGTACTAAGTCTTGATATGGCCATGGCAGAGGACATACTAGTGCACCTATCATCATCGCAGGTTGTATACCCGCTCAGTGCTTGCGGTGCTACTAACTCAGTGAGAAGTGAGGCCATGTACTCTAAACTCTAAAATGGCGTAGTGCACATGCGCCCGGTCTTTTATATTAGCAGGGTCACGTGTCCTGTGACGCCTGTGCTGGATGGGTGTGGTGTGGGTGTATACCAGCCGTGAGGAAGTGGCTGTGGCAATGGGTGTCCGTGTCGGAGTGCTACCGTCACCCGAGTTGCAAAAGCCAAAGTGTCACTCTGTGAGCTAAGTCCAACAATATGGCCAACATGAAAGGTACGGGGAATTACTGACCCTATATTCATCCATAGTTCCACACAAGAAAGATGGTGGACATGAGACATCTGTGTGGATATGACTGTTTATTGCACATTCAGTGGAGTGTTGCAGCTGTAGCAATACAGGGCCATGGAAAGTTGAAGTTTCAGTTTTTGGCACATGGAGGGCAGCCAATTAGAGACAAGCTTGTTGTCGGAGTTGGGCCACGCCAACATATGTATTTATATAATCACTGCGACGATCCTCATGCACTTATTAATTCATTATACACTCTGCTTGCAGTACTCTAATTATGCAGTCTCTACGTACGTACTTGCACAATGACCGGCACAAAGTTACATAACTAATGATTTCCCCCACTGTCAAAGGTAAGATGATTGCATACGCTGTCCAGAGCACTATGTAATGTGGTAGAGCCTAGGGGCAGCATGTTGCATACATAATGAACACATGGTCAAAGATAGATAGTGGAACTGGGTACGGACACGTGCGCTCGACTCCTTTTTATTACCAGGGTCACATGTCCAGTGACGTCTGTGGTGGATGCATGTGGGGTTATTGTAAGCCAACGCTCCGGGAATGGTTGGTGCTGGCAACAAGTACAACAGTAATCATTGGATCAGACACAGAGATTCAATCATAAAGGGTCAATGATTTGTGCTGCACTAACACTGACTATCTTGAGAACTATCTCTAGCAATTTCAGCTGCAATAGTTCTTTCTTGATTAATCTCTTCGTTCAACATTTGTAGATAATTTGGAAAAATGGTACATTCAATGCTATCTTTACATGCATTGAAAGAATCTTCATAGCAGTCAAAATCTCCATTTCAGTCCGCCTAGGTTTGAAGAGTTGCAGAAGAACTAAATAGAAAAACTCTCTTTTATCTGGAGTATCACAACTTAATTTCCTGTGAATAATCAAATTTCCTTTGTCATGCTTTAGCAAACATCCTTCAGATCCAATGACAGCGTATTGTCCTTCATTTATTTTTTCTGTAACATTTTTTTTAAAACTATAATGTTATAGTATTTCATATAGACATATGTTTCCAGGTATGGACTTCTATTTGGATAGTATGTATCCAACATATTTGATTTCAGAATATCTGTACTTTCTGGTTCATTCAGTGCCAAGTAATCAATTTCTTGTACAGATTTCAAAACTCGATTTCATGCCGCAGCAAGACCTAGACTTATCCAGATGATTCCTCTTGACTGTGAATATAAACTTACAGATGTCTATTGATCCGAACATTTGTAAGATTTAATTTCTCGATGTGAAAGCATCTTCAAGCTGAAGCTGTACAATTTTTTGCTAAGTGTCTTCTCCTGTGAAATTTCTTCCCACATTTCTTTCAATTCTATCTTCTCAAACTTGGTAATATATGAAGTGACATAGCGAGAAACAGCAATTCAGTTATCTGCAACATATTGTATGTCCATATTTGCATTCCACATCTTCAAAATCACCGGATTGTAATCATTAATGTACTTCGATTGTTCTGTTCTATTTATATTATAAGTATTTTTGGGTGATTTTGGAGTGATAGTATGCCTCACTGCTGACATAAAACTGTTCACTTTTTCTACGGTGCACTGAGTTAGTAGTACTTTTGGCACTCAGCGTGCACGTACCCTGCGATGATGCGTGGTCCAGGGGGTGCCGCACTCAGACCAATGTCTTTTGTCTTTTGAATTCTGCCTTAATAAGGCCACATGGCGATGAGTTACGGTGCACTGAGTTAGTATTACCTTTGGCACTGAGCGTGTACGTATCCTGCAATGATGCATGGTCCGGACGGGCCGCACTCGGATCTATGTTTTGTCTATTGAATTCTGCTTCAATACGGCCATGTGGCGATGACTTATGGTGCAGTGAGTTAGTAGTACCTTTGGCGCTCAGCGTGTACGTACCCTGCGATGATGCGTGGTCCGGGGGGCGCACGCGGACCAATGTCTTTTGTCTATTGAATTCTGCCTCAATTCGATTTTCGAGTGATAGTATGCCTCACTGCTGACATAATACTGTTCACTCTTCCTTGCGATTACTTTTGTCTATTGAGTTCTGCCTCAATACGGCCATGTGGCGATGACTTATTGTGCACTGAGTTAGTAGTACCTTTTGGTACTGAGCGTGTACGTAACCTGCGATGATGCGTGGTTCGGCGGCCCTGCAATCGGAGCAATGTATTTTGTCTATTGAATTCCACCTTAATAAGGCCACGTGGCGATGAGTTATGGTGAAATGAGTTAGTAGTACCTTTGGCGCTCAGCGTGTATGTATCCTGCGATGATGCATGGTCCGGGGGGCTGCACTCGGACCAATGTCTTTTGAATTCTGCCTTCATAAGGCCACGTGGCGATGACTTGTGGTGCACTGAGTTAGTGGCACCTGATGTACTCAGCGCGTGCGCACCCTGCGATGATGCGTGGTCTGAGAGGGCCACACTGGGAGCAATGTATCTTGCGTACTGCACTGCGTCATCTGCAATCGCTACTCCATCTGAATTATGATGCCTGCTGCCGCAGTCTAGATCGAAGGAAATAGTCTGTACAGACATACGTCTGCGGTGCTGTGCCACTGGGTTCGCAGGGGGCCTGTGTCGAGGAGCCCCACGGTCATGGCGGCAGCCACCTTGCAGGGTGAGGCCCGCAGCTCTGGCAGACGTGTTGGCCTTCACAGTTCACAAGTGAATCATGCCCAGAGCCCCGGCTTATTTATTTATATTCCTACGCTGGAGTGGCGTACGTTAGACAAGCCCACTGTACTTCTGCTTCCAGGGGAGGACAACACAGCTACATGTCTGAGATCTTCCCCACTGCCTGAGGTAACATGGTTGCATCTATTGTGCACAACACTAAAGCACCAGAAGTATTTATACAGATGGAGAGGTTTATCATCTGTATAGTGAGGTCTGTCCAGCACATCACCACTACACTTGGTATTATGTGCATTATTATTATTGATGAGTGAGTTGCATTCTTCACACATACTTGGTTGCCTTATCTGGCAACATTCAAGTATTGTGTGGCTGAGGGACCATGCCGTTTTTGGAAGGTCCGCTGTCCTGTTCAGTGCTGCCTTGGTGGTAGTAGGGAGGGGGGTGGTCCGGGGGGGACGTGCTGAGGCTGGTGGCAGTGCGTGTTGTGGCCTTCAGGGGTGTTGCTGCGTGATCAGTAACTCTATGACATATGTTGCTCTTCAGATGTGATTCTGGGCTACAATCCCTTTCACATTGTAGGTAGTTGTCCTGGTTTACACCAGTAAAATGCCGATGTTAGATTCCCACTGCAAACGTGGCTTGTTCCCTGTTTTTGGATCACACCCCAGATTTGGCTGCTTGTTGAAATTATCGGGAACTGGTGCTTTTGTGTTAATTTTTCTACGGGAACTTCTACTCTGTATATTATTACCGTTAGTTGTTGTTCTCATTTGTGAAGAATTCATTTTTGTGGAAGCTATTGCTGGAAAACTGGAGATATTGGCTGTTTTCACTAGGTTAACTATAAAGTGATAATTTAAAATCACTGAAAAAACTATAGGTTTAAAGAAGAAAATAATTAGAAATTGGCATTTAAAAAAACCTTTGAAATTCACTGAAAAAACCATAGATTTCTGGGACGTTATAGTTACAAATTAGCATTTAAAAAACCATTGAAATTCGCTGAAAAAAACATAGGTTTCAGGGACGTTATAGTTACAAATTAGCATTTAAAAAACCTTTGAAATTCACTGAAAAAACCATAGGTTTCAGGGACGTTATTTTTAGCTGGACATTTCACTCATACCAAACCATAGAAATGCCACCGTTATAGTTAGTTGAGCTAACTATAACTCGTGCCCCTACAATGCACTGCTGATGACGTCAGATATTAAATCATTCATGACATGGTCAGCGACATCTCTAATGACATCACTGATATATATTAATATATATTATATATTAATATTTATATATATATATATTTTTTTTTTCCAAAAGAATGTCCGCTGAACGCCGCACGCCTGCACACAATGCCCGTGCCTGCCATGGTAGCGGTAACCACAAATTTTAAAGTGAATCAATCCGATAGGAATGAGGCGGCACACCGTCCTGATGTTTAGGGTGTTTTAATCGCTCACCAACAACAACGCGTTTCAGCCGTAAAACGGCCTTTGTCAAGTTGCCAAAGCGTTACCAAATAGGCATTTTTGAACATTCAACGTCATGATAGACATAGACGAGTTACTTTGTAAGTGTCGCACAACAGTCAAACACAAAATATCTAATTGAAAACACTTATTTTCGTTTTTTTACCATAATTCTCAATATCGAGATAAGGAGTGAGACATAATGGAAAGAAAATTAAAGGTGAAAGAATGATACCTTTCGTTCTAAATGCATAGTTGTATGCTTAACCACTTCCATGTTCTTATATATCAGATCATGGAAATAGAGAGGGGTTGTACTGCACAATAGTGAGCATATAGACATAGACGAACTACTTCGTAAATATCGTGTCAATAACAAACCTATCATTCACTAATGCTCAAAGAGATGATGCTTTTCTGTTTACAGGAAAATGTTTTCTTATTCGATACCACACTGTATAGACAGAGATCGGGCACTGCGATGGGCACCTGCTTCGCCCCAAGCCTGGCGAATCTTTTCCTGGGCTGGTGGGAGGAGCAGGTGGTCTGGAGCGACGCATTTGAGAAATTCCATACTCATTTTAGGAATTGTGGTATGTTCTAAAGTGATTTTACCATGTGAAAAAGCCTTCTGCTGTGATATCATGAATCATGTTTGAGAGAAAACTATTTTCTCATGCTTTTCCCACAGAGGTTTGGAAGGTGATCTGTAAGCTAAACTGAGAGCATATTTTCTGTAAATTCGCATTATCTTTCTCAGTCATGTGAGAATGAAGTCTGACATTCTCAGTAAAACATGTACATCCAACAAGGGCAGAGACCGTCAGTTGATTCCTTAGTGTTCTACTGCAGCTTCCCAGAGTGTTTCAAAGAACAACTAGAGCGCTAACAGTCCTAATTATGACAAACGTATGGCACACCTGAAGCCATCTTGATTGGAATAAAGTGGTAACTCTTAAAACATTTAATTTTGCAATAGAAAGTATGATTAGTGCTGCAGAAAGAAAAAATAGGGCACACTTTGAGTGACTTCTCAAATCCTCTTCTATTTCATTAAAAAATTCTGACATGCAGACTGAAACATGCACTTTGAATACCAGCGGCAGACTTCCCTGGTGAGCAGTAGCTTTACTACAGTAATCCAATGAGCAACTAGAGTGCTACCATTCAGAATTTATGGAAAATGTCTGACAAATCCGAATGCCTTCTTGATGGAACCAAAGTAAACAAGCATTGCAAATGCAATAGGTCTTGTCCTCGTTTAAGTTAAAACAATTCTGTTTGTAATTAGGTGGCTTTTTAGCTTTGCTTGTATTAGTTTTTTATCAAACTTTCATATACATAACATGCATATGTATGCTTATATGTATATGTATGCATGCATTTATATTTGTATTTATATAGATATGCAGATTATATATATGTTTATATATGAATGTGTATATATATATATATATACACATACCCAGAACACGCGTACACATACCCAGAACAAGCGTACTCTCGGGAATGGTGGGAATCAGAAACACCTCTTCGTTATTATTCTCATATCATTCCACAACAAGAGGAATCAGAGACACAGTAAAGTTTAAAATTTTTATTTTTAACTACGCACCCTAAGATGCAGTACTTTGAGTAACATAAGCAGACAAATGATTAGAAACAAAACCATCAGCATTGTTACAATACCATAGAAAATGAAGGGAGAAATCATGTTATAAATTATAATGGAATAAAGCTGCCCTCTCTTCACAAGTAAGCTAGTATTATGAAACTAATAGAAGGTCTCTAGGTTTAAATGGGGAACCCCATACCGTAAATATCAGCTTAGGTGAATCACATCACAAAAGTGCATTTTTCAAAGTATTTGCAAATTACCATGAAATTCAACTTCATGGTAATTTGCTCCCCCTCTTAGCAAAATCGCTAATTTTTTTACTTTAATGCATTGCAGTTAAGGAATCGCAATTTAGAGATTCCCTAAATTGCGATTTTTGCATTTGGGATGATGCATCCCAAATGCAAAAATACCGGTTGCAAAGGGGCAGATTCTGATCATCTGCCCGTTTGCGTCCGGTTTTTCCTTTGATGCATGTGCCTGTAAGTCTATGTTAAAATACGGAAGTAAATGTTACTTCGTTATGAGTGAACAAGGCTGCTCACAGCCGAAACAAGATCGATGTAGAGCTACAAGCATAGAATATATGTGCTTCCTCACAGCGTCACCATCCCTTTTTTGAAGAGGATATTTGTATATATGAGCGAGTGGCTCGAAACGCGTCATGGACTGAGCACGTATCGAATATCAAATAAAGACGATTTGTAAGCATTGGCGATTGGAGTTGTCCGTTCCTGCTGTTGTGCGCGACTGCACATTTGGGAAGTTTCTTTGATATATATATAAATATATATATATATATATATATATATATATATATATATATATATATATATATATATATATATATATATATTACCTACTGGCGTTCACCTGTAGGTAGGTATAGTTAGGACCTAGTTTCCATAGGAAAAGCATTTTTTTTTTCCAATAACTTTGGCACCGGTTGACGAATCTTCGCGAAATTTTCAAAATGAGTGATCAGCTCCGGTCAGCTCCGGTCTTGAAAGTTTTGGGGTGATTCGTCAAGCGGGGGCCAAGAAATAAGGGGGTCCCAAAACGCATTTTCCCCATGTTATTTTCCATAGGAAACTTTAGACAAAGCTACAGCCCGAACTGCTGAACGGAATTACACAAAATTTGGCAAACAGGTAGCCCTTGGTTCAGAAAGAGTTTGTTTTGTTAAATGGTATAAACCATTCAGCAGTTGCTGAGAAATTAAAAAAATAAAAGTTTCAAAATCAATTTTCCATACGAAACTTTAGCCAAGGCTACAGCCTGAACTGCTGAACGGAATTACACCAAATTGCAAAAAGGTAGTGCTTGGATCAGAAAGCAATTTTTTTTTTAAATGGTGTAAATCCGTTCAGTAGTTGCTGAGAAATAAAAGTTTCGATATCTATGGCCGCGGTGGGTTCGCGAACCCTCCCGACCATGAGCTTCACTCTGATTGGCTGCCAACACTCCAAACCAGGAAGTGTTGGCAGCCATCTTGTGACTCGGTAGAACTGAGTCACAAGAGAACAGTGAAACAAAGGTGAAAAACAAGAAAAGGGGGCAGGGTAGAAACACCCTGACCTCCCAGGCCTGCTCAGAGGGTCCCACTAGGACCCCCAGGGCACAAAAAACATATTTTTTTATAATTTTGGCAGAATTCGCACTGGGGTTGCAAATCCCGCTGAAATTATTTTAAAAAATGAGGCGCAGGCTCCTGCTCTTCATTTGAATGAGGCCCCTGGGTGGGCCAGGGCCTGGGGGCATTGCCCAATTAATAATTTATAATTGTTGGGGCCCGCAGCCCCGGGGACTGCCACCCCAGGGCTTGTTTCTTATTAATCTGTGGTGAGCCTCCAAGGCCCTCTAAGCCCTGGGGACCGCCCCCCGGGGGCTTTTCTTAAATATTTGCGGGGACAACGGCCCCCCTGCTGCCCCAGGGACCGCCATCTCCAAGGGCTTGATTTTTTCAAATTAAACCTGTGTGGGTGGGGGCTCGAGCCCCCCACACACCCCAGGGACCGCCACCTCACCGGGGCACAAAAATGGTAATGCGGGGGTCCGTTACAGACCACCAAGCCCCAGGGACAACTACCTCCCTGGTGCTATGTAAATAAAGAGAGGGGGGCCACGCAGACCCCTTCCTGGAGCCCTCCATAGCCTTGGGGACCACCACCCACCAGGACCAGCTGCTGCAGTGTCCCAGGGTGCCCACCCCCGGGACACTGCTGTTTGCTATGTCAAGGCGGGAGCTGAGCGGCACCCGACCTGTCATAGCAAACTCTTCTTTGGATTTTGGAAGCGAGAGCAGGTTTTCCTGCTCTCGCTTCCAAAATCCAAAGCAGATTCCTTTTCCACACTGGGAGCTGCATGTCAGCAGCTCCACGTGTGTAAAAGCAATGCCAACTCCCGCAGGAGGCTGGGAGCCGGCAGGACCATTGGGGAATTTGGTCCCCAGGGCTATAAGTGGCAGGGCAGAGCCTTGGGGGATGGGGTCCCTGGGGCTAACAGAGGCCTCAGAAGGGGGGCCACGCAGCCCCCCTCTCTTGAAAATATATTTTTTAGAATCATTTATATATGGCTATGCCCCTGGAGATGGGGTCCCCGGGGCAGAAATTGGCCTCAGGAAGGGGGGCCACACGCCCCTTCCCGTTTATTTTTTTTATTTTTTTTAAACAATTGGGGTCATAGGGAATGTGGTTCCAAGGGCCGTGTTGCAGAGAGGTGTAAAAACGGGCATGGCCTTGGACCACCTCTCTGCAACGCAGCTCCCTGGCACTTACTGGAGGTACCTGGTGGGCTAGTTGGCCCCCAGGGACCAGCAGGATTCATAAGAATTAATCCCCCAACTTAAAACCCGCCGGGGGCGAAATTTGCACAGTGGTGAAGGGAGGGGGCGGGCCTGGTGTGACATCTGTGTACTTATCCAATCACTCCACAAAACCCATGCACTCTCCTTACAGTACTCTAATCATCCAGTCAGTACCCATGTACTTATGCAATGGTCCAGGCACTAACACAGGCACTGCTACAATCCCCTGAGCACTACTGATGCAGTCCAGCCATCTCCTTGTCACTACCCATGCACTCCTCCAATCCCCCAGCCAGTTCCATGTACTTATCAAATCACTCCGCCAAAATCCAAGCACTTATAAATTCACCATAAACTCTCCTTGCAGTACTCTAATGATCCAGTCAGTACCCATGTACTCATGCAATGGCCCAGGCACTAACACATGCACTGCTACAATCCCCTGAGCACTACTGATGCAGTCCCGCCATCTCCGTGTCACTACCCATGCACTCCTCTAATCACCCAGCCAGTTACATGTCTTTATCTAATCACTGCACCAAAACACAACCACTTATAAATTCACCATGCACTCTCCTTGCAGTACTCTAATCATCCAGTCACTACCCAGGTACTCATGCAATGACCCGGGCACTAACACATGCACTGCTACAATCCCCTGAGCACTACTGATGCAGTCCAGCCATCTCCTTGTCACTACCCAAGCACTCCTCCAATCACCCAGCCAGTTCCATATCCTTATCTAATCACTGCGCCAAAACACAAGCACTTATAATTTCACCATGCACTCTCCTTGCAGTACTCTAATCATCCAGTCAGTACCCATGTACTTATGCAATGACCCAGGCACTAACACATGCACTGCTACAATACCCTGAGCACTACCCATGCAGTCCAGCCATCTCCCTGTCACTGCATATGCACTCCTCCATTCACCCAGTCAGCACCATGTACTTATCCAATCACTCAGCCAACATCCAAGAACTTATAAATTCCCCATGCTCTCTCCTTGCAGTACTCTCATCATTCAGTCAGTACCCATGTACTCATGCAATGACCTAGGCACTAACACATGGCAAATACAGAGGAGGTCATGCTAATCACAGGGGTACCCCAACGCATTTTGTTCCCTAGTGTATGTAGGTGTTTTCACTGTATTTCCTGGGGCAGATTTACGCCGCTGCGTCACTTTTGTGACGCAGCGGCGGCGCAAAGCCAGCGCCATGCTGTGGGGAATTTATCACGTGACGCATCTAGTGCAATGCGTCACGTTGTAAAGCCCTGCGCCACATGTGGGCGTTCCGGCACTAGGGGAGGCGTTCTACAAGATTTCACTTTTATGGCCATGGTGCGTCAAAACCCTGTGCCTGGTTGAAGCAGGCGTAAGGATTGACGCAGCATGTTAAGCATAGGGGCACCCCGAGCCTTGCTGGAGCTGCATCGTGCTTGCAACGCAACTCCAGCAATGCGTCACCTTTACAGCAGCAGATGCTTCACGCACCTGTCTATTCTTGCCCCATGGTGCGTCGCATTGTAAATGCGGCGCATCCATGGTGATGCAAGAGGTGTCTGCCATGACGCCAAATAACTGGTGCATCCCTGCTAATATGAAGGGATGCACCAGTTATTATAAATCTGCCCCTCTGTGTCTTTTAGCATAGCACTGACTCTAGACCTGGCTAGTCAGAGTCAGTTACCACCAGTACCCGTCAGCAAAACGTTGGGGGCACAGGAAGACTTTCTGCTCCTTTGTTGGTTCTTTCTGCACATCTCTTGCTTCTTCCAGACACTTTTCTTCGTCTTTATGGACTTCTGTTGCCTTTTTCTGCATTTGTCTTGCTTCTTTCTGCGCTTTTCTTCCTCTTTCTTTACATGTCCTACCTTTGTAGGCATAGTTAGAAATCAGCATTTAAAAAACCTTTGAAATTCACTGAAAAAAAACATATGTTTCAGGGTCGTTATGGTTAGAAATTAGCATTTAAAAAACCTTGGAAATTCACTGAAAAAAACAAAGGTTTCAGGGACGTTATAGTTACTTGGACATTTCACTCGTACAAAACCAAAGAAATGTGGCCGTTATAGTTAGTTCAGCTAACTATAACTCGCGCCCCCGCAATGCACTGCTGATGATATCACATATTACATCATTCATGACATGGTTAGTGACATCACTGATGACATTGGAGGAATACATGAAGGAGGCATACAGTCAATTAAATGACCAGCAGTGTTATAAGAAAAGTTCTCCAATTAAATTTAAGAACACACAATATTCTTTGTTTAAACATCTACTAGCATGGAAAAGTCTGGGACTCTTTAGTTGGGAGGAATACAAGTTTATCAAAAAAGAGCATCCCATGGTCCCGGTGATTTATTTTATTCCAAAAATCCTCATGAACATCAATAAACCACCGGGAAGGCCCATCATTGCAGCATGTGATGGCCCATTGGAGAACCTGTCCAGGTACATAGACTTCTTTCTACAAGGATTTGTTAAAAATTTGAAGTCCTATGTACAGGATACGTGTGACTTTTTATGAAATATAAAGGACCTCAATTGGAGGCCTGAATATTTGCTTCTAGCCTTAGATGTATCCTCCTTATACACGTGTATTAAGAACAAGGATGGAATTCGAGCTGTGGAGCATTTCTTAAACTCCAGGTCTATTATATATGCACAGCATACACAAATGTTATTGAACATGCTACTCTTTTGTTTAGAAAATAATCTATTCCTTTTCAATGGACAAATGTTTCAACAAATCCAGGGAGTCCCGAAGGGGGCCAGCGTCTCCCCAGCTCTGCATGTCTATTTATGGGCTGGTGGGAGGAGCTGGTTCTTATGCGGCAATATGAAGACATCTGTGACACCAATATTATTTCCTGGCTACGATATATAGATGACATATTTATTGTGTGGAGAGGAAGTAAGGAAAGCACTATCAAATTCATTGATCAGATTAATCACAATGAGTGACTCAGACCCCAGAACTTTAGATCACTTATGGGAATCAAGACGACCCTTTGTCAAGGAGCAGAACCAAGGAAGCTGAAGGAGGAGACTGCCCCTGTGCTGTGCTGTTGGGGTTGGCCTGCAGTGGTTAATTTATTGCCAAGGAAAGGAGAAAAGGAACTTTGTGTGTACTTTTGCAATCTTGAAGAAGAATCTCCAAGGGCTTGAACTGAGCATGCCTCCTGCCTGAAGTCTCAGGGACACAAGACTTCACCAACAGCTGTGACCCTTTTGTTTGTATTGCGTGACACTTCCAAGGTACTTTGAGAGTAAAGTGTCGCATTTACCATCTACATTGAACTAAGCTATTTCTACCATTTTAGAGACTATTTTTGATTACAGTATTGTGGATTTTTGTAGTTTGGTCTTGTGTTAAGTCTAGTAAAGATTATTTATTTTTCTAAACTGCTGTGGTGTCCACTTGTAGTGTCTTCACTATATTACTGTATTTGTTCACAAATGCTTTACACACTGCCTCTGAGATAAGCCTGTCTGCTAGTGCAAAGCTACAAAGGGGCTGAGAAGGGGTTATTTTAGGAGTGTACCCCCTTAATCCAAATAGAAGCAAGGGTCCCTATTTGGTGAAAGGTACCTACCTCTGCCAACTAGAGACCCCCAGTTCTAATAATTTGTAATCTTCAAATAATTGGTTTAAGATTGCCACAACATATCTGCTCACTGAGATGTATGAGTCAATGATAGTCACTCATGTACGAGTTTCATACTGCTTTTTAAATGGTTTTTTATTGGTATTTATATTCATATTTTGATATATATTTATATGTTTTAGAGGTTGGTTTGGACATATGGTCATCATGTTTTATGTGTCTTACCATCAATCAATTTATAGTATTTTACATTTATATGTTAAACCATGAGTATATTTATTGATGAAGTGAAGAACCGAACTTTGTTCCCCTGAATGCTATTGAAATCGCTCCTTAGTTCTGCACAATTGCACATCCATGCTATCCCGATACTAGGCAGCAGAATCAGTTTACCTCAGCTCTAATGCCCTCTGTTCCCAGGGACTTATCACTTTAATATATACTGGCACTTTGAAATAAGGTACTGTAGCACCCTGTCACTTTTCATTGAGATACAGGAGGGGCTTCCTTTCTGTAGGGTCGACAATTTGGGACCAACAGGTAATAGTAGGATACGAATAATAGGACTATTTTCAACTTCCTTAATCCCATCCATTATAGGATATTAGCGGAATTTTCGTTACTATATTTCGGAGAGACGGCATAAATAAGTACCGATTTTTGTTTCAATTTGTATTCACTTTTCATTTCCACACCTTTAGGAGGAGGCACTTTTATTATGTTACTTTATTTTTTGGACTAGACAGGGGTTTATCCTATTTAAGCATTCATGCAGTGATTGTCGGAAAAGAACTATGTTTGATATCAACAATAGACATTGATGTCATGTATATCTTGTTGAATACCAATGTATCTTACAGTTAATACATTTTCATACATAGTATCTTAAATGTTATTTTCCTTTTAGGCATTTATGCTTTCAGACTGATTAACACGGAAGTATGTATTTTATGTCCACTGTAATTCAGATGCTATTGCACTTTAAATAGTGGTGTTAATGTCCAAGCATTGTCATGTGATCAAGGCCGCTCGTTCGGCTGAAACGCGTTATGGCAGACTTTGGAAAATAAATCAAATTTGCAAGTACTTGGGTCCGCGCTCGTTTTTCCTGAAAAGTTGGAGCGACAGCGAGGTGTTGGGATATATATATATATATATATTCACTGAAAAAAACATAGGTTTCAGGCACATTATAGTTAGAAACTAGCATTTAAAAAACCTTTGAAATTCACTTAAAAAACCATAGGTTTTATGGCATGTTTTAGTTAGAAATTAGCATTTAAAAAACCTTTGAAATTTACTGAAAAAATCATAGGTTTCAGGCACGATATAGTTAGAAATTAGCATTTAAAAAACCTTAGAAATTCACTGAAGAAACCATAGGTTTTAGGGAAAGTTATAGTTAGTTTGAAATTTCACCCATAGAAAACCATAGAAATTCCCCCGTTATAGTTAGTTCAGCTAACTATAACTCACGTCCCTGCAATGCACTGCTGATGACGTCACATATTACATCACTCATGACATGGTCAGTGACATCACTGATGACATCTCAAATGACATCACTGATGACATCACTGAAGACATCATCCATTTGATAATTTGATGCATCTTCTCACACCCTAATATAACCCTTGATACACCCACTCTAAATTACAGACTGCCATTCTCAAAACCATAGACACTCCAACAGCAATAACTACATACACACTCACTGATTCTAAGGTTTACACACACATCCACTCACTCACCCGTAAAGTCACTCATACTTATGGTCACTCAGTACAGGACTATCATATGCACCCATACACCTATATAGACACTCACACACCACCACTAATCCATAGAGGTACTCACACACCTAGTCAGTCAAGCAAATAATTAATCACACTGCCATTTACTCACCTATACAGGTATACACACACCAGCTCAATCACTCATACAAATACTAGCACATTCTTACGCTCTTATACAATCACTGATACAAGCACAAACTCATCCATACAGCCACTCTCACAATCACACACTCTCACTTACACGCATGAGTTGTACATCGCAAAGTCATTACTGCACATTTTTTTAGAATGCATGGTCATTTACCATGTATGTTTTTACAACAAATTTTGTTGTAAAGGTATGTATGGTAAATGACCATGCATTCTAAAAAACATATAGACGATCCACGTTGTTGTAAGGAAACAGAGGCTGTTCCGTTTCCTCACAACGACGTGCACCGGCCCTCAGAGACGACGTGAAGCAGGAACCACAAGGAGAGAGGAACCACGATGAGTGAGAGGTAAGGGGGATTGGGCATGGTGTGTTTTTTTTTCTAGGGTTTAGGGTAGTGCAGTGGTGTTTAGGTAGTATAGGGGGTCATGCTGGGGGTAGTGTTTTAGGGTTTAGGGTAGTGCAGTGGTGTTTGGGTAGTGTAGGGGGTCGTGCTGGGGTAGTGTTTTAGGGTTTAGGGTAGTGCAGTAGTGTAGGGGGTCATGCTGGGGGTAGTATTTTAGGGTTTAGGGTAGTGCAGTGGTGTATGGGTAGTGTAGGGGATCATGCTGGGGTAGTGTTTTAGGGTTTAGGGTAGTGCAGTGGTGTTTGAGTAGTGTAGGGGTCATCCTGGTGGTAGTGTTTTAGGGTTTAGGGTAGTGCAGTGGTGATTCTGTAGTGTAGGGGGTCGAGCTGGGGGTAGTGTTTTATGGTTTAGGGTAGTGCAGTGGTGTTTGGGTAGTGTAGGGGGTCGTGCTGGGGGTAGATTTAGGGTTTAGGATAGTGCAGTGGTGTTTGGGTAGTGTAGGGAATCATGCTGGGGGTAGTGTTTTAGGGTTTAGGGTAGTGCAGTGGTGTTTGTGTAGTGTAGGGGGTTGTGCTGGGGGTAGTGTTTTGGGGTTTATGGTAGTGCAGTGGTGTTTAGGTAGTGTAGGGGGTAGCATTTTAGGGTTTAGGGTAGTGCAGTGGTGTTTGTGTAGTGTAGGGATAGTGTTTTAGGGTTTAGGGTAGTGCAGTGGTGTTTGTGTAGTGTAGGGGTCGTGTTTTAGGGTTTAGGGTCATGCAGTGGTGTTTGGGTAGTGAAGGGGGTCGTGTTGGGGGTAGTGTTTTAGGGTTTAGGGTAATGCAGTTGTGTTTAGGTAGTGAAGGGCGTCATGCCGGGGGTAGTGTTTTAGGGTTAGGGTAGTGGAGTGGTGTTTGTGTAGTTAGGGTTAGGGTAGTGCACCCAACCAGCCACAATATCCGTGGACAAAGGGGATCCTGACTCTTTTGAACGCTCCGCCAATTGAATAATTTAGGTCAAGGGCCCTACCACGTCCAAGACCTATCAATTCCTTTCTTGGGATCCCAGAAATACTTGGAGAAAAAGGTACATAGTTTCTCATCAATTTCAGGCGTGTGTGATGGAGCAGGGTTTTACTCCAAAACGGAATACCTGTTTCATTTTCGCATGTTATAATTAAAGGTACTACTGAATAATTATTAATGATTAAAAGTTTGTCGAATGTTGACTAATCAATCTTATTAACAAGAGAGTTACACGTGGGAATGCTATTGCATGGCTAAATAACAAGTGAACTAAGTTGGTGAGCAAACTGACAGAATACGATGTGGCTTATGTGATGTTATGGTGTTTTGCGCTTATAATTAATATGCATTAATGGCTTCTGATGTCGCAAATGGCTAGATAAATACACACACATAAGGGTATTAGCAAGGGAATAACACTGTTTAATCATTTCTATGCAGTAATTCTGTTTTATGTTTACTTTGCTTTAAGTTGTCCATTGTGGCCTGCCACAAAATGGCCGCCACCCGCAGCCTGCATTGGAGTTGCTGGAAATTTACAAAAAGGCTTCGCTCTGCCTGTGACCTTGCACCTCTGATGAACTGAAAAGCCATGACCATGACGACAAATCTGGGAGGACTGCCAGAAAAGCCCCTGATTGAGAAAATGTTTCAAAGAAATGAATATTGAACTCTTGAACTGTCAATCCCACAATTCGGATACATTTAATCTGGGAAAACATCCGTAAAAGTATCGAATAAATTATGGACATTATATTTTCTATTCATCGTTTAAGACAGACAATATCTGAGAACTTTTGCTCATGTTGCAAGACGACATTATTTCCGCCATTCATCCGTTCTGAATAAAGAAATGTTACTTTGTAGAATGTAAATTTCAGTATAAAAGTAAGTAGACTAGAGAGGTCTAGCGCCACTTCTTCCCGAGCAAATGATGCGAGGTCCCTACGCTGACGGAGAGGACGATGACTCTACATGACGGCAGAAAACTCTAATTCTTCTACAGAGGACCGGTTCTGACTTAGGATCTGACTTTTAGACAGGATAGGTAAATATGAGAGAAAATGAATTTTGCATTTAATTGGCTTTTCCTGAAATTTTAGATAAATGAACAATTTGTTTGAATTACTGTCTCGGGTGATTATTTCTGGTCATGTTTATTGATTCTATTGTATATTCTTTGAAATGTATTTTGCTAGATCTACAGCAATCAGCTGGTCGCATTGACCTCAAAGTACAGGCAGATCAGATAGAGCATATATGAAAGGTGTGTGTTTTTCTCCTTTACAGGGCACAGATAGAGTGATTTAGGGGGAATGTTGGTGTAATGGGCCCCACCAGCGTGTGATGTATGTATGCGTGTGTGACTGTGAAATCATTCCGTCCGTGGAAGTAGAGGGGATTTGGAAGCTCTGATCTGCACCAGTTTCTTGGTAGCAGAATGATGGTTTGCTATTGTCTTGATCTGGCGAAATTGCGTATATATAGGCTTGTTGATTTTTGATTGATATTTGTACTAACACTATATGTTGAAGTTGTGTTGAGTTCTATGTATTGTGAACGGCTTCTGGGATGTAGGAAGTCGGTGACAGTTCCGTAGTAGAGCAGAGGGAGTGTTGCTCTCGGAAAAAGGCGGGATTGTTGGCCCTGTATGCAGACAGGGAAAACGTGTGACAATTGAAGTTGCGCGTCGCATTGTCTGGGTTCGACAAGGTAGCATCGCCGTGTGTTGCCATTAGAAACGTATTTCTGTGTGAGAGAAGTGTATATGATAGCAAAGGTTATCTGTGAAACTCTGGTCTTAAGTCCCAGGGATCCGTAAGGTTTGCCGTTAAAGCTTACCGCTGGAGAGGTAATAGGTATTCTCGGAGCTTGTCAGAAGGACAGGGCAGAGGTAAGCGCTGCTTTGTTAACGTATGATATAATTCTGTAGTAGGACAGACTGTTCGCTGTTCTCAGGAAAGACAGAATTCTGTGTGAATGTACTACATTTTCTGGTGTGTAAGTGCGTGAATGAGAAGGCATTCTGGTTAATTGTGAAACTCTTAGGAGCATTCCGAAGGGAAACAGTTAATTGATGCTTGTTAGAAGGGTAAAGTAGAGGTATGTACTACTTTATCAACGGAAGTAACGATTCTGTAGTAGGGCAGAGGTAAGCGCTGCTCTCGGGAAAGGCAGAATTCTCGTGGGAAAGGTCTTTTGCTGTTCTGTGGCTAGCGAAGCA
The DNA here is from genome assembly GCF_964204655.1 of Triturus cristatus. Classification (NCBI taxonomy): domain Eukaryota; kingdom Metazoa; phylum Chordata; class Amphibia; order Caudata; family Salamandridae; genus Triturus; species Triturus cristatus. Next base: position 770,338,396 of record NC_140585.1, read on the forward strand.
GACAATGGAGATGTTTGTACGTTGTAACTAACAGACTCGTAGAAGTCGAAACAAAGTCTACCGAGTAGTCTTGTAAAGGAGGGGTAGACGAGAAGGATAGGAGACAGGAGCAGAAGCGACTGCAGCGGCTGTTGACGTCAGGGAGACCGCGCTGTGATTGGACAGTGGGCTAGAACAGAGGAAGCGCAGAGATTGGTGCGTTAGTGTGATTCGCGCTGGGATTCGCGGACTGAATCAGTGACGTAGACGCTCCAGGATTGGTGCGTTAGTGTGAGTCGCGCTGGGATTCGCGGACTGAGTCAGTGACGTAGACGCTCCAGGATTGGTGCATTGGTGTGAGTCGCGCTGCAATTGGATAAAAGATCGTACAGCTGTAGTAAGAGTAAACAGCTAGGGGAAAATAAGAAAGATGTATTACCATGCTGACGAAAAGAAGAAAAAGTCCTTGTTCAGTAAGGTTAAAACCTGGTTTGACAAGGATAAAGACATAGTAACAAGGGAGGGAGAGTTACTTCCTCCGACCAGAACCCCTGCATCCTTTATGGTTGCAAAATATGGGTATCATACCTGTATTTGGTTAGACAACTGGGCAAAGTATACTAGAGAGGATGGGGTTTGGGCTTTTCCAGAACATGGCTCATTTAATCTGGCCGTGTTAAGAAATTTACGGGAAAAGATGATGAATCTAGAGCCTCGTCCTAGGCCGACGCAATTCGAGGCTTTGGTGGAATGGGAAGATGAAGTACATGAGCGAGAAAAGCAGAGGAGTGGAGGTAAGTACCCATATATGTTCGGTAGAAAATATGATCGCGAAACCCATCATGACAGAATGAGAAGGTTGCGAGATGCCAGTATGACCGAGGGATTATATCCTGTAAGAACAGCAGAGGAATCAGGAGGGAGAAAGTGTACAGAAAAAGAACATAATGTAGAGACCAGAAGATATGGGGCAAATGAGTCTGATGATGATATCCTAGAGGATATGCTCTACAAAAGACCACCCCCGTATAGAAGAGAACCAGAGGTAGGGACAGCAGTCACCCCTTTGAGAAACACCCTGCGGATTATAAAGACAGAGGCTACAGCCCCTGAGCTGAAAAGTGGTTGTGATCTGGCGGAAAGAGAAAAAGAGAGAGAAAGAGAGATATAGAGAGAAAGAGAAAGAGAAAGAGAGAGAGAGAGAGATAGAAGAAGAGTGAGAGAAAGAGAGAGAGAGAGAGAGAGAGAGAGAGAAAGAGAGTTAGAGAGAGAGAGAGAGAGAGAAAGAGAGATAGAGAGAGAGAATGAAATTGAAAATGAAAAGACCAGAGAACTAGCAAGAACTACATCTGAACTAACCGAGAAAATCAGGGAGCTGACTAAGAATCTTGAGGCTGTTACAGTGCCTATGACAATAGGCCCGGTTATGCCGATATTTGACAAGCAGAGGACGGGTGAAAATGGTTTGACGGTGCCATATGTGGGCAATATGTTGATTGTACCTCCGGAACAGGCAGAAATGAGAGCGGGAGAAACACAATGGAGAACAGGAGAAAATCAGTGGAGACATACTGTATGTGGAGGGGAAATGAGTGTGCAGACTAACTCAAGTTTGAATTCTGGATGTATGGAAGGGACCAGTGGATCAATTTTGGAACCGCAGAGGGTGGCAGAACCAGGGTGTGTGGAAAAATCTGTGATAACTGCTGAAGATTTGAATGACTGGCTGAAAACATTACAGAAAAAGGAGAAAGAGTCACAGGGAATGGATGTAGCCAGGCTACGTATGGAGATGGAAGAATTGATAGTAGGAACCATACCTACAGATACACTGAAGAATTATCAGCAAGGGGAGATTCTCTTTTTATGTAAGAGTATCACATGGAGAGCAAAGAACATACACGACAGGTTGAAAGGAATAGCCAGTGAGGTAGGAATTGACATGGATAAGGTGAAAGCTTTACAGAAAACATACCGAGTGGATTTTTCAGACAAAGATATTGAGAATCTGAATAATGCAGGCCGAACAGAGCAGATTAAGGAAATGATTGCCTTGCTAAGGAAATGGGGAGATGTAGAAAGATGGAAAGACAGATGGTATCGAAAGCGAGAGGATGGAGTGGATAGAACTTACTCAGCATTTCCCCTAACAGAAAAGGAGAAAGCAGCGACAGCTTACCCCATGAGAGAGATTCCAGGAGGAGGGTACGTACATGTCCCATGGACCAGACAGGATATTTTATCATTCACAAATGATTTCCCTCGACTAAGGGAAAAGCCTGTGGAGTGGTACAGACAAGTTGACAGATTTGTAAAGCTGTCAAAAGTACTGTGGATAGACCTGAATAGTCTGTTTGATATAATTGTACCAGCAGACTTGTGGGCCGAATGTAAAATAGTCATAGACTGGCCTACAAAGGAATACCCGAGAGATCCAAAAACAGGAGCAGGTAGAAGTATGAGCAGGTTATGGCCTTCTTGAAAAATAAAGTACCCCCCAAGGAGACAGACTGGGTTAAAATAGATCGAACACATCAGGAATTGAAAGAATCAGTTCATGCTTACAATGAAAGACTGATACTAGCTTTTAAGCAGTTCAGTGGAGATGAACACCTGGGTGACAAAGATCTGAGTCATTTTGTGTACGGTTTGCGGCCTGAAATCAGTTAAATGATACGGCAGCATACCGTGGATTGGCAGAGTAAGAAGATTGATGACATTTTGAGACATGCAAAATACTTCAGTGATGAGATTGAGGCAAAGCAGAGAAAGCTGAAAGAAAAGGCAATGTGGGCACAGGTGAAAATTGCAGAAAGACAGGAAGCTCAGCTGGTTGAACAGGCAAATAACCCAGGAAATAAACCCAAGTATGGTCCAGGAAAAGGGAAATGGAACATAGAAGAGGCCAAAAAGAAGTTCCCGTGTCACAACTGTGGAACATTGGGACACTGGAAATCCGAGTGTAAGAATCCACCGTCCACTAACGAGGATAATTCATCATTGAATTCGCAGGTGCAGAACGAGGGGTGTGGTCAGCATCGGCAACAGCAGAAGGCTGATAAGCAGCAGAATCAGGTGCCAAAACCACCCTTGCCACAGAGAAAAGGATCCCAGAAGTACAGCCAAGAATCGGGGTTCTACGATGAAGAGCAGGTAATCAAACCAAAACGCGCAAGCGCTGTATCTCAGTACTGGCTGAAAAATGAGGGAAGTGACTCTGAGGGAGACTTCTGATGGTGCCGAAGAGAGGAGGAGGAGTGCGTACTTGGCGCTACGCTGGAAATAGACCAGGCAGGACCTTTTGTAGATGGGAGAATTAATGGTGATAGCATCACTTTTCTAGTTGATACTGGGGCTACGAGATCAACTGTCAGGTCAGCTGATATAAAGAAACTTCCTCTCTCGGACGAAGCAATCCAAGTGGTTGGTGTGTCCAACACACAGATCAAAACATTACTTACTGAACCAGTAAGGGTTAAAATAGGGAAATTTTCAGACATGCACCGATTTGTGGTGTGTGACACCAGTCCAGTGAATCTGTTAGGCAGGGATCTGCTGTGCAAAATGAATTGCACTATTTTCTGTACTCCAGATGGAATAACCTTTGAAACACCTGATGAGGATGTGCTATACAGAATGACCATGGATAACAGAGAATGTGAGGCTTTGGGAACATATGCAATATTTAATCCTGATGCATTACCCCCAGAGTTGAAACAGACAGTGAAAGCAGCAGTTTGGGATTTTACTGGAGAAGATGTGGGCCTGATTAGAAATGTAGATCCAGTAAAGATTGCTGTAAAAGAGGGAGTGGTTTACCCAAACATACCGCAATACAGATTGACACATGAAATAATTGAAGGGATAACACCCTTAATTGAGAAGATGATCCAGCAAGGGGTGTTAAGAGAAATATTGAGCAGCCCATGTAACTCACCGATACTGGGACTGAAGAAACCTAATGGAAAGTTCAGAATAGTACAAGATTTGAGAAAGATTAACAAGATTGTTGTGCCATGTTGTCCAATTGTGCCAAATCCATCAGTAATTTTGTATCAGATTCCTCATGATGCAGAATGGTACACGGTAATTGATTTGTGTCATGCTTTCTTTTCAATCCCATTGCATCATGACAGCCAGCCAATATTTTCTTTTAGATTTGGAGAGCGGATTTTGGCATGGTGCCGAATCCCACAGGGGTATACAGAGAGCCCCTCAATATTTAATCAATTGCTGAAGAAATCTCTGAAAAGTCTGACAATGCCTGAAAATTCAGTCTTGGTCCAATATATTGATGACCTACTTGTGGCATCAAAAACACGTGAAGCTTGCGAAGTAGATACAATTGCATTGGTGAATCACTTGGCAGATGGAGGATTAAAGGTATCTCCAGCCAAATTGCAGTTCTGTAAGAAAGAAGTCCAGTATCTGGGACACAATATTGAGAAAGGCATGAGAAAAGTGACTATTAACAGAATCAAAATCATTAGCGGAATGAGAGCCCCAATGACACAAAGAGAAGTGAGAATGTTCCTGGGAATGGTGGGTTACTGTCGTCAGTGGATAAGTAATTTTTCCCTGATTGCCAAACCATTGATTAAATTGACCAAAAGTGAGGTGAAAGACCCATTAGAACTAAACCCAGAAGAAATGGCTGCATTCAGAGAGCTGAAAGACCGACTTTGTGAAGCTCCCGCCCTAGGGATGCCTGATTATGAAAAGGAATTTGAATTGTACTGCAGTGAGAGAAATGGATGTGCACTTTCAGTGTTAATCCAGAAACACGGGCGTCTGAGAAGGCCAATCGCCTATTTCTCAGCAACTCTTAACCCAGCAGCTGTGGGTTTGCCAGGTTGCCTGAAAGCAGTAGCTGCTACCTGCAAAAGTTTGGAACAAAGTGAGGGAATCATAATGGGATACCCTGTACGGGTATTTGTACCTCATAATGTGGCAATCCTTTTAACAAGGAGCCGGACACAGTTCATGTCTCATAGTCGGCTGACTAAATATGAGAAAGTCATTCTTGGTGCAACCAATGTAAGTCTGGAGAGATGTGTGAATGTGAATCCAGCGACACTGTTACCTGATGCTGAATGTGCGGTAGTGAGAAATGATGTTGATCATGACTGCCTGGATGTACTTGATTACTGCACAAAACCAAGACCAGACATAAGAGATCTACCCCTGACTGAAAGTGATCATGTGTTGTTCGTGGATGGGTCATGTCTGAGAACAGATGAAGGAGTGTTGAGTGCTGCATATGCTGTGTGCAAAGTCTCGGAAGTCGTGGAAGCATCACCCTTGAAAGGAGTTAAATCCGCTCAAGTGGCAGAACTGGTGGCACTGACAAAGGCATGCAAGATTGGGAGGAATGTGAGAGTGACTGTGATGACTGACAGCCAGTATGGCTTCGGAGTTGTCCATGATTTTGGCCAGCTATGGCTACAAAGAGGTTTCCTGACCTCAAGTGGAACTCCCATAAAGAATGCTGAAGTGGTTGGAAAACTGTTAGAGGCGATACAGCTGCCTAAAGAACTAGCAGTTGTAAAATGTGCTGCTCATGGTAATGGTGACGATTTTGTAACAGTTGGTAACAAGTTTGCAAATGACATAGCACCATATTGTGCAAGGAACAATCATTCAATTAACAGGAGTAAAGAATGGGAAATGTCTTCTTGTTCATTAATGTTTACTAATGAAGTGGGGACATGGGAGGAAGTAAAACAGCTGCAGGATGAGGCAGAGGATGATAAAATGAGAGATTGGGTGAAGGCAGGTTGTGCACCTAGAGAAAAGGATCATGTGTGGGTCTACAGGGATGGAAGACCAGTCATGCCTAACAGCATGCTATCAACAATGGCAAGAATGTATCATGGCCAGGGACACCTGGGGAGGGATGCTATGATAAGAGCCTTTAAGCAAACCTGGTACAGTCCAAAGTTCAGACTGATAGAAAGTCTCTGTCAGAGATGTCTGCTATGTCAGCAATTCAATCCTGGAAAGAAATCAGTGGTGAGCCTAGGAACAATAGGCAGAGAGGGAGGACCCTTCACAAGAATGCAGATAGATTTAATTGAAATGCCCCCAGTCAACAGGTTGAGGTATGTTCTGGTGGTGGTCTGTTTGTTCTCAAGGTGGGTGGAGGCATACCCGACAAGAAGAAATGATGGGATAACAGTGGCCAAATTACTGTTAAGAGAGTTCATCCCAAGGTACGGGTTCCCAGTAACCATTGAATCAGACAGAGGAGGACATTTTTATAATGAAATCATGAGTCTAATTTGTGAAGCATTGAGTGTACAGCAGAAGTTGCATTGTGCTTACAGACCAGAGGCTTCTGGGGTTGTTGAGCAGATGAATGGCACTATCAAAAACAGAATTGGCAAAATGTGCTTAGCCACAGGAATGAAATGGCCCGATGTCTTGCCTCTAGTCCTGATGACCATTAGGTCTACTCCAGACAGAACAACAGGTTTGAGTCCACATGAAATTATCATGGGATGTGCTATGAGGCATGCATATGTACCAGTGAACAAGCTGATGACTATAACTGATGACATGATTTTGGATTACTGCAAAGGCCTGGCTGACGCAGTTCATTCTGTGTTTCACCAGGTTGGAAAAGACGCCACCACACTTGAAAAGAAACCAGCCCATGATCTGAGCCCAGGGGACTGGGTAAGGATAAAAGTCCACAGAAGAAGGAATTGCCTGGTTCCAAGGTGGGGAAGGCCAAGACAAGTCATCTTGACCACGACGACTGCTGTGAAGTGCGCTGGTGTGAAGAATTGGATACATGCAAGCCACACACTGAGAGTTCCAAATCCAAGAGATGGTACTGGAAAAGAATACTTTGAAGAATCAGATTCCAGTGATGATGCAGACAGTGAGGCAGTAAGAAGGAAAAAGAATCCTGAAAGTGGGGAAAGCGAGTCAAGAGAAGCTTTCATCCCACCAGAAGAGGTTCTGAAGAGAACAGTGCAAACTGCAGAAGCAAGCTCAGACTCAGAAGAATTGCCTGAGGTTCCAATTGACAGTGACCAACACAAAAAGAAAGAAAGAAAAGAAAAGAACATTCCAACAGAAGAGACACCTGAGTCCCATGAAAGAATTGGACAAGTTCCACCTGAGATAAATAGTGAAGAAAAAGGGACAGACAAAGACAGAGAGGGACAGATTGCGGAAAAACCCCGAGGAGGTGTAGGGAACATCAACAACAAGCTAGGTGAAGGGACAAGTAGACAGCAAGAAGATTGCGTGTCGGAGACCCGAGGAGGGACAGAAGCAGGGAAATCTCAAGTGGTGGAAAAAGAGACTGTTGGAGAGAAAGAAGTTGTTGAAGAAAAGAAAGCTGTTAACGAACCAGAAGCAATTGAAACAGAGTCTGATGAAAGTGACAATGAGATACATGGAGGACGAGTTCTGAGAAAGAGAACTTGGCTTGGAGAAAGAAACAATGAAGAAGTGAAACAAAAGAGAAATGTTAAAGGTGATCTTTGCCCAAATAAGATAAAGAGACTGAGGTATAGACTGACACGAGTTAACTCTTCGAGAGCTGAACACGTGAACGAAGTGTCAAGTCAGAATCCAACCAAAGAAGAAGAAGAAACAAAGATATCTGAAAGAGCCAAAAGAATAAGAAAACCAAACCAAAGGTACAAGTCACCGGAATGGACGTATGTGGCACTGCCTGAAGAAGGAGAAGAGGCGGACAGCCAAGGAAGTCCAGAGGAGGCTTTGCTGAAGGAGGTTGCTGAAGAAGAAGCTGTGGGAATCCTGAGAGTTATCTTGTCCGACATTGGAGAAGAGACGGATGTTCAGGACCTGATACAGTTCGATGATGATGAAGAGACAGTGAAAAGTGATGAAAATCCAAATTGAGTGAATCCAAGGAAAATCACTTGGAGAAGAGAAGAAGAAGTAATACTAAAAATTAGTAGAGTGTAATAATCGGTTGGGTACTTGCTGCCCTTAAAAGTTCAGTGGAGGAGTAGAAGAGGCTAAGTCAAAAGACACGGTCAAATTAACAAAATGGCTAACACTGAGAATAAAAGTAGATGTATCTTTCTGAAAAGATGGTGCAAAATGTGCTGCTGCTGTACAGGTTTTTATTAATGCTGCTTTGGAGCGTGCTTGCTCTACTGATTTCATTTAGAGTCACTATAGACACTTTAGAAGGTCATACTGAGAACAAGACTAATATAGGGAAGAGTCCATTAAAAGTAGTTCCGACTAGAACTAGTTATGTACATATTCATAAAGACAGGTCAATTAACGATTTTTCTAGCAATGTTTTTTCTAAATTGTTGTATGAGTACGTAAAGACAATGGAAGTAAGGGATTGCTACGTCTGCATGCAATTACCTGCCTCTGTATCAGAAGGAGTGACTCATCATCATCTTCCGGCTACGTATGGAATTTCCTGTAGTGTGTTGATTAGTATTTTTTATCAATTAGGGAAATTAGATTACAATATGTCTAATGTAGATAATATTCTTGGGCAGTTGCCTATGAATAAAGCACTGAATCCTGCAAAGGATGCTAACACTTTAGGTGAGATTTTTTTAGAAACCAATGAATTAACCTTAGACTATGTTTTTAAAAACAATTTAACTTGCAAATTGAAAGGAGAAGAGAAGAATTTTCTAGACATGGTTGAGAGAAGAAGGTTGAACATGCACAAGAAAGCAGAAGGGCATAAAATAAGTGACACAATGTGGGATATTGAGAAAGAAAAGGAGTTGAAAAATGGAGCCAGTCCAACTATGGCCATTGATACCCCACAGAAAGGGAAACTGTGCATTACCAGGAAGAGATCCCAATATGATTATTATTTCATAGGGACTAGTGAGTGCCATGATACATACTTTATTGCAACCGGATGGGGATTTAGAGGAGGAGAAGATCCTGTTTTTCCGGGAGTGTATTATATTTGTGGGAACAAGGCTTATTACCGTTTGCCTGACCATTGGTTTGGTACATGTTATGTTGGCCTGGTCTTTCCAAAGATTTTTCACATGGATAGAGTAGATGATGCTGAACATTCTAACACATTAACACGCTATAAAAGAGAAACATGGACAGAAATTGTAGGAGATATTTTTGGAGCTTTGATTCCAGCAGTGGGAATTTCTTTGAATGCATATGGCATTCGGAAGCTGTCAACAGTGGTAGATCGCTTGTCAACAAGCACCCCTGGAGGCTTTCTTCTGGTAAATACAGAAATGGTTGCTTTGCGTGCTATGGCGATGCAAAATCGACTTGCCCTTGACATTCTTTTGGCAAAAGAGGGTGGAGTCTGTGGAATGCTGAAAGTTCAACATTGTTGCACTTACATTCCTGACGAAAGTAAAGATCTAAAAGTTTACATCAAAAATATTACTGATTTGCATGAAGAATTAGTACCACTGGAAGCCGAAAGTATCTGGACTAAAATGGCTAATAAGATGATTGCTATTAAGAACTTTGTAGCTAAAATAGGTAGTACCATTTTTGGTAAGATATTATTTCCATTAACTTGTGTAATAGTTGCACTATTGATTCTTAGATTAGGATGTATGTGTTGTAGATATAGAAGAAATAAAAAGAAAATCGTAAAAGAAAATGTTAAAAAGGGCCAAAAGAAATCAGAAAGAGATCCACAAGAAATAGAACTTGAAGAATTAAGAGAAAGCATGTATATAGAAACTAACAAGGAAGATGAGATGGAAACTAGGGTCTAAAGCAAGAACAAGAAGACATTTCAAACTCTTCTTAAAGGGGAAACTAAATTGATTTTTGGGGTTTTGATTTTTGTGGTGATTATATATCACCAAAGGGGGGATTGATGGAGCAGGGTTTTACTCCAAAACGGAATACCTGTTCCATTTTCGCATGTTATCATTAAAAGTACTACTGAATAATTATTAATGATTAAAAGTTTGTCGAATATTGACTAATCAATCTTATTAACAAGAGAATTACACGTGGGGATGCTATTGCATGGCTAAATAACAAGTGAACTAAGTTGGTGAGCAAACTGACAGAATACGATGTTGCTTATGTGATGTTATGGTGTTTTGCGCTTATAATTAATATGCATTAATGGCTTCTGATGTCGCAAATGGCTAGATAAATACACACACATAAGGGTATTAGCAAGGGAATAACACTGTTTAATCATTTCTATGCAGTAATTCTGTTTTATGTTTACTTTGCTTTAAGTTGTCCATTGTGGCCTGCCACAAAATGGCCGCCACCCGCAGCCTGCATTGGAGTTGCTGGAAATTTACAAAAAGGCTTCGCTCTGCCTGTGACCTTGCACCTCTGATGAACTGAAAAGCCATGACCATGACGACAAATCTGGGAGGACTGCCAGAAAAGCCCCTGATTGAGAAAATGTTTCAAAGAAATGAATATTGAACTCTTGAACTGTCAATCCCACAACTGGGATACATTTAATCTGGGAAAACATCCGTAAAAGTATCGAATAAATTATGGACATTATATTTTCTATTCATCGTTTAAGACCGACAATATCTGAGAACTTTTGCTCATGTTGCAAGACGACATTATTTCCGCCATTCATCCGTTCTGAATAAAGAAATGTTACTTTTTAGAATGTAAATTTCAGTATAAAAGGAAGTAGACTAGAGAGGTCTAGCGCCACTTCTTCCCGAGCTAATGATGCGAGGTCCCTACGCTGACGGAGAGGACGATGACTCTACATGACGGCAGAAAACTCTAATTCTTCTACAGAGGACCGGTTCTGACTTAGGATCTGACTTTTAGACAGAATAGGTAAATATGAGAGAAAATGAATTTTGCATTTAATTGGCTTTTCCTGAAATTTTAGATAAATGAACAATTTGTTTGAATTACTGTCTCGGGTGATTATTTCTGGTCATGTTTATTGATTCTATTGTATATTCTTTGAAATGTATTTTGCTAGATCTACAGCAATCAGCTGGTCGCATTGACCTCAAAGTACAGGCAGATCAGATAGAGCATATGTGAAAGGTGTGTGTTTTTCTCCTTTACAGGGCACAGATAGAGTGATTTAGGGTGAATGTTGGTGTAATGGGCCCCACCAGAGTGTGATGTATGTATGCGTGTGTGACTGTGAAATCATTCCGTCCGTGGAAGTAGAGGGGATTTGGAAGCTCTGATCTGCACCATGTGTGCCACCTTCCCCTTCAGTGAGGGTCTGGGGCATTCTCCCCTCATCCTATTCCTGACCTCCCCTTCAAGGGGTTGATGGATTTTCCCCACTACATACTCTGCCACTTTGGTGTCAGGGGTCCACTCCGCCGACCTAGGATGGTAAATTTGGGTAGGCTCGAACATGTCCGAGTGGACCCCGTCCCCAACCCTAGGAGAGGAGTGGGACTCTGGATGCCAGGTATGCCCCAAGTCCTTATCCTCATCGGAGGAGAAATCATCCTCCGATACACCCTCTCCCTCTAAGGGAAACCCGCCGTCGGGGTCTACAATAGTGGTGACAGCGTTACAATTTTCTCCGGACTCCTCCTCCTTCCGGCAGGGTGCATGTTTTAGCATTCGCGCATTCTTGAGGAATGTCTCCGTAAGTTTATCAAATCCTTCCAAGTGCCCCGCGTTATGCTTAACTGGCCTTTTTTTCCCCATCTGGGAGCTACTGGGACACACCACCACCAGATCTGGGTCACTGAACACCCCAGGGATGCTTTTCGTCAGCTTATCAACATGATCCCTAAGAGGAGCCAGCGCCCTGGAAATAGCCAGAGAGAGGGCTTGGTCCACTGCTGGAGAGAGAATTTGGGGGGCCATTCCTCCTCCACTTCCTGGTAGGAGGAGTAAAAATGGTGTTCTGGAGAAGACATGATAGCAGAGGTTTGTGAGCACAGAACAAATGCCCTTAAAATCCTTAAGGCAGCCCCCTCGCCGGTGCTCCAACAGCTGGGCTTTCCTCGAAGCTGTTATAAGAATAGATTGAGGCTCAATAGTACATCGCCGTGTGCGGAAATCACCGCGTAGCGTTGTCAAAATTAGGCGAGGGTTGGTCGGGAATCAAGCGGATACTAAAGGAGTGACCGGATTCCCAAACGTGCGTAAAGACCAGCGAGAGCGCTCGATGGAGCTGCCTCGCTCGGACCAGACGCGCCTGACAGGATCTCAGTGGGAGAAACTGCAAGGGGGAGAAGGCTCTCGGGCAAGAGCCTGCTGCGCAGGGAATATGAAACAATACCAAGGCAATAATGCTAATAACGTGCACAAGAAACCGCTATACAAACAGCAACAAGGTCAGATTAAGCCAAGAATGTAAGGAATGCACTTAACTGATGAGCAGTGAAGATAGAGTAAGCAGCAGGGCCGTCACGATATTACATACGATGGACTGTGATATGATTGAACTATAGTTGCCTTGGAGACTACCCCCTAATGGTTCATGGGTTGTGTAGTCTTTTGTTTAATGATTGTTGTGTTATGTTTTCTTTTAACTGCTATGCAAATAAAGTGAGGAAAGATATGCATAATCCTCGCCTCCGTCCTGCCATAGAATTCGTTACATTTTATTCGATCTGATTTAGAAACATAGATCATAAAAGTGTACATAAAAACAGTAAACGGCTGTTACAAAGCCCGGTTCAGAGCAACTTCAGGTTAACAGAATCTTAAAGTTCAATGTTTCGGAAGATCAATCTCATGTACTTCGTGCAAAATACGCAATAAGGGGTAAGATGTAATGCTCCAATACCTGACCAGTCTGCACTATATAAAACTGCTGAAAAACTAAAAATAAAAAATGTTTTGCACACTTCTGTCATTGGGCTATATGTGGGCTACATCTGGGTGATAATTGTGCTACATTTGGGCTCTTTTTTCTCTGGTGGCCATATTGGGAGACCTATTTGTTATGAAGTTTCCTAATTTCCTCATTTTTGCAGTCTCCTCAGTAGGAAATGCTTTCAGTTTTTTACTTTGATTCCATTAAGAAGGCATTCAGATGTGGGAAGCTGCAGTAGAACACAAAGGCATTAACTGACAGGCTGCTCCTGTTGAAATATAACAGGAAGATATTTGAGATCACACTTGAAACATGTCCTAATTTTTCTTTCTATAGCACTAACCATAATTTCTATGACAAAATGAACCCCATAATGTTGTTCCTTTTTAAATTAAATGTTTTAAGTGTTACCAGTTTATTCCAATCAAGATAGCTTCAGGTGTGCCATACTTTTGTCATAAGTAAAGCTGTTAGCGCTCTAGTTGTTCTTTAGAACACTCTGGGAAGCTGCAGTAGAACCCAAAGGAATCAACTGACAGTCTCTGCCCTTGTTGGAGGTACATGATTTACTGAGAATGACAGACTTCATTCTCACATGACTGAGAAAGATAATGTGAATTTACAGAAAATATGCTCTCATTTTAGCTTCAGTTTTCTCTCACACATGATTCATGAAATCCCAGCACAAGGTTTTTCACAGGGTAAAATCCCCTTTAAACACACCAAAATACATGAAATTAGTATGGTACCATCAACAAATGAATTCTAATGTAACTAAAGTCTGTTATCACCCTTTATAGTTCTCCTTTTGGCAACCCTCAAAATCTTCGATTCACTACAATGCATTTCAGTGGGGTACTATCATGTATATTGGTCCCAAGATGGGTGCCAGCAATTCCAAGATCATCATTATGATATGGGAGGACTCCCAGGAAGTACTAATGGAATGCCTATCATGGATTAACAGTAGAGATGAATGTCTGAAGTTTACATGCACATCGGACAGAACACGATTAGACTTCTTAGACATCACGATCTACATTGAGAATGATACTCTCCAGACCAAGACGTTTTACAAACCTACAGCAAAAAACAGCATACTCTACTATAACAGCTTTCATCCTCGCCCCTGAGAGATAACCTACCGTACAGTCAGTTCTTACGCCTTAGGCGTAATTGTAATACTCTGAAGGACTACAAAGAACAAACCAAGGACTTGGGGGACAAACTAGAGATGAGAGACTACCCAGTAAAAACCATCAGAAAATGTCAAAAAAGAGCTTGCAATCAACCTAGAGAGAGCTTACTAGAGACAATACCACGAGAAACACCAGCAGATTTACAAACTTGTGTAACCACATATAGTACATCAACGAATACTGTAAAGAAGATCATAAACAGAAACTGGTGGATCCTCACATCCAACACTCTACAATGGCCCAAACCTAGATTTGCCAACAGAAGAACACAAAATATAAAGGACCATCTAGTGCATACAATACCAGCACCAGTTATCAGTAAATAAAGCCTCACTGCAGCTTGGAACTTGGATCGTGCACGGTGCGCAAATTGACAAAAGTCACCAAGAAATTACAACTCTTACCTAACTTCACCTAGACATTACGCCAACACACGAACTGTAACACCACTCATGTGGTTTACATGATTACATGCCTGTGCGAATGTAAATACATAGGAATGACATGCCGTAAAATAAAACTACGCTGAACATAAGAGCAACGTAAACTGCAAGAGAGCTACAACCAAGATGAGCAAGCACTACATTAAGAATAATCACTCTGCAAATGATCTCAAATGGGTAGTTCTGGAGACATTATACATGGAAACCAACAATGCTGAATGTGTTCTTTTTGAGAAAGAACAGCGTTGGATCCATCGTATGAAAACTGATAGTGAAGGATTGAACGATAATATTCCTTGGCATACATTAATGTGACTGTCTTACATGAGGCCACACTAACCTTGAGTCCAGCACTAACCCTAACTCCTTGAAATATGGAATATGAAATATTGGAAAACGCTAATGTGACAGTCTAACATGAGGCCACACTGACCTGGAGTCCGGCACTAATCTTAACTATCTGAGAAATGGAATATGGAATATGAGATAGAACAACTGCCGTTTATAAAAAAATTATGATCCAATCATGATGACATGAAGGTGACAAATGAGCCCAAAAAAAAGGCTAATTATCCATCGATATATACTAGTCAAATAGAAAGACAACGCGGTATTATCCACCTTCTAATGTGACGCTTTTGACTTTCAAACTTCTACGGGAAATGACAATAACATGAGGGAATTGTCATACCAATCTTTCTACCAGTATTCTACCAGTATTCTAGTTAAACATAAAGACAACGCGGTATTATCCAACTCCTAATGTGACGCTTTTTGACTTTCAAACGTCTATGAGAAAGGACATTAACATTAGGGAATGGTCATACCAGTTTTTTTTCCATGTTGGCCACTGCAGTGCCAACCATTTATGCCAATCAACACAAACACACTAGTCCCTCTACCATCTCGAAACCAGTATCTATTTAAATACGAGCTCTACGCGGCCTCGCATCTACCGGGACGCCGCACATAGAGACAGAACAAGTCACTGACTTGTGAGAATCGGTAAGCTGTCTTTTCAAGACCACGAGGCAGGGGAGATTCTGGTAAGGTACACGGCACTAAAACCTTTTGCTTTTACAGGATTAGGTTCTTTTACCACTCTCTGGTACCCCGAGTCAACCAGAAAACGGCATCAATAAGGTAAACTCATTTACGTGGTCGAGTTTATATGTCACCGTACATAACGCTAATTGCCCGATACAAATTATTCACCTCAGTTTTGTCTCTTTCAACACTCTTGTATCTAAACTCTGTTGGTATTCACACTATTTTCTTGACTGTTTTGACGACTGTAGAATATAACAGAACGCGCGCCCTTACAAACTAGATGCGCAATCTCTGATACTTTAAGATCTACTCTCAAACCAGCACAACTTAAAGCGCATTCACTTATACTGGTCCAATGAGCATCTTCCTAAATCGTAACTCTTTTCCTCATTATAGCTCTACCATTTGACCTGCCACCCTCGCATGAACTAGCCGAGCTCGCATAGATTTTCTAAGTTAAAAGCTCTGACTCAACATAGTCAAGCCAACTATAGACATTCAAGAATGTAACTGTGACAGTAATCTTCTTGTACACCATAGGACACAATAGTCATTATGTTGAAGCCATAGGGAACACCATAAAGATTTATTACTACAGTAATTTCCTTTTTTCAGTTTCAGATACGAAAGATCTGACTACAAAAAACAAGAGTGGTAAGTTAACCACTTCATTAGAAGCCGCAATGAGCTCTTCAGAACACCTGGTCCTGACGAAAGCCTTAAGAATATACAAGAAGGATGAAACATGTTGACCTACTAGTGCGGTAGACTAGTAACAGGGTCTACAGACGCACCACTTTATTATTTTTAATTTCTCACATCACCGTTTTTCTAAATAAATTTTTGTTGCAATGTGATGTAGGGAATTTTAACTTCATTGCACCTGAGCACACACACGCCCTCTTTTTAATCTCTGGACACTACTGGCAAATCAGTTGGTCTACCTCCAGGTGGAGGACAGCATATTTACTATCTAAAAACCCTATGATGATGCTGTAACAGTACACCTAGGCGGAGAACCAAGATATACCGCCAATTGCCTGTGTGCATGTATGAGGGTTTTTATACGGTTCCAATACGACTAAGACGATGATTTCACAGGACAAGTGATCCATTCTCTCCTCCTTAATCTGGCCAACAACCTTTACTTCAGAATCCAACATTGGTTGGCAGCAGCAAGGATCCTTCCTGCCTGTTGCATGTTTTAAATATGGTGACTATAACAGCGAGCTGCCAGAAGGTCAGAATGCTGTAAAGTGCCACAGCTTTGAAAACATTGGTGATGATGGGGGGGTGATATTTTCCTTAAAACGGTCCATTTGGACCCCATCAGGACCCGGTGCCTTTCTACAGGGAAGTAGCGATCCGAGCAGGTAAGTGTGGTGGGCGGGGAGGATGTGAACAGACATCGGGTTAGGAATTATTTATTTATAGAATTTGCCCTATTTCTTTGTCTGTCGACTTCCCCCCTTCCGCCCTCACCCTGCCCGCCACACCGTGCTTACCTGCATGGACAGCACCTGTTAGAGGGATTGGAAGAGAAAGATAAGGACAGCCTTTAAATAAGGATACCCTGGTGCTCCATATTTATTTAATGTGATAAATAATGAAAATGGGAGGTTATGCTCTTGAAATGAATAACTATATGTTGCTTTCAAACACACCCAAATCCGAACGTCCCATTATTTAACAGGTCTTTTCACAAGCCATCGTCTGGAGGAGATCATGTCGCGCTTGTGCAAATCACATGCAGGGTGAAAAGAGGTCTATTTAAAATCGTCTTTGCACTAGGATTTTCTATTGAAGAGATGGAGTGAGTTTTAAAATAATACAGTAATGCCTAACTGTGAGAATGAAATAATGGAATGTATCCAAAAATGGGTGCACAACGTTGAGGATGTGTGCTCATTTTAGACTAATTCTTAGTTTGATAAAACAAAGAGTTTTAGGCTTCACCTAACTTGGTGTCAGTAGAACCCACGGACAGATCCCGTGCTTGAAGACGATTCACTTTTTGTTTGAATGTGAAAACAACATCACCAAAGGCCTCCTCAGCTTGGCTCACAGCCAGAATCAAGAACTGCCTCCTCCCTTTTCCATCTTCTCCCAGCAGCGGCCAGTTATCTGTTGACTCTTACACCCCTCCACAATGTCCTGAGCTTGATCCCTTTCGGCAGAAGACATTCTCCTTAACTTATCAAGTTCACGGGGCCTAGATCTTTCTCCAGATTCTCGTGATAAGTAACACACATGGCCTCACCTCTGCATGGGAGCTAAAACAGAGATGATGCACTTTTGCATACCAGATCTCTTTCCGACCATCAATAGAATGGCCTTGTTATCACTTTCATGGCTATCCTGTTTTATGGCACAGAGAGGCTTGCCAACTGAGAGTGTAAATTAATTGGGCTCAAAACTATTATTACTTCGTCAGGATTGGGATTACTTTGAAAGGAGTAAAAACGCATTTCATATGCAAACTCTCAGTATCTGCATTTCCTACTCCTCTGTATGAAGCCTACTCAGTCTAGGCAGTCTAGATCTCATTTTATACCACTTTTAGAAGAAAATCTAGCATGTGTAATAATTCTACCACCCCACAATACTATGGCATTAGAGTGGCCACATTCCAGGCTAAAGCCTTGTGGGCAGACAGTACGACATGTATGTATGCATGTAAGTCTGTATGTATGTAGGTAGGTAGCTAGGTATGTATGTATGTATGTAGTTATGTATGTATGCATGTAGTATGTATGTATGTATGTTTGTGGCATATGTATAGTGTAAAGGTAGCCAAAAGGTAGCAGAGAGCTGTTCAGGGTCAAATCATGCATACGGTCAACAAATGAATGGAGAAGTAGCTGATTTGTGGACTTTTACTTCATTGTGGTACGGTGTTATTTAAAGAGGTACGTCTTTAAACTCTTTCCTGACCTACAGCACGTTTTGGCGGCTGTTGGACCTGGCCCTTTGTGCAGGATCAGCACAGATTTTTTGGCTTCCTCTGCCTTTTTTTTGCTGAACTAGTCTTTTTGGCTTTTAGGACACTGCCACTGATTGGAGGAAAAAGTGCACAAAGAGCTTGTGCTCTCGCTAGCTCTAAGACATGGTAAATTTGACCTACACATGATTGTCACATCTTTCTGGCTTTTAGGACACTACCACTGGTTGGAGGGGAAAGGGCACAAAAATCTTGTGCTCTCTCTAGCTCTAAAACATGTTAAATTTGATCTACACATGATTGGCACATTTAATTGACTTGTAAGTCCCTAGTATATGAAATGCTACTAGTGGGCTTCAGCACTCATTGTTCCACATTAACGTCGCCGTGAAAAACAGGCCTCAAGCCTTCCACTGCAGTCTGTAGTGCAGTTTACACTGCAATTTTCGACCTTGCAAAATAAAGTTTTTCCCAGGCCTAAACCTTCTTTTTTAGGTCTCGCCTAGGCAGTGCGCATGCGCTGTCTCTCCGAGGCATCTAGTAATCTATATGCGTGGTGAAACTCCTCCTATTGAGGGATGATTTCTCCCCGCTTGCCATTAGTTAACTTTTCCTTTTTTTTTGTTAGCGTGCTTACTATTGGGTCTTGATCTGATATGTAACTTCCATTTAAAACAGATGCGCCAAAAGTATACCACTCTGAAAAACAGAAAGTGATGTGCACACACCACTCTTCCATTTGTCTGTCTGTGCCTGCTGGCGTGCACTCACGCCATTGGGAAGAAGGTCGCTGTTATCCTGGCCGCTGCGGTGTGTTCGGCGGTACCAAAGTTCACAAGGTTTCACAGTTGTGGTCCATCTCAGCAGAGCTTGGGATCAGGTAAGGCCTTCCATTCTTAACATACTTGTTATTTTTGTCCCGGCAGCTGCCTCTGCAACAGACCACCACCAGCGCTGCAGCTGCTGGGAGTGCTGTGCAGACTCGGGCCCCTGTATTCCAAGCTCTGGCTCCGACATAGTGGGATCCACAAACAGTTTGCCTAACATTAACTCCGAAACTTGCAGCGATTGTAAACATTAGAGCTGCATAGGCAGGAGTTCAGAGGAGGGTACGTTGAATAAATAACAGGGCAGAGGTCACTAGAACAGTGGAAGCACTGAACTGCCACTGCCCACCTCTGTGCCGCCCCACGCACCGGCAAACCCTTAGCCTACATTTGGCAGTGCCACCACCAGTGCTGCTGTTCTCATTCCCTCAGGGGCGCTACTTAGCCTCCGGCTGCATGGCGTGTAATCTGTTCCAGTGCCTCAGCCTCCTGGCTTGCTTATGCAGTCAGCTGCCCCATATCGCGCACCGTCCACATCGTGTCAGAGTCCAAGGTGCATAGTTACCCTGACTGGGGCCAATAACCAGGCCTGTGTTGCATTGAATTTGTCATTGTATTTGTTTTATTCATATTTAACTCTTGCATGTTTATTTTTAAAAAACTAATTATTTATTTCATGCATCGTTTACAACGAATGGTGTATTTAGGCTTTGTCAATGTTAGGGTCTGTGCATGTGTAATATAATATATTATAATAATAGTAGGTGTTTTGTTTAGTTTCATTATATATGGTGGGTAAATCATGTGTTTTCGATTGACTAACCAGCACATTTTAAACGCGCATGTCACGTTTGTTTTCAACTAATTACGTTTCAGCAATAGACTACGTTCCGTTTATTCTAACTCAGTAAGTAAATTGTGTGCTTTTACTTCCTAAGTTAACAAGAGAAGATGGTGTAGACACAAGGTTGTTGACTGGGGCCAATAACCAGGCCTGTGTTGCATTGAATTTGTCATTGTATTTGTTTTATTCATATTTAACTCTTGCATGTTTATTTTTAAAAAACTAATTATTTATTTCATGCATCGTTTACAACGAATGGTGTATTTAGGCTTTGTCAATGTTAGGGTCTGTGCATGTGTAATATAATATATTATAATAATAGTAGGTGTTTTGTTTAGTTTCATTATATATGGTGGGTAAATCATGTGTTTTCGATTGACTAACCAGCACATTTTAAACGCGCATGTCACGTTTGTTTTCAACTAATTACGTTTCAGCAATAGACTACGTTCCGTTTATTCTAACTCAGTAAGTAAATTGTGTGCTTTTACTTCCTAAGTTAACAAGAGAAGATGGTGTAGACACAAGGTTGTTGTCACTGAGCAGGATTATAGATTTGGGTGCATTATACTTATATATTTTGTTTTATTTCGAGAACATGTATTTACGTCATGCTGTGATAAACGTTTTGTTTTTGCCACTTCTTTGCTTCCAATGGTTTTGTAATATTTCTGAAACCAACGTGCAGGTTCGTTGAACTTGTTCAGAAGAGTACCCTTTAGGTATTGGCAGTCTTTTTGTAGATGTATTTATCCTTAGCAAACGCAAATGGAGATCCTTGAGGCTTTACAACGATATAAAGTCTGTTTTCCACATTGAACACGGATTTAACAATCTTTTACTAGAAGGTGCTCACTGCTCTCTCCCCTAACCCCCACCACGTACTCAAATGCCTTCCTTTACCCTACCAATGTTTATTTTGTCAAATAAGTCTTTGTCAATGAGCTAGTCTTTGCATAGCACACTGCCATACCCCATGCACTCACTAGGCACACCAATAGGTCTAACTCTTAGAAATGCGAGACCTATTGCATCGCAAATGCTTGTTCAATACTTATAAGTCTCCCCTAAGGTAGGCCCTATCCACTCACAGGACAGGGTGCATGGTATTTATAAAGTAGATATGTGTTCAAGTTTTACAATTCCTGGCAGTGGACAACTCCTAAACTCGGTTTTCACTATTGAAAGGCTAACTCTCCCATAGACTAACGCTGTCTTACCCTATTATACTTAATAAGTAATAACTTCACTTTGGGAACAGGGATAAATGCGTCTTCCACTCAAGTGAACTATAATTTAAAATCCTCTTTAATGGTAAAGTTGTATTTTAAGTTACTAGGCTGAAAATGACACTTTTAGAAAGTTTGCATTTTTCTGCCAAACCAAATATGCCTTTTTGCCAATGTCCAGATCCGCATGTCTGTTAATGGTTCTCCTAAGGTGTTTTGTGTATTCCTTCTAGAAATGGAGACAAGAGGGACCTGGGTGAGGGACATGGTATCACTCTCTAGAGAAAGATGTCCTGGGGTCCTTCTGAAGCTTCAATGGGTATTTATTTTATATATTTATTTAGAGTTTTACATAGCGAAAACAAGAATCTTGCGAGTGACAAGGCGCTTTACAGGACAAGCAAGAGCAGACAAATAATAATAAATAACAGTATAGTACAGCATGATTTAATATACATAACAGGACAAATATCACGTGGAACAATAATAGCATGCACAGATGGGTAGAAGAGAGGTACAAAAAACAATAGTCTATTATAATTTACAATCTGAAGCGTAGTCAGAGCAGTGAGGGATGTAGTGTACAAGAAGGAACGACGTAGGAAAGAGAACAAAGCAAGAATTGGGAGCAAGTGATGGGGCAGTCAATCAAGATCAAGATGATGGGGAAGTCCTAAGTGGGTGGTGAATTACTTGGATAATAGACTTTTTACTTCTTTGGTTAAGAGGGATGTGGAGGGGTTGCATCTGATTTGGGGAGGGAGAGCGTTCTGGATTCTGGGAGCATTTACAGAGAAAGATCGTTTGTAAGTTTTCTTTTTCTTAAATATTTGCAGCTTCAGTAGTGGGGAACTAGTAGGTCTTTCAGATCTGTTTCCACCCGAGAAGACCAGTTTCTGGGCCAGGTAGGAATGGATATTGTAGTGTAGCACTTTGAGGGTCATACATGCGATTGTTAGAGGGATCCTAAGTTTGTAGGGAAGCCATTTCAGGTATAGAAGGCTGGGGTGATGTGATCGCTTTTTTTGGAGCCCTTGATGAGCTTAGCTGCTGCATTTAGTGTGGCCTTTAGCGGTGCAAGTAATGTTTTTGGAAAGCCTGCAAGGGTAGAGTTGCTGTCATCTAGTTTTGGAAGTACAATATCTTAAACCGCTGTTTTGAAGACTGCCGGGGGAGTAAAAGTTTAAGTTTCCTAAGAAGATGTAACCGATGATTTGCAGTTCTGGTAGTGGTACTGATGCATTTTTGTCAAATACCGCTGACAGGTCAAGTAGAATCAGGAGGCACGATTCATTCTGGTTGAGTGAATGTAGGACAGAGTCAAGCAAAGTTACTTTCTTCAGAATCTTTTTTAGCGATCCATAAAAGTATATAGAATAAAAACGTCAAACAATAAGATTTTTTTCCTTCCATTATACCATACATTACAACTTAAAAACTCATTCCATGGGTTGTAAAAACTCCATCATTAAAAATCATCTTACTTTCTTATAATTAAAAATATAATCAACCTAAGATCATCATTCAGTCTAATTCATAGACTAGATTGTCCAGAAGCACAAGAGATTTCCTTCTTTTGATTGCCCAGGTTATATATCCGGAAGCAGCTCAACATGCTAAATTCAATCAATCAATCAAGGGTTTATAAAGCGAACTACTAACCCGTGAGGGTCTCAAGGCGCTGGGGGCGGGAGTAGCTCTGGACCAGTGGCAGCTTTGGATCAGTCGAAGAGCCATGTCTTGAGGTCCTTCCTGAAGGTTAGCAGGGTTGGGGAGCGTCTGATGTGCACGTGGAGCTTGTTCCAAGTCTTGGCTGTGATGTGGGAGAAGGCTCTCCCACTTGTTCTTGTTTTGCGGATGCGGGGGACCTTTGCCATGGCGAGGTCAGTGGAACAGAGGTTCCTTTTGGGTACATGGAAGGAAACTCTCTGGTTGAGGTATTTGGGTCCGGTGTTGTTGAGGGATTTGTAGGCGTGGGTGAGGAGTTTGAAGGTGACCCTCTTCTCGACGGGGAGTCGGTGGAGGTCTCGCAGGTGTTGGGTCATGTGTTTGTGACGCGGAGTCCCGAGGATGAGTCTGGCGGTGGCCAAATTGTTATCAAGGTTGCATATTAAGTGCATGACATTCTTATAAAAGAAGAGTTTCTTTCAAATAAAAAATGCCCGTAAATGGGCATCTGTGGGTTATTTTCTGCCATTTTTCGTGTTTTGGGAATGCCACCAGTTCATAAATTGTGCCCAGTCGTAGCCTAGTCAAGTAATATCTATCTTGGGTATTAGTAACTTTGACTAGGTAATAAGGTAGACCAGATTGTGTTATACTAGTTGTGTATCTTGACACACATAGTCTTTTCTCTTCTTTACTAGCTCTATCTTGACCTTGTTTCTCCATATAAATCTTTTTGATTTCATTTTTACCGCATTGCAGTGTTCCAACAGGTTTTGTCACTGATAGATCTTTATCAATTTCTTTCAGTAGCTTATCCATATACACTAGCCATGGGATTTTATTGAAATGTTCCAATGCTAAACAGTCCTTAATTATGTCCCCAGTAAACGTTGTTCCTGCCTTTCACTAGATGTTATACCAGTAACATAAAGCTCTGGCTTGTATTAAATCGGCGACATACAGGGCATCCAATTCCTTGTGTAGGAGATATATAGAAGTAAACTTTGGAACAGCCAGCATGCCGCAGAAAAAGGAATTTTCGCAAGTTTGTAATGTATTAGCGTTAGCATTGCCCTACACTACAGAGCCATAGGTTGCTACTGATAGGCATTTGCTGCCATATAATTTTAGCATAACACGTATAGGTCTATTACCCATCTTATTACAGAATCTGAGAATGGCCTCCATAGTTCGGATTAAGTTAAATCTTGTTTGGTCTATATGAGGGTCCTAATTTCTATTATAGGAGAATAGAATGCCTAAATAGAAGAAGCATTGGACTTCAGTCAGCTTATGTTCCCTCACCATATGGATCTTGTTCTTGGCCCTACCCAGGCCACAGACCATCACAAACGTCTTAGTCAGGTTTACTTTTGGGTCTCTTTGCTCCATGTATGCGGCAAAAGATTTGGTCAGTTGTTGTTAACCATTTGCATTTCTAGATACTAGGACTGCATCATCCTCATACAGTAGCATAGGGGTTGGGTCGGACCCTACTTTCGGGGAATCAGTGTTCCGTTCTTGGAGGAATTTGTCAATCCTGTTAATATATAATGAAAAAGAAGGGGTGTAATGGCACAACCTTGTCTAATTCCCCTGGACGCCCTGAAACTTGGGGTGCACTCACCCTCTATCCCATACCTTTTTCTAGATGTCAATCTTGGATATAATTGTGACAAGAATGAAACAATGTCAACTGGGGTTCCAATATCAGTCATTGTTTCCCAGAGTTTTGCATGGTTTATGCAATCGAAAGAAGGTCTGCAAAGCATAGATGGATATGCTCTTCCATGGCCAGCAAGTATTTACCAATGGGTAGATTCAGGTTAATGCACTGTTCCACTGTCCCCATCTCCCCCCTAAAGCCATATTGAGATTCTGTCAGGATGTTATTATCAGTGGCCCAGGCCCCCAATCTCCCAAGTACTATTTGCCCCATGATCTTTACTGAGGAATCTAGAAGGAATATGGGGCGCTAGCATCTCACGTCCCCCTTAAGGCCTTTTTTAAATATTGGGACAATTATGCTATCTGTCCATGTATTAGGTACGCAGCCTTTAGCGGCAGTGTTGCAGACCTGAGTTAATAAAGGTGCCCATAGCTTTGTGTATTTTTTATATGCATTGGCCGGTACCCCATTGGGCCCCGGGGCCGTACCATGTTTCCTTTTATCGATTGCCAGTATTACCTCCTCAAACTCAATCTGTTGTAAGGGTATGGGGGCTTTATAGGCTGGTTCTTCTGTGTTATTAGTTGATATTACACATTTTCATGGAAGTTTTACTATATCAACTAATAACACAGAAGAATCCGCCAGGCTAGCTTGTCTTCAGTGGCATGGAGAGCACAGGGCCCACGTCTGGACATACACGTCTCTGTCGGATTGACAAATGCAAAAAGAACAAATGATGAACTCTCGACTGGGGGTGAATGTTTGATTTGCTCTGTAGTCCATCCATCATCTGAGTGTCTTTTGCTTTCTCGCCCTAAGTGAGCTCCATATGCCCAGCCGTGGGTCCCGGGCTCACAGTGCTACTGGATTCAAGCTAGACTGGCTGATGAGGGGTGATGCCCCAAAACCAGTCCCAGGATGTTTGTTTCCAGTCCAGGGAGGACCTGGCTTGGCAGTTCAGGCTGGACTGTTCCCATGATGTACAGGGTCAAGACTGATTTGCATATGGCTGGGTCTAAACTGGGGTGGCATGGTAAGCAAAAGAACAATGGATTTAACCCAGATCTCTTGACTAGGGGTGAATGTTTGATTTACTCTGCATGTTGTCCATCATCTGAGTGTCTTGTGAATTATCCTCCGAGCACGGCCTGGTTCACTCTTGGCTGGTCACACTCTACTTGAGAAGTGGCTCACAACCTTCTGCATAACTGTGCTCTCTGTACAGCAAAGCAGACCACCTCGGACTCTGGGGACAATTGGAGGGATCTGGTTACACCCTCCTGCACCTCCACAATCCTTAGCCACTACACAACCCTTATTCTTTAAGACAGCAAGGTACCACCTGTGGCCGCCCTACTGGAGACGCTTCAGGGGTGAAACACTGACCCCCCACCCCTACTTTTTCTTATCTCTGGTGGCATTGGACACCACAACAGCACAGCATTTGCCCCTTACATGCCCCATTGGGGGTTCAGAAGTGACCCATCCTCTGGCTGCAGCCCCTACATGGAGGAGCTGTCTCCAGCCCAACAAAGATGATCTGATCACCAACTGGTGCCCGTAACAGCCTGCAACAATTTACTGCACCATGGGAGTAAGCCATTAGGGGAGCCCTCCTCCCTGATACCTACTGCTACGTTTCCCACCCATATGTCCCTTGGTGGCTGTTTATAGTGGTTTTCGGTACTTCCTGCTCTTTGGTGAAGACCCCTGGCAGATACCACTGGGCCCAGTAGATGCAACTCCTCCTCTTGGTTGGCCTGACTCCTGCAGTCCGCCCCATCATCAGCCAGAGCCAAGACTGAGTTGATCTGTGCTGAGGACCCTCACAATTTCACCAGGCTGTCCACTGACCTGCCTTCAACTTCCAGGTCTGTGTGCAGCTGCCCTTTCAGTGGCCTGATTGTGCCTATGACATGACACGAAAACCATGGGACTCCAGGATGCCTTTGGGATCTGAACCACCTCCCCCTGACCTCTGGATTGATGGGAGAGGCATGGAGGAAAGTGTCAAGGGCATCCCTCACCTCTTCCCCGTGTGTGAACAGTGATTTTGACACATCAGGATGACTGGAGTCGGTGCCCCCCTTCTCAGAATCTATACGACCCCCCTTCTTTGGCAGGGAGTCCTTTGGAGCCCCTAAGGCATGCCTGGAGTGTCATTGTGATTACAACCTAGCCTGCCCAACCAAGGCCCCTGTAACCCTTAGCATGGGCAATGGTCCAATCCCAATCTTACTACACATTGGGTGTCTTCTTCACCACGGCTCCCCGGTGGATGGTACTGCCATAACACAGGAGCCTTGATAGCCAGTGGCAAGGCTACTCGATAATCTGTCTTGACGGAGGTAGTGGGGAGAAGCCCCTGTGCTTCTCGTCATGGCCTAAAGCCATCTTATCTTGAAGGAGAACACTGCGGTGGGCAAGAGACTGGTCTCCATGGTACACAGATTTCAGATCTCATGGCAGAATTGTAAACACTCAGAGAGGACCTTGGCGCCTCCACTTAAGACTAGATGGCTTGGAACAGCACATGTCCCACATGAATAGCACCACTTTATGCTATTCTTAGAAGACAGAGCCTGTAGAGTCAAAGTCAGATTCTATGGCATACTGGAGAAAATGGAACAGGGAATGCTGTTCATGGCCTACTAGGGTGATTACTTCCCTAAATGCTGGGCATGACAGTAGGAAGCTGGCTTTTTATGTAGTGTGCCAATGTAAGGGTACACCAAGCAAAATGTCCAGATGACCCTTATTGGTTTACAGGGCTTACTTTATTAATCCCAAGTGCTCTATTTGTGGTAGAGTGGTCGAGCAAGCTAGGCTTATCAGAGAGGAGTGATAAACATTTGTTGCACACACAAAGTCAATAAATGGTGCACTCACTCAAGAAGAAATCTGAGAAATTAATATATAAAAATACCACAGATTTTTAAATATTTTTAACACCAAGAGCTTCAGAATCAGGTAACTACTTTCAGATTTATGGATTTTACAGGAAAAAAGTAAAATACTCAAATAATGTTTTTTGAGGTATGAGCCTCCAATGAGGTAATGTTATCCTATGTGAGGAAAGACATATACTGAAAACAGGTACTTGTAGTCGAAGTTTGGGGGAGCCCATTGGAACTTAAGGTTCTAGTGGCCTAAGGTCCAACGAACCACTAGCACTTTTAGTTTACCTGCCCTGGCACATCCGAGTGCAGAGGTGTTGGATGAGTTCATTGCCTCAAGCACTACATATTTGAAGTCATTGGGCACCTAGAAACAAAGACTGGCAAGGGAGGACATGGGGAGAAGTCCAGCAGAATCCAAAGGTGGGCTCAGCTTGTGAGGGTCTTTGAAGCAAGGAGGCACAGTTGGTTGTTGTGAACCCGGACTCATGGGACTTGGGTGCAGAGGTGTTAGGCTGGCTTCCCACTTGCATTAGAGGGTCCCATTATCAGACATGTAGAGAGGAGGAAATCAAGACAGCAGGGCCGCTCTCATTGTAAGCCTCAACATTCCTGGAGTCCCTCATCATGCAGGATTCTTTGAGGGCAGTGATGCTCAGGCTGGACACTCAACAAGCCTTAGTTGCTGCAAGTGCTCTGGTATCAAGTATATTGGTGCAGGGGGGCTCCTGGAGGGTCTAGTATCTCACAAATTGGCAGAGAGATGGGGCTGACCTATTGGAACCACAAAACCCTCTTCCTGGCATGATGCTCACTCAGTGGGCCAGCTGACCATCAAAAGGGTGCCCCGTACAAGTGCAGCCAATTCCTACAGATGCAGGGGGATGGCTCCTCCACCTCAAGGGAGATGCTTGGTGGTTGTTAAAGTGCTGGACAATCCTCCAAAGGCTGGGGATGATGCACAGCTTTTAGACGAGTCGGGTCTTTGCAGTTGTTGGGGTGCCAGTAGTCAGGCAAGGTTTGGTGCCAAGTTTGGTGTTGGTCCTCTGTTCTCGCGGTGACAGCTCTTCTTTGTCCATCTTCTGTTCCCAGATAGACAAATCTTTCTCTCTGATGTCAGAGGTACCGCTAATTATGAATTTGGGAGTGTTTAGGGAAGTGTAGGTCAGTAGCCAATTGACTATCTATCCCTGGGGTGTCTCACCCCCTCTAAGACCAGTTTCTGCAAAGAGAGATGGCATAATCCTGCCCCCCCCCCCCAGAGTACCTAATTTCACCAAACCCAAGATGGTGGAACCCTTCTTCGACTGTTCACCTTAGGAGTGTGCCTAGCCTGTACATGAGACATGAATTCTATCTAATTTCTCACCTGCTCTGGTGTCCAATTTATCTTAAGTCTGGCCGGGGGTGGCATTCCCCAGGTCAGGTGGAAGCCAGGGTTATATTTCAAAGGCGGTAGAGGCTTTGAAGCCTCTTGCCTTGAGATGCTCATCTGCTAGCCATCCTGCTGGAGGAGGTGTGAACACGTTCCACTGAAACAGGCATTGTTCCTGACCTCTGAGAGTGTGGCCTCTCCCTTACAGGGTGTCAGAAACTCATCTGTGGTGGCAGGCTGGAAGATATCAGTCAGCTAGCACACTATATGACTAGTAGGATTAAAGTGGGCACCTCTAAGGTGCCCTCTGGGTGCTTGTCATAATAAATCCGATGCTGGCAACAGTATAGATTATTAAGACAAGGTGTATTATACTAAACACCATTACTTTCAGCCATCAAGTGCCCAGTATATGTCCTTAAGAAGGCTTCCTGATCACTTGTAATGTCTAGCAATGGAACTAGGCATTACACATATACATCCGCTCATGAAGATGTGCCCTTGCATGTAATATAATGCACCCTGCCTTAGGGCTCTAAGGCTTCCTGTAGGGGTGACCTAAATATAGTACATGCAGTGTACAATGGCTTGGCCCACAGTGAGTGTTCCATGTAGTGTTTTCTAATGGCTTGCACCATTTTACACATCCTGCAATGACAGTCTTGCATGTAGTTTGTATGTGGGTCCCTGAGGGTGCTATAGTACATGCTACAGACCTTAGGGACCCTCTTTAGTACACATGCCTGTGAATATGTTGATAACAATGGATGGCAAGTCCAAGGACTACACTGAAAGACCTGGCCCTTTTTCTCAACAGCCTGGAGGACCGCCAAATGGACCGGACTCCCTCACACTTTTTGAACCTTGACACTTGCTCTCAATGTAGAGGTGAGAAGCTGCCTCACCGTATAAGCCGGGTCTCAGACAAAGCCTTCTGCAAACAGGCTGAAAGGGACTATGCCAATCTAAACACAGAACACCTCTTGGGAAAAATCTAGATCACCCCTGAAGCCAGCCCAGGGGCCATGAACCAGTATTTCAGCATAGCTGGTAGATGACAACAGTTGAGGTTTGCCGAGCACCACTGGAACTCTCCACCACACCTGCTGGCTGCCATGTATTACCTGCCATGTTATTTGATTTTCATTATTTCTGCTGAAATTGGTTTCCTACAGACCTCTTTCCAACCCTTCCCCTGGATCCCCTCGTGTGGGGCCTTTGCCCCATTTTTTTACAGTTGCTTTATCAATAATATACCTCCTTTAACATGTCCCCCCCTTCCACCCCTGTCTGTTACTCTGCTATCTCACCATCAGGGATGCTCGTGTCAGCTGCTTCATACCACAGCTTTTCAGGGGTGGGTCCTTGCCTACCCCTCTCTCATCCTCCCACCCCAGATGCATGTACTCCTACCTCTAAAATGACTAGAGATGACATGGCTCTCATCTCACATTTATACCCTTTTAAGCTTCCCTGCCCCATGTGGCTAATGCCTCAACTCGAGGTTTAGACCCCCTAACAAAAGTTTACAGCCCCTTAGCTGCTCTCAGAACAGCTTGAGGTTTGCTACCCATTGTATCTCGCATATGTCTCCCACTCCTCCGCTCACCTTACCCCCAGAGGCACGCAGTTGGCCCCTTGTGACCCATTTATTCCACAACCCTCTCTCAGTTCTACCCTCTCTCACATCTCTAGCCCCCTTTTTCCGTTCTCCATCGTGTCCCCTTCAACTACTCTTTTACCCAAAACTGTCACTGCACTACAGGTGCCCCTCCCTGTTCCAGGTACTGTCCATTGGCCTAGAGGCAGTTCTGATAGTCTCCACCCTGTCGTGCCCTCTGCAGTTCACGCTACTTTGATGTAAAAGGACTGACTCATTACATGAAGCATCACAAAATCCTCTCTTCTTTGGCTTCCAAATGGGCAGACGCCTCCCTCCTACAGGAAACACATGTGTTTACTGCTGAAGCCTAAACTCCTCTGAGATTGGGTGGGAAGGGTCCTCTACAGCTTCTGCCCGCTCCTACCACTTACCTGACCATCTATAAGACTTTGGAGGCTCAAGGAAATGAGGGGTTGCCACCCTGATATGCAAATCCCTACCCTATATAATGGTCTTGCACTCCTGGACTGATACAGACAGGAGATATGTTCTAGAGAAATTCAAGGTCAGAGTAACTGTCCTCAGTATGGGCTCTGTGTATGCCCCAAAGCACTCCATCAAGCTTTTTCTTCTGCGATTCAATTGAGTCCCAATAGAACTGGAATCCACATGCATTTCCCTAGTGGGTGATTAGAACTCAAACCCTGACATGAATCAATCAATAAATCAATCAAACAATCAGGGGTTTGTAAGGCACAGATACTCACCTGCAAGGGTCTCAAGGTGCTGGGGGACGGCTATATTGAGTGCTACGGTCATCCGAAGAGCCAGGTCTTGAGGTCCTTCCTGAACTGGAGCAGTGTATGGACTTGCCGGAGGTGGAGAGGGAGGTCATTTCAAGCCTTGGCTGCGAGGTAGGAGAAGGACTTTCCTCCCATTCTGGTCTTGTAGATGCGTGGGATGATGGCCAGAGAGAGGTCAGCTGATCAGAAGTGTGTCTTTGGTGCATAGAAGAGGAGACAGTTGTTTAGGTATGCTGGTCTGATGTTATGGAAGGCCTTGTATGTGTGAGTGAGGAGCTTGAAGGTTATTCTTCTTTTGATGGGGAGCCAGTGGAGATTGCAGAGGTGTTAGGTGATGTGGTTGTGACGGGGGATGTCTAGGATCAGTCTGGCTGTGGCGTTCTGGACGGTCTGGAGTTTGTGGAGTAGATTCTTGTTGATTCCGGCGTAGAGGGAGTTGCTGTAGTTCAGTCTGCTACTAATGAGGGCATGCGTGATAGTTTTTCTGGCTTTTAAGAGTATGCAGAGGGTGTTGAAGCAGGCAGAGGATACGAAGTTGATCTTTTGGTTCATCATAAGCGATGAGTCAAGTATGATGCAGAGGTTTCATGCACGGTCGGGCAGGGTGGTGGGTTTCTGAGAGCGGGGGCCACCAGGTGTTATCCCATGCGGAAGGGGTGGAGCCAGGGATGAGGGCTTCTGTTTTCTCAGAGTTGAGTTTCAGGACCTCTGGCTGACACTAGCGACCCCCATGCCTGCGAACTTAAATGCGAGGCTGGAACCCTTGAGGTCCCATGCTCAGCTATGTCCCCAGCATATTCCTATCTTGATGAATGCATTCCTCGAGAACCCGCAGGTGCCATTTACAACTGGGGTGAGCTTCAGCTCCACCACTAGCACCACTAGCACCCAGGTATCGACTACAGCACCGGCTGTCTCTGCACCAGCTATTGGCAGCACTGAATTTCATTTATGCTCCATTTACGTACTCTGCAAGGTGTTACAAGGTCCGTCCCCTACGGCAGCAACCAACGACGATGTTGCGTCTCCCAGCCAGGACACTTACTCTATAATTGGCTCATCGTGTGCTGGGAAAGAATTTGGATTTTCCTTTTCATTTCAAATCCAACTGAAATTGAAGCATTTCCTAAAAATTGACAGTTTCACTAAAAAAGCATGGCCTTCCAACAAGCTTGTAGTGGTTATATAAACAAACTCATTTAGCACTGTGACTTAAGGAACAATTCCAAAGGACTTATTTTCAGATAAAGTTTTTTCCCTTTTTACAATTTTTTAAAGAAATTTTTATGTTTTAGAATTTTCTTTTTTATTAAGTAGCTCACTGATAATTTTATGCGCTGCTACCTAGTATACGTTTATGGTTTGCTAGCATTTTATTATTGTTGACTATTCGGAAGAGGAGTGGGTGTTATGTTTCATATAGGTACCCTAATATTGGCCCGGGTAACAGCATTCCCTTTTACCTACATCACCTCCCCTACACTACACAGTAAACAAGCCTTTTTAGGATTTAACCTTTTACCCAGTTCTAGTCCTGGGTGCAGAAGGAGGGTTGCCCCAAACAATAGTGTTCTATGACTTCATATAATCCACCTGCATAATATCAACGTACAAGGTTCATCCCATACGTCATCCTCATAATCAACAAGGGCTAATACAAGAAACAAGGGACAAAGAAACCTTAGATACATTCTGTATAAATACAGCACCTCTTGGTAGTGTTAGCTAGAGGGTGTTAGAACCGGAGTCTCTGTAAATATCCTTGACAACGAATCCCTTACAACGAATCCTTTTACCCCGCATACCTTTATAACTTCTCGGTCACTATTACGAATACTTTTATCCCGCATAGACTTTCACCCCGCAAACAATGACAACGAATATCCTATTACAACGCATATACAGATAAGAAGTAGAGAAGTAAAAACGGCGCTGATTTCCAATGATTTTCCGGGTTTGTTAAAGATAGCCAATGAAAAGCTGTCCATGCTGCGCCGACTCTTGGGAAGGCAACACTACTCAGACCTTGCATGCATTATGCACCATATTAGCAAGCGGCGCAAGCGTTCGATGTAGTGTATACACTTTAGCGCGTATCCATTTGTAAGTGTTTGAAACACACACACATGGCCTGCAAGTAGTTGCAGGAACTGTATGTGCAGCAGAGAAGAAGGTGTGAGTGACAGAAGCAGGATCGGGGGTAAGGTAAAGAGCGATTTGAGTGGGTGACATCATGGGAGCCAGATGTAGGAGTCCCTGATATCACTGATGAGATCTAATAATGTATATATTAATTTAGATATGTACTGTTCTAAATTAATAGTCGAGTATTAATTTAAATACCTACATTTTCAAAATTACTTATTCACCAAAAACCCCAGTACTCCTGTCTACCAGTCTAAGATTAATTGTTACGGATTTTAAAAAAATCAATACTCGATTAGTAAGTTTTGGAGAAATCTTTTTTCATTTACTTACCCACCCAAAACCACTGATTTCCTGCTATCCCGTCCCAATAGTTGACTAAAATTATTGTACTAATTTAGATGACATTGACATTTAAAAAAAGTACTTGAGTATTATTTAAAATAGTTACCCACCCAAAACCCCTGTTTTGCCTGTCATCCTGTGCCAGTTGTTAAGTTACATTAGCTTTTAATTTTCGTGGCAATAGCAAGCGTTGTGAAAACCTGCGCTGAAAATGTACTTTTAACTGTTTAAATGCATTTTTCGTTATGTTGGTTTCATTATAATATCTTGCGGAGTTATACAATTTGCGGTGTCAAAATTGGGGGGTGATGGTATGCGGAGTGTTGGGCTGAGGGGTAACGTCAAACATTCCGGAGTCTCTAATTGGCAGGAGTATGCACCCTAGCCCAAATAGGGACCACCGCTTCCGACAGGGTAGCTTGGCGCAAGGCAGGTAGGCTAAATGAAGGAGGCAATGTGTAAAGTACTTACCAACACACACCAACAGTAACACAGTAAAGGCACTCACAAAAAGGGACACCACACCAGTTTTATATAAAAATGAAAGTATCTTTATCTAAAACTTTGGCCAGATTAAAAATGGCAAAAGTCCATGTTAGACAGTTAGAGGTTTTTCAGTAGACAGAAATGTCTTTAAGCAGGTTATTGGGAATGTTCTCCCCCAAGAAAAAAATTACTTGTAGTTCTGGTACTCTGTCAAGCGAATGTAAGGGGATCAGAGGAACAGTCCCAGGGTTAGAGCAAGTCACTTGTAGGGACCGTATCTCCCTTTCATTGAAAATCGTTTGGATTAATAACATCCGTCACGCGCTACCGATGCGCGGTGCCCTGGCAGAGTCCCTCAGGCACTCAGATGTTGACTTCGCAGCCCGTGACGATAAAAACATACACCCAATGCGTAGTCACTGAAACAGGTTATGGAGTACAGTCCCCGGTGGCCTGCTATTAAATGAGGACAGTCCCTGGCAGGCCCATTAGCACATTAACACAGCCCCCGCTGTTTAACTCACGCAGTCCCCACCTCAGCAATGCAGGCACTCAAAGTCCCAAGCGGCCCACTAAGGGATGACGGCAGTCCTTGTGCAACTTAGTGCAGTCCCCGCTACTTGTTCTCACAGCCCCTGGCAATTCGATGAATCTCACAGTCCCTGGCAAGTAGCCCGTACTCTGCCTGAGGCAACCACACACTCGCTCCCTGGACTCCGGTCCGGGTGTGTTACCTGAGCAGTGCAGTCTCCTCAGTCTCTCCGGGTGGCAGCAGCTGGTCGTGGGACGCGCCTGGGGGCTCGAGGACCCCTCGTCCTTCCTGCAGTTCCAAGCAGCTCCTCACCGGGAAGAGCCCCTCATTGCCGGGCAACCCTGCGCGGCCGCCAATCCCAGCACGGCTCGACTGCTGACGTCAGGGGTGACGTGCATAACCCCGTGGGCTCCCGGGCCACGGCGGTGATTTCAGGGGTGGTTTGAGTCTGATTCTGACTCAGGCCCACAGCGGTGAACTTGGGGCTAATCTCTGAAGCGTTTTTGGAGCGCTTGCGCCACGGGCCAGCAGCGCTGATTTCAGGAGACACTTTAAATGACGAGTCTCTCGCGCCCGCAGCGGGGGCGATCCTGCAGCTTCTGACGAGGTGTACCACTCCCGGGCTTCCCGACAGTGCAGATTAC
Organism: Triturus cristatus; assembly: GCF_964204655.1. NCBI lineage: Eukaryota > Metazoa > Chordata > Amphibia > Caudata > Salamandridae > Triturus > Triturus cristatus. The sequence goes on from NC_140585.1 coordinate 770,373,823, forward strand.
GAGGAACTCCCAGATTAGGTGCAGCGACATGCACCCAGTGCGGCAGGGATGGTTTTTAAAAGGTCACAGGAACAGCGTTGCGTGGGGGGGCAAGTCCTGGAAAGAGCTGCTGTCCCCAAAAGTAGTTCTTATGAAGGTGGTAGAGACACTCTGGAGATGTTATCTTTGGTTCTCCCTAGCAGGGCAGGATCAGTAGGCAGTAGGGCAGCTCAGCAGGTTGGGGTAGTAGTTCCTGGAAGCAATTACCTCGAAACACGTGTCCAGGGATGGCATTATTTTTTATACTCGTGGCATAGGCATACTCACCGCTGCCACTACATTATCCAGAGTTCTATGGGGCTATTTGCTAGTATGACGAGCACTGTGAGACCCACTCCGTTTTTGTACTTAAAGCTCTTTCGAGCGACTTTGGGCTGACGAGCCTGGGTTCCGCACCTGCGCGCCGCGAGAGGTACTATACCTTTAATATTTTTGGCAGTCTACTTGGCACCCCTCATACTTACCTGCTCCCTGCTGACGAGAGGCAATTACCTCGAAACACGTGTCCAGGGATGGCATTATTTTTTATACCCGTGGCATAGGTGTACTCACCGCTGCCACTACATTATCCAGAGTTCTATGGGGCTATTTGCTAGTATGACGAGCAGTGTGCGACCCACTCCGTTTTTGTTTCAGTTCCTGGAAGCAGTCAGCCTCCTCACAAGTGGCAATCCTCCTGGCACAGCAGTCCTCACTCCAGCAGAGGTTCTTCCCAGTCCAGTAATGTAACAGAGATGTGTGGCCAGAACCCTCCCTATTATACCCTAAGGTCAGGTGACCAGGAGGGGTGGCACCTCTGGAAGAATCTAGGGGGTTGGAAATCTCTGGAAAAATCCAGGAGGCTCTGGGGTGTTCCCTTCCTGTCAATAGGGACAAAAGGCAACAGTTGCAAAAAGTCCCAGACAGTGCAGACTACCAGCATGCAAATGAAGGGTAGGCCTCACTGCAGTAGCAGGGCCTATGGCTGATACACTAGAGTCACCATGCTTTTAAGGGAGAGCACCTGCACCTCAGCACTGTTTAGCAGTGGTAAGGGGCCCAGAGTCCTGAGTCCAACAAAAATGTGTGGTCCAGTGGGAGGTAAAGAGGACAAAAAAAATGCAGGGGAAGACCTCCCTAGGCCTGACAGGTCTAACAGAAGGAACTGAGACTTCCTGGCCGACACACTGACCAGAGACGCTGAGGCTCCTGCATGCAGATGCTCCAGCTGACAGTGGTCTGAACATCCCTCGCGGGTGTTCAAATCAAGACTAAGAGGAGCTTCTACATTATCACACATCAGGTACTGGGGTTCGACTAAATCCTAGAGTGATTCTTGGCTTTAAGCCTACTCACATGCTAGGTAAACTTAGGTATGTCTAGATAGGCATCGTAGGAGTACACACACTTTTATCCTGCATTTTATATTCATGTATTTATTCATGCTTATTTGCAAGATGGTGGAACTGTGCTATCCTTTTATATTTATTGTATTGCTAATAATATATCTCTACTACTGTCTAATGGGTGTTGCAACTCATATATTTTACCAAAGTATAACAACTGTTCAATAAATATGTATTGACACGTCCGACTTTTCATTCTGTGGTTCTCTGAGACAAACTAAGTGAGCACGAGTGACTGAGCAAAAAGTATTACATTGTTTCCACGATCTTGAAGGATCAGGGTTGTGATGTTCTGAGGTTGTCAGAAACTATTCTCTCCCTGATAAGAGGAGACACTAGTGGCACTGTGAGCTATGTAATGCAAACAGGCTAACATTCTCAGTGGGGGTGCATGGAACCAATCTGCCACCAATCCCACAGTTTAAGTTACCAAACATGCAGGTCCTGCAGGGTTACTATAGGAACTACATGACAATCCAGGTGGTGACGGCTTTCATCCATTCTCGGAAGTTGTGCCCGGTAATGTTGGGTTCTTTGGTGAGGGAGAGGATGAGCTGGGTGCCTTCGGCGTAGGAGAAGATTTTTAGCCTTGGGTTTCTGATGATGGTTGCATGGGGCCATGTAGATGTTGAAGAGGGTGGGACTGAGGGAGAATTCCTGGGGCACTCCATAACTGGTCTTGGTTGGGTCTGAGAGATAGGGCTGGAGTCTGACTCACTGAGTTCTGCCTGTGACTTATGAGCATACCCAGTCAAGGGCCTTGCGCGGATACCGGCATTGTGGAGTCTGGTAGCTAGTGTGTGGTGAGAGATGGTGTCAAAGGCAGCTGAGAGGTTCAGGAGGATGAGGGCTGCCATTTGGCCCAGGTCGGGTAGGGAGCGGATGTCATCAGTGGCGGCGAGTAGGGCTTGGTGCCGTGGATGCCGCAGAATCCAGATTAGGAGATGCACAGGACGTTGTTGGCTTCAGTGAAGTTTGCTAGTTGAGTGATGACGGCCCTTTCAAATGGAAGCAGGGAGATGGGCCTGAAGTTTTTGAGGTCCGTCGGGTCTGCAGAGGGTTTCTTCTGGAGCAGGTTGACTTTGGTGTATTTTCAGTCATTGGGGAATGTGGCAGTTTCAAGGGAGCATTTGATTATCAAGCGTAGTTCAGGTGCGATGGCCTTGGCAGCTCTGTGGAAGATGTGGGGTGGGCAGGGGTCTAAGGGTGCTCTGGAGGGGATGCTCTTCATGGTCTTTAGGGTGCCTTATGTCGTGAGCTGGGTCCAGGTGAGCACGATCTGTTGAATGGCGTTGCTGGGGGTGGGATCTGGAGAGTTGAGGAGGTCTTGGTTGTCAAGTTGTCGCAGACGATCTTAATCTTGAAGTGAAAAAAGGTGCTGAGTTTGTTGCAGAAGTCTTGGGAGGGTGGGACGTCTGTTGTTTTGCTGCTGGGTTTGGCAAATTCCTTGATGATGTGAGGAAATATGAATTTTTATGGTCAATTGTGTCCCCTATCTTAGACCCCAACGGCTCCATGTACATGCTACAAGTACATGTATGTTCCCTCCAGTTCCAGCTATGAAGACGCAAATACATGTGCGTCCAACGTCAACATGTTCTCTTTCAGCTCCGCCATGAATGGGTCGAATATTCCATTCCTAAGTATGATTGGCCACCGACTTTATATGGTTCACTTTTCACGTTTTACAGTTCAGGCGAGCAGGCCCTGAATTCTGCCATCAAGCCTTTTCCTACTTCTGCCTCTGAAATGCTCCAGCTTGGACCTGCATCTGTATCCATGAACTTTGTCCTACTCCCTGCGCGGCTAACGGTGCCTGACGCGGCCTGTTGCCTGCCAAAAACTGTATTCAGCCTTCAAGTTATCTGCTCCGCTCCTCATCCAATGCATTCCTGTCTAGTAGTTTAGGTAAACATCCTTCCAGCTACCGAGCAAAGAGCTTGGCCTCGCTGTCTTTATGCAAGTAATTCATAGCCCCTGTTACCATGGAAGATTCCTGCCCCCTCGCATCTCATGTAGACACATAGACGCTTGTACATGCACTAACAGTCAGTATAGAATAGATTCCGTCCGAGAGACCTTTCCTTTTGGATAAAACAGTTCCTTAAACAAAGATATTAGATACGATTTGGAATTAGGTTGACCTGACCCCCCAGACTTTTGTCTCCACATGTAGAGCTAAATGTCAATTCCCCTTCACCCTCTAGTTGCACGTCAATCACACGTCATGCGGCTGCGCGCGCATCTCTGCCAAACATTTCTGCTGACACTGCAGGATTCTCTTATGGATCCACCCACTTGTGACATCATTTTAAATGACGTTTCTAGTATACGCCTGTTATTACGCCCATTTTCATTACGTATGTGTATTCTTATCTGTATTATCAGCTGTTACGCCTCCTGCATCTGTCTTAATGCAATGCTTTTCATATATATATTGTTACTTGTCAATAATGTATTGCCTATCCCTTCCTGAACCTTCGTGGTGATGGAATAAGATTGCCTGGTTCGAACTATGATTCCTTTGTAAGGAATAAAGCCCTTTTCAGAAACTCTAATACCACGGATTCTGCCTCTTATTTTGACTGAGTTATTCTTACTAGACTTTACCGCATAAAAAATAGTACAGGTAATTTAAATATTTACCACATAAATTGGCGCCCGAATAGGGACACTTTCTCATCTCACGCGCCGGAGGTGCGTTGCAGGCCCGGTCCCCTGCCACAGCTGGACGGACAAAAACGCGTACCCGCAGGATTTCCTGTATCTCCCTCCGGCCAAGCGGGGGTGACTGAGGCTGCGATCAACACCCAGACGAGGCGGTGAGAAGTGCGAAGTATCCCGACCAGAGCCTAGCTGAGAGAGCAAGATCCGAGGTATACAGAGGCCCACCAGGTTCCGAAGTTTCCGAGTCGAGTCGAGTCGAGTCCAGTCCGGTCCAGTTCAGTTCAGTTCCGAGGCCTTCCGTTCCGTGCTACCCGGTGAGTACCATTGCTGGGGAGGCAGTTAGACGTGCACATTGGTTTTTGCCGGTCCTGACGGGTTTTGGTACACAAATCCGGTCTGCACTGTTTTAGCAGTGTATCTGTACTGTTTAGCAGTATATCCAGTATGTTCATGTATATAATCTAGTATTATCTAGTATTAGTATTATGTCAGTAGTTAGTTTTCTCTTAATTGTCATTGTTCGTTAAATGTTAAATGTTAAATGTTTTACTGTGTTCAAAAAATTGTGGTATGAATGAGTGTTCATTATTGTGTTTTTCGTATTAATTGTGTTCAAGTCCAGTTTGAGTAAGAATCAAGTAGCAAGGTTTAAAGATGCCGTTCTTTTCAAAATTAAGACAGATCAAAACTAGAAAAGGAGTACTTGAAGAAGCTGTTCCCATTCCACCTAGGGATACTCCAGGGTATTTTATGTACCATAAGCATGGCCTAGATGCCGTATTATATCTTGATTTATGGGTTGACTACACCAAGGATTTAGCAGAGAGTCAGAGATGGCCCGCAGCTGGGACATGGGATGCGGATTGCATCATGAGAGTAGAAGAAGAATTATGGAAAAAGAAAGCCAGACAGTCACAGAAAGATGCCATTGAACTATGGCGTAAAGAATCGCATAGGCGCACAGAGAAAGCACTCAGACTGGAAGAGAAAAGTAGGGAGAACTTAAATAAAGCCCGAGAAAATATGTTAATTGAGGAAGGTACCCGAGTAAAAACAGAACAAGTAGACAGACAACGAAACACTCTTATGAATGGTATGTATCCTCTTTTGGCCGAAGGTTTGCCTAAGGCCACCCCGGAAATACCGAAAGATTTGCCACCCCCATTACTCCCGATTAAAGCACATCCCAAGACCGCAAAAGATATTTTCCTTTCCTCCTATTTAGACGATGTAGCTCCCGAATATGTTAATGTTCCACCACACACACCACCTGTCGATGGTGCTCAACGCCGAGATCATCCGCCCCCAACTCCGCAACCACAAACTCCTCCGCACAATCCAACTTTTCCTGCATCCACAGTTTCTACCTTACATCCCACAAACCCTTTTATGCCTAGCACCTCAGAAGGTGCGACAGGAGGTGCGGCAGCAATTTTCGCCACACCACCATTACGAAGTAAATCGTCTCTTAGAGATTTAGCAAACCAACGTACACCACAAATAGCAACGTCCGACATGTTTAAGGAACATCTTGTAGATTGTAGATATGATCCAGTGCCCGGTAAAAATGACAGAATGCTGCTATCATCACTACGTATACGACGAGCTTCAACGTATTTAACGACATTACCAGGAATGATTAAACATTTAGACAATATATATCGCTTTGTCCAAACAGGGCAAGGCCCTGAAAGTATTGACGAAGCCATGGAATACCAGAAAGTGGATGTACAGAGACTACTGTTACGCTTCTTCATAAACTGCTTGATCAGAGACAGAGATAGGTCCGAGGTAGATCAGGATGAAATGCAAGTCCTTACCAGATGGGGTCAGAATATATCAGAGGGAAAACACGATAAACAGACATGTATAGTAGCTATGTGCCGAAAGATCCGCAAGGAAGTAGAACGAACACATAAAGCCAGATCGGAGGCAGACAAAACTGAATCAGAGGGAGAGGAGGAGGAAGAATCAGAAATACCCACAGGACAATTAGAAACGATTGCTTATGTAGGTAGGGGAAGACCTTGTAACAATACCAGATACTTTAATGACCCGATACGTCCGATACGTCCAGAATGTAACAGACATTTTCAAGCCCCTATGCTAAATGCGAAGTCCCCTGAACACTTATTCCAGGCTGCTGATAAATTACTCCGAGACCGAAGGGGGTATCATATGCTCGACTCTATGGATGAACAAGAATTAGCCAGGTCAGCAGTACAATGGGCTGACAGTTCTGAAAAATACAGTGATGATGCGTTAGCACACACGTTTTTGAATCTTACCCCAGACGAACAGCGTTTAGCTGGTATATACATGATACAGCACCTCGTTATATTGTATAGAAGCCAACGTTCCGATCCTGGTCCCCTACCTGATATATTGATAGAATTACTCACGAATAAATGGAGAGGTTCGGGTACTGATTTAATTAAAGAAATTCTAGAATATCGACACCAGTACATTGTCTTCGTATGCCCAGAACATGTTTCAGTTCCCCCCAAGTTGGAAAGAAAAACGTATCACATAGACAGACAGAATCCCTTACATGAAGTACACCCAATCAGAGGTGAAGACAATACTTTTAAACGCGTGTTTGTGTACACGCCCATAGAAAAATTGAATTATTAGAAATGAAGAAAGTAGTACCTAGCCATGACAAAGACCCAGCAGGTTTCCACCGTGAGATAAAAGACATGTTACTCATGGGAGAGTATACTTATCCGGACATTATGAAAATATTAAAAGTTTTATTGCCTGCCGGTATTTACGAGAAACTCAAAGAAAAGGAATGGGAGGTGGGAGACCAAAAGATAGAGTGGACAGCATTAGAAAACAAAGAAAAAGCCCGAGCTGCAGGTTCAGGGCTTGGGGAAAAGACTACAGCATTACCAGGATTATTAGTGCAGGTACTACCACGTTTATTAACTACAAAAAAGGAAGACTGGGGTGCAATTTCAGCCTGTAAACAAAAACAAGATGAAGACACTAGTGATTTCTATTCCCGATTTGAAAAATGTTTTGGTATTAATAGTGGCATAAAAGCAAGTAGTGAGTCGTATCCACATCTGTTTGTGACAAAATTAGTTGAGAATTCCCTGCCCCAAGTTAAAGGTAGAGTATTAAAATTCGAGAGTACCTGGCAAGGTAACACACCGTCACAGATGTTACAAATGTTACAATATCATCACAATAGAATTAGAGAAGAACAAGAACATGAACAAAGACGTATGAAAGACACGAAAATGAAAATGCTTGTTGCTCAGTCAGTTCCAGCTGATGGTCATAAAAAGGGTACAACACAGTCCAATGATTCAGTAGGTCCTGTTAGAGGGACATGCAACTATTGTAAACAGCCAGGTCATTATATACACGATTGCGCAGTTCTAAAACATAATATCTCTACGGGTATAACGAAAGAGAGACCACGTCCGCCTAGACAGGATCAGATCCAACAACAAGTACCTCAGAATATACAGCCTATGCCAGTTCCACAACAGACCGCACCACAACCACAACAACAACCACAACAACAGCCACAGCCTATTGCTGCAACACAAAACACGACACAACAGATGTACCAGTATGCACAAAATGACTATCCAGAGTACCAGCGCTACACATGAAATAGCCTAGAGAGGGAAGTTGGCCTACCCCTTATTGAGGTTCCCGTAGATCAAGAAGGTCCTTACGTACAGAGTCAAGTATTAGGGAAAGACAGAAAGTTTCTACTCGATACAGGGGCAAGCAGAACCACTATCCGTCACAGCGAAGTCCCAGGGGTCCCCCTCTCAGGCTTACAAAATATTTCCCTTGGTTTTTCAGGAAAGCCCACTATTAATGTAGTATCGCAACCGCTTGCATTAACGGTCGGTCCATTAACACGGACTACAGATCTATTGCTCACAAAATCATGCCCAGAAAACTTGTTAGGTATAAAAACATTGAAAGCTCTAGGAGCTGTAATATGTTGTTCTCCGGAAGGAGTACGACTATTCTTGCGTGACTTTAAAGGTCACGATGTGTCTAGAGACATGGATCATCGGTTACAGAATCTACCTGCACATTTATGGGCACAAGGCCCCACTGATGTAGGTTGTATGCACATTACACCATATCGAGTCACACTCAAAACAGGAGTAGTATTACCACGAATACGACAATACAAGTTACCGCCGGATGCTGTTGTGGCTTTACTGCAAATCATTGACGAGCTCATTGCACAAGGGGTGGTTGTAGAAACGGACTCCAATATATGTAATTCCCCGATAATTCCGATTCTTAAACGAACTGATCCAAAAGCACCACCAGTATATCGATTAGTTATTGATCTGCGAGAATTAAATAAATGCATTGTACCACAATACCCCGTGGTCCCAGATATCTCTTCATTGCTAACAGCCATAGATTCAGAAGCCACGTTCTTTACTGTAATTGATCTCAAGAACGCTTTCTTTAGCGTCCCAATCGATATGGAAAGCCAATATTTGTTCGGATTCAGTTTAAATGGACGAAGTTTTAAATTCGCATGCGCACCTCAAGGATTCACAGAAAGCCCCAGCATCTATAGCCAAGCACTGAAAAGAGAACTTGACAGTATCCACATGCCAGCTACCACTGCCTTGCTTCAATACGTCGATGATCTGCTGATCACCGCCCGAAGCGAACCTGAATGTGAAAAAGCATCACTGACGGTTTTACATTTCCTAGCCGACAAGGGGCACAAGGTGTCCCCTTCAAAGCTGCAATTCTGTGTCCAGCAAGTTGTGTACCTTGGGCACTTGCTGTCCAAGGGGGGAAGACAGCTTACACCCGACCGTATCCAGTTAATTGTTAACATGCCGACACCCAAGACACAAAAGGAGGTACGGGCATTCATAGGCCTCACTTCGTACTGTAGGCAGTGGATCCCTCAATACGCATTTCTAGCAAAACCACTCATTCAGTTGACAACACAGGAGGCAGCGACATCAACTGTCCTCCCTTGGACTCAGGAACATACGCAAGCTTTTGAAAGCTTAAAGAAAGCTTTATGTCAAGCACCTGTTTTAGCAACACCATGTTACAGCAAACGTTTTACACTTTTTGTTACAGAACGTGAAGGTACTGCTTTGTCAGTACTCACGCAGGAACAAGCAGGATCACACAAGCCATGTGCTTATTTTTCCAGTACATTAGATCTCGTAGCCCAGGCTCTTCCTGCGTGCCTGAAATCAGTCGCAGCAACAGCTTTAGCAATCAGACAAAGCGATGCCATAGTGTTAGGACATCAATTGACAGTACAAGTACCACACGCAGTAGAGGTTCTCTTGAACCGGACCCAAACACAACACTTGACCATAGCAAGACTGACGGGTTATGAATTGACATTGTTCCAGCCACACATAGAAATCAGACGTTGTAGTACATTAAATCCTGCCACACTTTTGCCAGTAAGCGGAACAGACCCATTGGCACATGATTGTATTGAAGTCATTACTATTACGACGAAACCCAGACAAGACTTGACAGATATTCCATTATCAGATCCAGACCTGACATTGTATGTAGATGGTTCATGCATGAGAACAAGTACAGGAGAGTTAGTGGCCGCTTATGCAGTCACAACAGACACTGAAGTTATTGAAACAAATTGTATAGATACCTTGTCAGCTCAAGCAGCAGAACTCATCGCTTTGACACAAGCCTGTATTCAAGCTAAAAATAAGAAAGTCAACATATACACTGATTCACGTTATGCATTCGGAGTCGTCCATGACTTCGGCGTGCTTTGGCGAGAGAGAGGTTATTTAACTTCCCACGGTGCCCACATCCAGCACGGTCCCCTTATTCAAGCTCTGTTAGATGCAATACATCTGCCGACTGCAATATCGATTATGAAGTGTAAAGCCCATACAAAAGTGACTGACATTATTTCTCAGGGTAACGACCTAGCTGACAGAACAGCTAAACAGACTGCTCAGAATCAGACTCATACAACTGACACGACAAAGACAATAGTTCCGACACCAACACGCTGCATGACAGTTAAGGATCCCGCCCTTGATGTAATTGACATACAGACACATGCTACACCAGAAGAAATAAAGAGATGGACTGAATTAGGAGGGATCCAAACGGATCAAGGATGGATGACAAAGGGAAAATCTATATGGTTTCTCCCCGACTCAATGGTTCAAGTCATCATTAACACAATACATAGTCCAGCGCACCTAGGAGAGAAAGCTATGCTAGACAGTATTCAACACATTTGGTTTAATAAACACTTGCGAGCAGCAGCTAAACAGAAAGTACGTACCTGCATGATTTGTTGTCAGTTCAATCCAGGAAAAGGCGTACCTGTAGACCAGGGTGGATTTCAACCCCCCGATCACCCTTTTGAAGTCCTCCAGATGGATTATATCCAGATGGAACGATGTCGAGGATTCAAATATGTCCTCGTAGTTGTATGCGCTCTTTCCCGGTGGACAGAGGCGTATCCCGTCTCAGATTACACTGCCCCGACTACTGCCAAACAGTTAGTTCGAGAATTCTTCCCACGGTATGGTTTGCCCCATGTCGTGTACTCAGATAATGGCCAACCGTTCTCATCCGAGCTAATGAAACATGTTTCACTTTTATTAGGCTATCAATGGAAATTCCACTGTGTCCGACATCCCGAGGCAGCAGGTCTCGTGGAGCGGCATAATCAAACTTTGAAAATTAGACTGTCCAAAGTATGTAGAGAAAAAGGTGTCGACTGGATAGTAGCTTTACCAGTTGCGCTCTTTTACATGAGAATGGTAGCACACTCTCGAACAGGGCTATCCCCGTATGAGGTGATCTTTGGTAGACCACCAAATATGTGGGGGACGCCTATACCCCGTAAAATAACTGATGTTGATTGTAATATGCTGACAGATTACCTGGCTTCCTTGATGTCTGCACTACAATCTTGTCGTTCACAGGTAGCTGCAGCTTTTCCCGATAACACTGAGGTGAAGCCCCATGACGTGGTTCCGGGAGATCTTGTACTGATAAGGAACTTCGACAGAAGGAACCCGCTGGAGCCTCGCTGGCAGTCGCCTAAACTCGTCTTATTGACCACAAGGACAGCTGTGAAGATTGAGGGACGTAAAGGGTGGTTGCACTCGAGCCATATCAAAAAATTTCATGGACCATCATCCGACTTGAATTATCAGCCCTGCATTCCCTCACAGACTGACTCAAAACTCCCCCTGGTTGACAAGACAGAAAAGGAAAACTATAAACTGAAACTAAGGTCTAGCAAGTCAGACAATTTGATTGTTTAAGTCCTCTCCAAGGTGAATCGGTTGAATTTGTCTCTGACATGTATCCTCTAGACCGAAATAGAGAGAGAAATAGACAGAAACAGCTCAAAAAATATGCGTACTGTAAATCACTTCGTAGTCACTGCATAGTGACATTGTTAATTATGTTTTTTCTAAGTCTTCTGATTATCATTGCCAGTATATTATTACACATGTATTACCCTATTTCCAAGCGTGCTTTCAATGTTACTGCCGAACATTCTTTTAGCGAATTACCCCCGCATGAGTTGTCCTATAGATTTGCGCTGCGCAACAACACATTCATTAGTATGTTACATCATTCTCATCAGACCAGCAATGCTACAAATTGTTGGATATGTGGCCGACTCCCTCCCTATCAGAAATACAAGGGAGTTCTGCCTCTCTTTCCGTATCCATTCACCCACAATGGCTCCTGTGGAGCATGGTTTAGTTTGATTAATTCCCTAGATTCAAATTCAGTAGTTTATCAAGACAACTGGGTTTGGGGAAACCTGAACCTAGTTTTACTTAAAGTCTGCTACCCTAACAAGGAGGGACTTCCCAAAAGAACAGGAACTGATCTAGAAAATGAAGTATATGGATTAGGTAACTTTACACTTAATCTCATGATCCTGAATGTTGAATCTGAAGCTACACCAATCCTGCCCGCTATGTCAGTATTTCCAGTTAGAGGCGAATTATGTGTAAGAAAGAATGGTTCAATTCACATGGGCCATAGTAAATGTACCACTGTAATAGAATTCAGTGATAAAGGCAAATCTACGTTTAGAGCTTCTCGTCACTCCTACTTCATCTGTGGTCACACCGCATACATACGCCTACCCCTAGATTGGGATGGTACCTGTTACATTGCATTCCTTCTGCCACCTGTTTTCCTAGCCCCGCCTGATTACCATAGGAATACCCATTTAGTACACAATAGACAGCAGAGAGATCTCCCGATTGTCGACTACACCGAAACAGCATGGGAGCAATACACAGATTTCAATAAAGGTTTCTTTCCCTACATAGGTACAGTCACTAATAGTAAGTTGATACGTAGATTAACTAGAACCCTTGAAGCAGTAGTGAATGAAACTACTTCCGCCTTAGGTAACTTAACAGAGGAGCAGTCTGCGATGCGGATTGTTGTTCTTCAAAATCGTCTTGTTTTTGACGTCATCCTGGACGATAGGGGCGGAGCTTGTAGGGTCATCGGATCAAGTTGCTGTGTTTTCATACCAGAAAACGCGCCGTCAGTATATAAAGCCATAACTCGACTTCATAAGATCGTAAGCCAGATACACCAGAATCCAGGCACCTGGACTTGGTCCGGTTGGTTCTGGAGCGTGTTGTCAGCCTGGGGATGGAGGATCCTATCCTTCCTAGGTATTGGCTTTCTCATTCTATTCAGTTGCTGCTTGTGTCTACAATGTGGGCCAGCGATTTGTGGTCTGTGTGCCACATCGTGTATCCCGCCTTCGAATTTTCATTCAAGATCCCGGAAGAAGAAAGAAGAACAAATGATGCTATATGAACAGATTGATGGATTGATGAAGATGGATATTTCATAAGGGTCCGTAGGGGACAAGGAGGGAATGAGGAAATATGAATTTTTATGGTCAATTGTGTCCCCTATCTTAGACCCCAACGGCTCCATGTACATGCTACAAGTACATGTATGTTCCCTCCAGTTCCAGCTATGAAGACGCAAATACATGTGCGTCCAACGTCAACATGTTCTCTTTCAGCTCCGCCATGAATGGGTCGAATATTCCGTTCCTAAGTATGATTGGCCACCGACTTTATATGGTTCACTTTTCACGTTTTACAGTTCAGGCGAGCAGGCCCTGAATTCTGCCATCAAGCCTTTTCCTACTTCTGCCTCTGAAATGCTCCAGCTTGGACCTGCATCTGTATCCATGAACTTTGTCCTACTCCCTGCGCGGCTAACGGTGCCTGACGCGGCCTGTTGCCTGCCAAAAACTGTATTCAGCCTTCAAGTTATCTGCTCCGCTCCTCATCCAATGCATTCCTGTCTAGTAGTTTAGGTAAACATCCTTCCAGCTACCGAGCAAAGAGCTTGGCCTCGCTGTCTTTATGCAAGTAATTCATAGCCCCTGTTACCATGGAAGATTCCTGCCCCCTCGCATCTCATGTAGACACATAGACGCTTGTACATGCACTAACAGTCAGTATAGAATAGATTCCGTCCGAGAGACCTTTCCTTTTGGATAAAACAGTTCCTTAAACAAAGATATTAGATACGATTTGGGATTAGGTTGACCTGACCCCCCAGACTTTTGTCTCCACATGTAGAGCTAAATGTCAATTCCCCTTCACCCTCTAGTTGCACGTCAATCACACGTCATGCGGCTGCGCGCGCATCTCTGCCAAACATTTCTGCTGACACTGCAGGATTCTCTTATGGATCCACCCACTTGTGACATCATTTTAAATGACGTTTCTAGTATACGCCTGTTATTACGCCCATTTTCATTACGTATGTGTATTCTTATCTGTATTATCAGCTGTTACGCCTCCTGCATCTGTCTTAATGCAATGCTTTTCATATATATATTGTTACTTGTCAATAATGTATTGCCTATCCCTTCCTGAACCTTCGTGGTGATGGAATAAGATTGCCTGGTTCGAACTATGATTCCTTTGTAAGGAATAAAGCCCTTTTCAGAAACTCTAATACCACGGATTCTGCCTCTTATTTTGACTGAGTTATTCTTACTAGACTTTACCGCATAAAAAATAGTACAGGTAATTTAAATATTTACCACAGATGGACAAGAGTTCTTTGGTGTTGTGGGCGTTGGTGAGGTTTCTGTCTTGGAGGAATTTCTTCTTTGTGCATTTGATGAGTTGGTGGTATGCTGTGGTGGCTGCTCTGTAGGCGGTGCATGTTTCTGGAATTCTGTTGTTCCTCCATGTCTTTTTGAGTCGTCGGCAGGAGCACTTGGATTGTTGGAGTGTAGGGGTGAACAAGCTTGGTTTCTTGATGTGTCGTCCTGTGGCTTTCTTGAGGGGAGTGAGTGTGTCGCACAGTTTGTGATCCAGCAGTGAAAGTTATGTGCCACGGTGTTAGCGTCTGGCATGGTTGATGGTGGGGTGCTGATGAGGACAGAGGTGGGCTGGTCTTTGGTGACTTTGTTCCAGCTTCTGCGGGGGAGGCGGTGGGCGTGCTTGTGTACGGTGGGTTTTCTAAAGGAGAAGTGGATACAGTGGTGGTCTGTCCAGAGGAGTTCCGTGGTGTGGCTGTAGAAGACGTTGTTTCCTTCTGCGAAGATGGGGCTGAGTGTGTGTCCTACTGTGTGCATGGGGGCTGTTACCAGTTGCTTCAGTCCTATGTTGGTGAGGTTCTCTAGAAGGGTGGTGGTGTTGGGGTCACCGTGTTTGTCCAGGTGGAAGTTCAGGTCTCCGAGTAGGATGTATTCAGTGGAGGTGAGGGTGCAGGGTGCAACGAGGTCGGCAATGGTGTTGTTGAAAGGAGTATGGGGCCAGGCAGCCTGTAGATGAGGGTTACACAGAGAGTCATTTTAGGGTTGCCTAGATGTGGAAGTGGATGTGCTCCATGAGGGTCTTAGTGTCGTCCCAAACAGTGGTTGTTATGCTTTTGTGGATGTTGGCGATGCCTGTTCCTGGGTGGGTGGGGCGATGTTTCTGCAGGATCTTGTATCCATCGTGAATTGCGGTTGTGATGTCAGGAGAGGAGTTGGCATTGGCCCAGGTTTCTGTGAGAAGGCGACATTGGGCGCATGGGTGTTGAAGAGGTACCAGTTTCCATTGGCGTGCTTGTGTAGGGAGCGCACATTGAGGAGGATGCAGTTGAATGGTTTGTGAGCGGTGATGTCTGGTAGGCTGGGGCCTGCTGCTGGGGTTCGGTGGTGGGTGAAGGTTCAGTGGCAGTGTTGACAATTGATCAGGCCTTGGGTGTTGCTCGGCCTCGAAAACTGCCAGTTGCTGCTTCATCCAGGGTTGAGAGTGTGAAGGGAGTCATAGCAGAGGCGGGTCAGGGGACCAGGGTCCCTGGCACTGGTTGCGGTCAGGTCACTGATGGGCTCAGGCAGGTTTTCCTTTGGCATGCCCACTGCGCAGATGAGATTTCCTTCGGCACACCCACTGCGCGTGGCTGCCATTAAGTAGGGGATGGGGGGATGCCAGTCAGCTGGGAGGTGGGAATGTGAAGGACACACTGAAGAGGGGAGGGTGCATGAGGGCAGCATCAGCATGGATTAGGAAGAGAGAAGAGAGGAGAGAGATAAGAGGAAAAAGAGAAAAAAGAGCGCACAGAGAGAAAATAGAAAAATGAGAAAAGAGTACACAGAAAATCCAAGAGAGGCAAAACAGCAGAAAAGCAGAGTGCTCTCCCACTGGACCACCAGGAATGAGATGCAGAGAGGAGCCTGTGGGTGGAGGAGGACCTCGAACACCCAGCAGTGGTCAGCAAACAGAGAGCTCAGTGGGCTCAGGGGGCGGCACTTAGTGGTGGAGCTGCGCGGGAGAGAGCAGTCACACTGACCAGGTCAATGGTCTAGCTCTTCTTGCTAGCACAGTGACTGCCATTAAGTAGGGGGGAGGTGGGAGGATGGTCAGCTGTGATTTGGGAGCAGAAAGGACACATTGGAAGGAGGAGGGGCCACTGGTGCAGCAGTGGTGTGATGCAATTAGAGAGCAGAAAGAGGAGAGAGAAAAGAGGAAAAAGAGAGAAAAGAGCACATGATCCTTAATTGGATAGGCCCCAATGAGGAAGCACACTGCAGGGACTGGGCACACCTGCCTGACATATGGGATGACGATGGTCTCTGTGAGATAGGTCTCCTTCTTCATCTTGAAGACCTCGAATATTCATACTTTTCCCTCATACACACCTCTCAGGTGTGGATTGATTATTTATTGATTAGCCTTCTCGTAGACTAGAACCTACGGACCCCTTACAGGAAACCATGTCAGTTTAATGTTTTGCATTACAAAATACCCAAAGAAAAATCCCACCTCCAAGAGCACCTTAATACTTACCTGTTTGATAAGGGCTCCGTTAACTCAGCCCAAACCTTGTGGGTGGCAGCAAAAGTCACGATGCAGGGCCGACTAACGCGAGGCGCCAACATGAATAGGATCAAAAGACAGACATCCCTGCAGCGGAGCATCAGCTCACAAAGTAGAACCTATACTGAAACTCCATCCAACAGCCTGTGGTGATAACTAGAATGGACAAATATGGAAGTCAATTCCCTGTTCGCCACCAAAACGGAGTATATGTTATATCCACTTAAGGGGTCAACACTATGAACAGAGTGAGAGGGTGGGCCACCTATTGGCTGATCAGCTGCAAAAACGAGAAGCACCGATGGCTATCCCAACCATCAGACACACCTTCAGTGCCATCGTGATGGAGCCTCAGGTTATTGTCGCTATTATGCAGAACGGTACAGCACAAACTCAAAACAGTCCTTGGACATGCAGGAGTGCTTCTTCCAGGTCCTCCCCCTCCCTTGCCTAAATGACACACAATGGGTAATCCTGGGTGGAGAGAGCTCCAAAGAACTGATTTCCCTGGCCATTGACCCTCACTCTTCCAATAGGGCCCTGATTACAGTTTTATACAAGGTGGGAAAAGATCCTCCCCTTTGCTTCAGCTATCACCCAATATCTTTAATCAGTGTGACTGTTAAGATCCTTGCAGAAATTCTTCAAAAGGTAATCCCCCACCCTCCACCATTCTTCCCAGGTCAGGTTTGTCCTGTGTTGATCATCCTGAAATCATCGGAGAACACTGGCTCACATCCTATGGCTTTCTTTAGATGTGCTGAGAGTAGAGTGGTTTTCTCACTGGATGCCAAGAAGACATTTGACAAGACTGACTAGGGTTACATTTTTCATACCCTAGACAGATTGTGCCTCAGTGATTACTTTATCTCAAAAGTAAAATGGTTATACATGGACACAACAGCACAGGTCAACTGCGGGGGTTTCCTGCCTCACTCTTTCTTGATGCAATGGGGTGCATGCCAGGGCTTTCCCCTGTGGCCCCTCCTATTTCTGCTTGCACTGGTGCCCCTAGTGGAGGCCATCCAACAGAATACCTGGATTACTCCAGCGGTTCCTTCAAAAATCCTTCTCTATGCAAACAGTATCCTCCTTACACTGTGGGAGCTGGAGGACTCACTCCCTCAATTAATGATTGTCATCACAAGCTTCTCCACCTTTTCAGGCTATAATGTCATTTGGGACAAGAGCGAGGCATTGGTCATGTGCATGTCCTGACTCATGACAAGAGTGGCGATCGCGTCTTATCCATTCCGCTCATGTTTGGACCATCTTAAGTGGGAAACGTCTGAGCAAAATCACGCTGTACCAACACAGCACTGGCAGTAGAGCAAATGCGAATTAGCATGCATTCGTTCAGCATACAAGTCATAATAATGACTTGCTTTTAAAGGGAGCGCATTGGTGGAATGGTGTTGGATTTAAAGTCCAATACCTTCCCTACTGTAGTTGGAATAGTAAATTAAACTGTTCCAACATCCATCACCCCCCTAAGCAAGCCTTTAAAACAACTTGCATGTTGAACAAATGGATAGTGATGGTCAATCACCTCCTCAACGTGGGGTCCTTAAAAGCCCTTCCCATCCCTGTAGGATAAATTCCACCTCCCAAAATCACAGGAATGGAGATATCTCTAGCTACATCATGCATTACGCACTACAATGAGGCCCCGCCATGAGAGAAGAAATATTGTGACTGTTCAAGGGTGTGTTCTCTGGTTTCTATAACCTATTAGTAGATCTTTTACACTCACAACCACTCCAAACCCACCTATGCAGCAAATTGCAGGATCTACTTAAGAAAAACTACTCAAAGGGGGACTAGAGAGACTTCCTAAAGTACCTTGACAGGGGAGTCAGGGAATCTGGGATGAATCTCACCCATTTTAAGACACTCCAAGACTGGTTGAATGCCCAAGAAACTATGTTCAGCGGGTCATCTACATCATGCAGGCAGCTGGAAATGTCATCATCTGGACTGCGATACACTCCATATCCTATATTGCTGCCCCAAATTGCATCACTGTGGGTTCTGGATCCACACTATCCTAACTGATGCCTTGGGTATGCCTGCTCCCTTTTCTAAGAAGCTGTTTATGATACATGACACAATTGATCTGCCCACCGTAACCAACCCAGCACAGTGTCTATTAGTGACTGCGAAGCCTTCCATGCTATGTTACTGGCGTTCTCCTCAGAAACTGACTCATTCTGAATGGCTGACTGAAATATACAAAACTGGATAGGATAGGATTAAGATTCTCACTCAAGTGTGGACACCATCTTATCTTAGAATCTCCTGACCCAGATGATATCTGAGTGGCTGGAAAGGAATGACAATAAACCTGAACTCAAACTTGACATGTAACTAGAACCCAGACAATGAACCGAGACTGTGTCCACTGATCGAGGGAGCCCATGTTGAACAATATGCCATGCACTGATTGTCCCACTGACCCCCACCAGGGAAACACATTACCGAATGCTAACTCATACTTCCCAACAGCAACACATGCAAGGTACCGCTCTGTCTCCTACTCCCCACCCAGTCCCCATGACGACCAACTCCCCCGCAGTTACAAATGCATAGTTTTTTGACTCATAGCTCCTCTGTATGAGACACCCCTTTTCAATACATCCCTGAACGGAGCAGTATCTGTGGCTATTTCTGTTGTGGCAACACACAAAGAGATGATGGACGGAGCGCTGAAACCTTTCAGACATTCACCCCCAGTCACAGATCTGGGTTGAATCCATAATCATTCTTTAGCTCACTTCGCCACCCCAGTTCAGACACAGCTATATTCAAATCAGTGTTGACCCTGTGCCTCATAGGAACAGTCCAAACTGCCAAGCTCGGTCTTCCCTGGACCGGAAACAAGCATCCTGGGACCGCTTTAGGGGTAACACCCCTCATCAGCCTGGCTAAGTTGAATCCAGTGTCAAAGTGAACAAAGTACCCAAGTCTGGGCATACCCTGCCGAATTAGGGCAAACAAAGCAAACACAAAGAGATGATGGACGGAGCATTGAAACTTTTCTGACACTCACCCCCAGTCACAAATCTGGGTTGAATCCATCATCGTTCTTTAGCTCCCTTCACCACCCCAGTTCAGACCCAGCTATATGCAAATCCGTCTTGACCCTGTGCCTCATGGGAACAGTCTAGCCCAAACTGCCAAGCCAGGTCTTCCCTGGACCGGAAACAAGCATCCTGGGGCTAGTTCCAGGGTCTGTTGTGTCTCCATGAATGGGCAGTCCTGCACAGTTCCCCACTGCTTACTGTTGACAGAGCAACAACTCCAAATGACCACTCTGTTCAGTTGTGGACTCCCCCAATGACTGAGGTTTGTAGAAAGGGCTTGAGAATGAGGAACATATTTTGATTTGTTTTCTCCTAGCTAATATGTTTTGATGTATCTTTTGATCATTTGATATTCTGCATTTAATTTTGCACACTATACAAGAAGATCTTTGCGGAATGCGATTTGCACACAGGGCCAGGGATGCTCGCAAACTTCTGGACTAGCACTGTACATATGCCCCATTTATACGCCCAATGCGGACATTTTGTCTTTCTATATTCTTGAATGAGAAAGCTATGAAAATGTACCTTCCCCCTCTGTTTCCCTCCCCTTTGCTGTTCTCAATAAAGAATTGAACTAGAGAAGAAATAGGGGTACAGATTCATCCTGGAACAAATTATAACTGGCTACCATTTTCATAAAAGTTCCATTACTCTTTTCAGATAGTAGTTTGAAAATAAATGCATGCAATTCTATGGTGTTTGCATATATTCCTGGAATATGTCTGCTTCCGTGCTCTGTGTGTAAGATTGTACACGCTGGTTGGTGTACACACGTGATGTTGGGAAAACAGTGACATTTTACAAATATATTTTTCTTTTTGTTCCACCCTGTGAAAATAGGAGCATTGATGCAATATCCTCACACACTGCACACTAGTATGGGCATACCTTAAAATGTATGAGAATGCTCACAAATGTAAAACTGTCATACAGTTTGCCTCATTTTCATAGAATGTTGCTGGCCACTTTTTTGTGTCCCTTTCCTTGGAACACAGACATGATTAGTTACCTCCTAAGAATGTTGTATACCCACTCATGCATAATATGCATATTTCTGTCCATATAAGTTAGATCTAATTATTCTTCTGCATGTAAAATCCATTGCAATTCTGGTCCACAGCATGTATTGCAATAAAGAAGTCAATCAATTGTATAATAAAGCATGCAAGATTCTGAGGATCCTGAAAAAATCAGAACATTATTTTTTTTAAATATGTTATCAGGAGGATGCTCACAAAAATATTTTTACAATGAGATGTGGATGGCCTTGCTGAAAAATGGGTGTGGGTAGTCATCTGGGGAGGGGCTGTGTTTCTGTGGTATCCCAGATTAACATCTTAAATGTGCATTTTACACTCTATCTGTAAAATAGAATCTGACTTAGACTTGAATAATGAGAAGATTCTTTCTTCTCATTTGCAGACTCTACTGCTTTGATGACCCATAATATAATAGCCTCTCTGACTTTCCCTTTGCTTTTGAGAAATATATCAACAGAGTGGCCCTTTGGTCATTGAACTTACACCTAAACATTGGGCTAAGCCCATGGAAAGTTTCCATACCAAAACATTGTGCTAAATACCTTATTTATTTGTTTGATTAGATTGAGATCCACTCTATTTGTGGTGGAAGTTGACTTCAATTCAGTTCAATGGCAGATTTATTTGATTTTTTGTGCAAAAATCATAAAAGCATACAATCTAAAACATCAATATTACATGATAAAAAAGTGTGTAGGGTAGTTTTAAATACACGTTACTCAATAATACAGCATTTGATTGCAATACTAATTACAATTAACCCTGGGTGTAGTTCGCGTAGCCGTGCTTCGCGAAGCTTCGCGAAGATGTACTTGCACTACACGACCTTCGCGTAGGTTCGCGAGCTTGCGTAGCTGCTTGGTGTCCCCGTTCGCGATGGCTTTTTCTTGTTCGGGAGCGCGGTGAGCGTGTTCGGGGAGCTGTTTGCATGCTCGGGGGATATATCTCGCGATCTTACCCATGCGGTCGACAACGGGCGCGACCATCTTGTTTTTCAATTTTCCCGCCCGCTCGCGATGCCTATTTCCTTTTCCGGGTCGCGGATAGCGTGTTCGCGATGTGCATTGACGTGTTCGGGAGCGCATTTTACTTGTTCGCGATGAATAGTACATGTTCGCGAGAAATATCGCGCGTACTTACCCACGCGGTCGCGAATGGGCGCGCCCATCTTGTTTTTCACTCTATGCTCTGGTTCTGGGCCTACTTTTGTATCTTCCCTTTATCTGTTCAATCCTTTGTCTTTAAAACATTTTTTCTGACTTTTTTTACTTATTATCTATCTCTCTCTTTGCCTAAGTTTATATTTTGCATTTTATTTCTACTTTTACTGTGTTTTTGGTACTTTTATAAAGTTCTTTCTATCTTCTTCCCCCTAACGTTTTTTCCCCCTTCTAACTTTTCTTTTACGCCTCCCACCCACCCCAGAACCATCGCCAAGGGCACACTGAGTGCCAAGGGCAAGGGACCTGCAGGAGCAGAGAAGGGCCGCCTGCCTTGCGGCAGAATGCGTCCTGCAGGGGTGCAGGCCCGGCAACTGTTTGGGGAGGAGGAGGTGGCCGCCCTTGTTTTTTTCATCCAGCGCCACTTGACATTGGCAGCTGGCGGCAGGCCCAGCTCCGGGTACGCTACCCAGGAGCGGCACCGTCGGTGGGCGAAGGTGCGCCGGGCTGTGTTCCGGTGCTCTGGTGTCCGACGCACCCACAATCAACTAGCCCACCGGTGGTCCGACATCCTGGACCGGGAGCAGGACCTGTTGGACCTGCTAGGTGTCGAGGTCGTCGGGCTTGGTGAGTAACTTATTGTGTATATTAAATTTGATGAACAACAAGATTACTGCTGCGTGCTAAGCGTTGCTGGTAAATTAAGTTCCAAAAAGCAAAATGTTCTTTGATTTAAGGACCCAGGTGCTCGGTGGTACTCTTACTTGTTTGTAACTTAGTTTGCGCTAGCTTGTGCTGATGCTGATTATGTAAGAGTTTATTTTACAGAACTCAAGTTAGGTAATGCGATTTGCTAGAGAGACTCTAGTCCTTCCATTGTCCTACTATGAAATAGTGGTGGATGGTTATTGGATACTAGGTTTAGTTTGTTGGTATTAGTTAATAATTGTTTTATGCGGTCTGCGTGACGCCTCCTCTGTCACTGAGTGCTGCTTACCCCAGTCCTCCGTCGAACCTTTTTTTACTTTGTTTAGTGAGTGGTAGGCTTAGCATGGTCAGTCAGTAGCAGAACTAGATCAGAATCATGCAACCAACCCACAATTTGTTGTATGTATGTATGCACTAATGTATGCATCTGTCCTCCATCTCATCTATGCATTTGATGGCCGAAAAAAAATGGAAATGCAGACTTAGTGGACAATTGGCCCGTCTGGAAGAGGTGGTGTAGGTCAGGTGGTACTTACTAGGCTTCGTTAGTATTTGTAATCAGAATGATTATGGAACACTGGAGTGTTCATAAATAAGTAGACGATCCGTGAATGCAGGAAGAAGCCAGTAGTCGATCCATCTGATTAGATAGGTCAATTTTATTGCAATTGTTGTTTCCTAAAATGTTGTTTGACTTTTTTTCAAAATGATTTATTATTATTTCTTTCACAGCACTCCTTAATGTTTGTCTCTTTCTTTATTATATTTTACATGATCATCAGCACCACCCAGGGGCAAGAAGACGGGGTCGGAGTCGGCGGGGGAACCAGAGGACCGCTCCTCTAACCAGGCTCCTGCTGCTGGCCCCAGTAAGTCCCCCAGTGGTTATACTGACATTTATATTTCCCTAACTTTTACTGCATCTTTTTTTTCCGAACTATAATATATGGTTCCACTTTCTAATTCTATTTTTTACAAAAGCTTACTTCTTTGACCTTGACTATCTGTTTCCAAATTCTGTTTATCCCTGCCTCTAACTAAGTTGCTTCTAACTGCCTCTGCTATGACTCTCTGTACTACTACTACTACTACTATTATATTACCCTGTCTGTAGCGAAGCTTGCACAGTTGCCCACTCTTTATAGAAAGTTTTATTTGGAATAATAAAACTCTGATTGACCAATAGCTCTAGCCACTGTGTCCTGTCCTTTGGGTTGTCCTCTTCAAGTCTTCTCAATGTTGAGGCTTTGACAATTACCACAAACAAAATGGCCAACCAGATATTTGACTAGTATTTTTGATCGGATAGTACATGATACTACTCTTGTCTAGTGATTCTGCAGAGCCACATACAGAACTATGCACAACAAAATAGGATGTTGCTGATGGGAGGTTGGACCTTACTAATCACACCTCAGTCCGAAGAACCCAGGATGCCCTGACCGACTAGCTATAGTGTCTCACATTAGGGTCCCACTCGCGACCCCCCCCCACGAAGAAGATACACAATGTTGATGATGACTGAGACAGACAACCCAGAACATAATAACACCATTTTGCTCACTCACTTGTGTAAGTCCACCCCACCACACCAAATACAACAGAGTCTATGTGTAAGTTCAAAAGGTTGATTTGAAACAAGTATCAAACTCTGTACATCGTTAATATGAAATTTAATTTACTACAGCCATAGTCAATAAGCCAGCAAAAAGCCTAAGATTAAAACAGTAAACATTTACAAGTGCATGACAACACGAACAAGAGCCAAGATCTTTAGAATTCTGGAAGACCCCTCACGGTAGAACGTAGAAATACTGGTTACATGATACATCATCTTGCATCATAATATGTTCTGTAAATCTCTGGTTTGTAGAAGGGAATCTTCCGCCTATTATATGAGAAAAATGCTGCAAGTTAGCCGTTAGATAGTATACTGGTGAATGCAAGCATTTTGCAGTCATGGCAAAAAGTGTAACATGTATGTGATGGCTAAGCAATATGAACTAAACAAACTCAATAAGTGGTTTTTTTTTTGACCTCTTCACTTGTACGCAACAGTCAAGTGGCCTCAAAGGCATCTACTGCACATGTCAATAAGCTGGCAGGTATAATTAAATATGCGCCAAAAGAGTAGCAGTCGACATGATGAATCTAAAAGGGTTACACATGGCTCAGGCTAACTTTCAAAAGAGTAGACTAGGACTAGATGACCCTAGGAAGTGGAACCATATCTAGATGACCCTAGGAAGTGGAACCATATCACTACTACTAGTGTCTGTCTACTGACTGTACTTACTGTCTAGTGTTGATGTATGTTGTATGAACTTTTTTTTCACTGTTCCAAGTGAACACTTAAAATAGGGGGAGGTTTCCAGGCATCTAAAAATTTGTGATGTTTTTTTCTAGGCACACCACCATCCACCAGTGCCGTTGGGGCCAGCGATGCGGCCATTCCGGAGGGGGCAGGCGAACTGGCAGCACCTGCAGGAGAGACAGGGGGGGATCCAGCAGCAGTGGTCGGCGGCGGTAAGTTATATTCATCACTTCTTGACATTACTACTAGATGGAAGTGTGTTCACTATTTTACTGTACTGTGCGACTTATTATTATACAACGGTTGAAGAAGACACCCTTTACTTAGCATTAGCAGCGTGAGTAAAGTAACCAATGGCCTCTTCTATTTGACTCCAAAATCAGCTGTGAAGGTTTTATGGAGAAGACAAACTCAGATCAGATGACCTTGATGGATGTGTTGAACAATGAGGGAAAGAACTAAGGGTCGAAGGACGGGCGAGATAAATAATATGACTGACTGGCAGAGAAGGATATGTTGTTGGAAGCATGCATAGGTGGCTGATAGTAATCAGATCAGATGCATGGGTTGTTGAAGGATGGGTGGAATGTTAAAGAATGCCTGCCTGGGAGGGCGACACAGTATGGGTGGATAGTGCTAGATAGCAAAAATCAGCGTTGTTTGGTTCAAATTCAAAGCCAGGGCAAGCAAGGAAGGAGCGGAAGCATGGGTGGTTGTTGGTGAAACCAACTAAGTATGAGAGATATAAAAAAGAAGGATAAACGTTTACTTTAATGGATGTATGTCTGGATGTACTATCATCAATAGACAATATAGGTGGAAAGTGTCACTGGAGATTCTTACTTTGAAGAAAATGTAAAAGAAACTGCACGACAGTAGCAAAGCCTAGGGGAATATAGGTAGTATTATCAGAATACAGTACACTTGCAGTAGTTTGCAAGCACGTCATATATATTTATATATATATATATTATCAAGCGGAAGCCCCTTCCTCCCACTCTGGGGACCACTCCCTACCTATTGTTATTAATGTATTTTCGATTGGGGCAGCTGGCCTGCAAAGGGTGGCCTATCTGTTGTTTATGGTTATTGGTTACACAATCAATGAAAGCAAAGTACCCTCTGCAGTAGCGGTTGGTGGTGGGAGTGTTGGCGGGCGGTGACATGGGGAGGGGACGGGTGGGTGGCACTGGCGAGTAAACTGTGTATTATGGCCAAATACAGGTAATCAACATAAAAATAAATAAAATTATTTTCAATGTGCGCACTGCACCGCCGAATGCGATGCAGTGCGTGCAACAATTT
Organism: Triturus cristatus; assembly: GCF_964204655.1. Taxonomy (NCBI): domain Eukaryota; kingdom Metazoa; phylum Chordata; class Amphibia; order Caudata; family Salamandridae; genus Triturus; species Triturus cristatus. Next base: position 770,399,880 of record NC_140585.1, read on the forward strand.
ATTTTTTAATGTAGTGTTAAATTACCTGTGATTGTCCTTAATCCATAGTTTACTATCCCCACCCTGCACCTTCCCACGTCACCGACTCACCGCCCGGCAGCACTCCCACCACCGACCGCTACTGACCTGATGTCGTATCGTATTAGCATCTATAATATGAATATAAGCAATGATCATTGGATCAGATAAATAATCAGCCTTTTTGTAGTACCTATGGCAGGGTGTAAGTGAAATTGTGCATGCCATTTGCCCTCATGTAACAGAGTATGGCCAGTGCCAACGGCCATAAGGCGTCATACAAAAATATGAGCTTCCTCACCTGCAGACAGTAGTAGTAAATAAAACTAACGTGAGTCTGCATCATGTGGCTCATATCTGTTTCTCTTGGGTGCAAGCTTAGCTGACTGAGCTGGCATGCCGGCTACAACAAGGTTATGTAATTGGGCTGAACTACAGATAAGAACAACACGACTGGTGTACCGGAGTACATAGTACGATTATTATGTTGGAAACTCCCACAAATGTTAGAGTCCAAGGAAGTAGGAGTAGAGATACTTACCACCAAATCACAAATGTTATGAACTGTGCTTGCTAGTGATACTGTGACACTATGTGTTGAATGATTTATTGTTTCTGTTTTGCTAAGAGTATTGGCTACAACATGTTATTTTTCTTTCTTGATATAGATACTCCTTCCACATCCACTAAACCATCAAGGAAGGAGTTGGCCGCTAGGGCCCGGCGCCGGAAACTGGAGGCCATCTGCGAACATTATCGCCGGCTGGTGGCTCAGGCGGAGGAGGAGGAGGAGGCGGCTGCAGCTGCAGCCTCCTCCAATGCCCCGGGCCCCCAGTCAGGCCCTGCCTCCACTTTCACGGCACCGTGGTCCGGCATCCGCCCGCCGCCGCACCTCGATTTCAAGCACTGCTGCCCCCCACCCTGCATGTAACTGCAGGGCATTTCGCCGCCAGCTGCTCCGCCGGATGGCCCGCTTAGAGGAGAACATGGAGGAGCGGGTAAAGATCCTGGTCGACAAACACCTTAAGGCCCGCCGACAATAGAGGACCTCGTCATTTGCCCCTTTTTTAATTCCTTTTGTTGGTGGGTGGGTTTTTGGGCGTTGGGGATTCTTTCGGACATTGGGACTCTTCAACTTTCGTTTCGTTTTGGACATTGGTTGGGGTTAGGAAGGGGGTGGGTTAGGTCAGAGTGGGATAGTTTATTTTTGTTAGGGGATATCAAATTATATACTATTTACTATTTACTTATACGAAGCTAATATTTTGTGGTGGGTTACAGTTTTTCGAATTCAATCTAAGTTACATGGTTTGTTACTTTGTTTCCGTGCTGCTGCATGCCCACAGCCAGTGTTTGATTTAACAGATCTGCCGATTTTGTAACACACAAACCGATAGATGCAGTACCCCTCACTAAGTTATTTTTAATTGTCATAATAGTACTGTCAGTCTCTCCTCCTAGTCCATACCTCCCACCAAACTTATCTTACCTGTGATTGATGATGATGTTCGGCACACTGATGGCTGCATGGTTGGTTTCCCAAATTAACGGACAAGATGCCATTATTGTGGTGGTAGTAGTAGACACTGGCAATAGCATTTGAAAAAAGAAATAGAAAGTCACTTGACTGAGAGACTGTGGGAGGAGTAGTAGAACAGAACACAAAGTAAACTACAGCATGGATGGGCAAGCAGAAGAAGATCCTTGCCCTGCCTTAGTTGAAATTCAATTAGTGTTGCTTTCACCACATCTGCCCAAGCAAGCGTGTGATCAATTGGTGTACATTTAATGTAGTCATCACATCACACCTCAATATAAATCACACAGCCCGGGGGAAGAGTGTTAGGGATTGATGAATGGATGGGAAGTGGGGTTTTGGGAAAGGTTTGAGAAAGTAAAACAGACAGTATGCATGGACACAACAAAAGTAAAACACAATCTTGTAAGACGACCATGATCCATTATCAAAGAAATCAAAGTATAAAGTGATAAAAAGCAAATGCATGCATGCTGAGGAAGAGAACTTGATGGTTAATGATAATGAGTTGTACTTACTATAACTACTATTACCCAATGAGACAGTACAGTCAGGGAAGAAATTGAAATGTGCCTTGCCTGTTTGCCGCCCTCAGAGCTCAGACCGAACCCAATTACATGCTGTACCAGGCTTACTTTTATTTTTCAAGCTAGCAAAGGAAATTAAAAAATAGTTGTAGGGATCAATTACCAAACAAACCACAACACACAGTCGTAATGATTGAAGAGAAAAAAGCAATCAAATAAATTTAAAGACAAATGATGAATGATACTAAAGTTACTGTATTATCCTGGTCCAAATGTGGAGTTGCATCATTCTCATCATTCCTCTTGGTCCTCCCTTCCATGGACACTCCGCACATCAATCTTGGGTACCACTGCCTGCCTGATGTGGATTGGTAAGGTAAGTGTGAGCTGTTTTTCCCACTCTAGCACAGGTTAAAGGACGGCCTGTAAGTGTAGATGGAAAAACAAATGGGGTATTGAAAAATTACTGCATTTAAAACAATAAACTCAATTACAGTGGAGTGCAAGACGAGAAGACAACACTCTGGAGAGAACACTTTCACTTTCAGACTGAGGCAGCTTGTATAGGATACATAGTGTCTACTCTACAGCATTAAGGTACAACAACAACGGGACAGGACTCAGGAGCCAGCACAAACACAGAACAGGAGAACCGCAGCACAGGCCAGGCACCCTACCCCTTACTTACATTTTGACCGAGCCAGAGAAATGTCATAGGCACTGCAGCAACCTAGCATTTTCCAAATGAAGTGACTAAATCAATGCACCACTGTCCCTCATACCACTACACTCTACTTCAGTCCACACCACTACACGGACATCTAGCCTAGGTCTGCTGTGGTTCTTGTTCAAACTGTTTACCTTTTAAGTCAGGCCATGAAACGCAGTTATTCCATCAATTTTCTCCGATCCAACTAACTGTGTGCAAAGATAGTATGCTCAGCAGTATCATGATGATGACCGTGTGGTACATATTCTCCAACACCAACTCAGTCTGTAGTGACTGATTAAGTTTATAATATATTCCATATTACAAAATTGCAACGGATATTGGCCGGCACCTGCAGTGGTAGGAGTACAATGTGGTTATTATTAAACAACAAGGAAACATTAACACACCTGAGTCACTTTTACTTTGTCGATAAACTAGTATAGTTCTACTTCATGCACAATTATTCGTAGTCTGCCAGCATCCAATGCAATGCATGCCACCATCATTCACAATAATCACTCATTACCTGTCTTGGTGTTCTCAGTGATGAGTTTCTTTCGGCGTGGAAACAAAATGGAATATAGCTGGAGTCACGTTTCACTTCTTATGGAGGGGCTGTTAGAGGCAACATGTATTGTACTATTCTCCATCTCCATCCAATGTCTGGCTTGCTTGAAATGTACTTATGGAGAGTAAGGAAGATGGAGCAGGACCCTGAGGAGTGGACAGTTATGCACAGACGTGCAACTCCAATAGGGAAATAAAAAGAGGAGACTGTTGATGGATTTGTTATGATTAGATTTTGAACCAGAAAAACAGATACACAGTCACACACAAATAAAGGAAGGGAGAACAATTTGAAAGCCTAGTTGTCAGGGAAGAGGAGCTCATCCTCAAACTCTGGTGGTTCGGACAGAAGTACGTCTAACAACCCACTACTTATGTCATCGAAGTCGCTCTCCTCTTCCTGCTGTGATTCACGTATTTTGTACTCCGGTGGTATAAAGTGTTGATTCATTTTGATCATGGTTAACCTCTCAACGCTTTTGGGCGAGAGACTGGTCCTTTTGACAGTAACAATGGCACCAGCAGCACTGAAAACACGCTCTGAAGAGACACTTGCAACAGGGCACCCCACATACTTTATCGCCAGCCTGCTGAGCACTGGCCATTGGCTTCTTTTCCCATACCAATACACCAAGGGGCTTTGCTCCATGAAGACCTCTGTTGTGTCATCTAGATAGGCCTGAACCATCCGCTCAATGTTCAGGGGTGCTTCGATTTCCTGGGCCTCTTTTGCCTTTGCATCAGTCATGGACGTACAATACCCTTTCCGTAGAAACCAATCACCTGCCGTTTTTTACATGTGCCTGATGATCCTGTTGGTGCTGTTGATGTTATTGCTGGCAGTGTTGTTGACTGCTGGGAGGCAAACACACTGCTCTTGGACTCTGAAGTAGAACTTTACTGTGGGTGCCCTGCAGTACTTTTTCTGCCCTGGGGGGCGGGCCTCTAATTAAGATCCTTTCGTTTTCAAAGTCAGTGGCTTCCTCAGCTATCAAAGTTTTGTACTGGGCAACATCCACTTCTGAAAAAGGAATTACTTCATTACTGTGCAGCAATAATTTGTAACGTGGATCCAAAATTGAGGCAGTAATGTAATGTGGATGTGACACAATGTTATTTTGAATCCTTGTATTGTCAGATAAGCGAGCGACTAAGGTGTCTGCCAAATATTATGTGTCTACTTTGTCATCCACACCTGCGTACATTTCTAACACCTCCTTCAGCTCTTGCTCTAGCATGTACAACAATGGGATAGCTTGGCCCATAGCACAGTCCTCCCTGCTCACTTCACGTGTGAAGACCTCAAAAGGAAGTAGCATCTCTGTCAGGCATTTGACGAGGTCCCATTGGGCCATCTCAACTGTCATGCCTTTCACAGTAGGATCCCCTGACCTTTTCATGACATAAGCATTAAGTGGTATGTACTGCTCAAACAGATGCTCAAGCATGTAATACGTTGAGTTCCAACGTGTTGGCACCTCCTGGGTGAGTGCTTTGACTGGCATTTTATGCTCACGTTGAATGACCCTCAGCTGCTTCCGGGCTTTAAAAGAATGGTTGAAATGTGTGCATATTCTTCTGCAGGTGGTCAGTTAGCTGCTGACTTTGCTTTCATTTTTCAGAAAGTCCTGAACAACAATGTTAATGCAGTGTGCCCAACATGGCACCATAAAATAGCCACCATCTTTCATGGCCCTAACTACATTACTGCCATTGTCCGTGGCAACAAAACCAATGGTAAGAATTTGAAGTTATGAGGCCCTAGGATCCCGGGTCCTGGAGAGTATTGCTCAGTTCCATTAAAATGACTTCTCGAGGGAGCAGACTCAAGGCGCTGGACCTCTATGGCCTTAAAGATTCATGGGTTTTTGTAGTAGTGAGTCAGATACCCTCTCTCTTGTAATAAACCATATTCAGGCTTTGAGTAGAAACAGAAAGTTCTTTTTATTCGTGGTTTGAATGAACAACAGAATCAAATGAACATAGACAGCCAACACGTGTTTCGCCCCCTAGGCTCAGTTGAGGCTGGGGCTTTCTCAAGGCTGTGCGAGGATGAAGGAAAAAAGTACGAGAGGGAATTAGTCCTGAAAAAAATCAATAAGTGTGCTAAGAGAAGTTAGTGTGACCACTCCCTGTGATTAGAGGATGTGTTTAGAGAAGAGGAGAGTGAAGGCGTGATGTTAAGCCCTGCCCGTGAATATAGATGAGTCTAAGTGTGACAAGATACTTCGAAGGTATAGTGAACAGGTTAGTTTTATTTAGCTACTATTCGTTCTGAGGTCGCGTTTAAATAGGCTTGGTAACCTATGAAAGGAGAGAAACGCTGTGCTCGAAAAAGTTGGTTGAAGTTGGTGGAATATAGAGTCCAATACCCAAGAACTATGAGTAGGGCGGAAGAGTGCAAGCATATTTTTACCTGGGGATGCACTTGCAAATTATTTTCGATTTAGAATATCTCAAAAGGTCATAATATCTTCAATATCTTGTCATTCTTTCCACAGGTTACGTGTAAAATACAGGTAAACCAGCCTCTGCATAAGACAATATATATGTATACAGAAACGAAAATTCAAACAAGCAAAACATACAATGATATTCAGAGGTAGTCAGGCAAAGTAATTATTTGTACAATTTGCATTCAACCAACTTTTTCGAGCACAGCGTTTCTCTCCTTTCATAGGTTACCAAGCCTATTTAAACGCGACCTCAGAACGAATAGTAGCTAAATAAAACTAACCTGTTCACTATACCTTCGAAGTAACTTGTCACACTTAGACTCATCTATATTCACGGGCAGGGCTTAACATCACGCCTTCACTCTCCTCTTCTCTAAACACATCCTCTAATCACAGGGAGTGGTCACACTAACTTCTCTTAGCACACTTATTGATTTTTTTCAGGACTAATTCCCTCTCGTACTTTTTTCCTTCATCCTCGCACAGCCTTGAGAAAGCCCCAGCCTCAACTGAGCCTAGGGGGCGAAACACGTGTTGGCTGTCTATGTTCATTTGATTCTGTTGTTCATTCAAACCACGAATAAAAAGAACTTTCTGTTTCTACTCAAAGCCTGAATATGGTTTATTACAAGAGAGAGGGTATCTGACTCACTACTACAAAAACCAATGGTAAGCCCTCTTGGTCGCAGCCACTCAAACACCTTGCTGTTAAATTCATCCAAAATGTTTGCAGCAGTATGAGATTTCTCCATAGCAAACATGGCTACAGTTGCATGTTTGCGAGTGTCTTTCAAAATCTCAGCGGTGTCAACAACACCGTCAGATATCTTATCTTTAACACCCGAAAAAGAGACCCAGTGTGCAGTGATGCACATGTAATCAGTGGCTTGGCAACTGGTCAACATGTCTGTTGTCAGGTGTATACTCTGAACAGCACTCTGGCTTTTCCAAGCAATTCCAGCACGTCGTGATGTAGTGCTGGAACAGCAACTCTTGCGAAATAGTAGCGGCTGGGAACTTTCCATTTTGGGCAGATGGTGGTCACAAATTCAAGAAAACCCACCCCTTCAACAAAAGAAAAAGGGAGAAGGTCCAGTGCTAACATTTTAGCCAGCTTTGCATTGTACAAACGTGCTATTGGGTGGTAGCGTTCGTACTGCCCCTCCGGCCTACTAAACATGCTAAGAATGGTAGGCTGCATGGTATTCCTTCTTGTGGTCAACATCGCACTTTTTTGGCCAGCAGTACTCCTTGGTGTCTCAGGCTGACTCTTACTCTTGTGCCAATGAGATGTGGCTGAGGATGTGGGCATTACCACTGCAGTGCTGGGGACAGGGCTACTTTGTGTACCACTACCACAGAGAATGTCTCCCTCTTCTTCCTGTTCCACCGTGAGCGGACTTTTCTACTCATTTATGCCCAACAGCAATGGTTCCACTTTTGATAAGACTAAGGGGCTCCTCCCACTGGATTGCGTGGTGTTTTTTCAGATGGGTCATTTGGCCTCCGGTACCATAGTTTGTACCAAGCTTACCATGACTAACAGAGGTATGACAAACGGAAAATATAGCAATGTTCTCCTCCTTTCCGCTAACCGTAAAGAAGTCCCACACTGGGGAGCTTAAATTTTGTCTCCTGCTGGAGGTGCCACTCCCACTTCCAATGCCGGATGAACTGGAGGGTGTGTGTTGAATTTGCTACATCCCTGGCAGCCATTTTGGATAGTGTAAAAATGTTGGTCTCCATCGCCTCAGGCCCGGGAGTGATGTTTGTAATGACTGGCTCATCATCATCATCATCATCATCATCCTGCTCTTCTACATCAACATCCATAAGTGTAAGGCTTTCTGGAACCTTCCTTTTCCCATGCCTGCTCTTATGCTGTGTTTCCCTCTCAGACTCAGTTTGTGGCTTCCAAGTGGCATCTAGATCATCAGAAGGGGGGCTTGGTGAAGAACTTGATGTACTAACCCGCCTTTTCCTTGCTGGAGATTTGGAAGCCAATGGAACTTCTAAAGGAGTGGCTTCCTCTTCTTCCTCTGCATGAGGTTCAATTTCCTGAACTGCCCCTACTTCGGGAGGAACAACAGCTACTATTGCGGGCGGTGGCTGCGGCTGTTGACCACTTATCTGCTGTGTTCCCTCCTGCGTTGATTGTGTACTACTTTGAGTTAGCGATAAGTTTAGTTCAGGCTCAGCATCACTGCTTTCCACCATAAGGCTGGCTACCTCTTCCCCACTCATCTGCTTGGGCCTGGGTTGGTGGGTTGGGCCCACTGATGTGGAGGTGCTGCCCCCAGCTTGGCCCTCCGACACCGCTGCTGCAGGCGTCATTTTTGGTGTACCAAAAAAGGTTTTGGGAGGCACACCAGACTTAAGTAACACTTCCTTCTTCTTCTGTTCCTTCTTCGCCATGGCAACTTTCTTGGTACCGGAGGACCTGCTACCTGCTTTCTTTGGGGGCATCTTCAACAGATGTCAAAACAGCACTCAGTTGCACAAGTTGCAGAGATGCCTGGTCAGGTCACTCACACGTCACGTTGTGTACAGCAGCAGGACGTCGGTATGGCACCACAACGGTGGATGATGATGACACACCTCCTCTGTCTTTTGTGCACCTAAAAGCAAAAAAGCCAGAAGAACATCAGTCAAAAGATCCATAATATATTATATAACTTAGTAGTGTCTGGTGGGTGGTCACAATTATTAAATTTTATGAAATCAGTGAACAACAACAGTATAGCCAGCCATTAAGAGACTGACAAGGCCAGGGATCCTGTTGTATTTGTACTGTGTACACTCAGGAAGAAGAATAGCAAAGAACAAAAACATAAATGTAGTCTAGCCTGTTTGCCCTAAATAAAAATGTGTGCATCTTATGGGATGGATGCAGCATCAGGGAGCAACAACAACAAACCTATACTCAAAAACTAAAAGCATTTATTTACAACACCCAAAAAGTGAAATCTACCCCCGTAAAAAAGTAAAGGCCACATTTTACAATTCAATCCAAAGCCATACATGATGTTGAAATTTAACGCACAACACAAAAACTTTTGTTTAAATTCCATGCACCCGTGATGATTGATGAGTAGTACCCCTGGGTCTACTGTACCACTAGGCCACAAGCTTGGAGGCCTATGCAAAAAGCACAATGCCTGCCTCTACAAAATGGCCGCCACACATGCTCAGGCCACGCACCACAAATATACCAAAGTGATTACAAATGACAGGAACAGGAAGTTGTAGTCTCTGTGGGACTTAATTCCTCTCTCAAAATTATTTTTACAAAAATAAAAGCTTCTCCGTGCTCCAAAACTACAGCTGAATGACAATCTGAGTAGTTTTTTTAGCAAAATGCACAAAATCAGCGTTTTCGAGAAGGATATATGTTGCTCGCGAGATATTGTTTGCGATATTGCAAATGCTGCGTGTTCGGGATCGCGAACTGTACAAAAAGGCTTTATCGCGTGCGTGAACACGCATATTGAGAGCGCGAAAATGAAGAAAACTGTAAGTCCGCGTTGTCGCGCTGTGCAGAGTTACCAAAAGTACGCGAGCTGAATTCCTAGGGTTACCTACTGGCTAAAAAGCCCTATTTATTTAACACACACCCAAAAAATGCTATTCCACCCCAAAAAAACACCTTTGCAATAAAATCCAAAGCCATCCATGGTGTAAAAACAAAAAATCAACAGACAACACAAACTGTAAATTTAAATAACTCACCAAAGATTTGAGGATGACTACCTCTGGGCCTACTGGCAGACTAGGCCACAAGCTTGGAACAGAATGGCAAAAGCAAGCACACTGCTTGGATGGCTCCACAAAATTGCCGCCACACACCCACAACAACAAGAAATGGAAGACAGTCAATGTACGCCTCTGGCAAAAGCACAATGCCTGCCTTCCTAAAATGGCCGCCACACACATGCTCAGGCCACTCACCACAAATAACCAAAAAGTGATTACAAAGGACAGGAACAGGAAGTTGTAGTGTCTGTGGAACTTACTTCCTCTCATAAAAATATTTTCAAAAAAATAAAAGCTTCTCCGTGCTCCAAACCTACAGCTGAATGACAACTTGAGGAGTTTTTTTAGCAAAATGCACAAAAAAAGCGTTTTCGAGAAGGATTTATGTTGCTCGCGAGATATTGTTTGCCAGATTGCAAATGCTGCGTATTCGGGATCGCGAACTTTACAAAAAGGCTTTATCGCGTGCACGAACACGCATATTGAGAGCGCGAAAATGACGAAAGCTGTAAGTCCGCGTTGTCGCGCTGTGCAGTTACCAAAAGTATGCGAGCTGAATCCCTAGGGTTACCTACTGGCTAAAAAGCCCTATTTATTTAACACACACCCAAAAAATGCTATTCCACCCCTAAAAAACACCTTTTGCAATAAAATCCAAAGCCATCTATGGTGTAAAAAAAATAAATCAACAGACAACACAAACTGCAAATTTAAATAACGCACCAAAGATTTGAGGCTGACTACCTCTGGGCCTACTGGCAGACTAGGCCACAAGCTTGGAACAGTCAATGTAAGCCTATAGCAAAAGCACAATGCCTGCCTTCACAAAATGGCCGCCACACACATGGCCAGAAGGACACAACAACAACAAGCATAAGCCAAGGGGAACAAAGAAAAGAAATGCAGGCCTTTATGGAAAAAGAAGCACAGACTAATAAACTACCACCACAAAATTGCCACAAGCCACATGGGCACTCACAGTCACAACAGGCCATGGAAAACAATGAACTGAAGCAGGCCTATAATATATGACCGGACAAGGGAGGCCTGCTAAACAACACAGCTTTAATACAAAAATGAAAATCAACAGGCCTATGAAAGGATTGGAAAGAAGTTACACATCAAGCACACACATCCAACAAAGGTATTTCACACACACACACACCAACAGTGAAATACACCAAAGCCACATTTAGCATTTCAAATAATCCTATGCCATCCATGCCCTACATGGTGTTGAAAATTCTACAGACACCACGAAACATGGACCCATGGGTACCCTACTGGCTGAAATTTCAGAGAAAAACAACTAGGCCCCTATTGAAAGCACAGGCCACCCGCCACAACAATAATTTTAAAAAACAATGAAAAACCCAGAAAAATGTAGGTAATACAAGCCCCAATGAAACAAACACACCAATTCTCCAACTTACTTGTAGTAAATTAAATCTCAAATCAAAAAGTCCTCAAATAAATCCAATCCAATGGTATGATGCAGCAGACAGACACAAAAAGTGATCCTTCCAGCTCCAAATCCAAATGAAAGTGAACAGCACATGCACAAAGCACTGGGAGGAGCCTGCTGGACAGGAACAGGAAGTTGTAGACTCAGGGGCACTTCCTTCCTCTTGAAAAAAAGAGTTAAAAACATTAAAGGACTCCTCCTTACACAAAAGACTACAGCAAAATCACAATCTGAGGAGTTTTTCTGAGCAAAATGATCATTTTAGAGAAGGTTTGATGAAGATCGCAAGATATTCTTCGCCAGATTGTAGTTTTTGCATGTTCGGGATCGCGATCTTACCAAGACAGCCGCCGGAAGTCAGCTCGCGTGCCCGAATGACGTGTTCGCACACTCTCGCGGGCTTGGGCAGCCATATTACAAATCTCGTGGCGCTCGCGAACGAACAGAAAAGCAAGTTTGCGATCGCAGAATAACGGTAAGACTTACCGCGCGCGCTAGAATGAATATTGAGCGCGCAAGGAAGCAAAACTACTACGCTACGCGCTAGATTGCGTAGCAATCTGCAACTTCACGCTCTGTGCGAATCGTGAAGTTGCCTAAACTTCGCAAGCTCCGCGAATGGAGCGTAGTTCAACGCCCAGGCTTAATTACAATTTCGTTTTGTCATCCCCAACAAATTTCATATGAAAATGTATTTCCTACACTTTACAATACTTTAAAAAAAGATGCAATTGGCTTTACATAACATTTATTTTCTAACAATTGTAATGATAAAAGCACTGACCTGCATTGTCTCAATCCTAACAATCTTAAAATTGGTAATATCCATCTCCTTCTTTGCATTACATAAAATTTGCAAAATAATACCACATGCATTGTTGATTGCTAGATTGTTTATCACATGGGAAACTACTTAGGGGTCGATTCCGATACCCGGTCGGACAGCTCCCGAGAGCTGTCCGTAGCCTTACCGTGCGACCGACACGTACCCGTAGCCGGTCCATCCTGCAGAGGAAGTACGATGCGCATAACTGCCAAAAACACGACCGACACGTAGGCTGTGAGTCAAGCTCCATTCTCCGTCCGAGCCGTAACTCCTAACGCTGAACCGAGTTGCCCGGAAGCAGTATCCATAGCAGTTTCCGCTGGACAAGTACGATGCATACTTCCTACGCGCCGGATGGGTCGCCACGTATGGCATGTCACAGCATCCGGAAAACAAGCATATCAGCTACGATTCGCGCCACAACTCAATCCACGGCTACAAGACGGACCAGCTTGCAGCGGGTATGAGATGGAGCAACAAGCAGCGTGTACGACACGAACACATCATGAATCCCATCGCGCAGGTCATACCAGTACTCCACATCTATGACCGGATCAGGAACTGACGCCGACGGCACAGGCGGTAAGTCAGACACCTACCACACAAACAAACGACACATACCCACAAAATGGCACACACACACTGGGGATCCACATCCTGGCCTCAAACAACAGGCCACCATAGGGGTTGTATGGCCAGTACCACTACCACCCCCACCCATAGGGCTTATGCTCCCCAGCACTCCTGCCACCCCCAGCCATAGGGGACCTGTTGCCCATCACCCCTGCCACCCCCACCCATAGTGGACCTGTTGCCCATCACTACTGCCACCCTCATCCATTGGGGACCTGTTGCCCATCACCCCTGCCACCCCCACCCATAGGGCTTATGTTCCCCAGCACTCCTGCCACCTCCAGCCATAGGGGACCTGTTGGCCATCACCCCTGCCACCCCCACCCATAGGGCTTATGTTCCCCAGCACTCCTGCCACCCCCAGCCATAGGGGACCTGTTGCCCATCACCCCTGCCACCCCCACTCATAGGGGACCTGTTGCCCATCACTACTGCCACCTCCACTCATCGGGGACCTGTTGCCCATCACTACTGCCACCCCCACTCATAGGGCTTATGTTGCCCAGCACCACTACCACCCCCACCAATAGGGCTTATTTTCCCCAGCACTCCTGCCACCCCCAGCCATAGGGGACCTGTTGCCCATCACCCCTGCCACCCCCACTCATAGGGGACCTGTTGCCCAGCACTACTGCCACCCCCACTCATAGGGCTTATGTTGCCCAGCACCACTACCACCCCCACCCATAGGACGTATGTTCCCCAGCACTCCTGCCAACCCCAGCCATAGGGCACCTGTTGCCCATCACCCCTGCCACCCCCACTCATAGGGGACCTGGTGCCCATCACCCCTGCCACCCCCACTCATAGGATGGATGATGCACCACACATCCATCATACTCCAACATTAGGCATGTCAGCAAAATACATCCCCCCTAACATCATGACAACAGTGTGTAGTCTGTGACAAATGCCCACAACAGTGATTATAACTTCGAACATACAATGTAACTAACAGCACATATGTGACCAACAAATGAGTGTGCCCTACACAAGGCAAGAATCCCTATAGCACTGTGTCAATGTAAAAAGAACACACCCTCACTGTGTGGAACAAAAGTTAAGTGTGAGCTTCTAAACTGCAGCATATGTTGAGCATTGTCTTCACAGTGACCAAAAGGTAAGTGTCATCATGGGCAAAGCTGCAAATAATAAACAGCATGTATGATCCCTGCTCCCAACCACATTAAACACTTCTGGGCAAACTAGTGGTTATGTCCCATTCCCACAGAGATGTGGTGAGGCTAACAGTGCTGTGAAAACCTAACACACTCTCGGCCATGTGCAGACAAGCACCACACATGGGGGCTGACAATGCATACAGTGTACAATGACACAAGAGCAGAAATGACCATCACCAAGCATACACACATCTCGAAAATAGACACACTTATCAAAACAACCTGTGTAGACTGTAGGTGTCAGCTCACCAACTCTCATTCCATGCCAGCAATGGCACCTAACAACCAGTATGAATGTGCACAATGATGTGATATGACTCACAGGGACAGCAGGGAAAATCACAGAAACGGCATCCACACAAAGGCCCACAACAGCAATCACAATGCACTGATGCAGATGCACAAACACAAACAGGCAACCTCACACTGCACATCTGACACAGCATGTGTGTGTGTGTGTCTCAGTATCCCCAGGCAACTACACAACACATGAGGGGGGCTGAACCACAGTGACACAGATGGGGACACAGTGCCATACAAAAGTAAACCATCATTGGGACACACTTAGTGGGCACTCAAGCATTGTGAGATGAGAGGGAGCACAGCAGACACATGTGACACAAGCTTGAATGAACACCAACTAACACAGCAAGAGACTGACACACAACAGGGCTACCCCCAGGGACCAAACATTGGGGTGACACAAGCATGCATGACACCTCCACTGTGATGACAAAGGCAGATGTCGTACAAACTGGGAAACCCAGACATGTGTCCTGTTCCACAAACGTACATCACACATACATAAACACAAATCACTCACCATGGCCCCTCATCCATGGACAAACGGGAGCTAGGGGACCATCCATGCAAACATTTACACCAGTCCACCCTCAACACCATACACCCTGAACTGCAACAATGTGCATCTGTGAAGCCCACATGGACAGGTGACATTGCACATGCACCCATGACAAACACAGGAATGTTGGGAGGAACTAAGGTGCACAGACAGATCACACAAGGACAGTGTACAACCCTGGTGAATGACAGACATACTGCACAGTATGCGGTACATGGACATGACGTCAACGCTCACATAACCTTCAGAATCCCTGCCACAGTCCCAGAACAATGTAGAAGCCAAGGAGAACCACAAGGCACACATACTGACACCTCCAACATTGCAGCCATGAACCCGACAAGTGGGAGCAGTCACACACACATACAAATGTTTCAATCACTGAAAGGTACCACCTAGGGACAACTACATGTTTTTGCAAATAAACAAGTGCCTTGGGGAACCCTGACTGTGTCCCATCATCACCACTCAGATTTGACAAATCCCAATGATGATACACCAACTAACAGTAGTATGTCATGCACCCACACATCTGGTAGCCCATGGCAAAGTAATAGGATGAACCCAGTACCACTCAGCAAGCATCAACAACAGGAACATATCAAGGGAACACTGCCTGTGTATGAACAGGGATGTGGACAGACACACATGCCGATACAACACACACCATGGGCCCAGGCTATGTCCCGGGACAACACACTTACTAAGGGGGACCCAACTCCTGTGGAAGCCCAGCTGTGCCAAACATATTCACAGCACATCTCACTCATGTCTGCAGAGCACTTGGGCCGTCAGCCATCAGTTACCACACAATGAAGGCTCTGGTCACAACAGCCTGGGTACTTGAGTCTCCCCTAAGTCATCTGCACATACTCAAAACATATGTCTAGCAAGTTGCACAGAGGACCCAGTTGCTCCTATACCAATGATGTCTACACCTGCAGATCCAGTGGTGATGCGCACAAAGTCTATGGAATAGACAAATTGGACAACGGGAAGCACATCATATGTGCATGGGTGCAAGCCAGAGATGTGACCATGCAAATGAAATGGTCACAGAGATGTCCACAAATAGTTGATCATGACACACCCAGGTAGCTGCAAAGGATGACATGGATACCCACCAGAATAGGATACATATCTCATGGACCACATGGAGTACCTCACAGCAACACGTCAGTATTCAACATTGGAAACCAAGCATTACAGGTGCAAGGGAATGTTAAACATCATCAACAAAATGTACAGCTAAATCAAGGTCACAGGGATAAAGAAAAAAGCTTTATTCAGCATATTAAACGTTAAACGTCCGTTCAAACAAAAGGCCAACGGCCAGTCCATGTCCAAATGCCAAGGAGTGAACTAGAGTAACAACTGTCACACCTTGCTTGCCTGCACTGCTAAGGACCGGGTTCATTCCTTCGGAGGGGCATACATGGGGGCAGGCCAGGCACTGCAGGGACCGGATCAGTGTGAAGCAGAAGGAGGCAGTGAAGAGGTGGTGGATGCAGGCGAGACACTTGCAACTGCAGTGGAGCTGACTGAAGTGGTGGGTGCTGTCACAACTGTAGGGAACAAGTCAGATGGGGTGGGTGCCGGCACAACTCCAGTGGGCAGGTCAGATGGAGTGGATTGGGTCCCCACTGCAGTGCCCAAGTCAGACGGGGTGGTCGTGGACTCCACTGCAGTGCCTACATCCATGGGAGCGGAATGGGGGGCGGGTGAGGTCAGCAGGACGGGGGGACACGCTCCCCACATCAGTGGCACTGACCATCTGACCAGGTGTGGAGGAGCAACTGGTAGGAGGGAAGGGCCTTAGCATTTTGGGGATGATGTATCTGTAGGTGGGGGAAGCCGGGACAGGGAGTGGCAGGGTACCTCTGGAGTGGTGGCCTGAGGGATGGAGGACGGAGACTTTGCCATGGAGCTGCGTGGTGGCGGGGGGGTCAGGCTCTTCCGGCTCTGGGGGGACTTGCGGGTGGGGGTCTCAGTCTGACTGTGCCTGGGGGAGGGTGTCCGGGTGTGAGAGGCACTCCCCTCTGTGTGTGAGGACTTCCTCTTCCCCTTGTAATCAGGATCTGAGGGGTCGGTGGAGAAGAGGCCAAGGTCACAGAGGAAGAGCTTCTGGGGAGATGGGGTTGCAGGTGATGCAAGGGAAGGGGGCTGGGAGGGAGAGGTCTCGGAGGACTGCAGAGTGGTTGTGGATGATTGTGTGTGTGTCTGCAAACCAGCCCCTGTGAGTGTGGCATCAGTCCCCTCCGCTTGCTTGTGTGCACATCAAGCCCTTGGTTTGGGTGTTTGTGTGCTTGGGACAGGTAGGCTGCTAGGAATCGTGGGTGGTGCAGGGGTAGGAGGGGTGTGGGACTGTTGGAGGAGGGACACTGCTGCCGTCAGGGAGGAGGCCATGGACTGATTGGTCCTCTGTAGGACAGACATGCCCTAGGAAATGCCCTCCATGAACGACATCAGTTGTGCCAACAGACGTGTGTGCATGGAGGACCTTCAGCATCGACGTCTGCCCCACATGGATCTGTCTAAGTAAGTCCACAGACTCCTCACTCAGGGCAGCAGGGGACACAGGGGCAGGGGGTGCGGTGCCTGGCACAAAGGAGACATGCTCACGAACACGGGAGCCTACAGGAACCTCTGGGATGGGAGCCGATGGGAGGGTGGTGGTGGTGGTGGTGGTGGCGGTGGCGGGGACAGCCTCACTAGCTGGGGTTTGGTGGCTGCTGACACCCGCCTCCACAAGGGAGTCATCCTCAGAGCTGCTGTGACCCTCAGCTGGGGGTGATGGTGCTGACGACTCCTCTGTGTGGCTCCACTCGCCCTCCGTGCCACTGGGTCCCCCGACTCCTCTCCTTCTGTCCCTGCCAGGCTCTGTGGCTCCTCCTGGTCCATGGAGCTGTCCCCTCCTGTGGCCGTGGATGTATCTGGATAGGAATAGGAAGTAAGAGAACAACATCAGTCACCTGCACCAACTGCACACACCACAGTGAGTACATCACATCACAGGGTAAGCCCTGGCATTATCAGCTGAACACAGCTCAAAGTACCAACACTGTTTAGAATAAGCTAATTGTCATTCCCAACATCAACCATGGCACACATATCCCTCCTTGACTTGCACACATATGTCTGTTGCATGTTGGATACTAATACCCCAATGTGCCGACATGCACCGCCCACACCTCATTTGGACAAGCAAGTGAACATGTAGGAGTATGTCACTGTACACACAGCACATCTCTTGCTACTGACTCAGTACAGGTGTCCGGATTAAGGGATGGGCAGAGACTCATTTCACATGCTTGTGATGCATGCCAGCAACACACACTATGATGTTCTCATGTCCTGATGGGCAATGCCACAATGGGGTGCATGGTGCACACTTGAACACAATGCAGGATCACTCATATCAAGTTAAATGCCATGGCACTGAGATGCCCTGAAAGTCAGTCAACACTGTCTCCTGTCACAGGGGCAGGGCATCCAGACAACAACAATATGCACTGACTCACAATCCTAGCTCAGGGGTAAAGCTAACTCTGCAGATGACCGGCGCACTTGCCCATCCCCTGCAAACAACATATACAGGACCCAGAAGACCCAACATCATGCAAATCAGACATATGAGTCTCTGCAAACACAACTCCCTGTACATTAACACATCACAGTCTGCCATGCATGTAACCCAGCTGAATGAAGGACACAGTTGCATACACCATTGTGCGCTGTCAGATGATCACACACCTATATGTCACACAGGTCTTGTCTCTCACAGTCACATCTCAGATGTCATGCTGACCCTCTGAGTCATGGACATCCCAGTTGTATGTAACAACAAGCCACACCCTAATGACACAGAGGCAGACACCTGAGGGCACATGTCACTAAGCACAACCTGTAATTTGATACACAGGAGTGCGATTACAGAGTGTTTCTAAATGCCCTTGGGGTAGACTGTAGGGGCCACACTTGTGGAACAGATGAGGAGGGAGCATCACACAATTGAGGGTCCTGAGTATTGGACAACCAGACCCAAATAATGTGGAAGTGTGATCAGGCCAAAAGACTGCAATTAGCATGTCAGACTTAGTACGCAGATTAGGCATGGAATTACCCCCTTCCTGTTGCTGTCTGGCCTTCAGCAGCCTATCCAGGTCCGGGAAGACTACCGCCAGTATCCAGAGCATGTGGGGGGTCAGAGTCTGGTGTCCGCCCCTCCTGCATGGAGGTGACAGCTTCAGCTGGACTCTAGCTATCCTCCGGGTCCAGCTCCGAAGGTCCTGCCACCTCTTCTGGAAGTTGCGGATCCGGCACTTGTAGACCCCCACCGAACGAACAGCCCGGGCGATGATCAGCCATATCTCCTGCTTCTGGTGAGAATCAACCTGTGAGGATGAGAAAGTGAAAAGTACATTAACACATATGCCCCAGATTTTTACAGCACACATTTGGATATACATCTCATAATCACAAAGGGAAATGAGTTACACAGGTAGTGCAACCATGGGGAAGGACAAATCCCCTGCGTGTCTGACATTTTAACAATGCCTGGATAGTTTAAGCTTGCACTAATGCACTTTAGCAGCAGGACACCTGTTCATTACATGTACCTACACACTTTGGGGGATGAAAGTACTCAGTGAGTATGCTTGCTACTGGTGTACACACTGCTAGTACTGCTATTCATCCAAATGCATAATTAGGAGGGCAGTGGACTGCACACTCACCTGCTCCCCTGGTTTCCCATAGAGCTTGCTGTACTGTGGAAGGAGCCCATCCAGCAGGGCCTGGTTCTACTCCTCAGTGAATGCTGGGGCCCTCTCTAGAGTACGTGCCATAGCAGGAGCCAGAGGATGCAGGGACAGCAGCAGTGGTAGCAGGGATGTGGTCCAGTAGCATGTAGTGCAGGCAAGTGAGCTCCCTGGGGGCCAGCCAGCCTTATATCTGTGCTGCAGAGGCAGAATATGTGCCATGTGTCCCAAGTGATAGGTCCAACACGGTTGCATTCTATGAATCTGGCCAATCCATTTAAATGTACGACTCGTACACACATGAGCAGGCATACCGGAACAGGAAGCACTACCACTCAATCAATGCTCTGGGGGTCTGTCTTGCTGACATCTCTATCACACATGTGTGTGCACAGTTCCCTGGTTCTGCGCATGATGCCTACATTATGAGGAGTAGTCGCATTGCAACGCTGATGTCACAGATGCCAGCTCAGCATGCCTGACTTGTCGGTGTGTACTGACTGTTTCTCATTGTGTGTGTTTGTCAATGTTGTATTCCGCACTCCTACAAAACTCAACTACTTGTTCATTTTTGTGTGTGTAGGTGACACCGAATACCCCAACATGCTGTGGTTGCTGACACCCCTCAGGAACCCTGTGACACCAGCCGAGCTGCGCTAAAATGAGGCACATGGTCGGAGCAGGAGGGTGATTGAGTGGACATTCGGCCTCCTGAAAAGCCGCTTTCGCTGCCTGGACAAGATCGGAGGGGCCCTCCCATATGAGCCTGCAAAGGTGTGCAAAATAATCCTTGTCTGTGCATGCTACACAACATGGCAGTGCGGAAGGATGACGATGACCAACCTCCGGCACCTGTGGAGGATCCCGGCCTGGGCCAAGATGCCAGTGATGATGAAGATGAGGGTGACGTCCGCTCACATCTCATCAACAACTTCTTCACCTGAATGTGAGTTTCAAGGGTTGTTATGTCAATGTATGGAGGTAGCCTGGTATGTGTTGTGGCAGCTCTGTTGCTGTCTGAGTGTGGCTGTGTGCCACTTGACTGGATTAGTGCAGTGATGTGTCCATTCATGTGGTGTGTACTCCACAATAGGGTTGTACTGCTAACTTGTTTTTGTGTAGGTTTCTGTCAGGCTCCACGTAGTCTCTTACCTGAATTACTTGAGACGCCGTAGGAGATTATTCGCAGGGACGCAAGGGACCAACTTCCCAAATTTCTAACTTACAGCAAAAGATTTTTTCCTACTTATGCTATAATTTAGAAACTAGGGAGGAGGGCCTGGTACTGGACGTTAAGGGCGTTGGCTGATGACCTGCAAAATATAAAGAAGGCCTTTTTAGTTTTAATGTAGCCTTTCTCTATGTTTCCTAAAACAAATCCTAGCCACTGGTTAATGCCCTATAAACGATTACATTATTCACTCTAAGGCATACCTGCAAACAGCGGTGATGAAGGCCTACGTCCAGTATTTCTTTCTCTTGTGTAGTGGATTTCTTCTTCAAGGTGGTATGTGAGTCTTTTGTTTAAATCTGTTCTCAATATTATGGTCTAAAAGGAAAAAGCAGATTATTATTTCCTAATACTTCGTTTTAAACCTTTCTTTCTTTTCTACAGACTTTCTTTACTTGGTCTTTGATTTTACTTACTTTTTTCTTTGCAGATGTTCTTTTTAACTAACGCTGCTTCTGTTTTAAAAACAAAAGAATAAACAAAACATAGAAATACCAAGCATTCCTTTCCCTGCTGTTCAAAAGTTATTTACATGCACTCTGAATTAGTGATATCTTTTGGGTACAAAACATCATGCAATGTGATTCAGCGTACAAAATAAACCTTCTCATGTCCAGAAATAAATTAAAGCACTAATTCTACAAGTCTTTTGCGCTTTTTGCAGGTTAGTTCCAACAATTGTATTGTCTTTCCAAAAATTGTCTTCAAGTTTCTGACCTTTCTTGCGAAGGGCGCCAGTGAAGAATTACTTATCTCCTTCTTCCATCTTTCAGGTTAAATGTCGTTAGAAGGACGAATTCCAGACGGACTCCTGCTGATGCTGAAGACATCCGCTTGTTCCGGTAAGAAGACTCCGAGATTCAGACCCAAAACCTCTTCGGAGGAAGAACGGAAGGCAAAGCGCCTTCCAGAACGTTGGGTGCGGCTTATATACTCAGCCGCACCCAACGTGAAAGACGCACCGTTACGTCCAGCGACGGTGCGCTTACACCGAACGAAGCCCTGATGCAGAACGAGCAAAGCACCGTCTTGTCTTGCAGGTGGTGCTTCGCTTCTACACATCCTGCTACACTGCCTCGTCTCTGACTGCAACATTAACAGCCTCAGAATGTCTATGAACATGATGTTTGCACAAGTACACAAAAACGTTCAAACCCAAATCTGCATGTATACGCTCCATGGTGTTTTTTTATGTTACAGAAACCAACACATTATAAAACAACCCAGCAAAACTTATATGCACACTTTTGTCTAATTTACACATCTTTTCATGAGGTGCAGGAGCACGGGATAGGGGAGGGTTTTTTTGTGTACCAACAATATTCGTTGTTTCTCTTAGGATGCAGATGGGGTGCGGAGGGAATCATGACAGTACTCCCCTCTTAAGAGTCCCCCTAATACCAGTGGAATTGGTCTTGGTTTCATTGGAAATCTAGTATGGAAAGCTTTGACTAACCTTGGAGCATGAGTCAAATTAGTAATGGGTTCCCATGACCGTTCCTCCGGACCATAACCCCTCCAATCAACTAAATAAAATAGCTTTCCTTTTACTCTCTTAGAATCTAGAATCGCTTTCACCTCATATTCTGAATACCCCTCGATTTCAATAGGAGGAGGAGGTTTTAGAATCCGAGTCTTGGGATTGTATGGTTTCAGCAAGGATACGTGAAAGACTGGGTGACATCGATATTTGAGAGGGAGTGTCAACTTAACACAAACTGGGTTAATTACCTTTTCAATTGGAAAAGGTCCAACGAACCGTGGGTTGAATTTTTTATATCCCTTGATTTTCAAATTTTTTGTACTTAACCATACTTTATCTCCAATTTCATAGATAGGTTGTTCAGTCCTATGCTTGTCTGCATTTTCCTTTTGACTTTCTTTTGCTCTAGCAAGATTATATTGAGCTTCAGTTTGCAATACAGTTAGTTTAGAAATATAATCTTGAATCGTTGGAACAGAAACTGGATTGGGAAAATGATCTGGGATATTCTTTGGATGGTATCCATAATTACAGAAAAAAGGTGACATTTTAATAGAAGAATGCTCAACATTATTGTATGCAAATTCCAAAGCACCTATAATGTCTGACCATTCAAAATCCACAGACGTTAACATGCATCGTAAATATTGTTCAATTGTTTGATTGGTGCGTTCTGTTAGACCATCCGTTTGTGGATGGTAACTCGAGGATAACCGCACCTCCATATTCAGTAACGTACTTAAACTATGCCACACCCGAGAAACAAATTGAGACCCCCTATCAGTAATTACAACAGATGGAAGTCCATGTAATCGTATTACATTGTGCATTAACAAATGAGCTAATTCCATAGTTGTAGGGAGTTTTTTTACAGGTATAAAATGTGCCATTCTAGAGAATTGGTCTACGACAGTCACTATGGTGTTAAACCCTTTCTTAGTTGGGGGAAGATCAACTATGAAGTCTAATGAAATAGTATGCCATGGCTGTGGTGGAACTGGCAAGGGTTGTAACAAACCACTAGGAGCTTGATGAGAAGACTTGTTTTGAAGACAAATGTTACATGTTTCTACAAATTCCTGTATGTCTTTAAACATAGAAGGCCACCAAAATTTTCTTTTAATGGCCTCATAAGTCTTTGTAATGCCTGGATGAGCTGATAAAAGGGTATCATGATGTAAGTACATAATCGTCTTTTGCATTTCTTTCCAAGGTACAAAGATTTGGTCGTTAAAAAACAAAAAACCTTCTCTTCTTTGTAAGAAAGGATACTCTTTCACCCATTCATTCTCATCCTTTGATTCCAGTTTTGCTTTTATATCAGTTATCACATCACAAATGGATAAACTAGCTTGAAAACATGTTGTGGGTAATACAGGGTTGACAATGACATCTTTTTCTACCTCAGTGTCTCCAAGACGCGATAAAGCATCTGCCTTTAAATTTTCTTTTCCTGGCCTAAAAGTGATAACAAACGAATAGTCATTAAAAAACAAAGACCATCGTAATTGTCTGGCAGATAGAGCTTTTACAGATTTCAAGGCTTGTAAATTTCTGTGATCTGTATAGATCGTAATTGGGTGACGAGCCCCTAACAAGTAGTGACGCCATTCTTCAAAAACTGCCTTAATAGCCAATAATTCTTTGTCCGCAATAGCATAATTAATTTCTGCTGGAGACAACTTTCTGGAATAATATGCTATTGGGTGCATTTGACCGGTCTCTTTATCTCGTTCGGATAGAATACCTCCCAATGCAAAACTAGAAGCATCTGCTTCTACAATGAATGGTTGAGTCGGGTCAGGATGTGCCAAAATAGGTGCTGAGGTAAAGTTCTTCTTTAATTCCTGAAAGGCTTCTTCAGCTGTCTGGGACCAAACAAATTTTACGCCTTTTCGAAGCAGTTGAGTGATAGGAGTAATAATCTTGGAAAAATTATGAATAAAACGGCGATAGAAGTTCGCAAACCCCAAAAAACTTTGTACTTGTTTTACTGAAGTAGGACTTGGCCATGCACTTACAGCCTCTATCTTTTTCGGATCCATTTCAATACCAGCTGGACTGATAATATAGCCTAGAAAATCTACTTTTGAGACATGAAATAGACTTTTTTCTAATTTCACATAGAGAGAATTTAAAAGCAGTTTTTGAAGGATAGCTCGAACTTGTTTTACATGCTCTTCTTTAGATTGAGAATAGTTCAGAATATCATCAATATAAACCACACAGCAAACATCGATGAACTCATGCAGTACTTCATTTATAAAAAACTGGAAAGCTGCTGGAGCATTGCAGAGTCCGAAGGGCATTACTTGATATTCAAATAGGCCGAATTTAGTGCGAAACGCGGTTTTCCACTCATCGCCCTCTCGGACTCTGACTAAATGGTATGCTCCACGCAAATCCAATTTTGTATAAATGGTAGCCTGCTTTAGCTGATCCAAAAGAGTTGGAATAAGAGGTAATGGATACCTATTCTTTATTGTAACATTATTCAGAGCTCTATAGTCGATGCATGGGCGTAAATCTCCGCCCTTCTTCAGTATAAAAAAAGTGCTGAAGAGACGGGGGACTTTGAATGTCGAATAAAACCATTTGAAAGGTACTCATCCAAATACTCTCTTAAATGCTCATTTTCCTTTTCTGTCAATGCATAAATTCTGCTGCATGGTAGTGTTGCACCTGGAACTAAATCTATTCTACAATCAAAGTCCCTATGAGGAGGAAGGGTATTTGCTCCTTTTTTATCAAAAACCTTGCTTAAATCAGAATACTCAACAGGGACCCCTTCCAAGAACAGAATACTCTGTACATCATTTGTGAAGTCAAAGCCTTGCACTACGTCTTCAGAAACTTGTTCTAGAAAACAGGTCTCTAAACAATGGGAAGAGGAAAATATAATTGTCTTTTTGATCCAATCTATTCTAGGATTATGTTTGATTAACCATGGAATACCAAGGATTAGCCTGAACTGAGGAGCGTCAATTATGTCAAAAGTTATTCTCTCTTTGTGTATAGAAGAACTGTACATTTCTAAAATTTCAGTTTGCAGTTGAATAGGCCCAGAAGTAAGTTCTTTACCATCCACAGCCCGAACAATTTCAGGATGACTCTTGTTCACAGTTTTAAATCCTAATTTTGTTAAGAAATTAGTATCAATAAAATTTCCAGTAGCGCCAGAATCTATTAGCGCATCAATTTCCCAAATACCTGTAGGTCCTGATTGAGTTTGTAACTTAACCTTTAGACATAAATGCCTACTACCTAAGAGAGTCTCAGAGGAGGCCAAACTAGAATACGCACTCGACAAGCTGACCTCTTTGATTGTCGAGTGGTCTAGTTTTCCGCTTCCGTTACCGCTATCTCAATGGCTTTTGGTTTACCTTTATTCGGGCGAGAAGGACACTCCTTAACAAAATGACCTGTTTTTCCACAATAAAGACACTGATTTAATTTTCTTCTCTTCTCTTTTTCTTCCTTAGATAATGGACCTCGAATAGTCCCTATTTGCATAGGTTCAACTGAATCTGCTTTAGTCGTATTCTCTTTTTGAGGTATAGATTTGTCCCTGAACACAAATGTTCTGTGATCAGCCTTCCCTTTCTCTCCTCGCCGTTCGGAGAGTCTATGATTTAATTTCACAACTAAATCTATGAACTCCGTTATGTCGTCAGGTGGCTCCAAAATTTGTGTCACCATGTCTTTTAATTCGTCCCTCAGCCCTCTATAGAATAAGGAAACCCTCTTATCATAGGGCCAATCAGCTTCAATAACCAATCTATTGAAAACAGAAATATAATGAAGCAAATCTGAGGTGCCTTGTTTTAAATTCAATAATTCGTTGTCAGCAGATTGGACGAAGACATGTTTAGCGAAAAGTTTTTTCATGGCACGTTCAAAATTCTTAAAATTATACAAAATTGGGTCGTCTCTTTCGACAAGCGGAACTGACCAGAGAGCAGCGTCCCCTCCTAAGTAGGATAATATAAAGGCTACCTTGGAGGAATCGTCAGGAAAAGCATTAGCCTTGGCCAAAAAATGTAAATGGCACTGGTTCATGAAAATAGTGAATTTATTGCAATCACCATAAAATCTTTCAGGTTGTGCTAAAGGAACCGGAACCGGAGTAACAACCTGAATGTGTGTTGGCGTTGCTGTAGACGTGGAGGCTGTGGTATTTGAAAAAGGGGGCTGAAAGGTTGCAGGTTTAATAACAGGTTTATGTATTGCATCCTGTAGAGATGATATATCTCTACGTAAAGCAATATTTTCCATTTTGATTTCATTTAACATCGCTGCGATGTCCTGTAAGGAAATTTGTGAAGGTTGATCCATTGCGTCCAGGCGAAGTTATTTTCTTGGGCTTTGCCTTCTGTCAGGCTCCACGTAGTCTCTTACCTGAATTACTTGAGACGCCGTAGGAGATTATTCGCAGGGACGCAAGGGACCAACTTCCCAAATTTCTAACTTACAGCAAAAGATTTTTTCCTACTTATGCTATAATTTAGAAACTAGGGAGGAGGGCCTGGTACTGGACGTTAAGGGCGTTGGCTGATGACCTGCAAAATATAAAGAAGGCCTTTTTAGTTTTAATGTAGCCTTTCTCTATGTTTCCTAAAACAAATCCTAGCCACTGGTTAATGCCCTATAAACGATTACATTATTCACTCTAAGGCATACCTGCAAACAGCGGTGATGAAGGCCTACGTCCAGTATTTCTTTCTCTTGTGTAGTGGATTTCTTCTTCAAGGTGGTATGTGAGTCTTTTGTTTAAATCTGTTCTCAATATTATGGTCTAAAAGGAAAAAGCAGATTATTATTTCCTAATACTTCGTTTTAAACCTTTCTTTCTTTTCTACAGACTTTCTTTACTTGGTCTTTGATTTTACTTACTTTTTTCTTTGCAGATGTTCTTTTTAACTAACGCTGCTTCTGTTTTAAAAACAAAAGAATAAACAAAACATAGAAATACCAAGCATTCCTTTCCCTGCTGTTCAAAAGTTATTTACATGCACTCTGAATTAGTGATATCTTTTGGGTACAAAACATCATGCAATGTGATTCAGCGTACAAAATAAACCTTCTCATGTCCAGAAATAAATTAAAGCACTAATTCTACAAGTCTTTTGCGCTTTTTGCAGGTTAGTTCCAACAATTGTATTGTCTTTCCAAAAATTGTCTTCGAGTTTCTGACCTTTCTTGCGAAGGGCGCCAGTGAAGAACTACTTATCTCCTTCTTCCATCTTTCAGGTTAAATGTCGTTAGAAGGACGAATTCCAGACGGACTCCTGCTGATGCTGAAGACATCCGCTTGTTCCGGTAAGAAGACTCCGAGATTCAGACCCAAAACCTCTTCGGAGGAAGAACGGAAGGCAAAGCGCCTTCCAGAACGTTGGGTGCGGCTTATATACTCAGCCGCACCCAACGTGAAAGACGCACCGTTACGTCCAGCGACGGTGCGCTTACACCGAACGAAGCCCTGATGCAGAACGAGCAAAGCACCGTCTTGTCTTGCAGGTGGTGCTTCGCTTCTACACATCCTGCTACACTGCCTCGTCTCTGACTGCAACATTAACAGCCTCAGAATGTCTATGAACATGATGTTTGTACAAGTACACAAAAACGTTCAAACCCAAAACTGCATGTATACGCTCCATGGTGTTTTTTTATGTTACAGAAACCAACACATTATAAAACAACCCAGCAAAACTTATATGCACACTTTTGTCTAATTTACACATCTTTTCATGAGGTGCAGGAGCACGGGATAGGGGAGGGTTTTTTTGTGTACCAACAATATTCGTTGTTTCTCTTAGGATGCAGATGGGGTGCGGAGGGAATCATGACAGTTTCTTGTGACATGTTTTGTGCATGTGTATTGCATTTCTCTCCTGTTCTGCTGTGCCTTTGACTGTGTCTTGTGTCTATCCTTCCCAGGGTACTTTGCCTGTTGTTTGGTCAACACTGACCCCCAACACCCAGAATCCAACACCAGTGTGGGAGTAGACAATTCCCATCAACTGATGTACCACATATCCCTGGACTTCAATTTTCCAAAACTTTGTGAGCGTGTGTCCCCTGTTTCGTAGGATTACCGTGCAACTATTGTGGAATAAACGTGTTGCTGATGTTTAATGAACCTGTGCTATGCTTTGTTATGTGCATTGTCTGTCTTCCCACATCTGACTGACAACTGCTTACCTCACCTGTGGACTTGTTACCACTGACCTGGGTTGGTATTGTGTCTGTGCATGCCAATGTGTTTCAGGTCTTACAACAAACAAATGATGGACGGAATGCTGACAATGCATACATTCTCCCCCAGTCAAGAGATCTGGGTTAAATCCATCGTTCTTTTGCCCACTACACCACCCCAGATTAGACATGGCCATATGCAAATCAGTCTTGACCCTGTGCCTCATGGGAACAGTCCAGCCCGAACTGCCAAGCCATGTCTTCCCTGGACCGGAATCAAGCATCCTAGGACCGGTTTCTGGCTATCAGCCGTCATCAGCCAGGATAGCTTGACTCCAGTGGCGTAGTGAGCACGGGTCCCACGTCTGGGAATACCCATCCCACTTAGGGCGAAAAGCGTTACAACAAACAAATGATGGACGGAATGCTGACAATGCATACATTCTCCCCCAGTCAAGAGATCTGGGTTAAATCCATCGTTCTTTTGCCCACTACACCACCCCAGATTAGACATGGCCATATGCAAATCAGTCTTGACCCTGTGCCTCATGGGAACAGTCCAGCCCGAACTGCCAAGCCATGTCTTCCCTGGACCGGAATCAAGCATCCTAGGACCGGTTTCTGGCTATCAGAAACTGGTCCTAGGATGCTTGTTTCCAGTCCAGGGAGGACCTGGCTTGGCAGTTCGGGCTGGACTGTTCCCACGGGGCACAGGGTCAAGACTGATTTGCATATGGCTGGGTTCAAACTGGAATGGCATGGTGAGCAAAAAAACGATGGATTTAGGCCCAGATCTCTGTACTGGGGTGAATGTACGACATTGTTCTGCATTCTGTCCATCAATTGTTGTTTTTGCATTTGTCACCCCGAGTGGGAAGGGTATGCTCAGACGTGAGTCCCTTGCTCTCCATGCCACTGGAATCAGGCTATCCTGGCTGACGAGGGCTGAAAGCCCGAAACCGGTCCTAGGATGCTTGTTTCCAGTCCAGGGAGGACCTGGCTTGGCAGTTCGGGCTGGACTGTTCCCATGGGGCACAGGGTCAAGACTGATTTGCATATGGCTGGGTTCAAACTGGAATGGCATGGTGAGCAAAAAAACGATGGATTTAGGCCCAGATCTCTGTACTGGGGTGAATGTACGACATTGTTCTGCATTCTGTCCATCAATTGTTGTTTTTGCATTTGTCACCCCGAGTGGGAAGGGTATGCTCAGACGTGAGTCCCTTGCTCTCCATGCCACTGGAATCAGGCTATCCTGGCTGACGAGGGCTGAAAGCCCGAAACCGGTCCTAGGATGCTTGTTTCCAGTCCAGGGAGGACCTGGCTTGGCAGTTCGGGCTGGACTGTTCCCATGGGGCACAGGGTCAAGACTGATTTGCATATGGCTGGGTTCAAACTGGAATGGCATGGTGAGCAAAAAAACGATGGATTTAGGCCCAGATCTCTGTACTGGGGTGAATGTACGACATTGTTCTGCATTCTGTCCATCAATTGTTGTTTTTGCATTTGTCACCCCGAGTGGGAAGGGTATGCTCAGACGTGAGTCCCTTGCTCTCCATGCCACTGGAATCAGGCTATCCTGGCTGACGAGGGCTGAAAGCCCGAAACCGGTCCTAGGATGCTTGTTTCCAGTCCAGGGAGGACCTGGCTTGGCAGTTCGGGCTGGACTGTTCCCATGGGGCACAGGGTCAAGACTGATTTGCATATGGCTGGGTTCAAACTGGAATGGCATGGTGAGCAAAAAAACGATGGATTTAGGCCCAGATCTCTGTACTGGGGTGAATGTACGACATTGTTCTGCATTCTGTCCATCAATTGTTGTTTTTGCATTTGTCACCCCGAGTGGGAAGGGTATGCTCAGACGTGAGTCCCTTGCTCTCCATGCCACTGGAATCAGGCTATCCTGGCTGACGAGGGCTGAAAGCCCGAAACCGGTCCTAGGATGCTTGTTTCCAGTCCAGGGAGGACCTGGCTTGGCAGTTCGGGCTGGACTGTTCCCATGGGGCTCAGGGTCAAGACTGATTTGCATATGGCTGGGTTCAAACTGGAATGGCATGGTGAGCAAAAAAACGATGGATTTAGGCCCAGATCTCTGTACTGGGGTGAATGTACGACATTGTTCTGCATTCTGTCCATCAATTGTTGTTTTTGCATTTGTCACCCCGAGTGGGAAGGGTATGCTCAGACGTGAGTCCCTTGCTCTCCATGCCACTGGAATCAGGCTATCCTGGCTGACGAGGGCTGAAAGCCCGAAACCGGTCCTAGGATGCTTGTTTCCAGTCCAGGGAGGACCTGGCTTGGCAGTTCGGGCTGGACTGTTCCCATGGGGCACAGGGTCAAGACTGATTTGCATATGGCTGGGTTCAAACTGGAATGGCATGGTGAGCAAAAAAACGATGGATTTAGGCCCAGATCTCTGTACTGGGGTGAATGTACGACATTGTTCTGCATTCTGTCCATCAATTGTTGTTTTTGAATGTGTTTCAGGTCAACATCATTGTGTGGGATGAGTAACATGGCCATGGTGAGTATGTGTTGTGGTGCCATAGTGGTGTGTCTCCCTCACATGTGTCACATCACCATGACTCACCTTACATTGGTCACATTATTGCAGTATTTGGCATGCACTGTGTTGTGTAGCAGATCAACATCTCCCTGACACATGACAAGTTGGAATCACAACAGAGGCAAGTATGGTATACTGGTGAGTTTATTTTCAAACATGTGTGAGGTAAGTGCACAGGATGGTGGGTGCTGTACATTGGTTTTGGAATCCAAAGTTCACAGTTGAGTTGGAAGTGCTGGTAGATGAAATGTCCAGAGAAAAGTCCACAGTCATCTGCTACATTGGCCCAACATGAACCCTCCGTGTCATGTGGGCGAGTTGTGTGCGATTGGACAAGGTGAACGGGTTGTGCACAAAGAACATGGTCCAGAACAGGTTTAGAGGGCCTGGGGGATGTGCAAGGACATCTGCCTCTCACATGTCCTTCTTCAGATGACCCTCTTCTTCAGGGGGGAATCCTCAGGTGCAGGCCTCTGCGGTGCAGGGGACTCTCCACCAGAGTCCTCCTCCCTCCATGTGGTGCTGGCTGATGGTGTTGCGACAGATGTTGTGGCCACACAGGGAGGTGTGGACAGGTGTGTGTTGATCTGGCATAGGCATTTGAGTATGTCCTGATGCACCGCAGTAAGGGAACCCCACTTGGCCTCCATGCGGGCATGGTGGGCGACCTGCTCCTGTTGCATGTCCTTGAGGATCCCCACTACCTGGCCAAATTCTCCGGTGCTATCCTAGTATGCATCTATGACGCATGCCAGGTGGGGGTCATCATGCAGTCCAGACCCCTCTGCAAGGCGCGCCCTCTGCCTGCCACCCCTCCCAGCACCCCTATCCACATAGGCAGGACCAGCGGCGGGACACACAGGTGACACTGGGACCCCTTGGGCGGTGTTGCTGGTGGTGTTTGCTGTAGCTTCCGGGAGTCCTATATCCCTGTGCTGTGGGTGTTCATTGGCCTTGGTCTGTCTGTGTTGGCGGGGGTGCCCTGTCAGTTTCCAGATGCTGGAGGCATGGGTACAGGGGGTGCAGATGTTGATGCTGCTGGTGCTGCATGATGCCTCACATCGGAGGGGCCAGGTTGGTCGTCGTCATCCGAAAAGGACAGAGACAGAGTCAGACCAGAGAGTTCAGTGTCCGCCAGAGTCTGGGACTGGGAATCCTCATCATTTGGTGCTGGGTGCCCAGCACCACCTGTGTTTGGAAGAGACACAGGATGTGAGTGATGTTTCTACATGCATCGAAGGTTCACAAACATGACATTTTCTACTTTTCGAACAGATGCCTGCCTGTACACTGCTTTTTTCCAGCTTGTCACGGACAGAGTTTGATATTGTTGTTGGACATTTCCCAGCATGGCCTTGTGCTCCCCACAACAGAGCCCAGTGTCAGACATCTTGTCAGTCCCTTCACAATCCCTGTGGGGTGAGTATGGTTCAATTAGAACTTGCTGGCCCATGTGGGTGGGTGTAGATTGTCTGTGACTGCAAATCCCATCATACTTTTGGCTACACCCCCCCTTCCCAGCATGCCCATACATCCTTCCTCTTGACTCTGCTTCCCTGTGAGGGGGTGTGATAGCAATGGCAAGATGGCTGACTGTGAAGTCCTGGTGTTTGTTATTGGCCATTTCCCAGCATGGCCTTGTGCTCCCCACAACAGAGCCCAGTGTCAGACATCTTGCCAGTCCCTTCCCACTCCCTGTGGGGCGGGTATGGTTCAGTGTGAGCTTGCTGGGCCATGTGGGTGGGTGTACATTGTCTGTGACTGAAACTCCCATCATACTCTTGGCTACACCCCGCTTCCCAGCATGCACATATTTCCTTCCTCTTGACTCTGCTTCCCTGTGAGGAAGTGTGACAGCAATGGCAAGATGGCTGACTGTGAAATCCTGGTGTTTGTTTGGCTACAAGTCCAAAGAGAGCCCCTGTGCTTCACACAGCAGCACCCAGTATCTTTTGCTGATATTTCACTGAGGTGTGTGTCAATGCATTCTACTCGGTGAGTTGTGTGGAGTTTGTGTTGGGGGGTGTCTCCACATACTGGTAAGCATGCTCAGGGCTGTCAGTCCTCCTTCCCATCATGATACGTGCTTCCATTGCATGGCGTGCAAGTTGTCTTTCAAGATGTCAGTCAGTGGTGTCCTGCTTCTGATTTGTACACAACCCCTTACAGGGCCTTGTGCTCCCCACAGCAGGAGCCAGTGTCAGCCATCTTGTCAGTCATTTTCCACTCCCTGTGATTTGGGCATGTTTCAGAGAGGTCTTGATGGGGCAATCAGGAGGGGGAGCATTATCTGTGACTACAGGCCCCATCATGCTTTTGGATGCACTCACTTCACCTGCATCCCCACTATTCCTTCCTGTCAGTCAGCTGCACTGTGAGGTAGTGTGTTTGTGGTGGCAAACTGTCTGGCAGTGTCTATTTAGCTTTGTGCCACTGGCTTGCTCTATTTGTTTGTAGGTTGGTGCATGTCATGACACAGTTCCAAGTCACTATGAGATGGCAGGTATTGTGTTTGTCTGACTGGCATACACATCTTGGTTTGATTATCTATTGGTTACTGTAGCTTTGCTCGCGGTGCATGGTTTCACTGTCCCCTTGCAACACAATCTTGGGTATGTTGTTTGTGTACTCACCAGGCTCTGGTATGTCTGTTAGGCTATGGACGCTCTCTGGTGGTAGGATGTCCCGCACCTTCTCCTCCCAGGTCCTGAAGTAGACTGGTTTGGCAGGAGGGCCACCGCCGGTGCACTGACTCAGGGCGTGATATTTTTCGATGAGTTTCTTGACCCTCCTGCGCACGTCATACCACCTGTACTGGATATCGTCCATTGTGCACCTTGCTGGTGCTTGAGCATTCACCTTGTCCACAATCCTCGCCCACATCTTGGTTTTCTGTGACATGGGGGTCCTTTGGACCAATGTACCAAACAAATGTGGCTCTTCGCTGATGATATCATCTACCAGCACTTCTAACTCACTATCTGTGAACTTTGGATTCGTCTTTGGGGGCATGGTGATGGGTGGTGGTAGTGAGGGATGTGTGTGTGAGAGTGCAAGTGAGGGTGGGTTGGTGTTGGTTTTGCTGGCTGTATGTGTGTATGCTCTTGTATGAGGTGCTGATGGTGTGTGGGTTGTGTGATGGGTGAGTCGTGAGTGTGTCTGTGGTTGCTGTGTAATGGTGTTTGCTGCTGGCTGTGTCTCCTGTTTGCAAGGGATGATGGTAGTGATTGTATTCCTTTATATAGTTGGAGTTTTGGGTGTGTCTTTGTCCCAGTTTTTTTTGGTGATATTTATTGGCTTTGTCATTGCTAGTCTGGTCCTTTTTTTGTCTTTCTTCCTTTGGGATTTGTAGGCATGAAGGAGACATTCATGTGACAGAAACGGACGCTGCTGTTGTCTCGTGTGGGCTTCTCCGCTTCGTTCACACTGCCTATCTTCTGTGTTTCATATGCGTCAGTCGCGAGGGTCTCTATTGCTTGTGGGCCCGGTTGTCTGTGCGTGTCGGTTGTGTGGCTTGGTCTCCGTGCGAGTCGGTCTGGTTTTACACGCATTGCATCGTACTACGCGGATCGGACATCGCGGGCACCGGTCGGTCGGGTTCATTCCGGGTTCGTGTTGGTCGGTGAAAATCACGCCGGTTTTCCGGCCGGAACACTATTTTCCCTACGGCTCGGTCATACAGCTTGTATTCCGTACGTGTCAGTTGTAATTCACTCGCGTTGCGTTGTACATCACGGGCCGTACGGTGCTAGTCCGTTTTGGTCGGTATTCAGTCCGGGTCCGTGTCGGTCGGTTTGTTTTGCGGCCGGAATCAGAATCGGCCCCTTAATGTTGTGGACCAGTCGTTTAATTCCTGAAAGCTTATCAAGCAATGAAAAAATCTGAATCTAAAACAGGTTAGAACAAATAGGTCATACCCACTTAGTGCAAAGTTTAGATACGGCTGCATACCATAGGTGGTAAGTATCAGTTGATTAGATTGTACCGACCATTTAGTTGCCTCAACAGCAAATCTATTTGCCTCCAGATGGGTCATACAACATTTTTTGAGGTGCTTTCTGGTGACAGAATGTAAAATTCCAGGATTGTTATAATATTCAGAGTGGCCCAGATCATTCATATTTTTTTTTATATATTTCAGCCAAGAATCTCCAGAGCCCGATCCAACGTGAGGCTATCTTTTAACATGTCACAATTAAAAGTGTTTTTTGGAAAAGTCCAGATCCAATGCCACAACAGAACTGGGTGGACTTTTATGAAGTCTGAAATATATGGCGATCCTAGTTCTGAGTGGCATACATAGGTAGAAGAACTATCTGGGACCGCCAGGAGATATTTTAAAAAAGTATTCTCAACCTGTTGTATAGATTTGGTATCACAATAGCCCCACACACCTGCACCATACATCGCTGTACTGATGCATTTCGCCTGATACATTTGTAGGAGCTCCACAGGTGGGTTTCTGCCCAACTTCTTTGTGAAATTGGCTAGGGCTGCAGTAGCTTTCATAAAATGCAAACTCCTATTTCTTACTGGTACCATGTTCCCTTATTATCAAACAAAATACCTTGTGTAGGGAAATGTTTTGGCAGATTCCACCTTTTTATTGCCAATAAAAATTCCCCTGCACCTAGAGCTGTTTTACCCACACTTCAAGTTTTTGTAATATTAACTCGTAGACCCAACTTCTCCATATGCTCTGTATAACTAGTGAGTACCCTTTGGAGACCAAGTTGTGTTCGGGCCATCAGCAGTGCATCGTTTGCGTACAGAAGGGTGGGTATGGGGCGATTATTTATTTGTGGCAAGTCCTGGAAGTTGACTTAATAACCACAACCTCTGTCCTGGTGAACCCTTAAAGTCACTAAATTAACATAAGCGCTACTACCGGATAGCTCTGACACAGAGCAGACAAGCTTAACTTTGAGTGAATGTGTAAAGTATTTATGCAGTACCAAAACAGTACTGAAAACAAAACACAAAAAGATTACCAAACCAAATTAGAAAAACAGAGTAGATTTTCATAAATGAAATGCTATCAAAATGTCAAAATTCCAATTTAGAAATATATGTTAAATTTTTACAACTATACTAAAATGGTAAAAATCCAGTAAGGGAAGCCAGAGTTATCAATGTATAATGTTTAAATGTGAAAATAGTGGCAAAAGCATTAACCACTAACCAAGGTCAACTGGTTGTCCTTGGCAGGCACCTAGATGCAAATTAAGTCCAACCGCGATGGAGCATGGGTCGGATACAGAAACCAGGTTTGACCAGTTCGGAAGATTTATCTTCAGAGTCAGGCCCTGAGTTATGTATGGTTGGACGGCCCACTTTTCCGCCATGAGGATGGAGTAAATTACTCCATCCCCATGATGGAGGTACTGCCTGCCTAATCTGTAAATTACCGCCATGCAGACAGTCATTTACAAAAGCAAGGAACTGCCGTCACGGCCATTCTTGTCAATGCATTTTGCACATTGCTACAGGGCTGCATCAGCTGTACGTAGCCTATAGTAAAGAATATGCTTTTTTCTTTAAAAAAAAAAAAAAAGAATCCTGAAACGAGATTTACTTTTTGTAAATAAAAACAGTAATTCTCCACCTGCCATGGGAGTAATCTCCCAGAATGAGGGGAGCATTATTCGCATTTTACTGTCCCTCACCACCAGAGTTTGCCTGGCGGTGAAAGACAGTTAAAAATGGCTATATGTCCACCCATCCTAATTGGGTGAATAGACATATAGCCATTTCTCCGACAGACCTTACTCCATAGGGCTGTTGGAGAAGTTACGCCATTGTGGAGATGGAGTAGTTGCACCCATGGCCAAACTTATGGTCCGATCATATAGAAATCGGGTGGGTGAACCATTATGTTTTTGGGTAGTGTTAGACCTGGCATCATTGACGTGGGTCTCCCTTCCCCTCTCCTCTTCCTATTTTTTATGTTATATGGACTTCGATGATCTGGGCGCGGTGCCACTGCTAATCAATGCCACAGCGCAAATGCTCCCTGTATATAAATGACTGTATGACTTAGGATAGCCATAAGGCCTAGATTTGTGTAGCATGTCCAATAGTGAGTTACCCTCCATTTCACTGTCGCTACTGTGACACGATGCGTTCTCATAGGCCAAAGTGGCCCGGTTGAGGATTACTTTCTATCATCCTAACTGGCCCCAGAAACCTGATAGGAACTTCGAGTTTGATATGTTTGTGCGCAGAACATTGAGAGACACCTTTTAATAAGGACAGTTTATATATCCCATGTTTAGAAATGCCTCTTCTGAAAACACGTTCGTGT
Source organism: Triturus cristatus (assembly GCF_964204655.1). Classification (NCBI taxonomy): domain Eukaryota; kingdom Metazoa; phylum Chordata; class Amphibia; order Caudata; family Salamandridae; genus Triturus; species Triturus cristatus. Next base: position 770,436,956 of record NC_140585.1, read on the forward strand.
CTTGCCTAAGCTTTACTGTAGGCTTTGCGAGTATGTGTATTGGCCTTCTGGATTTGGAGCAGCAGGGCCACCTGGGTCAGACCTGGCTGGAGAGAGAGATCGGTATTCAGAGCCTGGGGAGGGGTGACTCTGATCCGATCAGGGCAGTGCCTGGCAAGGTGAATGATGGCTCCACCTCCCACTGGGCGTCTAATAGCAGACCCCCTCATTCTGAAAGGGCAGGATGTCACCTCATAAACCAAGTGCAGCCCGACCCCACCGAACTGGTTCTGATTGGAGTCAGTGATTTGCGACCTTGGAGAACAAAGACTTTTTAGGTATAAAATGCAGTGCTGGAACTTTTTACGGGTGTGTTCTTTCTGGATGTCAAGACGAAACTCTGTCCGAGTGAACAGAGAAAAGGACTTTGAAATTTTCACCAAGCTTGCCAAAGAAAGTACCCAAGGGCCTGAATCGAGAGCGCCTCCTGCAGAAGTCTCAGGGACATTAGACTTCACCCCGTCAGCCGTCGAAATTCCTGTGTGAGGAATTCCGCTTGCCGGTGAGGGCTCCTTCAAGTAATCCGGAGCCTCTAGTTCTACTGTGAGGACCATGGACTGGGTACCTATGCAACTTTCGCTGGAACTGTGTGGGCCGCTGCAGCTAAGAGCTGCCGCCGCTGAGAGCTGGCCTGAATCTGAACCCTTGAATATTTCACTGGATCCGTGTGGGCCGCTGCAGCTAAGAGTGAGCTGCCGCCGCTAAGAGCCCACCTGAATATGAACCCTTGAAACTCTCGCTGGATCCTTGTGGGCTGCTGCAGCTAAGAGAGAGCTGCCGCCACTGAGAGCCCGCCTGAATGTGAACCTTTGAACCTTTCGCTGGATCCGTGTGGGACGCTGCAGCTAAGAGAGAGCTGCCGCTGCTGAGGGCCCGCCTGAATCTTAACCCTTGAACCTTTCGCTGGATCTGTGTGGGCCGCTGCGGCTAAGAGAGAGCTGTCGCCGCTGAGAGCCCACCTGAATCTGAACCCTTGCACCTTTCACTGGATCCGTGTGGGCCGCTGCAGCTAAGAGAGAGCTGCCGCCACTGAGAGCCCGCCTGAATGTGAACCTTTGAACCTTTCGCTGGATCCGTGTGGGACGCTGCAGCTAAGAGAGAGCTGCCGCCACTGAGAGCCCGCCTGAATCTGAACCCTTGCACCTTTCACTGGTTCCGTGTGGGCCGCTACAGCTAAGAGAGAGCTGCCGCTGTTGAGTGCCCGCACCCTTGCCAATGTTTGCATCATCATGACTCAACCTGTGGGCCGCCGCAGCTAAGAGAGAGCTGCTGCCGCTGAGTGCCAGCACCCTTTGCCCCTTCGCATCATCGTGGTTCGTCCTGTGGCCCGCCACAGCTAAAGAGAGAGCTGCTGCCTCTGAATGCCGGCACCCTTTGCCACTTTGCATCATCGTGATTTGTCCTGTGGGCCGCCGCAGCTAAGAGAGAGCTGCTGCCGCTGAGTGCTCGCACCCTTTGCCACTTTACATCATCGTGATTCATCCTGTGGGCCATCGCATCTAAGAGAGAGCTGCTGCCGCTGAGTGCCCGCACCCTTTGCCACTTTGCATCATCGTGATTCGTCCTGTGGGCCACCGCAGCTAAGAGAGAGCTGCTGCCGCTGAGTACCCAAACCCTTTGCCACTTTACTCCATCGTGATTGGTCCTGTGGGCTACCGCAGCTATGAGGGAGCTGTGGCCGCTGAGTGCCCGCACCTTTGTTAACTTTGCATCATTGGGATTTGTCCTGTGGGCCGCCGCAGCTAAGAGAGAGCTGCTGCCGCTGTGTGGCCGCACCCTTTGCCACTTTGCATCATCGTGATTCGTCCTGTTTGCCGCCGCAGCTAAGAGAGAGCTGCTGCCACTGAGTGCCCACACCTTTTGCCACTTTGCACCATTATGATTTGTCCTGTGGGCCGCCGCAGCTAAGAGAGAGCTGTGGCCGCTGAGTGCCCGCATCTTTGTCAACTTTACATCATTGGGATTTGTCCTTTGGGCCACCCCAGCTAAGAGAGAGCTGCTGCCGCTGTGTGCCCGCACCTTGTTCACCCTTGTCGAGGATTGTTGCTATCATCTCGTGGGCTGCCGCAGCTAAGAGAGGTAAGTGCAGTGGACAACCCAATATACCCTTGAGGGCTCGGGCAAATATGAATAAACAGGTAGAAAGGTGCCTTCAAGGGATTTGTTTGGTAAATAATTTGTAGAATTTCGATTCTTAATTAAAGGTAGGGCAGTTATATACCTACAAATTTATTAATTATCACTTTTTCAATACTTAAATCAGCTTAGTTTGTCAGAATCAGGATTGAATAAGGTGTGAGTGAATCATCACATATTAACCTGAATACAATAAATTCAATAAACCAAAAGGAGTGTATATATAAAAATTGAATTTATATTTCTAGTTCAAAAAATGGTACTTCAAATTACAACAAATAAATACAGTGAAAGGAAATATTTCAATATTTGATGCCTTCACTTTCAAATTGATCCAACACTTTTTCACAACAATATATAGCCATTTCTCTGGAAAACAGTGTGATTGTCGACGTTTCGGTCTTTAGGTTTTCTTTACCAAGACCATCCTCAGGACAATTTTATTTACAAGGTTGATCCCTAATAAAATAAAAGAACATTGTCTTAATTAACGAAAAATCAACACCCTAAATAACGATACTTTTCCTCCAAAAAGTATATGTCGTTTCCTTAGTGATATTCTTAATCATGCATCTAGGATATTACTCTAGACTTGTAGTCACAATTATTTCGCATTCCTATTGAAAAACATACTTGTTTTACATAAATGAATAAACAAAGCAATGATCCAGAACGAGTCATAATAAATAATGAAAAGCGTCAGCATAATACTATAAATCATTTAAACTCATTTATCAGTTGTGCTTTTTGATCATTGTTGTCAGACATATAAAATGTAGGTTAGTCTTTATAAGCAATGGTAGTCCATTTTTTCTTATCCTCATCGTATTGATCTTAAATGTTGTCCCTATGGCTTTTTATGGGGGCAACATTTATAGAGGTTGTTAATAAACATTTTCAATCTATTCCAGACCTCAAGGTATATATATCTTAGTATCTTGACACTATCCCAGTGCAAATAGTCAGGATATTTAGCTTAGTCCTGCCAAGAATATTGTAGTATTTAACTGAAATGAGGGCACCAGAACATTAACGTGTCTTTGTTTGCAAAGATAGAAGAAAATAATGAAATCTAGTCATTATTTGATCTAATCTTTGTGCTAAAGTTGATACGACTTGTAAATACGTAACATGAGATGTGTTTGCACTTCTTCTAATGTTGTGAGCCCAAGAAGGTGATCAGGAGATATCAATAATGAATAAACATATTAATCTTGGTATTTCTAGTTCATAATAGGAACGAGCTTATCCAGATATTGAGAGACTGAAGTATATTAATCAATGAAGACATACCTCAAATCACTGCGGGTTATTTTATCCACTGAAAATCAAGCGGGACGTCCTAAATTCGTAACTAATCAGTATATTGTAGTCAAAGAAATTCAGTTGATTGTCAAAAAGCTCCCGTCTTAATCTAAGATCAAACATATATTCAATCACTTATTGGGTCAGCGGTAAACAAAGGATCTAGATTTTAGGCAGTGAGCTACTTAGAACATACCTGTAGGTTATTTAAATCTCAAAAGAGCCTCTGTGTGGCAAAACTACTCTTGTGTCTGTTTACCGACGCCGTTAAACACTCAAGTGGTCGTGAAGATGTCAGCGAATTATTCTAAAACGAAGAAAATATCTAATCTAGTTTGAGGTTAGAAGTTGGAGAAGGGTCTTACACTCTACTGCTTAACTACTTATAACATACCTGGCTGTTCTGAAGGTTTGAGTCTTGCATGCACGTCTGGACGTCGAACCAACTGTAGTGTTCGTTTGACGACAGCATTTATGCTGTTTAGATAGCGAAAAAGGACTTGGGGAAGTTTGTCAAATGACTAAAACGCTAAAAGGAGGCCATCTTTGAATGGAGTGATTGTTCTGTTCATTCAAGATCTTGAGTGCCAGTATATGTTAAAAATCACTTTGTCTTCTCGCATTGTGAATATTTCATAATGAATAATCAATTGGATTGGTTATTGTTGTTATTGATCGTATTGTATCGTCCAATATAGTTGGAACTGACCAAACATTGCCGTTTTTAGGAGTAATGTTACTTATAGTTCGATGTATAGAAGTGTTGAAATTTAGTCTTTCTAAACATCGATTTGTAAATTCATTCAAATAGTGATTTAAATATAGGATCAACGTGATTGCCCTTTAGTATGTTAAATGGGACGTTTACTCGACTTTATAAATTAATCAGAGTCATTTCACGACTCAATATTTTCTTTTTTTGCACTGATTTACTCTTAGAGCATAAAAAACTGCCTATACAAAACTAGAATATTTTATTTTGCAGCACTGATTTGTTCTTTGAGTATAAACAACTACCTATACAAATCTAAAATGTACATAATAGTCACTATGCTACAAATCGTATTTAAACGTGCGTTGTTAACCATAAACATGTTAAATCAATTAAATGATGAAACATTGCTATAGTCAAAATCTCTATTCCATACATCAACTTTGGTAGACTTCGTGAGAGAAAACACAAAATAATGATGAATCTGCTGTACACTGGAGAGAAGTATTTCATCAGAATAAATCTGTCAGACATAATCAAAAAATAGATAGTGACAAAGGGAATCGTTGTACATAGAGACTCATATGATTAATAGTCATTCTCTAGTGTAACCCTATTTCATTTGCAGTAGTTATGATCTTTTTATAAGTGGTCACTAGATGAATATTTAAGTGATACAGGCCAGAGTATGCCATTCCGTTGCTGAGTTCAGTCCCCGGTTTACTACATCAGTATGACAAATAAGTCTACCCTCTTTGATGGTTAGTAGTTGATCCACATTATTCTGTCTCTTAGTTGGTTTAACTACTTCCAAGACCCACCAGCGCATTTCTTTATCAGTGTGACCCTGGCTTTGGTAGGGGGCATTTGCTGTACGACATCTAATGCGAGACTGATGTTGTAAAATTCTTTTTTTGACTGGTTGAACTGTTTTTCCAATGTAGTAAAGGTTGCAAGGACATTGTATGCAGTATATCACATTTGGTGTGTTACAGTTCGAAAAGGTTTTGAGGGTGATAGTCGTGTTGTTAATGACACTAGTTTTAGTTGTTTGAGTGGTATTGCATGCCAAACACATGTTGCATTTATAATGACCAACAATGGGAGATAGTTGTCTCATATTGTCTATTGTGTTTTGATGTTTGTCATCATATGCTCTAACCAGTCTGTCTTGAAGGTTGGTACCCCTTTTGAAAGCAAATAAGGGTTTTTCAACGAAAACTGGTAAATTTTTTAGGAGACTCCAATGTCTATTTATGATTTTTTTGATGACATTTGTGTGAGTTCCAAATGTGGAAACACAGACTATTTGGGGATTTTTAGGACGATCCTTGACTGTCAGTAGTGCATCTCTATTGTTGAACCATGCACGTTTCATGGACCTTTTGAGCAGTTTGGATGGATATCCTCGAGCCTTAAGTTTCTCTTTTAATTTCTTTGCCTCTGAGAAATAGTCTTCTTTATAGGTGCAGTTCCTGCGTAAACGCAGAAATTGCCCAAATGGTAGGCCATTCTTGAGTGCTTGGGGATGATGACTTTGGTATTTTAAGAGAGTATTTCTGGCAGTCGGTTTGGTATATAAAGTTGTGTACAGATGATTAGACGTGTCGTTCTTGATCGTAATGTCTAAAAAATTCATCTCACATCTATCAAATTCCATAGTGAATTGTAAATGTGGACTTCTAGTATTCAACCATTCATGGAAAGTTTGGAGCTCGTCCTAAAAATCCCCAAATAGTCTGTGTTTCCACATTTGGAACTCACACAAATGTCATCAAAAAAATCATAAATAGACATTGGAGTCTCTTAAAAAATTTACCAGTTTTCGTTGAAAAACCCTTATTTGCTTTCAAAAGGGGGTACCAACCTTCAAGACAGACTGGTTAGAGCATATGATGACAAACATCAAGACACAATAGACAATATGAGACAACTATCTCCCATTGTTGGTCATTATAAATGCAACATGTGTTTGGCATGCAATACCACTCAAACAACTAAAACTAGTGTCATTAACAACACGACTATCACCCTCAAAACCTTTTCGAACTGTAACACACCAAATGTGATATGCTGCATACAATGTCCTTGCAACCTATACTACATTGGAAAAACAGTTCAACCAGTCAAAAAAAGAATTTTACAACATCAGTCTCGCATTAGATGTCGTACAGCAAATGCCCCCCTGGTAGAACACTACCAAAGCCAGGGTCACACCGATAAAGAAATGCGCTGGTGGGTCTTGGAAGTAGTTAAACCAACTAAGAGACAGAATAATGTGGATCAACTACTAAACATCAAAGAGGGTAGACTTATTTGTCATACTGATGTAGTAAACCGGGGACTGAACTCAGCAACGGAATGGCATACTCTGGCCTGTATCACTTAAATATTCATCAAGTGACCACTTATAAAAAGATCATAACTACTGCAAATGAAATAGGGTTACACTAGAGAATGACTATTAATCATATGAGTCTCTATGTACAACGATTCCCTTTGTCACTATCTATTTTTTGATTATGTCTGACAGATTTATTCTGATGAAATACTTCTCTCCAGTGTACAGCAGATTCATCATTATTTTGTGTTTTCTCTCACGAAGTCTACCAAAGTTGATGTATGGAATAGAGATTTTGACTATAGCAATGTTTCATCATTTAATTGATTTAACATGTTTATGGTTAACAACGCACGTTTAAATACAATTTGTAGCATAGTGACTATTATGTACATTTTAGATTTGTATAGGTAGTTGTTTATACTCAAAGAACAAATCAGTGCTGCAAAATAAAATATTCTAGTTTTGTATAGGCAGTTTTTTATGCTCTAAGAGTAAATCAGCGCAAAAAAAGAAAATATTGAGTCGTGAAATGACTCTGATTAATTTATAAAGTCGAGTAAACGTCCCATTTAACATACTAAAGGGCAATCACGTTGATCCTATATTTAAATCACTATTTGAATGAATTTACAAATCGATGTTTAGAAAGACTAAATTTCAACACTTCTATACATCGAACTATAAGTAACATTACTCCTAAAAACTGCAATGTTTGGTCAGTTCCAACTATATTGGACGATACAATACGATCAATAACAACAATAACCAATCCAATTGATTATTCATTATGAAATATTCACAATGCGAGAAGACAAAGTGATTTTTAACATATACTGGCACTCAAGATCTTGAATGAACAGAACAATCACTCCATTCAGAGATGGCCAACTTTTAGCGTTTTAGTCATTTGACAAACTTCCCCAAGTCCTTTTTCGCTATCTAAACAGCATAAATGCGGTCGTCAAACGAACACTACAGTTGGTTCGACGTCCAGACGTGCATGCAAGACTCAAACCTTCAGAACAGCCAGGTATGTTATAAGTAGTTAAGCAGTGGAGTGTAAGACCCTTCTCCAACTTCTAACCTCAAACTAAATTAGATATTTTCTTCGTTTTAGATTAATTCGCTGAAATCTTCACGACCACTTGAGTGTTTAACGGTGTCGGTAAACAGACACAAGAGTAGTTTTGCCACACAGAGGCTCTTTTGAGATTTAAATAACCTACAGGTATGTTCTAAGTAGCTCACTGCCTAAAATCTAGATCCTTTGTTTACCGCTGACCCAATAATTGATTGAATATATGTTTGATCTTAGATTAGGACGGGAGCTTTTTGACAATCAACTGAATTTCTTTGACTACAATATACTGATTAGTTACGAATTTAGGACATCCCGCTTGATTTTCAGTGGATAAAATAACCCGCAGTGATTTGAGGTATGTCTTCATTGATTAATATACTTCAGTCTCTCAATATCTGGATAAGCTCGTTCCTATTATGAACTAGAAATACCAAGATTAATATGTTTATTCATTATTGATATCTCCTGATCACCTTCTTGGGCTCACAACATTAGAAGAAGTGCAAACACATCTCATGTTACGTATTTACAAGTCGTATCAACTTTAGCACAAAGATTAGATCAAATAATGACTAGATTTCATTATTTTCTTCTATCTTTGCAAACAAAGACACGTTAATGTTCTGGTGCGCTCATTTCAGTTAAATACTACAATATTCTTGGCAGGACTAAGCTAAATATCCTGACTATTTGCACTGGGATAGTGTCAAGATACTAAGATATATATACCTTGAGGTCTGGAATAGATTGAAAATGTTTATTAACAACCTCTATAAATGCTGCCCCCATAAAAAGCCATAGGGACAACATTTAAGATCAATACGATGAGGATAAGAAAAAAATGGACTACCATTGCTTATAAAGACTAACCTACATTTTATATGTCTGACAACAATGATCAAAAAGCATAACTGATAAATGAGTTTAAATGATTTATAGTATTATGCTGACGCTTTTCATTATTTATTATGACTCGTTCTGGATCATTGCTTTGTTTATTCATTTATGTAAAACAAGTATGTTTTTCAATAGGAATGCGAAATAATTGTGACTACAAGTCTAGAGTAATATCCTAGATGCATGATTAAGAATATCACTAAGGAAACGACATATACTTTTTGGAGGAAAAGTATCGTTATTTAGGGTGTTGATTTTTCGTTAATTAAGACAATGTTCTTTTATTTTATTAGGGGTCAACCTTGTAAATAAAATTGTCCTGAGGATGGTCTTGGTAAAGAAAACCTAAAGACCGAAACGTCGATAATCACACTGTTTTCCAGAGAAATGGCTATATATTGTTGTGAAAAAGTGTTGGATCAATTTGAAAGTGAAGGCATCAAATATTGAAATATTTCCTTTCACTGTATTTAATTGTTGTAATTTGAAGTACCCTTTTTTGAACTAGAAATATAAATTCAATTTTTATATATACACCCGCTTGTTTCTCCTCCTTTTGGTTTATTGAATTTATTGTATTCAGGTTAATATGTGATGATTCACTCACACCTTATTCAATCCTGATTCTGACAAACTAAGCTGATTTAAGTATTGAAAAAGTGATAATTAATAAATTTGTAGGTATATAACTGCCCTACCTTTAATTAAGAATCGAAATTATACAAATTATTTACCAAACAAATCCCTTGAAGGCACCTTTCTACCTGTTTATGCAGCTAAGAGAGAGCTGCTACCGCTGTGTGCCCGCACCTTGTTCACCCTTATCGAGGATTGTTGCTATCGTCTCATGGGCCGCCACAGCTAAGAGAGCTGCTGCCGCTGTGAGCCCATCACGGAGCTGCACGATGAGAGTCATCGCCACCACCAGCCCGGGCCACCTCAGCCACGTGCTGCTGCCGCTGAGAGCCTGCCTGTCCCTGGGAGCCAAATGATTGTGGGGGCACTCTACGGACCTCTGTAGCTAGGTCTTATGGTCGCTGGGAGTCCGCCTGTCATCGTTTCCGCTTCTTCGAGAAGCTGGGTGCTGTGTCCCCTTTCACCGACAGGTATCTGGTGAATATGTATTGCCTTTTTGAGTCCCTACGGGTTGATATGAATTGTAGTTGTTGAAACGCTTTGAGAATTTCGAGTTAAACTATTAGATAAATATATTATTTTTCTATACCTACCTGAGTTATGTCCTTTTGTGGTGTCGTTACTGCTGTGTTGTACGTGGTCATAAATGATTATCACACTGCCTCCGAGATAGGCCTAACTGCTCGTGCTACGTTACCACAGGGTTGAGCAGGCGTTGTCAAAGGGGATAGCCCACTTGCCCTGACTTAGGAAGAAGGGTCACTATTTGGACATTGGCGCCTGCCATTGCCAACTAGAGACCCCCATTTCTAACAGGTAGGGAACTTCGTCACCACTATGAAAGAATTCCACCAACATGTAAACCAGGCCCTCCGCCTCTGAAATACAAGTGAAAAATTCTCATCTGGTTAATACAGCAGGCTGTAGATGAAGACGGCTCCACATCTTCAGAGAGCCACTTGACGAAGTCTCTGTGAAGCTGTTGACATTTGGCAGTAAAGCTCTGAGTGGGAGAAATTTGAATTTTGCTCCCCAGAAACTTTCCCTTCTCGGCTGGATTCTTTTTGCACCTTTGCCTGGTGAAGATTTTTACCTTCGGATATCAGGCCTTATTATGACTAGCAGTCTTCAAATGGGACTGCCACAGTAAACGGTCCCAGGAATACCGACAAGATTGTGGTGAGCCCAAACGACGGATTGTGAGTTTAACCCAGTGCACGCGGCGGTGGAGCTTTTGTCTCACAACGGTGGCTGTGTTAGGCTCAAAGGAGAGCCTAAACAGCATGCCGCTGCAGTGAGAGTGCCCGCAGCATGCTCCTGTATGGTGTGGCATGCACCATGTTGTGCATGCCACACCGTGCAGGATTGAGGGTGCAATTCCAGAAGGGCACCTCATGGTCCCCCTGCACTCACCCTCAGGCCCATAGTCAGCCAGGGTCCCTGTTAGGGACCCCTTACTGCATGTCTGCTACCCTTTCTTTTCATGGTGGGGTCCCTGCCAGGAAAAGGGCAGTGGATTTGTAGGTCGTAATATTCTTGGTGGTGCTGGTGTCAGCACCGATAGCATATTCAGGCTGTTTGCAGACCGCCGCATCAGCTGGATCCTTGATCCTGGCAGAAGCGGTGGTCTCATGGCGGTCCCACCGTCACATTTATAATCTGGGGGGCAGACCTGCCAGGGTCGTGGCAGTGGGACTGCCACTGCAAATACAGTGGTACCAGACTGCTGTACTTGTAATAAGACCCTAAGTCATTTTCACTTTTTTGGATCTTGGATTCTTTCAGCAGGGCAAAGCTGCAGGATGAAGGCAAAGAGAACTCCATAAGGCTGGATACCTTCACCATGAGGTCCCTCTGAATTGGATTGCTCCTGCAAAAAATCTCCAAGCAGAAGCTACCTGAATCTTTCGCCCAGCCGCAACACAACTTTGTCTGAATAACTTGACAGGTTGGTCCCAGTCATCTGGAGGCCTCCGAAGCTTAAACATTTCTAAGTCCATTGTTTCAAGAAAAGTTAGGAGGAGCAACCTGGACTTTACAGAAAGCACTGGGGAGTCAAGCCTCACACTAGCAGAGGCCAGGCATCATGGTCCAGGGCAGGTCTAGTTGGCTGTTTTTTAAAAAACCATTAAAAAACGTACCTTCCCACCTCCGGGTTCTGCTCGCCTGTGTCCGACTCCAGGTCGGGACACGAAGCAGGCAGCCAGGCTCCCACCCTTAAGCTAATCACAATGCTACAATGCAGCATTGTGATTAGTCGGAGTTCTGTGACACGGCGCTCAGCCAGGAGCTGGAGGGGATTGGCATGTTCTCCATGTAGGCTGTAATGCAGCCTGCATGGAGAACAGGGAAGTGTGCATGACTGTTTTGGGTGGCCCGATAGGGTTGACCAAACAGTAATTGTGCACAGGCGTGTTCTACGACTCCTCCTCATGCACTGCCACAGCAGGAGGAAAAAATAAAATGATAATAAGATTCCTTTATCATTTTATTTTTTCCTTTCTTTGCTACTCCTGGCAGTGGGATGACGCTCCTCCGCCTTAGCGGAGGAGCCACCACTGCCAATAAAGCTTTTTTCACCAGCCAGTGGCAAACCACCCAGAGCCGGCTCAGCCCATCCAGGAAATCAATAATTGTCACCATAAAAGTTATTTAAACAAGACGTCTCCTCAACACCTCTCACTCTCGGACAAACTACTCCTTTCTCATGCATTGCCCCTCGGTTTTGTAGTTCGGGAACAAGATAAAATATTACTTTTTTGGAGAATTCAAACTTTGACCCATCTGCCTCGCCTCCAAGAATGTCTTGGGTACTTAACACCTGCAAATCTAAATCTACATTTTTCCAGCAAATAAAATATATATGTGAATGTATCCAATGTATTTGTGTCTTTTCTGTTCTCTTACCCTCAATGTAAGTGTTCAATGAAAAAATGTTATAGGAGTGATATTCTAGTTTCGCACCTTTTCACCACAATCTTCAAATTGAAGGTCAGGTTTGTCGTCTAAAATGCCATAACTACAATAAACGAAAATAGAGCAGTTAAAATTGCCTGAATATAAAAGAGCTACTTATGCTTAATGAAAGTTTGTTATCTTAATTCAGTACAAAACAGATTATCCACACAGCTTATTCTTTTTGATCGCCCCCTCTTTGTTTTGAACTTGTTAAGCTGGCCTGTGAAGCAAAACTAATTACAAGATGAGTGATCTTAACATCAGCTCCTGCAAGCAAATACCGTGCCTGATCAATAACACTCACTCTGCACACCACCAGGAGCGGATTTGTTTTGTTTTTAACAATGTCTTTATTAGTGTCTTAATGCATACAAATGGGTACTTCAAAATGCATTACGGGGGTTTATTTTTTGTATTTTTATTGTCGGTGGGAAATAACAATGGAATGCAATAGCTCCTTTCTCTATAACTTGCATAGAACTCATTTCATAGTTAATAAGAATACATACACCCACAATTCTCAGACTGTTTAGCATGTGGTAAAGTATAATAGATAGTCAAACATTTCTGGCAAGGACTTTCTGTCTTGAATAATTGAGACTGCACTAAGGAAAAAAAGAGCATTCTAATGTCTCTTTATTTTAGTTTGCTGAGCTTGGATGATCTTCCACAATCCATTTTGAAGAAAATGTAAAAAAAAGGGTTTTTGAAAGAAGCAAGTTGTTGATGGTGTTGGTAATCGCGGGATCCTAAGTCTTTTCAAGTGGAATGGGTGAGGGCTGGTGGGCTTGATTAATGCCAAGCTAGAATATTGAACATTTAACCTTCTTGCCTACATGAATACCTCTTCCACATTGTTGGACCTGGCCCTTTTTGCAGGGTTATCTCCAAACATTTAGCCTTCCTCAGCAAATTTGTATGACCTTCTTTTGTTGGTTTTGGGACTCTAGGCACTTTACCACTGGTAACCAGTGCTAAAGTTCACGTGCTCTCTTCTTTAAACATGTATTTTTTTTTTACAGAGTTTTATATAGCGCGAACTTGACCCGAAGGTATCGGGTATCAGAGCCCTTTACATAGCACCAGTTGCGTTACAGGAGGATACATTCATTTTTTCATGTTAGGCACAGGGAGTTTAAGTGATTTGCCCAGAATCACAGGATGTTCAGCATCATTACCGAGACTTGAACCCAGTTCCCCAGATTCGAGGCCAACCGCCCTAGCCATTAGCCCAACTCCTCTCCCCATGATTGGTTTACACCTGTTTGGCATATTTAATTTACTTGAAAGTCCCTTGTACAGTGGTATCCCATGTACCCAGGGAAGGCAAATTAAATGCTATGAGAATCACTGCTTGTGCCACCCACTGACATAGCCTTTCAAACCTGTCTCAGGCCTGCCACTGCAGGACCTGCATGCACAGTTCACTGCTACTTTGAGTTGGCTTATTTGTTAAGCCTTAAACTCTCCTTTTATTACACATAGGTCACCCTTTAGGTAGGCCCAAAGTATGAACGGGATGCTGTGGAAGTGAAGGTAGGACATGCACCTTTATTGTGTGACGTGTCCTGGTAGTGACAACCAGTGTATTTTGCTTCTCACTGCTGTGAGGCCTACTCTCAAAGGCTAGTTTTGCGAATTCCCTGATATATATATTTAAGTGGCAACCCCTGACCTAAAGGGAGTGGCATTGCCATGTTTGGTGTGTTTAGAATGGTAGTGATCATTTTTGCTTACTGGTGTAGTTAGAATTTACTTTACTATTTTAGAAATGCCACTTTTAGAAAGTGAAGGAAAACATGGGGGGTTGGGCCCATTCCTAGCATCCAAACTGAGCCCCTTTTAAAGTGATATCAACAGTTTCAGTGTCTAGGTGCTGAATTCAAATTATTTGGTTTAACTTTAAGAACCATACTTACAAATATGGTGGCCCTTGTGATTTATTTCACACTCATTTTTCTGTTTTAGAAACAATTTTAAACATTCATCGCATGTCTTTTTCTGAAGGGCAACTTATTTATTCCTTTTGTTTGTGCTCATATATACATTTTACAACAATGACTGAACAAACAACAACATTGCTACATAAATAAAAAGACAATACAATTGTATTAGACCAGTCCCTCAATGTAAGAACAGAACACCTTGCGGAATTCTTATTTGTAAATCAATAACACTAAGCATCCTGCCAGTGTGAGCAAGTGGGGATATAATGCTGCAGGAACAGGCATATTGCCATATTTCCTAGTTCATACTAATTTGTTCACAAATGTTCTCTTCCAACCAGCTGGGACAACGCTTTTCAAACCCTTCACAATTTCTAGGGTTCTCCTCAGGACCGGGACTTGGTCAGTGCTGAAAAAGTTAACATAAAACATAGTTTTAGAATTCCGTACTATTCCCTTTTAAACTACCCTACAAAGTGGTTCTAGTGAAGTACGGTACCTTTCTCAATGGTGTTCGCAACTTTTGTCAAAGCCCAATTCTTCAGTTCGTGCTTGGGCGGGTTTCTAAAAGAAATTAAGTTAAGGATTTAACTTCATGTGGTGCCTACATTTGTGCGCCTCTCTTCATTGGGGCTTGATGAAAACCACAGAAATGTATACTTGCACTGAGGAGCATATCTTAATAACGCTGGCCACAGCCCTTTACATTTTGAGACACTTCGCTTTCAAGAACCGGCATGTCTGGAAAAATCAAAACAATGTATCACTCCCGATTGCCTTCGTGATAATTTCAAAGACGGGATGCACGTATTGAAGCGGGAGTGTTCTTTTCACGTGCATTTCAAAGGATCACCTAACTTTGTATCTTCTCCACCAATAGCCGGTAGCATTCATGGAACGCGGAAGAGGATGTGAGTGATTTGAATAATTCAGGCATTACAAATAGACTACAGAGGAAGCTTGGATTGTCATACGCTGTTGAATGCTGGGATTTGTAGTCAATCTATGTGGAATATTATGATGATACAATCCTATTGGAAAGTGGATACTTCCTTCGCACACAATCAGTTGGTTGGACCATCCTTATGGCTCATATTGTTGTTGATAAGTGCTAAAATCTATTGATCTCCATCATTTCATTCAGACCTCATGTGGCTGTGTTGAAATACACTTTCCTCCTGGTAGTAGGATATCTGGATCACGACCTCTGGGGTTCGGTTTGATAACACTGAGGACTGTTTTTTTCTGTGAGGAATGTCATTTGAGATGTCATCAGTGATGTCATGAGTGATGTCACTGACCATGTCATGAGTGATGTAATATGTGACGTCATCAGCAGTGCATTGCGGGCGCGCGAGTTATAGTTAGCTGAACTAACTATGACGGGGGAATTTCAATGGTTTTTTACAAGTGAAAAGTCCAGCTAACTATAACACCCCTGAAACCTATGGTTTTTTCAGTGAATTTCTGAGGTTTTTTAAATGCTAATTCCTAACTATAACGTGCCTGAAACCTATGTTTTTTTCTGTGAATTTCAAAGGTTTTTTAAATGCTAATTTCTAACTATGCCTACAGAGATAGGACATGTGAAGAAAGAAGAAAAAATGCACAGAAAGAAACAAAAGAAGTGCAGAAAGAAGCAACAGAAGTCCTCAAAGACGAAGAAAAGTGCAGGAAGAAGGATAACGTGCAGAAAGAACAAAAAGAAGAGTAGAAAGAAGCCTTGTTGCAAAATCATCCTGTACCCTCAACTTTTTCAGACGGATACTGGTGGTAACTGAGTCTGACTAACCAGTCCTAGAGCCAGTGCTATGTTAAAAGACACTTAGAATACAGTGAAAACACCTACATACACTAGGGAACATTATGCGTTGGGGTCCCCCTGTGATTAGCATGACCTCCTCTGTAAGCCCCTAGTATATAATAGGGCATGGGGATTAAAACTACCTCTTAAAACAGGCCACAGGGCGTTTTTGCACACGTTAACTCAGGCCCCATCCCCTCCCTTCACCACTGTGTAAACACGCCCTGTGTCCGTTTTTAGTTGGGAGATTAAGTTCATTTGAATCCTGAGGGTCCCTAGGGTCCAACTAGCCCACTAGGTACCTCCAGTAAGTTCCACAGAGCTGCGTTGCAGAGAGGTGTAAAAAGTGGCACGGCCTGGACCACCTCTCTGCAATGCAGCTCAGTGGCGCATACTGGAAGCACTTGGTGGGCTAGTTAGCCCCCAGGGGCCCTCAGTATTGAAGGGAAATTATATCCCCAATTTAAAACGTGCCATAGTGCGTGTTTGCACACGTCACCTCAGGCCCCGTCCCCTCCCTTCACCACTGTGTAAACGCGCCCTGTGGCTGTTCTAATTTGAGAGATTAAGTCCCCTTGAATCCTAAGGGTCCCTAGGGTCAAACTAGACCACTAGGTACCTCCAGTAAGCGCCACAGAGCTGCGTTGCAGAGAGGTGTAAAAAGGGGCTTGGCCTCAGAACACCTGTCTGCAGCGCAGCTCCCTGGCGCATACTGGAGATGCCTGTTGGGGGCGCGTTTGCAGAGTGCTGCACGGAGGGGGCATGGCCTCCGGCACGATGCCAGTCTTTTATTTATTTTAATTTTTTAAGAAGGGGGGCTGTGCGGTTCCCCTTCTTATTTTAATTTATTGGCCCTGATGACCCCATCCCCCAGGGCCTGTCTCCTAATTATATTTTTTTGACCCCAATCCCCAGGGCCGGCCACTGTTTTTTATTATTTTTAAAAAAATATATATTTATAGACACACCTAGGACATGCTGGACAAACCGTACATACCTATCACCATGACGATTTGCGTGATATTCATTAAAAGGCGACTATGCATACAATGAATCCACGTGGAATGTATTTACACCACTAGTGAAGCTCTGACATGTCTGATGCCCTACCGTGCCTAATCCCGGTAGACACCCTTGTCGT
This sequence comes from Triturus cristatus, assembly GCF_964204655.1. Classification (NCBI taxonomy): domain Eukaryota; kingdom Metazoa; phylum Chordata; class Amphibia; order Caudata; family Salamandridae; genus Triturus; species Triturus cristatus. The sequence continues at coordinate 770,453,955 of NC_140585.1, forward strand.
TTATTTATACAAACATGGGTAGCTATTGACGGGCACATTTAATACACATGCACACCAAGCCATTCAAAGGGGTTTCGACAAAAATTCGACCAAAACTATGCAAGAAACCCCCCTCACGGTTAATAAAACACACATCCACTGCCGGACTTGTAATACTTTTTATGTTACTCTCTGGAAAGGGGACGAACATCACTTGAGAGTCACAGCACGCTCCTGACAGAGCCCAATGCTGTGTTACACCCACCATTGCCTGCCGAGTGCCACACACCTCTGTGTTGTATTCCACTAGCTAGTGCATATGCTATGACACTCTCTAGCCCATGTGCACTGTAACACCACCCCGTGAATATGTCATGCCACACTTGTCTTCGCACAGGTTATATTGCCCCATCTGACGTGCCTTCCTCGATGCCTATGTTATAACGCACAGTGCTATGCCATACATATTACAATCTGGGATCCATATCTTTGTCACAGTGCATATGCAACGTTACACTCCCCAGCACATATTTTATATTACAACTTTAGAGACTAGTTAGGTTACACAATACTGCCCTGTGCATATTACACTCCAAGGCGCATATCGCATAGTGCGCGCTAGTGCCTGTGCTATATCGCGCTCTCCAATGAATCTGTCATTGCGCACAATGTATTGCATATTATATTTCACGCCCGGTTCCTCTTATATCACACTTTTTGGTGCATAGTTTATACCATACACTATATCTAGTTTTCATTTTCAATCATGCTCACAGGACTATGTTCTATATAACACTGTGTTCACCTACCCTTTTCACGGGCATTACATTTTGCGATAGGGGGTGGAGGGTCAGGGGGTGTTTCTGCCAAGTGAGCCCGGAGTCACAGTCACAAACGTCCTCTTCTTCCTGAATAAAAGTGAGATTATGCTGCATACTTGTTCATATTTTAAGTAGTTCGCACAGACACAATGTTTTAAAAACAATAAAGTTCCTAATACCCGCCTTCTCTGAACAGTTAGCTTGCTGCCCCATCCCCCTACTCCCTATCCTCTGTTGTGTGAATCCATGGACTAGCTTCCTCCCTCCTGCCATGCATGGTCTGATGTGCTGCCACTGCCCTGATTTAGTATGATGTACCAGTCCACTCCTCCTGCCCTCCATTGCCCAATTCTATGCCCCATCATTGACCTCCTGCTTACACTCTGTGCTTAGCTTGCTGCCCCTATTCTCCTTCCCCCTGACCTCCGATGTCTTTGTGCATGCCCCTGCTCCATCCTTTTTGCCCACCATGTTCCTTGGACCTGCCACTCCTATCTACTCTGAGTGTTCTGTTGAGCTGCCACTCCCCTCCCACCTGCCTAGCATTGTCAGATGACTATAACCTGTCCCTGCCACCTCCACCCTGCCTGTCCACATGCCATGCCCCTATCCTCTTCCTCCTGTCCTACATGGTCCATTGTACTGCCACACCCTTCTGCCCTCCCTGGTCTGTTGTGCTGCAACTGCTCCTCCTGCCTGCCCCGTGTGGTCTGTTGTGAGGCCCCTTCCCCTGAACTTTCTTGTCTGTGCACAGGTCCTGACCCTCCCTTCTATCCTCCATCGTCCTTTGTGCATGCCCCTGCACCCTCCTTCTTGCCCATCATAGCCATTGTGCTGCCACTAACCCTCCCACTTGCCATGCATGGTCTTCTGTGCTGCCATGGCCCCTCCCACCTTCCCTGTGTCGTCAGTTAGCTGCCCCTGAACCCCTCCCACCTTCCCTCCATGGTCTGTGTCTATGCCATCACAGTCTCACTGTTGCTCTTCATGGTGTGTCTTGCTTCTAGTGCCCATCCTGCCTGACCTCCATGGCTATCTTGCTGGTCCTGCCCTGCCCCCTTGCCCCCAGCCCTCTGTTTACATGTGCAGACCCCTACTCCCTCCCTCCTGGCTTGTCTGTTCCATTGTAATGCCCCTGATCCGTCCCTCCTGCCCTTTATGGTCTGTTATGCTGCAACTTTCTCTCCTGTCTGTCCATTATGGTCAGCTAGCTACCATTGCCTCTTGCCCCTCTGTTCTCTGTTGTCCATGTGTATGGTCCTGTCCCCTCCCTCTTGCTTTCTATGGATTGTTGTGCTGCACTCCCGTCCTGCATGCGCTGTGTGGTGTATTGTGCTGCTGCAAACCCTGATGCCTGTCCTGCAGGGTCAGTTTGGTGCCCCTCTCCATGTCCCTCCTGTCCTCTGTTATCCAAGTCCATGTCCCTACCCCATTTCCTTCCATGATCCAATGTACCATACTTGCGAACATTTTGAACTTGGTAAGAGGGAGATTTTGAAAAAAAACTGGGGAATTGATTTTCCCCTTTGAGTTACATTGAAAAAGAGGAGATTGTAGACAGGAGACAGATCAAATAAATCCCATTTGAGCTTAAAAACATTGGACGTTTCCTGGCTGAATCGGGTCTGTTGGCATGTATGGTTGTACTACCATTGCCTCTTCCTTCTGCCCACAATGGTCTATTACGTTGCCACAGCCTCTCTTGCAAGTCCTGCATTGTTGGTTTGTTGCCCCTGCCCCCCTTTCCACTGCCCTCCATAGTCTGTTGTGCTTCCACGGCCCTTCCTGCCTGCTCAGTGTGGTTAAATTGTTGCCTTTGCACCCTCCTACCTGCCTTCAATTTTCAGAGTCCGTGCCCCTGGCCTCTGCCTCTCAACAGTATCCTAATGAACAACTAGATTGCTAACATTCTATATTTATTACAAAAGTGTGGAACGCCTGACATCATCTTGATGTAATCAAAACTGTAATACCTAGAGCATTTCCTTTAGAAATTACATATATGAGAGGGTCTTATTGGCATCAAAATTATGGTTAGTGCTCTAAAAGACTAAAATAAGGACATATTTTCTGAGTTTTCAAATAGCGACAAAGCACTTTTAAATTATTTGTTATCTTTATGTTTTTTTATCCAGTTGACAACTTGATTAAATGTTTCACTTAGGGGAGAGGATGTGGTGTTACTTCCAGAACAGCAGACTTTGCAACTGGGGAACCAGGTTGAAGTTTCTGCTTCAGCTCGACATTCTGTGATTCTGGTCAAATCACTTAGTCTCCCCATGTCTACAACCAAAATGAATTTGTTCTTGTGTGATGTAACCAATGCTCATCTAAAGCACTCCAATACCTGACAAGTCTGCACTATATAACACTGCAAAAACACAAAATTATAAGTGTTTTGCACACTTCTGTCATTGGGCTATATTTGGGCTACATCTGGGGGATTTTGGGCTACATTTGGGCTCTTTTGTCTCCGGTGGCCATCTTGGGAGATTTATTTGTTATGACGTTTCCTAATTTCCTCATGTACTGCAGTCTCCTCAGTAGGAAATGCTTTCAGTTTTTTACTTTGATTCCATCATGAAGGTATTCAGATATGTCACACATTTGCCATAAATTCTGAATGTTAGCACTCTAGTTGCTCATTAGATCACTGTAGTAAAACTACTGTTCACCATGGAAGTCTGCTCCTGGTATTAAAAGTGCATGTTTCAGTCTGCATGTCAGAATTTTTTAATGAAATATAAGAAGATTTGAGAAGTCACTCAAAATGTGCCCTCATTTTCTTTCTTCAGCATTAATCATAATTTCTATGGCAAAATGAACCCCCTCATTGTGTTCCTTTTTAAATTAAATGTTTTAAGTGTTACCAGTTTATTCCAATCAAGATGGCTTCAGGTGTGCCATACTTTTGTCATAATGAAGACAGTAAGCGCTCTAGTTGTTTTTAAGACCATCCTGGGACATTCTGTCATTGGGCTATACTTGGGCTACATCTGGGTGATATTTGGGCTACATTTGGGCTCTTTTGTCTCTGGTGGCCATCTTGGGAGACTTATTTGTTATGAAGTTTCCTAATTTCCTCATGTACTGCAGTCTCCTCAGTAGGAAATGCTTTCAGTTTTTTACTTTGATTCCATCATGAAGGTATTCAGATATGTCACACATTTGCCATAAATTCTGAATGTTAGCACTCTAGTTGCTCATTAGATCACTGTAGTAAAACTACTGTTCACCATGGAAGTCTGCTCCTGGTATTAAAAGTGCATGTTTCAGTCTGCATGTCAGAATTTTTTAATGAAATATAAGAAGATTTGAGAAGTCACTCAAAATGTGCCCTCATTTTCTTTCTTCAGCATTAATCATAATTTCTATGGCAAAATGAACCCCCTCATTGTGTTCCTTTTTAAATTAAATGTTTTAAGTGTTACCAGTTTATTCCAATCAAGATGGCTTCAGGTGTGCCATACTTTTGTCATAATGAAGACAGTAAGCGCTCTAGTTGTTTTTAAGAACATCCTGGGACATTCTGTCATTGGGCTATACTTGGGCTACATCTGGGTGATATTTGGGCTACATTTGGGCTCTTTTGTCTCTGGTGGCCATCTTGGGAGACTTATTTGTTATGAAGTTTCCTAATTTCCTCATTTACTGCAGTCTCCTCAGTAGGAAATACTTTCAGTTTTTTACTTTGATTCCATCAAGAAGGCATTCAGATGTGTCACACATTTGCCATAAATTCAGAATGTTAGCACTCTTTTTGCTCATTAGATCACTGTAGTAAAGCTACTGCTCACCATGGAAAACTGCTGCTGGTATTGAAAGTGCATGTTTCAGTCTGCATGTCAGAATTTTTTATTGAAATAGAAGAGGATTTGAGAAGTCACTCAAAATGTGCCCTAATTTTTCTTTCTGCAGCACTAATCATACTTTTTATGGAAAAATGAACCCCCTCATTTTGTTCCTTTTTAAATTAAATGTTTTAAGAGTTACCAGTTTATTCCAATCAAGATGGCTTCAGGTGTGCCATACTTTTGTCATAATGAAGACAGTAAGCGCTCTAGTTGTTTTTAAGAACATCCTGGGACATTCTGTCATTGGGCTATACTTGGGCTACATCTGGGTGATATTTGGGCTACATTTGGGCTCTTTTGTCTCTGGTGGCCATCTTGGGAGACTTATTTGTTATGAAGTTTCCTAATTTCCTCATGTACTGCAGTCTCCTCAGTAGGAAATGCTTTCAGTTTTTTACTTTGATTCCATCATGAAGGTATTCAGATATGTCACACATTTGCCATAAATTCTGAATGTTAGCACTCTAGTTGCTCATTAGATCACTGTAGTAAAACTACTGTTCACCATGGAAGTCTGCTCCTGGTATTAAAAGTGCATGTTTCAGTCTGCATGTCAGAATTTTTTAATGAAATATAAGAAGATTTGAGAAGTCACTCAAAATGTGCCCTCATTTTCTTTCTTCAGCATTAATCATAATTTCTATGGCAAAATGAACCCCCTCATTGTGTTCCTTTTTAAATTAAATGTTTTAAGTGTTACCAGTTTATTCCAATCAAGATGGCTTCAGGTGTGCCATACTTTTGTCATAATGAAGACAGTAAGCGCTCTAGTTGTTTTTAAGAACATCCTGGGACATTCTGTCATTGGGCTATACTTGGGCTACATCTGGGTGATATTTGGGCTACATTTGGGCTCTTTTGTCTCTGGTGGCCATCTTGGGAGACTTATTTGTTATGAAGTTTCCTAATTTCCTCATTTACTGCAGTCTCCTCAGTAGGAAATACTTTCAGTTTTTTACTTTGATTCCATCAAGAAGGCATTCAGATGTGTCACACATTTGCCATAAATTCAGAATGTTAGCACTCTTTTTGCTCATTAGATCACTGTAGTAAAGCTACTGCTCACCATGGAAAACTGCTGCTGGTATTGAAAGTGCATGTTTCAGTCTGCATGTCAGAATTTTTTATTGAAATAGAAGAGGATTTGAGAAGTCACTCAAAATGTGCCCTAATTTTTCTTTCTGCAGCACTAATCATACTTTTTATGGAAAAATGAACCCCCTCATTTTGTTCCTTTTTAAATTAAATGTTTTAAGAGTTACCACTTTAATCCAAGCAAGATGGCTTCAGGTGTGCCATACCTTTGTCATAAGTAGGACTGTTAGCGCTCTAGTAGTTCTTTGGAACACTCTGGGAAGCTGCAGTAGAATACAAAGGAATCAACTGACAGTCTCTGCCCTTGTTGGATGTACATGTTTTACTGAGAATGTCAGACTTCATTCTCACATGACTGAGAAAGATAATGTGAATTTACAGAAAATAAGCTCTCAGTTTAGCTTATAGATCACCTTCCAAACCTCTGTGGTAAAAGCATGAGAAAATATTTTTCTCTCAATCATGATATCCCAGCAGAAGGCTTTTCACATGGTGAAATCACCTTAGAACATACCACAATTCCTAAAATGAGTATGGTACCATCAACAAATGATTTATAATGTAACTAAAGTCTTAAAACCTTCTATTAACTGCAATGCTTTTTAATGAGGTGCTATCATGTATATTGGTCCCAAGATGGCTGCCAACACTTCTTGGATGAAGTGCTGACAGCCAATCAGATCTCAGGATGAGATGTGTGGTTAGGCTCCGCCCACATATATATATATGCTTTTAAATGCTATTTTCTCAGGAAATACTGAACAGATTTACACCAGACCTGCAAAAGGCACTTCCTTGACCTTATGGCTACCTCTCTGCCAAATTTCACGTAATTCTGTTCAGCCGTTCGGACTGTAGCCGCGACTAAAGGTCCTATGGAAAAATGCATGGGGAAAATGCGTTTTAGGACCCCCCCTTTTTCTCGGCCCCCGCTTGACGAATCACCCCGAGACTTTCAGGGTAGGAGCTGAACGGAGCGCCCCATTAGTTTTGAAAATTTCGCGAGTATTCGTCAACCGGCGCCAAAGTTATTCAAAATAGAATTTTGAGATTTCCTATGGAAACTAGGTTGTAACTATAACTATCTACTGGCGACCGCCAGTAGATAATATATATATATATATATATATATATATATATATATATATATATATATATATATATATATATATATATATATATATATATATAATATTTTTATATAATTGGATCAATTTGAAGCACATTAAAGATAATAGTTTAATAATTATTTTAAAGTAAATATATTATGTTTGTGATTTTTTTAAATTAAGTGTATTGGTTATATTTTGTAAAAATGTATATTAAGGGGCCGATTCTGATCCTGTAATTTTTTTTCCCGTACGACTCGTATCCGTACCACAATTATTTTCTGTTTCAAAGACAGGTGTTTCAGCAGATGCGAGGTGTGGCTATGGGGGCTTGCTTCTCCCCCAGTTATGCCTGTCTGCATATGGGTCTGTGGGAGGAGCAGGTCCTCAAAGTTCAATTTGGCCACATCCTCAGCAATCATATTGTAGCATGGCATCGTTATATTGACAACCTATTTTTTATCTGGCGGGGATCAGAATCGTCAGTTAACATTTTTATCGAGGATATAAATAAGAACAAACTTAATCTCGAGTTCACAGGCCATGTGAGTAGGACCGCTGTGAATTTTTTGGACGTAGAAGTATATGTGGATAACAACAATCTGGAAACTCGATGCACCGCAAAACAACGGCAGGCAACACGGTTCTGCATGCCACCAGCCACCACCCTGACCATCTTATACGCAGCATCCCCTACGGGGAGATGCTGCGGATCAGACGGATCTGCAGTGTAGAATCAGAATGTACAGAGGCACAGCTGTCCAGTAAAGTGAGGTTTTTGGCCAGAGGATATGCTGTGGAAACAATTGACACAGCAATCAGAAAAGCCAACTCAGTTTCCCAGCAGGTAACGTTGGCAAAAGCCAATGTGCAAACCAGTACATCAGAGGAACCCTCAACTAGTACAGAACCTCCCAGATTGATAACCGCCTATAATCGCCAACACAGAGCATTACGCATGATTTTTAACAAAAATGGCCAATTGTTCAAAATGACCCAATCATCGGTCATCTCCTTAAGAAAAACCCTGAGATGACTTTTCGGAGGGCTAGATCCATGAGTGATATGCTTGTTAAAAGCAGTCCTGAAATTTGCGCCAATAACACCTGGTTGCAATCCACCAAAGGCTTCATTAAATGTGCCTCATGCAAAGCCTGTAAATTTGGTAGGAACAAGACTTGCTATACAACACCTTTTAGCGATATCACTGTGCCCATCTGTAAAAAGTTGACATGTAAATCTGACTTTGCGGTGTATGTGCTGGAGTGTACGTGTGGCCTGCAATACGTTGGCAGCACCAAGTTGCAGGTTCACAAACGTATACTCCAGCACATGCGGGCCATCAGTAACAACGATGCAACATACCCGGTCGCAAGACATTTTAAAGAGGCACATGGGAGCTGTCTAGACTCTCTCAGTTATTTTGTGGTGGACATGGTTCCGCCATTACGCCGAGGGGGAGACCATGAGGTACAGCTTAGGCAACTCGAAACAAAATACATTCTCGAGTTGGTTACCAAAACGCCAAACGGCTTGAACTCTAGGGAAGATCTTTTTACTTGCCTCCATTAAACAGCACCAGGTTACTTAGTGATGGCAGATGAACAATCAAAACAAAGTAACATACATATACTGCATTATACATTTTTCTAAAAAATTGGTATTTATGACAACTCTGTCAATACTGCAGATATGTTATGAATTCTGGAACACTTTTTTTAAACTGTAATTTACTTTTCCCTTTCACCACACCCCTCCCTACAACATACACTTTATACAGGTGATCCTATGAGCAGATTAGTCATTTATGCTGGTGACATCATTTGTATAAATAGCATTTTTCTTAGTAATATTATTATTATTGTGGATTCCAATTGGTCCAGGAAGAAAATATGATTCACAATATTTAAGAGAGCAAGCAAACTGAATTAACAGTGTAAAGCTGACATTTTATCCCAGCAGGCAACAGTCAAACAGTAGCTCATCTATCCCACAGCCATACTAGTCAGTGGAGCGAGTCGGCTCACTTGAGCAGTGACACATGTATGCAATTTGCACTTGCGTTATTTGCACATATATAACCGCTATTTGCACATGCATAAACTTTGCACATGTTTGTCTATACCCAGCAACTGGAGTATATTATATAGACAATGGAGCTGTGGTGACATTATTAAGACCACAGTATCAACCTCAGGGGTTTACGTGTATGCAATTTGCACTTGCGATTTTTTGCACATTTGTATTTGTCATTTGCACTTGCTCATTTTTGCACATTTAGAACTGTACTGAACAATAACAGTGTGGGTATTTTAGTAAAATCCCTTTGCATGGTACTCATGGTTCCTGTAACATTCAATTACGACCTGCAAACTTTCTGATTATTATTCTATAATCTGACTGGCTGGTTATCATTTGTTTCCCCTTTGCTCTCTCTTTTTTCATGCAAAAATCAATAATTGTGTTTTTCGATTGTGTTATTAGCCATTGGTGTATTTTACCTAATATATTGCTAAATGTGACGTTTGTATACCAGCATTTGATGTATTGATACATTGTATTTTTTCTATGTCTATTGGCTCAGCGATCACCTGACTTGCACCTAAGCACTTTATAATCCTATGGGCTGCCTGAGTCAGCGTCATGTGATCAAGGCCTTTCTGAGGCTGAAACGCGTCATGGCGGTGCTTGCCATACCTGTGGATTAAATTATTTGCACCGATAATACTGGGTCCGCTTCGTCCTTTTCTACCAGCTTGAATACTGCGGCGAAGTTCCTGTATATATATATATATATATATATATATATATATATATATATTATCTACTGGCGGTCGCCAGTAGATAGTTATAGTTAGGACCCTGTTTCCATAGGAAATCCGCAACATTCTATTTGGAATAACTTTGGCGCCGGTCGATGAATCCTCGCGAAATTTTCAAAATAGGTGGGGCGCTACGCTCCGCTCCTACCCTGAAAGTCTCGGGGGGATTCTTCAAGCGGGGGCTGAGAAAAAAGGGGGGTCCCAAAACGCGTTTTTCCCATGCATTTTTCCATAGGACCTTTAGACACAGCTACAGCCCGAACGGCTGAACAGAGTTACTTGAAATTTGGCAGAGAGGTAGTCCTCAGGTCAAGGAAGTGCCTTTTGTAGGTCTGGTGTAAATCTGTTCAGTAGTTCCTGAGAAAATAGCATTTAAATCAATATATATATGTGGGCGGAGCCTAACCACACATCTCATCCTGAGATCTGATTGGCTGTCAGCACTTCATCCAAGAAGTGTTGGCAGCCATCTTGGGACCAATATACATGATAGCACCTCATTAAAAAGCATTGCAGTTAATAGAAGATTTTAAGACTTTAGTTACATTATAAATCATTTGTTGATGGTACCATACTCATTTTAGGAATTGTGGTATGTTCTAAGGTGATTTCACCATGTGAAAAAGCCTTCTGCTGGGATATCATGATTGAGAGAAAAATATTTTCTCATGCTTTTACCACAGAGGTTTGGAAGGTGATCTATAAGCTAAACTGAGAGCTTATTTTCTGTAAATTCACATTATCTTTCTCAGTCATGTGAGAATGAAGTCTGACATTCTCAGTAAAACATGTACATCCAACAAGGGCAGAGACTGTCAGTTGATTCCTTTGTGTTCTACTGCAGCTTTCCAGAGTGTTCCAAAGAACTACTAGAGCGCTAACCGTCCTACTTATGATAAATGTATGGCACACCTGAAGCCATCTTGCTTGGATTAAAGTGGTAACTCTTAAAACATTTAATTTAAAAAGGAACAAAATGAGGTGGTTCATTTTTCCATAAAAAGTATGATTAGTGCTGCATAAAGAAAAATTAGGGCACATTTTGAGTGACTTCTCAAATCCTGGCATGCAGACTGAAACATGCACTTTCAATACCAGCAGCAGTTTTCCCTGGTGAGCAGTAGCTTTACTACAGTGATCTAATGAGCAAAAAGAGTGCTAACATTCTGATTTTATGGCAAATGTGTGACACATTTGAATGCCTTCTTGATGGAATCAAAGTAAAAAACTGAAAGTATTTCCTACTGAGGAGACTGCAGTAAATGAGGAAATTAGGAAACTTCATAATAAATAAGTCTCCCAAGATGGCCACCAGAGACAAAAGAGCCCAAATGTAGCCCAAATATCACCCAGATGTAGCCCAAGTATAGCCCAATGACAGAATGTCCAAGAATGTTCTTAAAAACAACTAGAGCACTTACTGTCTTCATTATGACAAAAGTATGGCACACCTGAAGCCATCTTGATTGGAATAAACTGGTAACACTTAAAACATTTAATTTAAAAAGGAACACAATGAGGGGGTTCATTTTGCCATAGAAATTATGATTAATGCTGAAGAAAGAAAATGAGGGCACATTTTGAGTGACTTCTCAAATCCTCTTCTATTTCATTAAAAAATTCTGACATGGAGACTGAAACATGCACTTTTAATACCAGGAGCAGACTTCCATGGTGAGCAGTAGTTTTACTACAGTGATCTAATGAGCAACTAGAGTGCTAACATTCAGAATTCATGGCAAATGTGTGACATATCTGAATACCTTCATGATGGAATCAAAGTAAAAAACTGAAAGCATTTCCGACTGAGGAGACTGCAGTACATGAGGAAATTAGGAAACTTCATAACAAATAAATCTCCCAAGATGGCCACCGGAGACAAAAGAGCCCAAATGTAGCCCAAAATCACCCAGATATAGCCCAAATATAGCCCAATGACAGAAGTGTGCAAAACACTTAGTATTTTGTGTTTTTGCAGTGTTATATAGTGCAGACTTGTCAGGTATTGGAGTGCTTTACATGAGCATTGGTTACATCACACAAGAACAAATTCATTTTGGTTGTAGACATGGGGAGACTAAGTGATTTGACCAGAATCACAGAATGTCGAGCTGAAGCAGAAACTTCAACCTGGTTCCCCAGTTGCAAAGTCTGCAGTTCTGGAAGTAACACCACATCCTCTCCCCTAAGTGCAACATTTAATCAAGTTGTCAACTAGATAAAAAAACATAAAGATAACAAATAATTTAAAAGTGCTTTGTCGCTATTTGAAAACTCAGAAAATATGTCCTTATTTTAGTCTTTTAGAGCACTAACCATAATTTTGATGCCAATAAGACCCTCTCATATATGTAATTTCTAAAGGAATGCTCTAGGTATTACAGTTTTGATTACATCAAGATGATGTCAGGCGCTCCACACTTTTGTAATAAATATAGAATGTTAGCAATCTAGTTGTTCTTTAGGATACTGTTGAGAGGCAGAGGCCAGGGGCACGGACTCTGAAAATTGAAGGCAGGTAGGAGGGTGCAAAGGCAACAATTTAACCACACTGAGCAGGCAGGAAGGGCCGTGGAAGCACAACAGACTATGGAGGGCAGTGGAAAGGGGGGCAGGGGCAACAAACCAACAATACAGGACTTGCAAGAGAGGCTGTTGGAGGGAAGATCTATTACGGGTCAAGGAAGCTAGGGGCGGTCCCCAGAGCCCCGGGAGCCACCACAGAACTGAGCAGGAGAGTGAGTCAGGGACAAAAGGGGCACCTTAATTTGAGCCGGGGTGCCTAGGAACGCTTGCTCCAAAAATGAAGAAAACAGACATATGAGACATGGAATTGGAGGCAGAATACAATGGCAGTTTAATGAGAAGATGCAACTTCAAAGAAACCGCAGAATAGAGACCTAAAGTACAAAATACAGAATCCAGATAATCATACAGCTGTCATGATATTCTCTGTATCTCAATTAATGGACTGACAGAGAGAGAGAGAAAACACATCTATAAATGCATCATGAGAAACAAGTTACACCAAGGAAAATGTTACCTAGGGACACTCACATTTACTCTTAGAGCAAGCATTCCTGCAATTACAATACAACATCTTTTAAATGCAAAAGTAAAGAGAACAATGGTTAAACATAACATGACATTTCATATAGGTAAAATAGAATAAGATACTTCAAGCAAAGCCGAGCAAGACATTTTAAGCAAAGGAAGACAAGAGCTCCCAGTTCTTGGGGAAAACCTGCACAGCCTGTTAACCTACATACAGACGGCGAGGTTGTCCGTCGATATCTGTGGGTGCTCCCTTTTTATATCATTTTATGGGCTCCTTTGCACGCTACATCTACCTACGTATGCTACCCAAAAGCTTCGTCTGCAGATTTTACCAGACATTTCGTCATTTACCCACTTAATGCTGACAATGGACTGGGTGAAAAGGTCAGTCTCTCAGGCCAATCGCTTATCGTAAGTTCCATAGAGCAAGCAGAAAATAATGGGTATTGTACAGGAATTCAATATATTCATGTATAAAATCTCCTCAGTTCTCCTAACTTGGCGCTCTGCGGTTGCCACTTCCTTAAAAGCGGGAAACCTGCCCAGGAAGCAAGTACCAGTCCAGGATGCAGCCTACTGTATGTCGACAGCTTCAGGGGGATGTTGAACTTTGATACCGAGCACGGAGCACTCGGGTAGGGTGGGGGCTACTAGTTTGGAGCAGAAGGCCTCGCAGACCTGCCTTCAGACTGCTATACACTAAAATTGCAGAGCTATGGTCAATTTAACAAAGAGGCCTACATATTGAACAGAAGGGCCTACACAGGGGTTTTATGCTGGCTGAGTGGTAAGGATGTCTCAGGATAATTATATAGCAACACAGGACCCGCTGGTCAATTTAATACGGCCTACAAATGCGGCTGGCAGGGCAAGGACAAGGGTCTCATACTTCAGGTGTGGACAGAACGGGCCAGGGGCCCCCTGTGATACAAAATCTACCCTCCTTCAAGGCTGTGGCAATGTAATAGACCATTGTGGGCAGAAGGAAGAGGCAATGGTAGTACAACCATACATGCCAACAGACCCGATTCAGCCAGGAAACGTCCAATGTTTTTAAGCTCAAATGGGCTTTATTTGATCTGTCTCCTGTCTACAATATCCTCTTTTTCAATGTAACTCAAAGGGGAAAATCAATACCCCAGTTTTTTTTCAAAATCTCCCTCTTACCAAGTTCAAAATGTTCGCAAGTATGGTACATTGGATCATGGAAGGAAATGGGATAGGGACATGGACTTGGATAACAGAGGACAGGAGAGACATGGAGAGGTGCACCAAACTGACCCTGCAGGGCAGGCATCAGGGTTTGCAGCAGCACAATACACCACACAGGGCATGCGGGACGGGAGTGCAGCACAACAATCCATAGAAAGCAAGAGGGAGGGGACAGGACCATGCACATGGACAACAGAGAACAGAGGGGCAAGAGGCAGGACCATAATGGACAGACAGGAGAGAAAGCTGCAGCATAACAGACCATAAAGGGCAGGAGGGATGGATCAGGGGCATTACAATGGAACAGACAAGCCAGGAGGGAGGGAGTAGGGGTCTGCACATGTAAACAGAGGGCTGGGGGCAAGGGGGCAGGGCAGGAGCAGCAAGATGGCCATGGAGGTCAGGCAGGATGGGCACTAGAAGCAAGACACAACATGAAGAGCAACAGTGAGACTGTGATGGCATACACACAGACCATGGAGGGAAGGTGGGAGGGGGTCAGGGGCAGCTAACTGACCACACAGGGAAGGTGGGAGGGGCCATGGCAGCACAGAAGACCATGCATGGCAAGTGGGAGGGTTAGTGGCAGCACAATGGCTATGATGGGCAAGAAGGAGGGTGCAGGGGCATGCACAAAGGACGATGGAGGATAGAAGGGAGGGTCAGGACCTGTGCACAGACAAGAAAGTTCAGGGGAAGGGGCCTCACAACAGACCACACGGGGCAGGCAGGAGGAGCAGTTGCAGCACAACAGACCAGGGAGGGCAGAAGGGTGTGGCAGTACAATGGACCATGTAGGACAGGAGGAAGAGGATAGAGGCATGGCATGTGGACAGGCAGGGTGGAGGTGGCAGGGACAGGTTACAGTCATCTGACAATGCTAGGCAGGTGGGAGGGGAGTGGCAGCTCAACAGAACACTCAGAGTAGATAGGAGTGGCAGGTCCATGGGACATGGTGGGCAAAAAGGATGGAGCAGGGGCATGCACAAAGACATCGGAGGGCAGGGGGAAGGAGAATAGGGGCAGCAAGCTAAGCACAGAGTTTAAGCAGGAGGTCAATGATGGGGCATAGAATTGGGCAATGGAGGGCAGGAGGAGTGGACTGGTACATCATACTAAATTGAGGGCAGTGGCAGCACATCAGACCATGCATGGCAGGAGGGAGGAGGCTAGTCCATGGATTCACACAACAGAGGATAGGGAGGAGGGGGATGGGGCAGCAAGCTAACTGTTCAGAGAAGGCGGGTATTAGAAACTTTATTGTTTTTAAAACATTTTGTCTGTGCAAACTACTTAAAATATGAACAAGTATGCAGCATAATCTCACTTTTATTCAGGAAGAAGAAGACGTTAGTGACTGTGACTCCGGGCTCACTTGGCAAAAACACCCCCTGACCCTCCACCCCCTATCGCAAAATGTAATGCCCGTGAAAAGGGTAGGTGAACACAGTGTTATATAGAACATAGTCCTGAGAGCACGATTGAAAATGAAAACTAGATATAGTGTATGGTATAAACTATGCACCAAAAAGTGTGATATAAGATGAACCAGGCGTGAAATATAATATGCAATACATTGTGCGCAATGACAGATTCATTGGAGAGCGCGAGATAGCACAGGCACTAGCGTGTGCTATGCGATATGCGCCTTGGAGTGTAATATGCACAGGGCAGTGTTGTGTAACCTAACTAGTCTCTAAAGTTGTAATATAAAATATGTGCTGGGGAGTGTAACGTTGCATATGCACTGTGACAAAGATATGGATCCCAAATTGTAATATGTATGGCATAGCACTGTGCGTTATAACATAGGCATCGAGGAAGGCACGTTAGATGGGGCAATATAACCCGTGCGAAGACAAGTGTGGCATGACATTTTCACGGGGTGGTGTTACAGTGCACATGGGCTAGAGAGTGTCATAGCATATGCACTAGCTAGTGGAATACAATACAGAGGTGTGTGGCACTCGGCAGGCAATGGTGGGTGTAACACAGCTTTGGGCTCTGTCAGGAGCGCGCTGTGACTCGCAAGTGATGTTCGTCCCCTTTCCAGAGAGTAAAATAAAAAGTATTACACATCCGGCAGTGGATGTGTGTTTTATTAACTGTGAGGGGGGTTTCTTGCATAGTTTTGGTCGAATTTTTGTCGAATCCCCTTTGAATGGCTTGGTGTGCATGTGTATTAAATGTGCCCATCAATAGCTACCCATGTTTGTATAAATAAACGACAAGGGTGTCTACCGGGATTAGGCACGGTAGAGCATCAGACATGTCAGAGCTTCACTAGTGGTGTAAATACATTCCACGTGGATTAATTGCATGCATAGTCGCCTTTTAATGAATATCACGCAAATCGTCATGGTGATAGGTACGTACGGTTTGTCCAGCATGTCCTAGGTGTGTCTATAAATATATATTTTTTAAAAATAATAAAAAACAGTGGCCGGCCCTGGGGATTGGGGTCAAAAAAATATAATTAGGAGACAGGCCCTGGGGGATGGGGTCATCAGGGCCAATAAATTAGAATAAGAAGGGGAACCACACAGCCCCCCTTCTTAAAAAAATAAAATAAATAAAAGACTGGCATCGTGCCGGAGGCCATGCCCCCTCCATTCAGCACTCTGCAAACGCGCCCCCAACAGGCATCTCCAGTATGCGCCAGGGAGCTGCGCTGCAGACAGGTGTTCTGAGGCCAAGCCCCTTTTTACACCTCTGCAACGCAGCTCTGTGGCGCTTACTGGAGGTACCTAGTGGTCTAGTGTGACCCTAGGGACCCTTAGGATTCAAGGGACTTAATCTCTCAACTTAGAACAGCCACAGGGCGCGTTTACACAGTGGTGAAGGGAGGGGACGGGGCCTGAGGTGACGTGTGCAAACACGCACCATGGCACGTTTTAAATTGGGGATATAATTTCCCTTCAATACTGAGGGCCCCTGGGGGCTAACTAGCCCACCAAGTGCTTCCAGTAAGCGCCACTGAGCTGCATTGCAGAGAGGTGGTCCAGGCCGTGCCACTTTTTACACCTCTCTGCAACGCAGCTCTGTGGCACTTACTGGAGGTACCTAGTGGGCTAGTTGGACCCTAGGGACCCTCAGGACTCAAATGAACTTAATCTCCCAACTAAAAACGGACACAGGGCGTGTTTACACAATGGTGAAAGGAGGGGACGGGGCCTGAGTTAACGTGTGCAAAAACGCCCTGTGGCCTGTTTTAAGAGGTAGTTTTAATCCCCATGCCCTATTATATACTAGGGGCTTATAGAGGAGGTAAGGCTAATCACAGGGGGACCCCAACGCATAATGTTCCCTAGTGTATGTAGGTGTTTTCACTGTATTCTAAGTGTCTTTTAACATAGCACTGGCTCTAGGACTGGTTAGTCAGACTCAGTTACCACCAGTATCCGTCTGAAAAAGTTGAGGGTACAGGATGATTTTGCAACAAGGCTTCTTTCTGCTCTTCTTTTTGTTCTTTCTGCACGTTATCCTTCTTCCTGCACTTATCTTCGTATTTGAGGACTTCTGTTGCTTCTTTCTGCACTTCTTTTGTTTCTTTCTGTGCATTTTTTCTTCTTTCTTCACATGTCCTATCTCTGTAGGCATAGTTAGAAATTAGCATTTAAAAAACCTTTGAAATTAACAGAAAAAACCATAGGTTTCAGGCACGTTATAGTTAGGAATTAGCATTTAAAAAACCTCAGAAATTCACTGAAAAAACCATAGGTTTCAGGGGTGTTATAGTTAGCTGGACTTTTCACTTGTACAAAACCATTGAAATTCCCCCGTTATAGTTAGTTCAGCTAACTATAACTCGCGCGCCCGCAATGCACTGCTGATGACGTCACATATTACATCACTCATGACATGGTCAGTGACATCACTCATGACATCACTGATGACATCTCAAATGACATCACTGATGACATCACTGATGACATCATCCTTGTGATAGAGTGGCAGACCTCCTCTCACCCTAATATAACCTTTGATACACACATTCAAAAATAGAGACTAAAATTTTCAAAACAATGGACATACCAATACCAGTTACAACAACCTCTTCAGTAATTCTAAGATCCACATACACATCCACTCATTCACCAACAGTCCAATACAGTCACTCATACATGTACTCACTCATCATATGTACTCATACACCTATACATCCTGTTACACAATGCCACTCATCCATAGTTACTCACACACATAGTCACCCATGCTAATAAAGAATCAAACATACATTTACTTGCATATACAGTTATACACACACCACCACACTTACTTCTACGGAAACTTACACATACTTAGTCTTTTAAACAATCACTTATAGAAACACATACTTATTCATACAGGAACTCTTTCAATCTCTCACTCTCACATATACTCACATATATACACCAATAGTCACATATACTAGTTTAAAACATATGTAGTTACTCATAAAGACACTATTGAGACAGTCATTCACTCACTAACACACCCATACACACACTCATCCACCCATACAGTCCTGCACACATACTGTGTTCAACACATACAAACAGTGAGTCACTCATTCATGCACCTATGCACTACGTAATACCCCCACCGAACCATGCAGACACTCAGACTGATACTCAAAAAACCAACTAATAACCTATATAGACACCCATGTAGCTACTCACCAACCCATGCAGCCACTTATACACAAAGTGAGAGACTGATACAGATATTTACATATTTAAACATTACTCACTAAGCCATGTATTCACTATGATACACTTAATCAGTCAGTTACACAATCAATTTTTCAAAAACAAATCATCCATTTAGACACTTATATACCCATTTATTCTTCCATCGACCTTGAGATATACATATATAAAACATATTTAATTTTCAGAATAACACACATTCACTGGATGATGTTATAGTTAGGACCCTGTTTCCATAGGAAATCCGCAACATTCTATTTGGAATAACTTTGGCGCCGGTCGATGAATCCTCGCGAAATTTTCAAAATAGGTGGGGCGCTACGCTCCGCTCCTACCCTGAAAGTCTCGGGGGGATTCTTCAAGCGGGGGCTGAGAAAAAAGGGGGGTCCCAAAACGCGTTTTTCCCATGCATTTTTCCATAGGACCTTTAGACACAGCTACAGCCCGAACGGCTGAACAGAGTTACTTGAAATTTGGCAGAGAGGTAGTCCTCAGGTCAAGGAAGTGCCTTTTGTAGGTCTGGTGTAAATCTGTTCAGTAGTTCCTGAGAAAATAGCATTTAAATCAATATATATATGTGGGCGGAGCCTAACCACACATCTCATCCTGAGATCTGATTGGCTGTCAGCACTTCATCCAAGAAGTGTTGGCAGCCATCTTGGGACCAATATACATGATAGCACCTCATTAAAAAGCATTGCAGTTAATAGAAGATTTTAAGACTTTAGTTACATTATAAATCATTTGTTGATGGTACCATACTCATTTTAGGAATTGTGGTATGTTCTAAGGTGATTTCACCATGTGAAAAAGCCTTCTGCTGGGATATCATGATTGAGAGAAAAATATTTTCTCATGCTTTTACCACAGAGGTTTGGAAGGTGATCTATAAGCTAAACTGAGAGCTTATTTTCTGTAAATTCACATTATCTTTCTCAGTCATGTGAGAATGAAGTCTGACATTCTCAGTAAAACATGTACATCCAACAAGGGCAGAGACTGTCAGTTGATTCCTTTGTGTTCTACTGCAGCTTTCCAGAGTGTTCCAAAGAACTACTAGAGCGCTAACCGTCCTACTTATGATAAATGTATGGCACACCTGAAGCCATCTTGCTTGGATTAAAGTGGTAACTCTTAAAACATTTAATTTAAAAAGGAACAAAATGAGGTGGTTCATTTTTCCATAAAAAGTATGATTAGTGCTGCATAAAGAAAAATTAGGGCACATTTTGAGTGACTTCTCAAATCCTGGCATGCAGACTGAAACATGCACTTTCAATACCAGCAGCAGTTTTCCCTGGTGAGCAGTAGCTTTACTACAGTGATCTAATGAGCAAAAAGAGTGCTAACATTCTGATTTTATGGCAAATGTGTGACACATTTGAATGCCTTCTTGATGGAATCAAAGTAAAAAACTGAAAGTATTTCCTACTGAGGAGACTGCAGTAAATGAGGAAATTAGGAAACTTCATAATAAATAAGTCTCCCAAGATGGCCACCAGAGACAAAAGAGCCCAAATGTAGCCCAAATATCACCCAGATGTAGCCCAAGTATAGCCCAATGACAGAATGTCCAAGAATGTTCTTAAAAACAACTAGAGCACTTACTGTCTTCATTATGACAAAAGTATGGCACACCTGAAGCCATCTTGATTGGAATAAACTGGTAACACTTAAAACATTTAATTTAAAAAGGAACACAATGAGGGGGTTCATTTTGCCATAGAAATTATGATTAATGCTGAAGAAAGAAAATGAGGGCACATTTTGAGTGACTTCTCAAATCCTCTTCTATTTCATTAAAAAATTCTGACATGGAGACTGAAACATGCACTTTTAATACCAGGAGCAGACTTCCATGGTGAGCAGTAGTTTTACTACAGTGATCTAATGAGCAACTAGAGTGCTAACATTCAGAATTCATGGCAAATGTGTGACATATCTGAATACCTTCATGATGGAATCAAAGTAAAAAACTGAAAGCATTTCCGACTGAGGAGACTGCAGTACATGAGGAAATTAGGAAACTTCATAACAAATAAATCTCCCAAGATGGCCACCGGAGACAAAAGAGCCCAAATGTAGCCCAAAATCACCCAGATATAGCCCAAATATAGCCCAATGACAGAAGTGTGCAAAACACTTAGTATTTTGTGTTTTTGCAGTGTTATATAGTGCAGACTTGTCAGGTATTGGAGTGCTTTACATGAGCATTGGTTACATCACACAAGAACAAATTCATTTTGGTTGTAGACATGGGGAGACTAAGTGATTTGACCAGAATCACAGAATGTCGAGCTGAAGCAGAAACTTCAACCTGGTTCCCCAGTTGCAAAGTCTGCAGTTCTGGAAGTAACACCACATCCTCTCCCCTAAGTGCAACATTTAATCAAGTTGTCAACTAGATAAAAAAACATAAAGATAACAAATAATTTAAAAGTGCTTTGTCGCTATTTGAAAACTCAGAAAATATGTCCTTATTTTAGTCTTTTAGAGCACTAACCATAATTTTGATGCCAATAAGACCCTCTCATATATGTAATTTCTAAAAGAATGCTCTAGGTATTACAGTTTTGATTACATCAAGATGATGTCAGGCGCTCCACACTTTTGTAATAAATATAGAATGTTAGCAATCTAGTTGTTCTTTAGGATACTGTTGAGAGGCAGAGGCCAGGGGCACGGACTCTGAAAATTGAAGGCAGGTAGGAGGGTGCAAAGGCAACAATTTAACCACACTGAGCAGGCAGGAAGGGCCGTGGAAGCACAACAGACTATGGAGGGCAGTGGAAAGGGGGGCAGGGGCAACAAACCAACAATACAGGACTTGCAAGAGAGGCTGTTGGAGGGAAGATCTATTACGGGTCAAGGAAGCTAGGGGCGGTCCCCAGAGCCCCGGGAGCCACCACAGAACTGAGCAGGAGAGTGAGTCAGGGACAAAAGGGGCACCTTAATTTGAGCCGGGGTGCCTAGGAACGCTTGCTCCAAAAATGAAGAAAACAGACATATGAGACATGGAATTGGAGGCAGAATACAATGGCAGTTTAATGAGAAGATGCAACTTCAAAGAAACCGCAGAATAGAGACCTAAAGTACAAAATACAGAATCCAGATAATCATACAGCTGTCATGATATTCTCTGTATCTCAATTAATGGACTGACAGAGAGAGAGAGAAAACACATCTATAAATGCATCATGAGAAACAAGTTACACCAAGGAAAATGTTACCTAGGGACACTCACATTTACTCTTAGAGCAAGCATTCCTGCAATTACAATACAACATCTTTTAAATGCAAAAGTAAAGAGAACAATGGTTAAACATAACATGACATTTCATATAGGTAAAATAGAATAAGATACTTCAAGCAAAGCCGAGCAAGACATTTTAAGCAAAGGAAGACAAGAGCTCCCAGTTCTTGGGGAAAACCTGCACAGCCTGTTAACCTACATACAGACGGCGAGGTTGTCCGTCGATATCTGTGGGTGCTCCCTTTTTATATCATTTTATGGGCTCCTTTGCACGCTACATCTACCTACGTATGCTACCCAAAAGCTTCGTCTGCAGATTTTACCAGACATTTCGTCATTTACCCACTTAATGCTGACAATGGACTGGGTGAAAAGGTCAGTCTCTCAGGCCAATCGCTTATCGTAAGTTCCATAGAGCAAGCAGAAAATAATGGGTATTGTACAGGAATTCAATATATTCATGTATAAAATCTCCTCAGTTCTCCTAACTTGGCGCTCTGCGGTTGCCACTTCCTTAAAAGCGGGAAACCTGCCCAGGAAGCAAGTACCAGTCCAGGATGCAGCCTACTGTATGTCGACAGCTTCAGGGGGATGTTGAACTTTGATACCGAGCACGGAGCACTCGGGTAGGGTGGGGGCTACTAGTTTGGAGCAGAAGGCCTCGCAGACCTGCCTTCAGACTGCTATACACTAAAATTGCAGAGCTATGGTCAATTTAACAAAGAGGCCTACATATTGAACAGAAGGGCCTACACAGGGGTTTTATGCTGGCTGAGTGGTAAGGATGTCTCAGGATAATTATATAGCAACACAGGACCCGCTGGTCAATTTAATACGGCCTACAAATGCGGCTGGCAGGGCAAGGACAAGGGTCTCATACTTCAGGTGTGGACAGAACGGGCCAGGGGCCCCCTGTGATACAAAATCTACCCTCCTTCAAGGCTGTGGCAATGTAATAGACCATTGTGGGCAGAAGGAAGAGGCAATGGTAGTACAACCATACATGCCAACAGACCCGATTCAGCCAGGAAACGTCCAATGTTTTTAAGCTCAAATGGGCTTTATTTGATCTGTCTCCTGTCTACAATATCCTCTTTTTCAATGTAACTCAAAGGGGAAAATCAATACCCCAGTTTTTTTTCAAAATCTCCCTCTTACCAAGTTCAAAATGTTCGCAAGTATGGTACATTGGATCATGGAAGGAAATGGGATAGGGACATGGACTTGGATAACAGAGGACAGGAGAGACATGGAGAGGTGCACCAAACTGACCCTGCAGGGCAGGCATCAGGGTTTGCAGCAGCACAATACACCACACAGGGCATGCGGGACGGGAGTGCAGCACAACAATCCATAGAAAGCAAGAGGGAGGGGACAGGACCATGCACATGGACAACAGAGAACAGAGGGGCAAGAGGCAGGACCATAATGGACAGACAGGAGAGAAAGCTGCAGCATAACAGACCATAAAGGGCAGGAGGGATGGATCAGGGGCATTACAATGGAACAGACAAGCCAGGAGGGAGGGAGTAGGGGTCTGCACATGTAAACAGAGGGCTGGGGGCAAGGGGGCAGGGCAGGAGCAGCAAGATGGCCATGGAGGTCAGGCAGGATGGGCACTAGAAGCAAGACACAACATGAAGAGCAACAGTGAGACTGTGATGGCATACACACAGACCATGGAGGGAAGGTGGGAGGGGGTCAGGGGCAGCTAACTGACCACACAGGGAAGGTGGGAGGGGCCATGGCAGCACAGAAGACCATGCATGGCAAGTGGGAGGGTTAGTGGCAGCACAATGGCTATGATGGGCAAGAAGGAGGGTGCAGGGGCATGCACAAAGGACGATGGAGGATAGAAGGGAGGGTCAGGACCTGTGCACAGACAAGAAAGTTCAGGGGAAGGGGCCTCACAACAGACCACACGGGGCAGGCAGGAGGAGCAGTTGCAGCACAACAGACCAGGGAGGGCAGAAGGGTGTGGCAGTACAATGGACCATGTAGGACAGGAGGAAGAGGATAGAGGCATGGCATGTGGACAGGCAGGGTGGAGGTGGCAGGGACAGGTTACAGTCATCTGACAATGCTAGGCAGGTGGGAGGGGAGTGGCAGCTCAACAGAACACTCAGAGTAGATAGGAGTGGCAGGTCCATGGGACATGGTGGGCAAAAAGGATGGAGCAGGGGCATGCACAAAGACATCGGAGGGCAGGGGGAAGGAGAATAGGGGCAGCAAGCTAAGCACAGAGTTTAAGCAGGAGGTCAATGATGGGGCATAGAATTGGGCAATGGAGGGCAGGAGGAGTGGACTGGTACATCATACTAAATTGAGGGCAGTGGCAGCACATCAGACCATGCATGGCAGGAGGGAGGAGGCTAGTCCATGGATTCACACAACAGAGGATAGGGAGGAGGGGGATGGGGCAGCAAGCTAACTGTTCAGAGAAGGCGGGTATTAGAAACTTTATTGTTTTTAAAACATTTTGTCTGTGCAAACTACTTAAAATATGAACAAGTATGCAGCATAATCTCACTTTTATTCAGGAAGAAGAAGACGTTAGTGACTGTGACTCCGGGCTCACTTGGCAAAAACACCCCCTGACCCTCCACCCCCTATCGCAAAATGTAATGCCCGTGAAAAGGGTAGGTGAACACAGTGTTATATAGAACATAGTCCTGAGAGCACGATTGAAAATGAAAACTAGATATAGTGTATGGTATAAACTATGCACCAAAAAGTGTGATATAAGATGAACCAGGCGTGAAATATAATATGCAATACATTGTGCGCAATGACAGATTCATTGGAGAGCGCGAGATAGCACAGGCACTAGCGTGTGCTATGCGATATGCGCCTTGGAGTGTAATATGCACAGGGCAGTGTTGTGTAACCTAACTAGTCTCTAAAGTTGTAATATAAAATATGTGCTGGGGAGTGTAACGTTGCATATGCACTGTGACAAAGATATGGATCCCAAATTGTAATATGTATGGCATAGCACTGTGCGTTATAACATAGGCATCGAGGAAGGCACGTTAGATGGGGCAATATAACCCGTGCGAAGACAAGTGTGGCATGACATTTTCACGGGGTGGTGTTACAGTGCACATGGGCTAGAGAGTGTCATAGCATATGCACTAGCTAGTGGAATACAATACAGAGGTGTGTGGCACTCGGCAGGCAATGGTGGGTGTAACACAGCTTTGGGCTCTGTCAGGAGCGCGCTGTGACTCGCAAGTGATGTTCGTCCCCTTTCCAGAGAGTAAAATAAAAAGTATTACACATCCGGCAGTGGATGTGTGTTTTATTAACTGTGAGGGGGGTTTCTTGCATAGTTTTGGTCGAATTTTTGTCGAATCCCCTTTGAATGGCTTGGTGTGCATGTGTATTAAATGTGCCCATCAATAGCTACCCATGTTTGTATAAATAAACGACAAGGGTGTCTACCGGGATTAGGCACGGTAGAGCATCAGACATGTCAGAGCTTCACTAGTGGTGTAAATACATTCCACGTGGATTAATTGCATGCATAGTCGCCTTTTAATGAATATCACGCAAATCGTCATGGTGATAGGTACGTACGGTTTGTCCAGCATGTCCTAGGTGTGTCTATAAATATATATTTTTTAAAAATAATAAAAAACAGTGGCCGGCCCTGGGGATTGGGGTCAAAAAAATATAATTAGGAGACAGGCCCTGGGGGATGGGGTCATCAGGGCCAATAAATTAGAATAAGAAGGGGAACCACACAGCCCCCCTTCTTAAAAAAATAAAATAAATAAAAGACTGGCATCGTGCCGGAGGCCATGCCCCCTCCATTCAGCACTCTGCAAACGCGCCCCCAACAGGCATCTCCAGTATGCGCCAGGGAGCTGCGCTGCAGACAGGTGTTCTGAGGCCAAGCCCCTTTTTACACCTCTGCAACGCAGCTCTGTGGCGCTTACTGGAGGTACCTAGTGGTCTAGTGTGACCCTAGGGACCCTTAGGATTCAAGGGACTTAATCTCTCAACTTAGAACAGCCACAGGGCGCGTTTACACAGTGGTGAAGGGAGGGGACGGGGCCTGAGGTGACGTGTGCAAACACGCACCATGGCACGTTTTAAATTGGGGATATAATTTCCCTTCAATACTGAGGGCCCCTGGGGGCTAACTAGCCCACCAAGTGCTTCCAGTAAGCGCCACTGAGCTGCATTGCAGAGAGGTGGTCCAGGCCGTGCCACTTTTTACACCTCTCTGCAACGCAGCTCTGTGGCACTTACTGGAGGTACCTAGTGGGCTAGTTGGACCCTAGGGACCCTCAGGACTCAAATGAACTTAATCTCCCAACTAAAAACGGACACAGGGCGTGTTTACACAATGGTGAAAGGAGGGGACGGGGCCTGAGTTAACGTGTGCAAAAACGCCCTGTGGCCTGTTTTAAGAGGTAGTTTTAATCCCCATGCCCTATTATATACTAGGGGCTTATAGAGGAGGTAAGGCTAATCACAGGGGGACCCCAACGCATAATGTTCCCTAGTGTATGTAGGTGTTTTCACTGTATTCTAAGTGTCTTTTAACATAGCACTGGCTCTAGGACTGGTTAGTCAGACTCAGTTACCACCAGTATCCGTCTGAAAAAGTTGAGGGTACAGGATGATTTTGCAACAAGGCTTCTTTCTGCTCTTCTTTTTGTTCTTTCTGCACGTTATCCTTCTTCCTGCACTTATCTTCGTATTTGAGGACTTCTGTTGCTTCTTTCTGCACTTCTTTTGTTTCTTTCTGTGCATTTTTTCTTCTTTCTTCACATGTCCTATCTCTGTAGGCATAGTTAGAAATTAGCATTTAAAAAACCTTTGAAATTAACAGAAAAAACCATAGGTTTCAGGCACGTTATAGTTAGGAATTAGCATTTAAAAAACCTCAGAAATTCACTGAAAAAACCATAGGTTTCAGGGGTGTTATAGTTAGCTGGACTTTTCACTTGTACAAAACCATTGAAATTCCCCCGTTATAGTTAGTTCAGCTAACTATAACTCGCGCGCCCGCAATGCACTGCTGATGACGTCACATATTACATCACTCATGACATGGTCAGTGACATCACTCATGACATCACTGATGACATCTCAAATGACATCACTGATGACATCACTGATGACATCATCCTTGTGATAGAGTGGCAGACCTCCTCTCACCCTAATATAACCTTTGATACACACATTCAAAAATAGAGACTAAAATTTTCAAAACAATGGACATACCAATACCAGTTACAACAACCTCTTCAGTAATTCTAAGATCCACATACACATCCACTCATTCACCAACAGTCCAATACAGTCACTCATACATGTACTCACTCATCATATGTACTCATACACCTATACATCCTGTTACACAATGCCACTCATCCATAGTTACTCACACACATAGTCACCCATGCTAATAAAGAATCAAACATACATTTACTTGCATATACAGTTATACACACACCACCACACTTACTTCTACGGAAACTTACACATACTTAGTCTTTTAAACAATCACTTATAGAAACACATACTTATTCATACAGGAACTCTTTCAATCTCTCACTCTCACATATACTCACATATATACACCAATAGTCACATATACTAGTTTAAAACATATGTAGTTACTCATAAAGACACTATTGAGACAGTCATTCACTCACTAACACACCCATACACACACTCATCCACCCATACAGTCCTGCACACATACTGTGTTCAACACATACAAACAGTGAGTCACTCATTCATGCACCTATGCACTACGTAATACCCCCACCGAACCATGCAGACACTCAGACTGATACTCAAAAAACCAACTAATAACCTATATAGACACCCATGTAGCTACTCACCAACCCATGCAGCCACTTATACACAAAGTGAGAGACTGATACAGATATTTACATATTTAAACATTACTCACTAAGCCATGTATTCACTATGATACACTTAATCAGTCAGTTACACAATCAATTTTTCAAAAACAAATCATCCATTTAGACACTTATATACCCATTTATTCTTCCATCGACCTTGAGATATACATATATAAAACATATTTAATTTTCAGAATAACACACATTCACTGGATGATGTTATAGTTAGGACCCTGTTTCCATAGGAAATCCGCAACATTCTATTTGGAATAACTTTGGCGCCGGTCGATGAATCCTCGCGAAATTTTCAAAATAGGTGGGGCGCTACGCTCCGCTCCTACCCTGAAAGTCTCGGGGGGATTCTTCAAGCGGGGGCTGAGAAAAAAGGGGGGTCCCAAAACGCGTTTTTCCCATGCATTTTTCCATAGGACCTTTAGACACAGCTACAGCCCGAACGGCTGAACAGAGTTACTTGAAATTTGGCAGAGAGGTAGTCCTCAGGTCAAGGAAGTGCCTTTTGTAGGTCTGGTGTAAATCTGTTCAGTAGTTCCTGAGAAAATAGCATTTAAATCAATATATATATGTGGGCGGAGCCTAACCACACATCTCATCCTGAGATCTGATTGGCTGTCAGCACTTCATCCAAGAAGTGTTGGCAGCCATCTTGGGACCAATATACATGATAGCACCTCATTAAAAAGCATTGCAGTTAATAGAAGATTTTAAGACTTTAGTTACATTATAAATCATTTGTTGATGGTACCATACTCATTTTAGGAATTGTGGTATGTTCTAAGGTGATTTCACCATGTGAAAAAGCCTTCTGCTGGGATATCATGATTGAGAGAAAAATATTTTCTCATGCTTTTACCACAGAGGTTTGGAAGGTGATCTATAAGCTAAACTGAGAGCTTATTTTCTGTAAATTCACATTATCTTTCTCAGTCATGTGAGAATGAAGTCTGACATTCTCAGTAAAACATGTACATCCAACAAGGGCAGAGACTGTCAGTTGATTCCTTTGTGTTCTACTGCAGCTTTCCAGAGTGTTCCAAAGAACTACTAGAGCGCTAACCGTCCTACTTATGATAAATGTATGGCACACCTGAAGCCATCTTGCTTGGATTAAAGTGGTAACTCTTAAAACATTTAATTTAAAAAGGAACAAAATGAGGTGGTTCATTTTTCCATAAAAAGTATGATTAGTGCTGCATAAAGAAAAATTAGGGCACATTTTGAGTGACTTCTCAAATCCTGGCATGCAGACTGAAACATGCACTTTCAATACCAGCAGCAGTTTTCCCTGGTGAGCAGTAGCTTTACTACAGTGATCTAATGAGCAAAAAGAGTGCTAACATTCTGATTTTATGGCAAATGTGTGACACATTTGAATGCCTTCTTGATGGAATCAAAGTAAAAAACTGAAAGTATTTCCTACTGAGGAGACTGCAGTAAATGAGGAAATTAGGAAACTTCATAATAAATAAGTCTCCCAAGATGGCCACCAGAGACAAAAGAGCCCAAATGTAGCCCAAATATCACCCAGATGTAGCCCAAGTATAGCCCAATGACAGAATGTCCAAGAATGTTCTTAAAAACAACTAGAGCACTTACTGTCTTCATTATGACAAAAGTATGGCACACCTGAAGCCATCTTGATTGGAATAAACTGGTAACACTTAAAACATTTAATTTAAAAAGGAACACAATGAGGGGGTTCATTTTGCCATAGAAATTATGATTAATGCTGAAGAAAGAAAATGAGGGCACATTTTGAGTGACTTCTCAAATCCTCTTCTATTTCATTAAAAAATTCTGACATGGAGACTGAAACATGCACTTTTAATACCAGGAGCAGACTTCCATGGTGAGCAGTAGTTTTACTACAGTGATCTAATGAGCAACTAGAGTGCTAACATTCAGAATTCATGGCAAATGTGTGACATATCTGAATACCTTCATGATGGAATCAAAGTAAAAAACTGAAAGCATTTCCGACTGAGGAGACTGCAGTACATGAGGAAATTAGGAAACTTCATAACAAATAAATCTCCCAAGATGGCCACCGGAGACAAAAGAGCCCAAATGTAGCCCAAAATCACCCAGATATAGCCCAAATATAGCCCAATGACAGAAGTGTGCAAAACACTTAGTATTTTGTGTTTTTGCAGTGTTATATAGTGCAGACTTGTCAGGTATTGGAGTGCTTTACATGAGCATTGGTTACATCACACAAGAACAAATTCATTTTGGTTGTAGACATGGGGAGACTAAGTGATTTGACCAGAATCACAGAATGTCGAGCTGAAGCAGAAACTTCAACCTGGTTCCCCAGTTGCAAAGTCTGCAGTTCTGGAAGTAACACCACATCCTCTCCCCTAAGTGCAACATTTAATCAAGTTGTCAACTAGATAAAAAAACATAAAGATAACAAATAATTTAAAAGTGCTTTGTCGCTATTTGAAAACTCAGAAAATATGTCCTTATTTTAGTCTTTTAGAGCACTAACCATAATTTTGATGCCAATAAGACCCTCTCATATATGTAATTTCTAAAGGAATGCTCTAGGTATTACAGTTTTGATTACATCAAGATGATGTCAGGCGCTCCACACTTTTGTAATAAATATAGAATGTTAGCAATCTAGTTGTTCTTTAGGATACTGTTGAGAGGCAGAGGCCAGGGGCACGGACTCTGAAAATTGAAGGCAGGTAGGAGGGTGCAAAGGCAACAATTTAACCACACTGAGCAGGCAGGAAGGGCCGTGGAAGCACAACAGACTATGGAGGGCAGTGGAAAGGGGGGCAGGGGCAACAAACCAACAATACAGGACTTGCAAGAGAGGCTGTTGGAGGGAAGATCTATTACGGGTCAAGGAAGCTAGGGGCGGTCCCCAGAGCCCCGGGAGCCACCACAGAACTGAGCAGGAGAGTGAGTCAGGGACAAAAGGGGCACCTTAATTTGAGCCGGGGTGCCTAGGAACGCTTGCTCCAAAAATGAAGAAAACAGACATATGAGACATGGAATTGGAGGCAGAATACAATGGCAGTTTAATGAGAAGATGCAACTTCAAAGAAACCGCAGAATAGAGACCTAAAGTACAAAATACAGAATCCAGATAATCATACAGCTGTCATGATATTCTCTGTATCTCAATTAATGGACTGACAGAGAGAGAGAGAAAACACATCTATAAATGCATCATGAGAAACAAGTTACACCAAGGAAAATGTTACCTAGGGACACTCACATTTACTCTTAGAGCAAGCATTCCTGCAATTACAATACAACATCTTTTAAATGCAAAAGTAAAGAGAACAATGGTTAAACATAACATGACATTTCATATAGGTAAAATAGAATAAGATACTTCAAGCAAAGCCGAGCAAGACATTTTAAGCAAAGGAAGACAAGAGCTCCCAGTTCTTGGGGAAAACCTGCACAGCCTGTTAACCTACATACAGACGGCGAGGTTGTCCGTCGATATCTGTGGGTGCTCCCTTTTTATATCATTTTATGGGCTCCTTTGCACGCTACATCTACCTACGTATGCTACCCAAAAGCTTCGTCTGCAGATTTTACCAGACATTTCGTCATTTACCCACTTAATGCTGACAATGGACTGGGTGAAAAGGTCAGTCTCTCAGGCCAATCGCTTATCGTAAGTTCCATAGAGCAAGCAGAAAATAATGGGTATTGTACAGGAATTCAATATATTCATGTATAAAATCTCCTCAGTTCTCCTAACTTGGCGCTCTGCGGTTGCCACTTCCTTAAAAGCGGGAAACCTGCCCAGGAAGCAAGTACCAGTCCAGGATGCAGCCTACTGTATGTCGACAGCTTCAGGGGGATGTTGAACTTTGATACCGAGCACGGAGCACTCGGGTAGGGTGGGGGCTACTAGTTTGGAGCAGAAGGCCTCGCAGACCTGCCTTCAGACTGCTATACACTAAAATTGCAGAGCTATGGTCAATTTAACAAAGAGGCCTACATATTGAACAGAAGGGCCTACACAGGGGTTTTATGCTGGCTGAGTGGTAAGGATGTCTCAGGATAATTATATAGCAACACAGGACCCGCTGGTCAATTTAATACGGCCTACAAATGCGGCTGGCAGGGCAAGGACAAGGGTCTCATACTTCAGGTGTGGACAGAACGGGCCAGGGGCCCCCTGTGATACAAAATCTACCCTCCTTCAAGGCTGTGGCAATGTAATAGACCATTGTGGGCAGAAGGAAGAGGCAATGGTAGTACAACCATACATGCCAACAGACCCGATTCAGCCAGGAAACGTCCAATGTTTTTAAGCTCAAATGGGCTTTATTTGATCTGTCTCCTGTCTACAATATCCTCTTTTTCAATGTAACTCAAAGGGGAAAATCAATACCCCAGTTTTTTTTCAAAATCTCCCTCTTACCAAGTTCAAAATGTTCGCAAGTATGGTACATTGGATCATGGAAGGAAATGGGATAGGGACATGGACTTGGATAACAGAGGACAGGAGAGACATGGAGAGGTGCACCAAACTGACCCTGCAGGGCAGGCATCAGGGTTTGCAGCAGCACAATACACCACACAGGGCATGCGGGACGGGAGTGCAGCACAACAATCCATAGAAAGCAAGAGGGAGGGGACAGGACCATGCACATGGACAACAGAGAACAGAGGGGCAAGAGGCAGGACCATAATGGACAGACAGGAGAGAAAGCTGCAGCATAACAGACCATAAAGGGCAGGAGGGATGGATCAGGGGCATTACAATGGAACAGACAAGCCAGGAGGGAGGGAGTAGGGGTCTGCACATGTAAACAGAGGGCTGGGGGCAAGGGGGCAGGGCAGGAGCAGCAAGATGGCCATGGAGGTCAGGCAGGATGGGCACTAGAAGCAAGACACAACATGAAGAGCAACAGTGAGACTGTGATGGCATACACACAGACCATGGAGGGAAGGTGGGAGGGGGTCAGGGGCAGCTAACTGACCACACAGGGAAGGTGGGAGGGGCCATGGCAGCACAGAAGACCATGCATGGCAAGTGGGAGGGTTAGTGGCAGCACAATGGCTATGATGGGCAAGAAGGAGGGTGCAGGGGCATGCACAAAGGACGATGGAGGATAGAAGGGAGGGTCAGGACCTGTGCACAGACAAGAAAGTTCAGGGGAAGGGGCCTCACAACAGACCACACGGGGCAGGCAGGAGGAGCAGTTGCAGCACAACAGACCAGGGAGGGCAGAAGGGTGTGGCAGTACAATGGACCATGTAGGACAGGAGGAAGAGGATAGAGGCATGGCATGTGGACAGGCAGGGTGGAGGTGGCAGGGACAGGTTACAGTCATCTGACAATGCTAGGCAGGTGGGAGGGGAGTGGCAGCTCAACAGAACACTCAGAGTAGATAGGAGTGGCAGGTCCATGGGACATGGTGGGCAAAAAGGATGGAGCAGGGGCATGCACAAAGACATCGGAGGGCAGGGGGAAGGAGAATAGGGGCAGCAAGCTAAGCACAGAGTTTAAGCAGGAGGTCAATGATGGGGCATAGAATTGGGCAATGGAGGGCAGGAGGAGTGGACTGGTACATCATACTAAATTGAGGGCAGTGGCAGCACATCAGACCATGCATGGCAGGAGGGAGGAGGCTAGTCCATGGATTCACACAACAGAGGATAGGGAGGAGGGGGATGGGGCAGCAAGCTAACTGTTCAGAGAAGGCGGGTATTAGAAACTTTATTGTTTTTAAAACATTTTGTCTGTGCAAACTACTTAAAATATGAACAAGTATGCAGCATAATCTCACTTTTATTCAGGAAGAAGAAGACGTTAGTGACTGTGACTCCGGGCTCACTTGGCAAAAACACCCCCTGACCCTCCACCCCCTATCGCAAAATGTAATGCCCGTGAAAAGGGTAGGTGAACACAGTGTTATATAGAACATAGTCCTGAGAGCACGATTGAAAATGAAAACTAGATATAGTGTATGGTATAAACTATGCACCAAAAAGTGTGATATAAGATGAACCAGGCGTGAAATATAATATGCAATACATTGTGCGCAATGACAGATTCATTGGAGAGCGCGAGATAGCACAGGCACTAGCGTGTGCTATGCGATATGCGCCTTGGAGTGTAATATGCACAGGGCAGTGTTGTGTAACCTAACTAGTCTCTAAAGTTGTAATATAAAATATGTGCTGGGGAGTGTAACGTTGCATATGCACTGTGACAAAGATATGGATCCCAAATTGTAATATGTATGGCATAGCACTGTGCGTTATAACATAGGCATCGAGGAAGGCACGTTAGATGGGGCAATATAACCCGTGCGAAGACAAGTGTGGCATGACATTTTCACGGGGTGGTGTTACAGTGCACATGGGCTAGAGAGTGTCATAGCATATGCACTAGCTAGTGGAATACAATACAGAGGTGTGTGGCACTCGGCAGGCAATGGTGGGTGTAACACAGCTTTGGGCTCTGTCAGGAGCGCGCTGTGACTCGCAAGTGATGTTCGTCCCCTTTCCAGAGAGTAAAATAAAAAGTATTACACATCCGGCAGTGGATGTGTGTTTTATTAACTGTGAGGGGGGTTTCTTGCATAGTTTTGGTCGAATTTTTGTCGAATCCCCTTTGAATGGCTTGGTGTGCATGTGTATTAAATGTGCCCATCAATAGCTACCCATGTTTGTATAAATAAACGACAAGGGTGTCTACCGGGATTAGGCACGGTAGAGCATCAGACATGTCAGAGCTTCACTAGTGGTGTAAATACATTCCACGTGGATTAATTGCATGCATAGTCGCCTTTTAATGAATATCACGCAAATCGTCATGGTGATAGGTACGTACGGTTTGTCCAGCATGTCCTAGGTGTGTCTATAAATATATATTTTTTAAAAATAATAAAAAACAGTGGCCGGCCCTGGGGATTGGGGTCAAAAAAATATAATTAGGAGACAGGCCCTGGGGGATGGGGTCATCAGGGCCAATAAATTAGAATAAGAAGGGGAACCACACAGCCCCCCTTCTTAAAAAAATAAAATAAATAAAAGACTGGCATCGTGCCGGAGGCCATGCCCCCTCCATTCAGCACTCTGCAAACGCGCCCCCAACAGGCATCTCCAGTATGCGCCAGGGAGCTGCGCTGCAGACAGGTGTTCTGAGGCCAAGCCCCTTTTTACACCTCTGCAACGCAGCTCTGTGGCGCTTACTGGAGGTACCTAGTGGTCTAGTGTGACCCTAGGGACCCTTAGGATTCAAGGGACTTAATCTCTCAACTTAGAACAGCCACAGGGCGCGTTTACACAGTGGTGAAGGGAGGGGACGGGGCCTGAGGTGACGTGTGCAAACACGCACCATGGCACGTTTTAAATTGGGGATATAATTTCCCTTCAATACTGAGGGCCCCTGGGGGCTAACTAGCCCACCAAGTGCTTCCAGTAAGCGCCACTGAGCTGCATTGCAGAGAGGTGGTCCAGGCCGTGCCACTTTTTACACCTCTCTGCAACGCAGCTCTGTGGCACTTACTGGAGGTACCTAGTGGGCTAGTTGGACCCTAGGGACCCTCAGGACTCAAATGAACTTAATCTCCCAACTAAAAACGGACACAGGGCGTGTTTACACAATGGTGAAAGGAGGGGACGGGGCCTGAGTTAACGTGTGCAAAAACGCCCTGTGGCCTGTTTTAAGAGGTAGTTTTAATCCCCATGCCCTATTATATACTAGGGGCTTATAGAGGAGGTAAGGCTAATCACAGGGGGACCCCAACGCATAATGTTCCCTAGTGTATGTAGGTGTTTTCACTGTATTCTAAGTGTCTTTTAACATAGCACTGGCTCTAGGACTGGTTAGTCAGACTCAGTTACCACCAGTATCCGTCTGAAAAAGTTGAGGGTACAGGATGATTTTGCAACAAGGCTTCTTTCTGCTCTTCTTTTTGTTCTTTCTGCACGTTATCCTTCTTCCTGCACTTATCTTCGTATTTGAGGACTTCTGTTGCTTCTTTCTGCACTTCTTTTGTTTCTTTCTGTGCATTTTTTCTTCTTTCTTCACATGTCCTATCTCTGTAGGCATAGTTAGAAATTAGCATTTAAAAAACCTTTGAA
Source organism: Triturus cristatus (assembly GCF_964204655.1). NCBI lineage: Eukaryota > Metazoa > Chordata > Amphibia > Caudata > Salamandridae > Triturus > Triturus cristatus. The sequence continues at coordinate 770,489,830 of NC_140585.1, forward strand.
ATTAACAGAAAAAACCATAGGTTTCAGGCACGTTATAGTTAGGAATTAGCATTTAAAAAACCTCAGAAATTCACTGAAAAAACCATAGGTTTCAGGGGTGTTATAGTTAGCTGGACTTTTCACTTGTACAAAACCATTGAAATTCCCCCGTTATAGTTAGTTCAGCTAACTATAACTCGCGCGCCCGCAATGCACTGCTGATGACGTCACATATTACATCACTCATGACATGGTCAGTGACATCACTCATGACATCACTGATGACATCTCAAATGACATCACTGATGACATCACTGATGACATCATCCTTGTGATAGAGTGGCAGACCTCCTCTCACCCTAATATAACCTTTGATACACACATTCAAAAATAGAGACTAAAGTTTTCAAAACAATGGACATACCAATACCAGTTACAACAACCTCTTCAGTAATTCTAAGATCCACATACACATCCACTCATTCACCAACAGTCCAATACAGTCACTCATACATGTACTCACTCATCATATGTACTCATACACCTATACATCCTGTTACACAATGCCACTCATCCATAGTTACTCACACACATAGTCACCCATGCTAATAAAGAATCAAACATACATTTACTTGCATATACAGTTATACACACACCACCACACTTACTTCTACGGAAACTTACACATACTTAGTCTTTTAAACAATCACTTATAGAAACACATACTTATTCATACAGGAACTCTTTCAATCTCTCACTCTCACATATACTCACATATATACACCAATAGTCACATATACTAGTTTAAAACATATGTAGTTACTCATAAAGACACTATTGAGACAGTCATTCACTCACTAACACACCCATACACACACTCATCCACCCATACAGTCCTGCACACATACTGTGTTCAACACATACAAACAGTGAGTCACTCATTCATGCACCTATGCACTACGTAATACCCCCACCGAACCATGCAGACACTCAGACTGATACTCAAAAAACCAACTAATAACCTATATAGACACCCATGTAGCTACTCACCAACCCATGCAGCCACTTATACACAAAGTGAGAGACTGATACAGATATTTACATATTTAAACATTACTCACTAAGCCATGTATTCACTATGATACACTTAATCAGTCAGTTACACAATCAATTTTTCAAAAACAAATCATCCATTTAGACACTTATATACCCATTTATTCTTCCATCGACCTTGAGATATACATATATAAAACATATTTAATTTTCAGAATAACACACATTCACTGGATGATGTCATCAGTGATGTCATCAGTGATGTCATTTGAGATGTCATCAGTGATGTCATGAGTGATGTCACTGACCATGTCATGAGTGATGTAATATGTGACGTCATCAGCAGTGCATTGCGGGCGCGCGAGTTATAGTTAGCTGAACTAACTATAACGGGGGAATTTCAATGGTTTTGTACAAGTGAAAAGTCCAGCTAACTATAACACCCCTGAAACCTATGGTTTTTTCAGTGAATATATATATATATATATATATATATATAATTGGATCAATTTGAAATACATTAAAGATAATAGTTTAATAATTACTTTAAAGTAAATATATTATGTTTGTGATTATTTTAAATTAAGTGTATTGGTTATATTTTGTAAAAATGTATATTAAGGGGCCGATTCTGATCCTGTATTTTTTTTTCCCGTACGACTCGTATCCGTATTTTTTTCCGTACGAATCGTACAAGTCACGTCCGACCTGTGAAGTACGATCCATTCGGGAAATAGTACATACAGATTGGCCCGATCCGTACGAATCGTAGCGGGAAAATTAGTACGAGACGGACCCGGACACTTCTTCGTACAAATCGTAAAAATGAAGTCCGACTGCACTAGTACGATCCGGACCGGTGTTACAATTTACGATTCGTACGGAAAACGTCCCGTACATGGGGAATAACTTTGCCCGCTATGAAGCGAAGTTTGTACGCACCGTACCCCAGCGTGAATGTATGGTGCGTACCCCCAGCGCGTAGGTATGCACCTTACACCCAGCACGTAGGTACGCACCGTACCCCCAGTGCGAATGTACGGTGCGTACCCCCAGCGCGTAGGCACGCACCATACCCCCAGCGCGAATGTACGGTGCGCACCCCCAGCACGTAGGTACGCACCGTACCCCCAGCACGTTCGTACGCACCGTACCCCCTGTAGGTACGCACCGTACCCCCAGCGCGTATGTACAGTGCGTACACCCAACGCGTATGTACGCACCATACCCCCATAGCGAATGTACGGTGCGTACCCCCAACATCGCATATGTACGGTGGATGATGCGGGTATGCGATGTTGCGGGTACTCACCGTACATTCGCTATGGGGGTACGGTGTGTACATACATGCTGGGGGTACGCACCGTACATACGCACTGGCGGTCTACGCACCCACACCGTACAGAAGCAATGGGGTGTACGTACCGTACATAGCAATGTCCGTGTACACGCCATACATACACAACGCATGGGGGGTGTGGCTGTACGACTCGTACCCCTGTACCGTACTGAACCACGGACACTGTAAAACAGCACAAGGAGGGCCTATTCGACTCGCACAACACCACAAAACACGTCTACACTGCACAAATAATGAAAAGGACTGACCTGGACACATCCAAACAGGCAAACAGAGGGGCAACCTCACAACCACCCCTTATAACACACCCACCAAAAATTCAAAATGAGCCCCACCCACAAATGGACCAATTAAAAGGGAGCACACACACAAACCATGAGCCATTGCAACAGACTCACCACTGCTACAGAGCACACACAAACCACTGCACCCATCCAACTAAACATATACACCTACACACACACCCCTTCACACATACCCCCTCTCCACATTCACACACACACCGTCACATTCAGACCCAGACACCCACAACCATCTACACCCTCACCCCACACCATGCCCACCGACAAGAATCCAAAGTTCACAAGGGAGGAGCTGGACATCCTTGTCAATGAAGTAATCAGAGTCGAGCCACAGCTCTTTGGAACATTGGTCAGACAGACCAGCATAGCTGAAAAATCACGCCTGTGCAGAGGATCGTCGAGAGGGTGAATGCTGTCGCACCCATCAGAAGGACCAGGAATGAATGCCAAGCCAGGTGGTACGATCTGCGGAGGGCGGTCAAGAGAAAAATGAATGAAGAGCACGCCCAGACCAACATCACTTGAGGTGGCGCGCCCCGCAGACCAGTACATTACCATCCCAGGGAGGAGAAGGTGATGGCCATGCTTCCGCCGGTGGGAGTACATGTAGTCCAAGGACCTCCAGAGCCTGGTGAGTACACAAACCACTTACGCAACATGGGGGTAGTGGCATCCACACCCCAACTACACCTAATGCACGCAACTACCCCCAAGCCCTCACCCACAAGAACCACAGTCACAAACAATGCGAACGCGAATGCCAATAACATGTGTGTGCCCCATTGAGAAAGCAAGTCCATGCCATGTCCCATGCTACACGAAGCACCAACTCAAGAATGAATGTCCCGTATGCTGGGAGGGTGGGTGCACCAAAACGCATGTTTGAATTCCAAATCAGACACAATTGCCCTCATCCCCTATGGCCCAGCTACATACCCATGCACCATGCGCAATGCACAGGGCTTGGGAAAGTACTGACAAGATAGCTCACACTTGGCCCTGGTGTAGGCAGCACAAGGCCCTCCTGTGACCAGTGCAAAAACAAACACCAACACAACAAGGTCAGCTATCTAGGATAGGAACTCACACTCACTGTCATGGCAGCATGCTCCATGGGGGACAGCTACATCACCTGGGAGCCCCAGGGCCAAATCACACTACACCCACCAGCAGGCCTTGTCACACACACCCCTTGCACAAGCACACACCACCAGGACAGGCAATGGATTTACCCACTGCCACAATGGACATGTAACACAACAACACCAATACCTAGCCGAAGAAGCATCCAAGCCACAAATGGACATGTCAAAGACTCAGGCGAACATATCAATCTGTCCCCTGCAACATACCCACACACAAGTGAACATTGAGGAGAATGCTAGGCACATACAACTACCTGGAGGAACTGTGCCCACTTGAATGTGTATGAAACATGCATGTTGCATTAAACAGCTTTAACATTGTCTCTCTGTCACACACAGGGCAACGTGATGAACATCCCCCCAAAAATGGGGGGGAACAATCACAGTCACAGGCTCGGGAGGAACCGGATCCCACCAGCAGCGACGCCTCTCAACACTCCGCGGATGACCCCGACCGACCTGGACCCTCTGGTGTCCAAGCCCCTGCAGCACCTGGTTCAGGAACTTCTGTGGCAACCACCACCCCCATTCCTGCCACATCACAGGAGACACCCAGGAGCCCTGCCCGCAGTGAACAGAGCCAGTCTGACCAGGAGGGACAAGGTGTGGCGGGCACCCAGGAGGAGGCAGACAACACCGCCACTGCCATCCCTCAGGGGTTCCCGTCGACCCGATGTGCCCACAACGGCAGGCCTGGCTCGTGTGGGCAGGGGTGGCAGGAGTGGAGGCAGGCGGAGGCGAGAACCTGACCAGCCAGCTGAAGGGACCGGTATGTCACACATCCGCAACATCATGGAGGCATACCGGCGTGACACCAGGGAGATCAGCCAGGTAGTGGGGACCCTCACAGAGATAAAAAAGCAGCAGGCTGAGCAACACGCCAGTCAACAACAACACCAAGGACGGATGGAGGCAAGACTGGCTGAGCTCCTGGCGGTGCAAAGGGACATAAGCCATTCACTCATGGGCAACCCTCCCTGTGACACCATGCACAGACCAGCACAAGCCACAGGGAGGGAGGAGGAGGAGGATTCGTCCGACGGAGCATCCCAAACATTGTCAAGGCCTGCATCTGAGGGACCCCGGAGGAAGGTTGTTTGTCCACGGAAAAGACCGTGAGAGGCAGCGGGTCATCCACATCTCCCAGGTCACCTGGCCAGGCACCTGCCCTACATGTGCGACTGCATCACCCCATTGACTGACATCATCTGCCACATGGACTTGCTGGTCACAGACTGACCAATGATGCCAAACACTGTGTGCTGGACTCTGATGACTTCAAATGCCAAGGATCCCATCTCCCCTTGTGAACTTTGGATTCTATGGTCCCTGCATTTCCCCTTTTTCTGTGCACAAATCACGCCCCAGAGTTCGAAATTAAAAATGTAATTATTGAAATTTCATGTTGCAGTCATTTAGCATGAGTCCACAACCTACGTGTGGGGATATGTTAAAGTATGCCTGTGTGTGGAACTAACTCCAGCCATCCATACACTTGGATCTGAGTCCGGTCGAGGACACACATGGCTCACAATGTATCACAAAATGCAGACATGGAGCCTAACACTCACCCGTGATGGCCTCAAGCTGCTGAGGGGGGGCTTGCTATATTGCTCTGACAGACAAATTTGGTAGAGTTACATGAAGGTGTAGAGGTCATGGGTCATGTTGATGTGCCCGGGGAGGGAGTACCAGGTCTGTTTTGCGAGGTGGGAGAACTATCTCCTGCATGCAGAGGTTATGTGGATGTGTTGAATGGTGGCCAGGGCAAGGTGGGCTGCATGTAGTAGGGCCAACGGGGTGTTGGATGACACACGTCCAAGGTCGGTTTGGGTCAGGGGTTGTGGACTGCCTCCTGAGTGTGGTTGAGGAGTCTGAAGGTGATCCTGCAGCACACAGTAAGCCATTGTACCTATCTCAGGTGGACGGTGATGTGGCTGGGGTGGGGGATGTTGCAGATGAGGTGTGCGGATGCACCCTGGATGTGGATAAGTTCTCCTGAATGTTTGCTGTTGTCCTCTGTAGAGGCCGGTGCTGTATTTGAGCCGGCTGGTGTCCTGGACCAGGTGGACGGTCTGTCTTGCCTTGGAGTGGATCTATCTGGGGGCCATCAGCAGCATGTGGAGGGTGTTGCAGCATGAGGTACAGATGTTGGTGAGTTGCATGTTAATTGTGAGCAATGGGTCCATGACGAACACCAGCTTGCCTGCGTGGCCACTGGGTGCTGGTGCGGTGCACAGACCAGTGGGATGCAAGGAGTTGACCCAGCCGTAAGGGGACAATCCTCAGATGATGACCTCTGTCACGTCCAAGTCCAGCCTCAGATGGCTGATGTTCAGCCATTCATCAATGGATCTCATGCCTTCGTGAAGTTTGGATCTGTCAATGGCTGGCTCTTTGGTGAGTTTGAGGAGCAGCTGGGTGTCAATGGCATACCAGATGATGATGAGGTTGTGTGTGCATGTGATGGTGGAGAGGGGGATCATGGAGACATTGAAGATCGTCACGCTGAGAGAAGAGCCCTGTGGCATGGGCCAGATGCCCCCAGTGTACTACATGTTGCAGGGTGGATGCAGACTCCCTGGCCCTTGCTGGTGAGCTACTTCCTGAGTGAATCCTGGGCCTTCCTCTGGATACAACTGTTGGAGATGTGTGAGCTGACAGTGTGGTAGCACATGGTGTAGAATGGCGTTGAGAGGACAAGGGTGGTGGGCTCACCATTGGTAAGCAGGGCAAAATAGTCGTTAGTGTTGGCAATGATAACGGTTGCAGTGGTGTGATTACTGTTTAAAACGGTAGGGTGCCAGTTGGCTAGAGCTGGTTGCATGTAGGAAATTGGACAGTTGCTAGTTGAGTGTCTTCCTGGTGACCTTTGCTGGGTAGGGAAGTAGGCCGATGTACCAGGAGATCCTGTGGTACTGCCGTCCGTTGTTTAAGAAGGGCCTGGGGCTCTGCATGCCTCCTGCAGCCATGGAATGTGGCTAACTCAAAGGAGACCTTCATGACGCGCAGGACGTGGGCTTCAAGGATGGCGAATGATGTGGTTGAGAAGTTGTGTGGGAAGGGGCCTGATGGAGAGCCAGAGTGGATGGTGCACATGATCCCGGTTGTGTACTTGCTGCTGATGGGAGTTAATGACCTGAGGGGTGTTTGTCCAGCAGAAAATAGTGCTGTCTGCCTCTGTGTGCCAAGGCTGTTGTCCATGGCCATGATCTTGCAGTGGTACATAGTAGCAAGGGATGGGATCTGCCTTGCAAGGGTGGGGTGTCTTGGATGGAGATCTGCTGTCAGTTCACTCACAATTAACCCTGGGCGTTATACTACGCTTCACCCACGTAGTGTACGTAGCGCTGCCTGCTTCGCAGTTTTCGAAGTAGGAGAAGCAGGCAGCGCTATGCACACGCCAGGGCGAAGCGTAGCTGCCTGCCACCTGCCACCCGCCTCCCGCCCGCCCTCCTTTTAAAATAATATCATGCATGATAAAATATTTAAATGTAAAGACTTACCTGCAGCGCGGCGTCTACGGTGCTCCCTCTTCCTCGTTTCCAACTTCTTGTGACAAATGCGCATGCACGGACGCCCGTGCATGCGCATTTCTCGCAAGAAATGCGCATGCGCGGGCGTCCGCGCATGCGCATTTGTCACAAGAAGTTGGAAACGAGGAAGAGGGAGCCCCGGAGACGCCGCACTGCAGGTAAGTCTTTACATTTAATTATTTTATCATGCATGATATTATTTTAAAAGGAGGGTGGGCGGGCGGCGCGTAGTGGGGCTACGCGGAGCACGCAAGTGTGCGTAGATTTGGGCACAGTACGCGCTGCTCCATGTAGCCCCACTACGCCCACTACGCCCAGGCTTACTCACAATGCTGAAGAGCTCCTTGATGTTGTGTGTTTGGGTGTCTCGGCACTATCTGAAGGATCTCCACTTGTCCTTGCTGAAGATATGGTGATGGCTGTGTGTGGTGTTTTCCAGGGCTGTAAGGAAAATGATGGCTCTTTGTGTTGCAAGGTTCGCACAAGAGTCCGGCTAGGTCTGTAGGAGTCCAGTAGGTCTGCCGTGTCCCAGGTGCCTTAACTGTTGTTGTACTTCACAGGAAAGTCTGTCAATGTGGCTAGATTGATGGATCAGTTGCTGATCCAGTGTGTGAGTTTGCAGGGTGTGGCGGTGGTGTTGTTTTGAGTGTCCCACACAGCTTGTCTGTGGCGACTCACATCTGGCATCTGTGAGGGATCGGTAGCGGGGTGAGTGGCACTGTGTTGCTTGTTGGAGACGTGGATTCAAATGTTGATGGACCAATGATGGATGGTGGTGTGTGTCCCCTCCAGCAAGAAGTTACTGGCCCCCAGCCACATGTAGCCTGTGGAGGTGAGGGCCTGCGTGCAGATGTACGTGTTGATGGCTTAGCGGAATTGTGGATGTAGGCCTACAGATCTGTAGATGAGTGTTACTCTGAGGGTTGCTAGGGAGTTGCTGTGATTCTGAGGGTGTACTTGTCAATAATTACCTATTCAGCTCCCGGGAGTGGTGTTGGCATCCCTGCGGGTGATCCTGTATCTGTCTGAGATGGCAATGAAGACGTCATGTGCTGAGGATGCTTTTGTCCAGGTTACTGTCATGAAGGTGATGTGTGGGGCTGCAGTGTTGAGGAGGTAACAGAGTCCAATGGTGTGTTGGTGGATGGAGCGGGTGTGGAGTAGGAGGCACCTAACCTGGTTGGAATGACAGGGTCTGGGAGGCTGGGCAGCGCTGTGTAGGCAGTTGGAGTAGTACACTCAGCATGCAAAGGTGTCGTGTGTGTGCTTAGGGGTTGCCTGATGGCAGGAGGATGATTGTCACGAGGACATTGCTTGGAGAGTGGCTGCAGCATGAGCCTGTTGTGTGATGTGGGTCATGCAAAGACAAGAGGGTCGTGCACTGTGCATGTTGCCGGTGCAGACGGTCCGTTCTTTTGCACGGTGCTGGGGCTACAGTGGCACAGAAAAGCTGCTGGCTGCATTACAAATGGGTGGAGGGGGAAGGACTGAGCATTTCAGAGGCGTTGGGGTTGCAGAATCAGGGCACTCGGAGTAGCGGGGCCGCAGGTGAGGCAGCAGCAGGCGGAAGGGGTTAGAAATCATGCAAAAATCAACACACAAAGACAAGGAGGTCTGCAAGGCACAGTGCAACAGGTGTAGGTCAAGGAAGGAGTGTCAGTTCACTCATGGGTCATTCCCAGAAAGTGTATGATCAATCACCATAAATGACAGCCACTGTGTCAGGCAACAAAATGCGGATATGCGCAAAGGAGACACACCATCAGTAGGCATTCACGTCCCATTGTGGGCAGCAACCTGCACAAATACATGCACAACCAGGCACGTCATGCACAATAGAGATCATTAGCCATGAAGCACTGCATGCATGTTGCCAAAGTACACATACACTCATATGCTCAATCTTTGTCAAGTCTGCCATAGATGACACATGCAAACTGGTAAGAGATCTGCAGTGACCGAGATGAGGCACTTTGGATTGTGCTGAACACCTTTATTCCACATACACACACAAAGGGATATGCCTCCATATTAACAGACTCACAGGTCAGTTGACAGAACATGTGGCAGATACGCTGGATACCCCCTTCACAACACGGATGATGTCAATCCCAATGAACTGGCACACAAGGTAAGGGGATGAGCAGAAGACATCCTGCTGCACACTGAGAGGCTGCAATTCCCCATAGAGCATGTTGTTGTGATGTCCCCCACTATGTCCACCCGTAGCCTTTGCAATGTTTCAGAGCCAAGGAACACACACATTGAAGCCTTCATCAGACGCCATATTCCACTACAGATGACTGTCAAGAAGGCTGTCTATCATGTCATGGGAGTGATGCTACATGTCATATGCTCCATGGTGAGAAGACATGTATGCATGGTACCACAACATGCACAGAAGCAGTCACCACACATTCACAATCTGTATCACCACAAAAAAGCCTTGCTGCAATACTTACCCAAACTGACATTTCCACATGTCCGTGCATGGAACGCTGATTCAGCACACGTTGCAATCCACACGAGGAATGGCAGGAGGACAACGATGACACAACCAGACAACAGGTGCCAAATACCTGGGAATGACAGACACACGAGAAGTCACCAAAAAAAGATTCTCAACGCACACATGGAAGTGTACAAAACAGCAACAATGTTGGACACATGTCAATTGCCAATCAAGTCTCCCTGCAAAACTGTTTTGCATGACATCATCACTCGAGGGACACATCAGAACACACATCCAAGTGACTGTGCATTCAGTCAGCTGGACACACACATTGCAACATATGCCACTCAACGCTACAAGCTTGCACACTCATAGCCAGTGACTCACCATTATGAGAAGAAGTTGTGTATGAGCTGACTCCGGATATCATCCCTTTCCTCCTCATCAGCACTAGCCTCGTGACCAAGCCCTTGGTCCTCCACGGGTGGATGCTCCTGCTCATCTGGATACAGGATGATTGGCACTGCCTTCTCAACTGCCATGTTGTGCAACATGCAGCACACAATGAAGATTTTGCAGACCTTCTCCGGGCATAAGGGAGGGAGCCGCCTGTCTTGTCCAGGCACCAGAATCGGCTCTTCAGGAGTCCAAACGTCCTCTCAATCACTCGCCTGGTCTGGCCGTGTGCATCGTTGTACCGGTGATCTGCAGCTGTTCTTGGGTTGCGAAGAGGTGTCAGCAGCCATGGCATGTTGGGATAGCCAGAGTCCCCTACATGGAAACACCATGTAAATAAGTTGGTCACGAGATGCCGTAAGAGCCAAAGATACTGCAACACATAGGACAAAAATACTATACCCACCAACAAGACATGCTCGTTCGTTGTGCAGCCGCAGCATCATTAGTGGCACCTTGCTACGCTTCATGATGTAGGCATCGTGTGCTGATCCTGGAAAACGTGCACAGACATGGGAAATCAGCATGTTAGCAAGACACACCACAAGGGCATTTATTGAGTGGTAATGTTTGCGGTTGCGATAGGCTTGTTCTTGTGCCTGTGGTGGCACAAAAGCCACATGTGTACCATCAATGGACCCACTTACATGGGGCATCCCACCCAGGGCAAAGAAATCCCCCTTGACATCCCTCAACCCCTCTGGACTCGGAAATATGATGAATTCATCAAGGTGCTCCAACATGGCTGCTAAAACATCACGCAGGACACGGCTGAACATAGTCTGGGACATCCCACCAACATCAGCTATGGTGAATTGAAACGTACCTGTTGCAAAAAAATGTGAGGCTGCCATCACCTTCATCTTGGGGGTCATCGCAGTAGGATACCTGTGTTGCGGTTGGAGGTGTGGTGCCAGCCTGTTTGTCAGGTCCTCAATCAACTGTTGAGTGAATCTGTAACGGTGGATGCAGGAACGTTCCATCATGGCACCCAAGTCTGGCATTAGACTTGGGACAGGTGGTGCCCTGCAAAACATAGTTTAGAGGAATGAAGATTGAGAGTCGGCAAACATAAATGTCAATGAACATAGCACATGCTACACTGCTAATACACATCAGGTAACTATGGAGTCTGGTGTGTGCAATACATCCAGGACACAGATGGAAGCTTGATGGCAATCCTACAAAATGCATGATACACCTGTTGATTGTCAAGTCAACATGACATGCCCTGAAAAGATTTGGGGGCCAGTCTGAGTGAAGAGCCACAGATATGACCGGAGTGACACACAACCACATAGCTGCATTTGAAGGATGTCATCTCATCCAGACAGCTGACTGCAAGGCACACGCACAGGTCACATGGAATGTCAAATGTACATGTCAAACACAGTGCGATGAAGGGGTACACGTGACAACACAAAGACACTGCCATTGAGACGACAAACACATGTATGACTGAAAATATATGATGTCCCATGCACACAGACCCTACAGCCTTGTGAATCCACATGTGGCATGGTGTGCGTAGATGTGTTACATGCCCATCTCCACACAGACCCCTGTTGGATGCACCAACAGCAGATGCTGTTGACGGGACACTGACATGAAGCTCATGGAAACACATGACACACAGCCGACATAGTCCCAAAGGGGCACGCTGGTCATGACAGGTCAGTTCATAAGTGTCCCTGTCCCTGGCATCAGGAGACAGGTGCGGGTGTTGATGACTGTCCCACACACTGCTGCTATGCATGACACAGTTGGACTACAGACACACATGTGGCACGTGTCAAGGTGATGTGTGCCACATCGTGCCCCATCACACATGACATGTGTCCAAAGGTTAGAACACATCAATTGTGCAACGAGATGGAAGGACCTGTGCAAGATCACAGGCTAACACACCTAGGGCCTGCACCTGAAAGTATGCAATGATAAGTACTTGATGGACATCCATGTGCGACTCGTAGCCCTCCATTCCTGGAATGTGTACGGCTGTATCACCATTGTAAGTGTGTGAAATGCGTATACGTAGGGGTAGGCACTGTTAGTACACGTACGTGTACAACTGGTGCGTACACGGACGTGTACAACTGGTGTATACACGTACGTGTACAGGTACATGTAGGCACTGGTAGTACACGTACGTGTACAACTGGTGCGTACACGGACATATACAACTGGTGCGTACACGCACGTGTACTACCAGTGCCTACACGTACTTGTACACGTACGTGTACGCACCAGTTGTACACGTACGTGTACAACTGGTGCGTACACATATGTGTACAAGTACATGTAGGCACTGGTAGTACATGTACGTGTACCACTGGTGCATACACGTACGTGTACTACCAGTGCCTACACGTACTTGTACACGTTTGTGTATGCACCAGTTGTACATGTACGTGTACTACCAGTGCCTACACGTACCTGTACACATACGTGTACGCACCAGTTGCACACGTATGTGTACTACCAGTGCCTACACATACCTGTACATGTACGTGTACGCACCAGTTACAACTGGTGCGTACATGTACGTGTACCACTGGTGCGTACACGGACATGTACAGGTACATATAGGCACTGGTAGTACACGTACGTGTACCACTGGTGCATACACGTACGTGTACAAGTACGTGTAGGCACTGGTAGTACACGTACGTGTATGCACCAGTGGTACACATACTTGTACTACCAGTGCCTACACGTACCTGTACACGTACGTGTACGCACCAGTTGTACATGTACGTGTACTACCAGTGCCTACACGTACTTGTACACGTATGTGTATGCACCAGTTGTACATGTACGTGTACGTGCCAGTTGTACACGTACGTGTACTAACAGTGCCTATACATACGTGTGAAACGCACTGTGCAACTGGTGCCGTAGGGGTACGTGTGAAACACACCGTACCTGTGTGTGGCTTTCAAATTTACATAGGGGACACATAAGTGACAGGTATTAGGCCCTAAATGCATGCAGGTTGCCATGGATACCGAGTTTTGTCTTCAAAATTTTCCAGCAGGTGTCCTGGAAAAGTCAGTTGGCCACAATATACAATGTTGCTAAGTGGTTGTTGACTTGACATGATGCTCTAAATTTGAACGATGCAAATGCTGTCACTGGTGTATGTTTAAAGGGATTGGAGTAAACGTAAGATGCGAATGATTCAGACCAATCACTATGTACTCCTCAAAATGAATGGCTCTCAGCAAGACAGATATAAGGCAGCCAGAAGCCATGAGAGGGCACTTGCCTGCACAACTTTCCTGTCTACAACATTGCTGCTGCCTCTGCTTCCCTGGACCATGTCTCGTGCTGGGGAGAGGGCCCAGCCATTCACCCTAGAGGAGAATCAGGCCCTGCTGGACGTCCTCCTCCCACAGTACACCAGCCTGTATGGGAGACCAGGGCAGCACCTGTGTGACAGTCAATATTGTGTCCAGGTTGGACTGACATACAATGTTGTTCAGAGTGTGTCCCGGGGGGGCCATGCTTATGTCACTCATGCAGTGCATCATGTAGTTCCTGTGTGCACTCCTCACTTGCATGGTGCTTACAGTGACTTTCACTGCATAGTGCATGAGACATTCAGCCTGGCTAATCCTTGGGGGCTTTTCTTCATGTTTTCCTGAGGTGATTCAGTGTTCCCCCGGTGTGACAGGTGACTGTACCCACAGATGTGTATGAGTTGGGTAAACCTGTGCTGAGAGTGTCCAAATGACGTGTACGACCTCATGGACATTGACGTGTGTGAATGTTCCTTGTCATGTGGGTGAGTGTCTATGTGAAGTGTTGCACCACAGCTGCATGTTGAAGGCTACTGATCTAACCATCTGATGTGACAAGTGGGCCGTGCTTTGTGTCTGATTTGCAGAGCTGCCACGACCCCTGTGATTCCCCCCTGGCAAATGGCACATGTGCAGAGTGAGGGTTGTATCCGGAGTAGTCAATGACAGGCCAGTGCTCAGTGGCTGGGTGTGTCTGTCTAGTCTGCTGAGGGTGCGTCAGTGGAGTGGGACATGTGACTGCATGGCACGTGCTGCCCATCAGCCTGCTGTTGCATGTGCTGCACAGTGTGTGGCATGTTCATTGAGTGTTTTGCACCCTTCATGCCACCTGTAGGCTTTCAATGCCATGTACTGCATTGGCGCTTGCACACAGGCCACTTGCATGTTATGAATGAGGCTATTCCTGTCAGCATCCTATGCCCTGTTCAACATTTAAAAGATGTTCTGATGTGTGTTTCTGGGACATGGAGCAGGTGTATTGATGTTGTGTCACTTTGTCATCCTGACAGGTAACTGCCGACGAGAAGGGGGTCATCTGGACCAACGTCGCAGGGCCGTGAGGACTGCGGGGGGCGTGATCGGCAGCTGGCCCAGGTCCGCAAGAGGTGGCAGGACATCCGGTGCTGGACTCGGCTGATCGCCCGGGTCCAGCTGAAGCTCTCTCCACCTCGCCGCTACGGCGGGCGCCGACACCTGACCCTCCACATGAAACATGTCCTGGCGGTGGTCTTTCCTGACCTCGATAGGCAGTTAGAGGAGGGACTGCAGCAAGGAGGGAGTAGGTACATGGCTTTTTGTTGTGTTATGTGTCGCCAGCTTTAGGAAGTGCTATTTTGCATGAATACACTCCCAGAGTTCATATGTGCAGTGCATTTTCTCTTTCTAAATGTCACCTGGGCATCTTTTTCATCCCTTCCTCTCCTTTACATGTGTCCCCTGGTGTGTGTGTAATCACATTTGCACATGGCCATCTATGGTGCCAGTACATCTAAGTGCACACTGCTTTCTGCATCATGTGGGAGGGTGGTCTGTGACTTGTGTCGGTACCTTGCCTGTGCCATGACCTGTTCACTATGTAGGGGGTCCATAGTTGTTGTCAATGATGCTGATTCTCAACATAGGAGTGTGAGCCTTCAACTGGACACCCTTGCAGCATGCATGTGCAATGTTGTGGCCTCAGACATGATGTGCATGAGTGTGAGATATGCATAGTGCCATGACGGTTGTACATGGTAGAGTCAGCTCAGTCCAGGACCATGGAGCAGTGTGCCCACTACAGTCCCCTGAGACACTCTGGCCTCCTAATCATGTGTGTCATCCAACACTGTGCACATTATCTGTGTGTGCTGCATAGGTCTGCCTCTGTGGCATTGTTCCCTGCCCTACTTTGATTTGGTTAATGTGTGCTACATGTGTCCACTGGACAGGGATACAACATTTTGCTTGTGCATACTCACACTGGGCAGTGCCTGTGTGGCTATTCACAACAATCTGTTGATGGTTGTTTGTCACCAATATGTGTTGTCACCCCCACGAGGTGATGTGGTGTCAATGAAGCAATTTTGCAAGCATAGTTGTTGTAACCCTAAATAAGAGGTGTCACTTCTTGATCTGTATACATCACATAGACTCAGGTATTGGGGGAGGGGGGTGCGGGAGAGGCATACAGGTGCAACTCAGATTTTTAAGTGGCAGGTCTGACTTGTGTGGGAGACTTGCCTGGACTAAAATACACTGGGCAATGCCCCTGTGATGCTGGCCAGTGCTCAATGTACGTGCTTTGCAGCCTGTGTCTTCTTTTTTTACCAACAAGAATCCTGCTCATACATTTTTTGGCACGTGTGTGGTTCTGATGCAACGCAGTTTGGACTGTGTGTGCTGACATCTGTGTGTACATTCAGGCTTGCCATGAGGGTGTCCCCACAGTACAGCTGGCCTTTTTTAACACCCAATTGCAGTCCCATTGGCTTATGCATTGTCCTGGGTGTGGACATGGGTGCCACTCCAGATGACAGGCAGTAGGTCATATGTGTAGCCAACTGTGTAATCAGGTGGCGGATGGCCTGGTGACAACTGACATGATTCTAGTTGTTACTCTTCATGATTTGTACCTTGGCACTCACAGCACTTGTCAACAGTTGTTCATGTTTCACATGTGGAAATTCGTTGATTTGTGTTAAGAACACTAATGTGCCTGCATGCAATATGTCGCACAAGGTTGTGCACACAAAAGTACATTGACACTGTCATGGACAATTTTCTATGAAGCCACTTGTTGGACCTGGCCCTTCTGGCAGGTTCACCCCTGAAACTTTTTGCTTTTATTGGTGACTTGGTGATAGTGGTTTTTGGTTCCTGCGCACTTTCCCTGGGTCCCAGGGTAAAGTGCGTGCGCACTCTGAGTGCATGTGGTGAGATAGGCCTGCCCTCCCATAGGAATGCATGGGGAATGTATGCATCCCTGGTAGTTCCTGATGCGTGGGGTGTGCATGGTCGAGTCTGGTATGTACAGATTTGTGTGGTTAAATGCTGCGCAATGATGCGTGCGGCGTGCGTGTAGCTAGTATGGAAGTGCCACTTCTAGAAGTGGGCACTTCGGTGTGCAGTGTAAAATGTGTGCCTTGTCGCGCGATTGGCTGGCTGAGGTCATGTGACGGGCTAGGGATTCCCCAGAGTCAGGAGGAGTCACCCAGTGGTGAATAGGGAGATCAGCAGCTAGATGGGTGGGAGGAGTACACCTGGGTCCTGAATAGGGCAGGGCTTTCCCCACACAATGCTGGCTCCGCCCCCTGTGGTGCGACTGACGACCCTAGCCCTGCCAGTGAATAGAGTGAGGGGCTGAGCACATCAAGGGTGCTCCCCAACCAGCTGCGACTGGTTTTCCCCCTCACCCTGAACCCAGAACAAAGGGATTTGGTGTATAAAAGAGGGGCTGTGACCCCATGAAAATGTTCTTGTTCTGCACTTGAATCTACCAAGGGCGCGCTGCTGCTGGGGCCCAGGGGAAGGTTTGCCTCCCTGGGCCCTGCCCAGCCCCTGGATGCCCTGGACACTGGAGGACTTTACTTCTAGCGCCTGGTGAGAGCTTTATTGCTTGTTCTGCTTTGGATCCTGGCAGGAGGGGGCTTGCTGCTGGTGGGGCCCAGGAGGGACCGCCATGGGGGCTGCCTCCCTGCTGGAGGGCCCTGTGTGCTGGCCCCTGGGCCCTACATTGCCCCCCTGATGCCTCCAGGACCTTCTGTTGACCTAGCGCCTGAAAAGCGCTATCTTTTCCCCCAGGAAGGAGCAACATGTGGGCCTTGGCAGCGCTGGTCTGCAATCGCCGCCGAGGTAATCCCGACGTAGGGATTCCCCCGTGATACTGGTCTCGTGGGTGCCCACCCCGCTGCTTTTGCGCTAATTTTATACAGGTGCCCACCCTGCGTCTTCGTTTCCAGTTTATCACTAATGCGGGTGCCCACCCCGCTTATTGTAGTTTAATCGCAGGTGCCCACCCCGCTCTCGATTTAAATAACTGAGGGAGCCTACCCCTCACTTTGCCGCCGCAAAAGAAATCACCGCCGCGGCCCGAGCTGCATTTGAAAGGCATCGCCGAGCCCGCGGCCTGCCTGGTTGTGGGTGGGGCCGCGGGACGGAAGGGGAAGTGCGGCCATTGCCGGCAAACTGAAGTCCCGGAGCCTCGCAGGCTCCATCGAGAAGCACCCGGGAGCTGGGAAGCCTTGCAGCCTCACGAAGCCAGGCGGGAGCCTACCCCGCTCTGGCCAACGCCCCACAAGCCGGCCGTGGAGAAAGCCAGGCAGCGCGACTCGGCTGCCCGGCCTCAGGAGAGCCGACATTAGGAGCAGAGCTGGTGCGTAGGAGACCCCGGTAAGGAGAGGGCTCGGGGTGGTCTCTGTGCGTGTCTGAGCCCCCCCCCACGAGGAGGCTCCACCAAAAGGGGACAGCATTCTCTGCCTGGGAGCCCACGAGGCTCCAACGCATACGGGGGCAGTTCGTTTGGTACTCAGAGCGGCCCCGGAAGGCAGCGGGCCGCTCCAACGTTACGGGGCATTGTTTTCTCTGAGCCCACGAGGCTCCAATGGTATAATCTGAGGCATTTCCCTGGTGTTCGGTGCGAGGCACAGAGTCAGAGCGGCCCTGTGTGTGCAGTGGGCCGCTCCAACGCTATGGGGGCATGTTGTTTTCAGAGCCTAGGTGGCTCCAACGTTTGGACAGTATTTCAAGAGCCTAGAGGGCTCCAAGGATTGGCGCAGGTTGTTCAGTGTGTTCCGAAGGGCTAATGAGAGCCCCCCTATGCCTATTTGCCTCCCCCAGCTGTGCAGCACGTAGTGCCAGCTGCAGCGTTTAGGCCCTGCCTTGTCCCCAGCTGCCCAGCAAGTAGTGGGCAGCTGCTACGTTTAGGTTTTGGCGCAACCTGGACTATAATGGGATTTTGGTGATAGGAAATGTACAGTGTAGTATGTTTGGCGCACCCTGTGTTCATGCTTTGGTGCTAGGAAATGTACTGTGTATAGCATGTTTTGCGCACCCTGTGTCTTATACCTCTAAATGTGGTTATTTCTGCCTAGAAGGTTGTTTTACCTGCTTAGGTTGATGGTAGGGAGAATGTACTTCCCTGTGCGATGTGCGCCCCTAGTATAGTTATACCTAGGTGGTTAGGTCTAAGGCGTTAGACTAACAAGAGATTGCATAATGTGTTTATGCCCCTGTGATAGATGCAGGATAGGTTTTATACCTGATGCTAGTGTGATGACGCTGAGGTCATTATTGCGCCAGTCGAGACTGGTTGTGCTCTACAGTTACTTTGTGTTATGTTCTACGTGTACTATTGGCGATTTGTGCTATGTTCTAAGTGCTAATTCCTGACAGTGGTCCATGTGGCCCTGTCCCCTGTATATATAATCCCTTGTAAATTCTGCCTGTGGGCACATTGTAAAGTGTGTGTTTTATCTAATGTGTTTTGGTATAATACAAAGGCTATTTTTATAGAATACCTTGTGTCGAGTTTCCTTTGTGGTGGGCCTTGGGTGTTGTTGCTGGGTGCGCGCGCAATCGCTTTACACATTGCCTCAGAGATAAGCCTGACTGCTCGTGCCAAGCTACCAAGGGGGTGAGCAGGGGTTATCTTTGGCGTGTAACTCCCCAGCCCTGACTGGAGTGGTGGTTTCTGCCTGGCTTTGGCGCAAGCCTCAGCCAACCAGAAATCCCATTTCTAACACCACTGTTTTAAATAAATGTTGTCACAGATTCTCCATATACATGTGCCCACGGTGGTCTTGATTTTGTGAGACTCATTAGTTGTTGGTGATACAAACTAACGAGTGTCAAGACGTCAAGACCTCCGTGGTCCCATGTATATGTACTTTCTGCAACACAATCTATTTCTGACAGTGACTCCTCCGAAAAGGTGCCATCTTCTTCAATGACAGTGTCAATGTACTTTTGTATGCACTGCCTTGTGCAACATCTTGCATGCAGGTGCAGGCACATTAGTGTTCTTTTAGCAAAATGGCCAATTGGCACATCCCAAACATGTAGATTGGTTGAAGTTGTGTGAGTCCCAAGGTACCAACATTTGTTCGTTTTGTGTTCCAAAGGACTTACAGGTCTCTGAGTGTGGTGACACCTTGAGTATTGAGGTGTGTTAGTTTACCTTGAGTGCACCACTCCTGTTTATTTCAGGGTAAATAAGAGGTGTCATGACTTCATTGTATTGCTGTGCTCACCGATTCACAGACACTAGCTTCTCAGTGTATTGCTCATTCAAGTAGTGGCCTTTTGTGTATTGAGTTTCCTGGTGTCAAAGTGGCATGGTGGGTCTACCGACTGGGCAGTACAGGGCCTACATATGTGCGGAGTAATCCAGCTGTTACTCATGATGCATTGCCTGATATGCACTGTGACCTATTGTTCTTGTGCTCATGTGTCAGATGTATACAGGTGACTGATGCTTTCTGGTTTCTTCTCCTTGCCCACAGCATCATCATCCACACGCGAGGGAGACACTGGCATGGACCTTGAGGAGGGACCCAGCGACAGTGCCACCAGTGCTGTGGAGTCAGCAGGAGACAGTGGCACGGAGGGCGAGGGGAGTCAGTCGGAGGACCTGTCCGGAGGCGAGAGCATGTACGACACCGACGGGTCCCAGTCTGACATCCTTGAGGAGGCGGAGGATGCAACGACATCTGGCAGCATCCCACCATCTGTACCCGCCTCCTCCATTGCCATCTCCGCCCTCCCAATTGCTCCCGTCCCTTCTGTCCATGCGAGCTGCTCACCACCACCTTTGGCGCTGCACAACACCCTGTGTTGGATACGTCCAGCCCTGCACCCACCAAACCTACCCAACCTACTCCTGTCCCTGCGGTGCCTGGTACTCCCACTGATGATGCCCCCCCGGTCGACAACCCTTGAGGTGACTTTGTGCAGGCAAGATAGGGGTGGACACACTCGCATACGTCCACCCTTGGACTCAAACTATGGACTGGCCATTGGCCTTTGTAAATAGTGTTTTATTACAAGTTCTTTTTTTGTGTGCTGAATAAACCCTTTTCTTTTAGTGTCCACACTATTGCATTTCAGTTACTTGATGTTGGTGATGAGGCCCATGAAGTTGGTGTTCTGGTAATGTGTTAGGGTTCTGAGAAATGTTTTAGTATGATGGTCATGAGGTGGACCATGGTGTCTGTGTGCCATCTCAATGTCTGTGAAAATATTAATTGGTAGTGCGTGTTCCTTTGGATTGTGAGACATTGTCCCAGGAAGTGTTCCTTCCTCTGTGGCACATGACATGTTCCCTGCAAACAGTTGCACAATTGTTGTGCTGACCTATGTCAACATATCCTTTGTTGGTGACGGATTCCTCCACCAATGGCCATGCATGCTCACCAATGTTTCCTGCTAACTCGTCTATGCCATCCTTGCCAGTCACTGTACTTGTGTTTTGTGTATGTAGGAATGGCATCAGGGAGCAATTGGCCCGTTTCAGCACTATGCATGAGTGTAATCACGGCCTAACACACAAATTTTACGTGTAATGCAGGGTATTTGGGAACCTGACTCACAATTGTGGGCATTGTATCTCGTGGCAGTGAACCCTATTCCTTACATGAGAGACATCATCTGGGTGGCTGGACCAGCACCTGGACATTCCTATCACTCCTGTGATGTGCGTGACAGTGTGTGGTCCCCTTGGCTAACTTATTTTAGTGTGCATTTCCATGACTATACAGTCTGTTGGCATTAAATCCGGGTGTGTATTGTGGGGCATCCGCCATGGGTGGGTATACATGTGTTGTATGTCCTCACACCCACATGTGAATGACATCCATCCTCCTGGGAGTGGGGCACTAATGGGAGTGATATGCACCCACCCCTCATATGTCTGGGCACTGCTGGGAGTCCTCTGCACCCACCCCTCATATGTCTGGGCACTGCTGGGAGTGATATGCACCCACCCCTCATATGTCCGGGCACTGCTGGGAGGCCTCTGCACCCACCCCTCATATGTCTGAGCACTGCTGGGAGTCCTCTGCACCCACCCCTCATATGTCTGGGCACTGCTGGGAGTGATATGCACCCACCCCTCATATGTCTGGGCACTGCTGGGAGTCCTCTGCACCCACCCCTCATATGTCTGGGCACTGCTGGGAGGCCTCTGCACCCACCCCTCATATGTCTGGGCACTGCTGGGAGTCCTCTGCACCCACCCCTCATACGTCTGGGCACTGCTGGGAGTCCTCTGCACCCACCCCTCATATGTCTGGGCACTGCTGGGAGTGATATGCACCCACCCCTCATATGTCTGGGCACTGCTGGTAGTGATATACACCCACCCATCATATGTCTGGGCACTGCTGGGAGTCCTCTGCACCCACCCCTTTTATGTCAGGGCACTGCAGGGAGTGATATGCACCCACCCCTCATATGTCTGGGCATTGCATGTATGTGTGGGTACGGTCCGTACCTGGTTAATCATGGGGCTGTAGGGGTATGCACCGTACCCACGCATTCATGCGTGGGTACGGTCCGTACCTGAGGACTCATGGGGCCGTAGGGGTACGGTCCGTACCTGATTAATTATGGGGCCGTAGGGGTACGCACCATACCCACGCATTCATGCGTGAGTACGGTCCGTACCTGAGTACTCATGGGGCTGTAGGGGTATGCACCGTACCCACACATTCATGCGTGGGTACAGTCCGTACCTGAGGACTCATGGAGCCGTAGGGGTACGCACCGTACCCACGTATTCATGCGTGGGTGCAGTCCGTACCACTGTTGGCATGGTGCCGTAGGGGTACGTATGGTACGCACCGTACCCACGCATTCATGCGTGGGTACGGTCCGTACCACTGTTGTCATGGCGCCGTAGGGGTACGTGTGGTATGCACCGTACCCACGCATGTTGTTCTCACCTTCTGCGGCGTGTGCGTCAGGTGCGGTGCACCAGGTCGTAGGCCAAGAGGACCGGGATGACACGTACGATGGGGTTCATGGCTGTACGTCGCGTACCGGGGCTCCGTGGCATTACCGTTCGCGTCAGACTCTGCTTTTCCGGCTGTGTTTGGCTCCCGTAAACAAAGAGCCATACGGAGTGACGGCGGTACGAATCGTTCTAGCTGGGCCGGAAAACGCTGGTGAAATACGTACGTACGTCGCGTACAAGCATTTCCGGATTGGAATCGTGGGTATTTTTTTGCTGTACGGTCTTTTGTACGATTTGTACAGAAAAAGGCTTTCTGTACGAATCGTACTTCCTAGGTTGTGAAATGAGTTTACCTGGTACGAGTCATACGGGGAAAACGCTCCGTACAACTATTCGTAGGGCCTTTTTACAGGATCGGAATCGACCCCTAAATGTGATTTATTTTGTTCAAAATAATAATAATATTTAATAGATTTTAAAAAAAAATTATTGTATCTATATATATTTAAATCCATGTTTTATACATCTATAGTTTTTACATCGATATTTTTGATTCAATATTTTTGTACTTACCTGTTTAGGTATAGGAGTCGATTTTTTTTTATATTCTATATTTTTTTCGATATTTAGAACATCGATATTTTTGGTATCGATATTCTATTAGTGAACCCACAAAAATACCTCATGACTTACCCAATAAAAGTAATATGTAGCATCACAAGGGTCTATCTCGAAGGACTCCATTCAATCTGTTATAAAAACAGACAAAATGAGGCACATAAAGCCATGGCTACTGAAACCAAACTCACTTGAATGGCTACATCAAAATAAACATAATATAATCATATTGGTCGGGCAGCAATCACCACTTACCATCTAATTCGAATCAGTCGAACTTCTAATCGAGGGCGACAAATCCTCTCGCACTTTAGAACGCTGAGCTATATACCAGTTCCCGTTGGGTGAATGCATGCACGGTGTTGTGTCAAACACAGAAGCCTGCCCAATCCATATCTGGGCATGGGGGACAGCTACACTTTGTGAATACTTTCCAAACTTGTTCACTCAGGCCCTGTTCACATTGAGCTTTTGCAGTCATGGCAGATGTTCCGCAGTTGTGGCAGTGTCTCCACACAACAGTTTCTCATTGTGGGGATTTTGCAACTAGTGCAGAGACTCTGCTAAGATTGCGGGGCTCCTTGTGACTCGGGCTGTTGGTGCGGAGTATATGACCTGTAATAGTTAATGGGTATTGTTCACAGTACTGGGTGGGAATAAGTCTGATTGGTCTTCGTGAATGAGGCCTTGTACATGGGGAAGCAGTTGGTTAAACATTATTTTACTCAGTATTTTATAGTTGAAATTTATGATAGACAGGGGCCTGCAAGAGGTAACCAGCTCTCTGGGTTTATCCTTCTTAAGAAGGAGAACCAACAACACCTTGTGAAGTGTAGGTAGGCGAGAGCCAGTGTTCCTAGTTACGTTAAACAGTTTGGTCAGTACAGGGACAAGGGAGTCAATGTGTGTTGAGTAAAATTCTATGGGCAGTCCATCCAGCCTGGAACCTTTTCTTGAGCCAATGCTTTAATGGCCTGTCTTACCACCTATACCAGGACCTCCCCTCCCAACGAAGTCCCACTGTGGTGATGAGCCTGTGCATCTCGCCGCAAGGCTATAGTCATGCATAGGCTGAAGCGCCTTCCTGCATGGCATAGAGCTGAGTATAGTACTCTGCAAAAACCCCATTGAATTCAGTCTGGGTATACACCACCATGTTGTCGGGTGTGTGCAGTTAGAGAATCAGAGATGTTCATTGGTCAGGGCTGGCTGGTTAAGCCTGCAATCTCCCCATCTTGTCATGTTCGTCATGTGCACTGGTATTGTATGCCCTGTTGTAAGTCAGGAGGCATTCAATTAACATCATGAGGTTTTCCTGTTTCATGTGCAGTTCATCTGGAAGGGCAGAGTTACCTAAAAGGGGCAAGTCCTGGGATGTTAGGAGATCCTCCTGTTGCTTGATCTCCCTGTGTAGCTGAGCTTAGATTGCAATCATATTGGCTATGCAGTGCCCCCGATAACCAATTTCAATGCCTCCATGCTGCAAGGGGGAGGTTGCCGTGCCCTAATTTTCCACAAAGTAATCACAAATCGCATCACCCAAACCTTCACTGAAAAAATGAGGTAATCTAGGGCTAGGGCGTACAGTCTCCAGGACAGTGTAGATGGTCTAGTACAGCTCCAGGTGAAAGTCAGTAGTAGTAGTTGTGATTAGAATGGGTTCTAAGAAGGTATTCAGCCTGAGTAGCCAGACTATGTATGGAGGCAGAACAGAGGAACGTGTCCAGGTGGGCATAGATTCTTGCAACAACAAGTAGTAGGAATAGGAAGTGACCTGAGGGTTATACGCTCTCCAAGTGTTGACTAAGCCCCAATTCCCTATCCAAGTGTGAAAGAGTTGAGCGGTTTTGTGAATTGGGGAGGTGGGTAGAAGGGGATGTTTTTAAGAAAGGCAATGCTGTTCCCATTTAGTTGTACCCCCAACACAACAAAGTGATCCTTTGAGTCAATTCTCCACTTAGGAGAACCCATATCAATACTCCCTAGCAAGTGAAAATTAGTTTGTAGTTTAGATCTTTCCACTTCAGTGCTTTTAAAAGGTGTGGCTGTCTGTCTGTGTGAGGTGGGTCGCTTGGATGAATGCCACCTGGAGCCGCTGCCTCTTAAAGTACATTTGAACTCTGGAACCCTTATATGGTGAACTGAGACCCAGAACACACCAAATGAGTACTTTGAAGGTATGGTTAATCTGGAAATGATAAAGGTCCTGAAGCTCGGAACAGGGGGAGCCCCCAGTGGCAATGGGAGTGAACAGCCCTCATGAGGAATGAACAAGAACAGAACTTCCCAATTAAACTTCCCTATGACCGTTGGGCTGAGGCACTCCATCCAAACTATGTGGACTCATAATATATTCTCTCCACTGGCGGGGTTGACGTAGACCAATCACACCAGGTCAGTCAGTGGTGGGGAAATTAGCTCTCAGTAGGGGAGTCATACTCCTCCACGCTGGGGGCTCCCAATAGATCAGTAAGTTTCATTAAAGAAGCATTCAACTGTCTGGACAAACAGTACCAATACGAGAGTAGTAGTTCTGGCAGTCAGTGCACCCAACATGACCATCAAGGGTAGCAGAAAAAACCTCAGATAATGTCATTGGCTGTGCCAGAAGTGACTTGAGGGGGGATAGTGCTGGAATCAGATCCAGGGTTACTCTCGAGACCAGAGATTTAGTCTTCTCCAAAGGGTATGCCAGTGTCTCCCCCTTCGGTGGTGCACCCCATCAAGAGCCTGATTTCTGCCATTACATGCCTGATGTGATGTGGGGCATGACCATCTGCACCTCTGCAAATGTGATTGTTTGCAGGGGTGGGTGGAGCTCAAGGAGTATAACTCTGAGGAATTCCACGGAGTTACCAAAAAACTCTGTGGAATTCTGTGGAGTTCCGTTTAGCTGGCAGAGTGCACACGAACACTACTAATGTTAAGTCAACAACAGATAAAACAAATTACATCGTGTCAATCAAAGCGAACTCAGTGTGTGTGTTCCTGGCACAGTCTCAAATCCAGATGGTGTGGGGTGCGGTCCTCAGATGCACACATCCCATCCATAAATGCACCAAACAACTCATGCAAAGAAAATTGTGCCTGCTGGACATGGAGAGGGGAGTGCCTTTTCACCATTTCTGTGCAGTATCATCATGCCTGTGATCAAGAAGCTGAGTGCTTTGAAATGCGTAAGGCAAATGAATGCATCTGAATGAAAATACCAGTTTCCTTTAAATTCATCTGCTCTTCGAGTGCGTCTTCAAACTGGGGAAGCTTTGTTTGATGATTTGTAGCCGGCAGTCCAGCCGGGAATCCTGCACCACCCCTGAAGGTCAAGGTGAGGGGGCCGCGAGGACATGGAACTACTCCGAGTCTTTCTGAGTGGAACTGCAGAAAAAAAGAAAAATAAACGGAACATTTACATCTCGGAGGACCACTGGTGGGCTCTTTAATGAAATGAACACTTTGACACAGTACAGAAACCTGCTAAAGGTAAAGGAATTTTGAAAGTGCACAACTGATCCCAGCATGCAACACTTAGGCCATATTCACAAGGAGAGAACTCCGATTTATCTCCACCTTAACCCAATAAAAGTGGACATAGATTTAACACCCCATACACAAGCAGGTGCAAACTGTAGACAATGCCTGTATTTCCATGATAACTGCCCCAAAATCTAACACCATGGCTGACACCACCCACTAACTCTAATGAGATGCAGAGTAGGCGTTCCCATGCAAAAACACATGAAAAAAACAACAACACCACTTTCACAATGAACTGACAGAGCTTCGAAGTGAACCAAAAACAGGCGATAAGCAGCGGTGGCCGCAGCTATTTAACACCTGCCTCAACCAGGTGTAAAGATGGACGACTCCCTGCAGTAGGCAATGGAGCCCTGCACACAGCCACACCCGAAGAACAAATGACGCCATGGAGCTACTCATCATGCAGCTCGGAGCCCCAACAGGGCCACAACATCCACTGCCACCACCCCCAGGACCCAGAACCGCCCATCCAGACCACCACAGAGGCAGCGTAGAGTAAGACAGCGGACCTACCGAAAACGCAACACTCTCACAGACCTAGCGCCCGCGGACGTCATTGCCCACTACAGGCTCAAAAGGACAACCATTCTCTGCATCATGACCCACATCGCCCACAGGCTGATGGTCCCAACACAACGGAGAAACAACATCCCACCTCAGACAAAGCTGCTGGCTGTGCTGCACCTGTTGGCCTCTGGGACATTCCAACCAACAACTGCCAGAGTCGGAGGAGTCTCACAGCCAGCTCTATCAAAGTTCATCACACCTGTCCTGGATGCCATCCTCAGCTTCATACCTCAGTACCTTCACTTCCCCAACACTGCGCAGGAACAGCTGGAGACAAAGCAAGGCTTCTACGCCATAACCGGATTTCTGGCCGTGTTGGGGGCAATTGACTGCACACATGTACCACTTGTGCCCCCTGCAGATACTGCACACCACTACCTTAACAGAAAGCACACGCATTCCATCAATGTGCAGGCAATAGTGGACCACCGGGGACTCTTCACCAATGTCGTCGCCAACTACCCAGGCAGTGTACACGATTCCTTCATCTTCCGACAGTCCATCATCAACCAGCGCTTCCAGGATGGCACATATGGAATGGGACTGCTCGTTGGTAAGTACCAAATCAACACACCACACATCCCACAGCCACCAACACACAAAGCACATCTGTGGGGATGCACACGTGACCAAGCCACATTCGACAAGTCAGACTACACGACCACCTACCAGACACAATAACACCACTCCATGGACATCCTGGGCTACCCCTGCACCCAATACAGACATTTCATGGCACCACAGCCACACAACGGTTGGACTTGTGGAGATGCAGAATGCAGCCATGACATATGTGAGGCACTGTCTGCCCTCATGACCCTGCCCCATTCTCCCGCAGGTCAGCGTCCCATGGCGGTGGGCCCGTGTCGGCCGCTGTGCATCTGAGGCCACTGGCCCTGTGCGACTCAAGTCATCCCCCCTTGTGCTTCTGACATTGCATGTCTGAGTGCCTGATGACTGTTGGTGTAGTTGCCAGCACCAGCTACTCCCTGAGGGCTGGCTTACACTCACCCCACACTCAGCCAGCACAGGCGTCACTGAATTGGTGGGCCTGCCATCACATTCTGCCGAACCAAGTATTGACTCTTTTCTCCCTGCACTGTCACAGGTGATCAAGGATATGCACTCTGCCCTTGGATCATGACACCCCTCTGGGACCCAAACACACCCGCCCAGAGGCAATACAATGTGGCCCACATACGCACCAGGGGCATCGTTGAACGCACATTTGGTGTGTTGAAGTCACGTTTCAGGTGCCTGGACGGCAAAGATGGAAAGCTCCTGTATAGGCCTGACATCGTGTGCAAGATGATCATTGCATGTTGTGTGTTGCACAACATCTGTGTTCGCACCAGGGTCCCATGGATCCCGATTCCAGAGGTACCAGACGATGATGATGGTGATGGGGCTGGTGGCCCATATCCCACTACAGCTCCGGCAGGAATGGCCCATAGGAACTACATCATTGACACCTACTTCTCATGAGCACGTCACATTGTGTCTGTCTGTGGCAATCATGAGACAATTGTAGATGTCCAATTGCACTGCATGTGTGAATAATACATATTTGCAGGTTACAGGTTGGAATTATGCATTGTCATGTTACATATCCCTGGGGTTACAGATGTGATTTGCCTGGTTGTGCACATTTGCCGATCCAGTTGTGTCCTGTGTTCAGTTGTGGAGGGGTTGCTGTTTTACCGGGATGTTGCCAATGTCGAGGTGTACTTCTGCTTATGTGCGTATGCTGCACGGTGGGTGTGTCACTCCTGCGGCTCTGATTTGTCTGCCACTGGTCTCTTTCATGGGGTGTGCATGTTGGTTCTGTCCTTCCATGGTGCTTGGATGTTGTGGTGTGCATGTTGTCCTCTGCAGATGGCCAGGGTGCATCCGTGGTACTCTGGTGTTGCTGTATTTTGTTCAGTGGCATTTTCATGATGCTGTTCTTGTGCTTGTTCATGCATTGCTCATGAGTATTGCTGCCCTCGCGCTGCTTATCCCTGCTTTCCTCATCGCGGAAGGGCTCATCGCAGGTTTTCTGGTGTTTTGGTTTGTGTTTTTATCTCCGTCGGAGTGATTGTATCGCAGACATTGTCCGCGTTTTCGGCAGACTATCTCATGGTACCGCCGTGTTGTGAATTCCATGTTGACACAGGGTTATTTTTCCACGATAGGCTGCAATATTGAAAGTTGCGTTACGCTACTCTTGCGGTAGTTATCACACATTCTTGTGAATATACCCCTCAGTTGATTTCACCTGTGAGGCTCACTGAGGGCTAATTAAATGGACATGCAGAGGGGAGTGCCTTTTCACCATTTCTGTGCAGTATCATCATGCCTGTGATCAAGAAGCTGAGTGCTTTAAAACGCGTACGGCAAATAAATGCACCTGAATGAAAATGCCAGTTTCCAGTAGGTAGCGGTCGCCAGTAGGTAGTTAAAGTTGCATGCATACTAGGCCTGGGCTAAATTTCCGTTCTGCTCGCGGAAATTGCGATAATTTGACATTTTCGCGTTCCGCGGAGAGCGCGAAAATGTCAAAATTTCCGCATTCCGCAGCTTAGCGATAATTTGTTTCTTGCTCGCGCTGTAAAATAATACATTCTCACGTGCGATCGCCTTACCTGAATCCCCGCGTTCGCCGACAAGTTTTCCCGATCCGGTCGCGTTCTCCACGAGATGTTGGATTGTTGGTAGCCATTTGCGCTGTCTCGCGACAGTTCGCGCCCGCAGTAACGTCATGAGTCGCGCGATCACGTCTTTCTTCTCGCGATCATGCACCACGAGAAGAGTGAAAACAAGTTGGCTGCGCCCGCGAGCAACCGCATGGGTAAGTTGGCGAGCCGCGACCACACAGAAAATACCGCGAATGGGTGGGAAAAAAACTTCCGCATCTTCGCGATATTTCCGCGTGTTTGCGGAGATTTGTAAAATTTTCGCGATAATTTGCGAAAGTCGCTTTCGCAAATTCCGCCCCTAATTCCGCCCACCCCTAATTGTTAGAAATGGGATTTCTGGTTGGCTAGGGCTTGCGCCAAAGCCAGACAGAAACCACCACTCTAGTCAGGGCTGGGGAGTTACACGCCAAAGATAACCCCTGCTCACCCCCTTGGTAGCTTGGCACGAGCAGTCAGGCTTCTCCCTGAGGCGATGTGTAAAGCGTTTGCGCGCACACCCAGCAACAACACCCAAGGCCCACCACAAAGGAAACTCCACACAAGGTATTCTATAAAAATAGCCTTTGTATTATACACAACACATTAGATAAAAACACACACTCTACAATGTGCCAACAGGCACGGGCAGAATTTACAAGGGATTATATATACAGGGGACAGGGCCACCTGGACCACTGTCAGGAATTAGCACTTTTTAGAACATAGGAATAATACTGTAGTACAAAATAACATATGTAGCACACAACCAGTAACTACTGGTATCAGGTAAGTGCCACCTACGCAACCCTAACCACCTTAGGAAAATATTGCGCAGGGAATCAGGACCTCACTAGCACCACCTGTACTAGGGAGAAAACAACCACCTAAGTATCACAATACCTGCAGGGGTCTAAGCACATAAACACCTGATGCAGAACATTCAGAGGTGTAAAGCAAAGCACATGACGCATAACCACATTCAGAGGTGCAGGAAAGGTACAATGGCGCAAAAACTCACATTAGCCACTATCTGTGGCAATCCCTGGGCCAACTGGCCTAGTAGGGGCAAGGACGCTCTGTCCCAGTAAAGCTGCGCCAGCCAAAATGTAAATTATCCCCAACCTAAACGTGGCAGTTGCCCACTAAGTGCTGGGCAACTGGAGAAATGCTGGGGCCAACGTTGGAGCCTCCCAGGGCTCTGAACAACTGAAATGCCCCCCCTAGAGCCTCGCAGGCTCTAAATGATAATGTGCCCCCTTGTTGGAGCCTCACGGGCTCTAGAAAAAGGTGGGGGCGACGTTGGAGCGGCCCGCTGCCTTACGGGGCCGCCCTGCTGATAAAATAAAAATGCCCCCTAGTAGTTGGAGCCTCGTGGGCTCGAAATCAAATGTGCCCTACTCGTGGGAGTCCCTTTGAACTCGAAGATGATGCCTTTTCTGGCACGGCGGCCGCTGCCCACTGTCAGGCGGGGCAGCGGGGAGGGGGAATGAGGACGGCGCTCGCCGGCCTGGACTTCGATACGGGGGGGGCGGGCACCGAGAAGCATGTCCCGACACACCCCCAACCACCCAGTGGCCGAGCCCCACTCACCGGCAGCACCACGTTGGAGTCCCCCTCTGGGACTCAGGACTTCCTGACACCACTCACCGGGGTGAAGGCTCCCTCCGGGCGACGCGGGGCTCTCCTTCACCGACGGAGGCGGGGTAGGCTCCCGCCCTCCGTCCGGATTCCGGCTGACGCTCGTCTGGCTGATCTCCGTCACAGGAGCGCGGGGTAGGCTCCTGTCCGCTTCCTGTTTTGAATGAGGCCCCGCCCACGTCCCAACCAGGACAGCCTGACTTCCTGTCCCAGCCCGGGCCGCGGCGGTGATCCCAACTTCGGCACAAAGAGGGGTAGGCTCCCTCGGTAGAGGAGATATACGGCGGGGTGAGCACCCGCCGTAAGAATAATTGAATAAGCGGGGTGGGCACCCGCCAACACGCACAGCAATGTCCCTGGCAGGGTGGGCACCTGCCAGTGGACGTAGGAACCGGCAAAGATGGGGCAAACGCCGGGTGGGCACCGGCTGTTAGAAATAAAACGCTCCTGAGTGCTAAAGGAAAATACAAGCGCTTCCAAGCGCTTAGGGACACAGATAGAGCACTCCCAGCGCTTTAGCATAAAAAGCACCACAAAGTCCAGCAAAGTTCTTCCCTGCATGCAGCAGGGCAGGGGTGGGGGGCAAGGCTGGACCCAGAGCCAGCTCACTGGGCCTCCAGGCAGGGAGGTAGTCCAGGTGGCGGTCCTCTGGTCCAGCAGCAGCAGCCCCCCTCAGGTAAGATCCTGGCAGAGAACAACTTGTAAGGGGACACAGCCCCTTTTTATACAGTAAAAGTCTTTGTTCTTGGTTCAGGGTGAGGGGGAAAACCAGTCGCAGCTGGTTGGGGAGCACCCTTGATGTGCTCAGCCCCTCACTCTATTCACTGGCAGGGCTAGGGTCGTCAGTCGCACCACAGGGGGCGGAGCTAGCATTGTGTGTGGAAAACCCTGCCCTATTCAGGACCCAGGTGTACTCCTCCCACCCATCTAGCTGCTGATCTCCCCATTCACCACTGGGTGACTCATCCTGACTCTGGGGAATCCCTAGCCCGTCACATGATATGACCAGCCAATCACGCGACAGACACACTGCACACAGAAGTGCCCACTTCTAGAAGTGGCACTTCCACACTAGGTACATGCACGCCGCACACATCATCGCGCAGCATTCACTCCCACGAGTCCGCACATACCAAACTCGGGCCTGCACACCCCACGCATCAGGAACTACTAGGGACACATACATTCCCCATGCATTCCTATGGGAGGGCAGGCCTATCTCACCACATGCACTCAGAGCGCGCACGCACTTTACCCTGGGACACAGGGAAAGTGCGTAGAAACCAAAAAATCACCACACCAAGTCACCAGTAAAAAGCAAAAAAAGTTCAGGGGTGAACCTGCCAGAAGGGCCAAGTCCAACACAACCCCCTTCCAGCCAAAACGCAGGGCAGACCAATCACCACCGTGATGGACTTCCCTGCTTGGGGCGATAGAACACGGACGCGGGCCCGCAACTGCAGGGACACCCTCCGGTTCTACGCCACGGTGAACCCATGGAATTCTTTCTAACACCACTGTCTGGACCAACTGGGCTACCCCACTGGTACTCCCAAGCTGTCCGCGGCCAAGACCAGGCCCTAGGCCACCCAGGTGCCACCGGTCTTTGCCTAACCATAGAGTGGGGGGTAGTAACCCCTGGCACATAGCGGCCATTCTCCACTCTACCCCTCATCAGGGCAGTTCTAAACTGCCACTGATCCTCCAGCCTAGGGTCTGTACCCTCAAGCTGACCAAAAGTCACGGGTGAGGCTCTCCTCCCCCTACCTCTTCTTCTGGGGTTCCGCCCTCTCTTCCTCTGAGAGGCGACCCCGTAACGCAATTCACCTACCAGCTCAGGACCCCTCCCTGAGAACTGGTCTCCCAACCTAGGGTTTAACCCCTCAGGTTGCACTGGGGTCAGAGGTGGGCTCTCCCACCCTCTGCACCCCCTTCCAGAGTCCTGCTCCCTACCAACTGGGGCGGTACCTCTGGAAGAAGAACCGGTCAGGACACTGGTTACAGTCGTCCTACCCTTCAGGTCAGGCTGATCCTGAACCTGGCCTCCCAACCTCGGGTCTAGAACCTTTGGTGGAATACTTGCCTGGCACTCCAGGACTTCGGGGGACTTACACACCATCCCCCCAAGAGGAACATATGCCTCATATGTTGCATGACAGTCTGCCTGGCGCAGATCTCCCGTCCCCTGTCCACCTGACAGTGCGCGAAGATCCCCCAGGACAGACGTGTGGTGACCATGGTCACCTCGAGGAGACTCAGCCCTCCCGGCTGGTCCCTGACCCACTGGCTCCTCCACCGGGGAACACCGCCCCATGCCACTCCTCTCGCTGGACTTCTGTACCCTCCCTACTGGAGCGGTACTGCCAGACATCAGAACCACTGGAGCTTTATTTACAGACGCTCCAGGTCCTCCATACACTAGGTGATCCTCCTCAAATGGACTAACAGGACAGCCTAGGTCCCAAACTTGGTGTTCCCTCATGAAACCATCCAAGTCATGAGGCAGGGTTTCGTGCGTCTGGGGACCCTCGGTCACCCACTTACTCCCGCTCCACTGAGCCAGGCCGTAAGCCCCTACACCCTCCTCGCTATCCGGGGACCTAGCTGGGCTACACTGAGCCTCCTCCACCACGCTGGGCTGGAGGATCTCTGAACCACTACTGTTGGAATCACTCTCCCATTCCTCATCAGAACTTGGGACCCCTTACCATCGGTCTGCTCTTTTTGCAAGGTCCCAAGCATCCAAATCGTAATATCCCAACAGGTGTTGGCGCAACCCGGGGTAAAAACTACTGAGTAGCTGCTCTTTGATAACCAGAGCATACAGTCCTTCAAAATCCCTTTTCGTGTTTACTCTTACCCAATCATCCAGTGCATCCTCGCATTCACCCACAAACATGTCCCAAGACTGGTGAGACAGCTTCCTACTGCCCCTGAATTTCAACCTATACTCCTCTTCTTGGGAAACAGGTACCAGACTGGGTAAACTGGGAATGGGACTTCCTGCACTGGACTTTATCTCGCTGTCACCACTGGACTCAACCCTCCCTGGGGAGCCCAGACAACTACAACTGCGCTCAGGGGACAACTTACCCTCCAGAGCTAATTTCTCTGTGGCAAAGGCCCGCTCAGCCTCCGCCATCTGTTTCTGAGCTAAGACCCTCTCGGTCTCCAGCTTGGCATGCTCTATCCTGAGCTTCTCCATGGCCAGCTGATGCTCCCTTTCTTCCCTCCTATCTACCCACTCCTCTGGGGACAGGGAAAGGGATGGGGTGCTGCTCCTGACACTGGACCCAGCAAGGGACTCCCTATCTATGGGGTCTCCACTATCTACTGGCATCCCTGTCAGGTTACTTTCTTCCTCCTCTTCTAAATCTTCAGGGCTCCCCACAGACCCACCACCCTCCTGGTGTGAGGCCCAGGCCCTTATCCTACTGCGCTCAAGACCCCATTGACCCTTTTGCCATAGGATCAGGCTGCTTCTAAGTTCGGACTGAGAGTCTGACTCATCCACCCCTATGTCTCTCTCTTCACAGAACCTTACCAACTCCAACATACTGTACCCAAACAGATCACCGAAATCAAAAGCTGGCTCCATTTTGGCAGACGTTCTTGAGAAAAGATCACACAGGGAACCTAGGGGTCTGAGCTTAACACAGGAGTACACAATTCGCAAAGGATTCAGCAAGCTCTCTATCCCAGAGAACTCACACTCACTTGCCTAGTGCCACACACCACTCATCCACACCCAACCCTCCCCTCGGACTGGTAAGGCAGTTTCTACCACCCTGTTGTAAATTGAAACCACGATGTGATTAAGCATTCACTAAAGACATGAATTCCCCTTTTATGACCAAGTCTCTTTCGTTATGTTGACTAAAGTCTGGACTCCATTTTGTATTGACATGTCTCCACGTGCTCAACACGAGAAGAGTCCTATCTTCGTGTTAGTTGCTCTTGCAATCTGCCTAGTAACAGTCTATAAATAGCTCCTTTGTCCGTCTGGCGCATACCCAGGCTTGACCACATCTGTTATCAGTTAGTCCTTGCTTGACCATGTTTTCGCGGGCTCAAGGAGTGTGTCAGCTCCGCCCACATATTGATCTTGTATCGAAAATGTCCATAAAAGGTAATATTCTTTGCCTCATGTTGTATCCACCCACTTATGAGCCCCTCTGTTGTGTATAAAAGGGGACCGTGTACGCAAGTCCTTTGTGCTACTCTATGCAATACTGAAGGGTGTTGTATGGATTGTAGGACCACCCTTAAGGGTTAATAAACTTTGTCTTTGTACTTTGCAGTTTCCGTGCCAACTTCCTTATAGATTCCATTGCAGGAGAGCGAACCCTTGTGTCCTCCGGGCCTAGCTGGGGCCTGTATTCATCAATTGGCGCCCGTCACGTGGGGCTCATCGGCGACTTGGATGCTCGAAGGATTGGTCGCGACGAAGGTGAGGAATTTGGCCGGGGATGTGATCACTGCCAGAGGCACTTTAGTCCTGGCATCCCGAGGTTTTTCTTCCTTCCCTTCCGAGCTGACCATCTGGGTGGCGCCGGTCCTCGACTGAGACCTCTTCTGTCGGTCCTGCCGTGACAGCCGTTTGGGCGAATTTTGGAGCTGGCAGTTGGAATCTGGACTCTTGATTGGTAAGAACCGTTGTACGGTACTTGCTCCGAGTTTTTGAAGCCTGGTTTGGCTATTTGAGTTTGATTTGTGATGACCGGTCATATCTTGTATTGGCTATTGTGAGAATATATGCGTTGCAACACATATAGGCAGGTAATGTGGAGATATTTCTCCGGAACTGTGTAACTTTGAACGGCACAACGTTTAAGTGCCATTTCTGATAATACTGCATATTTTGCATTATTTTTGAGCATGCCTGCTTTTAGCGCACTCCGTAAGTGGTGCTGCTGTTTTGGAAACCGGTTCAACCTCGAGGAATCTGCTCCAGCACCCCCAGAGGGGACTCCTAATAGGGATATGTATGTGAAGCATGGTCTTTCCTCTATAATGTACAGCACGATATGGAGGAAATACACCAAGAAGGATCCTGAGTTGCGATGGCCTTTGTATGGATCGTTTGATATGCGTAAGATTGAGTATGTGGAACAGTGTATGTGTAAACGGCGTGCTCGTCAAGACATGTTTGAATGTGTGCGATTATGGGTGAAGGAAGTGCGTGAGCGAGAGAAACGTGAGAAAGCGCTGTTTGATAAAGAGCAACGGAAGAATGATCATGTGAGAGCACAGGAAGCAAAGCGTCGGGAGGAAAGAGAACTGGCGGAGAGACAAGAGAAAGAGCGTCGGTTGCAAGTCTCGGGTCAATATTCTGTTCGTCAATCACTTTATCCTGTCCTTAATAATCCTGACGATGATTTTTATTTATTAGATCGTTCTCCGCCCCCTTATGTCGGCGCGTCTGCCCCGAGGTCACAAGATTCTGGATCGGTTTCGGGTAAGGTAGACACGCGGTCCATGTTATCGGCTGACCGAATGGGTGAGCTTCGGCAAGTTTCCTATCGTGCACTTAAGGGCAAGTTATCCCTTGCTGAGTTGTTGAATTCCTGGGAGCTGTGGCAGGATAGAGAGAAGTTGTATTTTTTGGGCCACTTTTCTGATGAAGTGATTGCTGCTTTCCGGAAATATTCCAGTGTCTTTGAGCCTGACGATGTGGTATCAGATGCTAAAGCATTGCGTAATGGTGTTTTCTCTCCCTCTAAGGCGCCTGATGCGGTTCGGCGGCTGTTTGCATTGCGGGATGCGGTGAGGGACCTTAAAGAGAAAGCACGCCAACAAGCTGAGGAGGAGAAGCAGTCGGATTCGCATACCGGAGGTGGCCACTCATCCACCTCCCAGTCAGATAAGAGCGACCTAGTGCATGCTAAACCAATGCGAGAGGCGGCACCTTTGTATGTTCCTCCTAAAGGAGCGGGGACTAGTTCGGATATTACCTCGCCGATGCTAAGGGATATTTTGTGTACAATTGGGTTTATACTCCTTGGCATAGGGCTGATGTCATGGCATTAAAAAAATGCATTGCCTGATCCCCGCAAGAATCCATCGGCCTTCTACGAAGAAGTGGAGGGGGCCCTGAATTCTTGTACTATGACCTTAGCAGATATAGATCTGTTCTTTGGGCTTATTTTACCACCAGATATGTGGCGATCTGTGCGGAAGGTGGACGATGTTGCCGCTTTTAAAGCTCGGTGGTCTGAGCTGGAGGATGAGGATAGGGAGAGGAAGCCCGCGCAGAAACCACCTCAGCTTATCTTAGATCTCCCTGCTGCTATTTTGACTAAGTTGAAGACAATCATCCCCCCTAAAAAGATTGACTGGAATATGCTAGCCTCGTGTAAGCAGAAAGTTGACGAATCAGTTGCAGATTTCTTTACGCGCTTTGAGGAGACGTTTCATGATTTTAGTGGTCAGTCACTTACGGATGATACGGGTCGACACCTCTTTGCTGATAAATATGGCGAATTTACTACCGGCGATCGCAGCCCGCCTAAAAGCGAGTGAAAGTTCTTGGTCCACTGCGACCCCGACAGCCCTCCTGACTATAGCTCAGTATTATGAGCGCCAGGAGCAAGAAGCGAAGGGACAGGAGGAGAAGAAATCGAAGGATTTAAAAACGAAGGTGATGTTAGCGCAAGTATATGGTCCGCCCCGCCGGGGTGTCAATAGAGGTAGGGGAGGATTTTATGGTCCTCCCTCGGGCCGATCTGATTTGAACCGGAATCAATGTGCGTATTGTAAGCAATCGGGACACTGGGCCAGAGATTGCCCGGCGTTGCATGCTTCGCGTCAGGGACACAATCAGGGTGGCCCGAGAGGTAGAGGGGGTTTCTCGAATTTTAGAGGGTATTCTAACGATCACGCTCGTTTTGACCCTGCCGGGCAGCAACGAGATAGGCCTCATGTTTTCGATCGACAAAACCAGTATCAAGTGTCGGGGATTGACCGCTCTGGGTACCATGATTCTCAGCATGCATAGGAATGCGTTGGATGGGGGTTAGAATCAGTTGAGGTGCCGGTTGATCAGAAGGGTCCTTACGTATTAGCTGAGGTTTTGGGTTCTACTGATCAGTTCCTAGTGGATACAGGAGCGACTCGTAGTGCGCTGTCTAAACAATTGGTTCCGAGGGCTCCCCCATCTGGCTTAATGGTTACATCGGTAGGGTTTGACGGTACACTCTCCCGAAGCCCTCTTTCGCGGCCCCTCACATTTCAGGTTGATTCTTTTTCTGCACCCTGTCCGTTTTTGCTTGCCCCGAACACGCCGGACAACATTATGGGCCTTTATATGTTAAAGCACTTCAGAGCTACGATCCGCTGCTCCCCTGCTGGAGTGCGGGTGATATTAAATGACAATTACCCTCGGTCTGAACGGATGTGTGTGGTTGCAGAGGATGCTGTGTTAGCTACTCTCCCTCGCGCTTT
The DNA here is from genome assembly GCF_964204655.1 of Triturus cristatus. Classification (NCBI taxonomy): domain Eukaryota; kingdom Metazoa; phylum Chordata; class Amphibia; order Caudata; family Salamandridae; genus Triturus; species Triturus cristatus. The sequence continues at coordinate 770,528,804 of NC_140585.1, forward strand.
GTGGGCCACCTCGGATACTGATGTGGGACAGATGGTGATTCCGCCTGTTCACATTAGTGTCCAGGAGGGGGCGGTGTTACCACGCCTCCCACAGTATCGTATTTCCCAGGAGGGGGAAGAGGCTCTTATACAGATTGTGCAGGATTTGATTAAGGTGGGAGTAGTGGAGGAAGTTCCCTACAACGTCTGTAATAGCCCGATTCTACCCATTTTGAAAAAGGATACGGATGCCAAAGTCTATCGGTTTATAATTGATTTGAGAGAGGTAAACAAGATCGTGATACCTCAGTACCCAGTGGTTTCTGATATCACGACGTTGCTTACTTTGGTCCCACCTACGGCGACCACGTTTTCAGTTATTGATTTGAAAAACGCTTTCTTTTCGATTCCTATTCACCCCGATAGCCGACACCTTTTTGGTTTCACTCTAAATAATAGGTCTTATCGATTTTGTAGAATCCCTCAGGGCTACACGGAAAGCCCTAGCATTTATAGTCAAGCTTTGAAAAACCAATTGGACTCCTTTGTTCTTCCCGAGGGTGTCGCCCTCATTCAATATGTCGATGACATCTTGCTGGCGGCCGACACTCCGGAGTTGTGTGAAACGAGTACGTTGTCCTTGCTTTCCTTTTTGGCATCCCACAATCACAAAGTATCTCGGAAGAAATTGCAGTTCTGTAGACCAAAGGTGACTTATCTGGGTCACCTTTTGTCTAAGGAGGGGCGTGCACTCACACCAGATCGTATTCAAGTAATTTCTGACACGCCAGTGCCTTCCATGCAGAAGGACGTGCGTGCATTTTTGGGTCTTGTTTCTTTTTGTAGGCAATGGATACTAGGGTTTTCACACATAGCCAAGCCATTGTTAGCCCTTTTGACAAAAGACACACCTATTCCGCTTCCTTGGTCAAATGAGTGTGACACTGCCTTCCAGAAATTGCGACAGGCCCTTTGTTCAGCACCAGTGTTAGGGACTCCTGATTATACAAAACCTTTTTCGCTGTATGTGCATGAAAAAGATGGATGTGCATTATCAGTTTTAGTGCAGATGCACGGCGACAAGCAGCGCCCTTGTGCATATTTTTCGGCTGTACTTGACCCTGTTGCCCGAGCATTGCCTGGTTGTTTTCGTTCGGTTGCGGCGACAGCTGTGTCAATACGCCAAAGCGAGGGAATTGTGTTATCTCATAAGCTGTTGGTATTAGTCCCCCATGCTGTTGATGCCCTGCTTAATCAGACAAAGACGCAGCATTTGACCAGCGCCCGTTTAACGGGATATGAGCTGACGCTCTTGGCTCCTCATATTACGTTAAAGAGGTGCGTAACGTTAAATCCGGCCACATTGTTGCCATACCCCGAGATTCAGTCTGAAGCACAGAAAGCACATGATTGTATTCTTCTGACTGAAGAACAAACAAAGGGTCGTATTGATCTCCAGGATACGCCCTTTCCAGATGTGGATGGAGAACTGTGGGTGGACGGGTCATGCCTGAAGCTACCAGATGGTACGACTTCAGCAGCGTATGCAATTACCACATTGCAAACAATAGTGGAGACAGCACGCATTCCACAGAAATCAGCTCAAGCAGCGGAACTGATAGCATTAACACGAGCATGTGAGCTCAGTACAGGATTGTGTGTGAATGTTTATACAAATAGCCGGTATGCCTTCGGAGTAGCGCACGATTTCGGCCTGCTCTGGAAGGAGAGAGGGTTTTTAACGTCACATGGAGTACAAATAATGCATGGGGAGTTGGTTCACAATCTTTTAACTGCATTGACATATCCGAAGAAAATTGCCATCGTTAAATGTAGCGCCCATAGGAGAGTAGTCGATAAAGTTGTAGAAGGGAATGCGTTAGCAGCCCGGGTGGCACGGGAGACTGCGATGCAGCCCGGTGCTACTGCCATGTATGTAGTGAAGTCGCAAGTAGAAAGATGGCACGATGCGAAGGAAGAAGTGCGAGAAATACAGAGGACCGCTTCTGATAAAGAACGGGAGCAATGGTCCAGTGAGGGAGAATTGGACGATGAGGGTTGCTGGAGAAATAAGCAGATGGATAGATGGAAATTACCCACGGCTTTTGTACAACCTATGGTTCAGATGGCACATGGGCTAGCACATGTTGGAGCTTCCGCAATTGTAAAATTACTTACCCAAGTCTGGGAGCATCCAGAGATTGCTAGCACGGCAAAGAGGGTGGTGCAGACCTGTATGATCTGCCTGAGGTACAACCCAGGAAAGGGTACTCGAACTCCAGCAGGAGGATTTGTAACACCTACTGCACCCTTTGAGGTTTTGCAGATGGATTACATCCAGCTTGAGCGCTGTAACAATTTGAAGTATGTTCTAGTAGTGGTTTGTGCCTTTAGCAAATGGGTTGAGGCATACCCTACGAAAGACAATACTGCAATGACTACCGCCAAGATGCTGTTGAAGGAGTTCTTCCCTCGATATGGCGTTTGTAGACTTCTGTGGAGTGATAACGGACCCCACTTTATAGCGGATGTTATAAAGTATGTTTTGAAGGGTCTGGGCATCACCCAGAAGTTCCACGCAGTGTTTCACCCTCAATCTGCGGGACTAGTCGAGAAGTATAATGGTACACTGAAGCTCAAGATCGCTAAAATCCAAGCTTCGACGTCTTTGACTTGGCCAGATGCTTTACCACTGGCGTTATTGTCAATTAGATCGGTACCGCATTCTCGAACCGGTCTTACACCGTACGAGATTGTCTTTGGACGCCCAATGAATATTTGGGGTCCACCAAAACCTAAGACTGTGTATGATGTACCTTGTGTAATGATGAATGATTATCTGGCGCAGTTAACGGATAACTTGGTTTCTATTCATCAACAGGTCCGGGAGGCGCTCCCAGATCGGTCCACCGGTGAAGGACATAGTCTCCGGCCTGGCGACTATGTCATGGTGAAGATCTTTGACAGGACGAACAGCTTGGAGCCGAGATGGGTTGGTCCTGAGCAGGTCCTACTTGCAACGAGGACGGCTGTGCGAGTTTCCAACAGAAAGAATTGGATCCATTCCCTGCACTGCCGCAAAGTACCGCCCGGATTGGTGGAGTCTGCTGTATTGACCAATCAACGAGAAATTCTGGCTGCAGAGAAAGGCCGTGCTGGGGAACCGAACGACACTGAGGAGCTCTTTCCGGACCACGCGACTCCTGGAGGAAAGCGATATCATCTCAGGCCAAGGAAGTGAATTCTTCAGTACCGGGACATGTTGTCAGAACGGCCCTTGGGTTAGTGAAACGGAGAGCCAATGAGGCAAGGGGGGGGGATCAGCCCTGCATTAGTGTAGCGACACCCGTCTTGGCCCGTTGGTGAAGAAATCGACCGCTGCCTAAGGGGAAGAGTTCTGACAAACCTTTTAGTTTCAGGATGATATCGATCCTTTATTCTGACATGGAGAAAAAGAAAATCCTTTGTGCAACAGGTTTTATGCTTACAGTAGCTATTGTGGGGATAACCACATGGTTTGTGGAGGATGTGACTCCTGCTCGAAAGTTACTTGTGTTGACTACTCCCGTGCCTGAGGAGCACTACTTCTATACCCTTCCGTATCAAGAATTGAAGCATCGTCAGTCTTATTTGAATAACACTTTCATCCAGATGTTGCATCATACCCACGTTGCCACGAATGCTACGAACTGTTGGATATGTGGTATGATGCCAGCTCACCAGAAGAAAGGAGGAACGCCATTCATACCTCTTCCTTTCTCTCATAATGGCTCTTGTAGAGCATGGTACACTTTGCTTTTTGCCACCCGGAAGCCCACAGTGGGACGATTACTCTTCAGACTCAATAAAGAATGTCATCAGGATAAAGATGGATATCCGCAAGCGAATGGGACAATTTGGGAATGGGAAGAGTATCGACCAGACAATGAATCGATTCCTTATATTTTCACGAACACCAGAGACACTGTGGGAAAAGACAGATTTGTGATTCAAGTGGCACAAGCTCAAGCGGACCTGTGTGTCCAGAGTGTGGGTTATATTCCTGTTGGGGTTAGTGATTGCATTACCATATTAAACATCGACGGGTTGAATAACAGTACCTTTTTAGCATCCCATAATACATACTTCGTATGTGGAAATAAAGGTTATTACCGTTTGCCAGACGGTTGGTCTTGAGTATGTTATGTAGCCTTTCTATTGCCCCCTGTATTTTTGGCACCTGCATCCTATCATAAGGATTTGAAGTTGTTAAATAATGTGACTGTAAATAGGTATAAACGTACTCTATCAATTGATGATGTGGATCAGACTGACACTAGCCTGCAGCAGTATATTGATTTTAATTTAGGATTGTTTTTCTTCGTTGGGGCTGCCCTAAATAGTAGGAAAGTTCGAAGGTTAACAAGAGTGGTAGAGGCCGTGACAAACCAAACCGCTGCTGCTCTTGGGAATCTTACGGAAGAATTACAGATTACTAGAATTGTTGCATTGCAGAATCGTATGGTGTTAGATGTTATGTTAGCCGACCGAGGTGGAGCTTGTAAAATTATCGGAAGTAGTTGTTGTGTATTTATCCCTGACCACACGCCGTCAGTTTATAATGCTATCAACAGGTTGCACAAAATTGCAGCTGAAATCCATACAGAAAACGGCACTTGGTCCTTTTCTGGATGGTTTTGGGCATTGATCACTGCTTGGGGGTGGAAGGTTTTAACTGGTCTTTGTATAATTGTAGCAGTTCTGTTTTCTTGTTGCATCTGTGTCCAATGTGGTCCCTTGCTCTGTTCCTTATGTGTATCATTCTGTATTCCCGATAAGAAAGCTATTGCCGATGTCACTTATCAGAAACATTTAGCTAAAGAAGTAAAAGAAATGATGACAATTGACATATATGATGATTATCCTAACAAACCGGATGTCTTCAGTAAATGCTGAAAGGGTCGTCTGTTGTAAATTGAAACCACGATGTGATTAAGCATTCACTAAAGACATGAATTCCCCTTTTATGACCAAGTCTCTTTCGTTATGTTGACTAAAGTCTGGACTCCATTTTGTATTGACATGTCTCCACGTGCTCAACACGAGAAGAGTCCTATCTTCGTGTTAGTTGCTCTTGCAATCTGCCTAGTAACAGTCTATAAATAGCTCCTTTGTCCGTCTGGCGCATACCCAGGCTTGACCACATCTGTTATCAGTTAGTCCTTGCTTGACCATGTTTTCGCGGGCTCAAGGAGTGTGTCAGCTCCGCCCACATATTGATCTTGTATCGAAAATGTCCATAAAAGGTAATATTCTTTGCCTCATGTTGTATCCCCCCACTTATGAGCCCCTCTGTTGTATATAGAAGGGGACCGTGTACGCAAGTCCTTTGTGCTACTCTATGCAATACTGAAGGGTGTTGTATGGATTGTAGGACCACCCTTAAGGGTTAATAAACTTTGTCTTTGTACTTTGCAGTTTCCGTGCCAACTTCCTTATAGATTCCATTGCAGGAGAGCGAACCCTTGTGTCCTCCGGGCCTAGCTGGGGCCTGTATTCATCAACCCCTGATTCCTCAACCTGACCACCACGTGACACAGGTACCAACTCTGGGCGCAGGGCGGGGGACAAATGTACTGGACACTATTACGCTACCACCACTGGATCCCACCCTCTGGTGAATCCAGAAACACAATGCACTAAGGGGGATGATCTACCCTCCCGAGCTAGGGACACCTAACTCACAGTGCACAAAACCACATTTCCAAAGAAATGACAATTAAAAACAAACTTAGAACAATAATCCCTATACCATGTGATTTATCTAAATGCAGAGTTTTGTAGTGCGGCCAGTTGCCGCTGCGGTACAGCGCAAACGCAAGTCCAAATCCCACCGCTGATCACCAATGTTAGAAATGGGATTTCTGGTTGGCTAGGGCTTGCGCCAAAGCCAGACAGAAACCACCACTCTAGTCAGGGCTGGGGAGTTACACGCCAAAGATAACCCCTGCTCACCCCCTTGGTAGCTTGGCACGAGCAGTCAGGCTTATCCCTGAGGCGATGTGTAAAGCGTTTGCGCGCACACCCAGCAACAACACCCAAGGCCCACCACAAAGGAAACTCCACACAAGGTATTCTATAAAAATAGCCTTTGTATTATACACAACACATTAGATAAAAACACACACTCTACAATGTGCCAACAGGCACGGGCAGAATTTACAAGGGATTATATATACAGGGGACAGGGCCACCTGGACCACTGTCAGGAATTAGCACTTTTTAGAACATAGGAATAATACTGTAGTACAAAATAACATATGTAGCACACAACCAGTAACTACTGGTATCAGGTAAGTACCACCTACGCAACCCTAACCACCTTAGGAAAATATTGCGCAGGGAATCAGGACCACAATAGCACCACCTGTACTAGGGAGAAAACAACCACCTAAGTATCACAATACCTGTAGGGGTCTAAGCACATAAACACCTGATGCAGAACATTCAGAGGTGTAAAGCAAAGCACATGACGCATAACCACATTCAGAGGTGCAGGAAAGGTACAATGGCGCAAAAACTCATATTAGCCACTATCTGTGGCAATCCCTGGGCCAACTGGCCTAGTAGGGGCAAGGACGCTCTGTCCCAGTAAAGCTGCGCCAGCCAAAATGTAAATTATCCCCAACCTAAACGTGGCAGTTGCCCACTAAGTGCTGGGCAACTGGCGAAATGCTGGGGCCAACGTTGGAGCCCCCAGGGCTCTGAACAACTGAAATGCCCCCCCTAGAGCCTCGCAGGCTCTAAATGATAATGTGCCCCCTTGTTGGAGCCTCACGGGCTCTAGAAAAAGGTGGGGGCGACGTTGGAGCGGCCCGCTGCCTTCCGGGGCCGCTCTGCTGATAAAATAAAAATGCCCCCTAGTAGTTGGAGCCTCGTGGGCTCGAATTCAAATGTGCCCTACTCGTGGGAGTCCCTTTGGACTCGAAGATGATGCCTTTTCTGGCACGGCGGCCGCTGCCCACTGTCAGGCGGGGCAGCGGGGAGGGGGAATGAGGACGGCGCTCGCCGGCCTGGACTTCGATACGGGGGGGGCGGGCACCGAGAAGCATGCCCCGACACACCCCCAACCACCCAGTGGCCGAGCCCCACTCACCGGCAGCACCACGTTGGAGTCCCCCTCTGGGACTCAGGACTTCCTGACACCACTCACCGGGGTGAAGGCTCCCTCCGGGCGACGCGGGGCTCTCCTTCACCGACAGAGGCGGGGTAGGCTCCCGCCCTCCGTCCGGATTCCGGCTGACGCTCGTCTGGCTGATCTCCGTCACAGGAGCGCGGGGTAGGCTCCCGTCCGCTTCCTGTTTTGAATGAGGCCCCACCCACGTCCCAACCAGACAGCCTGACTTCCTGTCCCAGCCCGGGCCGCGGCGGTGATCCCAACTTCGGCACAAAGAGGGGTAGGCTCCCTCGGTAGAGGAGATATACGGCGGGGTGAGCACCCGCCGTAAGAATAATCGAATAAGCGGGGTGGGCACCCGCCAACACGCACAGCAATGTCCCTGGCAGGGTGGGCACCTGCCAGTGGACGTAGGAACCGGCAAAGACGGGGCAAACGCCGGGTGGGCACCGGCTGTTAGAAATAAAACGCTCCTGAGTGCTAAAGGAAAATACAAGCGCTTCCAAGCGCTTAGGGACACAGATAGAGCACTCCCAGCGCTTTAGCATAAAAAGCACCACAAAGTCCAGCAAAGTTCTTCCCTGCATGCAGCAGGGCAGGGGTGGGGGGCAAGGCTGGACCCAGAGCCAGCTCACTGGGCCTCCAGGCAGGGAGGTAGTCCAGGTGGCGGTCCTCTGGTCCAGCAGCAGCAGCAGCAGCCCCCCTCAGGTAAGATCCTGGCAGAGAACAACTTGTAAGGGGACACAGACCCTTTTTATACAGTAAAAGTCTTTGTTCTTGGTTCAGGGTGAGGGGGAAAACCAGTCGCAGCTGGTTGGGGAGCACCCTTGATGTGCTCAGCCCCTCACTCTATTCACTGGCAGGGCTAGGGTCGTCAGTCGCACCACAGGGGGCGGAGCCAGCATTGTGTGTGGAAAACCCTGCCCTATTCAGGACCCAGGTGTACTCCTCCCACCCATCTAGCTGCTGATCTCCCCATTCACCACTGGGTGACTCATCCTGACTCTGGGGAATCCCTAGCCCGTCACATGATATGACCAGTCAGACAGACACACTGCACACAGAAGTGCCCACTTCTAGAAGTGGCACTTCCACACTAGGTACATGCACGCCGCACACATCATCGTGCAGCATTCACTCCCACGAGTCCGCACATACCAAACTCGGGCCTGCACACCCCACGCATCAGGAACTACTAGGGACACATACATTCCCCATGCATTCCTATGGGAGGGCAGGCCTATCTCACCACATGCACTCAGAGCGCGCACGCACTTTACCCTGGGACACAGGGAAAGTGCGTAGAAACCAAAAAATCACCACACCAAGTCACCAGTAAAAAGCAAAAAAAGTTTAGGGGTGAACCTGCCAGAAGGGCCAAGTCCAACACTAATGCATACTGCAACATATAGATTAGAGCACTATGGGTCATATTAGCAAGAACCTCGTAAAAATTATCGCCGTTTTAGCGGCAGGAAACTGTCGCTAAAATGGCGATAATTTTAACAAGGTTCTTGCTAATATGCCCCTATGTTTTTTTTTGTTGCCCAGTCTTTCATTATCCTAATGTTGCAAAAAGAAGAAATCAATTCTTATTATTAAAGAGAACCCCCAACCATGGTGTAACATTTTAAATGCAGAGTTTGTGCTTCTCCAGACCAACCACTCTTAAACTATATTACCTACCAGTATGGATGATATGTGACTCCTACACCGTGTAGATTTGTGTCTTATGTATTTTCCTATACATTGATTTACTCACGTATGATTGATTATCTCTGTGTAATGTGGGTGCCATGAAAAGTGCTCCGACGCCCTACACTGGTGTGAGTGGCACTACAAAAATAATTAAATGCATCTGAGAGAGAGACTTGAGGTGCACTGTTACAGGGTGGTAGTGATGGAATCCATGACAGATGTGGTCATTGGGGGACGCCAACATACATTGTCACACCGAGCACCACCAGTGCTAAAGCCAGACCTTGTGTCCACTGTGACGCCAATATGCCCCTATGATTTTTTTTGTTGCCCAGTCTTTCATTATCCTAATGTTGCAAAAAGTAGAAATCAATTCTTATTATTAAAGAGAACCCCCAACCATGGTGTAACATTTTAAATGCAGAGTTTGTGCTTCTCCAGACCAACCACACTTAAACTATATTACCTACCAGTATGGATGATATGTGACTCCTACACCGTGTAGATTTGTGTCTTATGTATTTTCCTATACACTGATTTACTCACGTATGATTGATTATCTCTGTGTAATGTGGGTGCGATGAAAAGTGCTCCGACGCCCTATACTGGTGTGAGTGGCACTATAAAAATAATTAAATGCATCTGAGAGAGAGACTTGAGGTGCACTGTTACAGGGTGGTAGTGATGGAATCCATGACAGAGGTGGTCATTGGGGGACGCCAACATACATTGTCACACCGAGCACCACCAGTGCTAAAGCCAGTCCTTGTGTCCACTGTGACGCCAAGTCTGCTGCTAATTTTCTGGTCCATGAGGTAATACTAGGCCTGGGCGGTAAATTCCGTTCCGCTCGCGGAATTTGCGGAATTTGGGTAAAAGAACGCGAAATTGCCCAAAAATCTGCTTGCCGCGTGTTCGCGAAATTTTTTGCCTGCTCGCGTTCTCAAAACGCGTGATCTCCCCGAGCACGCAAACAGCGATTGTGAACAGGAAAAAAGCATCGCGAACAAGCAATTCCACATGTTCGCGGAATTTCTGCGTGTTCGCGGAGATTTTTTACCGTTTCGCGGAGATTTGCGTAACGCGATTACGCAAATTCCGCCCACCCCTAGGTAATAGTCTGCTGGGGTGTTCCTGAAGGGATCAGATTCGGAAATGACACACACTCCATCAATAATATCTTCTCACACCTCACAAAGTTGTTAGGCATGACACAAAACTTACACTCTTACCACCCCTAAAGCAATGGCATCAAGGAGAACTTCAACGGCCTTCTAAAAAAAAAAGTGTAAACTGTGTGGAACACTAAAATAAAATGGTTGTACTGTCTCCCACTAGCAATATTCATCTTAAGAAATACCCCAGGATCAGATCATCATTTGACCCCACATCAGATAGTGACAGGGAGAGTGCACCTGAAGTAGTACAAGCTGAAATGTCTGCTTACTTGACTCAGCTAACAAAAACGTCAAAGTTTGTCTCGAATCAAGCTACACATGTAGCTGACATGAGTGTCAGCACTGCTCCAGTTGATGTCCTCCATAGCATGACGAACAGGCCCCCTTGCCATTGTGAACTCTAATTTGCATCGTGTTCGCAAGTGGAGAGATCCTAAGTCTTCGAGGACCCTTCCCTGTAACAGCACAGAACAGCTACTGCAGTGAAAGTTCACGCCCACAAGCCATGGATATATCCCTCCAACATCTGCTTGGCCCCAGATGCGCCATCCATCCCTGTGGACACTGTGCAAGAAAAAGAGGAGGAGGAAGAGAAAAAGCAACCTGAGTGAAGACTCCCTATATCACTCTAACAAGAGATAATACACATTTCAATTATGCGTTTAATTTCTGGTTTCCCTCCTTAGTTTACTGATATTATTGCTTTTAGTCCCTGAGTATTTCTATTTCTTTTTTCCTACATCAACTATTATACGGAAGTGCAAAACAGCTGATAATGAAACTGACTATCACAATCTTCACACTGCTTTGTTTGAGAATATGTGGTACCAGCACATTCATAGTAAAGGCACATCATCGACATCCAACGCCAGCTGTTACATGTGCTCCTTCATCCCCCATGCCTCCGCAACTGACAAATTGCATTACCCTAAAGCGGTATCTCCAGATATTACACACCGTCTCTTGCACCTCTTTCTATGTAGAATGAAAGCAAATCTGCAACCAAAACACGTTAGCTCCATTACTGCATGAGTTAACACCACTAGATTTGTTACCACCCCATAATTGATAAGAGATCAGATATCAAGATTGAAAAAGTAGGTCATAAGAGAGATTGGAAAAATGGCTGTTAGACCATGGCATTTTGGGGATTACTCACCCAATGTTCAAATGTATTAACTATAAAGCTAAGCCCCTACCCACTGATTGTGCTAGGAGACCGGGTTTTAGCATCACAGGGTCAGTATTTGCCCATGACAAATGGCATAGAGGGGCCAAGTTCACATGTAGAGCAATATCATTATGGAATGGTACCGAGTCAGACAGTCCTTTAAGATTTGATAAGATAATAGGACAACGTCAACAAATATGACATGCGAACATTCAGAGATATACATAGACAGGAACTTCCACACACCCTAGAACAGCCATTAAATTAACACAATTTTCTTTTTGTTTCAGGGGAAATAGGACAATAAAATGATAAGCAAGAACCTCAATGGCAGCACCATCATACACAATGCTGATATGTAGGGGGGCACCTCCAGCCTGATGGATCGCTATTGTCAGTGCAGGGCCTGACTCTACATGCAACTACCCCTGAACTGGGATTGCCACTGCTCCCTGGTAACCTTACACACTCCCTCCCTCGCGAGACCAGGAGTGAATCTCTCAGCAGTTCATGACTATCCAATGAGCCGTCCAACGACTTTGTTACATCACCACTGTTAGACGGCGACCTCAGAGGAGCCCGGAAAGGGGGTCCTGGCTACCCTGAGACCCACCCTCAAAGTATCGTAGCCGGGCACTGGCGGGAGACTCCTCAGGAGGAGGAATCCCGTATCGAGGATCGTACTTCTGGCACCACACGACACAGAAACACCACACCGTGCGTTCTTAGGAATCACTCTTTATCAAACAGGTTAGCACTGCAAATATGTAGAAGGAGAGCGCGGGCTCAATGAGTCTCGGAAGGGATAGGGGGTAGCGGGACAGTCTCTGGTAAGGTTCAAGGCAAGGACGTACCCGGCGCACAGCTCACAATCCTCGAGCTGGGGGGTAGGCTTGTTGTCGTTGGGGTCCGGCGGGACCAGTGGAGTCGGTGGAAGCCGCGAGTCACTCAGCAGGGCTCAGGTACAGTTCGGAGGTCTTACGATCTTCAGGGAGCCGCCAGTCACTCAGCAGGGCTCAGGGGGTTCTAAGTTCCAGGTGCCGCGACCGAGTCAGCAGGCTCTCGTTGTTCCAGCGTCGAATCTGCCGGACAGTCTCAGAGCACCCCTTGTTATAGGTCGACCCCTCTTTGATGTCCGGAGTCTGTGCAGGCAGGGGTCTTGTCACCTGGGGGTCGCTTGTCGGGGTTTCCTGCCATTGTCTTTTGATCCTCTCAGGGCCGGGTCGGGAGGAGTCCCAGACACCCAGCAGGCGTGGAGCCAGCTCTCAGGGAGGCCGGAGGGCCGATCGAAACTCATCGTCCTAGGGGAGTTCAGAGGTGCGATAGAACTGCTCCTCCCTCTCTCATCCCCTGGCAAGCGTGGTGTCCTCCAGCCGGAGTGGCGCCGCTAGGCCCGGGTTGCGCTGGGGCCGGGCGGCCATCTTGGTGCATGAAGTGGGCACGCGGGCCCGGGGTGGCCGAAGGGAGAGAGGCCATGGACGAGGATGTGCGTGTGTTCTGGTGGAAAGGATCGGCTAGGCCGTGGGCTCGGGGCTGCAGGTACCAGGTTAGGTGGTGCGGGGACAAGTAGAGCCATGCTACGAGGCCGGGTCCAACAAGCGTCCCCCCCAGCTGAAAGCCGGAGAGAACTGCCCATCATCTTGGGGGGTTCTCTTCACTGAGGCGGAAGAACCGGGAGAGGCCGTGAGCGTTGGCGTGGTCCATACCAGGGCGATGTTCTACGGTGAAATCCATCCCCTGGAGGGAGATTGACCACCGCAGTAGCTTGGGATTTTCTCCTCGCATCTGCATGAACCATCGCAAGGGCCGATGGTCGGTTTGGACTTTGAAATGGGTGCCGAACAGGTAGGGGTGTAGTTTCTTGAGTGCCCAGACCACGGCAAAGTCTTCGCGCTCAATGGTGCTCCATCTCTATTCTCTGGGCAACAGCCGCCGGCTGAGGAAGGCGATGGGCTGGTCTAGGCCTTGGTCATTCACCTGGGACAGGACGGCCCCAATGCCATGCTCGGAGGCATCGGTTTGGACTACAAACTCCTTGGAGTAGTCGGGAGCCTGGAGGACGGGGACAGTACACATGGCCTCCTTTAGGGCATCGAACGCCTCCTGGCAGGCAGTCGTCCACTGCACCTTCTTTGGCTGTTTTTTGGATGTGAGTTCTGTGAGGGGGCCGACAAGACTGCCATACCCCCGGATGAATCTTCGGTAGTAGCCAGTGAGGCCCAGAAAGGCTCGGACCTCCGTTTGGGTGGTGGGGGGTTCCCAGGCCAAGATGGCGTCGATCTTCGGCTGTAGAGGGGCGACCTGGCCACTCCCGACCTGGTGCCCCAGGTAGACTACTGATCCTTGCCCAATTTGGCACTTGCTGGCTTTTACTGTGAGGCCTGCCTGGCGCAGGGCGGTTAGCACCCTCCGGAGGTGCTGGAGGTGCTCACTCCATTCGGAACTGAAAACGGCGATGTCGTCTAGATAGGCCGCGCTGAACTGTTCCAGCCCGGCCAGGACTCTATTCACCAGTCGCTGGAAGGTGGCCGGGGCATTTTTCATTCCGAAGGGCATTACGCGGAAGCGGTAATGCCCATCTGGGGTGGAGAAGGCGGACCGCTCCTTGGCTCCCTCGGTGAGCGCAATCTGCCAGTATCCGCAGGTGAGGTCGAATGTGCTGAGGAACCGGGTTGCCCCGAGTCGGTCAATGAGCTCGTCGGCCCGTGGAATGGGGTGGGCATCGGCTCGGGTGACGTCATTGAGCCCCCGGTAGTCCACACAGAATCGGAGCTCGGGGGCGACACCGGGGGCCGCTGCCTTCGGGACCAGGACCACGGGGCTGGCCCAGGGACTGTCAGATGGCTCGATTACCCCCATGGTCAACATCTTCGAGACTTCAGCTTGAATGCAGGACCGGACCCGGTCAGGGACCCGGTATGCTCGGTGTCGCACCGGCGGGCTGTCCCCGGTGTCCACGTCATGGACACAGCAGTCGGTGACTCGGGGGATCAGGGAGAAGAGGTCGGCAAATTGTCCTAGGAGCTGGCGGCAGTCCTCTTGTTGCTGGGCAGTGAGAGCTGGGGAGAGGTTCACTCCTTCCACGGAGCCATCCTGCTCCTTGACACACAGGAGGTCCGGGAGGGGATCGGACTCATCTTCGGCCCCGTCATCGGTGGCCAGCAGGAGGCTCAGTTCTGTCCGCACGAAGGGAGGCTTGAGGCGGTTCACGTGAAGGACCCGAAGGGGATCCCGAGGCGACTGGACGTCCACCAAGTATGTGACTTGACTCTTCCGCTCAATCACTTTGTAGGGCCCGGTCCACCTGTCCTGGAGGGCGCCTGGCTTCACGGGGGTCATGACCCATACTTGTTGGCCCGGCTGGAACTCGACCAGAGTGGCATTCTGGTCGTACCAGCGCTTCATCTCTTCTTGGCTTGCCTCTAGGTTGGCCTCGGCCAGTGCTCGGAACTTCCTGGTCTGGTTCCGGAGGGTCAGAACATATAGGAACACATCTTGTGGGGTGGTCTGGGGTGCCGCCTCCCACCCTTCCTTAACCAAACTGAGGGGACCTCGGACGGGGTGTCCATAGAGCAACTCAAACGGGCTGAACCCTAGGGACTTCTGGGGGACTTCTCGGTAAGCGAACAAGAGGCAGGGGAGCAGGACGTCCCACTTACGCCGGAGGGGCTCTTCTAGGCCGGTGATCATCCCTTTCAGAGTCCTGTTAAACCTCTCTACTAGGCCGTTCCCTTGGGGATGGTACGGGGTGGTGAACTTATAGGACACTCCACATTGTTGCCACAGGGACGTCATGTACTTCGAGATAAAATTAGTGCCGCGATCGCTCACGACCTCGCGGGGAAAACCCACCCGGGAAAAGATCCCCATCAGGGCCCGGCCCACCACGGGGGCCGTGACGGTGCGTAGGGGGATAGCCTCAGGGTATCGGGTGGCGTGATCCACTAGGACCAGGATGAAACGGTGACCTTGGGAGGTGGGGGGGTCCAGGGGCCCCACGATGTCGATCCCGACTCGTTCGAAGGAGGTACTGACGACCGGGAAGGGTTGGAGGGGAGCCTTGCGCTTCCCCCCACTCTTCCCACTAGCTTGGCACGTGGGACAGGACTTGCAGTGGGCTTCTACAGCTGCTCTCATTCTAGGCCAGTAAAAATGGGTCACGAGACGGCTGTAGGTCTTGTCTTGACCCAGGTGGCCGGCGAGGGGGATGTCGTGGGCTAAGCCCAGGAGGAAGTCTCGGAAGCGGAGGGGTACCACCAGCACCCGTCCGGATCCCAGCTCCACCGACTTCTGCTCACTGTACAAAATGTTATTTTCCCAATAAATTCGGTGCGTTCCAGTTTGGTCGCCTGCGGCTTGGACCTCGGCCTGGCGCCGCAGTCC
The DNA here is from genome assembly GCF_964204655.1 of Triturus cristatus. NCBI lineage: Eukaryota > Metazoa > Chordata > Amphibia > Caudata > Salamandridae > Triturus > Triturus cristatus. Next base: position 770,544,369 of record NC_140585.1, read on the forward strand.
GACCAGAGAAGGACAAGTGGCTTGCTCCCGGCAAAATTCCTCCCGGGTGGGCCCGCCCTCGTGGCGCCATTGGGCCAATTCGGGTAGATCACCTAACTCGGGGACCGGGGCGGTGTCGGACGGTGAGGGTTCGTCGCTGGCGACTGGCCCTTCCGATGGGGGGACGGGAGGACCCTCGGGGGTTACTGTTCTGACTTCCTCGGTCGGGGCGTCTTTGACTTCTCCCAGGGGGGGAAGTCGAGCTGACATAGATCGGGTGGTGGCGCACACCCACTCGGGGAGCCCCATCATTCCTAGGTGGGCCTTGCGCTCGACGTGCTTCCAGGGAGAACTCTCCAGGTCGTTCCCTAAGAGGCAGTCGACCGGCTGGGAGGTTCTTACGGCAACCCTCAGTTTACCTGTCACCCCACCCCACTCAAACGGCACCAGGGCTACCTGACACATACTCTCTCTATTATCGGCGGAAATTACCGGGCAAAAGACGTTGGGGAGGATCTGCTCTTCGGGGACTAAGTGCCTGAGGACACCGGTGATGCTGGCCCCGGTGTCCCGCAGGGCCTCTATTTGGTGGCCATTGATCTTGACGAGCTGCCCGTATTTCTTCGTGTTGGAGGGCAGGAGGCTACCAGGGACCATCTCTCTATCTCCCAGGGATACTAGGGCCATAGCTGCGGGTTCCCACTCCCCGGTTTCCTCAACCTCCTCCCCCAGAGCTATGTTGGCTATCTGTCTTGCAGGGGTGATTTGGGTGGCCATGGGGCACTCTGGGTCATTGGCGTAGTGCCCGGGCTTCTGGCAACGAAAGCAAGTGACGGTTACCCGGTGTCCCCGTCTCCCGGGGGGTCCCGTTACTGGTGGGGGGGCGCTGGAAAAGGTGGAGGTTGGGTCTTCGGGGGGCTAGGCTGGGACTCTCGCTGCCCTCCCTGGTTCCCTCCTCCTCTCTGGCGGGGTGGTCCCTGACTGGCTCGGGGGTATTCTCCTACCATGCCCCGGGGGACCCGGGTGTTGGTCCAGCGGTCTGCTTCCACCGCCAGCTTCCTGGGATCGGTGAGTTTGCTGTCAAGCAGATGCTGCCGTAGTTACACAAAGCAGTTTGCAGCCAGGTGTTCCCACAACATGAGGTTGGTGAGTTCCTCAAGGGTGGTGACTTTGCTGCCCTTGATCCACCCATCGAAGGCCCGACTGAAAAAGTTTACATATTCCACCCAGGTGGTGCCCGGGATTTTCCTGCAGTCCCGGAATCGCTGACGGTACATCTCGGGGGTGAGACCGTACCTTGTGAGTAGAGCCTCTTTCATGTGGCTGTAGGAGGTCTGCAGAGAGATGGGTAGGTCGAGCAGGGTGTCTCTTCCTTCGCTCAGAAACCGTCCCCACAACCCCGCCCCCCAGTCCTTCTGCGGGACCCGATGGGAGGTCATGGCGACCTCGTAGGCCCTGAACCATTGTTGAATGTCATCGTTTTTATAATATTCTTTGACCACGTCCTTGGGGATGTGGACCTTCTGCTCCGCTGGGGAGGCCGCCTCTCGGTTTCCCGGCGGCCTCCCTTCCTCGCTTCTGGCCTTGAGCTCGATTTCCTTCAAGCTGCGTTCGTGCTCTAGTTGGAGCTTCCTTCCTTCGTGTTCCCGTTGGAGCTTCTTCTCTTCTAGCTCGCCTTGCACGCGCATTTGCTCTACTGCTAGCTTTTTTTCCGCTAACTTTAATTCGCCTTCGATTTTGAGTTTGGCTAACTCGAGTTCGTGATTGCGGCTTCTCTCTCTGTCCGCGAGTTCTTCCGGGGATAGGCCCCCGTCTGGTACGATGCCTCGCACCTGATTGCTGCTGCTTTCGCCTTGGGGGGGTTCGGCTTCGTCGGGGCGCTCCCCCGTGCCTTCCGGGCGGGAGGCCCCGGCATCCACCCAAGCTTTCAGTGCTTTCTGCAAATCTTCTTTGGTGTTGAGACCGGTGGTAGCGATTTTAAGTTCTTTGCAGAATTGCTTTAGTTCTTTGTGCGTGTATTCTTCTAGTTGTTCAACCTGGAACACCCTGTTGGCGTTGGTTTCTGCGGGGATCATGACGTTTCCCTCTGCCATCTTTGTCGGTAGTGCGTCCGTCGTTCACGGTACGATCTCTAGATGATGGGCCCGAATCCTACCGCTGCCACCAATGTTAGACGGCGACCTCAGAGGAGCCCGGAAAGGGGGTCCTGGCTACCCTGAGACCCACCCTCAAAGTATCGTAGCCGGGCACTGGCGGGAGACTCCTCAGGAGGAGGAATCCCGTATCGAGGATCGTACTTCTGGCACCACACGACACAGAAACACCACACCGTGCGTTCTTAGGAATCACTCTTTATCAAACAGGTTAGCACTGCAAATATGTACAAGGAGAGCGCGGGCTCAATGAGTCTCGGAAGGGATAGGGGGTAGCGGGACAGTCTCTGGTAAGGTTCAAGGCAAGGACGTACCCGGCGCACAGCTCACAATCCTCGAGCTGGGGGGTAGGCTTGTTGTCGTTGGGGTCCGGCGGGACCAGTGGAGTCGGTGGAAGCCGCGAGTCACTCAGCGGGCTCAGGTACAGTTCGGAGGTCTTACGATCTTCAGGGAGCCGCGAGTCACTCAGCAGGGCTCAAGTACAAGTTCGGAGGTCTTACGATCTTCGGGGAGCCGCGAGTCACTCAGCAGGGCTCAGGTACAAGTTCGGAGGTCTTACGATCTTCAGGGAGCCGCGAGTCACTCAGCAGGGCTCAGGTACAGTTCGGAGGTCTTACGATCTTCAGGGAGCCGCGAGACACTCAGCAGGGCTCAGGGGGTTCTAAGTTCCAGGAGCCGCGACCGCGTCAGCAGGCTCTCGTTGTTCCAGCGTCGAATCTGCCGGACAGTCTCAGAGCACCCCTTGTTATAGGTCGACCCCTCTTTGATGTCCGAAGTCTGTGCAGGCAGGGGTCTTGTCACCTGGGGTTCGCTTGTCGGGGTTTCCTGCCATTGTCTTTTGATCCTCTCAGGGCCGGGTCGGGAGGAGTCCCAGACACCCAGCAGGCGTGGAGCCAGCTCTCAGGGAGGCCGGAGGGCCGATCGAAACTCATCGTCCCAGGGGAGTTCAGAGGTGCGATAGAACTGCTCCTCCCTCTCTCATCCCCTGGCAAGCGTGGTGTCCTCCAGCCGGAGTGGCGCCGCTAGGCCCGGGTCGCGCTTGGGCCGGGCGGCCATCTTTGGTGCATGAAGTGGGCACGCGGGCCCGGGGTGGCCGAAGGGAGAGAGGCCATGGACGAGGATGTCCGGGTCGGGTGCGTGTGTTCTGGTGGAAAGGATCGGCTAGGCCGTGGGCTCGGGGCTGCAGGTACCAGGTTAGGTGGTGCGGGGACAAGTAGAGCCATGCTACGAGGCCGGGTCCAACAACCACCATGGTAAGATAGAGGCCACATGCTTGAGAACTGTCATTTATAATGAGATCCTATAGGAACACAACCTATATAGTGGGGCCCAAGTAGTCTTTGGAAGTTGAATACCAGCCTTCTAAAACAAAACAAATGCCTGATGGCTGCAGATCACAAGTTGTGAACTCATGAACACCATCAATGTCTCGGAAGATGGATTCAACACTGTTAAAGAAGAACTACGAGCCATTAGAGTGATGGTGATGCAGCACAGATATGTGCTAGACTTGATGATGGCCATGAAGGAGAGTGTGGGTGATGCATACAATGGGACATTGCTTAAGCCCATTCGAACACTGCATGACCCGCATAAGAAAGCGGTCAGCGAAGGAGGTGCCTCAGACGGCTGATCTAGGGTTGGTTTGAGTGGTTGTCATCCTGGATGCCAGTGTTGTGCAAGGCCTTGTTGCCTCTACTGGTATTGTTGTTCTTGATGTTTCTTTTTTCAGATAGTAATGGCATGCTGCAGGATGACAGCTAAAGTGGGAGGAGCATTTATGGTTAGCAAATGTACTAACGAAGCCAGGGAACAGGGTAGCAAGTATACGGTAACCCCCCCTAACTCTGGGAGGTTAGGAGAGGTAGTTGAAGAATCAACTAGAGGGAGGAATGATAGAGGGAAGAATGGGATGCAGCACGTAGACACCCAAACAGATCTCAGACCCCAAACCCCCATGCATACCTTTCAGGTTAGAGATAGTATTAACTCTATGTAATCTGTGACAGGCCCATACATGGAAACAAATGTGTGATGAAAAGCAGCCCGTTCAGTAGAAATAGACAGGTTACATCACACTTTAATTTCAGGAAACTCAAGAACATCTTGTGGCTAGATCAGCTGATCTGCTACATGAAAATAGGTCATATTTCACTTCAGTTTCAGGAAACGTACATTTGGTGGTTAGTACAGATGAACCATCATACCAAAGAGGTCAGAAAATAGGTCACCTCAAGCTTCAACTGCTAGAGAAATGAGCCGAGAGGCACCTATTAAATAAGAACTCGCTTGCTTCCTAAGCTCTGCGGTTCATCACACCCCTGCCTGAGAACACACACACAGGATGAGACACCAGATGTCTCCTACTGCCTTAGAACATACTGATACACAAGTGCATGCTTCTGCGTCCACACTTAAAGGTCAGAAAGCTTGACCTAGTTAGCATTTTTGCCCGATTTGACCACACGTTATGGGGTTACATAAACAGGTACTTGTGCGTTCTTAAATTCCGAGAACCTACATTCACACTGTAGTTTTCTGTTTGTCAACACGGAAATCATTAAAGGTCACCATATCATGGGCATTATACTTACTTTGTGGTTTGTGGTTTCTACCTATAAATTTTGCTGCCTGTGTGCAGTACTTCAGACATCAGATTGCATCTCCATGGAGGTGACTGGTCTCTCCTACAGTATGTAGTGTACCTATATTACTTTGTCAATTGTGTCTTGGTATTTATTTCTCAGATCTTTCCTCCAACAACAGTCAATAAACCAATGTTCAGGGCATGCTTTTTGTTTTATAAAGGAAAAGTACTTTAATGCACACAAAACTAAATATTACAAACAAAATTGCAAACATCTGCAAAATGGCATGTAGAAACATCAATGGGAATATCCTCTAAAGGGCATTCCAAACTACAGAGAGCACATGGAACACTACAGGAGCTATATGCAAATGTTAGAAGTCCTCAATGATGCTTATGTCATTATCAATCAGCCGCCGTGGCTTTCCTTTAAAAAGGCAAAATGGTTATAACTTTTTCCTTTTGCTCTATTAAACTCTCTCTGTGGGGAGAAGCAGCCTTGTGAGACACCCACATTAAATGTTATGTGGACTGCACATATGACCCAAAGCCAGTATTCTCACGCGTGCTCTACCAGCTGCCCAGCACTGACTCCCCTTTCTCTCTGTTCTTTGTGCACAGCTGCCCATGAACACAGGTTTGATGACTACCAAGGGTATATTTTAGAAGATGCAACAGCACTTCAAAATCAGCAGCTCTCCTGGTGGGGACCATCTATCTATAAACTACCCATGGTTCCTGGAAAGTTCCCACATGGGATCAAGTGATATGTGATGTTGGTGCCCCGGGCCCTGAGGAACTGCTGCAGAGGAGAAAGTGCAGCACATGAGTGGCTGATTTAAATTCTAGTATCTCACTCTTGAGATACCAAAGTGAATGCTGTTGATTGCTTCTTACCCCTGGTGCCTCGCTCTAGCACATAATGCAGTGCATTTGGGGGCCTCCTGACACTCCCAGATGTTGTGATGGTTTTATGGTAGGTGGTTGGAGCTTACCTCCAGCCTCTGACACTGCTGCTTCATCCTCCTTAGCAGCAGTTAGTTGTGGGGGATCTGGATCTGCCTTCACGTGCAGGCCTTGTAGTCACCTGCCCTGGTGTTATACTTATAACAGCATCCCACTGTCCAAAGTGCTGCCACTCTCCCTGCCTGCAGTCCCCTAGGGCCTTTGGCTTATGTGTCTAGCAGGAACCTAGAGCACCTCTTCCTCAGGCACCCTTAACAAGATCATTCCATAGAAGTCCAAGGGGACCCACTTTCTCCAGGACCCCCAGCAGGCTCATCCTTTACTGTCTCCAAGAGGGAGGGGAATAGCCTCTATCTCTTGAGACGCGGTAATGAGTGAGTCTCTTCTCTCAAGACAAGAATTCACCCACTCTGTGGTTCTGTCAACTTCCTCTCTCAGTGTCTCATCATCTCTTCCTTTTTTCTGGGGTTTAAAATGAAGGGCTTTGCTACCACAAAATGCAAGAGTATGAAAGCCATTTTGTGTGTCAGAAATCCCTTTCCCTTCTTAAAATGCCCGTTAGGACTCAATACAAAGTGGAATTATGACTTGAGGGAGCATGAAAGGGACATCCCCATCTCATTTCAAGTGTCAGTGAAAAGTGTCAATGGTGTGTGATGCAACGGTGGTTGCAAACCACTGGAAACATACTAACCCAAAGTTTGGATGGTAACAGATTCACAAAGGAGTAGGCTTCCTTTTTGGGAAATGTATTATGTGGCAAACATTTTACTAAGCAGTGCCTGTCCCTATAATGTAATGGTAAAAGAGTGCCTTCAAGGGATTTGTTTAAATACTCAGTTGTATAATTTTCTATTATTAGATATAGGGTAGTTATATACCTATAAGTTTAATTTCTTTCAAGATTTGCGTATTACAAGTTATAAATTATGCATTAGTCATATATATGTGTATCACTCAACATAAATGAAGAAACAGGATACACAAAGAATCGAAAGAAGCAACGGGTGTGTAAAAAGAAACAGATTTATATCAATCAATGGTGTTCAGGGTACTAAAATGTAGACAGTTATACATATATTGGAAGGAAATAATACAATTAGTGGTTCCTTCACGCAAAAAAGAATCGAACACTTTTTCATAATAGTAATCAATAATTATATAGAAAACTGTGTGAGAGTCGACGTTTCGGTCTTTAAGTTTCCATTCATAAGACCATCTTCAGGACAAGTAGATTAAAAGTTGACCCCTAAAAATGAAAATATAAATTAGAAAAATATACATAGCACACACCCGTGCAGACAATATCCATTCTAAAATAAACTGAATATATACATCATTCAAACTTATCATCTATTGTTTAGACACTTGTGAAGGTAAATAAACAAACCAAATTCAATTGGTATAGTAGGTCACTATACATATTCTGAACCTATTCATTACCATGTAGTTACTCAAGACACATTAGTGAGACAAGAAGACCATGATGTCCATCCTAATCTCGAAAAAGTAGTCACAACAATGTGTTACTTGCCTAACTATTTAAAAATTGAAAAAAGATACTGTCGACAATATGAGACAACTCTCTCCTATTGTTGGACACTATAAATGCAATATGTGTCTAGCGTGCAATACTACACAAACACCTAAGACATGCACGATTAACAACATCACCATTTCTCTTAAAACTTTTTCTAATTGCAATACACCAAGGTGCCGATCACGATCCTGTAAAAACCGGGTACGAACCATCGGACGGAGCATATTCTCCGTCCGACGCGTACCCGGTCGTCAAAACTTACAAACATGGAATTACGATTCGCACGGAAACTCAATTTCCGTACGATTCGTACAAAACCCCGACCGACGAAAATAAACATACAAATGCGATCCGGGAAAGCGCCGACGTGACGTCGGGACGCACGCAGCCTGCCATTCACGAACCAGGAATCACGATTCGCACCGACGTCATTCCGCACGGTGAATATTTTCCGGCTGCCAAAAACTGCCGGGAAATCAGGACGACGCGAGCAAGGAGTTACTGTACGCGACGGACAGACATGGACCCGAACCTACGTGTCATCCCGGCCCTCATAGCAGTCGACCTCCTCTACAGGTTATGACGCAGACGCCGCAGAAGGTCAGAACAACAAAGGGAGGGGGGAAAGGGGGGGGGCAGGACCAGGGGCAGGCCACAAAACCCCCACCAAAGTCACACAGCACACATGCCCTGGACATACCTGACCCCCAGGCCCTGGTCACTACGAGGGGGTGGGGGCGTGTCCAGCAAAGCCAGCGTCCGCCACAACCGAAGTGCCTGACGACGCGAACCGGCAACACAACAATACAGGTACGTCCCGTACCCACGCCTTAAGAGCGTGGGTACGAGTCGTACCCCGCCCACACCTACGTCATCCCAACAATGGCGGGACGGCTGTACCCACGTGGCAAAGGCCTGGGTACGGCCCGCACAAGCATCACATAGCGTGGGGACGCATATGTACGGACCCTACCCCCACCCGCGTATGTATGGAGCGTACCCCCCACCCCAACAGTGTAAGTATGACCCGTACCCTCACCCGCGTACGTATGGAGTGTACCCTCTAACGCAACAGTGTAAGTACGACCCGTACCCTCACCCGCGTACGTATGGAGCGTACCCCCACCGCAACAGTGTAAGTACGACCCGTACCCTCACCCGCGTACGTATGGAGCGTACCCCCCACCGCAACAGTGTAAGTACGACCCGTACCCTCACCCACGTACGTATGGAGCGTACCCCCCACCGCAACAGTGTAAGTACGACCCGTACCCTCACCCGCGTACGTATGGAGCGTACCCCCCACCGCAACAGTGTATGTACGACACGTACCCCCACCTCGTATGCATGGAGCTAACCCACACCTGTGTATGTTCTAAGCGTACATATCGTGAAATAGGAGGGGTGGGTGCCTATCACTCCCAGAAGTGCCCAGACACAGGAGGGGTGGGTGCCTATCACTCCCAGCAGTGCCCAGACACAGGAGGGGTGGGTGCAGAGTCCTCCCAGTAGTGCCCAGACACAGGAGGGGTGGGTGCAGAGTCCTCCCAGCAGTGCCCAGACATAGGAGGGGTGGGTGCAGAGTCCTCCCAGCAGTGCCCAGACATAGGAGGGGTGGGTGCAGAGTCCTCCCAGCAGTGCCCAGACTCAGGAGGGGTGGGTGCCTATCACTCCCAGCAGTGCCCAGACACAGGAGGGGTGGGTGCAGAGTCCTCCCAGCAGTGCCCAGACACAGGAGGGGTGGGTGCCTATCACTCCCAGCAGTGCCCAGACACAGGAGCGGTGGGTGCAGAGTCCTCCCAGTAGTGCCCAGACACAGGAGGGGTGGGTGCAGAGTCCTCCCAGCAGTGCCCAGACATAGGAGGGGTGGGTGCAGAGTCCTCCCAGCAGTGCCCAGACATAGGAGGGGTGGGTGCAGAGTCCTCCCAGCAGTGCCCAGACTCAGGAGGGGTGGGTTCCTATCACTCCCAGCAGTGCCCAGACACAGGAGGGGTGGGTGCAGAGTCCTCCCAGCAGTGCCCAGACATAGGAGGGGTGGGTGCCTATCACTCCCAGCAGTGCCCAGACACAGGAGGGGTGGATGCAGAGTCCTCCCAGCAGTGCCCAGACACAGGAGGGGTGGGTGCAGAGTCCTCCCAGCAGTGCCCAGACATAGGAGGGGTGGGTGCAGAGTCCTCCCAGCAGTGCCCAGACATAGGAGGGGTGGGTGCAGAGTCCTCCCAGCAGTGCCCAGACACAGGAGGGGTGGGTGCCTATCACTCACAGCAGTGCCCAGACACATGAGGGTGGGTGCCTATCACTCCCAGCAGTGCCCAGACACAGGAGGGGTGGGTGCAGAGTCCTCCCAGCAGTGCCCAGACATAGGAGGGGTGGGTGCCTATCACTCCCAGCAGTGCCCAGACACAGGAGGGGTGGATGCAGAGTCCTCCCAGCAGTGCCCAGACACAGGAGGGGTGGGTGCAGAGTCCTCCCAGCAGTGCCCAGACATAGGAGGGGTGGGTGCCTATCACTCCCAGCAGTGCCCAGACACAGGAGGGGTGGATGCAGAGTCCTGCCAGCAGTGCCCAGACACAGGAGGGGTGGGTGCCTATCACTCCCAGCAGTGCCCAGACACAGGAGGGGTGGGTGCAGAGTCCTCCCAGCAGTGCCCAGACACAGGAGTGGTGGGTGCAGAGTCCTCCCAGCAGTGCTCAGACATAGGAGGGGTGGGTGCAGAGTCCTCCCAGCAGTGCCCAGACACAGGAGGGGTGGGTGCAGAGTCCTCCCAGCAGTGCCCAGACACAGGAGGGGTGGGTGCAGAGTCCTCCCAGCAGTGCCCAGACACAGGAGGGGTGGGTGCCTATCACTCCCAGCAGTGCCCAGACACAGGAGGGGTGGGTGCAGAGTCCTCCCAGCAGTGCCCAGTCACAAGAGTGGTGGGTGCCTAACACTCACAGCAGTGCCCCTGCAAAGAAAAGGGTGGAGTACCCACAGATCCTATGCCCACAAATGTCAGTCAGGTGCACAAAGATCCTGCAGTACATGTACCACATGTGTGTGAGGCTGGGAGTATACACATGCATACAGCCTAAAAGGGAACATGTCCACATGAAGTCATGTCAACAGACTACATACACAAGTACAGTGATCACCAAGGATGCCACGAATGATGCAGGTGGAGACATCGCTCTGCATGCATGTGCAAAGTTGAAGGAGTCCGTCACACCCCCAGCTGATGTAGACACAGCTTAGCACCACATAGTGGAAACACCCTGCAGGGAAGATGTCAGGGTACACAGAGGAAGGAACACACCTTGGGACAATTTCACCATGCAGTAACTGCTTACATGAACAAAGACACTTAGCTAACACCTTGTGATGGCACACAGATACCAGGGTCCCCACTATGACCAGCACACTACTATATTTCCCACACACCCAACACATGTTCACCACCCAAAATCATGTAGCAGCCCCACCAACAGCAATACCAGAAAAGCAGTAGTGATCTAAGGAAAAAAAAATTGGCTTTATTCAGCATGACGAAAACATTTGTGAGTGGATAAAGTTCAATATTTACAAAGCCCATAGGGCAGTCCATGAGTCACAGCTGGATGGGGGACACAGTGGGACGCGTGTCCCCTAGCTTGCCTGCACAGTCAGACTCCTTCGTCTTCCACAGTGGGGAGGGCATCATGTGGGGGGGAAGTACCAGGCACCGCAGGGACATGAGGGCGAAGGGTAGGCGTCGTGGGTGCAGGGATTGGGGACTCCACCACAGGGGGTGGGGCAGGGCCAAAGGCGGAGGCCAGGATCTCGCTGCACACCTTAGCAAGGTCCTCCAGCGTCTCCCCTGCACCCGAAGGAACCACAGGCCCCAAGGAGGGGGGGGCGGAGGGATGGGTCGCAGCGCCACTGGGGGAGGGTGTGGACAGGGGGGGGACACAACCACCCTGACCGGGGACTCCCTTGACCGCTTGCGGGGTGGTGTCACAGTGGGGCTCAGGGACAGAGCGGCCTTGAAGGAGTCCTTGCCGGATATGTGACCAGGAGAGCTGAGGGGAGGGGATTTGGAGGGAGTGGATTGGGTGGAATGTGGACTCCCACTCTGGCTGCATGACTTGCTTTTGCCCCCCGACCCAGTGGGTGTGCCTACTTCACCCTGTGTGTGTGTGCCAGGAGGTGTGCGTATGACCTTCCCTGCTGGTGTGGTGCCTGTGTCTGTTGTGGTGTGTGCATGCGTATGTCTGGGTGTACGTGGGACAGGCATGGGAGTGGGAAGTGTGGATGGGGCAGGGGTAGGGGGAAGGACGTAGCGCTGCAGGAGACCCACTGCTGCAGTCAGTGTTGAGTCTATGGACCTCAGCAACTGGCGTTGGTCAGCCTGCGATGAAAAAATGCCCTCCAAGTATGCCTCCATGTTGTGCAGCACTTGGCTGTGGCCATGGAGGACATTAGGGATCACAGCCTGACCAACCTGCAACTGCCGCTGGATGTCCACAGACTCAGCATTGGCGGCAGCAGTGGAGATAGGGGCAGGGGGTGCGGTGCCTGGCAGGAAGGAGACATGTGGTGACCGGGCACGCTGGGAAGGGACACGAGCAAGTGGGAGGCGGCTGATGGCAATGGAGGGGGCGGGCTGAGATGTTGTGCCGCTGTCAGCTGCTGGTGCAGCCTCCGCCCACTCGAAGAGATCATCCTCGGACCCGTCAGCTTCATATTCAGTCGTGCCAGTGGACAGGTCCTCGGCCTCACTCTCCTCCGCCTCAGTACCACTCAATGTGCCAGGCCCGATGTCAACGCTGGCACTGGTGCTCGGTCCCTCCGCTCCGTCTGTGCTCATGTCTCCCTCCGTGTCCCCCGACGATGGTGTGGGCAAGGTGAAGAGACAGCAATTAATCACACACCTGTATACATATGTCACATGAGTCCAATCTACATAGGTTACAGTGCATAGCCTGCAAAGAAAGATCTGTAACACCTACAAAACAAGGTACAGATGTAGGGCATGCAACACACAGTTGGTTGACCCACCATTCCAATGAAAATCCATGGAGAGCATTACACAATAGCAAATGACATGAAATGGAGTTTGACATAGGAGCCAGGCCCTGGGGACAATCCAGCACTGCATCTGCACCACACAGCTTTGCTGAAAAAAGGGATGAGCAGGGACCATATACATGAACTTGAGGCACATGCTGCATAGGTAATACTGAGAACATGCCCACCATGACTGGCTCACTGCACCTTGAGTGTATGTCCAGACAAACATCACACACAGGCCAGACCTAGCAAGGAGAATTCTGGTTATGACATGTAGGCTTGGCCCGCACCAACCACCCCCTACATGAGACAATTTGTTGAGACACAGGTGGCACTTACATGTCTTAGTCTGGGTGAAATACACAGGGGCTGCATAAATGCAAAATTGGACGCCAAATACCCAAGGTGCGCCTGTCCAAATAATCATGTACAAATGGCCACCATCAGATTATTGTAACAAGACACACAGGCACTGGCCACCGTGAGTATGAACAAGGACAATCAGGTCAGGCTGTACAGTGGACACTTGTACCACATTTTACGTCATTAGACATGGCGCCAGGGGACAATGGCACAGAGCACAACCTATGCTGTAGACACTGAGAGTGTCCACGTTTTGTGATGACACACATGACACCTATGAACATATGCCCCAGGGGACAGCAGTGGCCACACAACTCCATGGTCCTGAATGGGAATGACTGCAACACACGCCACCATCCTTACACTATGCGTATCGCACACTCATGCACATCATGTCACAGGCCACAACATAGGACATGCGCGCTGTAAGGCCTGACACTTGAGAGACTAACACCCATGTCTGGACTCAGCATCAGTGCCAACTGACATGGAACCCACATGCACTGAACTGGACAGGGCACAGGCAAGGTCCCCAAACCTGTTAGACACCACCCCCACACATGATGCTACAGGCATAGTTCACGTGGAGAAAGCGCCAGCCTACATTACCTTGTGAAGGAGTGACTACACACAGACCAGGGAACACATTGCAAGGAGGGGAAGGGAGGCAGGAGTGCACAGCTATACTGTTGGTAACTGGATCAGCATAGCACCTTTAAACCCTGGCAGTGTATCCATGCAACTGTGCACTTACAAATGCTGGTTACACACAACAAACACACATGTACCTACCCCCTTCCTGCTGCTGCTTCTCCTGTAAGCGCCTCTCCAAGTCTGGAAATACCACCGCCAGCACACGCTTGTGGATGTGGGTCAGACGGCGGCGCCCCCGGTTCTTATGGGTCTGAGGTGAGTCCCCCAGCAGGACCCGTGCGATCCTCCGCGTCTAGCACCGGATATCCTGCCAGCGTTTCCTCACCTGGGCCAGGCGCCGCTTGCGACCATCCGCACTCCTCACGGCACTGACGGCGGTCAGCCATATCTGCTTCTTGGCAGAGGCGCCTACCTGTGAGGATAAACAAGTGACACTACATCAATACACCAGGCACATGTCACAGAGAGACATATTAGAACAAATGTGCTGTTTACAACAAGGCATAGTATGCATCCAACGCATTGCACCTTTGTCATAGGGACATGATCCTCTGGGGAAGGGCAAAAGCAGTATGTGCCATTGAAAGTACACAGGTGGAATGAGGGCAAGGACACAATCAATGATCCAGGCTCACACTGTGCATCACAAGCTACACCAGGATAATGTGCAGCACCTCTAAGCAGTCACATGCCACAGGCCACTGACGCTACCGCAGCAGAGTACACAGACACACACAGGCACAGGACATTCACCTGCCATTGCCAAATGCTGCGACAAACCTCACTCTGCACATGTGCCACTAGACGGGGGGGGCTCACAGGTGTGGGGCTGGCTCTGCACGTCAGACACACAGCACTGCTTCCTGCTTACATCACATGGGCAGGGTATATCCATCCCTCATGCAGCTGGGGTGCTACACTCCACATATGCACCCACCCACATGACAGGGGACTTACACACACACCGATGTCCAGGGTACGAACACATCATGTGGACACTCTCAGCACAGGTACACAGAACTAACACACATCTGTGGGTACAGTCACCTGTCACACTGGGCTGACCACATAATCACATGAGGACTGCAGAGGCTACATTCCCAGGAGGACAAGACAGGCAGAATGTGGCATGCACCATGCAGTGATTGTCATAGTAAACACAATGCAAGTGAGGACGGCAGACATGCACCACAGCATGCACTGGCTGGGAGACATCAGGCATTCCCCCCCGGGACCCCCCCTACAGTACATAGCATGTGTGCCACACCTGGACACAATGCCAGAAGTCACACTCACAAAAAAGGGACACAGTCTGTGCTGGTGGACTCTGCACTCACCTGATACCCTGGTCGCCCATACAGCATGGGGTACTGTGGGAGGATCACATCCAGCAAAGCCAGGTTCTCCTCCAGGGTGAAGGGCTGTGACCTCTCCACAGACCTTGACATGGTTCCAGGGAATCAGTAGCAGCAGCTGGGTCGTGGAATACAAAGATGTGCAGGCAAGTGCTCCCTCATGGGACCTGGCTGCCTTATATCTGCCTTGCTGGCCTGTGTCATGCACAGGAGTACAGAGTGATTGGTCACTCACATTTGCATCCTATGTTTCCTCCAATCCCTTCAAACCTAGCACAGTCAGTGGGTTCTCATTGTGTTTTTTTTCTTCAGCATGATGTCAACTCCTGAAGCACATTGCAACAAAGTAGATTCATTCAAACTGACTACTGCTGTGCAGCTGCTTCAAAATATTCAAACTTTAAACTTGGTCTCCATGACAACCAGCATGCATGTAGGCCTTTATACTTGTCCCTCATGTGTCCCCTATGTAATTTGGAGCTTCACACACAGGTACGGTGTGTTCCGGGGCCCTAGGGCACCCCAAATGCATAGCAACGGCCCGTACAGGCGTGTGCACGCTCCGTATCACTATGGGTGTTCTCGCGTATGCGTACTCATAGTGGTACGGCCCGTACACACGCCTGTACGCTCACTATCACTATGGGTGTTTTCGCGTATGCGTACTCATAGTGATAGTGAGCGTACAGGCGTGTGTACGGTCCGTACCAATATGAGTACGCATACGCGAGAACACCCATAGTGATAGTGAGCGTACAGGCGTGTGTACGGGCCGTACCACTATGAGTACGCATACGGGAGAACACCCATAGTGATAGTGAGCGTACAGGCGTGTGTACGGGCCATACCACTATGGGTGGTCTCGCGTATGCTTACTCATAGTGGTACGGCCCGTACACACGCATGTACGCTCACTATCACTATGGGTGTTCTCGCGTATGTGTACTCATAGTGGTACGGACCGTACACATGCCTGTACGCTCACTATCACTATGAGTACGCATACGCGAGAACACCCATAGTGATAGTGAGCGTACAGGCGTGTGTACGGGCCGTACCACTATGAGTACGCATACGCGAGAACACCCATAGTGGTACGGCCCGTACACGCCTGCGTACTCTCATTATCACTATGGGTACACATACGGTAGCACTCCCATAGTGATAGGGAATGTACACAGGCCCTCTTAGCGAAAGTACGGTGCCTTTCACACATCACAGTGGTGACAGGCAGCACACAGGAAGGAATAGGGCTGACATACTTGTCCATGGATGGACATCAAGCCATTGTCTGGGCAGTACTACATGTGTGGGGCACAGGTGTGAAAGGCTGTGATGTGGCAACTTACTCCTGAGTCGAGAAGGCACCAGAGGTATGATGAGATGTGTACAGATGTTATGTGTGATGGTGCAATGTGTGCCGGGCATGCCCTTGACTCCTTTGACATGTGTGCATGTCGTACTGCACACTTGGGATGAGCGCCACTGGCATGGCACAGTCAACAACACACGCAAGTGTCCCCTGATGCCCGCTACAGAGGTTACCACACCAGACAGGTCACTACCCACGGTGCACCATGTGACTATGTCATGTATGTGTGGGGGGTTCACATTGGATTGATGTTGGTGCTCCCTCAAAAGCATCAGCTGTTGCAGCAACCAACATGTGTCTGTGTGTAGATTGACATGGCACACTGTTCCGCACACCAGGCCACATGTGGTACCTGATGTGAGGTGCGTATGTATGCATGGGACACAGAGTAGCGTAACAAGGACATGTCTGCATCCTCTCTATGAATGTGTGGTGAGTCATCACATGTACACCTTCATGGCAAGGTGTGTGGGCTGTCCTAGTGTAATGTCATGTGACCTGTGGCTCTAGTGTTCCGCTACCAGTCTCTGCAATCGACATCCTACTTCTGCTGATGTGTGGATGTATGTCACTCCTGTCTTGCGTCTGGCTGTTCACTTACACTGGGACACAGCTAATCCCATGCCATGGCATGTGGAGGTTCACAATCTCCGTGTGTGGCTGGGTCTTGGTAGGAGTGTCACCTGGCAGCCATACGTGTCCAGGGCATGTGGCACATACCTGACTCCGTATGTCGCATATGTGTATTGACAGATTAACATGTGCTCAGTACATATAAATTGTTGTTGTAGTGCACTCACTCTTCCTTGTCACTTCCAAATTACTGCAGAGCGCTGCCTCTTCCCCGACCAATTCCGGACTTGGCTGCCATGCGGGAGAATGACTGTATCCGGTGCTACTGCTTCCCCCAACGGTTGATTCTGGAGTTGACGGCGAGACTGGCACCATACCTGCAACTGCTGCACAGGTATCCTACGGCACTGACACCCAAGCTGAAGGTAATGGCAGCCCTACATTTTCTGGCCACGGGTACCTTTCAAAATACCATAGCTCATGTTGGTGGCATGTCCCAGAGCATGTTCTGCCGTGTGCTGCATGATTTCTTAGAGGCCATGTTGCTTCACCTGGATGAGTTCATCCATTTCCCAACCCCTGAAATGTTGACTGGGGTCAAGCGTGGATTCTATGCCCTGGGAGGGATGCCCCATGTCATTGGGTCCATAGATGGGACACATGTGGCTTTGGTACCACCACAGGCACAGGAGGTAGCGTACAGGAATCGCAAGCACTATCACTCCATCAATGCCCTTGTGGTGTGTCTGTCCAACATGGTGATTTCCCATGTCTGTGCTCGTTTTCCAGGATCAGCACACGATGCCTACATCATGAGGCGTAGCAGGGTGCCTGAAATGATGACGCAGCTGCGCAACGAACGAGCATGTGTTGTTGGTGGGTACACTCTGTCTGTCCTGTATTTTGCCTAGACTTCCAGCACGACCGCTTCCCCTGTCCTACTTATGTCCATGTGCTTTCCATGTAGGGGACGCTGTCTATCCCAACATGCCATGGCTGATCACACCTCTCCGCAACCCCATCACGCCGGCCCAGCTCCGCTACAACACCGCCCATGGCCGGACAAGGCGAGTGATAGAGAGGACATTTGGCCTCCTGAAGAGCCGATTCCGATGCCTCCACAAGACCGGCGGCGCCCTCCCATATGCCCCGGCGAAGGTCTGCAAAATCTTCATGGTCTGCTGCATGCTGCACAACATGGCAGTTGAGAAAGCTGTGCCACTCATCCTGGATCAAGATGATCAGGACCATCCACCCGTGGAGGACGAAGGGCTTGGCAATGGGGCTAGTGATGTGGAGGATGTGGAGCCGCAAGAGGACATCCGGACTCGGCTCATACGTGACTTCTTTGCTTAGTGGTGAGTACCAGTGTCTGTGTGTGCACGCATTGGTCCCCATGTGGCATGTGTTGCGATGTGTGTGTCCATCTGTATGTATGCCACGTGAGTCTGAGGTGTGTGTGGATGTGTCACTGGAGTGATGGTGCCAGTGATGTGTATTTCCCCAGTCATAATTGTGACCTAGCATGTTGTCATCCTTACATGTGTCCAGTACATGCACATGCAAGTGGCTGTGCTTTTTGTGGCTGACTTCTTGTGTATCTCTCTTCCCCAGGTACTTGCGCATGCCGTCTGCTGCTTGCATTGTTGTGGCACTGCTATTCCTCATGGACACGTCATCGTGTGCTGACTCAGCGTTACACGCACGGACAAGTTTGGAAGTCTCCTTAGGGTAAGGGATGCATCAGGGGTGTATTGGGTGTGGCAGTTGGTTACGATGTATGCACACTGCCCCTGTCGATGTTTGGTTCCTCTGCAGACATGTCGCATCACCATTGTACACATGACATGCAGCTGGGTACACCTGAATAGATGGTCAGACTTGTTGACAGTCATCAGTGATGGGATTGTGGAATGTGATGATGGCATCATTGTGTGTTACACTGCCCTCGGATACATACGGTTTGCATTGGCTTGACATGGTGTGGGACTTCCACATCAGCGGATCAATGGTGTATGGCAGGCTCTCCGTGAGCAGCAGGGGGTGTTTAGCTGTTAGCCGACACTTGTGTGCCAGTTCCATGGCTATCACGCATTTGTGCTGCAGAAGGGGTCGTGCCAGTGTTGGACCCACATGTTACTCCACATGACCTGTTCATGTGTACTCCGAGTTGCCTCTGCAATCCCAAATACATGACTAATAAAGGTGTCCCTATGCCTCCAAGGTGCCTCTTCTCAGTCAATGCTGGTGTGTTGCCATGGGGCATACAGCATGTCTGGCATGGTTTACCGTGATAGTGGCTATGTGTCTATGTGTAGAGTAGCAAGATGCAAGCGGTTTGTGTGGGATTAGACTGTGTATTGTGCATGATGTCCATGACTGTGTGGGTATTGTGACATGTGCCATCCCCATGCATCCAACGTTGGCCAGGCCATCATTCTCTGCATCCACCTGACTCAAGCTTGCAGGACATGGTTCTGCCACCTGTCCACACATACCTGGGTGCCCCCAGGACACTCCACATGATCCCTGACCTCTGCGTATGGCTGTCGCTGTACTCAATATGTCTGTCGGCACGGTTGTGCGGCCCCCCCCTCAGCTGGTTGGGCCCATCACGGGTGTGTATGGTGCTCCATGTCTGTCTTGCCTAATACAATGTGAACCATGTGTGTCCGGTGCCAGACTCAGGCCCCAGGGTGTGGATGGTTGAAGTCAAATGAGAACTCAGGCATGGTTAGACTTTACAAGACACATGTAAGGTAATAATGCAACCAGTAGGCATCTTCTCTTCATGGTGTGACTTTTTATTTTGGTTGGGGGGGGGTTTGACATGAGGGGCTTTCCGGGTGTGTGGAATCCAAAGTTCACTAGGGGAGTTGGTGTCCTTGCCATTTGAAATCCTCAGAGTCCATGCCACAGTCTTTGTCAACATTGGTCAGACAGTGACCAGCAAGTCCATGTGGCAGAGAATGTCTTTTGATGCTGTGCTGCTGTTGCTCCAGTGGGCCAGGTGCCAGGCCAGGTGTCCTGGGAGATGGTGCTGTTGCGCCGACCCTCACGGTCTTTTCTGTGGACGACCCGCCCTCCTGCGGGGACCCTCAGAAGCAGGCCATGACGATGTTTGGGATGCTCCATCGGATGTTTCCTCCTCCTCCTCCTGATCCCTCCCTGTGGGTGGTGATGTTCTACGCCTCGTGGCACAGGGAGGGTTGCTCATGTTGTCGGCCATCCGACGGAGTGTACTGTGAATTCCCGTGAACACCGTCACGAGCTCAGCCTGTCTGTCCTCCATCCGCCGTTGGTGTTGCAGTAGACAGGCATGTTGCTCCGCATGTTGCTGGGCCTGCTGGGTCTTGATCTCCTCGAGGATGGACACAAACTGGGCCATGCCCGTGGTGTCCTGCCGGTATGTGTCCAGGATGTTTCGGACATGGGAATATACCGGTTCCCCAGCCAACTGGTCAGGCTCGCGCCTCCGCCATCCTCCACTCCCACCACCCCTGCCCACTTGCACCTGGCATGCCCTTGTGGGCACATCGGGTCTCCGGGACCCCTGAGGGGTGGCATTGGCGTTGTCGCCTGCCTCCTACTGGGTGCCCGGGACACCGTGTCCCTCCTGGCCAGCCTGGCTGCATTGTGGTGGTGGGGCAGGGATCCTGGGTGTCTCCTGGGATGTGGCAGGAGTGGGGGTGGTGGTTGGCCCAGTTATACCTGACGCAGGTGCTGCAGGTCGTTGGACACCAGAGGGGCCAGGTTGGTCGGGGTCGGGTTCGTCCCCAGTGTGGTGAGAGTCGTCGCTGCCGGTGGCTCCGTCATCCCGCCAAGCCGGGTCCTGTGAGTCTTCCCCCCCAGTGTTGGGGGTTGATCCACGACGTTGACCTGTGTGTGAGAGAGACAATGTTAATTTTGTTCCATGCAACATCCATGTTTCATTGGTTTCAAAGTTGGCACATTTCCTCTGGGAATTTGGATATGTCTTGCGTTCCACTCACAGTGCACTTGTGCATGGGTATGTCCCTTGGGCACAGCTTTTGCGACTTTACC
Source organism: Triturus cristatus (assembly GCF_964204655.1). Taxonomy (NCBI): domain Eukaryota; kingdom Metazoa; phylum Chordata; class Amphibia; order Caudata; family Salamandridae; genus Triturus; species Triturus cristatus. The sequence continues at coordinate 770,564,980 of NC_140585.1, forward strand.
TATGTGTGGCACAGTCTTACTTGCTGCGTCAAGTGTGACTGCAGTCAGCAGTGGAGTGGGCAGGTGTGGCGAGCCATGCATTGGCGCATTCCGTGTAGCACTGTACGTGGGCACATGGAGTTGTTCCACACACTTATATGATGCAGGTAGCTGTCGTTGTGCTCGTGCACAGGTTGTGACATGGCCCTGTGTTTTGCCATGGAGGAGAGGGGGGGTTCTGGCACTGGCCACCCTTGTCTACATGCACGCTGTCCACCTGCTGACGAGCAGACATTCCCACACACCACAAGGCTGATTTGCTCTCCCTGTGTGTCCCTTTCTCGCTCCCTCTCTGTCCCCCTCTCCGTCCCTCTGTGTGTCAGCCTCCTCCCTCTGTCCGTCTCCCTGTGTCTCCCTCCCTCTCTGTCCCCCTCTCCCTCCCTCTGTGTGTCAGCCTCCTCCCTCTGTCCGTCTCCCTGTGTCTCCCTCCCTCTCTGTCCCCCTCTCCCTCCCTCTGTGTGTCAGCCTCCTCCCTCTGTCTGTCTCCCTGTGTCTCCCTCCCTCTCTGTCCCCCTCTCCCTCCCTCTGTGTGTCACCCTCTGTCTCTTCAGCCCAGCTTCCTGGGCACACACTGTTAGCAGATCTTTGAATGGCCCTTGGATTGTTGATGTGAGTTTGTTTCTGATCTCCAGGCACCCATTGGGAGTAGTGTCTGTGTCTGTACTGCTGCTGTGGTGGTGTGTGCTGCCACTCTTTCACAGTGTTGGATGTTCATTAGCTGCTGTCATGTGCAAGAACGTGCCGTCACCCCCATGTGTTGATGCAAGGCGTCAGCCATTTGCTGGCAAGTCATTCATGTGTTGGGACACACTGTTTGTCTGGCTGTGACCTAGGCCATATGGGCAGGGGGCATTGTTGTCTGCTTCTGAGTTGCACTATGTGATTTTTTGGGCCCACCCTCCCGCCATCCGGCTTACTGTGTCATGTGTTGGTGTTTTCTGTGGCCTGTGACTTGACATTGTCCAGCTGGGTGCATGGGGTATGGTGGTGCCAGTGGCATGTGCGTGTTCATGGAGTGTGATTGAGTCATGCGATCGCTTGGGGTGGTTGCGTGCCTGTTTGTGAGTTTGGTTGTGGATGACGTTCCCCCCATGTGAGGTGAGTTGTTTGTGTACTCACCCGGCTCTCGGAGTCCATCTACTCCGTCCACTGCCACCACCGGCAGTATGGCCATCACCCTCTCCTCCCAGGGATGGTAGTGTACGGGTCTGCGGGGCGGCCAGTGACGTTGGCCTGGTTGTGTTCATCGGTCATCTTGGCTCGGACCCTCCTCCGCAGATCGTACCACCTGGCTTGGCATTCCTGCTTGTTCCTTCTGGTGTCCGCAACAGCATTCACAGCATCGGCGATCGTCTGCCACATGGCTGTTTTTGCTGAAGTGCTGGTCTGTCTGACCAATGTTCCAAAGAGCTGTGGCTCGACACTGAGGATTTCATCGACAAGGACCTCCAACTCTCGGCTAGTGAACTTTGGATTCTTGTTAGTGGGCATGGTGAGGGGTGTGGGTGTGGATGGTGGGGGGGTGTGGATGGTTGTGGGTGTGTGGGTGTGGTTGTGCAGGTGTGTGTGTGTGTGTGAATGTGATGAGGGGGTGTTTGTGAAGGTGTGTGTGTGATGGTGTGCAAGTGTAAAGTGTGGTAAAGCTTCTAGTATGGTGCTGTAGGTTGTCTGTGGGGTCTGGCAGCAGTGAGTCTGTTGAAAAGGCTCATGGTTTGTGTGTTTGGGCCCTTTTTATTGGTCCATTGGTGGGTGTGGCTGTGTTTGAACTTTGGGTGGGTGTGTTATAAGGAGTGGTTGTTTTTTGGGCCTCTGTTTTGGTTTTTGGAAGTTGCAGGTCAGTGAATGTGTTGTTTTTGTGGTTGTTGGACATGTTTTGTGGCTTTGTGCCATTCGAATGGTGTATTCTTGTGTTGTTTTGGTTTGTCCTGGTTGTGTACGTGAGTTTTTAGCGTGTGTACGGTGTGTACATGGGCCATTTTGTTGTACAGTGCTGTCCTTGTGTGTGGCTTGGTACGACTCGTACATGCGCGATGTTGTGTGAAGGTGGTGATGTTGGGGCCTGGGGTGCACTCCGTACTTAGAATGTTGGGGTGGGGGTACGCTCCATGCATACGCGGGTGGGGGTACGACTCTAACGTACACGGGTGTACATACACGGGGGGTACAACACGTACACGGGTGTACATACATGGGGGGGTACGACTCGAACGTCCACGGGTGTACATACACGGGGGTACGACACGTACACGGGTGTACATACACGGGGGGTACGACACGTACACGGGTGTACATACACGGGGGGTACGACACGTACACGGGTGTACATACACGGGGGTACGATACGTACATGGGTGTACATACACGGGTGGGGGTGTACATACATGGGGGGGTACGACTCTAACGTACGGGGGCTGGGGGGTGTTCGGCGCGTATGCGGGCACATGTCTCCATGTTTGCTATGGGTGTTCGGTGCGGACGGTGTTTTTTCCATACGGTTGTAACATCGGACGCACGGGATGGATTGTGATTCCGCGGTCGGACTTCACTTTTCACATTTGTACGGTAAATCGTCCGAGGACGTGTCGGACACATTTTCCGACACGAGGACGTGTGGGGAATAATTCCCAATGCGATTCGTATGGTCTTTTTCCCATGCGAATCGTAATTGGCAGTTTGTACGGCACTTGTACGATTCGTACGGTAAAAAGACCGGATACGAGTCGTACGGGGAAAATTTTTACTGGATCGTAATTGCCACCCAAATGTGATATATTGCATACAATGCCCATGCAATCTGCATTATATTGGGAAATGGATATTGTCTGCACGGGTGTGTGCTATGTATATTTTTCTAATTTATATTTTCATTTTTAGGGGTCAACTTTTAATCTACTTGTCCTGAAGATGGTCTTATGAATGGAAACTTAAAGACCGAAACGTCGACTCTCACACTGTTTTCTATATAATTATTGATTACTATTATGAAAAAGTGTTCGTTTCTTTTTTGCGTGAAGGAACCACTGATTGTATTATTTCCTTCCAATATATGTATAACTGTCTACATTTTAGTACCCTGAACACCATTGATTGATATAAATCTGTTTCTTTTTACACACCCGTTGCTTCTTTCGATTCTTTGTGTATCCTGTTTCTTCATTTATGTTGAGTGATACACATATATATGACTAATGCATAATTTATAGCTTGTAATACACAAATCTTGAAAGAAATTAAACTTATAGGTATATAACTACCCTATATCTAATAATAGAAAATTATACAACTGAGTATTTAAACAAATCCCTTGAAGGCACTCTTTTACCATTACATTTGAATTTACCCAAGCCCTCAAGGGTATATTGGGTTATCCACTATTTGTATCTGTCCCTATAATGAACATTGGTTGCTTTAAATAAATGGTTTTCCATTTGGGAATGCAAAAGCAGAGATCGGGGTCACCATCCCTGTTTCTATCACAGAGCATCAACAATAGCAACCTCACTAACTGATCATCATTAACATGATGTTTTGTGAGTGTGCAAGTTACAGGTCAGCCTCTTTGTACATAGATGACATTGAAAATTACAGACCTGTTTGCAAGTCAGTCGGTGTGAATTCGCTCATACTGGTTTGAAAAGAGACATTGGTACAACAGACTCTTAGGGGGCTTATTTACAAGAAAGTGAAGCTACACGGCACCACAAGCCATTTGGTTGGGCCGGGCTGCATCACTTTCAAAGAACAGGGATGTGTCATATTTACAACAATATGTTGCATCCCTGTGCATTCCCCTGCACTGGTGCACAATTGGCTGCCATGCGCCAACGCAGGCACACTTGTGCCATGGTGCAAGGTTGTCTGTGTTTTAGGGAAGATTGTTTTTGTGCAGGAAGGGACACCTTCCTGCACAGAAATAATAATGTGAGGTGTTTCCCTCTTTCTATGAGTGCTGCAGAATGCAGCACGAATAAAAAGGGGGACATTTTTTCTAAAAAGCAAGTATTTCGCCTTTTTGCACCCTCTTATGCCTCGGGAGGCATAGGATTCTGACACATTCCCAGGTTTACGAAATGTTGTAAATCTGCAAATACTGCAGAATCCATGGGTGTTGCGTGGGAACACCTAAAGCAACACCCATGGCACGGCCCATTCATGCAAAGTGCTGCGTGAAAATAAGCCGTATATACAGGGCCACAAAAAGTCACTCAGGGTGGCTTTATATGGCCTTCTAAATATGGAGCACCACACTGCGCCTCTGGTGCGTCGAAAAAAGTGACGCACCAGCGGCGCAAGGGGCTTGTAAATATGCCCCTTAGTTCCCAAGTTTATTCTGTCAGCTGTTCATAGGAAACGATCACAAACTCACAAGGCCATTTTTAATCGTAAACATGTGTTCAGTCTCTGCAATATGTGGGTGAGCCTGGTTTAGAGTGTTTTAATTCGTTTACATATGTGATCCATATGCGTTGAGATTTTCTTCCTGTGTTTAAGAAAGTCACTAAAGTCCTTTATATGTGCCTGCGTTGCTCCAAATGTCCTCAAAACAGAGCTCTTTTCGGTTCTTCCGTCACATTTTTCCATGTTTGAGCAGAGAAATCAAAGATAGGCAGGAGGCCCGCTCAAGGATTCTACTGTTCCATTCAATCACAAGCAAGGAGTGAAATTCATTTGAAAATGTTTTCCTCGAGGGTGAATGCAAGCCTTTCTAGGGTGCGTATTGGTTATTGCTTTCTTTCTCACACAAATTGTACTCTTTAGTATGAGAGAGATAAAATGTAGTTTGAAATATTAGTTTCTCAAACAATGCAAGCATCTATGAAATGTTTGTCATGTAATTGGACGCAACCAGGCCTGGGGCCAATTGCCAGGACTTCAAGCCACAATTTGCACCATTCCTCAGGGGTGGGCTCTGATGCTCAGCACGCCATCCTGCAAACTTTCCCGCAGCACGGGATGCACCCAGGCAAAGCCCGGGCCAAGGGTGGGCCCGGCCCGGCCCGGGCGGGCCCATCCCGGGCCTATCCCATCCCTGCCCATCCCATCCCTGCCCGTCAGAGCCCAGAAGCGGCTGGGTCGGGCCTCCCCTCTTGGCTCTATGTTTTTGGAAGATAAAATGGGAAAGCAAGGCAGCTGGACAGGGGAATGTAAAAAAATAAGTGAGGCACTCAGTCAAACTTTATTCTATAGACGAGAATGATGTTTTGATCTAGGAGGTCAAAGACCTTTTCTCTACCAAGAAAAAGGGGCGAACGGAAGAGAAGCATAGCAAGAGAAATATTGCATCCTATCTCACCTATTATGTCACCAAAAACATCATGCACAAAGGCGATAGTCAGCACAGAAGCTACTACAGCTCTACCGATCACCTCTCCAACCTCCTCGTCTGTACAAAGAAGGTACATAAGTACAATTCCTTCAACAAGAGTCAAATGCTGGAATAGATTAAAAAAACCTTGGGAGTGCAGAGGTGGATAGGCTTGCATCTAGTGGCCAGTCAATTCCAACCACCAATTCATACCACTAGGACTGCCGTCACCCACCAAGGGAGGGATAACTCTGAGAAACAAATTACTGCACTAAAGGATGACATAACTGGACAAAAGGACTATATCACCACGCTGTGTAGGGTCCTAAATGATAAAATAGACAATTTAACAACTCTTCTCATGAACCTAACCTCCAACTCTCTGCAGGAAATCAAAGTGGGTCAACCCCTTTGTTGATTAATTCTGCAAGTCATCTGCCGCAGGTTGGAAGCAATATGAGAGCTCAACCAGCAGGCACCACTAGGGTCATACCCCACACCACTAGAAGGATAAGGCCTGTTCCTCTGGTACCTTCAGGATGGGGGCTTTGGTCTGAGAACCCTTCTAGAGGCTACACAAAATTTCACTATATTATTTTGGGTGGTCATTTTCCTTCAAGGCGTTTGCAGCCAACTGCCCTAGGCAGTGGTCAGGACAGGTTAGGACCACTTTTTACAGAACACCTCGTACATGGTCAATATACCTAAAACTCCCGGTGGGATCAAAGAAAGCAAGGATTCACTGATCAATAAAGTCACTCACTAATTTTGCACTATCAGGGGATGTAAATCAATGATCAGGGATGATGGGGGAGAGGATGTGGCCTAACAGTTAGGGTAGTCGACTTCAAATCTAGGAAACCTGGTTCGAGTCTCGGGTACGACGCTCAACATCCTGTGATTACGGGCACAATCACGTAATCTCCCCGTGCATAACAAAAATGAATATGTCCTCATGTAACATAAATGGTGCTCATGTACAGCGCTCTGATACCTGATTTCGGGTCAAGTTTGCGCTATATAAAACTTCGGGTAAAAAAAACATAACAGGTGCCCAGCATTATTCTCATGACCACACCACCCTCGACTATATAGGTGTACGGTTTGCGAGTCATGAATCAGTAGATGGTCTAATTGCTCTTGTACTTAAAGTGTAGGCAAAGTGACGGTCCAAGCATAAGGCTAAAGATCAACCTACTACAACTACTGTTAGAACACATGAGCCATATCAAGGAGGACCTTTTTCCTGTAGGTCCTCAGCCAATGGTGGAACCTTTTTCACTCTTGCAGAAGTAGACTGGCAATCCAGTACCCCTAATACTGATATGGAACCCCAGCTGATGGACTCATTAGTTGTACCACTCAAAACCCATCTAGCATGTACTGGTAGGGCAATTATGGTCACTGAAGGAAAAGGCAATGAGCCCTTTCCTTCAGTCACTGGCAGCAATTAAAGTGGTACCATCTCTTGGCACCCTAATGAAACCCTTCTGGGAAGTTGTTTCTTACGCAGATACACCCATGAAGCTTTAATTCTAATATGTTGCAGGGATCAAAGCCAAACTGGAGGATGTTAATCAAGCTCCTATGGCTAGTAAAGGGGCAAAAGCCCCAGGCCCGGAAGGTATCGCCATTGACCTCTTTAAAAGTAATGCACCACTCTGGGGCCCCCTACAGACTCATGTTTTGGGCACATCCTGCACTGTTGGATTCTTGAGTATGTGTTCGGGGTACCTCATTGTCCCAATCTTTACGAAGGGAGATCTCTCCTCACCGGCCTGCTTTCACCCAATTCTGTTGCTTGACTCCCCTGTGAAAGGGCCTTGGTGCATTATTCTGACCAGATCAAAAGCCCAGGCTGCAGGCCAAGTTATTCTTTCAGAACTACAATACAGCTTTTGACTGCGTTATGTACAATAAATTGTGGATAATTATGATGGAGCTCAGTGTGCAACCGCCTATCATCTATTTATTAAGGACGATATATTCGGTGAGCGGGGCCAGGGCTTGGTATGGGCTGAGGGGACAATGCAGTAGTTATTTGAGTGTGGAGAGAGGTGTTAGACAGGGGTGTGTACTCGCTCCTTTCCTGTGTACATTATATATTAATAACCAGGGTGATATTCTATCCGAGAACTGTATGGACCTCCTTCAAATTGGCCATAATCCAAACCGGCTCCCCTGTATGTGGTGATGCCATTTTAATGGCACGCACTCCCCTGGTCCTCCAGGGGATCCAATCTTGTTTTGTAGCCGATATGCAAGATCTAGTGCTCCTAGTTAATATAGCAAAACCCTTTATTATGAAATACAGTAGGAGGTATGTTTAGTGTTGTGATTTCTTGAATGGAGATACCAAGCATAATTTTAATGGTACCTTTTCATACCTGAGTATCATGTTTGACATAGATGAAATCTGAAAATCGACGATTAACTCCAGAAATCTACACTTTCTGAAGGCCATTACTGCGCGTACCAACTTTGCAACTAAAGTAGTTAGGAAGCCACTCAAGGAAATGCTAACCATCTACTGGGTATAATACTTGCCTACTGCCTCATACGGGGCAGAGGTGTAGAGTTATACTGACTGCCAACCTCTTCAAAATGGTGGAAAATACTTTCCTTGGGAAACTTTTGTCTGTTTCCCAAAGTAGCCCGGAGGTGAATTTGCCACTCAGAGCCGGGGACCCTACTCCTATGTGATGCTGTCAGATCTCAGCCCATTCTTCTCTGGCACAAAGTCTGGACCTCTGAGGCCACCACCCTTCACTTGAGATCATCAGAGATTGTCTTAAATCATCCTCTCATTTACAAATTCCCTGGTTTGACTATGTTAAAAACGTTTCTTCGGACGTGGGTCACCCTGAGTATTTTAATTCTCCTAAAACATTGATGACGATTAGCAAAAAAGATCTGAAAGAGGCTAGTCTCTCCTTGTTCAAGAGTCTTAGATTGACCACAGAGCTGTTAAAACCTAGAGTATTAAAAAATCAGATGACATTGATTATTTATGAGATTCAACCCCACCTTAATTTTGTACAGAACAGAACCCCAGACATATATTTCTCCTAACTAGATTTAGAATGGACATTTTTCATCATCTGATTACTTTTTCCTTTGTTAATGATTGGTCAAAAATACTTATTAAATGCCCTAGTGACAATGTATTGTATCAAAAGACACACAATTGATGGACGGAATGCAGAACAAATCAAAATATTTACCCCCAGTCAAGAGATCTGGATTAAATCCATCATTCTTTTGGTCACCATGCCACCCCAGTTTAGACCTGGCCATATGCAAATCTGTCTAGACCCTGTGCCTCATGGGAACAGTCCAGCCCGAACTGCCAAGCCAGGTCCTCCCTATACCGGAAACAAGCATCTTAGGACAGGTTTCAGGGTTTCACCCCTCTTCAGCCAGGATAGCTTGATTCCAGTGGCAGAGTGAGCCCAGGATCCACGTCTGGGCATACCTGGCGCACTTAGGGCGAGTAAGCAAAAGACACACAATTGATGAACGGAATGCAGAACGAATCAAAACATTCACCCCCAGTCAAGAGATCTGGGTTAAATCCATCATTCATTTGCTCACCATGCCACCCCAGTTTAGACCTGGCCATATGCAAATCAGTCTTGACCCTGTGCCTCATGGGAACAGCTACGCTATGGTTCCGCTACAGGCAATCGTTCCGATTGCCTGGCGGACCGACCTGCATGTGGAAAATGGTGGTGGTGCCTAGCAGGCACCTTCTGCCAAATTACAATGCTAGCTCAAGCCAGCCTTTCCATGGCGGTGAAACCGCGTATTGCAGGGAAATGCACAACATGGCTGTTTAGCATTGCGGCAGGTATTGCAGCCAGCAGCAACCACCGCAATATTTAACGGGCTGGATGTGACCGCCATGGTGGCGGTGGCATCGTAATCAGTGGGGCGGTCCCAGTCACCGCTATAATGGTGGGCACTCTCGAGTCTGCCCGCCATCATAATCGTCCCCATAGTTGTTTAAAATATCGATTTTTTAAATAGTGTTATGTATTTTAGTATATGTTTTAAATATATGTGATGTATTGTTTATGATTTTTAAAATATGTGTTACATTTCTAGTAGTTATCAATTTTATTTTAATTCAATTTTGAGTTTTTTAGTTCCGTAGCTGTTGTGGGTTTATAGGGGAATAGGGTGGGAAGTAATATAATTATACTAAATTAATGTTTTTTTTTATTTATTAACATTTATTTAATTTAGATTTTATAGTGTTAATTGTGGAAGTAATTTATTTTTAATTATTTATTAATTTGTTGTTAATATTAATTAATTAATTGAAAATTAAATATGGAAATTGTGTAATTAAATTTAGGTGCAGGTTGTGAGGTTAATAGCGGTAAAGGGTGGGAACTAATTTATTTTTAATCAATTAATAATTAGTTGTTAACTATTAGCAATTAATTAATTGAAAATTACATATGGAAATTGTGTAATTAATTTTAGGTGCGAGTTGTGGGGTTTATAGGGGTAAAGGGTGGGAAGTAAATTATTTTGAATTGATAAATAGTTGTTAATGAATATAAATTATTTATTTGAAAAATAAATATGGAAATTGTGTAATTATTTTTAGGTGTGAGTTGTGGGTTTTATGGGGTAAAGGGTGGGAAGGAATGTATTTTTGCTTACTTAATAATAAATTGATAATTAATATTATTTAACAATAGAAAATTAAATATGGGAATTAGGTCATTAATTTTAGGTGTGGATTTATAGGGGTAAAGGCTGTGAAGTTAATTAATTTGTATGTATTTTAATTTGTTTTTAACTAATAATATTTATTTAATTGATAATTAATTATGGAAGTACATTTTATTTTTAATTTAAATGTTGTTTGTGAATTGTGTGGTGTTATGGAGTAGGATGTAAATAAAATAAATGTATGTAGTAATGTTTTTCTTTGTAAATAATTTCTATCTAAAAATATTTGTTTGAAAAATATTTTTATTTTTTATGTAATATAGTACTTGTAGGTATTTCTGTTATGGATTTAACATTATAATATGTTTCCATTTTTTTAAAATTTATAATATTAAATATATTTGTATTTAGATTTTTAACATGTTTTATATATTTTTTATAGATTTTGTTTTTCAAACATTTTTATTTGTTGATATTTTGTTTGTTTTTTGTTTTGAATTGACTGTAGTGGGAATAGTATTTTTTAACCCTCAGCAATCCAACACATTCCCTACTGTTACACTCACTGGAGTGGGAATAGTAATTATAACCACTGAGTATCCAACACTTTTACTACTGTTACACTCATTGGAATGGGAATAGTAACTTTTACCCCTCTGCTATCCAACACTTTCCCTACTGTTACACTCATTGGAATGGGAATAGTAATTTTTAACCCTCCACTATCCAACACTTTCCCTACTATTGCACTCATTGGAGCGGGAATTGCAATTTTAACCCCTCTGCTATACCACTCTTCCCTACTGCTAGTGTCACTGGAGTGGGAATAGTAATTTTTACCTCTCTGCTATCCAAAACCAGTCGCGGCTTGTAGTGGGAGTGCTGCGGGGTGGTGGTACGGGGTGGGGGAGGGGCAGGGTGGGGGGTAGTAAACTCCGGTATACGGCCGACCGAAGATAAGTACATAAATAAATAAATAAAATGAATTACATTGTGCGCGCTGCAACACAGCACTCCCACTACGAGCTGCTACTGACCAAAACTTTCCCTACTGTTGCACTGACTGGAATTGGAATTTTAATTTTTACCCCTCTGCTATCCAACACTTTTCGTACTGTTACACTCACTGGAGTGGAAATAGTAATTTTTACCTCTCGCTATCCAACACTTTCCCTACTGATGCACTTATTTGAATGGAACTAGTAATTTTTAACACTCCTCTATCTAACACTTTCCCTACTGTTGCACTCATTGGAGTGGGAAGAGTACATTTTACCCATCAACTATCCAACACTTTTCCTAATGTTACTTTGATTGTAGTGGAAAATTTATGTTTAAATATTTTTAAACAGTTTAGTGTTTTAATTAATAACAGAATTATTTTTTAACATAAATGTTATGTTATTGGTATATTTATATATATATATATATATTTTTGTATTTGTTAAATTTGTATATATTTTTAAAATGCTAAAATAAATTTAAATTAATAGTTTATTCATTGATTTACAGTAAATATATATCATAATTATTCTATATGTGTGTTTAACTTTTTAAAGTTAAGTTTATTGTTATTTTTGTTAAATGTATATTAAATTAAGTTTATTATTTAATATATTTAATATTTATTATATTATTTTATATGTATATAAAAAACGATATTTTTTTACATCTATATTTATGTCATATATTTTTGTTTTCGATATTTTTGTACTTATGTTTATAAATATAGGATGTCTATATTTTTTATATCTATATTTATGATTTGAAATTGTGGTATGGGGATGTTTTTGGGTTTCGTTGTTTTGTCAGTGAACCGTCTGTGTTAATTATGCCGTACTAGGCTGAACTTGACCTGAGTCGAACTGAATTATAATGGCACTGTTGTATATAATTAGTATTTTTATGTTTTTTTTGTACTATTTTATTGTTTTACCTGTTATACTTTGCATATTGCTTTTATGATTTTAATACAGAATCGAATAAAGCTTATTTTGGCTTGACTTGACTTGACTACTCACTGCCAATCGAGCTCCACATAGGCTAAATACCACGAATGGCCTTACAACTTCAGACACCTTCAGAAATCCTATTTTTAGAAAAGGCCATCATTATTGTAATATTGATTGCATGTTCATTTATGTCAAACTATGGCCTTATGTAGTGGATATGTAAGTAGTACCAAGAATGAACTCTCAACACAATGCCCTCTGTGCCTCAATCCAGCATGGTCTTTTTATGAATGTTGGGCCAATAAACAATGTAGACGTAAACCCAATTTGTACAAATAATTGCAAAAATGTTAAATGGGCATTGGTTTCAAATAACAGTGTCATTACGTCTCATATTTCTCAAGAGTGTACAGAAATCCTAAGCCCACATGAACATATTGGCAGAAGCTTGATAAGGTCTGTTGGCCCCAAACTGAGTTATCAGCCCGTCTATAGCAATATCTGACTAAGGTGAGGGCCCTGATTGGTTTACTAGAGATTTACACAAGCAAAGTTAGTCCCATTAAGTGCAGTCAAAGCAGGCGATAGAAATGAAATATGGGCTATACGGAGATTCTATAGGGCAACAGTAAGTGCTAATAGACAGTCATGGGAGAAAGCACAGTGGGACAATCTAGCAAATGCCCTGCAATCTCAAAACACAAGGACATTCTGGACATTCTTGCCAACGGGAGTCAATCAGTTGGCTTCCAACCAGAAGAGGCTGTACAACTAGAGTCGTTGATTGCTCACTTCTCTAACCTGTATGAAGAATGGAGTGTTGCTGTACCATCCCCTGTACCCCGAGAAAGTAGTTCCTTGCGTGGCACCTGAGCTTCTAGAAGAATAGCAGGGGCACAGGATTTTGAGTTAAGTGAAACAGAGGCAGCATTGCGTCAGCTTAGGAGGGAGAAAGAACCAGGCCCCAAAGGTAAACCAGGGGACCTGTATTTATCTCAACCCTCCATCAGGATGCCCATTCTTAACATTCTCACTAATACTATTTCCAGAGGCGAGGCGACTCCTTCCTCATGGAGAAGAGCAATTATTATTCCTATTCTTAAAAAGGGTAGAAAGAACATCCCTTGTAATTATAGGCCTGTAAGCCTTATTAACAATAGCCCAAAAATCTTTTGAAGTTGGGTCCTCTCTAGACTCCTGATATGGATTACTGAGAAAAAGATTGCTACAGATTTCAAGGATGGGTTCAGTAGTAAGGTCAGCACGTTGGATCAGGTCTTTCGTTTTCAAACCATATGTTGGAAATATGTTCTCTTGAGGAAGGACCACCTATACGTGGCCTTTATGGATCTCAAGGCTATAGAATTGCTGATCATCTACTCAGAATCTTAATAACCCTCCAAACTGGAACCTTGCAGGTTAGGTCGCATTATGATGGAGACTTCATCCCCAGATCCCAATTAGGTGTGAAGTAAAACAAGGGTGTGTTTTGGCCAACACTCGTTTTATCCTGTATATCAATGGAGCTGATGAATGGGTTGCTAACTGTAACCATGATTTGCCAAAATTGGCAGGCTCCAGCAATTCGATTCTGATGTGTTCCGATGACACCTTGTTACTATCTAGGACCCCCATGTGCCTCCAGACTCTTTTAGATTACTTTGCCTCATTTTGCTTATCCAGAGGTTAGAGATCAACCCTGCTAAATCTATATTTGTGGCAATAAACCCCCATCATTCATTTAGAGGGGTGATGAAGGTGGAAGGTGCTCCGACAGGTCAAAAACTTTGATTAATTGAGCGTCAGACTCGCTGCCTCAGCTACAAAAGCACAGGGTGATCCTTCAGCATAGGGCTGCAATTGTGGTAAGCCACCTCTAGCAGAACAATTTCTCCAGTCCTAGAGGTTGATAGGGCGACAACACTTGCTGGGGATTTTGTACTGATTTGATGTATGGGACATTAAAAATACCACTACGGTAGTCACAGTGAAAAATAAGTTTGTTAGATCCATGTTTAATGTGCCAACAAGTACTCTCCTCCTATCTGTTCACCTTGACATAGTGCTCAATAGTCCATTTGAGAGCTCCAAAATCCTGGGTTTGCCTGTGGGTAACACCAGAGCTCACTCTCTACATTGAAGTGCTGATTGAAATTATTTGACTTAGACGAAGAAGTAGTTATTCTGTGCCTTAGCCTGATTACATATCTTCGCGATTTGATTAATATGGAGGAACTGTTGCACTCACCGGCATCACTGGACAAAGCTATTCTTAATAAAGTGGGCACTGTACACTGGAAACATCTGTTGTATAAGACACACATTGAACAGTTTTAATCACAAATGAACACCTTGCTTTGAGCCCTATATGGAAAGAATCAGTCCGAGCTCTGTGATAAATTTATTTATAAGATTTAGAATTGGGACCCTTCCTTTTAACACTGTAGACAGATCAAGGACCCTCTCTCATCCACTACCAGCCCCTTTTGTCCTCTGACACCAGAGTCAGAAGCACACTTTCAAGAGTCAGATATCCGGAGCCAAACAAAGGAGGCGCTCCACTTTGACTCTTTGAAGGGAAAGAATTGGCCAGCTGTTGCAGTTGGGGGCATTGCTAAGGCTCTCAGAGGAGGTTTTTTCAGCAACCTTCATACACTATCTTCTAATGTCCCTGAAGCATGTTCAGGAGGGTTGGGAATGGGGCAGTATGATATTTCATCCCAGGTACCTATCTTTTAGAGCTTTCCACCCCCACTTTAAAACCCTTGCCCCAGGGAGAGAGTGTTGAAAACAGTCTGGAAATGGAGGAAGCAATACCAGAAGAATGCCCAGCAGGAAGAGAGAAGATATCTGAACTCTGTTGTAAGGATGGATTGAAGAGGTTTGGTCTTTAGTCAGCACCCAGGGACTAAGAGTGTTTCTCCAGCTCCAGTGGTACTGGCCCCTTACACAATCTTAGGGACAGTAGAGGAATGAAGATGTAGAGTTCCCCTGCATCTTCTGTAGACTCGTCCTCCAGATAGGTGGCTTCCATCTGGAGGGAGATACTTATTCAGCTGCCGAGACACAAGTGTTCTGCAAGACAGCCAAAACCAAGGGGCCAGGGGAGTGTGGCAGGGTGAGTACTTAGTTGGTGGGCTGTGGAGGGGCTGCTGAGGAAGCTCCTGGGGGAAGGGAGATGCCAGGAGCCCAGACAGAACAGAGGTAGTGCATCAGGAGTTAAAGTGCAGGAGGGCAGTCCAAGGGCTCTCCTTTAACAGGAGAAGAGCAGTGAAAGCAAGCTGCACAAAGTAAAATAGTAATTTATAGGCCAGGAGGCCTGACTAAAATGCCTCTAGTGTCTACAGCAGGCCACCGGATCAAAACAACATACAAATCATGCAAATTGGCCTAACAAAGACAGAGAAATGGACCTCAGAATCTCAGTTTCCTGGGGTCCAAGTTTTAAAACAGAGACCATAGATCTCCAGTCCAATTTTAACTTTATTCCTGATGAGGGCCAAAGCCCTGGGGTCGATGCATAGTCAAGTTGCCTCTTCCTCCCATCATTCGAGATATCACTGGGGCTCTCATCTCCCTGGGTGCAATGCAAGGAAATTAGCACCACTGTGCTCTGCAATATTTAACTGATCTAGGTGTGGAGTCCCCACTTCCCAGGTATCGAAGAAGCTCTGCATTACTTTCCTTGCCCCCCCCCCCATTCTCAGAGCTTGGTAGGTGGGCACACCCAACATCATATCTTAAGGAACTTTAATCCTGCTTCCACCTGTGTTTGATTCTAGCAGGCAAGAGAACGGAAGGAGCCAGCTCCCACTTGTAATCCAGAAATAGTACCGTGGGCCAGGGACACAGCAGTCCCAAGCAAAGGTAGCACTTGAGGTGGAACAAGCAATTGGCCTAAAAGAAAAAGAGAGTTGAGCAATTGTTTTAAAGAAAACAATGAAAAATAACTCATCTGTGTTACAGTGGTTCGGCCCATAAACATCTGCAGCCTGATTAGTTGGGCCTAGGGGCATTCTAGAAGCCCATTTAAAGGGCTACAAAATTGGTTTATACGTGATTCTTTGTGCCCTGGGTAGGGCAGGCACACTGCCAACAGTATGCATCATGTTTCTGAGGCTGCCAGTAGTGCAAACCTCTTCGCAGGAGCTTTCCCAAAGGTTTTTGTGGAAGTTGCCCCGAGTCTCCTACAAATACATATTATCAACCTCAGGTAAGAGGCTTATCTGTTTTTAAACACAGTTGAAGCTAGAGCATTGGCTCAGAAGGTCTGGATGTGTGAATACCTGTTGGTTCATCCTAAAAATGCAGTGGCAGCATGTTAAAAGTAGAAGAAAGACTCATGAACCCTTTATATTGAAATTGTAATTCTAATGTACATTAAAACATTTTCAGGCAAATTATGAGTTGCCCATTATATTCTGACCCATGTCTTAACCCCTGTGTATGCATAGGCTGGAATAATGAGTTTGAAGGTATTTAGTGCATCCGATATTTATCAGGTGCTTTAAATTACTCAATCTTCGTTAAAGTTCGGCAGGTCAAGCATGCCGACATTTAACAGGGGAAATCATCAGGGGCAGCTCCTCCTTAGTGGGGTAAGGGCGGCGCCCCACAACCCACGTCATAAGATGATAAATAAAATGATAATAATTTTATTTATGCTGTCTGAGCCCCACAATACAATAACTATAGGGCAACCAGACACACATGCCCACTTATGTTTCTCCACTCTGGCTGAGTTACACAGCCGGGTTGGACATAAGGCATAGGCTCATGTGAGAGCAGCATCTGGATTGGGTGTGGAACCAGTGCCGAGGGCTCATCCCTTTTGGCCTGATGGCGATGAGAGGAGCAGTGAGGTGGCCGTCAGTGGGAGCAGAGTGGCAGGTAAGTTTTACTTTTTTCTTTTATATTATTTCAACCACCTCCTCCCCAAACCCCTGTCCTTCCCCAATGGCTGACCTATCACTGAAGATAGACAGCGGCCAAGACTGGAAAACATACGGTATTTACCTCATCATGCGAGTTTTGGTGTACTAAACACCAACATCTGCATGTTATTCCCTATAAACTCATAATTGCTTGCACCTTATAAATAACGTACCCCATGGTATTGTTATTTATCAGGGGCGAAGAGTACCGGCTCAACTCGTAATTAGGGGTGGCCGAATTTGCGAAATCCACTTTCGCAAATTATCGCGAAAATGTTTAAAATTATCGCAAACAAGCGGAAATATCGCGAAGATGCGGAATTTTTTTTCCCGCATGTTCGCGAGATTTTCTGCATGGTTGCGGGTCGCCAACTTACGCATGTGGTTGCTCGCTGGCGCTGCCATCTTGTTTTGAGTTGTCTCGCGGTGCATGATCGCGAGAAGAAAGAAGTGATCGTGCGACGCATGACGTCACTGCGGGCACGAACTGTCGCGAGACAGCGCAAATGGCTAAAAACAATCCAACATTTCATGGAGAACGCGACCGGATCAAGAAAGCTTGTCGGCGAACGCAGGGATTCAGGTAAGGCGATTGCGCGCGCGCGAGAATGTATTATTTTACAGCGCGAGCCAGAAACAAATTATCGCCAAGCTGCGGAAAGCGGAAATTTTGACATTTTCGCGCTCTCCGCGGAAAGCGAAAATATCAAATTATCGCAATTTCCGCGAACGGAACGAAATTTTTGCCCAGGCCTACTCGTAATCAGGCCCAAGACATCTTATCAAGTTAATGGAAAGACGTTATTGACAAATACCAAGTTAACAGTTAATCATTACATCTTTAATTAGGGACATTGAAATATTTTGAAAAGTTTTTTGGACCATCACAATGTTAACAGAGAGTTATGACAGATCTTAATCTCATTGTAAGATGGTAAAATCTATAGTATTGCATTGGGATATTTTGACATGTTTCTGCTTTCATGAATATCGTGGCACTCTGACAAAGCCAGAGGTCTGCAGTTTAATAATTGCAATCCCTTATATTTTGTCTAGTGCATATGTGGGGGGAACCATGCTTTTAAGATTCAGGGCTCGCTAATGGTGTGAGCTACTAGAAGGGTATAATCATAGGTATTTCTACCTATCTTCATGTAGATTAATGTGTGGTATTCAGTAGTGTGTGCATAATTAATTATGTTATATTAAGTGCCACATATATAGTGCCTAATCACCAACAGTCTCTTAGCGCTTATGTGAAAGTTACAACCTAACAGAGCTTATCTTGCTCAAAGGCCTGCGTGAACAAAAAACTTTTCAATTTCTTCCTCAATGGAAGGAGAGTGGCTTTGCTAGGCAAACCTTCTGATAGTTTATTCTACAATTGGAGAATCAAAACTGAGAAAGCCCATCCGCCCATAGTCAGGTTATCAAACTGTGGCCAGATCAACAAGCTTGCCTAGAATAACCTAAGGCATTGTCCCGGGACATATCTCTTTAGACGGTCCCAAATATATACTGGTGCCGTCCCATACATGGCTTTATGTGCAATAAAGCCCTGAGCTACATGTTTAAAATCAAAGCAGGCACAGCTCCTCAGTACCTACAATCTCTAGTCAGCCCTTACGTACCTACCCACTGCCTTCGTCCCTCCACTCAAGGGAATTTCTATGTACCCAGAATCAAACTAGCTCAGATGGGAGGCTGATCGTTCGCCTACCTAGGTCCCTCACTAAGGAACTCACTCCCTTTAACTATACAAAATTAAACGGTTTATGCCCTTTTCCGTAAATCTTTAAAAACCTGGCTTTTTAACCAGTAATCCCACAAAGCTGCAACACACTCTTTTGGCCCGCTCCGGTGCTGGGAAACCCTTTTTGAGTAGCTGCTGCGCCTTATAAATTTAATAAATAAATAAATACATAGGCCCTTGAACCTAATCCTCTGCTTAATTGGAAGTCAATGCAGTTATTACAGCAATGGTGTAGTTTGTCACCGCCTTGGAAGCTTGAAAATTAATCTTGCCATGTCATTCATTACTACTTGGAGCTTCCCCAGGAACTTGTCCGGGAGCCCAATATATAGCGTATTTCCATAGTCCAAACGTGACACAATCAGTGCAGTTCGCATTGTTGAGAGAGATATGAGAGGTACCAATTTCTGAAGTTGCCTCAGAAGGCCCACACAGTTTCCTACCACTGTCATCACCTGCCTCGTCAGTGCCAGCCTATTGTTCAACTTAATACCCAGACTCTTCACAGCAGGCACCGGTGTTGGTGTGGCACCTAGCTCATGTGGCCAGAAGAGGTTAGTCCAGGGGTTGCCACCCGTGGTGATTGCTAGACCCTCGGTCTTATCTGTGTTCACTTTAAGCGAGTTGCCAGTCATCCAGTTCATTTTAAAACCTAAGGATGTTCTGTACGCTTGACTGTACGTGCTTGGAATTATCGATCCAAAGAATCAGTTGAGTATCACCCTCATAATCAAACATTTGACAGTGCATTTGTGCTAGAGCTTCCACCAATGACTGAAGGTAGATATTAAAAAGCACTGTGGACAGGGCAGAGCCCTGAGGAACTCCACAGCCACCCAACTGGACCTTTTGTGACCAATCCGTTAAAAAAAGGAGATCCAATGAAAAGCCAAGTCTGTGATTCCCTGCTTCTGAATATGGTTCAACAGTGTTAGATGGTCTACCATATCAAACTCGGCTGAGAGATACAGTAAAATCAGTGCTAACCTGAGCTCATCAAGTACCAAGAGCATCACAAATTCTGTACTATGATGCACCCTAAAGCCTGCTTGTCGTGCATGAAGCCATTGATGTTTTTCGATATATACAGAAAGGGTAATGAGCATGTGTTGTTCCACGGTCTTCGCTATAAAGGGTTGCCTAGATATTGGCCGATATTTCTTCAAATCTTTCCGATCTGCCCCAGCTTTTTTCAATAATGGAGTTGCCATGGCTTCCTGGAAGTTAAGTGGAACTTTCCTGGTTACCAGAGAGAGATTTAAGAGAGAGAGCAGTTCCACCCTCATCACAGGAAATGCCATTTTAAATACCTTAGCTGGGCAGGGATCTTCTGGTGATCCTGATTTAACTCTGGCCACAAGGCAAGATAAGGCATTACAATCCAATGGTGGAAACACTGAGAGCCTCTCACCCTGGAAGTCAAGCACCTCTTCCACTATCAAAGGACATAGGCAGATTCAGGAGTTACTTATTTCCATTCAGATATCACTAACTTTCTTTAGGAAAAAGTTTTGTATCTTATTACAATCCTGCAGGTCAACAATCGCCTTTACCTTTTATAACTAAAAAAGCACCAATTGGACCTAATTAATTGAGTGTTGTTTGTTGTTGTGTTGTTTGTTGTGTGATTGGGGACCACAGTACTGCCCCATATCACCTCCCCTGAGTAGGACTTGGACTGCTCTGCCTTACCACCCTGAGACAGTCATGTGCTACAATGAGGTAGACGGAAGATTGCAGGCATATTACTTGTGAAGGACCACATCCTTTGCAACTAATAACCCACTTTCTTACAGCATCCTTACCACGTTTCCATATGTCTGGATTCTAAGGTGCATAGTTATGAAACTGTGGTGCAGCACAGCAGGTGAGCTGGCCCATAGGCCCTTTCCCCCTGTGCTGGCACACTTTAGGCAACATAGCAACAACACAGGCACCCTTGCACTATGGTGTAAGGGTGCCTGTGTTGGAGTCAGGATTGTTCTTGTGCAGGAAGGGAGAACTTCTTGCATAAAAACAATCCTGGTAGGCAAATTCCTCTATATATCAAGAATTAACAGGGGGGGCGTAAAAGGGCTTTACGGGAAAGGTCCAGCTAAGCATGCCCTTAAAGTGTACAAGAAAAATGACAAAGCTGTTCCTGAAAGTGGGTGAGATAGACAATGTTGTGTTCACGGGCAATTGAAATTTGGATATTGAAGCCCTCACACAACCTGTAGGGTGTCGTGAATCACGTACCCCTTAGGATGTATCGCGTCATCATCGGGCTGCTCCTGCGTCGAGTCGGCTGGTGCAATACCCGACGGGCTCTTGTTTAAGGAGCACTCTTGTGGAGATCTTTTTATCCAATGCTGCCGGTGGGTGAATGGGTGGGTGGGGCTCTTTGGTGATGTAGATGAAAGGTAATAATTGCTAAAAATAGGGGTCGGAGTGCTTACTCAACCAATTTATTAGGAAGCCTCCTCCCCTAATTAAAAACTGTGAGGTTGAGTGTTAGTAACTAAGGGTAATAGACTTGGTTATATACACTGCCTCATTAGGGTCGACATGTTTCTCGCTCTGATAGAGAAATACTCTGGCGATTCCTCAGGACCAAAAGTTGTTTTCTATCTACATATCAAGCCTATCTATGTATCCTAGATAACAGTGAGCATTCTTAATCATAGTTGTAATTTTACCTGAAGCTCGATCTACCTGTAGAGGAAGAGGAAGGCCACGATGGTTATAGAATGCATAAAACAATCACTGTATATTTATATGGTGTATCTCGTGAACAACTGAGTGCAGCTATGGTGATGGTGCACTCTATATGTGGTGGGAAATAAAATGAATATATACATAGTGAACCTGAGCCCTGTGAAGTGACCACTCCTACAAGTGATAAAAGTGGATTTCATGAGTGGACTTACCCTAAGAAATCCATAGGATAGTACACTGCAGTTCCTGGTAGATAACGCAAGGAGTTCCTCGCGTTCTGTAATTATATAGGGAGAGAACTAGAGGATCGGAAATTGTTAAAAACACAATACTCCAGGGTTATGTTAACCCCTTCTCTTATTTGTAAAGTCAAACAATTGTGCAATCATTTTGTCAAGTGGAGAGAACATCGGAAGGTAAGGGTTAAATACAGAATTCCCAGGTCCAGAAATGGTGTAGTCCCTAGTTTCTTTCTTTCAAACAACATATTGCGTGTTCAGCAGACACAAATTAAAAAATGTAAAATCATTTTTTTTTTAAATTGTTAGTGTCAAAACAGCACGTGAATGCTGTGGTTCGTTTATCAGATTCCCAAATGAGCAGAACCCCATTTTCCCCTTTCAATCTGGTGATGTTAGTTCGTGTTAACTCCAGGTTTTAGTTTGTTAAAAATAGACTCTTTGCACTTCTAATGTTATTTAAAAGTACACCCCGAGTATGAAGGTCTTATATGAATCATGTGCATAGTGAAGACTCGATAAACTAGGCATTGTGGAACAATAGCTGAAACTGCTCCATAGACTATGTTATAAAAGTGCCCTTCTTCTCGTGAGAGTTCCTATACTGGTAACCTTTGTCCAAGTAAAACCCCCAACTACGGGCGTATTCTCAGTTAGAAAAACCAACGAGCCAAAAAGTAAAATATCTATGTAATTACTGACACGCCGAGTCCGTGTCTCCAATACACCTACCCTACTCTACCAGGACTGGGTGGCAACGTGTCGAGTCTCGTGTGGGAATATAAAGAAAGCGTTTGCTAGACTCGAATACGGAAGTGGGGGTGGTGATAGCGCTCGTACGTAGCGAGTTCTACTGGCGGTTAGATTCAGTCGCCATCTTGGGTGAGGAGCCATCTCCCGTGTTGGAATGTATCGTGTGAATACATCTGTAATTCTTTGGCCGATGTAGTCGTCTGTATGCTTTATTTAGGATAAAAAGTAAACCACCGAGGATATATTATCACTCAGGGCAAATTTATTGGTTTGTGGAACAGTGCACCCTAATACCCCGTCTAAGCGACAACGTGTCCATGAGCTTAAAGTAAGTAAGGATGTATTTGAAGCTCAAACTGGTGCGAGATATAGTCACCAACGGGGAGGGTTTATCTTTATTTGATACTTTGAAGTGTGTGTATAAGCATAAACAGTCAGGGCCAAGATCACTCGAGAATAGTATAATCAGTGAGCCAGTGTATTTTACTCTTTCTCAAGGTTGTTTAATAAAGAATCGACGCTGGGGTATTGTACCAGAGATAAAGCAACCCTTGTTCCAATCAGGCTTATTTAACGACATAGGAAAGGGGTCTTAATCGAATAATGGCTTATCACAAAGGTGGTCTTACTCAGGGAGGTTTGATGGAGGCCCAAGGGATGGCGTCATTTAATCCTGTTACATGAGTGCCCAATTTGTACACCCACCTCTGTTCTTTAGCAAGCAAGGCTTCTTTGGTGATGTTGGAAAATGATTCCAAAATTAGCCAGCTGAACGATTCTGGGGGATGTCCCTTTTCTAGAAAGTGTGTACACATTCTTGTGTTGATTTTTCAGCAACGGAAATTACTACGGTGTTCAGTCATGCGTGTTTTCACTGAGCGAGTTGTCATGCCAATGTATTGTAATTTGCAAGGGCATGTAATCAAATACACGCAATTGGCTGTATTGCAGTTTGTGTGGCGGCGTAGCTCCCATTTAAAGTTGTTACTAAATAGGATAAACTTGTGGACTGCAGTAAGAGGGCATACTGTGCAGGAGCCACAGGGGTAATGCCCGATCACCGGTGGCAGATTCCATAGTTGTTTTTGGATTGGTTGCTCCTGTAGGCGTGGACGGGTGTGAATCAAAGTGTCCTTCAAGTTTTTTGTACGTTTGAATGCAAATCTTGGGACTTCAAGATTCATTGTGCCTGTGTTCAAGATATTCCAATGTTTCTTTATTATCTTGGTGATCTGATTCGATACTGGGGTAAATGAAGTAACACAAGTCAGGGTCTCTGTTGGAGATAGTATTTTAGGTTCCAACAATGCTTCTCGATGATTATTGCGAGCTCTCTTATTGGCTAGGGCTATCTGTTGGGCCGGATAATCACGTGCCCTAAGGTTGCTAGCCAATTTGTTTGCTTCTACCCTGTAATCTGATAAGTTGCTGCAATTGCGTCTCACCCTAAGGAATTGTCATATAGGTAAGTTGTCCCTCAGGCTGCGGGGGTGATGACTTGTGTAGAGTAACAGACTGTTGCGGTCTGTTGGTTTTTTGTACAGCGTGGTTGATAGTGTACCTCTGTGCAGGTGGATGTTCAGATCTAGAAAAGGGATATTGTTTTCAGACACTGAATGGGAAAATTTAAGGTGTGGGTCAAGGGTGTTGATCCAATTACAAAACTCAATGCATGTCGACATTTCTCCTTTCCATAGAATTAGGATGTCGTCAATAAACCTCTTCCAAAGGTATATGTCTGCATTAAATGGATTTGAGTCATGGAAAATTTGACGAGTCTCAAAATCAGACATGTACAGACACGCCAGACTAGGCGCAACTGTACTCCCCATACAAGTTCCTTGTGTTTGTTGATAAATCTGGCCTTTGAATTCAAAGAAATTCTCTGTTAGGGTTAAAGTGTTACACTCCATGACAAAGCTAATTGGAGTGTTATGTTCCCAAATTTCATGATTAAGGACATCTTCTACCACATTAAGCGTTGCCCTCTGGGGTATATTGGTGTATAAGGCCTGTACATCTAGAGTCACTAAATATGTGATCTCGTCCGTAGGGGGCAGTTCAATCAGGAGTCTTAGCAAATATGAGGTGTCTTGTATGTAGGATGCAGTCTTTTTAACAAGTGGTTGAAGGAAATAGTCACAGAATTGAGACAGGGGTTCCAGAACAGAATCAATGCCTGATACAATTGGCCTACCAGGAACAGGTGAAATACCCTTGTGAATTTTTGGTAGGGTATAAAAGTAGGGAGTGCGTGGATTCTTTTTAACCAAAAATGAGGCTTCTTTTTTGCTTATCCAGCCTTGACTCTCAGCCGAGAAGACTAAGGCTGTGATGGTAGTAAGCAATCATTGGGTCCGATTGGTAGGGACAGGAGTGTAGTAGGTTCTGTCACACAGTTGTCGTCTGCATTCCAATTCATAGTCTACTGTGTCCATTATTACTGTAGCCCCACCTTTATCGGCTTGTTTTATAGTGATTGATGTATCATTAGACAAGTTCTTGATAGCCTCGATTTCGACCTTAGACATGTTGTTATATTGTCTAGGCCTAGTCATGTAGGCTAGATCTTTTAGCACAGCTTGTTCAAAAGTCATGACTTCTGGTGGGATCATAGATGTATTGGGGGTAAAAGAGGACTTAGTGTGCAAACCACTGTCTGTCCGTTGCACTGTTTCCTTTTCTTGAAAGAAAGATTTCAATCTGATTTTCCGAAAAAATTGTTGGATTTCCCATTGTTGTTTGAACTGATCAATCTTGAGTGTTGGTACAAAGCCCAACCCTCTCTGAAGTACTTTATGTTCTACATCAGTAAGGTTTTTCTGGGAAAGATTAACTACTAGGTCTTCTTCCTGTTGTTGGTATGACTCCGAGTTTCCATTGTTCTCGGAGTATCCTCCCACTGGATTCTGGTTCCTTGTGGGGTTGGTTGATTGTTTCTTCTTCTTTGCCCGCACCCTCTGCCCCAGCCTCTGCCTAAAAAAGGCTGGTTGTATACCAGTCCTAGTAGAGTGGGGTAGGTGTATTGGAGACACGAACTCGGCGTGTCAGTAAGTACATAGATATTTTACTTTTTGGCTCGTTGGTTTTTCTAACTGAGAATACGCCCGTAGTTGGGGGTTTTACTTGGACTAAGGTTACCAGTATAGGAACTCTCACGAGAAGAAGGGCACTTTTATAACATAGTCTATGGAGCAGTTTCAGCTATTGTTCCACAATGCCTAGTTTATCGAGTCTTCACTATGCACATGATTCATATAAGACCTTCATACTCGGGGTGTACTTTTAAATAACATTAGAAGAGCAAAGAGTCTATTTTTAACAAACTAACACCTGGAGTTAACACGAATTAACATCACCAGATTGAAAGGCGACAATGGGGTTCTGCTCATTTGGGAATCTGATAAACGAACCACAGCATTCACGTGCTGTTTTGACACTAACAATTTAAAAAAAAAATTTTTTGATTTTTTAATTTGTGTCTGCTGAACACGCAATATGTTGTTTGAAAGAAAGAAACTAGGGACTACACCATTTCTGAACCTGGGAATTCTGTATTTAACCCTTACCTTCCGATGTTCTCTCCACTTGACAACATGATTGCACAATTGTTTGACTTTACAAATAAGAGAAGGGGTTAACATAACCCTGGAGTATTGTGTTTTTAACAATTTCCGATCCTCTAGTTCTCTCCCTATATAATTACAGAACGCGAGGAACTCCTTGCGTTATCTACCAGGAACTGCAGTGTACTATCCTATGGATTTCTTAGGGTAAGTCCACTCATGAATTCCACTGTTATCACTTGTAGGAGTGGTCTCTTCACAGGGCTCAGGTTCACTATGTATATATTCATTTTATTTCCCACCACATATAGAGTGCACCATCACCATAGCTGCACTCAGTTGTTCACGAGATACACCATATAAATATACAGTGATTGTTTTACGCATTCTATAACCATCGTGGCCTTCCTCTCCCTCTACAGGTAGACCGAGCTGCAGGTAAAATTACAACTATGATTAACAATGCTCACTGTTATCTAGGATACATAGATAGGCTTGATATGTAGATAGAAAACAACTTTTGGTCCTGAGGAATCGCCAGAGTATTTCTCTATCAGAGCGAGAAACATGTCGACCCTAATGAGGCAGTGTATATAACCAAGTCTATTACCCTTAGTTACTAACACTCAAACTCACAGTTTTTAATTAGGGGAGGAGGCTTCCTAATAAATTGGTTGAGTAAGCACTCCGA
Organism: Triturus cristatus; assembly: GCF_964204655.1. Lineage (NCBI taxonomy): Eukaryota > Metazoa > Chordata > Amphibia > Caudata > Salamandridae > Triturus > Triturus cristatus. The sequence continues at coordinate 770,591,595 of NC_140585.1, forward strand.
CCCCTATTTTTAGCAATTATTACCTTTCATCTACATCACCAAAGAGCCCCACACACCCATTCACCCACCGGCAGCATTGGATTAAAAGATCTCCACAAGAGTGCTCCTTAAACAAGAGCCCGTCGGGTATTGCACCATCCGACTCGACGCAGGAGCAGCCCGATGATGACGCGATACATCCTAAGTGGTACATGATTCACGACACCCTACAGGTTGTGTGAGGGCTTCAATATCCAAATTTCAATTGCCCGTGAACACAACATTGTCTATCTCACCCACTTTCAGGAACAGCTTTGTCATTTTTCTTGTACAGGCAAATTCCTCTAGCCATGTGTGCTGCAGAATGCAGCACACATAGAAAGAGGAATTACCAAAAAGAAATAAAGGAATTTTCCCTCAATATGCAATTCCCAGGTTTCCAAGTTCTTGTAAATCTGGAAATGTGTCAAAATCAATGGGAGTTGCATGAGAACACCCACGGCAATGCCCATGCAACGCCTACCAAAGGGCAGAGTAGCACAACGTAGCAATTTGCACTGCGTTGTGCTACTCCAGATTTCTGAAGCCACTCAGAGCGACACAAAGAGGCTATGTGTGGCTTCAAAAATCTGTCTTTGAGGTTTGCATTGCACATATACCAAATTGCGTGGTGCAAACGTGATGCAGCACTCTTATGAACATGCCCCTTAGTATCTCTACTCTAACTTAACCCTGGGCATAGTTTGCATAGTAGCGCTACGCAAAGTGCACTTTGCACTACGCGAGATACGTGTAGCGCTAAGCGAACTGCATAGTGCGCTGTTCGGGATGATTGCACAGTGCCGGATGCTTGTCCGCACTGTGCAATCATAGAAAACGGCATCTCGCACAGTGCAAGTTGTCGTTTTCTGCCGCTTGAGTAGATTTTTACTCGAGCGGCAGCTTTCTCAACGCGGACTGGTAGTTTCTCATCGCGAGCGGTTACGAGCATACGTGACCACTCGCAATGAGAAACCTGACCTTCCCGCGTTGAGAATCTCACCGGGAGGTTTATTTTCCACGCTCGCGATCGCCAACTTGATGTTGCTGATCGCGAACGAGGAAAAGGTCTCGCCGGGATGTAATTTTGCTCGCTCATGGTCGCGAACTTGACATTGAGGACCGCGAGCGAGCAAAAAATGACAACTACGCTATGCTCTGCGTTTTTGCACTGTGCTATGTGCAATTCGCGTAGCGCAAAGTAGCACAAACTACGCAAACTACGCGAGCGTAGCGTAGTTGGCCGCCCAGGGTTACTCTAACTGTTGTGTCTTAGGTATCCTACTAATGAGTAGTGTGTCCAGCCTAAATAATGGCGCCACTGGCGCTGGTAGACAAGCAAACCTATAGCTATATTCCTTTGGTTTTCTAAAATTGTGTGTTGCAATTCTCAGACGTGAAAGCACCTGTGATGAGAAATCATCGGACTAAACATGTCAACTGCGTAGGTAAATTAGGCACATTTACAGCTCAGCATATTGAGTTCTGTCTCCCTAGGAAACATAAATAAATTACCTTTCCATTTAAAGAAGAGAAGGCAGGTAGTTTAACAGAGACTTAGTTAAAAAAAACTTTATTTGAAAAAGTTTAAATATCCCTGGGGCACTTGCTGCATGCCACATTTGCACACCTTCGATTCACTTACGCAACCTTTCTTCCAGGTGCCTTCCATAAAAACATATGGTTGTAAAATCAAAATGAGATATTATTATATCTCGGAACTCAGTCCATGAGTAATAACAGTTACTCAGAAGAAACCGCCAGTGTAATGCTGAAAAAAGATTAGAGGCAGTTGATTAAATCTGGGGCAACTTGTCAACGGTGATGACAGAGATGAGTCGGACAAGTTATGAGCGCGTGTCATCTCTGTGAAAGGGGCTCTGCATAATATGAGGAGTAACTTGAATGAGACCGGATTATCTTTTGGTTAAACTCAGAGCCAATTTCGTTCTACAAATTCTAATCCAATCCCTGGGATGAATGTTTTGTTAGAATTAATGCGCAATGTCAATCTTTGTAAAGAAATATTGTTCACTTTCAGGCGTCTTGTCGCAGTATCTTCCTGTCCATTATTGTCTATAATTGTAATGAGTATAATCCGGAAGCTGCATAGTAAAGGTGGAGACTTTTATTAAAAATGCAAGGAACAACCGTTCAGGGCAAACGCTGCAACGTCAATTTACAGTAAGTGGCCCCCTACGTAATACACGATCTGAAAACAAAACTAGGGGGTAGATATACAAGCCCCTTCCGCCAAAGGTGCGTCACTTTTTGTGAGGCACCGGCGGCGCATTTCCCTGCCACATATTTACAAGGACAGGAAAAGCCACCCTGTGTGACTTTTCCTGTCCTTGTAAATACGGCCCCTTTACACCGGACACATTTCTACATTTAAGTGGAATCGTAAACCTGGAAATGCGTCACCCTAGGGGTGGCATAGCAAGGCTGTAATGAGGAGAAATGTTTTCATTTCGCCACGTTTTATTCCTCTTCCAATGCGAGCTGCATTCTACAGCATGCATTAAAAGAGGAAAACGCCTCTAGTGATGTTTTTGTGCAGGAAGGTGCACAAGAATGCGACATATTGTGAATATGTGGCATTCCTGTGCTTTGAAAGTGCCGCAGCTTGGCGCAGTCAAAGGGCTTGCGGTGCCGCTCTGTGGCACTTTCTTGTAAATCTGCCCCTAGGTATTTATTTGCATTTCTCATGCAATACAGATGACTGCATATATGTGGGTTCTAAAGTGGAGTTATTGATCCCTAGCCCTGCCATATAAATACAACACTATATAGCCTGTATACTTCCCTTTTCCTGAGATCAATCATTGTGTCGGTGTTATTAAGCTACTCATTTATGATTTTAAATTAAATTAAATATCGTATTTATTAAATCCTAAACAGTACTTGAAACAAATAGCAGTACAACGTATATTGAACCAAACGACCAACACAATCATGAAAAGAAGTGAGTTCAATATCAGTACTCTTTGTTAAGGAAGTAATACTTTAGATGTGTCTTAAAATAGCCACTGAGTACAAGGACATTAAACTAATAAAAACTGGTAGACGAACAAGAGACATGTAGAACAGAAAGAATTCCTAAAGCTCGGGGTAGGTTTACAAAACGTTTTTGTTTCTAACACATTTTTATATGTTTTAAAACCACCAAGCGAAGTGCAGTTAAAAATGCATTTCACTTACACACTGTATCCAGCTACAAACATGTCACAGCCCCAGACCATAGTATGCCACCCACCTCCCCCAAATCTTATCATGTTTCCGTGGAAAACCAAGGGCAGTGTAAAGAGACTTTTCAAGCTGAGCGCACCAGTCCAATCCCACCCTCCACTCAGCTAGGGCTAGGATAGTGGGGAAGGTCCACCGCCGAGTAAGGCAACATCCACAAACGTGCAGTCAGTCTGGGAGCCTCCCATCTCATCCACTCTCCCCAACAAAGCCACCCTAGAGGTCACGTCAAGATCCTGACCTAGGACCTCCCTCTGTCAATACATGAAAATTACTGGGCAGGCCCAAACAATTAGGTACAAATTTACCTAGGCCTCCGAGCAGTGGAAGCAGGCTGGGTGCAGAAGTCTGCCAGCCCAGTGCAAGTGTATCGGGGTGAGCTATATAGCCTGCAAATAATTCAGTTGAGTAAACCAAAGGTGAGTGGAAATACCAGCGTGCAAAGAGCAAACTGAGACTCCCTCCAATCAGCCTCATCAGATTCACCAACCCAACCCTCCCAAAGGATTTGGAGCTTGTCGAGGTCATGTGGAGCGTTCACAATGAGGGAGCGGTAGACCTGGGAGATTTCGCCCTTCCCAACACAACCCATCAACAACTTGGCCTCGAGGGACTAAAGTCTGGTATTTCAGTGCCTGGGGAAATGTTAGCCAGGAGTGAGTGGCGTTACTGTAGGTATTTATGGAATCGGGTCTCAAGAAGCTCATAGAAACCTTATAGTTCTCGGAAGGCAGAATGTGTTTCCCCCAAACATCTCCACAGACAGACGCTTATCATGGCCCATTTATGGAAGCCCTCAAAACCAGCTGTGTGGTGGAGCCAATGACCTCTCCACAAGGGGGTGATCCACATCAATGTAGCATTCCAGCTAACAAATCGTAACATTGAGCGCTAACAAAGGAAAATCACACATCTGATACCAGGTATTGTGTTGGGTATGGGAGTGCCATACAGCAGATCCAGAATACAGTCAAAGCATGAACAGCTAAGTTCTCACAGTATATTGGATCATACCACCAACTACTTAGCTAATCATTGACCATGACCAGTTGGGAGGTCAGGTAATAACAACGGAAATCCACCATTCGCAGCCCACCATCATAGGGTGACTGTTGCCCATTATGAAACACTATTCGGGAGCGACTGCCCGACCAGAGAAAATTGATCTAGGATCTCAACACTCCCATTGGGAGTGGTTGCTTTTACATCTGCAATGTCCTTATCAGTCACATGTAAATACTTGCATTATGTATAGCACTTGTGCACTATTCATTCACATTATCACTTACACTGCGCCATCACATTTTTAGGAGCACCTTGTTCTAAGATTCATTCAGAAAATTGAGTTATTGTTTGAAACAAGACATTTTCATTGGAAAATATCAATACATTTGTATATCACATTTTAAACCTTATTAGTGAAGGTTTTTTACACCTATTGCCGTGTAAGTCAAGGGTTACACTTCCCCATAGATACCACTTGGGCCTTTATTACTACCAGAGAAAGGTGCAGACGGAGGAATTAAGTGTGTGGAATAGGCTCGGGGGTATTGAAAATGGGAAATGATGAAAGATAAAGAGGAAGCGGGGGAGAATCATCATTTATTTTGAAAAGGGCAATATGGGCCATCACATATAAGGGAAACCACGGCCACTTCTGTATGTCACTTTTCATTTTGGACACCAGCAAGGTCAAATTGAGATGCCTTGTGAGATTAGGAAGCAAGGAGACATGAAACCCCAGGTACCTAAAGGAGAAACATTGCAATGGGATGTCAAATTGACAGAGATGGGTGCTGGCATCGCCTCCAATCGGGACCAACGGGGATTTGGAAGTGTTCGCCCATCAGTCCCCCCAAATGAGGTAGGGAGTTTGAGACAGCGGGCCCCAAAGAGGGGTTAGGGGTCAGCCAAGAACAAAAGAACATCATCCACATAGAGAGCGATCCTCTCTTCCGGCCTTGTGTCCCATGACCACCCGCTAACCTAGCCATCACAGTGGATGAGCTGCACCAGGAGCACAATCATCAGGGTAAACAATATTGGGGACAGCCCTGGCACATACCCCACCGGTTAGGGAAATGATCTGACAATGAGCCATTGCCCCAGACTTGAGCATGGGGCTGGAAATAGAGGGCCCGATAAGGTGTCTCATGTACTTCACCAAACCTGCACACTCAAGAACAGTCTCATGATATTACCAAATCCACTGTGCCGAATGCCTTCTCAAAATCCAGGAGAAGCAGAGCCATGGAATTATGGGATGCACCAAACCTGGAGAGTGCCACTAGGACCCTCTGCAATGTCTTGTGCTGCACCTGGGCCTAAAGCCACATTGATCACGGTGGATCAAGTATGGTAAGGCAGGTTGTAGCTGGTTGGCCAGGATTTTAGCATACAACTTGACTTCATTGTTAATTAATGAGATAGACCTATATGCTGAGCACTTCGCAGGAGGATGTCCCTGCTTGGGAAGGGCTACTATTGTGGCAACGGCCAATTTGGGGGGAATGTGCCCCTCTTGGCTACTTCAGTACTCCTTTTAGCAGAAAGGGAGCCAACTGTGTCTGGTACTGCCGGAAATACTCGACTGGGAAGCCATCGGGCCCAGGCATTATGCCGGCTGGAAAATTGGAGAGGGCAGAGGCAATTTCTACCTCAGTGATAAGTTTGTCCAACTCACGGGCAAGGGACGAAGGGATAGTACTGAGCAGACTGTCACACAACAGTGGGTGTTCAATCTCATGAGGGGGATGTGGTTGTTGAGCATAAAGGTCCCGATAAAAAAGTAGGCAAAAGTATAAAGAATGTCAGGGGTCTGAGACAAGTGCCGGTCAGCCACATCTGTGAGCTGAGGGATGATGCAAGCGATGGCGTTGTGGGTGGCGTGCAAATAAAGGAGCTTGCCAGATTTATTGCTGTACTCATATATGTTACATGTGCTTGCCTGCCAGCATTTACAGGCATCATCATGGGCAATGCATCATAGTTAGCCCCTGGCTGCTGAAAGCAGCTGAGAGTGGATGAGGGCATGCCAGTCATGTGTTAGACGTTCCAGATCCTAAACGTGGGTCTCCAGGGCCATGATTTGCATTGCACCACTCTCTGCCATTTGCCCCTGCACATAAGCCACTTTGCTACACCACGCATCATACCTTTACCGAACTCCCAGATGGTGGCAGCTGACTCAACAGATCCCTGGTTGGTCTCAAAGTACCCCTGTATCTCGGGTGCAATGAAAACATTTTTGACTGGCCCTATAACACATCTTTGGTGGTAAGCAAGGCAGTACTTGGTCCAAACACCTTTTACCATCTTTTCATGAAAGCAAATTTGTGGAGATTATAATGCTTGATGAGAATATTTGTGCACAGGTGTTGTCTGATGCCCTGCTCTATTTTCTTTGTCGTTATTTTGCTTTGGGTTGTTATTGTGTTGTGTTCTGTTGTACTCTGCAATTACTTCAGAGATGTCAACAGGTGCTGCTACATTTCCAGTCTAAAGCACCACATTCCTTTAACCCCTTCCATACTGAGAATGGTCTTGAGCCATCGTTAGCAATGGTGGGTGTGGTGCCGAGGATGGCTCTAGGCCATCCTGGCACCGACCTATGTTAGTAGCTCTGGAACACATCCCAGAGGTCCCCCTGAACATGCCTCCATTGGAGGTGGTGGTGGAAGCACTTCCGTTGCTCCCCCGATCCTTCTCTGCGACCTGATGGCGTCAGCACGCTCACAGTGCACCAAAATCAACAAATACTGCTGAGGATGTGCTGGACTGCTGAATAAGAGGGGAATGGACAATCATCACTGCCACTCTTGGGCTAACAAACCATATAATATTGGAAGAGATGAGTGCAGAAGCCATTTTCTAATAATATTTCTTATTACAAACACATTAAATATGTCTTAAGAGCTATTATGGCGACAAATATTGAAAGAAACTCATGAAATATATGTCCAAGGCTAGTCGTTATTTTTTTTCTATAGCATATTTTTTGCATCTGCCATTTTTAACAAACAATCATCAGTATACAAGAATCAACATTTTATCAAAAAACAAAAAAAAGTTTTTTACAAAATTATGGTCCCTCTTAGCCTTTCCCTGAAATATGTGTGCATCTAACCACATATATTTTGTTGGTTCCATTCTTCCACCATATTCGTTTGAAATCCAACCACATATTACCATTTAGGGACCATAATCTTTTTTAAGACTTTCTAATTTAGTCCCCCAACTCACGATAATTACTTCCTCATTTCCATCTGTGGATTGCTGCTTCTCCCAGAGGGGTAATGGTCAATGTATTGCCGCCTCATCAGGACCCGAGAAATAGGGGATGACAAATTAGTTCTCTTGTTTTGCTAAAAACCATCGATGATCCAGTTTATCGTACATTGTCATCAGACATTGCCTCCAGGGACTGGCTACACCCGTAGCACAGCTACTTGTCCTGTCTTTAAAATAATCCGTCACACCAGAGTATACAGCTGTGTGTCTTTGATGATGGAAACAACTGGAGTAACAAATGCCACCGGAGTTCAGGGGGAAAACCCTTTCCCAAATGCCAACACTCTCATCTAAACTTGGATCAATTTGCTTCCAGCACACCAGAGGAAAAAAGTGAGTCTTTCTCCAGGGGGGTGATTTGCAGGAGTACACACATTGAGGGAAAATAAAGATTTTTTTCCTTTCTCCCGTGACTATTTGTAGTGGATTCTTGCTCCACGATCGTGGGTGGGGCAGTGATCATGGAGCAGGAATCTCACCCAGCAGACTGCCAGGGATTTGTTTTTTGTTAGGGAATCAGCCTCTTGGGCAAGGGTCCCTCCCCTTGGGTATTATTACATTTCAATGATTCTGCACCCTCTTGGGGCTACATTAGCTTTTTTTGGCGATCTGTCCCCAGGGGTGACCAAACCCCACTAGACACCACGGATAATGTTTATGATAAAAATTGAGGGGAGTGACTCATTGGGCATAATATTTTAGGGCAATCTGCTCTCTCGAGAGGGGTGGAAGTCCACTAGACACCAAGGATTGTGTTTGGAAGTGGAGCGACTCCTTGGAGGATAATTGTTTTTTTATTTCCCCCCGGAAGGAGATCGGCTGTTTTTAGGCTGATCTGTCCTCTGGCAGGGAGCTTTTGGTTTTTAATCAGGATAGTGACCACAGTCATTAAAATAGTTTTGGGTGGATCACTAACTTCTGTTTTATATATATCACACATTACACATCTACACATCTACACTTGTGAGGGCCCTTACACGCACCACACCCAATGGCTAAGAAAAAAGATATCCGCCAAGAAGGCCCCATCACGGGCACCAATCGGGTATTGCAGCGCCGACCCGATAAGGAGCAGACCCAGTGATGAAGCAAGACATCTAGCTGGCTGGGTGTGTGAGGGTCTTTTTCTGAAAGGAGAAAAGATTTTCTCCGACCTTCATTAGCACTGATATGCTTTCTTTAAACACATAGACCTGTAGGACACTTTAGGAACAGCATACCTTTTCTTTTTGTAGTGCACAAAGACCACAGGGCCACACCTCCATCCTCCACACACCAGGCCCCCCCTGAAGGGACATGCCATGTGCCCTTCATGTGCTCCCCCATGCACAACAACAAGCCAGGTAAACCCACACCCTGCACCACACACCAAACAACTAGGGAGACAGCCACAGCAGGAGTGGCTGCAGAGGAACACACAGCACAGAAGCACAGGCCCAGGGCAACCCACACACCACAACAACAACACACACATGGCAAGAAAACTGAGTCCTAGCACAAAATGAACACACACACACAGATAATGAACAATCACTCCACTGGACACACAGCCTGCCAAGTCACACAGACACACCCCACACTGATACACAGCCACATACACAGACCACATGCCTGCAGCAATGGAGTACAACATATAGGAAAGCTAAAGTGAGGTGCACACAAATGGAAGGCCAAGGAGCTAACTACCAAGCATGTATACATCACATGCAAGACAAGAAACATATAACAACACACTCAGCCCATCAAATCACACATGACTGGCACAGTGAGTGAAGTCAAACCACAGTCACCTCAGTGCAACAACTCAGTGAGACAGCAAGGCAACCCATGTATAGGCACAGGGATGAAAGGAAGGCCCTGAAGTCAAACAGTGAACAGCCACACATATGTATACAACTACTTGACAGGAGTATGTCAGCAGCACAACACACAGGGCCCATTGACACACTCCAAGGCTGTCAAACACAAGTAGGAATCTTCACACATACCCCCATCACACCTGCAGCACACAACACCAGTGTCAGTCACACAGAAGGGTGTCAATAATGTCCAGTCATTACGCAGACAAACAATCACACTCCCTGGGGGGTATCCACAAACATCACACACACACACAGGGATACCAGAACCAATGTCTGCATCAAAACAACAGACACTCACATAACTCAACAAAACACACAGAGAACCACAACAAGACCAGACATGACCTGTGCAGCCAAACTGTGAAAGTCAATGTGAGCACAGACAGAAGAGGAGTGCACAACCTCATCAGTCAGGAACAATGCACAGACAACATACCACAACTCAGACAAGACGTGCACCATCACAAAACAATCATGGACACAAACTGGGAGAAATGGGCCTACAATGACAAACAGACAGACATACCACTCCACCCACCAAGTCAACATGATGTCACAGTGTACCACATGCCTGCACATACACACAAATGACAAGAGACAGCTCAAATATGAGAAGAGAAAACACCAAGGATGCACCTAACACAAGCACAGGAACTAGAATAGACCTAAGTTCATGTGACAGACACACAAGTAAGGCACACCACACTGGCTACACACATTTGAATGAAACACACCACAGCAACAAAATACACACACTGACATGCAAATAGAACACCACACACAGAGCATATGTCAGCTGCAAGAGACAACACAGCCCAAACACTGCACACAGACACATCAAACACACAACAGATCCACATGCCAATAAATCACATTGCAAACACAGCAGGACATCAGGGGATGCACACCAGGCAAGGACAAGGCAACATACACCCACAGCAATGCATGCACACCAGGCTGTGTGTGCACACAAAATATACCAGCCCCACACAGATATGAGTGACACAACTTGAACACCCACAACAACAATCCAAACAGCACACTCACAACATCACACTCAGGAAGGGAAGCAGTACCTCAGCAAACACACATACACCTAACCCAACACCCACAGATGCACAAGTCTGGGACACCGAAGTGGAAACAACATAACCAGAGGACTGTGTAGCACAAACAGTTGAACTGCATATGAGCAACCATGACTGCTAAACAGTACAAGAAAATCCCATATAACCAATTGGGAAAATGTCCTGAGGGGCACATTGCTCCTGTGCAAAGATCTGAACTGCAAAGAACAGATGAAGTGATGTGGAGGCACACACCCAGCAACCCAAAGGGACAGCTGACATGAAAGTGAAGTGGTGTGTACATCAGTAGTGGACATGGCAGGAGTGTACCATACACAAATAGATGGAGTGCAGACTCACAATGGGTAGGCATCTGAAGCACAGATAGGGGATGGTATGATATCACACATCACATGCCATATTGAAAGCAATAAATCCCCATGTGACAGCAATGCATGAGAAAACACACCCACAATGTCGGTCTGGCTGAGCAGGTATGCACAGTCACCACAAACTGCATCAAGACACATGGATGATCAACAAAACACAACACTGACTTGCCAGTCACATACTCTGCATACTCACAATTGACAAAAACAACAAGTAAGAGTCAGCCAGAAATGCAAGGACACACCAACACATTGCACAGTGCACAACATACAACTCACACATGTGCACACAATCACAATCACAGGGCTGAACAATCACACAAACAGGCACTCTACTCCTGGTTGACACATGTGTCTAGTTGACATTGCAGGGGCACACACACATCAACACTCTCGACAAATTCACCCCCTGCACACTGCACACTTCTTGACCACCAAAGTGCACACATTGAAAGCAACCCATGTGACTAGGATGACTGACCATCACAAGATGACTATACACCTACACTGCTGGGGACACATAAAGTAAGATCACACATACATGATAACCCTGGCCAGCCTGCCTGCAATCCTGTGGATTGAATCCCACTCCGTGCTGGCAGTGCCTCTAAACCTGACATGTGTACAATAGAGCTAACATGAACAAAGAATGAGAATGACAACAGTATTTCATCTAAAACCACCATCATTGCACCCACAAGCATCAGAGTCAGGAAGAACTGAAGGCCCTGGCACCCCTGTAAAAACTAGAAATAGTGAGACAAGCCATTGGCAATGTTGAAGTGCCATACAGAGCATGTGGCACAGTAAACCATACACACACAGAAAAAAAATTAATCCGTAAGGACACTGACAAAACAGACAACAGGTGTAACTGTCTTTATTCACATATTGCACAGATAGGCACCAATATTAGACAAGAGCAAGGCCAGTGGCCAGCACAAAGTGCAGAGCAGTTACATGAGAAGCTGCATAGGCAAGGTGCAAACAGCAGTGAACAACAAGGCCAGTGGCCATTCCAATGTGCAGAGTGAGTCCATGAGAAGCTGCACAGGCAAGGGGCAAACAGCAGTAAACAACAAGGCCAGTGGCCAGCCCAATGTGCAGAGTGAGTCCATAAGAAGCTGCACAGGCAAGGGGCAAACAGCAGTGAACAACAAGGCCAGTGGCCAGTCCAATGTGCAGAGTGGGTCCATGAGAAGCTGCACAGGCAAGGGGCAAACAGCAGTGAACAACAAGGCCAGTGGCCAGTCCAATGTGCAGAGTGAGTCCATGAGAAGCTGCGCAGGCAAGGGGCAAACAGCAGTGAACAACAAGGCCAGTGGCCTGCCCAAAGTGCAGAGTATTTACATTAGATCCTGTGCAGGCAAGTGGCAAACAGCAGTGAACAACAAGGCCAGTGGCCAGCACAAAGTGCAGAGTAAGTCCATGAGAAGCTGCACAGGCAAGGGGCAAACAGCAGTGAACAACAAGGCCAGTGGCCAGTCCAATGTGCAGAGTGAGTCCATGAGAAGCTGCACAAGGAATGTCTGTGACTGTACCCTGCCTTGGTCAGCAACACAGTCAGGGGGTAACAATGGGCAGTGGAGGCACCACTGTGGGAAAGACAGGTGTGTGAGGGGGACAACCACTCAGACTTGCCTGTCAGTTGGACAGGGAGCTGGCTGTCCGTCGGGACAGTTGGAGGACTTGACCGGGGAGAGAGAGGCCCAGCTGAGGTAGAGGCATCAGTGGCTTGGGAAGACGGAGGGCTGCTTGGACCAGGTGGTGTAGTGGCACATGGAGGTGAAGTCATGCTGCCCCGAGACACAGTGTGGGTGGGAGATTGTGGAGGGGTGCCTTTCCACTTCTTGGGGATTCTAAATGTCTTCCCTGTCTTGGGATTAGTGGCAAGTGGTGCAGACACAACAGGCACACTCACCACCAAAGCTGCATCAGGTGCAGCCGGTGGCCCACCCTCTGGGGACATGCCGGATCCAGCTGTTCGCTTGGCCTGGCCTTGCCTTTGTACCTCCATCCCCTGTTTACCAGGTGTTCCCCCTACAGTGCCCTCCTTTCCCTGCTTCACTGGGCTTTGGATGGGAGTTGAGGTTATGGGTGAATATGCCTTGGAGCTCTTCTTATGTGTACTCTTAGCAGGCACCACCTTCTCAGTGGGCACGGAAACTGTCTGCTTGTCTTTGCGAGACTTTTTTGGGACAGGCTGGGGATGCCTCTGAGGCATGTGACCCTGAGGCCTGCTTCTTGGCTTTGGGGCCCTTGGTGTCGCCTGATGGGCTTTTATCTCTGCGCTCTGGGGTGGCTTTAGTTTTCTGTGGGGATGGTGTCTGTGCCCTGGATCGCTTGGGCTGCTGCTGCTGTGTGCTGCGTGTGCTGTATCTTGACCTTGAGGTCTTTTGTGTGTGCTCACTATCATCAGATGTGGCCACTGTCAGGGGGGGTGGACAAAGGGACTGGAGTTGGACTCCGAAATTGTGCCAGTTGAAGGGCTGCCGTCACTGCGGAGGACAAAGACTGGACAGTCCGGTGTAGCCCACCCACGTCTGAATGTATGCCCTCCATGAAAGCAATCACCTGTGCCAACTTATTGTCTTGGTCTATGAAGGCATTGAGGAGAGCTGTCTGGCCCACACCTAGCTGGTGCAAAAGGTCCACAGACTCAGCACTGATGGCAGCAGGGGGGACAGGGGCATCGGTGCCTGGGGTGAAGGACACTCTTCCCTTCTTACTGGTGCGAACACAGGCAGCACCTGTGGAAGTAGCTAGAAAGATGGGCACCGTACTCTGTGTGGTGGAAGAGGAGGCAGAGTCCCCGTTCCCTGTGCCCGCCAACATGGCTGCATCACCGCTGGCGTCAGATGACGTTGAGCTTTGCGTCTCTGGCTGTGATTCCGCCAGCAGACTCCTGTCCCCCTCCGAGGCGCTGGTCACATCTGTGTCACTGTGCTCATGTGCAGCTGTTGTGCTTGATGCCTCACCACTGGTGTCCGTCCCCTGCCCACAGGAGATGCTGCATGAGAGAGAGATGTAGGGTCAGTTCATTGGCACCCACAGAACAAACATATGCAAGCAAAGCTTCACTGAAGATGACAAAATCTACATGTTGCACACCACCGTGTGCAATAACATTGTGCAACCTCAATTTTTAACTCGAACAGTGGGTGTCCACAAGCAAACCAGGCAGAAGTGAGCCATATGATGCCCACACAGCACAATATCCTGCCGGTGGCTCCGTTCAACCAGACACACAAATAGCTCTGACCACAACTAGGGCCCTGATGGGGGCAAGGATGAACCCCACAACATGTTGCCACTGTCAGTCAGTCAGTCAAAATACTTTATTTCGATAAATAAATATCATAAAAAGACATAGGAACAATATAATAAAATTTCACACAATCAACAATTCATAATTACTACAAGGAAGCTAGTTAAAAATAATTAAAAAGAGGTCAGTTAGATAAAACAATCTAAAAACGTCACTTGCATATTACATTTATATCACTTAATTTCATAGAGGAACCATTTCATAAGAACAATAAAAAATTCAGCCATTCATAAAACCATGTTAGTTGGATTATTGAACAATTTCTTCTTTTTAATCCTAACAGCACCCACTAGAAAACTAGCCACATGAAACATAATCCTGGGGGTCTGCAATAACTGTAAGAACAGGAGAGCAGGCTTGACCTGCATGAACCCAGCCTCCTTTAGAATCGGAAACAAATATTTCTTTCTTGGTGCCGTGTAACGATCACAGAACATCAAAAAATGCAGTGTGTTCTGGGTCGAAAAATTGTCACATTTGCACGGCAACACATTTTTGGGAATACACCAGGTTGGAAAATGACCAAGGGTTAGATGGATCACATTAAACCGAAAACGGGTTAAGAGAAAACGGTGAAAAGGTTGATTTACAATAGTTAAGTATAATTCTGGACCTACATATGTGCTCAAGATAATACTAGCCCGCACCGATGGTTTCTCAAGTTCTACTTGTTCCCTTTCTAAGCTTAACAAATCTCCCATCATACCTTTAATCAAACTGATGTCTTTAACAGTTATCGATTCCGGGGAAAAGAAGAGGTCTGGTCTCCCTAATTTGTCAAGGCACTTTTTAATGTAGACTAGCCACGCTATTTTGTTTACTCTATCAAGCTGCAGGCAGTTTTTTAAAATGATATTGTTAAGGGGAATTTCTTGATTCAGCCAGGTTTTTAACCAAGCCAGAACAGGGGCCATCTAATCAGATCTGAAATATAGCCTACACCAAGTTCAGTGTGAACAATATAAGTTGAGGTAGACTGTGGTACCGAGAGAACAGATCTTAAAAATTTGTTCTCCGTGATCTGTATACTTTCCGTGGGACAGTTACCCCAAATCGCACTTCCATATGTGGCAACAGCAAGGCATTTTGCTTTATAAATTTTTCGCAGAGTTACTATTGGCCTTGCTCCCAGTTTTTTAATAAATCCCTGGAGTGCAGAAGATGATCTAGCAAGGGAGAGGTTTCTATTTTTTATCTGGGGGCCCCAGGTACCTCTCTCGTCAAAAGTGATCCCCAGGTATGGAAAAGTGGGTACTCTGCACAGCTCTTGCTTCCCACAGGTAAAAGTTTTTGAGAGCTTTTTTTTATTACCCTTGCCCGTTATCATAATTTGGGATTTTTTAACATTAATCTTCAGGTCCAACGAACCCATGAAGACCTCAAAAGCATCCAATAATCGTTGGAGGCCAACCCCAGTACGGGAAAGCAAGACGGCATCGTCCACGTATAGGAGAACTGGGATTCCAAATTCTCCTATACGTGGAATGTCAAGGGTTGCATCTTTTAATGTAGAGTCCAGGGCATTTATATAAACGGTGAATAGGAGGGGTGCCAAAATGCACCCCTGCCTGACTCCCCTTTCTGAATTAAAGTGACTCGTGCATCGGCTCTCCGGGGTGACTCTAACCGAGGCTATTAGAACGGTATGTAAGTCTGCTAAAAGACTAACAAGGGCCCTGTCCAAACCCATATCGAGCAGTATTTTCCATAATTTGGAACGATTTACAAGGTCAAAGGCTGACGAGAGGTCCATGAACCCCAGGTACATGGACCCCTCCTTGGCCCTCGTATATTTTTCTACTAGTAAATGCAAGTTAAGGCCTTGGTCTATTGTGCTCCTTTTTGATCTAAAGCCGTACTGAACGTCTGATAGGACCCCTTTCTCTGTTAGCCAATCGTTCAGTTTTGTTAAGATAACCCGGCCCATTATTTTCACCGATGAGTCTATCAGTGAGATAGGTCTGTAACAGGATGGGTCTTGCCTGTTACCCTTTTTAAAAACGGGTATAATTATGGATTTTTTCCAGGAGTCCGGGATTTTGGCATTTGAGAGGGCATTTAAAACATTACATAAGACTATAGACCAAAATTTTGGAGCACTTTTAAAAACGTCACCTGGTACCCCGTCTGGGCCCGGAGCTTTGTTTTTCAGGGTCAGATCAATGGCCCTTTCCACGTCTGCTGCCAAAAAAATAACAGCGTCCTCAGCAGTGCAGAGATCCCCAACCTCAGCTTCTAGAGTACCATCAAAGGTGGCAGCATTACTAATTTCTGTGTATATCTGACTAAAATGTGTGATCCAGCCCTCGTCTGAAATATTTGCCTCCATGGGGGTGTTTGAATCGTCAGAAAAGAGAGGCTGATTTATTATTTTCCAGAATAGGCCTCTATTTTTTAGAGTTTCTGGTTCAAGAAGTTGGGCCAAGGCATTATCTTTCAAGTCCCTCTTTCTTTCTAAGATAGTTTTTTTGTACGCATTCCTTGCACTAACTATATCTGCATGATTTTTAGGAGTTGCTTTCAATACTTTTAGTAGTACTCCATGCGCTTTTGAGCATTTCTTATCAAACCATTTTTTGCCCACTAGCAACTTCTGCCTGGACTTATTCTGGAGACTACGGTTAATTTCCATGCAGATATTGTCAAATGCTACTATAACCTCTTTAGAATCTGTACTTATAGCTAGACATGTTGAGACTTCATCCTCTACTTTGGATAAAACCTCTTGATGAAAGGTTTCAGGGACTATTTTTGTCCATTTCAGCCTACGATTCTGATCTTTTACCGTAAGGTTCAAACCCCCTCTAACTTTTACTGTTTTAAAAGAAATTAATTCTGTGTTTTTCAGTACAAGTAAAACAGGATTATGATCACTAAAAACTGACACCTCTGTATAATAATTTAACACGTTATTTAGCAAAGAAGAAGACACAAAAATGTAACCTATAATAGTACCAATATCTTTTCCCTTAAACGTAGGGGACCTATTATGACCATCCCCGCATCCTGACTCATATAAGTTCCATCTTGCAAGAAAAATTTCGAGATACTCTCCACGCCTAGTATGTTCCAGATGAACAGATGAGGAAAGGGGAGGACCTTCATCATCCCGACTAATGCATGGTAGGGAGCATGGGTGTATATTAAAATCCCCTAGTACTATTAATTCAAAAGTATTTACATTAATACTATAGACTGACGAAAATGTATCCAGTACATCCAAATTTTGACTGGTACACTCATTTGCACATGAGTTTTAAAAATTTACAAAAAGAATCTTGGCCTTATCTTAGGTAGAGAGTTCAACAATCAAGCAATTTTCAGAAACCGAAGAACACTGAGTTAGTGTACCTTTAATGTCCAATTTAAATAGACTTAACAGACCCCCCTTTGATCTTCCTGCCACACTACTAATAGCTGGATTGCAAAAGTGACTATAGCCATCCAGGGAGAAGCTGTTCGTATGGTCCCAAGTCTCTTGTAGGGCAATGATATCAAAAGATTTTAATGTCATTACCCATTCGGCAATCCCAATTTTATTCTTTAAACCGGCAATGTTCCATGTGGCTATCTTGAGGGTCAATGCTGGTAACTGGAAAGAACTCCCCAAGGCGTCAGGCAGTCAATCGTTTTCCTCCAGTGATGATAGAGCAGTGTAGCGGTTATAAAGAGGTAGAGTGTTATCAAACTGCCTGTTAGCTAACTGAAAACAATGTCGCTCCCCACTGTTTTGAGGCTGAGATCTATGCACAGGTACATTCGGAACACAACCAACCAACCCCCTTCCGTGGCCATTTACAGAATACCTTTGCTGATGGGACGATCGATATTGGGTATTATCCAGATGGTTATAAAAAAAGCCAAGGGGTCTAACACAAACCGAATTTTCCAGGGTTGGCAAGGAGGCAGCTCTAAGGAGGACTGTTGCCACATGTTGTGGATATTTAAAATTTATAATAATACAATCCCCTCTTGTGTTTTTTCTACCATTGCCAATCCAACTAACTCTACGAGTAAATAATATATCATTTGCGAAGGCACATGGAAAACCACAATTCCGATTCAGCCAGGCAAGTGTTTTATTTTTTAGGGCATCATAAGTTTCTTGCCTAGGATCAGTCAGACAGGAGTCAACCTCAGGAACATTTGTTAATACCACAGTGTATGGAACACACTCCGGTGGGAGACTGACAAAATGTAACCTCCTAGGTCTACTTCTCCCGGCAATATCTACCCCTGCTAAATTATCCTGGCTGCTTTTTTGTGCTATTTGTGGTTGTACTAATGTATGTGCTATTGCAGTTCCCGCTAGAGATATGTTCGGAGGTGGAATATTCGGTGCGATTGCGGCTAAGGGAGCCTGAGCGATAGACCCTGTGCAACTGACGTTGTGCTATCTGAAGCGTATGCTACGGGCCCCGCTATATTATCGCCCATGGTACCAGATGAGCCAGGTTTGGGGCTCGACAAGATAGTAAACCGGGTCATGCAGGAGTCTAGAAGACCTTCCAATCTAGTGACCCTTTGGACCACTATTTCTAACTTTGCCACCAAAGGTCTGATCAGTACCTCTAATTTAGACTCAAGGATGGTTGCCAAAAGATCAATCTGAGCTGGATGCAGGATATTTCCCTCGACATTATTTATGGGCTCAGGAGAAACTCCACTGTTGACAGATGTTGTGCCTGCCTTTTTGGTCTTTCGACCCACCGCCCTCTTGGCAGGTACCTTCCTACAAGCACGCACCACTCTCCGTACGGGAGATTGAGTTAGTTGAGTTAATGAGAGCCTTGATGATACTGTCGGGCTCTGACTTCCCGCTCTTCCATGGATACAGCATTAATTATGTCAGCATTATTATGGTTAGCCAGGCCACTAACGGGCAACGGTGAGGTAGGCGAACACTGCCTTGTAGGTGACATTTCTGGGCTAACCCTGCTTAGTGATAGTCTCCTATCCTTGTTAATCTTGCTAACTACCTTAACGAGATAGTTATCCATTGTCCTTGTATCATTGCTTGCCGCTAGTTTGGAAGACCTAATTTGGACATAGTAGGGCCAGAAAATACTAACTACCGTATGTATTGTACAACAATTACTTGTCTAGTTATTATAGAAGACTATGATGTTAATAGAGCCAGCAACACATAATATACATGATAGCCAATATTAAAAGTGGTAATTTACTATACGTCGGGGATCCGAGTTCAGCGAACCAGAGTCCGTAGCCCTGCCCTGCCTCCTCCTGCCCCGGACGGCCACAGACGGCCCGGGCTCCGCCTGGCGCCGCCCGCGCGCATCCGCGAGGCGGAGGAAGCTGCCTGCTTTTAAGCGCCTCCAGGCGCGGCAACCAGGAAGTGGGCGGTGCCCCAAGGCATCCTGGGAACTGTAGTCCGCCCCACTCCGCGGCCGAGCGATGTCAGGTGCTCGACGGCGGGGGCGACCACAGCGTTAGGGCACCTGCAGTGCGGTGAGAGTAATGGTAGCAGAGCGACCCCCTCCTTGTTCGTCTCGATTGGAAAAGATTCCCGCTCCTCTGTGGGAGCTGCCTGCGTTTAAGCACCTCCAGGCACAGCAACCAGGAAGTGGGCGATGCCCCAAGGCAGGTTGGGAACTGTAGTCCGCCCCACTCCGCGGCCGAGCGATGTCAGGTGCTTGACGGCGGGGGCGACCACAGCGTTAGGGCTCCTGCAGTGCGGTGAGAGTAATGGTAGCAGCGCGCCCCCCTCCTTGTTCGTCTCCACTGGAAAAGTTGCCACTGTCATATCTGGATGGAGCAGAAGGGGACAACACAGATACAGACTCCAACATAACAGTCCACAATGGCCATGAGCTCATGCCATCCACCATGTTGTACTTTTGGGCACAACTACTGTTGCACATTGGCATCAGATGTCTAGGCCTCACAAATCTGAGGTCAGGCAATGCAACCATTGATGAAAGCACACTCAGATTAGGCACACTGCTGTCCCCTTCCATGTGATTTACTAGACTACCCCAATGCAGACGATACCTGATGCCCACGACTCAGAATGCAATGTAAATGCCCAGTACTCAAATCACATTAGGAAGTACAGGTAGGGCAAATGCATGACAGCTGCACCCAGCACTGAGGCCACTTACAGGCCACTGCATCACACTACCAACATCACATAGCCCAGCACTGGCCCAGGCTGTGAACGCATGCAGTCACTCAAAGCCAAAGTCACCCTTCCCAGAATACTCACCCCTAGCTTGCTGTTGATGCTCCTTCAAATGTGCATCCAGCTCAGGGTGTGTCACGGCCAAGATCCGGGCCATTAGTGGTGTCATGCTGCGCCATGCCAACCTCCCAGAGGGATAAGCCCCAGTGTCATCTCGGCCACGTTCTTGCTCAGCCAGCAGATGTCATCCCACCTCTTGTGGCAGTGGGTGCCCCGTCGGTTTGAGACCCATATCCCACACCTTGCATGCAATGGCCCTCCACATGGCCTTATGCTGGTGTACTTTGAGCTGCAGGCATGGGAGAAAAGAGGGGGAAACATCAGTGACACAGTGTTATGTACCAATATCTCTCAGTACAGTAGCATGATACAAATCCATAAATATTTCTAATAGAGACAAGACTGCATCTCACATGGTACATCAGCATGGGAGAAACACATGTAAATGCATGCAGGTGTGAGGGTGGACACAGTACCTGCCCATCTCATACACATGCAGGATGCCAACACATAAAACCATGTGTAATCTGCCCACATCTACTGTCCATTTTTTGGCAGATCCAGACATACATTACATTTCAACATATGTTTGGGGGTAGACTCACTGTGTCCAACACTGCGCAGCCCTCAATATCCTTGCCCTGTGAATGGCTCACTGTGTCATGGAGGTCACATTGAGGGACATGATCTCACAAACCCACACCCTTCTCACATGGCCTGTTGTATGCAATCTACAGGGCTGAGATGACTCATTGATGGAGAGTAATGAAAATAGACAAATGTAACACTGTACATTCAGTGATGTGTCCTTGTCAGACTGGGTGGTGACTGTGCAGGCCAGGTGGGCTCACACTGAGAATGACAACAGGGACCCACACAGCCATTAACACAAGAAATCACTGTCCTGACTAGACAATACATGTCCCTCAAATCTCGATGTGCAGGCAGGGACATGTGTGAAATAGGCCACACACCCCTTCCCCCTGGAGAAAGCATGCTAGGCACTGCATGACAAAACCCCCCACTCTCAGGCACATACTGCAGCAGCTCAACTTCATGTGCGACCCCCTGCACTCTCACTCACACTGTTGAAACTTACCATTAAATTTGGGGCACCATATAGCCTTGGATACTGTGTGAGCACCTCGTCCACATGAACCTCCAGCTCCTCACTGGTGAAGGGACTGGCCCGGATCTTCTCAGTCCTTGCCATCAATGTGGCCAGGTGACAGCAGCAGTTGGTGTTGAGGGGGTCAGGCAGCAGTCCTTGGAGGCAGCAGCAGCAGGTGAGAGGTCTCAGGCAGCAGGCTTTGGGAGCTGTGGAAATGTGAGGCTCTATCCAACACATATATAGCCCTATGGGGCTGTTTCAGTGGTTCTAGGATGCTGCAATTGGTGTTCCAGGTCTGCCTTTTTCAAATGCCTGCAATGACTGGCTCTGCGGTGGTGGAGCACGCCTACCGCGATTTTCAAAATTGCATTAGGCTACCGCGACTGCGGTTCCCATTGGCTGGAAGGGCATGGTCCATGGCAGTGACACACCGCAGGGGCCAGGAGGGCGCTATCGGGGTGGTGCATCTTCCAATTGCATCCAATGACCGGCCCCGTGGTGGCAGAGCACGCCTTTACGCGATTTTAAAAATTGCATTAAGCTACCGCGATTGCGGTTCCCATTGGCTGTAAGGGCATGGTCCATGGCGGTGACACACCAATGGTGCGAGGCGGTAGCAACCGTGATTTGGGTGCAAAACATTGGTGCCTATGACCATGATTTCGGTAGCGGGGCATGCCAACCGCTATTTGACCATGTGTATATGCCTATCAGTACCGCGAGTGTGGCTTTGGCATTGGCTGTGATGCACCGCTGGAGCCAGGCCATAGCTACCGCGATTTGGGTGCCATTCATTGCTATAAGTGACTGTGATTTGGGTGGCGGGGAATGCCAACCGCCATTTGGCAACTCATATATATCTATCACTACCGCAATTGTGTCTTGGGCATTGGCGGTGACACACCGCTGGTGCCAGGCGGAAGCTACCACGCTTTGGGTGCCATTCATTGCTATGAGTGACCGTGACTTGGGTGGCGGGGCATTCCAACCGCCATTTGGCAACTTATATATATCTATCACTACCCAGATTGTGTCTCGGGCATTGGCGGTGACACACCGCTGCTGCCAGGCGGTAGCTACCGCGATTTGGGTGCCATACATTAGTGCCTATGATCATGATTTGGGTGGCGGAGCATGCCAACTGCCATTTGGCAACTCATTTATATCTATCACTACCGCGATTGTGTCTTGGACATTGGCGTGGACACACCGCTGGTGCCAGGCGGTAGCTGCCGCAATTTGGGTACCATACATTGGTGCCTATGACCGTGATTTGGGTGGCAGAGCATGGCAACTGCCATTTGGAAACTCATATATCTCTATCACTACCGCGATTGTGTTTTGGGCATTGGCGGTGACACACTGCTGGTGCCAGGCGGTAGCCACCACGATTTGGGTGCCATACATTGACATGATTGACCATGATTTGTTTGGCGGTGCACTTTGATAGCACCTATGGACACATCATGCTGTGTCAATGGCTAATGGGCAGTTCTCAACAGTGCACAGTGGCTACATGATCACTGACACATCATTGTGCACACAATGCCAATGTCACATTTAAACCACTGCTGAATACACATGCCATGTTTGTGTATGTGATTTAGTACATTGGCATGTACTCCCTTACATGTCACTTGTGATATTGATGGGCATGTACACAGAACAGAGTTGTTATGGACTCTCCAATGTGTACACATGTCAATGTGTGAAAGTGCTGTGACAATCACAGTGATGTATGTCTTAATGAACAATGTGCAAATTTCACTGTCTTCTTTTCTTGGATCATGCACACACATGTTGTTTGCGCTCAGCCTATGGTAATTGTGTTGATGTGTGCCATGTTCAACTTACGCCTGAAGGTGTGGCAGGTACAGCAGATAGGTATGAGACAGTAGTGTTGCATTTTTACACATATGCTGGATGAAATACTCTCAGGCGTGCCCATGCTGGATGTGGCCATATCCCTATGTGCAACGTCATAGTCTGAGGTTGTTTCGGAGGAACTTGCTGTGTGAAAGGGGACAAGTGTACGAGTAGTGTAGCTGAAGGTGTCCCTACATGTAGGCTGCTCTGTAACTCAATTGTGATGACAGTCATTGTTGGCGTTGTGACAGTCAAAACATAAGATGTTGTGCACATCTCATGGTGTATTGCATTGACATGTGTCCACTTTCATCTCAACTAGGAGGACACCAAATCTGCATCGTCCCTTCACAGTGCTGGCAGACATGGAGAATGAGGAGACCAGCCGGAAATTCCGTCTGGATAGAGCCATCCTACAGAACCTTTGTGCTATGTTGGAGCCCCACCTGCAGCCTCGCAGAACATATCCAACAGCTTTCACCCCAATGTCCAAGGTGATGGCGGCCCTGCATTTTTTTGCCACTGGATCATTCCATCACACGGTGTCCAGCACAGGTGGGATGTCGCAACCTATGTTCAGCATGGTGCTGCGTGATGTCCTGTCCGCTATGATGATCTACAAGGACAGATATATCCATTTCCCCAGCGGGCCTGAATTGGTGGCTGTAATGGGAGATTTTTATGCCCTTGGACACATCCCCCATGTTGTTGGTGCCATTGATTGCTCACATGTTGGACTAGTTCCACCACAGAAACATTTCCACTCCATAAATGTGCAAGTGGTGTGCCAGGCGGATATGATCATCTCGCACGTGTGTGCCAAATTTCCCGGCTCAGCCCATGACTCATACATCATGCGTAACAGCATTGTACCAAAGCTGATGGCTAATCTGCTTCCTGAGCGTGCATGGATTGTGGGTGAGTATGCAGAGTCAAATAGCGTGCTGGGTGTGACATGCTGTCCTCTGCCACAGTGACATTACAAGGTTTCTCTGTGTTCCTCACACCTAGGTGACTCTGCATATCCCAACCGTCCTTGGTTGCTGAGCCCACTGCAGAATCCCAGGACACCAGCTGATGTCCGCTACAACGATGCCCATCGGAGGACACGTTGTGTGGTGGAGCGTCCTTTTGGTCTCCTGAAGTCACGGTTTTGCTGCCTGGACAAGACCGGAGGTGCACTGATGTACTCGCCCAGGAAGGTGTTTCAGATTGCAGTGGCATACTGCATGCTCCACATCCTAGTCATTCGCACGGTAATCCCCCTGCTCCTGGATGCTGATGAGAAGCCAAGGCCCCCGCCTGCAAACCAGCCTGTGTCCGGTGATGAGGAAAGTGGAGAGGAGGAAGGTTTTGACCTGCGTCAACAGCTAATCAACCGCTACTTCACTTGAAGGTGAGTGACAATATACAACAGACCCATTGTCTGATGAGGTTGCTGTTGTTGTGAAGGTGTGTGTGAGCTTTGTGACTGCAGCCAGTTGTTGACTCAGTGGTGGCTGACAATGTTTCTGGGACAGGGTAGTTTGAAATTTCTACAGGATGTGTATGCTGGCACTTGTTGCTCATTGTGATGTGTGCATGTTGGATTAGCTTGATGGTAAGTGTTGTCTGATGTCTGTGATGCCACACCCAGACTAGTGAATGTTGTTCTATTGTGTTTTCCTAGGTCCCTTCAGCCTCTCTTTGCCTACATATATTCCATGCTCCTGGTACATTGTAATCATGGTGAAGACCACACATCCTGGAATAAAGATGGAGCAGAAACAACAACATGTCTGTAAGGAGTATTTATTTACAATGGTGACATGTGAGGGGGTGAACATTTACATTGGGGTGATTAGTGAAGCAGTGAGTTGAGTAATGGTAAATGAGAGAATCGAGTAGTCACCACATTGATGTGGTGACCCAGTCCAACAGACAGATGCCATTCACAAGGCAGTGTGGGGAAGGACAGTCCAAAAAGTCAATGCAATAGTGAAGAGGGTTGCCATCATGGCTGGCTCTGTGTCTGACGTTTGGCAGGTGCTTTGCCATGGGATACTCCCAGGGATTTCTTGAGACAGCCCCTTCGTCGCTTGGCAGGGGGGCTTCTGCTGTAGGGCCAGTGGGGTCTGAGGACTCAACCACCTCTGTAGCTGCAGGGGAGGATGTTGAGCTGCCATCCTTTAGGACAGCAGGGGGAGGTGGAGGTGTTGTTTGTGGCGCAGGCCTGTCTCTCAGTACCGCCACTAGCTGGCGCAAAAGGTCCACAATTTGTCCCATGCGGGTGTCCATGGACCTCATCAGCAGGAGGAGCTTGTGGGAATCTTCTTCTGAATGGCCCGTTCGTCCCTGGGCCTGTTCATATGCTCCAAAGACTCTGTTTATGTTGTCCAGGGCTTCGGTCCCATGCTCTGGTTGTCTGTGAGTGACCCTGCCCCTCCCACCTGCCCTGCTGCCACGGACCTTTTGCCTCACCACTGTAGGTACCCGCATCCTCTCCCTGCCCTCCTCAGTTGGAGGTGTGGGGTGGTCATCCTCTGTGACAGGGGGAGTGTTGCAGGCAGAAATGGTGGTGGTGGTCATGGTGGAGGACATACAGACGGTAACAGCAGGGGTCTGCGTAGCTGTTGGTGTTGGTGCAGATGTGGTGGGGGGGACGATGGAGTGCTCAGGCCTGTTGCACCCTGGCACACCAGATGGGCCGGCTCATAGCTCCTCGTCCTCTGAATCCCGGGAGTCAACATCCGAGAGTCCATGTTCCGGGGGGAGACTGGCTCTGCAGGTTGCTGGTGTTGTCCTCTGCAGTCAGTTCTTGGTCACCTGTGGGACAGATTGGAAATGGTCATTGTAGTGCTCCCTGCAAGCTTTGTGCTAGCTGTATATTATTCACTGTTTCTACACCACACAGTTGACTAATCATCACATTGTTTGTATGTGCACTACTGTGCCTCCTGAGATGATGTTGAGTTACATGCATTACTTGTCCATGGTGTGAGGTGTCAGAACATACCATGAGCCACATGCATGTTTTGTGATTACAGGGACATGTTGCCATCTAGGGAGTAGCGCAACAAAGATTTTCTGTGATGCCTCTTTGTTGATTACTCTGCCCTTGCAGACGTAACATCTGAGCATGAACTGGCCATTGTTATCTCATGCATACCTTTGTCATGTTATGTGCAAATCTGAATTTGTACCAACAACCATGCTTTCCTTGTTTTCATGTGGTCCTTGCTGCTCTGCCACATGGCACTTACACATACATTCAGTGCTGTGCATGATTGTGCACAGACGTTCTTCAGCATGTTAATTGTTGTGTCACACTTTGGTTGCTGTGACAGTTTAATTGGCTTAGCTGTCTGCACACTGTGAGTGGCAATGGTATTGAAGTGTATATTTGTGAGATGAGAGGGCTGGTGTTGTCATATGGCAACATGTTTTTTGAGAGGAATGGCTGGGTACATGTACTGGCTAATTACCTGTTATGTTTTCACATTTGGGTTGGATTTGTGACACATCTGTGTGTGTGTGTGTGGTGTAGGCTTGCATCCTGCTCAGGGATGGGACAAGGAAGCATAATATGTCTACCTACCTGTTAGTTTGAAGTGGACAGTGCAATGGTTGACACATGCATCTGGGTGGGAGGGAGTGCTCCATCTTGATGAGCTGTGGAACAAGGGGGCCTGGTGTGTGTTGTTGTGCAGGCCTCCCACCCCAAACAGCCCTCCCAGGGATGAGGTCTACCAACCTGTTTGTTTGTAGTGAGACAATGGCTTCCAAATGATTCTGGGTGGGGGGAGTGCTCCATCCTGCTCAGGTGTGGGACAGGGGGCATGGTGGGAGTTGTAGTGCAGTCTTCCCACCCACAAACAACCCTCCCTATTAAGATGGCTACCTACCTTTTAGTTTGATGTGAGCAATGCAATCTCTGCCACATGCTTCTGGGGGGGGGGTGCTCCATACTGCTCAGGTGTGGGACAGGGGGCATGGTGGGAGTTGCAGAGCAGTCTTCTCACCCCCAATAAGCCCTCCCAGGGAAGATGGCTACCTATCTGTTAGGTGAGTGTGAGCCATTCGATGGCTGGCAAATGCTTCTGGGTGGGGGGGAGTGCTCCATCCTGCTCAGGTATGGGACAGAGGGCATGGTGGGAATTGTAGTGCAGTCTTCCCACCCACAAACACCCCTTCCTGTTAATATGGCTACCAACCTGTTAGTTTGATGTGAGCAATGCAATTTCTGCCACATGCTTCTGGGGGGTGCTCCATCCTGCTCAGGTGTGGGACAGGGGGCAAGGTGAGAGTTGTGTTGCTGGCCTCGCACCCCCACACAGCCCTCCCTGAGAAGATGGCTACCTATCTGTTAGGTGTTTGTGAACCATTCAATGGCTGGCAAATGTTTCTGGGTGGGGGGGAGTGCTCCATCCTTCTCAGGGGTGGGTTAGGGGGCATGGTGTGAGTTGTTTACAGGCCTCCCACCCCTAAAAAGCCCTTCCAGGGATGAGGTCCACCTACCTGTTAGTTTTTTTGTAGTGAGACAATGGATTCCAAATGCTTCTGGGTGGGGGAGAGTGCTCCATCCTGCTCAGGTGTGGGACAGGGGGCATGGTCAGAGTTGTAGTGCAGTCTTCCCACCCACAAACACCCCTCCCTGGGAAGATGGCTACCTATCTGTTAGGTGAGTGTGAGCCATTCGATGGCTGGTAAATGCTTCTGGGTGGGGGGGAGTGCTCCATCCTGCTCAGGTATGGGACAGAGGGCATGGTGGGAATTGTAGTGCAGTCTTCCCACCCACAAACACCCCTTCCTGTTAATATGGCGACCAACCTGTTAGTTTGATGTGAGCAATGCAATTTCTGCCACATGCTTCTGGGGGGTGCTCCATCCTGCTCAGGTGTGGGACAGGGGGCAAGGTGAGAGTTGTGTTGCTCTCCTCGCACCCCCACACAGCCCTCCCTGAGAAGATGGCTACCTATCTGTTAGGTGTTTGTGAACCATTCAATGGCTGGCAAATGTTTCTGGGTGGGGGGAGTGCTCCATCCTTCTCAGGGGTGGGTTAGGGGGCATGGTGTGAGTTGTTGTACAGGCCTCCCACCCCCAAAAAGCCCTTCCAGGGATGAGGTCCACCTACCTGTTAGTTTTTTTGTAGTGAGACAATGGATTCCAAATGCTTCTGGGTGGGGGAGAGTGCTCCATCCTGCTCAGGTGTGGGACAGGGGGCATGGTCGGAGTTGTAGTGCAGTCTTCCCACCCACAAACACCCCTCCCTGTTAAGATGGCTACCTACCTGTTAGTTTGATGGGAGCAATGCAATCTCTGCCACATGCTTCGGAGGGGGTGTTCCATCCTGCTCAGGTGTGGGACAGGGGGCATGGTGGGAGTTGTGTTGCTGGCCTCCCACCCCCAACAGCGCTCCCTGGGAAGATGGCTACCTATCTGTTAGGTGAGGGTGAACCTTACAATGGCTTCCAACTGCTCCTGGGTGGGGGGGAATGCTACGTCCTGTGCAGGGGTGTGACAGGGGGCATGGTGGGAGTTGTATTGCTGGTTGCTTGGACACATACAACCCTGTAAATGTTGGCTACCTTTGGGGTGATTCAGATGGAGTGAATGTTACATCTCTGGGACATGTGTTGGATATTGTGGTGCATATGGATATACTTGGGCTTCTGAGATGTAGCTTTGTAGTTGCGCTGGACAGTACATAGCTCTGTACTGGTTTACATTTGTTTGTACTTACCAGCCTGCACTCCCCCGGCTATTTCTGTGAGACTCTCTGGATGCAGTATGGAAAGCACCTTCTCCTCCCATGCAGTGAATGTTCTTGGTGGAATGGGAGGGCCACCGCTAGTCCTCTGAGGCAGCTCACGGTTCTTGCTCCTCTTCTTTTTGACAACACTCTTCAGGTCATGCCACCGCTTCATGATTTCCTGTCTGTTGTGGGGGGTGGTCCCTAATGCATTGACCTTGTCAACTATCCTTACCTACATTTGATTTCTTGTGGCTAATGGTGTCTGTTAGACCAGGTTACCAAACAGTTGTGGTTCTATTCTGATTATCTCATCTACCATGACTGTCAATTCACTCTCTGTGAATTTAGGCATTTTCTGTGGTGCCATTGTGTGTGATGTGCAAAGGGGTTAGAGGTGCAGGTGTGGAGGTGGTGGTGGTGCTGTGTGTGGTGTGAATAGTGATGGTGAGTTGATTTGCCTCTCCTTTGTGCTCTGGTGTTGGGCTCTTCAGTTTTGGAGTGTTGCAAAGGATTCTGGTCAGGGATGGGGCTGGTTTTATACTCAGCTATGTGGGTATGTCCAAATGGGGAATTACTGTCAGGTGTTGTGTGGGTTGTCCAAGGGATTTGTATTTTTGTAGTTGCCATGTGGTTGTGTCATTGAGGTGTGTTCTGTGTTTTTGGGTGCATGGCTAGTTTGCTGTGTGCACTTTGTGGCCTTGTTGTGAGTTTTTTCTGTTGACCGCCATATTTGTCATGGAGCATCCGCAGCGGTGGCTATGCTACAGCTCTTCCGCTGGCTCTCCCGTTCATCACTGTTAGCGTCCGCGGCAGTCGGAAACAGCGGAAGGTACCGCGGTAACATCGAGGATATCCTAATTTTCCATGTGGTGCCTCCGTTGTCATGGTGGTGGTTTGGTGATTTTCCGCCGTGAATCCGACCGCTGGGGACAGATTTTGCCCTTCTCCGCCCGCTACGGGTGTTTTTTCTTTGCCTCCTTCCACCACGGTTGTTTTTTTTGGGGCGGTTGATCCTAATTGTACCGACGGATTTGCCACGGTACCGTCGTGCGCTTGTTTTCTGCTACCATGGCGGTCGGGGTGGTATTCCGACCGCCATCCTAATGGGCCCCAAAGTAACTCCCTGGGTCTCTAGCAGAGTTAATGTAGATTCCTCTTTTTGCAACAATAACATTATGATTTATGGTCTTAAGCTGGAACATCTCTGGAGCGCAGGGCAAACTAGCGACTGAGGAGTTTATATCTATATTTAGCTCTTGCAACATTGTTTGCCTACAGGAGACCTGGGAGGTTGGGAATACTCTATTGCTCAATGGTTTTGCTAGCTTTATTTTGCTTTCTAACTCCTCAACTCATGGGTTAGTCACCTTTGTCAACTTGAGTCTTACTAGTAAAACAGTGGAGCTTGACTCTCACTTCCGACATATTCTGGGAACCTTTCTGACCTTTTCTCACTCACTTATTTGGTAGTGAATATTTATAACTCAGTCTCAGCTAGGGAGGACCATGATGTGATCTGTGTTTTGGGTAAGTTTCTGGATGATTTCGTCTCAGGTTCTTCCTGTTTCCCACTCCTCATGTTGATGGGAGACTTCAAACTGCACCCTTGTCTGAATTGTTTTTTGTACAAGGACGATGAAATCTATTCTTCTAGCATGGAGCAGGCACACCCCAAAGACTAGCAACAGGGGGACCTACATATTAGCTTGATGTTAGACCATACCCTTGTAAATCTCTTTCTCGGGGAGGATGTTAACTGTCAGACTCAAATAAATCCCAACAGTTTTGTATCGTCCTACCTTCTACCTTCCTTATTTGGGTTTGTTGTGAGTTGGCACACCCTGACTGATGATAACCCTCTTCAGGTTACCTTCTGTTAGCCAAAGAACACAAGTAAGGATCAAGGACAAAGAACTAATTGGTCCAAGGTAGTCCCGTCTTTTTTTAACACCCAGCTGCTATCCTCCTACCAATTTAATTTGTACATCTGCTTTGATGATAGAGCCTCTGACCAGCACATTTGGGCTGCCTTTTTTAAATATTACGGGGTGCACTATTGCCACACAGCCGGCAGCTTCAATGAAGTGGTTTGACAAGGCTTGTTTACAGACTCATAGGGTACAAAGGCAAAGGCAACCTCAAAGCCTAGAAGAAGTGAAGGTGGCCTCTTATCATCTGACATTAAATGAAAGAAAAAGGAATCTAAAAAAGGAGCTATGGAATAGCTTATTGGAGGCCTGTGAGTCTTGGGACAGCGCTGTGTTTTGGAAAGTTGTTAACCGTCCTTTCTTCTCTCCTGAACAGACTTCCTTGCAGGCACTCATAATTACCTCCCAGGCATGACATGATCACTTCGAGGCTATTTATGATTTTGAAACTGATGTGATTTCACCTCATAGAGGCAGTTTGGACAGTGGCCTGCGCTTCGAGTGGGGGTAAGTCAAAAAAGCCATCCTGTCCCTTCCAGATAGAAAGGCACCAGGTATTGATGGAGTACATGGTGTCTTAATCAAATCAGAAGTGGACCTTGGGGCCCCCATAGTGACCCAGCATCGTAATGTCACCAGTTGTAGTCTGCTTTTCTCTAGCTGACACCAACCGGTCTATGTACCTATTTTTCAAAAGGGTTGAAGATCTAACCTAGCCTGTTTCTGCCGTATCTCTTTGGTGGCTAGTGAGGTTAAAATGATAGGGAAGGTCCTTTTGGACCGTCTCACCACATGGCCTAAAGATAATAATGTACTCTCAGAGATCCAATATGGTTTCAGGGTTCGGCGAAGGACTGTCGAATAGAACTTGGACCTTTTTCTGTTGGTTTCCAAGTACACAAGGGCAAAGGTAGGTACAATATAATATATTAGGCCTTCATGGACCTCAGCTTGGCTTTTGATGGGGTTAATAGAGCCAAGCTTTGTGCTGCGCTGAGGTCCATCAGGGTAGAGCCTGCGTTGATCATTTTTCTGCGTGATCTTCATGAGGGACTTATGGCATCATGAGATTTGGGACAAACATAGACTGTACTGAGTCTTTCAGTCTGAATGGGGGGGTCTGCCTGGGGTGTACACTGGTCTCAGTTCTCTTCATTCTTTATATCATCGGGCTAGAGATAGCTCTTTCTACTTTGGAGCTTGATGTACCAAGGGTGGAGGGTCGCCCACTGCCAGTGCTTTTATATGCACACAATGCCACTCTTATAGCGCAAACAGCTGTGGGATTGCAGCATCTTTTAGATCAGCTCATCTCCTTCATGGATGATCTTCACCTGTCAACCAATTATACCAAGTCCCATTTTATGGTGATCTCTCCCAGAAAGTATAGTACAAGAAAATTTGTGACCAAAGGTAATGTCATTAATAAAGTTCAGCACTTATCTTATCTAGGGATTTTGTTGGACCAACATCTCTCCTGATGACCCTTACTGAAAAAAATCTAATGCTGCTCAAAAGGGCAACTAATGGCATCATCTCCTTTTCAATACGTTTAGGGCAAACCCATATAGAGTCTTCACTCAAAGTTTATAAGGATAAATGTATCTCTGTGCCTTGTTTTAGGTGTGACTTTGGGGGGTATGCTTCGTTAGCCCCGAAAAAGGTAGTCGAGAATACATTTTTAAGCGGTCTCTTAAACGTTCTTCGAGGAACCCCTAGTGAGATTGTCCATGAAGAACTGGGTTTTGGGTACATTCCTGATTTGATTGATTTACTCCCCCTGCTCTTATTGTTATTAATGTGGCTCAAGGAGGATCTCAAACTCAATAGAGTAGTCATGCGTGATTGTCTAAACCTGGAGAATTGGTCTCGAATCCACTTGCTATCAGTTTTTTAAAGCAATTTTACCACTTTAGGTTGTCCTGAACTTTTTGATGACCATGAACGGATTGTGAAGTGGATATAGAAGAAGAAAGACCTTCTCTCTGGAGTGGCAGCTGAGAGAGAGGCCTCTGCTTTATGCAAAGTTTGATGTGACAATTTGTTATGATCAAAACAATTATGGTGATGGAAATGGGGGTTGACCAGTTATTATTGTAGGCTGTAAACCTATTTCAGACGGAACCTGTTCTACCAGTTGTTAATTCCCAAGGGTTGCTGGACTAAAGCTTCTGAGTTACAAGCCTGTGCTATGTGACAACATCTCTTTGCCAAACACTTTATATAGCATCACAATTTTTCCCAGATTTAATACCTTGCGACACAAATATATTTGCTGTTTACTTTTACCATTGCATTTTACACAGGTGAGACTGGCATTCCTGTACTTACAACTGTTATAAACACCTGTAATATGATATATGGTCTCCTGCTTTCTTTCTGGCTTATGTCACGAGTTGTTTTGGGACATTTGACATTCTTTTCTGCATTAATTTTCTTAGAGTGCAATTTCAGTCTTAGCTATGTAATTTTATACATCTTCACAGTATTTTTTGTCATCGCTTTTATATCTTACTTCAATCCTAACACTTGTGCTTTTTAATACTGATTTTAGGGCCACATGTATCAACCAATTTTGCATTCGCAAACGGGCCAGTTTCCATAACTGGCCCATTTGTGAACGCAAAAAAGGCTTTTTACATGTATGAAACCCCATATTGTGATTCAGTAACCTGTTACCGAATCTTAAAATGGGTTTGCGATTCAGTATTTAGAAGGGGCATGTTTAAGGCGTCCCTTCCAAATAGCGAATCCTAATGGTATGTATGAATGTTTTGTGACCGTGAATGTGGTTTTCAAACATTTGCATTTTGCCACCAACTTCAAGTGGGTGATAAACCATTCGCAAATGGGAAAGGGGTCCCCAAGGGACCCCTTTAGCTTTGGGAATGGTTGTAAAAACAATTTTTAAGAGCAGGCAGTGGTTCCACTGAACACTGCCTGCTCTTAAAAAATGAAAACAAAACTTTTCTATGTTTCTTTTTAAAACGCAACCTCCTTTCCATTTCCAAAGGCTAGCCAATAGCAAAGGACATGGGCTACTGATTCCTTGTAATACAAGCAGGATCTAAAAGATGAATTTGATCTCTTATATTTCCATCTAGGGCTATTTCTCTGATGTCAAAAGCCCAAGTCTTGGGGTACTGGGTTTTCATAGCAATTGACTATAAATGAATTGTGCTGTTTTGTTGAGAAGTTTTGCAGATCTGCTACTCTGAATTTTAAAACTAAAATTCTCTTTAGGAACTGTTTGAATGTTTGATAAGACAGATTTGTTGGACTAACAATTATGTTTTCGTATTGCTTTGTGTAAGTTAGCATTCATGGTGACATTTTGTGTCTGGGCAACATTTTGTATCACAATCAAATCCTATCCTTTGCTACTTCAGAGAAATGACTGTCTCTGAGTTATGTTTCTCCAGAGCTGAGTTTTGCTACACTAATGAATGTGCTGTTCTTATTAGCGCATACCTTTCTCATAAGATATGGGCATTCTCCCACTAGCCTAAAGACAGGCTCACCTGCAGTGGCCTTGGACTCTGTAACGTGGTAAGATATGAGTACAGAGATTGTTTTGTTTCTTTTCGTCCTCATTTGTATTACTTTGCAGCACCTGCCAGGAAAATTCCACTATGGGCATGTTCTAGCCCAGTTATGAAATGTACTAAATGCATCTTTATGCTCATGGACTAGTGATTGGGTAGACAAGGCTCCGCTCTGAGCGTACTTTGTACTTTGAATAAATAATTACTGCTTTGTATTCTCTACTGACTGACCAACTCTTCATTTGGTATGGAGGCTGAGAGGTGGTGGTGAGTGACCTGAGTGACCCTAATCGGGCCACTTCCTTCAGTTGGTGCCCGAACGGGGACTCCATCAGTTGAGTGACCCATCCCCTTCCGTGGACGGGGGGGAGGTCGAGGCCATCGTCGGGTCTGACAGACAGATCAGGTATCCCTGCACAAAGAGTTCCTGACCTCACAGCTGCCCCTTCCATCCCGCCGGATGGTGCTTCGCCCAGTGGTCATCCCGACTGGAGCCCTGAAAGGCAAAACCCTTGGATCTGGCCTTTTGGTCTTAACAGCCGGCAGTGCAGAATACTTTTGTTTGACCTGTATATATCAGGTGAGTTTGTTTTGGTTCTTGTGGATATGGTACCATTTTCGTTTGTATTTGGTCCGGTCTAGAGACCGTTTTTGGGATAAAAGCAATTGCAATTGTTTTGCTTGGCATAAAATAGTGAACTGGTTTTCTTTTGAAAATGCCTAGTTTTGGTAAACTGTTTGCCGTGTGCTCTTGTTGTTGTTTTACTGATGCTTGATTGGAAGAAAGCCAGTGGGCGCCTCCAGAAGGCACTCCAAATTTTGATAGGTATGTCAAGTATTGTCTTGGCCCTATTCTGTTTAGTGCATCATGGCACAAATATATGAGAAACAATGCCGAGTTGCAGTGGCCACTGACAGGTACTTCGGATTAAAAAAAGATTGAGTATTTACAAGAACAGTTGTTTAACCCCTTCGATGCGCATGACAGAGCGGTTCCGTCATGCGCATCGGTTGCGCTGTGCGTATGACGGAACCGCTCCGTCATGGCCCCGCCCACGCAATAGAACCTTCAGCACAGCGCGGTAATCCGCGCCGCGTGAGGAACTTCGATTTTCGATTACGATCGAATCGACCCGCCATTTTGTAACCCGCCGCCATTTTGTGTTGCCACCACTCAGGCAGCACGGCGAACGAAGTCTTTTCTGCTTTTCCCGTAGCTTGGTGTCAAAATACGTCCTCGGCCTTGTTTGCGAGGCTGGTGTTTGGACTAGCCGAGTACACTAATCCGTGTCTGTTTCGCTCACACCATTCTTTCCCGATCATATCTTATCAACTGGCCTTCACTGTCTCCTGCTAGCATTCTCTTGTGTAATGCCCGTCCTCCAATACACACAAACGTATCTCACCACCTGCAAGTCAGTTGTAATCTATTAATATATTAAGTTCGGGGGTGGGATGACAAACACAGTTGGAGGAGAGGACTCTTCGAGTCATCTGATCTTTCTGTTTTCGAACCCTTCTTACTGGTTCCGCTTTGTTTTCCACTTACCCTATCTGCTCTTTTCTTCTTTGCTTGGGGCGTGTGTTCTGTTAATAATCCTGTGTTGTATAGTATTTAATCTGATGCGCCACAGAGTGAAGGGGCAGTCTCCTGAGAACCTACTTTGTGTACTTCCAGGATAACTGTACTAGCTGCAGCTAAATAAATCCAATCTTCTAATGCCGACAGAGTGTCCCGTGTCTCTGTGTATCGAAGCAGGTGAACCCAGGAGATGGAGGGCGTACCCTGCGCCGCCAGGCCCAAAAGGTTCTGGTTCTTCAATTGGCACCCAACGTGGGGCGGCTTCAGTGGTACCGGTTCTGCTCGAAGGTCGTGAGGAACTTCGCAAGAAAATTCCGGAGGGTTCGCGAGCCACACTAAGTGACCCCTGTATGTCAAAAGTGGTCCGAAGGTCTTTTGCAGCGCGGTTACTCCTTCCTGACGGCTACTGGCGACCGCTACCCTGACTCCTGCCCTGCTTTGGCCCATTCCTTTGGTGATGTATGGTAAAGCGAGACGATAGACGGGCCTCTGTTGGTGGAAGAAGACGTCCTTAGTTAAGTTAAGTATTTTCGTGGGTCGCGCCCACAAATTTGGTTCTTTGTTTGATGTCCTTAGGTATCTTAGATTTAGTTTTTGCAAAGACTAAAGCCGAGGGTAAGTGCATTTGTGCTGCGTAAAACTGAGTTTTACTCCCTTGAAGTTTGTGAACAGTCCAGAGTCATTGTGAAATGCCTGGCCTGACTAAGTTTGGAAGAATTTGTTGTCTTGGTTGTAACAGGGACTCCCGACTTGAGGACTCTTGTCCGATTCCTTCGGTTGGTACTCCCACATATGAGCTCTACTCGAAACATGGTATCGGCCCCATTGCCTTTAACAAGACATGGACTCGATACACGGAGAAAGATGGTGTTCTTAAATGGCCAGAAAACGGTAGTTTTGATCTTAATGTGCTAGATAATTTAGAAACAGTTTTGTTCAAAAGAAAAGCCCGGCCGGCAATGTTTGACTCTCTTCGCCTTTGGCGTAAGGAAGCCAAACAGAAAGAAATTAAACAAGCAAAACGAGTTAGGAAAGCACAGGGTATGACGATTATACAGGCTGCGCAACAGTTCAAAAATGATGAAATTGACAATACGACTGAAATCTCAGAAAGACAACATTGCATGGTGATAGATAAATGCTATCCGGTGTTGCCTGTTTCTCCTTCTGATAACAAGAAAGATATAGAAGAAGATCCCCTAATGTCTCATTTATTGAGGTTGCCTCCGCCCTATGCGCAAAATGCTAATATGCCTCAGCCGTTACAGCCTGCTCAGTTGCTGGTAGTACCTCCGCCGGTTCCGGCTCTTCAGCATCTGCCTCCTCCAGTATTACCGCCCTTGCCGGTTTTACCATTAGTCTCAACTTCTACGCCTTCACTGCCTGATCCTAGCTCTCCGTTGCCTTCTGCTCCTCCTGTAATTTCTAGTTCTTCTCTTGATAATTCTCCTAATATTCTGTCTCCAGTTCTGATGTCTAATTCACCGTCTATGCGTAAACGTCTCACAGATTCTGTCACTAGTATTTTATCTCCTTTCTTTGAAGCTCTTAATGCGTCTCCGGCTTTTGTTCGAAGACAATCTCGTAGTCAGTTTCCAGAATTCGAGCAACGAGAGAAGCTAGATTCTCTTGCACGAAGATGGATCAAGAAGGGTCCACAATATAGTGTGTCTGATATTATGCCTACCTTTTTGCAATGGAATGCACCTACACAAAGGTATGTTTTCAATGTAATGTGCGACGTTCTCATTAAGGAATGGGAAGATGTGAGTTCGAGTCCGATCTCACAAGATTTATTAGATATCCAAACTGATTTTGAAAAAGGACTTATTGTAGGTTCCAAGGTTGAGGAAACTGTAAGAACACTCATCTCTTATAGAACTTTATTGTTCTCTCAGATTTTTCTTGATTCTGATCCGTCGGTTAAACTGACATCGAAAAATTATCCTATGAGAGAGGTTCCTCCAGTATGGAAAGAAGAGGTTCCAGCAGCAGGTGCTAATCCAGCTATTCCAGCTCACTTCCATCGTATATGGGTACATGTACCATGGAAAAGATCTGAAGTTTTGGCCCTTAAACAGACTCTACCAGATCCTCGTAAGAACCCTGCAGGTGATTACATAGAATTATCGCAGACAATCGATGCTTGTATAATGAATCTGGCAGATATTGATATGCAAATGGATAATGTAGTTCCACAGACAATATGGGCAAATATTCGTAAAGAGGATCATGTACAGGAACTGGGTGCTACTTGGAATGCCATAGCTAATACAGATAGAGACCAAGTGGGTGGTGCAAAGCCTGACGCTTTGATTTGGGAGCTTCCTGGTAGAATCATTACGTTAATGAAAACTATGATACCTGCATTGAGAGTGAATTGGGATAAGCTAGCAGCATGTAAACAAAAGAAAGATGAAAGCGTCTCTGATTTCTTTACTCGGTTTGAAGAGACATTCATCGATCATAGTGGTCAGGACATGGCTACTGAGGGTGGACAGCGATTATTTGTGGATAAATTTGTATTCAATTTGCTTCCCGAACTGTCACACAAATTAAAGGATTCAGAAAGTTCTTGGGCTGTTTCTTCTTCTGCCCAGATATTGGCTACTGCACAATATTACGAGAATAGAGACAAAGAAGAAAAAGAAAAGCAAGAAAAGAAAACAAAAGATCTAAAAACAAAGGTTCTCTTACAGCAAGCTTATCCGCCACGTTACGTTCAGCCTCAGACTCAACAGCCACCGCAGTTTCAGAGATTGTATCAGAAACCTGAGCCATACATTTCGCGACCTTTGTTAGGTCCTAATCAATGTGCCTATTGTAAGGAGGAAGGTCATTTTAAAAGCAGTTGTCCGGTTTTATTGCAGCGTAACGGAGCATCATCTGCTCCACGAGGTCGTGCTGGCCTCCAGTCAACAAACAGAGGTAGAGGTCGAGGTATATTGACTCAAGAACAGCGTGCCCTTCCTTCTCCTAATTCCATGAACTATTTTGATCAGCAAAATGTGAGATCCACTCAATATTATAATGAGGACCATTATGTTGAAGGCGAAAATGAGAGTCTTCATGCCAACTAGGACAGCCATGGACAAAGTAGAGGAGTTGTGCCAATCCCAGTAGATCAAAATGGCCCTTATGTCAACGTCACTACTATGGGTGTATCAGAGCCGTTTCTTCTAGATACTGGAGCAATGAGAAGTTCTATCATTCATTCTAAACTCCCTGGCGCACCTTTGTCTGGCTTAACGAATGTTTCTGTAGGATTTTCTGGCGCCCCTGTTCGCAATCCGGTTTCTTGTCCCTTGCCTATTACAGTTGGTCCTTATGATTTGGAAGCTTCACTTCTTTTAACGAATGGTTCTGGTGAAAATCTGTTGGGTCTAGACCTATTGAAAAGGATGCATGCTACCATATATTGTTCTCCTTCAGGCGTACATCTCACTCTAGGTCAGAAGTTGATCTCCCCAATGTATCTGTCTAAAGATCAATTTCCTCCCGAGTTGCTTTCTCTTCAGACAGCACTTTGGGCCACAGGTCCGAATGATGTGGGTTGTCTTGAGATACCGCCTTATGTTGTCACTCTCAAGCCCAATGTTGAATTACCACGTATTCCACAATATCGAATTTCTGCTGAAGGTGAAAAGGCGCTCTTAGAAATCATTCACGATCTCATTCGGAAGGGTGTGGTCGAAGAAACAAGAGGCAACACATGCAATAGCCCTATTCTTCCTGTTCTTAAACGTACTGATCCTTCTCAGCCTCCTGTGTACCGGTTTGTGATTGACCTGCGAGAAGTGAACAAAATTGTGATTCCACAATTTCCTGTTGTTCCGGATATCACTGCCTTGTTGACTATGATACCTTCCACAGCGACTTGGTTCTCTGTTATTGATCTAAAGAATGCCTTCTTTAGTATTCCAATTGCAGAAGAGAGTAGGGACATTTTTGGTTTTTCTCTTGGAGGCCGAAGCTTCCGGTTTAAGCGCGCACCCCAAGGGTACTGTGAAAGTCCCTCTATTTACAGCCAAGCTTTGAAATGTCATCTTGATACTTTTCACTTGCCGTCTGGTGCTGCTCTTATCCAATACATGGATGACTTGTTAGTCGCCGCTGACTCAGAAGATATCTGCAAAGATGTCACTGTTGCACTGCTACATCACTTGTTCAAGCTGAATCACAAGGTTTCACCTTCCAAACTACAGTATGTTTGTCGAGAGGTTACCTACTTGGGTCATCTCCTATCAAAGGAGGGACGACGATTGACACCAGAACGAATTCAGGCAATTGCGCGAATGTCAGTACCATCCACACAAAGGAAAGTACGTGCTTTTCTGGGAATCACTTCTTATTGTAGACAGTGAATCCCTAACTTCTCTTTGATCGCCAAACCCTTGTTGGCACTCACCTTAAAAGATACACCTCAGCCCCTTCCTTGGACTGACGAGTGCCAAAAGAGTTTCACTGATTTACGTACTGCTCTGTGTTCTGCTCCTGTACTGGGTACCCCAGATTACACTAAGCCTTTTACGCTGTATGTTCACGAGAAAGAAGGTTGTGCATTATCAGTCTTGACACATCAATTTGGAGATAGACAGCGACCATGTGCTTACTTTTCGGCTAAGTTAGATCCCGTAGCTAAAGCATTGCCTAATTGTCTCAAAGCCACATCAGCCGCAGCGATTTCTATTCGACAGTCCGCTGGGATAGTGTTAGATAACACTCTTATTGTCATGGTGCCACATGCAGTGGATACCTTACTAAGCAGAACAAAGACACAGCATCTCACGAGTGCACGTTTAACTGGTTACGAGCTGACGCTATTGGCTAGTCACGTACACATCAAACGATGCAATACTCTGAATCCAGCCGCTTTGTTGCCCCTTCCTAATGAGGAGAGTATTGAAGATCAACATGACTGTTTCTTCCGTACTGAGGAAGAGACAAAAGGAAGGATTGATTTGAGAGACACACCTTTAGAGAATCCAGATGGGACTCTATGGGTAGATGGTTCCTGTTTTAAGATGCCTAATGGGGATACGGTTTCAGCCTATGCTGTAACTACCTTACATACGATTGTGGAAACAGCACGTGTTAGACACAACTCAGTGCAAGCAGCAGAATTGATAGCACTGACGAGAGCTTGTGTACTATCAAAAGGGAAAAGAGTGAACGTGTACACTGACAGTCAATACGCCTTTGGTGTCGCGTTCAATTTTGGGCGTCTCTGGAAAGAGAGGGGATACCTAACCTCACATGGCACAAAGATACAGCATGGTCAGTTAGTGACTGATCTCCTTGAGTCACTTACTTTACCTGTCCAAATTGCGATAGTGAAGTGTAGTGCTCACAAGAGGATAACGGAGGATGTTGGACGAGGAAATGCATTTGCCGATGAAACAGCAAAGAAAACAGCGAAAGATTCAATGAGTCGAATGTATATGGCAGGTCCTGCGAATTGGGTCACAGAAAGAGGAATGTGTGAGAATACAATGGAAAGCGTGAAAACTATTCAGAAAGAGGCTACAGAAAGAGAGATAAGCAAGTGGAGAGAAAGTACGGGAATGTTAGATGAGATGGGTTGTTGGGTAGAATTGTCCGAACATCAACGATGGTTGTTGCCAGATGCTTATGTACTCCCAGTGGTTACTAAGGCTCATGGTCCAGCTCACCTTAGTGCAAAAGGCATTTGTAAACTTCTAGGTCCAGTTTGGCAGAATGAAAGTATCCCTAAATGTGCAGACAACGTAGTAAAGCATTGTATTGTTTGTCTGATGTATAATCCAGGAAAGGGAACCCCCACTCCAGCAGGTCACTTTGCTCCTCCGACATACCCATTTGAAGTGTTGCAAATCGATTATATTCATATGGATCGATGCAACAACCTCAAATATGTTCTGGTGGTAGTATGTGCCTTTTCAAGATGGATAGAAGCATACCCTTTGAAAGACAACACAGCTTTATCCACAGCCAAAATCCTTCTTAAAGAATTCTTTCCCAGATTTGGATTGCCGCGCATTGTCTGGAGCGACAATGGGAGCGAATTTGTTGGCCAAGTCATGCAGAAAGTTTGTGCAGGTCTTGGAATCAAACAAAAGTTCCATGCGGCAAATCATCCCCAATCAGCAGGTTTAGCAGAATGCTACAATGGGACCCTGAAATTGAAGTTAGCGAAAATTCAAGCAAGTACGGGACTTAATTGGCCTGATGCTTTACCGTTAGCTCTGCTATCCACCAGAACTGCAGTACACTCTCGTCTGGGACTTAGCCCTTACGAAGTGGTGTTTGGCCGTCCGGCCAATGTATGGGGAATACCTCGTCCTAAAAAGTACTCAGATTTGCCCTACCCAATGTTAATTGACTATTTGCATGACCTTACAACTAAATTGCATGTCCTTCATCGACAGGTTCGGAGTGCTTTGCCAGAGGCTTCCACAGATCCAGGTCACTCCATCCATCCAGGTGACTGGGTCTGCATCCGCAATTTTCAGAGGAAGAAGAATTTGGACCCCAGATGGCGGAAGCCCCAAATGGTTCTTCTCACCACAAGGACAACAATTAAAGTTGAAGGAAAGAAAAATTGGATTCACGGTGTGCACTGCAAGAAAGTACCCTTGCCCTTGCCTTTCGATCAGTGGATTCGTAGAGGGATTGGTGACTGTGAAGGCGAAACAGTTCCACAATTCGTACCCTTTAGCGATGCACACCTGAATGGGACATTGTCTGAGAAAGAGGACTACGACATCTTACAGAAAGCGATTCCATTACACCGCCGCTTGAACACGACTGAATCAAAAACATTGTTTCAAGATCAGAGTGTACCTGGGAAGGATCTTTCCCAGATTTGGATTGCCGCGCATTGTCTGGAGCGACAATGGGAGCGAATTTGTTGGCCAAGTCATGCAGAAAGTTTGTGCAGGTCTTGGAATCAAACAAAAGTTCCATGCGGCAAATCATCCCCAATCAGCAGGTTTAGCAGAATGCTACAATGGGACCCTGAAATTGAAGTTAGCGAAAATTCAAGCAAGTACGGGACTTAATTGGCCTGATGCTTTACCGTTAGCTCTGCTATCCACCAGAACTGCAGTACACTCTCGTCTGGGACTTAGCCCTTACGAAGTGGTGTTTGGCCGTCCGGCCAATGTATGGGGAATACCTCGTCCTAAAAAGTACTCAGATTTGCCCTACCCAATGTTAATTGACTATTTGCATGACCTTACAACTAAATTGCATGTCCTTCATCGACAGGTTCGGAGTGCTTTGCCAGAGGCTTCCACAGATCCAGGTCACTCCATCCATCCAGGTGACTGGGTCTGCATCCGCAATTTTCAGAGGAAGAAGAATTTGGACCCCAGATGGCGGAAGCCCCAAATGGTTCTTCTCACCACAAGGACAACAATTAAAGTTGAAGGAAAGAAAAATTGGATTCACGGTGTGCACTGCAAGAAAGTACCCTTGCCCTTGCCTTTCGATCAGTGGATTCGTAGAGGGATTGGTGACTGTGAAGGCGAAACAGTTCCACAATTCGTACCCTTTAGCGATGCACACCTGAATGGGACATTGTCTGAGAAAGAGGACTACGACATCTTACAGAAAGCGATTCCATTACACCGCCGCTTGAACACGACTGAATCAAAAACATTGTTTCAAGATCAGAGTGTACCTGGGAAGGATCGCTACAATCTTAGGCCCAGACAAAAGAACACTTAAGACCTTTTTTATTCTTCTTTCTCCTTGTGTAG
The DNA here is from genome assembly GCF_964204655.1 of Triturus cristatus. NCBI lineage: Eukaryota > Metazoa > Chordata > Amphibia > Caudata > Salamandridae > Triturus > Triturus cristatus. Next base: position 770,635,505 of record NC_140585.1, read on the forward strand.
TGTTCTGTTTAGGTTGCAGGGTCACGGTAGGAGTCTAGGTCACGACCTGAGTAGTGACAATAGGTCTGCAGGATCTTTCAGTGCCATAGGACGGTAGAGTATCGTGATTTTAGTGATTGAGGAAGATTGCCGTGAGCATCCACTAGTGAAAATGGAAACTACACCAAGTATTGAAGAGAGAAGAAATGAAACAAAGAAAGCATCTTGTAAAATAATGTACAGTCGTTACAGTATAACCCTATGTGTTTTGATATCATTATGTATTACTTTGGCGATTATTGGTTGGATAGTTTATGTTTTGCAGCCAAAACACACCTCCCCTTCCTTTTCTTTGCCTTCTTCCACTATCTCTCCACACTTTTTCCATACTTTCCCTTCACATGAACTTGTCAGAAGAACCGAGTATTACAATAATTCTTTTGTTCAACTATTACACCAGCATCAACTAGTGGTTAACACAACTGATTGTTGGGTATGTGGTCTTATGCCGCATACTACTGAGAAGGGAATACCATTTCTAGTTCTTCCTTTCTCCTACGAAGGTTCCGCTTGGGCATTCTTTGTTATCTTCTCAAATGCAAATCAAAGTAAATTCAGACGGTCTGTTGCTTCACAAATTAATTATCCGGATTTTAGTCATAGTTCTTTGATTAAGGGTATAGTGGTTATGGCTAAAATCATGGAGAATAGCAAGATTTCTATCGATGAAAGAAAAGCATACAGTAATTGGAACGTCACCCAATACATGACAAGTCTTAATAATAAAATGGGAAAAGAGAAATCCTCACCAATCTGGACTGTACCGCATCAAGGTAACTTCTGTTTAAAGATAAACGAACGCTCTTCTGACACTGTACCAAAAAGTAACTGTTCCTACACATACATTTATTCCTCTCTGAACTCACCTCCTCTAGTACCGTCACAAGGCACCTATTTCATTTGTTATAATAGAGCCTATACCTGGTTGCCAACGGGTTTCTCTGGTACCTGCTACATAGCTTTTCTTCTCCCCCCTACTTACACTGCTTCTGCCAATTATCACCGAACCCGTCTCAGCCGAGGAATTATCGACTCCAAAGACACCTCGGGACAAGAAGGAGGAGATTTCCTTAAGGGTTTTCTTCCCTTCTGGGGTCCAATGGCCAATAGCAGAAATATAAGGCAACTGGTCCGTGTTGTAGAGACTACGATAGACATCACTGTAGGAGCCTTGAGTAATATCACGGCGGAACTACAGGCGGATCGTCTTATGACCTTACAAAATCGAGTTGCCTTAGACTTTATTCTTGCTGATCGTGGTGGAGTGTGTAAATTGATCGGCTCAAGCTGCTGTATTTTCATTCCTAATGACGCTCCTACAGTATACCAAGCTATTTCCAAGTTGCATATAATCTCCGAGTCTATTCATCAGGACGAAGGAGATTGGTCCTTAACGGAATGGTTTTGGGGACTACTGTCCAAATGGGGTTGGAAAGTATTGACATTCCTTGGAGTAATTTTGACAATCATATTTTCTTGTTGTCTTTGTATGCACTGTGGTCCCGCTATCTGTGATCTTTGTGCCACTATGTGCATTTCAAGACCCAAACCTCAAGTGACAGAAAACATAAGGATGATGTTACAACAACAGCTTGATGATCTCATGGCTATTGATGTGACTCAGATTAACGTGAGTCTATCTTGCCTGAGTACTGGCAAAAGGAGGGTCTGAGGAACTTCGATTTTCGATTACGATCGAATCGACCCGCCATTTTGTAACCCGCCGCCATTTTGTGTTGCCACCACTCAGGCAGCACGGCGAACGAAGTCTTTTCTGCTTTTCCCGTAGCTTGGTGTCAAAATACGTCCTAGGCCTTGTTTGCGAGGCTGGTGTTTGGACTAGCCGAGTACACTAATCCTTGTCTGTTTCTCTAATCCCTGTTCCAACTATCTGTAGGCTCACACCATTCTTTCCCGATCATATCTTATCAACTGGCCTTCACTGTCTCCTGCTAGCATTCTCTTGTGTCATGCCCGTCCTCCAATACACACAAACGTATCTCACCACCTGCAAGTCAGTTGTAATCTATTAATATATTAAGTTCGGGGGTGGGATTACAAACACAGTTGGAGGAGAGGACTCTTCGAGTCATCTGATCTTTCTGTTTTCGAACCCTTCTTACTGGTTCCACTTTGTTTTCCACTTACCCTATTGGCTCTTTTCTTCTTTGCTTGGGGCGTGTGTCCTGTTAATAATCCTGTGTTGTATAGTATTTAATCTGATGCGCCACAGAGTGAAGGGGCAGTCTCCTGAGAACCTACTTTGTGTACTTCTAGGATAACTGTACTAGCTGCAGCTAAATAAATCCAATCTTCTAACGCCGACAGAGTGTCCCGTGTCTCTGTGTATCGAAGCAGGTGAACCCAGGAGATGGAGGGCGTACCCTGGGCCGCCAGGCCCAAAAGGTTCTGGTTCTTCACGCGCTGAAGGGGTTAAGAAACGAAGTAGGCAGTCTATGTTTGATTCCCTCAGAACGTGGCAAAAGACAGCTCAGCAGAGATAAATGAAGGCAGAGAAAGAAGCCCGGAAGGGGAGAATGCAGACACTGACCCAGAAAGCAGATGCTTATGATAGGGAGAAACTAGAAAAAGGTGTTAAATGTGAAGATAGTAAAATTTGTTTAAAAATTGAGAAATCCTATGTGGTTTAGGAAGAAGATGATGTTTTTGTAGAAGAGTTGCTAGACACCAAACCCCGACCTCCATGTGCCCCACAAAGAATTTACCCCATTGTTCCGGTGCCCTCACAGCTACCGTTACAGTTGTGTCTACTGCCTCTGCCCCTGAATTTACTGCTGTTGTTTCAACGGCTGTGGCTTTGGTTCCTCCTCCTCTTCCTTCTGTTTCTTCATCATCTGTAGCGACTGTTACTGTTGGTACCCCTGCCACACATATTGTCTCAGCGTCCCTCTTGCCTGCTCTTTCTTCTGTGGCGCAACAATCAGCGGCGATAGTGCCTGTTACTTCTGTTGCTTCTCCCACTATGGTTTTTCATCCTCCAACATCGTAAGTAGTGGGACGCCGATATGTGGATTTGAGGATAGAGATTAGACGAAATATAAGGAGCGCTTGGGACCGCTAGTGCGATCTGATGTGGGAGACGATGAGAAACAGGTAATAGCTAATCAGTCTGCACAGTGGGCCCGTAATCCTATTTATAGTGCAGACGATTTTTGGGCGACTATGAGCGATTTTGAGCCCTTCATACTTTATATGACATTAGAGATCGGGTCTATATTAGTGAGATGGGTCCAGAACAAGTTTTTTCTAATGTTATGACAATAATAGCTTATAGTACAAGGCTACACAAGAAAAGTCCCAGGTCAGTATCACAGTTTCCGATACAGGAGGTTTATCCTATATATCATCCGGAAATACCAGAAATAACAGATGGCCGCGGTAATGTTACTTATTTTGATAAGCGGCCCGTTTTCAGGAACAATGGCTTTATACTCTGTGGAAAAGAAGCAAAGTTTTGTCTCTTAAGACTCATTGCCTGATCCTAGTAAAAATCCTACTGCATATTATAAAGAATTGACAGAGGTGGCCTCTTCTACTGTAATGACCTTTGCTGATAGTGAGATGTTTTTTGGTCTGTTGGTTCCAGTTGATATTTGGAGACAGGTGCATACCCAGGATGATGTTGCGGAGTTAGGAGGTACATGGGATCAAATTAAATCTTGGAATCAGGAAAGGAAGGCAGGAAATAAGCCCCTAGCTGATATCCTTGCTTTGACTGGACGCATTATTACATATATGCATTCTCTTATTCTGCCGAGAAAGGTAGATTGGGATAAATTGTCCGCTTGTAGACAAAAGAAAGATGAGAGTGTGTCTGATTTTTTTACTCGGTTTGAAGACACATTTTAGGATTACAGTGGGCAGGATTTGTCTATTAAGGGAGGTGTTTGGTTGTTTGCCAATAGATTTGTTTCCAATCTGCTTCCTGAAATAGCGACTCGATTGCAGGCTTCTGAAAGCACCTGGTCTAACTCTTCCCCTTCTGTTATTCTGAACATGGCATAGTATTATGACCATAGGGTTAAGGAGGAAAAGGAGAGGACGGAGAAAAAGCATAAGGATTTGGAAACGAAGGTGTTGTTACAGCAGGCTTTCAGAGGAAATGGTAGAAGATGTGGTGGTCCTGCCCGACAGCTTCCGCGCACTAGTAGGCAACCCAATACTAAGCCTTTGGGGCTAAATCAGTGTGCATACTGTAAGGAGGAGGGGCATTAGCATAGCGAGTGCATGCTTTTACAGAAGGTGATGGTCACTAAAGGACGAGGTTCTCGTGGAAGGGGTCGTGGAGCCGGTGGGCTTGATAGGGCTCAGAATGCTGCAGCCTCACAGGGTCGTTCTGATAATAATTTATTTGATGACCCTCGTGAGGGACAGTACTGCCATGATGACTATGATATGGATGACGTGACAGGAATGTCTTATAGCTAGGACAGCCAGGGACAGAGTGGGGGACCAGTTTTGATACCTGTAGATCAGCGTGGCCCTTATGTAACAGCGGAACTGCAAGGTTCAACTAAGGAATATCTGGTGGACACATGTGCGAAAAAAGCTCTGTTTCTTGAAATATGGTCCCTGGGGCGGCTCTCTCTGGCCATAATAATGTTTCGGTAGGTTTTTCTGGTATACCGGCTGTAAGCCTCATTTCAAATCCTCTTGCATTGACTATTGGTCCTTTTCTTGGATTCGCCATTCTTGTTTACAACTAATAGTGGTGAAAATTTGATGGGTTTGGATTTGTTAAAGAAATTGGATGCTCTGATTTATTGTTCTCCGGTATGTGTTTATATGATAATGGGTCGAGATGTAGTGCATGCTAAACAGTGTTTGTCCAAGGATGCGCCCCTTCCTGTTGAATTTAAAGACATTCCACCCACTTTGGGGGCGACAGGTGCTACAGATGTGGGATTGTTGCAGATACCACCAATTTCGATACAGGTTAAGGATGGTGCTATTTTGCCTTGTATTCCTCAGTATAAGATACCACAGGCAGGGGAGCATGCCTTATTGAAAATTATTCAGGATTGGATTAAGAAGGGCAATAGCCCCATCCTCCCCATTCTTAAAGGGACACCTTTGGGTTCCTCAAATGATCATGAAAATGTTTACCGTTTTGTGATTGATTTGTACGAAGTTAATACAATCGTGATTCCCCAGTTTCCAGTGGTCCCTGACATTACGGCCCTTTTGACTATGATTCCTTCTACTGCTAAATTTTTCTCCATCATTGATTTGAAAAATGCATTCTTCAGTATTTCTATTATTTGGATAACAGGTATCTGTTTAGATTTACACTAGCTGGTAGGTGCTTTAGATTCTGAAAAGCTCCTCAGGGGTACACCGAAAGTCCGAGTATTTACAGTCAGGCTTTAAAGTCTCAATTAGATTCTCTTTTGTTTCCTCCAGGTAATGTATTGGTGCAGTACATTGATGACCTTCTCACTGCCTCTGATACTGAGCAGGATTGTAGAGATAGCACTGTTCAGCTGTTATTGCATTTGGCCAAACATGGACATGAAGATTCTCTTTCTAAATTCCAATATTGTTGATAGGAGTTCACCTACTGTCGAAGGAGGGTAGGAGGCTGACCCCAGAGAGTATTAGTACGGTTGTTAAAATGCCTATCCCACTGACTCAGAAAGACGTGTATGCTTTTCTAGGTATCACCTCCTACTGTTGCCAGTGGATACCTAACTATTCCTCATTAATCAAGCCCCTGCTTGCCCTAACCACTAAAGATGTGCATGAGCCCCTACCTTTGACGCCTGAATGTCAACAGTCTTTTGAGTATTTGAAAACTGCGCTTTGTTCAGCTCTAGTACTTGGCACCTCTGACTATACTAAATCATTTGTATTGTTCGCCCCTGGGATGGCAGGGTGCGTGCTCTCTGTTTTAGCACAAAACTTTAGAAATAAGCAATGGCTGTGTGCTTATTTCTCTGCTGTTCTTAACCCTGTCACAAGGGTCCTTCAGGGCTGTCTAAGAGCTGTCGCGGCTGTGGCCGTCTCAATATGACAATCGGCTGGACTAGTACTTGATACTGATCCCACAGTCATGGTACCCCATGCTGTGGACACGCTTTTGAACAAAACAATGACACAGCACCTCACCAGTGCACGTCTAACTGGCTATGAATTAACATTGTTTGCAAAACACATCATGATTAAAAGATGTGCCACTCTGAATTCAGCCATGTTACTGCCCCTCCCTTCTGAGAGTGATGAAGTCAATAAACATGACTGTATCTTTCGGACGGAAGAAGAGACGAAAGTACAGGTAAACGTCACTGATGTTCCCTTATCTGACCCACAGAGGGAACTATGTGTCGATGGCTCTTGCTTTAAATTACCAGATGGCACTACAACAGCTGCATATGCTTTACCACTATGCGCACAATAGTTGAGACATCCTGAGTCCCCTATCAGTCAGCTCAAGCTGTTGAGCTCGTTGGCGTCGCACATCCTTTTGGGTGAATCTGTGCAGAGAGATGGTTCCTTACTTCCCATGGCACCAAGATACAACATAGGCACCTTATATTGAGGCTTTTGACTGCCTTGACACTTCCTAAGAATTGGCTACAGTGAAGTGTAGTGCCCATCAGAAAGTCACTGATGATGTAGGCAAGGGAAATGTTTTTGCTGATCAGATAGCTAAAGAAATAGCCCAAACTAGAAGGAAAAGAATGTTTCTAGCAGGTCCCGCTAGGTGGGTACCTGAAGTTACCATGTTTGAGGATACCCTTGAAAATGTGAAAGAAATACAAAGTGAGGCCACAATAGAGGAATTAGCAACTTGGCAAGACAGTACAGCACAATTGAACAATGAGGGGTGTTGGATTGACAAGTCAGGGAAACAGAGATGGATGTTACCAGATGTGTATGTTCTTCCTGTAGTCACAATGGCTCATGGCCCTGCCAATATTAGTTCTATGGGCATTTGCAAGTTGCTAGACCCTGTATGGCAGAATGACAACATTTCAAAAACGGCCACACATTTAGTAAAATATTGTATGGTGTGCATGATGCACAATCCTGGTAAAGGTACCTCTACACTGCCTGGTAATTTTGCACCACCTACATTTCCTTTTGAGGTTCTCCAGGTGGATTACATCGAACTGGAGAGGTGCTATGTTGGTTGTTTGTGCTTTCAGTAAATGGGTTGAGGCTTATCCCACTAAAGACAATACAGTTATGACTGCAAAGGTACTCCTGAAGGAGTTCTTTCCTCGTTTTGGCTTGGCCCGTTTGATTTGGAGTGATAACGGAAGTCATTTCAATGCCAAGGTTCTTCAATTAATTTGTGATGGTTTGCACATAAAACAGAAGTTTCATGCTGCAAACCACCTGCAGTCAGCAGGTTTGGTTGAGAAGTACAATGGTACTCTTTCAAGAGACTACAGGGTTACAGTGGGCAGATGCTTTACCACTCGCTCTTTTATCTACCAGAACTACAGCACATTATATGACAGGTTTGTCACTGTATGAGGTCGTGTTTGGACGCCCAGAGAATGTCTGGGGCATCCCGTGTCCTCGGTGGTTATCTGATATTGATTACCCCTTGGTGATTGATTACTTCTGCAAGTTGACTGAAAGTTTGCATTCTATTCACCAACAGATTTGGTACGCTTTGCCAGTTACACCAGAGGGGCCCGGGCACAACATCCAGCCCGGCGACTACATCTTAGTGAGCGATTTCCAGCGGAAAAATAGTTTGGAGCTGCGATGGAAGGGACTAGAACAGGTCCTTTTGTCTACGGGTACTGCTGTTAAAGTCACTGGCTAGAAGAACTGGGTGCATGCCACTCACTGCTGCAAGGTCCCTCTTACTCTGCCCTATGACCAATGGGCGAAGGATCCACTCCAACGCATGCAACGCTAAAGAACTTTTCAACATCATACAGCAGTTCACCAAACCCTCCAGCGAAGCCATGGACGACACACCATCTCAGGACCTCTGCAACAAGTTCAGCTCCTACTTCCACGTGACAACTTCAGCGAACAATCTGGACACCACCCCCCTCTCCACCACCGACAACCAGCCAACCATCCCCACCTGGAAACCCACCACCACTGAAGATACCACCACAACCATGAATAACACCCATTCAGGAGCACCCACGGATCCCTGCACGCCGCACATCTACCACAGAGCCGCTGCCGCCATAGCACCAGAACTAGGCTGTACCATCAACACCGCCCTTGAATCCGGCATTTTCCCTGATGACTGGAAGTGGGCAGAGGTCATGCCCCTCCTCAAGAAACCATCGGCCGACTGAAGGACTTGAAAAACTAGGACCCATCTCTCTTCTTCCCTTCGCAGCCAAAGTCACCGAGAGATTCATCAACGCCCATCTGACCACCTTCATCGAAGAGAACGCCATCCTCAACTCCTCCCAGTCTGGATATCGCAGCCACCACAGAACCAAGACTGCCCTCCTCGCCGCCACCGATGATATCTGCATGCTACTCAACCATGGCCACACGGCGGCTCTCGTCCTACTAGACCTCTTCGCTGCCTTCGACACCGTCTCACACAGCACGCTTGCAGCCAGACTCCACAACGCCGGTATACGGGGAACTGCCGTCGACTGGATCCGTTCCTTTCTCTCCGGCAGAACCCAAAGTATTAGACTCCCTCCCTTCCTCTCGGAACCCACTGAGATCAACTGTGGAGTACCCCAAGGATCCTCGCTCAGCCCCACACTCTTCAACATCTACATGGCCCCCCTCGCCACCATTGTCAGACAGCATGGGCTCAGCATAGTGTCATATGCCGATGACACCCAGCTCATCCTCTCTCTCACCCAGAACTCCAAAGACACCAGACGCAGTTTCCAAGAAGGTATGAAAGACGTTGCAACCTGGATGAGGGACAGCTGCCTAAAATGACCTCAGAGAAGACTGCTCTTGGTGGCCCCATGCCCTCAGAAGCCCACCCACCCCGACGGACCATACCTGAAACATCTGCATCATTCTAGACTCCTCCCTCACCCTGACCCGCCAGATCAACTTCGTAACCTCCACCTGTTTTAACTCCCTCTGCATCCTCTGCAAGACCTTCAAGTGGATCCCCCCTGAACACTGAAAGACCATCACCCACGCACTCATAACTAGCAGACTGGACTATGGCAAAGTCCCCTACGCCAGAATCAACAAATCCCTGCTACACAAGCTCCAGACCATCCTGAACACCGCAGTCAGACTCATCCTCGGAACCCCTCGACACGAGCTCATGACCCAGCACCTGCAAGACTTCCACTAGCTCCTCATCGAGAAGAGAGTAACCTTCAAGCCACTCACCCACGCCTACAAATCCCTCCACAACATCAGACCCAAATACCTCAATGAAAGAGTCTCCTTCCACATTCCCAATAGGAACCTCTGTTCTGCCAACCTTGCCCTGGCAGACACCCCACGCACCTACAGAACCAGAGCAGGCAGAAGTGCTTTCTCCTATATCGCAGCTAAGACCTTCAACGAGTTCCCAGTCAACATCTGACGCTCCCCCATGCTTCACACCTTCAGGAAGAGCCTCAAGACCTGGCTTTTCGATTGATCAGGAGCTGCACCTCCCCTCCCAAGCGCCTTGAGATCCTCACGGGTGAGTAGCGCACTTTACAAACCCCTGATAGATTGATTGATTGAAGGATGCAGTCGGGGACTCTGAGTTTGAGGTAGTACCTTGGTTCATCCTCTTTAGTGATGCAAGGTTAACCTGGACCAAAACAGATGACGAAAATGATGAAGTGCTGAACGCCGCAGTTCCTCCAGAAATACAAGCAATTCAGGAACGCTTCTTTGTTGACCCCGTTGTGCCTGCAGTCGCTAGGTACAATTTGTGCTCCTGGTTGAAAGACAGTGCACCAAAGAGAAGTCAGATTAATTTGGGATGGACTGTGTAAGTTAGGGTGTACTTTGCTACAGTACCAAAGGAGTTGGTTTCTCTTTGGGGGTGCCTTATCTGGATTGACGTGGGAACCCAAACTTAGGACAGAGCAAGCTCCACCACCGGTGCTCAAGAGCACCAATGTTTTGATTAACAATAGGAGCCTGTGCCAGTGAGGTTCTGACGGACACTGGGAACTTTTGTATTCCTGTTTGCTGGCATTCTGCCCCTTTGTTTAATCATTCGTTATGCATCCTTTTATCAAGATGGTTTTTGATTAAGAGCAGCCAGTGATATCCCCTGCTCATACACAGGTATTTTGGTCAACTAAAAGAAAAATGCTTTGTACTATTTTTGTGCTTTTACTATTATTGATTTTAGGTGGGGTGTCGTGGGTTCTTGAACGAGATCAGATTGCCTCATCAAATGTTGAGAATGTAATTTCCCCAATTTGTATAAAAAGGATAACCCAGAGTAATGTATGTTTGGACATGCACAAAAGATTTTTTGGAACAGGTATAGCTTGTTATCCTACTGAATCTGTTAAAAGTTTGTGGACTGCATACCCATTGTCACTTGTTAATTACACGTATACTTGCCCAGCCCACTTCATAGACGTAAGGGGTGAGTTTGGTATGGGATATCCTGGCCCTTTTTTTTACTGAAAGCCACGAAGGGAAGGATACACGGGGTGTGACAATACCACATATTGTGAGAACATGTATATGGAAGAGCAGAATCTCACCCTAGTTGGCTGGCATTACCAAGATTTGACGGCTATTCAAAAAGCTGGATATTACTCTGCATTTTGCCCGATAATTAATAGTACTGACACATTTTTGTATGTTAACTGTTCTGGAGTAATACTGTTTAAGAACACAATGGGGCATATTAACAAGGAACAGGGAAAATCAACGCTAAGGGCGCTTAGCGGTAATTTGTTTAACACCCGCTATCACTGGATAATATCGCCTGGTTATCGCGCTATTATCAACGCTTATAGCCTAGGCGATAAAAAATCCAGCGATAGCGGCATTTTGGGAGGTTATCGCTGGTAATGCAGCGATAAAACTACAAGGATAGGGATATCCTTGTTGATAGCCCATGGTGGATTTAGCCATGTAATCCACCTCCTATTGGATTACATGGCTAAGTCTGAAAATTAGCCGATGTAAAAAAGCAGCGTTAACCGTGGTTAGCACTGCTTTTTTTGTCTCTAACAGGGTTAGCGTGAAGCTTGATAATAGGAGAAATGTCACTTAGCGACATTTCTCCTATTATTTTGCTCTGGAAGGCCAACTTTGCATCTCATTAGAGATACAAAGGGAAGCGTAGTGAAAAATGGTGCTAACATGCGATTTTGCATGTTAGCACCCTGTTGTTGATAGGGCGATATTTTTATCTCCGCTTCTTTGGCTTTTAAAGCCCAAAAAGCGGAGATAAAGCCCTTGTTAATATGCCCCAATGTCGTTAGTGAGGGAGGAGGATCCAAATAACTTGGAAATTAATACTAGATGTGCTCCTGTGGATTATCAAGGTCCAATTTATGCACATCCAGGATTTTACTTTTTGTCTAATAGTACATACTCGAATGTTTATAATGGTACAAATGATGGTGCCATAGGAATGGTGCTTCCCCTAGGTGTACCCTGTAAGCGCAGTAAGCCTAGTATAATATGGGTGGAAAGAAGATTGACAGCGGAATTTTGCGATGGAGTGACAGATTTAGAAGTTAATAATTATAGCAACGGTATATTCTTTCTTCCATTATTACCTTTGGTAGTTCTGCAATGGCTCGGGGTAAAAGAGCTAGAGAATATTTTGGATATACGCTCCAGATATTGCCTAACTCCACAGTAGCAGCCTTGTGTGATATCACCAGTCAATTGGAAAGTATGTGGATATACTCCGAACAGACTAGATACACTGTTGATTTCATTCTAGCTAAGAGTGGTGATGTGTACGCTGCAGTAGCAGAAGACCAGTGTGTAGTCTGGATCACTAATATGAAAAAGAACATTACTCAGCACATTTTGGATATCCTGGAACATGTTAACCCCTTGCATGCCCGCCCCTTTCCCCGCCCAGTGCCGCGCTTAACATTAGCGGGCGGAGTTCATGACGAGCTGGACTCGTCATGGGCACAGCGCCACCGCAGCCCATGACGAGTCCAGCTCGTCATGGGCACTGAAGGGGTTAAAGGATGCAAAGTGGGAATTGGAGTTGGTCACTCTTTGGTGGGTGGGGATAGATTCTCGAAAAAGTGATTTATTTCATTGTGATTCTGATAGTCAGTTGTGTTTTAGTTCAGTGTCTCCCCTTATGTTGCTCCTATTGCACCACTCTTCTTGCTCCTAAGAGAATGTCCATTCATGATACCAATGCAACAATTATGATTCAAAAGGAACTCTAAAACATCACGCAGATTGATGAGGGTATCTTTGTGACTTCTTCCCTCTTTACTATTCCTCTTCCCAAAGATGAAAATATGGAGTGCTATTAGATATGTACTTATGATTTTTTGATGTATGTGTCTTTTCCTTATTCCACAAAATTTCTTAGGTCATGCTAAAAGGAGGGTCTGTTGGACTAAAAATTATGTTTTCGTATTGCTTTCTGTAAGTTAGCATTTGCGGCGCCATTATGTGTCTGGGCGCCATTTTGTATCACAATCGAATCCTATCCTTTGCTACTTCTGTGAAACTACTGTCTCTGAGTTATGTTTCTCCGGAGCTGAATTTTGCTACACTAATGAATGTGATGTTCTTATTAGCGCAAACCTTTCTCATAAGATATTGGCCTTCTCCCACCAGTCTTAAGACAGGCTCGCCCTGCAGTGGCCTTAGGCTCTGTAGCTTTGTAAGATATGAGTAGTGAGATTGGTTTTTTTTTCCTTTTCTTTCTCATTTGTATTGCTTTGCAGCACCTGCCTGGATAATTTCACTATGGGCGTGTTCTAGTCCAGTTATGAATTTTACTAAATGCATCTTTATGCTCGTGGACTTTAGTCCCTTTGCAGCACTCCTAGTGATTGGGAAGACAGGGCTCCACTCCGAGTGTACTTTGGATAAACAATTACTGTTTTGTATTCTCTACTGACTAACAGACTCTTCATTTGGTATGGAAGGCTGAGAGGTCACTCGTGTGAGACCCGAGTGACCCTAATCGGGCCACTTCCCTCAGATTGCTGTCCCCTAGTGGGGTCATTTGAAGATCCTTTAATGTGGAGCGGATAGTAGGTGATCATGGTGTAGGAGTGTGGGTTTAGCCACTAATTACCAAAACATATTACTCCTATAAGGGATGCACCACTCTCTCAAAGTGAGAGAATTTGAAAAGAAACTTAGCAGGCGGTGGTTGGGTCATCTTGTTCTTTGGTTCCAAAGTCTTCATTCATCTGGATGCAACATCACATGATGAATACTAATGTAAGATGTAAAGAATGGCCATTTTTCTTCCACTCCAATAGTCTACTGACAGAAACAAAGGTCAGATATATAAAATTGAACCAACATCAAGCAACATGTTTTGTAATACAATCTGTTTTCCAAAAATGTAAATACGAACTACTTTTTCACTGACCTGAACTGATGTGGACATGGGTGGTGATTGGAACCGTACATTAAATCTGATACAGGACTGGTCACACATGATGGGCATAGGCCAAACAGGTGACAGAGGACTCTTGCTTTATCTACTATTGCACCTTGCTCTCCTTGAACCCGGGCATCTACTATACCCTACAGACAGTGACTGCCCGTGTAGGGCGTTTTACCGGGGCGGTGACGTGGCGCAGAGGAGGGGCAGGGTGGGGGTTGCAAAATGCGGCAAATGGCCGATTTGAGGTAAGTTACAAAAAAAATTATTAAAACGAATTTCGTTGCGCGTGCTGCATCGCATGTGGCGATGCAGCGCGCGCAACGAAATTCGTTTTATTATTTTTTTTCGTAACTTACCTAAACTCGGCCGTATGCCGCATTTTGCAACCCCCCACCCTGCCCCTCCTCTGCGCCACATCACCGCCCCAGTAAAACGCCCTACACGGGCCGTCACTGCCTACAGATAGGGGATTAACTTCCCATCTGCTGTTCCTGATGCAGAGTCTAGAATGGACTATTTTTCATCTGTGGACACCTACTGCCTAAGGTGGAGGCATGTGAGATCATGGAGGGGGAGGTCTGATCATGCACCGGTGAAAATTCCATGAAGCCTTGCTATTGTGGCTCCACCTGCCACTAGGATACATGTGGTGCATGACATAAAAAAATCCTGACATCAATGCTTGGCTGCAAACATCTCTCACTGAAGTATGTGAAGTAGTAGTAATGCAGTCAGAAGCTTTGTGCTTGACTCTTTCCCCGACCTCTTGATTTGAGATACCTACCTTTTGCTTTGAGTAAGCTATGATACAAAATCAAATAAGTGGGAAGAGCAAGATTTTTTAACAAGTCTTTTTTTCAGTTCAAGGATATTTCAGAATGCAATAGCCTGATGGGAAAGTGTAATGTTAACATAAACATCCTGCATACCAAATTTGATATTAAATTGAAAAAAGAAATACAGTTGTCTCCACCTGTACTAGTATCAGCATTCCTGACTCAGGCTAGTCACACACTTATCTACAAGCAGCTTATGCTGAGCCATAGTTATCACCTTGCCACACCATGCGAAGAGCACATCTTCGAACCTCACATTCCTTGCCTGATAACCCTCTATAAATCCAACTTCAACCGACGTATGGTCAGACATGCCCTCTGAAAAGGGTAATCAGGCTTTGATGCAAGTATGAGTGCTTTGCAGCCCCATTAGGACCATGAAGAGCTTTAAGAATTCTATGATACAATTCAAACCTATGCAATGTCTTTGTTACTTAATGCACAGCACTCAGTGGGTATCTACATTAACATGGATTAGATATATTATAGTAATTAAGTTTCAGAATTGCAAAGGATCCCATCGACATTTTGGTCACTTTGGTGGGATTAGAATGGTGTTATTTTGTGCAGACTTTCCACTTGTCAAACAGAGACGTTTTTTTCTGTTTTGATCACTTTGCGAACAGTTTTCAACTCTTCATCTATTCTGTAACGTCATAAATGACCTTTCATTGAATGATAAGAGACTTACCTGTTTACAGTTGGAAACAGGGGGTACAGGGAGACATAGGTTTCAACATTTTTCTCCCCACTTGGCGACATAATATCATCTTAGCAAACACATTTGTTCTCCTCACTGTCAAATCTTGACCGTTTACAAATAAAACGAAATCCATAATCAAGCAAGAAGATCATTCGTATATTTTGTCATGTGCTGATAATGTTTTCTATTGCTTTGGCCATCTTATGGTAGGTTAGATAACATATTCAAGCAGTATTATCTAAGGGGGAGAACGCCTTTAGCAGATATTGTAATCAGTAGTGTAGGAAAGCAGATTCTGATCCTTGAAAAACCTCAGAATTATACTTTTTCACATCCACTTTTTGGACATCTCCTTTAAATCAGTTTCCCTGATGGAGTCTCAACCTCTTTTAGGCTTCTTTTATAAAACATTTGTGGGGAAACTGTCACTGCCTACCTTTTAAAATAAGGACAGCTGCCATATATACTTTGGTTAAAGTTTGTTAACAGGTTGTGTGCGACACATGTAGAGGCACAAATATAGAAACTGGAGAGGGACTACTTGTCCAACCCAGCCTGAAATCTGCAATCAGGTAGCACTGTGGCAGATAGGAGCCAGAAGTGGTTAAGGACTACTAAGGCCTTATATTTCACACTAAGGATAAAGAATGGGCAAATATACCTTAAGATCGACACAAGTAAGGAAAGTCATTGACATGTATTTTCCTATAATCCCTTTTTCCAGGACTCATTATGAGTAGCCCTGGTAATTATGATTCCTTTGCGGCGACCTGTTAGTTCAAAGAAAATAATTATATTTTTTACCGCAATCACAGCCTCACATATTCCTTCAGTTAAATTACGAAGGTCAAGATTCTCAATATTTACTCTGGGAAATATCAGCTACATTTCAAGGCATGCAGAATATTCTGCAAAACACACACGTGTCACGTCCTTCCCCATTTTCGGTGGGGAAACTTGGTAATAGGGATAATCATCTCAGTATATAAATTCCAGAGTTTCAGATTTCATGTGCTGTGATAATGGCCTCAATCTCATCTGGGGCACTCATAATGGTGGCCTAAGAGACAGATTTACACTGCATTGATTCATTTAGGTAATTTATAGAATTGAGCATATTTCCCTGCCGGCCTCAATGTAATTCAAGCTTTGACCTGCCCTGCTGGGCCAGGTATATTGCTGTGTTGGCTTGCTGACTGTTCAAAGCCCTCTCTAGAGTACTAGCCCTACTCTGGGACAGTAATCTTCTATTGGCAGAGGAAGGGGTCAGAGTAAAATTTCTATATGGGAAGACATGCAGACTTCTGGCGGTAGTCAGAACCGCAGATTTTTGTTTAAGCTTGAAGGGAAAAAACAACGTCTGGGTCGCGGCCCGAGCTTGACTCTGGAGGAGAAATCTGTACCAGACTTCTTTCAAGAAACCCTTTTGGTTCCTCCTGGAAATCCGTACAGGGAGTTGGCTAGCCAGGGCACCATTCACTAAAATGGACAGTAAAGGGTATAGGGGTGATGTGACCTCTTCGGATGTGGTAGGGATTCCCGTGTTCATTTGAACACCTGTCTGGTGTGTTAAATACCTACTTTGGAGTGGTACCCTTGGGACTTTTGTTGGACTCCGTCTCCAAAGCTACTTGACTTGCTGGGAACCCAGAATGAAGAGGATCATCTTGAACTTCAGTAGACTGGCTTGTCATGGTCTTTAGAGGGAGTACTGACTCCTGCCAGTTGCACAGGCTCGCTAGAGTAGGCTGAAGGCCTGTGCGTGTTAGGGGAGTGCAGTCAAGAGGCATGGTCTAAGTTTTGGGCCGTGGGGTGATGCATCCAGGAAAATCTCAAATCACAAGAGTACTAGGGGGCATATTATCAAGCACGGCGTTCAAATTATCGCCCCTTTAGCGGCAGAAAACCGCCGCTAAAGCGGCAATAATGGGCTTAATAATATGCCGCAGAGAATTCCAATAGAAGCCCATGTTGACACCAGAACATGGGCTTCTATGCAAATTCTCAAGGGAATATTATCAAGCCCATTATCGCCGCTTTAGCGGCAATTTTCTCTTGCTAAAGCGCCGATAATTGTAACGCTGTGTCTTGAGAATATTCCCCTCGGGCTTTTAAAGGAAGGTAAGTAGAGACTCTTACTGTCAGCTGCTGATGCGGATGATGAGTCAGCAGTACCAGAGGCTGTGACAAAGCATGTGAGAAAAATATCCGGCATGCTGAGTAAACTGTACTTCTAAGAGTACCAGCCATCTGTCACCCGGTTCCTCAGTTTTCTACTGCAGCTGTACCATTCTACATCGATGACGGATCTGAGGCCCACCTAAATGCCATGTTGCTGCAATGAAAGCTGTGGAACTGAAACGATTTTGTAAGATGGTGACTGTTGTAAATTAACAGAAACATGGTCTTAATTTTGTTACGGGGTTTATGGTTTAAGTTCCAGGGAGCTAAAAAACGTGTATTCCCTAAATTCTCAAATATCTTTCTCATTCATATGAGAAACAGAAGTTGACATGATAAGTGTAATGTACGTCCAACAGCAGCGAAAGTTGTCAACTGATTTGACAGTTATCCATTGCAGGTTCACCAGAGAGTTCAAATGAATCATTAGAGTGGTAACATTTTATATTCATGAGAACAATTGATGCACTACTGAATGTCAGACTGCTGGAAAAGCAGGTGTTGAATATAAAGCCTTTCCTCTAGAACAAGCTGATGTGAATGTGCACCCATATTCTAAATACCAGAATGGTGAGGGATTCCTTGATGGAATCACAACTCACGCTCCTCATGTGTGCCATGTCTTTGGAGCCCCTAATTCACAAGATACATAATAACTGCATGAAAACGTGGTTGTCTGTAACCAATCAACTAATAAATTAGCACCCTATGCAGATGACATCATTTGTTTTCCGTCTGACCCTGCTACCTCCATCTCTGTTCTCAAGGCAGAGCTCTCTGATGTGTTCTGCAGCATCAGGATTCCAAATACACTTCTCACAGTCTAGCGGAATGGGAGTCGCTGCAATTCTCCAAGAAGCTCATGAGGCACTAGAACTGTGCGCAGACAGAATATCGAGTTTTAAATATCGATTTGCACAAATATCGAGTCAGAAATATCGTGATTATGAAATATCGACAGCAATAATATCGTGATCAAGAATATCGACTTAAGGTAAGTAATATCAAATTTAAAAATATCGAAGTGTTTAATATCATTTGCAAAAATAGAGTTGTTAAAAATGTCGATATTTAATTAATGTTATGTATTTAGTATATATTTTAAATGTAAGTGATGTATATTTTTCAATATATATGTTACATTTTTAGTAGTTATTATTTGAATTTTGCGATTTTTAGGTCCGTAGCGGGTTGTGGGTTTAAAGGGGAATAGCGTGGGAAGTCATTTAATTATATTAAGTGAATGTTTCTTTTTTTGTGTAAGAATTGTTTATATTTTTTAGTATATGAGGTAAATATTTGGTAGTTATTAATTTTTTTATTTTAATTTTGTGTTCTTAGTGGGCTGTGACTTTATATAGAAATAGGGTGGAAAGAAATTTAATTATATTTTTATTTATTAATATTTATTTAATAGAGATGTTATAGTGTTAAATGTGTAAATTAATTTATTATTGCACTTACTGGAGTGGGATTATTCATTTTAATCCCTCTGCTATCCAACACTTTTACTACTGTTGCACTTACTGGAGTTGGAATAGTAAATTGAATCCCTCCACTATCCAACACTTTCCCTACTGTTGCACTCACTGGAGTGGGTATAGTAATTTTTATCCATTCGCTATCCTGCACTTTCCCTACTGTTGTACTCACTGGAGTGAGAATAACCATTTTTACCTTTTGGCTATCCAACACTTTCCCTACTGTTGCACCGACTGTATTGGGAAATTTAAGTTTTTATATTTTTTGATAGTTTAATGTTTTAATTTATTATAGATTTTTTTCAATTTTGAATTATTGATATATATATATATATATATATATATTATTTTTATATATTTTTATATAATTTAAAATAATTAGAAATAATAGTTTATTATTTTAAAGTAAATATATATATATATATATGTACAGATTATTATGTTTGTGTGCTTATCTTTATTAATTAAGTTTATTTGTTATATTTTGTCAAAATTTATATTACATTTAATTTATTATATTTAAATATTTAAATCGATATTTTTTACATCTATATTTTTTACATCAATCTCTTTGAGTCGATATTTTTGTACTTACCTGTTTAGGTATGGGAGTCGATATTTTAGTAGTCCATATTTTTTATCAATATTTTTAACATCAATATTTATGTAATCGATGTTTTATCAAAGAACCACTGGAACATAATGATTTGTGTGGACTCAGGGATTTATAATATATTTAGGCATCTATTTACCACATAAATTATTGTTAATCTACCAAGCTAACTTTCACCCATGCTCCTATTCTATTCAAGGACATTTATTGATGGGGGTAGCTAAAGATTTCTTGGTTAGGTAGGATGGCATGCATCAAAGAATTTTTTTCACCCCTCTTGCTTTACGTCCTACATACTCTCCCACTTACACCTCGTAGCTTAAATCATGAATCATATTCGGAAGATCCACAATACTTCAACCTACCACTTATGCATGGGTATGTTTCTCTAACATTAAAACCTACATCCAGGCAGCCCAGCTTTACAATTAAATCACAACGGCAAAAACAAGGCTTTTCTCCAACCCAGCTCCTCGGGCTAGTGTTATGGCTCCCTCAGAGTGTGTGATGTGGAGTTGCTCCCTTTTTAGCTTCCTCTTTAATACAATTAGGGGGATATTCTCAAGCACCTATCGCCAAGTTAGCGGCACTTTATCACCACCAAAGTGGCGATAAATTAATCGCACTATTCACAAGCTGGTGCTAACAGCCAATATCACCACTTTTCCTGCGATAGCAGCCGCAAAAAACATCACTACAGATGACACAGGCAACTAACGCTAATGAGATGCAGAGTAGGCGTTCCCGTGCAAAAAGCCCCGACAACACCACTTCGCAACATTCTCAATGACCAGCCAGATCGGCGATAAGTTCACAAAACATGCGATAAGGTGCGACCTGGTGTTAAGTCGGACGACACCCTGCACCATAAAGTGAGCTCAGCCCAGAGCCACACCTGAAGAACAACAGATGCCATGGAGCTACTCATCATGCATGCAGCTCAGACCCCAAGAGGGCCACAACACCCACTGCCCCCACACCCAGGCCCGCAACCCCCCCCCGGACCCCCTGCCCCCCCTCCCGGACCACCACAGAGGCAGCGCAGACAAAGACAGCGGACCTTCAGAAAACACACCAGCCTCACAGACTTAACACCAGAGGATGTCATTGCACACTACAGGCTTAAAAGGACAACCATCCTGCGCATCCTGACCATCATTGCCCACAGGCTGATGGTGCCAACACAGCGGACAACCAATATCCCTCCGTAGACAAAGCTGCTGGCTGTGCTGCACATGTTGGCCTCTGGGACCTTCCAACCAAAAACTGCCAGAGTCGTAGGAGTCTAACAGCCAGGCCCATCAAAGTTCCTCACACCTGTCTTGGATGCCTTTATCAGCTAGGTACCCCACATACACTGCGCATGAACAGGTGGAAACCAAGCAAGGCTTCTACACCATAGCTGCCTTCCTGCACGTGTTGGGGGCAATCGACTGCACACATGTACTCCACGTACCCCCTGCCGCCACTGCACACAATTACCGTAACAGGAAGCACACGTATTCCAGCAATAGTGGACCACCGGGGACTCTTCACTAATGTCGTTGCCAACTACCCAGGCAGTGTGCATTATTCCTTCATCTTCCGACACTCCATCATCAACCAGCGCTTTGAGGCTGCCACCTATGGGAGTGCATTGCTCAGTGGTAAGTAGCAAATGGACACCACACACCTCAACTCCACAATCATGCACCTCACAACTTTGGGAATGCACATGTTACAAACTCACACACAACATGCTAAACAACATGCCCACCTACCAGACACGACAGCACAGCTTACTGTGGTGACCTGGGCAAGCCATGTACATGAGCCATCAACGGCATGGCACCTCAGCCACACAATAGCAGAATGTGGGGAGAGGTGGGAACCATGCATGTGCGAAGGAGGCAAGTGACCCATGAATGAGAATGTACACAATGCCAAGTGTGGCATGCATGTGCTGGCCAGACTGCAGTATGCAGACCACAGACATGCCCATGTCAACATATTCTGCTGGTGTTTGGAGTGCAGTGAACAGTGGACGCAACCATGTTACCCCAGGCAGTGGGGAAAAACACGGAAAGTAGCTCATTACATCCTCCTGTAAGTGTGAGCGGAGTGGGCTGGGCCGGTGTACGCCAGGCCAGCGTAGGGGTGTGAATAAACAGCCCGTTGCTCTGGGTGTGGTTCTCTTCCGGAATGGCCAATGTGTCTTCCAGGGCGGAGCCTACCAGCACGCCATGAGGCCCACGCTTGTGACCATGTGGGCCTGCTGCACCCCAGGCCGCAGGTCCCCAGACCTGTCTTGCCCGCCCCTGCACAACCAGGCCACACCGCTCACCTGCCAACACTGGCATGTGTCAGAGAGGGCCCACCACGTGCCTGTGCAAGCTCCAACCCCGAGAGCCGCAACCCTGCAGCCTCCTCAGACCATCGCTGTCCTCCACGAGACAGGCCTGCCACACTCCTTTTTCGTTGACGTACTCCACCGGCCTACACAGCGGTCAAGGAGGTCACACATTTGGAACTGAGTCATACAAAGGCCGAGTACACATCTTAATACAGAGTTCAAATCACTATACTCCCTGCCTAGCATCCAAACGACACATGTCTGTGGTCCCTTGCTGACTACTGCCTTCGGCCTACACTGCGGTCGAGTAGTTCACACACTTTGAACTGAGTCTTGATTTGTGTATGGCAGAGTTCATATCATTGTACGCAAGGAGAGGAGTAAGAGGAAGACGTGGTTCAGTCCAGAAGAAAAAAGGATCCTTGTTACGGAGTTAATCGAACACTACCAACAACTGCTCTGGTGCCACTAACTCTGTGCATCGCAAGTCAACGACACGTGGCTGTGGGCCCCTGCTGACACCTGCCCCAGCCTACACTGAGGTCAAGTAGGTCACACATTTGGAACTGAGTCTTGATTTCTTTTTGGCAGAGTTTATACTATTGTACAGGCCTCATCGCAGACTGCGTCCCCTTTCAGCCCTAGTGCCACTGACTCCGTGCCCCGAAATTCATGGACACTCTCTGGTTGAACTTTGGTGGCGTCTGAGTCTATGGCCTGGGGGTACCCTCATCATCATGTAGCTGATACTGACTTGGTGGTAAAAAGGAGTCTGAAGCATTCATCTCCTCCATATTGCCAGTTTCTGCTTGGTTCTGCCCTCTGCATCATGCCCTGGAAGAACACCTCCACTGTCCCCCGAAACAGTCCGCGACATTCACCTTCGACATCAGCGAGGACCCGCTCAGCTCTCGTGGCCCTACCTCAGTGCACCGCAAGTCACCGTCCCGTGGTGGTGTGCCTATGCCAGCCGCAGTGCATCCGGGGCCACTAACTCTGTACAGCTCAAGTTATGGACCCTTGCTGTTTGAACCTTGAACTTCTGATTGTCTGATCACTGTTGTAGTTGTTGCCAGCACCAACCACTCCCTGAGGGCTGGCTTACACTCACCCCACACCCATCCAGCACAAGCATCACTGGACATGTGACTCTGGCAATAAAAGGTGCCGGGCGCACAGGCCCGTAGCCAGTTCCACAAACTATCTAAGTGTGTCCGTGTGGTTATTATGTATGCATGAGGGCCCTGGGCCCTACCACATTACATTGTGCTGTGTACAGCGGACGCAACCATGTCACCTCAGGCAGTGGGGAAGACCTGGGACATGGGCTGGTGTACGCCATACACCAGCATAGGGGTGTGGATAATCAGCCCGGGGCTCTGGGCGTTGCTAAGTTTTGGCCTTGCCAAGGAAGTAACTAATGCGTGTGTCTCTGTTGTAGTGTTGGCGCAACCCATCCGGCAATGGACAATGTTGCAATATAGCATGCCCCCGGAGTGCAGGCTCAGCCACAGGGGTAAATGAAGGAGCGCAAGCCCGCTCGGGGTTCGGGATCATACATGCCAACTGTTGTGTGTGTCGCTATTACCACAGCATAAGCCAAAGGTCTACCCTCAACTGCATCACGAGTTCAGCCAGCCATGAACTCTAGATCTGTGTCCGCCCTATCCTTACCATAGGCCTACACACACGTGGCTGCCCACCTTCAACGCACAACATCACAGTGTCGTCGTTAGGCTTGTGGACATGCGCAAACAGGTATGACAATGGTGTGCCGTAGGAGTGCAAGTGATGCAACCCTGCTGTGCACACTAGTAAATAGGCTCGGGGGAGGGAGGAGCAGCAGTGAGGCTATGTAATACACATTGATGCTGCTCATTTGCTACAAGCAGTACATGTCAAACAGGAATCACTAAGTAACACATATCACACACCAATGAACCAGTGAGCCAGCCAACACATCATGCATAACCAACTATTGTCTCATGTCTCTCTGCACTGTCACAGGTGATCAAGGATATGCACACTGCCCTTGGATGATGACACCCCTCCGAGCCCCAATCACACAGGGCCAGAGGCAGTACAATGCGGCCCACAAACGCACCAGAGGCATTGTGGAATGCACATTTGGTGTGTTGAAGTCACGTTTCAGGTGCCTGGACATCACAGGTGGAAGGCTCCTGTACAGCCCAGACATCGTGTGCAAGATGATCGTTGCATGTTGTGTGTTGCACAACATATGTGTATGCACAATTGCCCCATGGCTACAGGTGCCAGATGCACTGGACGATGATGAGGAAGATGAAGCAGGTGGACCACACCCCACTGCAGCTGCAGCAGGAATAGCCCTAGCATCATCATTGACGATTTCTTCACATGAGCACGTCACATTGTCACAGTCCTTAGCAATCATGGGACAGTACAAAATGACCACAGGCACAGCATGTGCAAATAAATTCATTCCAACACACATTCCCTGCATGCATGTGACTCCTCTGTACAAGCACATCACTCTGACAAGTGTAAGTGCAATATGTAGTGCTAACAATCTCAAAAAAGTGAAAATAGATGGTGGGTGTGTCACCTATGTTCAGAGAGGCTGTTTGGGGTGTCACATATTCGAAATGCCATTTTTGTGTGTCAAAGATAGTACGGAATCCCACTCATCAGCGTTTCACATGTGTCCCAAATCATTACATATAGGCTGTCATTTGTGACCTACAATTGACAACAGGGCTTCGTTTGTGGTCAGATATGTACCACGATAATGCAGGGATGCACCCTGTGACTCAAGTCCCACAACATGAGCAACATGGATGTAAGGGGGAATCACTGCCCCTACATTTGTCCATGCTTTCATACTTGATTAATCATAGACATGACACATCTGTGTTTATTAGAATGTATTATTCACGCTCAGTGGAGTGTTGAAGCTGTCTTAGTACTGGGCCAGGCAGACGACACTTTACAATGTTGACCCGTGGAGGGCCTGCCAGAGTCCTTTAGGAATTGACAAGATACTCGGAAGGGGAAGAGCCCAGTCCGCAGGCTGATTGCTGTGTCATTGTTATGCAAACAATATATGGCAGTCCATGCCGAGGTGCAAGGTTAGTGTCGCAGAGTGTATCGGGGGACAGTGGAAGGTGTTATTCCAGGGCATGATGAGGGCAGAACCAAGCAGAAAGAAGCCATATGGCGGAGATGAATGCTACTGCTTCCTTCCTACCACTAAGGCAGATTCATCCTCATCTTCGGCATCTAACGTTTCATGTGCCTCACATGTGGGTGGTGATGTTTGATCTGCAGCACTGTGTGACACTGACACATCAGGGGCCGGAGATGTGGATGTAGAAGTAGCAGCAGCATTCATATGCGCAATATCTTGTGGCATCACTCCCATGATGAGGATCTGCAGGGCATGGAAGATCCCATCTACAGCTTTCTCATGTGCAGCCGTGGTAGCCATTCTTTGCGCCTGCATCCGCTCCATGTTCTCCATGATTCTCCTTATGTTTCCCAAATCACGGATGACATCGCTGTAGCCACTCTGACTAGACAGTTGTTGTCTCCGAGTCATGACTCCAGCGACGGCAGCCATGGGTTGTTGGAGGGCATGGGGCAGACTGTGGGTGTCCGTTAGGGAGTGTAAGTGGTCGCCATATGTTCTTCGGTGAGGTGCTGGGAGCCAGAAGTGGTGGTGGGTGCTTCCTGCTAGGGGTGGGCGGAATTTGCGAAATTCACTTTCGCAAATTATCGCGAAAATGTTAAAAATCTCCGCAAACATGCGGAAATATCGCGAAGATGCGGAAGTTTTTTTCCCGCCGGTTCGCGGTATTTTCTGCATGGTTGCGGCTCGCCAACTTACCCACGCGGTTGCTTGCGGGCGCGGCCATCTTGTTTTCACTTGTCTCGCGGTGCATGATCGTGAGAAGAAAGACGTGATCGCGCTATGAATGACGTTACTGCGGGCTCAAACTGTCGCGAGACAGCGCAAATTGCTACCAACAATCCAACATCTCATGGAGAACGCGACCGGATCGGGAAAACTTGTCGGCGAACGCGGGGATTCAGGTAAGGCGATCGCGCGCACACGAGAATGTCTTATTTTACAGCGCGAGCAAGCAAAATATTTCCGGTAAAATGCGGATTGCGGAAATTTTGACATTTTCGCGCTCTCCGCGGAACGCGAAAATGTCAAATTATCGCAATTTCCGCAAGCGGAACAGAATTTTAGCCCAGGCCTACTTCCTGCTGTGTGGTCTGTGCAGGGGGTGGGCTCACCTCAATAGTGCTGGGCTGACCTGCTACTGGAGGTGGGGTGCGGAGGGTATACATGAACTGTTGGAGTTCATCGTACTCAATGTCCTGAGGGTTCTCTCCATCATCACTGACGTGATGTAGGGTCTGCTCTGCAAGAGGTGTTAATTGTCCCTCTGCAATGTAAAGGGGAGATGCAGTTTCACAGTGCGTTCCATGTATGTTGCCGCATTGGCGAAGTCTACATACAGACTGTATGACAATGTACATTGTGACTGTTTGTGAGGAGATGCCTATTTGATGCGGGACAGTGGACATTTGCACTACATCACGGATGTGAGGTTGTACTCGTACATTGTCATCTCACAGTTTCCTGCTATGCCAGTTGTGATTGGCCATTTTGGACACACATGCGGCTCCAGTTGTGTCCTGTGTTCTGTTGTGAAAGTGTTGCCGTTTGTACCACATTGTTGTCAATGTTGAGGTGCTCTTATTATGTGTGTGCTGCATTGTGGGTGAGTCGCCCCTGCAGCTCTGATTTGGCTGGCACTTATCCCTTTCAGGCGGTGTGCCTTTGACTTCTGTGCTTCTACAGTGCTGAGATGTAGCAGACTTGGGTGAATTGGGCTCTTGGTCACGTTGTGACTCTTGGGCATGGTTTGTCCGCTGATGTGTTGTTGATGTCAGGGGTTGTTTGTGCACGTGGATGTGTCAGAGTGTGACCTGCTCCTTTCCGGATGTGGTCCACACTCAGCCACCTCAGTGTTGTTGCATGCAAAATGTCATGATGATTGGACTGCAGCCATGCTAATCGCCATGTAGTGTCACTTGCAATGTGAGTGTGGCGCACAAATACGCAGCTTTGCTGGGTTTCGCACGTTTGCATGTGTTGGTGGTGAGATTGGTGATGTGTGGGGTGGGACCCCTTTGGGGACATGGGGTATGGGGGCCTACTTGGTCTTTGTATGTGTGCTGCAGTGTGCCATGGGGATCAGGGACATGATCCAGAGTCATTGTGGTGTTTAGTGTGCTCTACTTAATCATGCTTGTGTGCCATTGTGCCCATCTCCCCCCGTCCACCCAGTCCCTGGTCAGTACTCACCCTGTTGATGTTGTGTCAGGTCATGTTGAGCAGTGTTCGGATCCACAACTCCTGGCACGGTATCCCGACTGATGACTGTGGCCACAATTTTCTCCATGTCATCCAGCTCCTGGTGTGCCGCTGGACCCCCACCTCCAATCAGCATTGCTGCTTTTATGTTGGCATCGAGTTTCTTCTTGGTTTTGCCCTTCACATCATTCCAGCGCCTTGTGACCTCTTCCATTGTCCTCCTCAATGCTGCAACTTCATTCACATGGTCCAAGATAGTCTACCATATTTGCGTCTTTGTTGCCAATGACTCGTTGGAGGTGACGAACAGTTGTTGGTAGTGTTCTATCACCTCCGTAACGATGATCCTGTTTTCATGCGGACTGAACCGCGTCTTCTTCTTCTCCTTCACCTTCCCCGACCCCGAGGTTCCTTGCTGGTCGTCTGTGGGGCTTGTGGGGTTCGCGTTGTCCTCTGCACTCGGTCCAGGTGCATCCATGGTGCTACGCAGTTTATTTTTTTTTGCTTTTTTTTGTTCTGCTTTTATAGTGCATTTTCCTGCATTACGCGTGAGAATTGCAGGCCTGTCGCTGGTTCTCGCTGATTTTTGTATTGCGATTTGGGGCATCGCAACTTTTTTCTCATTCGTGTTTCGCATTTTTTCGGCGTCGCTTTAATTTTAACGTGGTCATTTGGCGCGTTATCGTGAGCCTATTGCATGGTGCCGCCGGGTTGAGAATACAATGTTAACACGGTGTTATTTTGGCGCGATAGACTGCAATGTGCAAAGTTGCGTTAGGCTAATTTTGCGATAATTATCACATGTTCTTGAGAATTTCCCCCTTAGTCTTTTACATGTTTGATAAAAACTGTGCCTGAAGCTTCACAAAATCCTTAAACATTTTATTGTATTAGATACTGGTTTTCCTTACAGTTTCTTTTGTCCCTTTGTTTTCACAACTTTCAGCTTTTTCTTTTCAATGTCAGATTTCTTGAAATATTGCTCTCATTTTAACATTTCTGAGAATCTGTAGTTCATGGGATGTTTTTACATGTATGCTTGTTAAAGGCATTCTGCCATCACTCAGTTGCTTTGTTCGTAGCTGTACTGTGGTAACAATTTCATTATGGAAGTTGCAAACTGAGAGTGCAGGTGCTCTTTTGTATCTATCCACCCATGTATCTTTATAGTAGTCCAAAGACCATGACAAACTGTTTCTTGTCCTTTGTAAAATATCCTCTGCATTAGATCTTCATAATGATTTTCAACAATGACGGGCGCATCACGGATAGGTATGCCTATTTTTTTTATTTATGTTGTGTGTGTATTTCTCATCTTTTTCTGAAATTTACCAAATTATGGATTAGTGAAATAAAAATAGTGCTTTGTGTTTGACAAAATTCATTTTTATTTTCTAGAATGGAGTATACTACTGTAGTGGTAGGACTGACCTTAAGTGGGAAAAAGGCAAAGTTAAATGAAGTGTAACCTGTGTGATTTGAAGGCTTCATTTCTTCTCAAAACTGGATAATTCTTTTGTATTTTTATGGTTCTTGTGGGAAATAATAGCCATTTGTGATGTGGCATTTTTTATCATACTTCAAAGAATTGTGATTTTTAAGGGTTTTACAATGATTCCAGTATTGTAATGTTGCTGTGTGTGTACGATCATTTTGGATACTATTTTTAAGTTTGCCTTTTTGGCATAGCTCTCTCTTTGTTTATAAATCCTAGTTAATATTTGTGGAACTTTTTTGGGTATGCTAAATTGTTCATTGCCTTAACATGTGTTGCTTCTTTTTTTGTAGGTTTTCAGATGTTCAACTCTTTATATTACTTCACTTTCACAAACTGATGATTTTTGTTTGTAGTCTGTGTTATAAAACAAATCTATTCAACTCTATATGTGGTCCTTAACAATACTTTACTATATTTCTACATCATCTATTTTTCTCTTTAACAAGATTGTGACCTCTATGGGCAAAAGGCAGTTTAATTTGATGATTTTGTGATCATACAATTCCATGTGAATTAGAAACAAAATACATTTTTTGAGGTTTGTATAAACTTTTAACTATTTTCAGAAATGTTTCTTTAGTTAAGATTGCATTTTTCTCAGTTTTCTGAAGGACACAAGACTGTCTCATATTTCATGGTATCATGCTAAAAATAAAAACACACGGAAATACCTCTCATTCAAAACTGAAGCGAGATACCTGCAAAGGAACAGGTTCAAAGATAGAACATGTCCCATGAAACATTTTCCATTCCCACCTGATATTTTTGGCTCAATCCAGTCTCCCTCAGAACACAATTGTGTGAAATTTTGTGGCTGTATAATTCACAGAAATTAGCAGATTTCATGTAAGGCAAAGTCTACACATTGTCTGATGGTTTATTACTCCCAGTAAATCCCAGGAGCCCCAGAACTTGGGAACAGCCTTTTTGGAGAAAAGGCAAATGGGTATGTGCCTCTCACTCTGCATTCCCTGAGTTTGATTAAAAGTGAGTGTTATGAGTCAGGCAACCTGCCAGAGAATTTCTCATCAACAGGCAGCACATATGGAGCCCCTTCCTAAACCAGTGAAATTGGCCAGCGCATACAATATTTGGTATTTCAATAAATGCTTACCTTTTTTTTCTTTTTTTCTATCAGTCAAATGTATAAGCATAATCGTATAAATAGCTTGACAATAATTATGCAAATTAGAGTAAAGGTCAAGTATGCCCTAATTATATTTTATCACATATGCCTAACTTTCTAGTTTTATCTATGTTGGCTGCAACCATTCCAGTAATAAAGTGAAAACACAGCACAAGAAAAATCTCACACCAATTTAGAAAAATAGATTTAAATGTAATATAGTATTTTACACCAAAATGACAAAATGACAATTAGTAGAACTGGAAATATAGAATTTCAAGGAGTTAAGGTAACTAAAGCACCTAAAAGCGCAATGCGCCACTCACGGTTATCTATTCATGTGAGAGAGTGTGAAAGTCACAAGTTCAGGCTGACGGCAATGGAGCACGGGCTGGATACTGGACCAAATTAGGCCTGCTGAAAAAGTTATCCCAGATGGTCATCTCTGTATGCAAAGAGCAGGCCGGGCATCACGGATGATCATCTCTGTAGCCCGAAGATCCTGTTGGGCATCACAGACAGTCGTTGTTGGAGGTTCTTGTTGATGGCCACTGCAGGCTATCGAAGCTATAGCGTGAAGTGCAGATCACAAGTTGCCTGCACTACAGCGACCATCAGCAAAGTCAGAGTCAGCTCACTGGAGCTTCACATTGTCCTGATGATGATCCTTGCATTTACTTAGTAGGATCGAAACGGCGTCGACACCCACAAATACCCGATATGTTGTAAAAACTTTGATTGTGATACATAAGGGTTTTGTTTGCTTTTACTGTTTGTTTCTTCATTATTTATGCTACTTATAACAAACAATGTTCCCTGCCTGAACCTTCCTTTGCTTCTTGCTTCCTTGACCTAATGTATGTACTGGACACAGGCTTGTGTCCCACTTTATGAATCTTTGAAATTCGTTTGTTATCTTTACCATACTAGTAAAACTCATGACCTCTGTCCGGCTGGACAAGTCTCTCAAAATATAAGTACTGATTGGGTCCTTATTTATCACTTATGCTACTTTCTTTTTTTGTCTAGAGATGATTGTTGTTTAGAATTACTTAATTCCCAGGGTCCCTGACAGACCTTTTCTGGGTGCTCTTGTTGTTACTAATCACATTGGCAGTCGGCACAGAAAGAAAGATTTTTGTGGGAATGGGAGTGTTTGAGGTCGTGAAGAGTCCAAAACTTAAGACTTTCTCCTTATCTTCCATGAGGAACACAACTGATGTTAAAAACAAGGATCCAGGACTTGGAAGGCATGTCTTGGGGATCAGGAACTCACTCCTACAGAGGCAAGAAGAGATCATGCAGGTCCAGTTGTAGGTCTAGGTAGGTCCAGTGCAGCAGGTCAGCTGGGCGTTTGCAGGGAGGCATCTTGTGCTTGTTGTGTCCCTGTAGCTCGGAACAGGAGGACAGCTAAGTAGCACTTGGAGTAGCCTGAGACGAATAAATCAGGTTCAGTTTTCCTTCTCAGAGACATTGGCCGGCCTCAAGCAGCAGGGCAGTCGTCTGCCATCAGGGCAATGAATCTGTAGTGTCCACTGGTCCAGGAGTGTACTGAAGAGTGCATCTAAAGGTCCCATTTTTTTACCTAATGCCAGCTTTGAAGGGGGAGAAGCTTCTGGAGTTTTCCTCCCACAGAGGTGTCGGGAAGTTCCCGCTTCCCTGCCCTGGTCCCAGTCTGTCTGCAGTCACAATAGGCTAGTATGAAGTTATTTGTGTGTTAGCTGAGACAATGTCTTTGAAGTGTAAGTGTGAAAGGTGACAGCTCCACCCCTCGCCTCAAGTCAGGAATGGTACATCCTGCCAACCACCAGGCCCTCTTTTGTGTGGCTGTCTGGAAGAAATACACAAAGGCCATCTGCCAACTACATCGAAGAAACAGGCTGCAGGCCCCAAAGGGTTAGGAGAAGAAAATGCCAACTCTCTAAAAGTTTATTTGCCATACAGGGTTTGATCCAGTTCAGGATCGAGGGCAGGAATGCTATACAGATTAAGAAATATTATGTTTTTATGTGTTTTTTCTGTCTAAAAGATTGGTGCCTACAGCGGATACTTTTAAATATATACATATCTTTTTGTGATATTTTTGATACTTTCTTTAGGATTTAAATAATACTAACAGCTTTTGTTATGTAAGTGTTGTCAGTACATTTATGTTTCACAAGCCAAACTGGAAATAAAATATTAAATAAGCCAACAGGTAACTATGTGTAGAATATGACTCTATGACTGATTCAAGCATTTAATGAAGTTGAGTTGAATGAATGTCCCAAGGATGTGCATGGGAGAGTAAGTAAAAGTAATTTGAACCAAGTAACTGGTTACATATACTGGAAGTGAACACTAGGTATATGAAAGACTTAATCAATTGTATGGTTGTTGGGTATACGTTATGTTTCTTAACTTTCTAAAAGTGCCATTTTCTGAAATGTGAACCAACTTAACAATTAAAGGTTTTAAATGACAATTTCTCAAAACACAAAATATGAAATTTCTACCTGTTCCCAATCAAATATTATCACTTATTAAATTTAATAAGGTAACCTAGTGTTATCCTATGAGAGAGGTAGGTCTCCAAGCAGTGAAAAACAAATTTAGGTTCTGTTCACTACCAGGACATGTAAAACTTAAAAGTACATGTTCAACCTTTTATATACATTGCCCCATGCCTTTTGAGTTCCTGAGGGCCTACCCTAGGGTTGACTTGTATGTATTAAAAAGGAAGGTTTAAGCTTTGCAAATGGTTTATTGTGCGAAAAACTAAACTGCAGTTTAAAACTGCACATACAGGCTGTATTGGCAGTCCTGAGACACGTTTTAAAGGGCTACTGAAGTGGGTGGCACTAGAAGTGCTGCAGGCTCCCTAGTAGCATCTAATTTACAAAAACGGGGGTACCTGTAATACCACTTTACTAGAGACTTATAAGTAAAATGTGTCAACTGGGAGCAAGCCAATGTTATCATGTTCAAAGGAGAGAGCACAGGCACTTTTGTACTGGATAGCAGTGGTAAAGTGTGCAGAGTTCTAAAGCAAACAAAATCAATCTCAGCAAAACAGCAGTGCAGGCAAAAAGTTTGGGGGACTACCACCAAAAGGTGTCAGGTCTAACAGACAAAATGAAGGATGGGGTGCCTAAACACACTCTCTTTCCTTCAACCCCCCCCCCCTCCTAGTCCCCTTATTAACCAGGCTGCCTCTTGTCTTCTTATCTCACTCTTGATTCCTCATTGTAGTAAATTACTCTGGGTTCACATTATGTTTTATCATATTGTAATTGCATTTATATAGTACTCACTACCCCGACGAGGCACTGAAGTGCTTTAAATCAGGCAGCACCCGGATCCGAAGGTTCATGCTTTTTTTCAGTGTTTATTGATGGTTATTGGGATTAGTCTTGTGCTCTTGAGGAAACCATTCCATGGCTGTACTTGAGTGTCTATGTCTTAGATCAAATTAATGGTAGTTAAGTGTGATGTTTGACGGGAGAGAGCATGTCAATTCTTGCAATTGGTTGGCAGTATCAAAAGGTGACCTGCAGCAGATTAGGCTATGAATTTTTAATGAGAGGTTGTGGTCATTGACATGAGGTTCGCCAATTTACTGGAATACAGTAATATGGATTAAGACAAACATACAGCTGAGCGTATGCTCTACAGAAAGATAGGGGGCATGCAGGAGATGAAAAGTAAGGAGAGGTTCTTTTGAAAGAAAGGGAGGGGAAATGTTCAAGGGAATTCAAACAAGGGTTTTTGAGATTGCCTGCAATTTGAGAATGCAAAAGAATAAAACATTATTAGCATGTGAGATAGTGCTATCGTAGGTACTTTTGATGAGCTCTAGAATGAGGTGAACAGTCTATCTCCTGAATGACACCACCAGACTACCACGAGGCAGAGTCACCCCACCTGCATATCAGCTGTCTGCCACCTGCTGGTTCTGGTATGAGCCAGGGCTCAACAGATAGTTACTGTAAAGACATGACAACAGTAATTTGTTTGACATGCTACACTATTAAATACTAGGCACTTTACCTTGTGGGTGTCAACACCTACTTGAGGTTGACAAGCTTGTGGGCAGATTTAAAAGCTGCAGCAGTTAGGCTATACATGTGGTCGTGAAGCCATGTTTTTCCTTGTCAGTCTAGTTGATTGCACAATGTAAGCTGCATTCCACAAGTGACATTTAGTTCTCCATGCCTTCCATTTTCCTTCACCTTCTACTATGGCCTTATTGGAAAGTTAAATATGGCAGTTGAAGATTAACCAGTTTTACTATGTCTTAAGGGTCAGAGCACATAAATTGGGGACTGGACAACATAACCCTAGTGTTAAACCAAATAAAAATAAAAGTAATTAAAAAATGGGATGTCTTCACAAAACTGGACTTTCTCACACGTACTGGTAATCCTCAATATATCACCTCTAGACGTCCTCATCACAATAATTACATATGAGCAAAGACAGAGTCTACAAGCTGCTCCCAAAAAGATTTCTTTAATATCTTCTACCTTGCTCCACCACTCCCCACTCCTCCATTTGCTCTGCCTATAATCCCAAGCATAATGGAGGCATAGCCAGGAAAGTGTGGGTCCTAAGGAGTGGGACGAGGACGTCTAGATTCTATGTAATGAAGTTCATTAGTAACACTACTATCTCACCTGATATCCTTATCCCCACTCCTTACATATAAGGATTTACCAAGTAAACAGATATTTAAGAACACTAATTAACCATAGAATGCTATTATATGCACAGAAATAAAAGTTTTAATCTTGTATTTCAATGAATACACTGAAAATCAGCTTAACGTGGACCCAAAGTGCTATCTAATAATATAGTCAATATAGAAAAGTTGCTGCCTAACAAATTTCACTCAGCTCATGAAGCCAACATCCCTTGTGTAAACCCAGCCCCAATCTAAACTGGAAGGGATACCCTAGTTATTGTGTAAGCCTTTAGAATAGCTATTCAGACAGACATGTGTGACATTGCAGTCAAAAAACAAAACAATTGTAGCCAAAAAAGGCAGAATTTGCATGGTCCAGTCAGCAAACCTGCACTGACTGAGAATCAAGCCAAAATTGGTAAAAGGGATATCTGATGCCAGATAGAGTGCACATTTTAATTTAAAAAGTGGTCTCTCACTGACACCATGCTGAACATGTCACTTTCCAGTGTGAACTACTTGGTGCTGGATGGATTCTGTTATTAAACCCCCTCTACCCTCCTTACATCTAAATGAGACGTGGGAGAAGGGAGGAGGGGGCTATTACAACAGCTTCCTTCAACACCATGCTTTTCATGTTTCTCAACTGAGTATCAAGCTGGTTCAGGGGGAGGAGTGGGCAGGGAGTAGAAAAAAGATAAAAGGGAAGGAGTGGTTACATTGCCATTGATGGGGAGGACTGTGTGAGGGGCTGGAAAAAAATGTGACAGGGCAGATGCAAAAAAAGAGATAAACTATCAAGGATGGGGAGGGGAGTAGTGGGTGAAAAGGAAGTGACAGGGGATGGGTCTGTACCGAAGGAGAGGGCAGGCAGGAGTATGACTGCCAGGCAAAGGTGGGCTGGGGGGGGGGAGTGGGAAAGAAGCGGTCCTGGTAGAGAGCAGGGGACCAATTGCCAGAGAGGGGGCAGGGGGCAAAAAAAAGGGACGGAGGAAGAAGGACGAGTGACAATAAGAGGGGGTAGGAGAATGAAAGTTGGGGCTATAAGGGAGACTGCCAAAGGAGGCCAAGCCATTGACATATCTGCTGTGTCTCGGTCTCCAGTAGCATTTTTCTTCCTGGCAGTGATTTCCTGGTGGCTGGTTTTGAGCTTCTTAGAAGTGGGTTCTAGTTGTGTCACAGGCTGCGCAGAGGAGGAGTTTGAGAAATTAAAAAATGTCTATCCTGACCACCCTCCATTTATTGACCCAGCAAAGCAGCGCAGGGTTGATAAAAGGAGGATCAAAATAAGTTTCCAGGTTTTTTTAGATGTTGTAGCGACTGCTGAAAAAATTGCGGCATTTTTAACAAAGTTACGATTTAAGTCCTTTTTGGCAAATTGTGAAAGCACAGAACTAGAAGGGTTCAGATTCACCTACCCAAATGTATGTTTTTTTCGTCCTTTCATTGTGAAACGAATTTACAAAAAAAATGCATCAAGTTTCCTACAGAGTACATCGAATGCATGAAAATATGGATCTTGAAAGTATGATGCTGGAAAAATCAGAGATATGATTTTAAAAGGATCGCAGATTTCTGACTCATCCCTTTTTCTGAACACCACGAATGAATATTTCTCCAATGCTTTTCATGATATTGCAGAGTACAAGGGAGTCTATCCTATTGTAGTTCAATGTCATTTTCTTTCGGATAGACAAAAGGGGCAGATTTACAATGTTTTGGTGTAAAGCAGGGCACCAACCGCAGTTGCTGCACTGTGCTGCGTCCTAGGGTAAGAGAAAACAGCGACGTATTTTATTGTATTTCTTTTGCAAGAAGCCTTGTGAAACGGTAATGTTTAGTTAGTGCTTCGTATGTGTACTGGTTGCCAGGGAGGCTGGGTGGTTCTCGAACTCTCCACTCACAGTTCTCCCGATAACAGGTATTGCCTGCTTTTCAGACAGGAACCCAGCACAAACAGCCTCCCTTAATGTCTTCTGCAAAGCTTTCCAAACACGATGGCTTCACCAGGCACAACTCATTCCTAAGCGACGGAAGTAGATCCCCAAAAATGAATTATTAATCACTGTGTTATCAGACTCCTGCACAGTATAGCGCCTTGAGGTATAAATTAGAGGGTATTGCCTGAGCTCCTATTGACACGAGACGGAGTTTGGCTTAAAAGATACACACGTTTAACCGTGGTAATGTAGAAAAATGTAATTACCTGAACGCGTTTATTGCACTCCAACCCTCGACTGTACCATAAATCATGAATGATACATCAGAACACCATGCATTATCATTGAACAGTTCTTCAGCGTATCTTTATCCTTGAGAAATAAATTGTGCGGCTCTCTCGGTGGAATTCTGGCCTCCTACAGTGGGAGCGAAAATAGAAAATGTTGTTTTTTATTTCCTACATGATTTATCAAAATGTAATAAAAATAGTTGATTATAAAACAGTCCCTTCTTCCCCAAAGACTGCGATTCGTATTTGTTTTGATCTTGATAATACAGGCCCCATATTTATTTGTGGCAGTTTGTCATGGAATGAAGCGCAGGGAGCAAATGTATGTTTAAGTGCTGGCGTTGCCGCAGGCACACGAGGGACGCACCAAGCGTCAGGATGGAAAAAGGCAATCCTTTGACACTTTCATTATTGGATGAAATGCCAAATGTTTCCCTGGCGGTAATTAAATGCAGACACGGTGCAGATTGTTTGCATTAGAGCCAAGTCTTCAAGAGGAGAAACGATATTAGGAATTAATAGTAAGGATTACATTATACATTCAGCAGTTTGGATGTGACAGATGGAATGCAATTTAAAGAAAGGTGTGTCCGGCCCTATTCAAATGTACAGCAAGGACCCTGAAGCACCGACTCTTATAATGCACCAGAAATCTTGACCCCGATTCATGGAGTAATCCCTCAAATGAATTGGTGGAGATGTAAATCTCACTCGGATTCTGTGCATAATTGTTGGGTTTTTCAGTTCTCAAACATTTACAGACTAGGGGGCATATTTCCAAGCCCCTATCGCCACCACAACGCAAAAGGGGCCTCTCCTTATTTACAAGGCAGCGTTAAGCCTCTTAATGTGGTTTAACGCTGCCTTGTAAATAAGGCACACTTTCACACTAGCGGGAAAGGGCAGTGGGTGTTGCGGTGGGTGATGCAACACCCATTAATTTTGATGCTGCCCCCTATTTACAAGGGCAGCGTGAATAGGAGGAAGTGCCAAAATTAAGAATAGGGAACAACTGGTCTTAAACTCTTAAACTGGCAAAACGATGAGAAATGCTTTATTTCTCCTCCTTTTTGCTGTTTCAATGTGTGCTGCCTTGTGCAGTACACATAGAAACAGCGAATTGCTTATGATTGGAAACATAAACAAAGGGGAAACGCAGGGGTGTGCTGTATTCTTGTGAATGTGGCATATCCCTGTGTTTTCAGAATGGAGAATCGCGGCTTTAGCAAAGTTTGCTTAACTCCACGCTTCTCCATTCTGCTGTAAATATGCCCCTGGGTGTGCCTGGTTTTCAAACATACTTTTGGGAATGTCGTATGACACATTCCTCGTACTCCTATCCAATGTGTGTGTAGGTCTACATAGCACAGGGGAAATGGTGGCTGCAGTGCAAATGCACACTTTTCTTTCCTCTGCACGAGAAATAAAATCCCACTGGAGAAACCATTCCCTGACATCCCAGCAAATAAAAGGATGACCGGCTCCCCTTTCCATCCTGGAAGGGACCTTTCGACCATTTCAAGGGTGGAAAGGGGTTGGTGTTGGCCTTACTTTAAGCAGCACAAATCCACTGATGAAGCAGAGAACATGGTAAATAAATATACTAAACAGCATGATCTTTTCAAACAAAATAGCAACTTTACTTAATGACCTAATGCTGTGTAGAAAAAGGCCCATGCGGTTTGTCCAGTTATAGATGGTGTTATGCTATTGGTTTCTGCTCAGACTTTCCTTGTGGAAGTACTTTTCTGACTCTGCCCCATTGTGGTCATCCATTGAATGATCGTTCCACTCCCTGTCACCTTAGTCGTGATTGATTGAATTGCTTCATTGCTCACAAGCTCGCTCTCATGCTCTCTGTTGACTATTACAGTCCGCTTTACTGGAATTGAAATGCATAGGAACGATAGATCTTAGAGCGGGCAAACTCAACTTTCACCTACAAAGACTTCCTATTTAATATTTTTAACCGGAGCACCTCTATCAAAAAGTAGGTGTTAGTGTTACATGCTCCGTGCTTTGGTTTAGGACCTACTTCATCTTAAATTCTACACAATTATTGTGAATGCCATGGCCAAGAAACACTATTAAGGTGGTCTGGCAGTAAAATGTTCAGAACATGCAATTGTAATAAGAAAATATGTTAGCAGCCTTCTTCGGAAAATTGACATCATCCAGGCACTTGGAGCACTCAGGGCATTGTTTTACGACCTTGAGTTATTAAAACATGTTATTTTATTCTTTCAATTTCAAGGCTATTTATATATTGTGTGCCTAGCACTACGGGGCAGTTTAGCTCGTTACAGAGAAGATGGCGATACATGTCGCCCTGTGCAGGAACATGCAGGGATTAATAAAAGAATACGTCCTTTCCTCAAAGAGGCAAGTGTACATAAGTTATAGAACACTGTCAACTGCAACATTAACAACACTTTAAAAAATGCACATTTTTGCATAGATGACATTGTGACATTCTCAAGAGTTTTCAAGAGATTACTGATACTATTTAAAACAATGTTTCGGTGACTTGGCAAGCTTGTATAATCACTTGGACCAATTTGCTGTTGTTCTGTGAAAGTACATAGGGGCTTATTTACAAGCCCCTTGCGCCACCCCTACGTCACTTTTCCCTTGTTAAAAATGACGCAAATGTGGCGTAAGGCGCTTGTAAATTAGCCCCATATTTGTTTTACCTTATGCCCGTTATTTAGGGGCATATTAACAAGGCGGCGATATGAAATTATCACCGCTTTTGCGTCCGTTTTCGGCGAAAAGCGGCGATAATTTCATCGCCTTATCAGCAAAGACCCGCTATCGCGTGTCTTGCTGACTTAGCGCTAATGAGATGCAAAGGAGGCGTGCCTGACAAGACTCCCTTGGGAAAATATTGCGAAGGCAGCTTCGCGATATTAACAAGGGAGGGTAGCGATTTTTTTTTTTTGTTTAAGAAGTTTTTATTGAATTTACAGAGAAAAAGAAAAAGAAAAAACAAATGATACAATAAAACAATTATTACAATATAGCGCCAAAAGAGATATTATATAAACGAAGTTAGTTTATAATGACTAGGTCAACAAAAGGAAAAAAGGATCAATAATAGGGTAAATTAAGGAAAATGGGACTGGAGAAGGGGATAGGAGGAAAAGAAGGGAGGAAGAGAGGAAAGACCAAAGAGGTGAGGGGGGGAGAGAAGAGAGAAAGCCAGAGAGAGAAGAGAATAAAAAGAAGAAGCATTACCGCAAGGGAGGGTGCGAGGAAAGATAAACAGTAAAAGGAAGCCAAAGAAGATCAGTTTTGATTTTTTGGGGGACAGAAGAGGAGGAAACTGAAGCAATCCTGTGTTCGTCACAAATAAAATTCCACCAAGTAATTGACGACAGTTTAGAATTATCTTTCCATGCAGACAGTATCACTTTAAAAGCTAATGCAATAAAAAGGTCAAATAACCTAGAACAAGGTAAAACAGTTTCCATATCAGGAGCTAAAGAGCCTAAAAAGATATTTACAAAAGATAAGGTTGCATTAAAGTTGAAAACTGACATGCATACATTCCAAATTGAATTCCAAAAAGATAGAACAGATGCACATTCATATAACTGATGGACTAATGTGCCAGTTTCGGTAGAGCAGGACCAGCAAAGGGGAGAGGATGTGGGGGAAAACTTACAAATAGTAACAGGAGTAATAATGGCTCTATGATACAGAAAAAACAGAGATTGGGTTATCCTGGCTGCAGCCGAAACTTTAAATAATTTCGACCATAGTTTGTCCCAACTTTCAATAGGAAGAGAAAAGGACAGGTCCATTTCCCATGCACTTTCAATGGTGGTTTTAGAACGAACATTGGCATTAGATAACAATAACTTATAGACAGTGGCAGCTTTGAGTTTATGCGCCGGGAATAGAGGATACAATGGTGAAGAGGGTGTTAAAGAAGGTGGGACTGATGGGAGAGAGTAGGTAGCCAATTGGGTTTGTATAGCATTAGAGATAATAAGGTATTCCTTATGGAAGGAGTCAGGTAGCTGATATCGTGTTTGTAATTCCTGGAATGAGATGATAGAGAACCCATTCAAAAACTGATGGACAAAAATGATCTCCTTTTCCTTCCAGTATTTGTAATAGAAAGATCTACCTTTGTATTTAAGAAATTTATTATACCACAGGGTAGAGGCTAAAAAACATTGGATAGGGGATAGGTCCTTGAGAAATGTATTGCACAGCAATTCACGGGAGTATTTTAATACAGGGTGTTTAGACAAAAAGGTGCAGTTGGACATAAATGTAACATGCTGAAACTGGAATTCTTTTAGAAGCGATCGCTCAAAGATAATCCAACGAGGTATAGGCGTATCCAAAAAATCGAAGGCCAATGAGAAAGATTGTTTAATCAAAAAAGCAGAGTGGTATATTTTAAAATTAGGGAAACGCACACCCCCCTCTTCCTTGGGGCGAATAAGTTTGTTTAAGGCTATGCGGGAGCGTTTATTGTTCCATAAAAATTTAATACATAAAGAGTTTAATTGGGAGAAAAACGTGTTAGGGATTTTGACAGGGAGCATAGAAACCGTATAAAGAATATGAGGAGTGACCATCATCTTAATAGTATCTAGTCGACCCCACCATGACAAAAATAAGGGGGACCACACGAGGAGAAGGGATTTCAACTTGTTCATTAGTGCGTTAAAGGTGAATTTAATAGTGTCCGCAATATTGGAGGCAAACCAAATGCCAAGGTATTTAATTTTGGAGGGACACCATGCAAAGGCTGTATCCGCAAACATGAATTGATAACAAATCGAATTTAAAGGAAGAACCTCCGTTTTGGTTAGATTGAGTTTGTACCCAGAAATGGAAGAGTAAAGATGGACTTCTTCTAAAAAGGGGGGAAGGGATTCACTGGGATTGGACATGTATACCAATATATCGTCCGCGTAGGCAGATATTTTAGTTTCAACAGAAGCAGAGGCAAAACCTTTAATATTGGGATTGGTTCGAATACGCTCAAGGAAGGGTTCCAAACACAGGATAAAAAGTAATGGGGAAAGAGGACAGCCTTGCCTGGTGCCTCTGGATAGGGGAAAAAATTGAGAGAATTGGTTATTAACAAAAATACTTGCCCTCGGACATGAGTATAACAATTTGATAAAGGAAATAAAATTAGGGCCAAAACCAAACCATTGTAAGGTGTGAAACATATACTGCCAATTTATACGATCAAATGCTTTTTCAGCGTCTAGAGACAAAGCAGCCAGAGGATTTTTATAATTTTTACCATGGGATAAGATATTCATGAACATTCTAGCATTATCGGAAGCCAGTCTACCTTTGACAAAACCCACCTGGTCCGTCTTGATCAGAAGGGGTATGATAGAATCAAGTCGGGATGCAATAATCTTAGCAAAGATCTTGCAGTCGTAATTGATAAGGGAGATTGGGCGAAAATTTTTACATAAAGAATGGTCCTTGTCAGGCTTAGGGATAATGACGATCAGGGCATCCATAAAGGAGCCTGATGCTTTCGCATCAGCAATGAAAGAATTAAACAGCTGCAATAATTTAGGGGCAAACAAAGATTTGAAAGTACAATAAAACTCCACCGGTAATCCGTCCGGGCCGGGGGCTTTTGATTTCTTTAAAGCTAGAAGGGCGGTAATAATCTCTTGAAGGGTAATATCCGCCTCTAAGGCAGAAAACTCAGCATTCAGAGATGGGGGAGCAGGAAGTCCAGAAAAAAACTTCTCAAGATTATGAGAGGAGGGGAATGTATCATCTGAGTAAAGAGATCGGTAGTAGTCATGAAACACCGCTGCAATTTCTTCATCAGAGGACACCAGATTATTGGTGGATTCATCCAAGATAGGACCAATGGTCTTACGTTCAGAGCGAATTTTTAAATAATTCGCTAGCATTTTACCTGCTTTATTTTGCCCTCCGTGAAATTTAGACTTAATTCTAAGTAAAACATTGCAGGCGTCAACAGTGGCAATTTTGTTAAGGTTGGTTTTGGCTGTAATTAAATCCCTAAGTGAATCAGCATTTTTGGAAGAAAAATAGTCATGCTCTAATTTTTTCAACTGTTGTAATTGGTCTTTATACTTTTTCGCATTGGCCTTTTTCTTCCGGGACACAAAAGAAATAGTAAAAGCACGGAGCGCCGCTTTAAAAGCATCCCAGTTGTTAGAGGTGGAAGTGTCTGATGGGTTGTTAAAGGTGAAAAATTCATTAATAAAGGAGGTGACTTCTTTAATATAAGTTGTATCAGAAAGTAGGTGAGTGTTAAACTTCCAGCGATTATATTTGGTGGAGGTGAGTGAAAGGTCGAACATAGCATAGACAGGGGCATGATCTGAGATAAAAATAGAGCCAATTTCAGATTTTTGGATACAAGGAAGAAGGGATTTGCTAACCAAGATATAATCAATTCTGGATCGGGTTTGGTGTACATTAGAAAAGAACGTATATTCCAACAAATCAGGATTACAGGTTCTCCAGACATCATACATTGGACGAGAAGCAATGGCCGATTGAAAGGATTTATGGGTCTTATCCGGTTGAAATTTGTACTTAGATAAGCGATCCGAGAAAGGATCCAACCATTGATTAAAATCGCCTGCTACAATAATATTGGGACAGTCAGCTGTGGAGAGGAGAATTTTGATATCATTCCAAAATTTGGGATCAGGTTTCACAGGGCCATAAATGTTTAGCAAGATTAACGTTTTATTGTGTACAACAACCTTGGCCATTACCCATCGACCTGCGTCATCATTTTGAGAGGAAACAATTTGCACAGATAAAGTTTTGTGAA
Organism: Triturus cristatus; assembly: GCF_964204655.1. NCBI lineage: Eukaryota > Metazoa > Chordata > Amphibia > Caudata > Salamandridae > Triturus > Triturus cristatus. Next base: position 770,678,890 of record NC_140585.1, read on the forward strand.
ACAATATGGCAACCCCCCCCTTCTTGTCAACAGCAGGGGAAAAAACAACTTGGCCTACCCATTGCCTTTTTAATTTCAGTGACTCGACGTCATTGCAGTGAGTTTCTTGAAGAAAGGAAATTTGGGAATTAAGCTTAGATAAATGAGAAATTACCTTTTGTCTTTTAACCGGGTTTCCAAGACCACGAACGTTCCACGTAACAAAATTACACATACGCGAGGGTCAGGGGAATGTGATACACATGGTGTGGAAATACTTCGGAGACACAACGACACTGGAAGACAAAATGCGCATAAGGGTTACACAGGGGAACAACAAAACATAAAACCACCTTAATAAGAAGAATCAACAAGCCTTCGACAATGTAATAAATAAGAAGAAGTCCAAAAGCACCATATTCATGAAGAAATGAAGGGAAAAGAGCAAAGAGGAAACATGGAAAAGCTCGAAAGAAGAAGAGAGAGACGCACCGACCAGAGGAAGACTGAAATAAGAAAGAGCGCGAAGGAGCAGGGAAGGGAAAAAAGGTGAGCAGAGGAAAAAAGCATAGGAAAGCAAAGACGGAAAACAGGTCAAGGAAAAGAGTCCAGACCTGAAAGACATCGATAGAAAAGTAAAGTTGGAGAGTGATGAGACCGGAGAGAAGACAGCGGTATAATTCACATGGGTACAATTGGAAGCAGGACATAACGTAGGAAATCATATAGCGGGAGCGAGATATGAGAAGGGGAAGAAAGAATTTGAACAGGAATAAGCAGCAACAAAGAGGGAGAAACGTGATTAACAAACGTACAATAAGCAATAAGCACTAAAACATAAGGAAAGCTATGTATGAGAGGAATCTAAGGTAACCAGAAAAAAGCTGTTAATAGCTGTTAAGAGCACTACACTGAAGTAGCAAAAAAGAAGCGTTCAATGATTTGTGTCCATATTCCGAGAGGAGATGTTATTGAGAAACAGTTTCAGTTTTCCCGGGTCATCAAAGGATCTCGTCTGGCCGTCGTGGGTGATCTTGCAGATGGAGGGATGAAGTATACCATACTGGACGTTCAAGAGCCTCATTTGTGGACGCAATGCAAGAAATTCTTTGCGACGAGCATTGGTCGCATTGGAGACATCTTGTGAGATAAAAATATTGTGTCCAGACCACGATAGGTTACGTTTGAGTTTAGCTGCTTTAAGAACAGTCATGAGTTCTGTGAACTCCAAAAACAGCATAATAATACCACGAGGTTTGGTGGAATTCGGTTGAAGGCGACCTAAGCGGTGAGCTCTTTGTATATTCAAAGGTGTAGATGACTGAAGGCCCAAGAGGTCATGAAGGAATTTTCGAAGGAAAAGCAACATATCAGGACCCTCAATATTCTCTGGCAAGCCAAAAAGACGGAGGTTGTTCCTTCGATTACGATTCTCCAAGTCCTCAGTATGTAGCTTCAATTTATGAATCTCTTGTTCCAATAACGGAATTTTTGTGGTAACATCTTGAACGTCACTGACGCGTTGTTCTAACTCAGTCACCCTACCTTCCATGACAATCCATCGGTCCTCAATTTGTTGCAATTTTTCGTTTGTGGCGGCCATAAAGGGTTGAAGACCACGCACTTCCTCTAGTATGTTATCCAAAACTGGGCTTTGCGAAGAAAGAATAGGCGAGGGCGGATCATTCTTCAGCCTTTTAGGCTTGGCGCCAGAAGAGGACGGTTTATTTGGAGGATGGGAGTCATTAGACATCTTGGCAATTTGACGAGATGCTTTTTTGGCGGGAAAAAGTACACGGAATTCTCTCATACGCTGTACGGTTTGACAAAGATATTCATAAAGCCACTACAGCATCACCTTAGAACAAAAAGAGAAAGATACACAAAGCTGCAATGCATCCAGCCTGTGGCTCTGAAGATACCGGAACATAGGGGTTAATCACGGCTCCTCTGAAGAAAAGACAGAATTATGAGACCTTCTCCGGGGAGAGAAACGATATAGAACAAGCATGGCCAGGGGCTACTGGCGACTGTTGAAGATGGAGCAGACTCCCTCTCGAAGAGAAAGGGAGCAGTAAAGCATCAAAGCATGACTGGATCCAGGAAATACGTGCGCGGTGTTTCAGGAATAGAATGCCGGCGCCTCGATACAAAATGGCCGCCGTCGGGCATTACCTCAGGAACTCAAACCGCCACGTCTCCGAGGGATAGGAGTGGTAAAAACAGCCAGCGAGGAGCAATTCAGAATCACGCCATGTTCCGCCGGTAAGTTCTTCTGGAGACAGTGCCCGTAGCTCGCTGGGAAGTCTTCCACACAGCTACATAGCACCGCGTCCGAGCGGAGCTAACGGAGATCCGCCATCTTCCCTCGGCGTCCAAGCCACGCCCCCGAGGGTAGCGATTTTTAAAATCGCTTTAAGTATGCCTCAACGCAGGAATTTAACGTCTGTTAAATTCCTGACTAAGGCATACTTAACATGGGGGGTGTATTTTGTGGCTAAGACCACAGGCCCTATCATCTAGGATATCGCTGTTTTCCACCATGGAAAACGGCGATATCCCAACTATCTCAGGAATTTTTATCGCCTCGGTGATGCGCGTTGTTATTAACGCGCAAACCGGGCGATAAATTCCAGAGATAGCCGGCGATAAATATGCAAGCGCTAAGCGCGCTTTGCGATATTTATCGCCGGCCCTTGTTAATATGCCCCATAGTATCTACCAGACAAGCTAGTTGGTGCTAGCTCTGTTTGCCCCTAACTTTTCAGTGTATGGACACGACTTCTCATATTGCAATTGAGCAAAGGTTTGAGTCACGAGTCAATGCGTCCTATTAAGAAGGAGAAATAAATCAAATGTCTCGATTGAAGTGTTGTACAAATGTCAATTGAAACAGGTAACTTCCCTTTTGGTATTGATAAAAGACAGTATTGCAATTTAAATGAAACATTCCTCCATTCGGTGGATATACTGATTGAGTGAAGAGTGAGGTCATTCAGATTCCGGTGGGTGGCCTCCTAGTGCAGTGACTGCCATGGTCGTTTCTCTGCTGCTGGAGGATTACCTGCCGTGTGATTGAATTCTGACCTGTCTGTTGGGTTTCACTCTCTTCAGTGTTTTGACCTGTGAGGAGGTTGCATATAAGACAGAGAAGTTTTCAAACTGTGTGTTATCTTCTTTTTATGCGAGTCATAAAACCATTATGTTTTTCATAAAATACACCCCTTAAATGGGAGGTTGTTTCTGATAAAAACAATATAAATCACCTCAAGGCGCCGGAAGAAAACGTGTTTTCTGTTGTACTGCCAGTGCTTTCCTGGTGGTCTCAAACAGGAAAACACAGGAAAGTATATGTTCATTCCAAAAATGTATGGGTTTGCTTTATGACCTGCACATCCGTTCACAGTGATTTTTCCTGGATCATTCAATACACACATTTCTTTAGGGTGCTCCCATGGTGTCACACTACCCACCCACCAGGGTATGCTTACACTAGGACTGAAGACAGTCTAGAACAATATACAACCAAAATACACCAAAGCACACCAAATCGTTATAACTATTATCCAAAGGCATAAGAGAATCAATAAGTGAATAAAGTTTTTTTCACATTATATGTGACCAATGTCCTTTTAGTTGAAGTCTAAAAAGAGTCTTGAATCAGGTCCTTCTGTTTGCTTTATTTCAATACTTAAAACATGGGAACAGCAGCAGCCGACGTATGTTTCGCCCCACCTGGGGTTTCTCAAAGCTGCAGAAAAATATGTACAAACTATTTTTATGTACTGTGACCTTCTATAGTCACAATTAAGAACAAAACATGCACATGCCCTTTTGTTCTGTGATTTAACTTCTCTAAGGAAGGTGATTACATAAAGGTGATTACATACAACATCAAGAGCGTTCATATTTAAAAAAAACACACAATATCATTACATAAACACGCCTAATGGTGTCTCCAATCCCTTTAAACACAAGTTCATTTTATACAAAGGTTCCGATCTTTATGTGACAAAAGAATAGACCAAAAGATAGATACACCACTCGTGTCCAATTAGAAACATATGTGAGTTAAAAAGAAGACGATGCAGAGAGACAGGCCATTATCCTAAAAACCGTGTCTGGTTTTCTTTACTCACACATATCGAAAGTTATAAAAATTTGAATAAATAGATTGAATTTCATTAGTGTGAGTACCTAAACCACTAACCAATCAGATCCAAGACCAAGGGAATGTAGACCCTCATGTGCCATGCCATCCTATTCAATACCTAATCCGACCATGACCTGTCAGGCCTCACCTCAAGTGTGAAGAAATAATCGTTCTGGTTTATCGTATGCCTGGTTTTGATTAGCTAACCTCCATAGTTGTTTTTTCTTGAAATGCGGTACATACCCAACTTAGACCGTAAAATACCAGAGGGGCTCAATGTAGGTAAGAGCTGTATGCCTGTCTGTGAGACATATATAATACTGTGCAAATTAATCAAACTCCTCTTCAAGCCATGCAACATTCTCTTTCTGAGATCTAGAAGATCAACATGTGGTCAAAGGCTTCGTTTCTCCTTTTCTTTCCAGATGGGTTACGATTTCACTTTTCATAATTTATGTGATGCACTATATAAAGAATAATGTAATTTTCTTTTTGGCACAAACGGTCATCAGATGTGATGTAATGAAGCAGTAATATGCATTAGACAAATTGCTTATGAATTGTGCAGTAAACTTATCGGGTATGTTGATATGCCCACTTGGGCTGAATTTTAATTCTTACCATGCAAGTGATCACGGCACTGAATCTTCTCAAGCAGTCAATTAATAGATTAATTGAGAAATTGGAAATAGGGTGCATTTGAATCTGAAATAGAAAATATATTTACTGAACCCATTGAATTAATTTATTAGGATTTCTGCTTTTAATGACAGACCAATATTATGATTTTTTTTATATCTATGCCCAAATAGTGATTGTTGGAAATGGCCCTTTTTGCAGGGTTATCCCCAAACTTTTTGCCTCTTCCTCCCTTGTTTTTCCTGACCTGTGGTTGTTGGCTATAGAACTCTGGGCACTTTACCACTGCAGATCAGTGCTAAAGTGCATATTCTCTCTCTGTAAATTGTTATTGTGATTGGTTATCTATGATTGGCATATTTGTTTTACCTGTACGTCCCTAGTAAAGTGTACTGAGTGTGCCAGGGTTGGTAATTCAAATGCTACTAGTGGGCCTGCAGCACTGATTGTGTCACCCACCTGAGTAGCCCTAAAATGGTGTCTCGGGCCTGCCACCGCAGTGTCTTTGCGCAGTCTGTGAACTGCCATGTTGTCCTGGCCAGTGTACACACTTGCCAGGCCTGACCCTTCCCTTTTCTTACACATCGGACACCCCTATGGTAGGACCAAGGTACCCCCCTGGGCAGGGTGCAGTGTATGTGAAAGGTAGGAAATGTACTAGTGTGGATGACATGTCCTGATAGTGAAATACTGCTAATTTCGTTTTTCACTATTGAACGGCCATCTTGCCCAAAGGATAGAATGGGGAATGCTGTGTCCCATGTGTACCTGCATATCTCCCCATAGGAGCAAGATGGGAAGCTGAAGTCTGGTATCCATGAATTCAGAATTTGATAACACATCTTTTAGGAAAGAGGGTTTTTAAATTCCGTGTTTGAAAATAGCACTTTTAGAAAGTGGCTATTTTCTTGTTCAACCTTGTGTGCCTGTTTGTGTATTGACTGTCTGGTTTGTGAGTGGCAGGGGCTGGGGGTGGCTCCAGGAGGCTGGGTGAGTCAGCACTAGGCTGAGTAGACCTATCTGCATTTGGAGTGGTGGGAGGAGTTGCACCTGGGTCTGAATAGGGCTGTGCCTGGCTCACACAATTCTGGCTCCACCTCCTGCGGTGCGTCTAATAGCCCTGGCCCACACTCACAAAGGAAGAAGACATACCCTGGCAGAGGGCACTCAGAACTGGTTTGGGCTGGATCCTGGACCCCTCACACATGTAAGAACAAAGACTTTTGGGGTATAAAAGTAAGAGCTGAAACCCCAGTAAAATTAGACTTCTACAATCAAGAGGAACCTCTGCCCAAGGAGATCAAATGAAGAGACTGGAAAAGGAAGACTGCCATTGCTGGAGCTGACCTGCAGTTTGCTGAATCTACTAAGGGTGAGGACAAGGGACTTTGCTGTGTGCTGTGTCCTCCCCCTGCTTGAAAACCAAGGACTTTGCTGTGTGCTGTGTCCTGAGAGTCTCCAAGGGCCAGAAGACAGCTGGCCTCCTGTTAAAACTCAGGAACACAAAAGATTGCCAGAAAAAGCCATTTTAATCAATGTTGTGTGTGTGTCTCTGCGCACAGCCTGTGCCTTCATGAACCTGCCCGTGTGAAAGTTGACTCGGTGTTTTCATCGGCACACAGCTGGGGCCTGTCGTGAGGTCTGCTCTGCCTCAAGCGTGACCTGCCCCAGGATCGTGTCTCTTGCGCTCTGTGCAGACTAGCGCGCCACTGAGGACCTGCGGGGTGTCTGCTTTGCCCCAGATTACTGTATGTGTATGAGGAGATCACCGCCGACGGCCCGTGAACCTTGAGTGCATCATGCTACTTTTCCCCGCTGCAGGCCCGAGTCAGGAGAGTTTGCGTTCTCTGCGAGCAGCCTGGAGGCGCTGTGTTGATTTCGCCGCCATTGGCCCGAGTCAGGAGAGTGAGCGTGCTCCGTGAGTGGCCAGGAGACTCCATGTCAGTTTCACCGCTACGGCCCAGATCTCGAAGGAAAGCCACGTTGGAAGTGGAGTAACGCCAAGATGTCGCCTAGCAACCAGGAGGCTCGCTTCCGGGAAGCCGTTTCACGAAGAAGGACAGCAGAAGTGTCTCCTAGCAACCGGGGCTTCCTCAAATGCAGTATCGAGGACGGAGCCGGACCGGAAGCGAGGGAGCACCGCCAAGAAGAGAGAGTGGCCCGGCCGAGGACGAAGTCTCCCCTTCACATCTCCAAGGTAAATGGGCCCGATCTGTGCCCAGTGAGCAAGTGTTGTGAGCCTTACGGGCGGCCCGCCTGAAACCCCACACCCCCCCTCCTTGTTACGCAATCTATGCAGTGGGGGCATTTGAAAGAACGGTGCCCCGTGTGAATTAGGTGCAGCGGGGGAAGTGAAGAGAATTTAAAGAGCAACAAGGGCATTTTTGAAGAACAGTAGTGCAGACACGCACGCCCCGCTACAGCGGAAGCGCCACTCTTATTATCACTGAAGGGAACTGTGTAAGCCCAAAAGAGAATTTCCGAAATGAACTGCGTATGCACGAAGGAGCCATACTGAGGTGAACTTTGAGCATGCAAAGTTGTTTTTTGCTGAGAGAACTGTGAATAAGTCAAACAACATCACCAGAGAGCCTGTGATTTTGGAAGTAGCTTTATTTATATGTATGTGCATTTTGCTAACATTTTGATCTGGTCCAAACTATATAAAGATATTTATATTTTTATAATAACTGGTGTAGCGTCCATTTGTGGTGTTCACTGTGTTGCTGTGAGTGTTGCTGCAAATACTTTACACATTGCCTAGGGGATAAGCCTGTCTGCTCATACCAAGCTACCAAGGGGGTGAGCAGGGGTTATCTACAGTGTGTTTCCCCCTTACCCTGACTAGAGTGGTGGTTTCTGCCTGACTTTGGCGCAAGCCTCAGCCACCCAGAAATCCCATTTCTAACAGTGGTAGTACCATTCTCAGTGTCCATGATGATGTAATGGATAAAATGAAAATAATATGGTGCTTTTATGTGAGAAAGGCTGCATGTGGTGCAATGCAGTGGCAATTGATGTAAAGATTTACAAGCAGTAGTCAAGTGTGTCCTTCAATTCTTCCCTGAAGAGTGTATTTGAGGCTTGGTGGTGTTGGATATCTTATATTGGTGATATATATCCTACACTGCCAAACCTCAAACACATTCTTAAAGGAAGGATTGATGGAGACACTTGAATACTGCTCGTAAATGTTTTCCTCAATTGCCACTCCATTGTGATTACGTGGTTCAGACACCACATGCGGCCTTTTTCACATAACATGTGCAGCATTTTACACATATATATATATATATATATATATATATTTTTTTTTTTTTTGTGGTTACATAGACACTTCAGAATCGGAAGTAGAAACATCGGAAGGTGAACAAAGTACAACGCCGGCAGAGCCAAGCAGGAACATGGAACCTCCTCCTCCTCCTTTTTTTCAGGAGTATCAACTCATGAGAGAAACCCGACAACGACCAACACCAAGAACCCACCCTCCGCAACAGACCCTGCCACGAGGCAAAAGAAACGAAAAACAAGGAGGGGAAACAAAGGCAGGAGGAGACAATGCAACCCCGAGAGTAACACGCAGCAGAGGGAAGAGGGGGAAGTGGTAAATCAAAGTAAAAATGAAATGACAGTCATCAATTTATCGAATAAGACTCTCACACAGGAAGAAATCAAGGTTCTGCAGCTAGGACCTACTTTTTGCCCAACCTCAGGCTTTGACTACGCACGCACTAGAATTGATCTTTTTAAATACATCAGAAAGCTGAAATTCCAGAAAATATATCTGTTGCATCCCAAAATTGGAGGTCTGACTACAACAGAAGACTTAGGAATCAGCGAGTCAGATGCCCTGACAGGTCACGATTTGGAAACCCTTTTAACAATGAGGCAACTAGGTTCCTCACCTTCAGACATGCTGTCTGGAGAACAATTGACCGATGAATACTTGGCGGAATCTGGTGTTAACCAAATAGGTGGACATAGTAACCTCAAGTTGAAGTCTCGAGCAATCCCGAAAACACCGTTTGACGCCATTGATGTCTTCAGTGAGGCAGTAGTTTTGGATTTGAAAACCTTGGCCAACCGTAAGGACTTTAATGAACGTCGCTACAATATCCCTAGGAAACACTGGGAGGCCCTCAAATCTTTAGAGAAAGACCAAACCATTGAAATTAAACCTTCGGATAAAGGGGGAAACATGGTGGTTTTTAATAAAGAGCAGTACCAGGATGAAGCGATGCGGCAACTAAATGACAAAGACTGTTATTTGCCAATATCCAGAACAACTTATCTTGAAAGTATCGACAAATACCATAACCTTTTACAAACCTGGAAGGCAGATGGCCTGCTAAATCAAGATGAATTTCTATTCCTGAAATGTGATGCACCCACGATTCCAACCTTTTACCATCTTCCTAAGGTGCATAAAAGTGTAACCAATCCCCCCGGCAGACCCATAGTGGCGTCCATTAACAGTCTATTGGAAAATACATCTATCTACATAGACCTATTTCTGGCCCCATTAGTCAAAGACTTGGCCTCCTATATTAAGGACACACAAGACTTTTTAAGACTGATTGAAGGTACTGCCTGGGAAGCTGATATGCTACTCATAACTTTGGACATCACCAGTCTATATACCTGCATTGATCATGAAAATGGCGTAACTGCCATAGATTGGTTTTTGAACAAAAGACCTATGAAATATTACCAACACAACAAGATGCTGATACAAATGATTACTTTTTGCCTTACCAACAATATTTTCACCTTTGCAGGAAAATTGTATCAACAATTGCGAGGGACCGCGATGGGAACGTGCTTCGCCCCCAGCTACGCGAATCTTTTCGTGGGCTGGTGGGAGAAGCACGTGGCCTGGGGCGAGGCCAATGAATGCTGGGTGGAAAAGATCGCTCTTTGGGCTCGATACATAGACGATCTTTTTATAATTTGGCGTGGCAGCCGTACCTCGGCTGAGGAATTTGTGGCTTCCCTTAACATAAATGACCTTAACTTAAGATTCACGGGGGAAATCAGTGACAAGTCAGTCACATATCTGGATCTAGAGGTTTACGTAGATAATGGCACACTTTCTACCAAAGTCTTCAGGAAGCCCACAGCAGGCAACACGGTCCTGCAAGCTGACAGCCACCACCCACGCAGTACCATAAAGAACATACCATTTGGGGAATTTATACGCCTCAAAAGAAACTGCTCCAAGGCACAAGACTATGCCCAGGTAAAAACAGAAGCCACTAAGAGATTCAGGGAAAGAGGCTACAAGAGCGCAGACCTTTCCATAGCTGAAACTAAAATCAAAGAGATTGATAGAAAAGATCTATTAATTACTAAGAAAGCTACTGAATCAAATGAAGGTCAGGCTAGGATGATAACTAACTTTAACGAAAAATCCAGCCAGGTGATGCAGATCTTCAAGAGAAATTGGCACATCTTGCAAACAGACAACATCCTTAAAAAAAAGTTGCCGGCACGCCCAGTAATAACTTACAAGCGTAGCCTATCAATAGGCGATTACCTTGTCCATAGTCACTTTGATCCGGTCCCCAAAGTCAAAAACAGAATAGGCCTTACGGGATTTTATCCCTGTAACCACTGCAAAGCCTGCAAATTTAGCGAAAAAACAACTACATACTCAGGCAGACCCAATGACCCTAGACCTATACGTAAGATGAAACTTTTCCTCAACTGCAACTCAGACTTTACTGTCTATTGCCTTACTTGCCCATGTGCCAAAAGATACATAGGAAGTACCATACACCCTACTAAAAAACGTAATTTGGAGCACATGCGGGCAATTACGAATAAAGATCCAGCATATCCGGTTGCTCGACATTTCGAGCAATATCATCAGAGCAACCGTGATCTTTTAAAATTTTATTGTCTGGACCAAGTGGGCAAGTCGGAGAGGGGTGGCGATAGAGTACGAAAACTTCGTATCCTAGAGTCAACCTACATAATAGATCTCCAAACAAAGGCCCCAATAGGGCTTAACAATGACGAGGAATTATGGGTCCACTTGTGAGATGGTGGAAGTATACAAACTCTAGGGCATGTCTTCAAATGCATCCTAGATACCCTTCCATTGGGGGTCTGCTGTTATAATTTTTAATGTTAATAACACAAAACTGATATTTGTTTTTTCACTTTTCATTTTCTGTTTTGTAGCCTAACATATGTAAGTACTCTCTCTCAGTAGTTGGCCTTAAGCCCATTCAGGGCTTTATTATCACATAAGGACAGTTGACCAGGCAATTTGGACGGAATGCCTGAATTTAAGGGGGCAGATTAACAACATCAAGATTAGACGAATTAAGTTCCACTATTTGGTATAATGAAACTGTCTCGTGTTAGTCTCCTTGCCCCCTTGGTTCGTAGATTAATCAATATCTATGGGGTTTGTACATATTTAACACTTAAGAGAATTCTAGTACAATCACACTTTGAATCCCAGAATATTACCAATCTGCATCCGAGCGTTTCCTACTTTCAACAGTCTGACATTTAAACACCAAATGAGCCATTTGTCACTTTATACTGTCGTCCAACTTGTAATTTTAATTTTCACACACACTATTTGTATGAACGCAAGGCACTTTACTTGTTTATATTTGCTGTTAGAAGATGGCCGCCATGAATTCACGAACAATGTTGATGCTAGTCCATCTTCTATGCTTGTATATATTTTTTGTCATGTGACATAGGATTGAAGTTTAAATGTGCCGTTTTTACGTAATGGAAACTGACATTGAAAAAGCCAGTCGGCGAAACGCGTCTGTCAGCGTTTCGGGGGAACAACGGGGGGGAACTTGCTGAATAAAGCATTCATGCTTTAAAGAACATTGTCCCTGGATTTTGCTGGAGTGCTCTTCGATTTACACGTTTTCACGTGTTGGTTGTTTCATATATATATATATATATATATATATATATATATATATATATATATATATATATATTATCTACTGGCGGTCGCCAGTAGATAGTTATAGTTAGGACTGAGTTTCCATAGGAAATCTGAAAATTCTATTTTGAATAACTTTGGCGCCGGTTGCCGAATGCTCGCAAAAATTTCAAAACTAATGGGACGCTCCGTTCAGCTCCTACCCTGAAAGTCTCGGGGTGATTCGTCAAGCGGGGGCTGAGAAAAAAGGGGGGTCCCAAAACGTGTTTTCCCCATGCATTTTTCCATAGGACCTTTAGTCGAAGGTACAGCCCGAACGGCTGAACAGAATTACTTGAAATTTGGCAGAGAGGTAGTCCTCAGGTCAAGGAAGTGCCTTTTGCAGGTCTGGTGTCAATCTGTTCAGTAGTTTCTGAGAAAATAGCATTTAAAAGCATATAAATATCTATAAGCGTGCACCATGCGCGCACCGTGCGAGCACCCTAACGTGCGCGAGCGTAATTCTGATTGGTGGTTACATGTTAGTCAATGTTCGAATCGGTCGAAATCAGGAAGTGTCGGCCGCAATTTTGTTTGTTTTCAGTGCGAGAGTGAAAAAGGAAGGTTGCGAACGTGAAAAGGGGGCAGGGTAGAGAGTTCCTGACCCCCTAGCCTTTGTCAGGGGGTCCCTGAAGGACCGCGAAGGCAGAAATTTTTTTTGTAATTTTTTTTTTTTAAATCGCGGGGGTGCGCGCACCTTGCGCGCACGGTGAAAACCCCCCAAAAAAATAAAATAATTTTTAATACGTAGTTTATTGTAAAATAAATATATAAAACAAATAATAATACATAAATAAATTAGCATTTAAAAAAACGTACAAATTCACTGAAAAAACCATAGGTTTCACACACGTTATAGTTAGGAATTAGCATTTAAAAAACCATGCAAATTCACTTAAAAAACCATAGGTTTCACACATGTTATAGTTAGGTGGATATTTCACTCGTAAAAAACCAATGAAATTCCCCCGTTATAGTTATTTCAGATAACTATAACTCGCGCGACCGCCACTCTATCACAAGGATGATGTCATCAGTGATGTCATTAGTGATGCCACTGACCATGTCATGAGTGATGTAATATATGACATCATGAGCAGTGGATTGCGGGCGCGCGAGTTATAGTTATCTGAACTAACTATAACGGGGAATTTCATTGTTTTTTTATGAGTGAAATATCCACCTAACTATAACATGTGTGAAACCTATGGTTTTTTAAGTGAATATATATATATATATATATATATATATATATATATATATATATGCACAATTTACAAACCAATAAATAACACAGACTGAAACTTTAGATGTTTTTCATATGCAGAACTCTCGCCAATGCTGGATGTCTCGTTGACCTGATAAAGTGCCAATCCAAATCAAAGAGCAAATGCCAATTCTTGACGTCTGGGTAACCTGATAAAGTGCCAATGGAGATCAAAGTGCAAATGCACTCATTCCTAAATTAGGTCATGTTTACGATCTCAAATGACTAGTTCATTCATCAGGTTCAAACTTAAAGTGCTGGTACAGAAGGAACATCCCCCAAAGATGAAGTGCATGAAATAGATGTGCTATCACAAAACAATCTATGTACATGTGTGCACATGTACAATCCATGTACACACATCCATATAAAAATGTAATCATATATAAATAAAAAAAGCCACCATATATATATATATATATATATATATATATGTTATCGCTCCCAAATTCCTCTTGATTACGCAAAAAGGAATCACAAGCACTCACGGGGGGGTAGTTTACGCAGCCTCGTTTATATATATATCACTGAAAAAACCATAGGTTTCACACACGTTATAGTTAGGAATTAGTATTTAAAAAACCTTGGAAATTCACTGAAAAAACCATAGGTTTCACACATGTTATAGTTAGCTGGACATTTCACTCGTACAAAACCATTGAAATTCCCCCGTTATAGTTAGTTCAGCTAACTATAACTCGCGCGCCTGCAATCCACTGCTGATGACGTCACATATTACATCACTCATGACATGGTCAGTGACATCAATCATGACATCACTGATGACATCTCAAATGACATCACTGATGACGTCATCCATTGAGTATGTGTTTCTGAACAGTTTTAATATGTTTAATATATATGGGGAAAGGCCTGTTGAAGAATAAGTGGGTGTACAAGTGTGTAAATGGATGATTTTCTGTGGTGCGTAACTGACTCTATAAGTGAGTCATTAAATGTATCTTACTGCAGACTGGTGACTAAACTGTGTGAATGTGTGTATGTGTCTGTATGTTGGTGTATAAGTGGCTGCATGGTTTTGTGAGTAGCTATATGAGTGTCTATATGAGTTATTGATTGCTTGTCTGAGTATCTGTATGGGTTCCTGAGTGTTTGTGTGGGTAGGGTGTGTGTTACTCTGTGACTAGATGTGTGAGTGGGTGATTCAGTGGGTGCATGGTTTTAAGAGTGCATCTGTGATGAACTGTATGGTTGAGTGAGTGTATGTATGGGTGTGTTAGGGATTGAATGTATATCTCAGTGGTACATTTGTGGCTAACTACATATGTGAAAGGCAGTATATATGCGTGTAAGAGTATATAAGTGGGTAGATGTGAGAGTTACTGTATGGATGAGTGTGTGCTTGTATCAATGATTCTATAAGAGCGTAAGAATGTGGTACTATTTTTATGAGTAAGTGAACTTGAGTGTGCATAACCGCATAGGTAATGGGAGTGTGATTATTTGCATGACTGACTAGGTGTGAGAGTACCTCTATGGATGATTGGTGGTGTGTGAGTGTCTATATAGGTGTATAAATGCATATGATAGTCTTGTATGGAGTGACTGTAAGTATGAGTGACTGTACAGGTGAATGAGTGGAGGTGTATGTAGACCTAAGAGTTAATAAGTGGGTATGTAGTTATTGGTATTGGAGTATCTATGGTTTTGAGAATGGAACTCTGAAATTTTGAGTCGGTGTATCAAAGGTTATATTAGGGTGTGAGAAGATGCGGTAATTTATCACATGGATGACGTCCTCAGTGATGTTATTTGAGATGTCATCAGTGATGTCATGAGTGATGTCACTGCCATGTCATGAGTGATGTAATATGTGACATCATCAGCAGTGGATTGCGGGTGCGCGAGTTATCGTGAGCTGAACTAACTATAACGGGGGAATTTCAATGGTTTTGTACGAGTGAAATGTCCAGCTAACTATAACATGTGTGAAACCTATGGTTTTTTCAGTGAATTTTCAAGGTTTTATAAATGCTAATTCCTAACTATAACGTTTGTGAAACCTATGTTTTTTTCAGTGAATTTCAAAGGTTTTTTAACTGCTAATTCCTAACTATAACGTGTGTGAAACCTATGGTTTTTTTACTGAATTTGCAAGTTTTTATAAATGTTAATTTATGTATGTAATATTATATTTTATATATATTTATTTTACAATAAACTACCTATATATATAGTTATAGATTGACTGTATCCTGTAATATGGAATGTCTTAGCTCTTTTTTTAAAAATTTGGATAAAGTTGAACAGCATAGTTAATATCTTCCATAAACTTATAAACAGTTTTTTTTTTTAGGGTTTTTCGCACCGTCTCTGTGTGCGCATGTGTGCGTGCTCCGTGTGCCCATGCGTGCGTGCTCCGTGCGTGCTCCGTGTGCGCATACGTGCGTGCTTCGTGCGTGCTCCGTGTGCACATGCGTGCGTGCTCCGTGTGTGCACGGTGCGCGCACGGTGCACGCACGGCAAGTTATGTGATTACAAAACAACACTTTTCATTGGTTTATAGTAGTTTCAGTTCCAGAATCTTCAAACACCACACCCACTCCCCTAATTATTTCTTCTTATTTCCTGGGAGAAAGAGCTGAACAGCTTTTTCAGTACGTGAAAATGGCAGAACAGCAGTCTTCTTCAGGGAGTGAAGAGGAGACCTTTGTGCCACCAAGGCAGAGAAAACAAAAGGACTCATTCATATGGAAGTTCTTTTTTTTTCCAGAGGGCCAGAAGAAGGTGAATGCCCCAAAAGTCACATGCCTTGTTTGTGGAGTTGTCTTATCTAGAGGAGATCCAAAAAAAAATACTCCTTTAGTATTCATTCTATTTTGAGGCACTTCCAAACAGTGCATCCTGTGGCTTATGCTCGTGAGTCTAGAAGAGCCACAAGAGACAACCCTCCAGCTGCTCAGCCGAGCACATCATCTGCGGCCGCAGATTCACCTGCTTCAAGACCTCTGGATATCCACCCTCTGTTCCAGAAGGTTCATATACGGTGCAATGTGTGCAATGTTGTTCTCTGTTATGGTGAGAGCAGCATTAACTTAATAGAGAACAAAATACAGCAGCACACATGCTCCACCCCATCATTTTTTTCATTTTTTGTTTTTGTTCCTGTTGAACAGTTTTTCATTCCCTGTTTTTTTTGCTGCTCTAAAAAAATAAAAAAAAATACAAAATTGTTAAAAAACTAAAAGAAAAGACAAAACAAAAAAGACAAAAAAAACTGTTTTTTTCAGAACTCACTTCACTTCTCAAGAAGAGCTATATTCCTAATATACTGTGTTGTAATTGTATTGAATGAATGTGTAGTGTATACATGAATGATTGAAATGATTGAAATGACTGAGTGAAGAGGAGGAAAGGACTGACAGAATGAGTGAGAAAAGGAAAGTATAATCAGTCATGAAAGGGAAGTGAAAGACTGACTGCAACAAAAGGACTGAGGGTAGAGGATACAGGTAAGAAGAGTGAATGAGTAAGGGAATGGCAGTGAGTAATGGAGACAGAGGGAGGGAGGAGTGAGAAAAGGGGAGTAAGGGACGGAGATAGGAAAAGGGAGTAACAGACGAAGCAGATGAAGTACAGCAGGGTAAAGGGATTGAAAGTAAGAGAAGTGGAGTGATGGTGAGATAACAGGTATGAGGATTAAAAAAGGGGGTAAGAGAAAGTGAGAGATGGGGAGTGAGGGGATGGAGGGATTTAGGAAACTGGAGTGAGAGATAGGGAGTCAGGATTTCATTGAGCAAAGCAGAGTGAGGGAGAGTGAAGGAAATAATGCGAAAAGGTGAAGGGGTGTGAGATACAGACAGGAGGAAGTGAAGTAGGAGAATAGGAGTGACTATGAGTAAAGGATAGTGACAGTTAGGGAAGGTGAGGGAAGGAGAATGACGGAGAAGGTTTAAAAATTAACATAGATGGAAAATGAGTGATGGAGAGAGGAGGAGTGGTAGAAACAGAGGGGCAGATTTACAAGAAACTAACGCAGCACGGTGCAGCAAGTAATTTTGCTGCGCCGTGCTGCGTTAGTTTCGAAGCACTGAGAGGCGACATATTTACAAGAATATGTCGCATCGCTGTGCTTCCCCTGCGCTGGCGCACAAACTGCAGCCATGCGCCGGCGCAGGCTCCCTTGCACCATGCTGCAAGGATGCCTGGGTGGTGGGGAGATTGTTCTTCTGCAGGAAGGGACACCTTCCTGCACAAAAACAATAACAAGAGGCTTTTTCCTCTTTCAATGCGTGCTGTAGCATGCAGCACGCACTGAAAGAGGAAAAAACGAGGAGAAATGAAAACATTTCTCCTCGTTGTGCCTCGCTACGCCACCTCTAGGGTGGCGTAGCATTCACACGCAGCTCCAGAGTTACGATTTCTCGTAAATCTGGAGATGTGTCTAGTTCTATGGGTGTTGCGTGGGAACACCCACAACAACACCCATGGAATGCACAGTGCTGCGTGTGAAGTGGCTGCATTTACGAGGAGAGGAAAAGTCACGCAGGGTGGCTTTTCCTCTCCTTGTAAATATGGAGGAGCCCCCTGCGCCACCAGTACGTCATGAAAAGTGACGTAGTGGTGGCGCAGGGGGCTTGTAAATCTGCCCCAGAGATGTTAAGGAAATTAAGGGTAAGACAGACAAAGGGAGAGAGACAGAAACTGAGTCAGAGAGCAAGGAACTGAGAAGGAGTAAGGCAGTTAGAATGACTGAGACATATGGAGACAGGGAGAGAAACATGGTTGAAAAAATAGTGATGGAGGCAGTAAACCTAGGGGAGTAGTAGAGAAGGAGTGAGGGAGTTACGAAAGAGCAGTAAAGGAAGAAGAGAGAGGGAAGGGGAATGAGAAAAGCAGAGTGAGGAGAAGTGAAGAAAAGAGAGCATGAAAGTGAAGGGGTGAGAAATACAGATATTTTAAACTTACCTGACCAACAAAATAACTTAATTAGAAATACATGTTTTTTTTTAATTACAAGAAAAATTGATTCAATTTCCTAAATTTTCTTTCTCGATCTGAAAAAAATGAAAAAAAGTAGTAATGTTTAACAATACATTTTAGAATACAGTACACATATTTTCATATTTAACAAAGTAATTTTTTGCCCTTTTTTTGCTGTTTTCAGAATATATTGAATTTCACTGAAAATAGTGATATCAATTGCATTCATCACTTAACAGCGGGCAAAAAAATAAACAATCTGAAAGATTGTTTAAAAAAGCCCTGAATCTATCCTCAGTAAAACATACTTTCATAGAAATGTAACATATATATTAAAAATATCTTCTAAGAACAATAACTATTTGCAATAGATAACGTCTGTAAATCTTGTTGCTTAAGCACATACACCAAAATAATATCTGTCAAAGAAGTCCACAATAGAAACATTTACCTTTCCATGAGGCCAAATGGTAATTTTTAAAACCTTTTTAGGTGAAATATCCAATGGTAATCCTATAAAATCGAAATAATGGTTTCTTCAGATGCTGCAATTTGTATCTAAAATTTTGGTTTTAGAAAACTTAAGTAGGAATTTGGTAATTCTGCAGGCAAACGTTGCTTGAAAATCAATTGAGAATCATTACACAGTGTCCAGCCGTTTTCACATTTTAGATAAACTGTGTGATGACCAGAAGTTATAGAAGGTCCATCATGGAAAATTATTGCAACTACAACAAAAGTCTTTCCTGATATTGATAATTGATTTCCTACAAACTTCTTTATAAAAGTGACCAATTTTGTTCCATCAGCTCTACAACGTTGCATCATTAAAATTATATACTGTCCATATTTCTTTAAAAATAACGTTGATAACATTTCTGATTTACATTGAGAACATTCCATGTTGTGATTTGCATCTTTAACTAATTTACTAAAAGTCACTGATTTACTCTCTGGTACTGTTAAATGTATGAACCTTTCAGAATCAACATTAGTGCTGCATGTGTTCATACAGTTTTCACAACAATGTTCCCATTTATAAGAGAGACCAAACATATTTTCTATTTCTACCCCTTCATCTTCCAGTACCATAAGCATATACATTAAGAATTCCTGTGCATCTTGCTGGACATTTTCAGTAAACTGTGTACATCCAGAACATACATCTAAAAGATTTCTAACATTAGAAGCACTTTCTATTTTAGTTTTATCATTACTCAGCTTCTCATAGAGGAAACTCAGCAGAGAACAAAATCTTTTTTCATGATTTAGTATTATCTGCTCTTGCAAACTTTCAAGATAAAATACAACATTCGGCACTACATTAGCGTAGCAGTTGACACCAGAGCTATTTTCAAAATGACAACCAGCAATCTCTTCAACATTGTCCTTTTACTTTTTGCTTGCAATCACATCACTCTCCTTTTGTTTTCTGTTCTGTACATCCTCATTACAGATATTCTCAGTTCTCCTTTTCCGACAAACAACACATTTTTCAAACACAGGATACTGACCTAAATGAGGAGCATAGCTTCTTCTTAATCTAATTTACTCCTTTACACAATTTGTATCAGCACTAACTTTTGAGTCATCAAAGTCTATCATGAATAAACCAGATATTTTTTCCACTCGTGACAAAGCAACATATGCCATACTTTCTTTAACCCCTTCAGCGCGGCACGGATTACCGTGCTGAAGGTTCCATTGAGCGGGCGGGGCCGTAACGGACTGGTTCCGTCATACGCACAGCGCGACCGACGCGCATGACGGAACCACTCCGTCTTAAGCAGCGATGAGGTTAAACACACTAGATCCCATGTTTACAAAAGCACTATCTACAGTTAATTCTTGAGATTTGTGAATAGTTACAGCATATGCTAGAGAAAACCGAAACTGCTTCCTACGTACATATAAGTCTTCCACAAGCAAAAAACGAACTGAACAACGACTAATGTCTTTAACCTCTTCAATCTGATCAAATTTTATTTTAAAAATTCAATTCCATCTTTTTTCTGGTAGTTAACAAAACCCACAACTTTACCCATAGCTCCATTCACTAAACCTTTTTCTACATTCAAATTACATCTTAAAATTACTCGACAGTTCATATATACATAAAGATTCTTTTCTAAACCAGCTGTTTTCGATATGTTTTTCTCTAGAGAATCCAATTTAGTTTTCAATTTGCCTGTCAATGTAATAGTTATTCCTTCATGCTGTATTTTATCTACGGCTTCCATTTTCATAATCTCTTCATTTTCCAATTTCAAAAGTTCTTCATTGAATATAGAGCATTCATGTAATGTTAGCATTAAGCAGATTACAGTATTTTTTTCTGCAATTTCCTTGTATATTTTCTCTGGAACTATTTGTTCTGTTGGAAACAAATTACATAGCAATCGACTCTGTAAAGCTTTTCTGCCATTTTCTGTGAGTAGTCCAATTCTGATATCTTTGAGAATACTTGCATAATCATCATCATTTGCTTGCCGCATATTGGTAATGAGTTCTTTGTACTCAAAGTATGACCAAATATTCACATTACCTATACTTCCTAACGACTTTTTCGTGTCTTCATGTGTAAGAGTATTAAATACTGGTTGTCCTTTAACTGGAGTGAGCTGCAGTAGATCCCCCACAACTATAACATGTTTTCCTCCAAATAACACGTCATAGTCTGTCTTTAGAATTTGCTGCATTCTTAAATGCACAAAGGCAAGCATTAAGTTTGATACCATGCTTACCTCATCAATGATGAGAACTTTCATTTTCTTCAACACTCTTGAAACTTCAAAACATGCTTCTCCTGTTAGCTTGTGGTATTCTATTTTGTTCTCATGCTCTACTGGTAACATTAGCAAACAATGTAAGGTAATTCCTTTTATGTTATATGCTGCTAACCCAGTTGGAGCAGTAACAACACAAGACAAAGTTGAATCAGTTTTTTTCTGTAGGTAGCTTCTAATTACTTTAATTAAGAAACTTTTTCCAGTTCCAGCTTCTCCACTCACATACATTCTGATTGGTTCAAATGATGTGCATGAGCACTCTTTATTTTCATGTAGTAATCCATGATCAATTTGTTTTGTGACTTCTTCATAAATTTGTTGTTGTTCATCATTCAGTTGTTGTTCCAAATTTGGTAAGTCTATTAAATCTTCCTGAGCTTGATTCATAGCTGTTTCCACTTCAGTCATGGCTATTGCAGCTTCATTTTCTACGATTGGTTGTCCTAGGGGATCTTGACTGACCGTACCAGAACTTTGACTGTCTTGAGAACTGTCTCTAGCTACTTCAGCTGCAATTGTAGCTTCTTCTTCAATTTCTTCATTTAACATTTGTACATAATTTGAGAAAGTACTGCATTCTATGTTATCTTTGCATGCATTAAAGGAATCTTCATAGCTCTGAAGATCTCCAAGTAATTCATCCTCTGAACGCCATGGTTTAAACAGCTGTAAAAGTGCTAAGTAGTAAAATTCCTTTTTGTCAGTAGTGTCGCAACTCAGCTTCCTGTGATTAATCAAACTTCCTTTTGTTTGTTTCTCCAAACATCCTTCCTCACCAATGACTTTATATTTTCCATTGTTGATGTCTTCTGTGGCATTCCGTTTAAAAATGTAGTTCTGCAGCACTTCATAGAGACACATGTTCTCAAGATGATGACTTCTGTTTGGGTAATATGTGTCCAACATGTTTGTTTTCAAAATGTCTGTACTTTCTGGTTCGTTCTCTGCTAAACATTCAATTTCTCGAATCGATTTCAGTACCCGATTTCGCATTCCTGCAAGGCCTAAACTTACCCAAATTATTCTTCTGGATTTGGAGTACAGACTTGCAGATGATAACCGATCTGAGCATTCGTATGACCCAATTTCTCGATGCGATAACATCTTTAAACTGAAACTGTATAGCTTTTTACTGACAGTCTTTTCGTGAGAAATCTCTTCCCACATTTCTTTCAATTCCGTTTTCTCAGATTTATTGATGTAAGATGTGACATACCGAGCAACAGCAATCGAATTGTCAGCTACATACTGAATATCCATGTTAGCATTCCACATGGATAAAATGACTGGGTTGTAGTCATTTATATATTTTGACTCTTCTTTTCTTCTTAGGTTGTAGGTATTTTTCGGAGATTTTCTTGTAATGGTATGTCGCACAGCTGACATAAAACTGTTTACTCTTCCTTTTGAAAGAACAGGTCGTGGAAATCCAAATCGACATTTTGTGTAGAATTTATCTTTACTCTTGTACTTTCGTCGACAGTATTTTCCACACCGATGACTTTGGAAACGTAAAACTTGCTCTTTTAAGTTTTTTTCTTCTGTGCTTTTAGGTATAGCACATGTTGCATATTCTTCAATGAAAGATAAAACTGCATCATCAGAATCTGTTCCAAATATTGGGGCATCCTTGATTGTAATTGTAATTGTAAAATTGTAATTGTAAAAATCACTTGTATAGCGCATGGCTACCCGTAGGCATCCCAGCACTTTTGGCACAAAAGTGAGCCCAGGGTTAGTTCACATCACATTATTTTACTACATTAAATTCTGGGGAATAAAAAGGTTTTAAGTTTCTTCCTAAACTGAAGGAAGGTATGTTCCTGCCTCAAATAACCCTGAAGGGAATTCCATTCTCTTGCTGCTTGCAGAGAGAAGAGTCGGCCGCCTGAACGGGCTCGTTTTATCCTAGGGATAATTGCCAGATTATGTTCGCTCGAGCGAAGATTGCGTTGGGGCCTATAGGAACTTATCATGTTTTCCAATATGGAAGGACCTTCTCCATGTAGGATCTTATGTGTGATGCAGAGCGATTTAAATCGCACCCGCTCCTTCACCGGGAGCCAATGGAGCGACCTTTAGGCTGGCTTCGCCGACATATACCTACTAGTCCCATTAAGATCCTGGCAGCATAGTTCTGGGCCACTTGCAAGGTTTTAAAAGTGGAAGTTGGGGCCCCAAGATATATAGCATTCCCGTAATCGATTCGTGATAAAACCAACGCTTGAACTACGGTCTTCCTTGCTGTTTCTGGAAGTTGGGGCAGGATTTTGCGCAGGGATTTCAGTATCCCATGGCAGACTGCAGACGTCTTTCTGGCTTGAGTCTCAAAAGATAAGACGTTATCGAGCCAAAAGCCTAGGGTCTTTATTTCCGTCTTAGGCGATGGTATGGCACCCATACTGGTAGGCCAGGCAAGATGATCGGGAATATCCTGTCCGCCTAAGAGCATCAGTTCAGTTTTTCCTCCGTTGAGTCTCAATTGAGACAAATTCATCCAATTTACCACCGTCTCCAAACAATTAGCCAGTTTGTTCGGCGGGGACTCTATTTGTTGCAGAGAAAACACCAACTGGGTGTCGTCTGCATAACTTATTAACTGGATGCCAAACGGGGCCACCAGTTCTGCCAACGGGGCCATGTACACATTGAACAGTGTGGGGCTAAGGGACGAACCCTGTGGTACCCCACACTGTAATGCTAACAAGCGAGAGTAGCTATTGCCCTCAAACACCTGGAAGTATCTATCCTCCAGAAAGGATCTAAGCCACTTCAAGGCTTTTCCGGTTATCCCAAGGTTCTGGAGTCGAGTCAGCAGCAGATGGTGATTAACTGTGTCGAAGGCGGCGCTGAGGTCCAGAAGGATAATGGCAGCGCTGCCACCTGCGTCCAAAATCCTTCTGGCCTCTTCCACCACCTTCAACAATGCTGTTTCAGTGCCTTGTCCCCTTCTGAATCCTGTCTGGGATGGATGGAGGAGATTATGCATCTCCAGAAATGCAGCTAATTGGATGTTTGTCAATTTCTCGATTAACTTCCCCATCCCAGGTAACATAGATACCGGGCGATAATTAGCCAAGTCTTCAGGGTCGAGGTTCGGTTTTTTAATCAGAGATCTGACCATGGCCACTTTCCATACCGCAGCATATGAATATGAGGGGCACCTCTTGCTTGGTACTCTTTTCTCCAAAAGAAATCCACAACTTCTCCAAGAGGTGGATTTTTTTTATTGCAGATGAAGGACATCATAGCCTCAAATCTATGATTGAAATATCTCCAAACATTAACCGGATCCTATGAGCACAGTTCTCCTGCTGTCTTGTATTGGATGTTTCAATATTTGAATTTGCCTCTCGAAGAAAATCCAGTAAATCATCCCAAGCGTACTCAGCACAGCTTAGGGTAAGGAACCATGTAGGAGTTCCTAAATTCCGTAACATACATTTCAATTCTCCATGGCGTCGGACTCGGTACCAATATTCATTAGTCCCACACTGACAAGCCATCAGATGAATCAATTGAGATTCCAAATGATCATCTCGCTGTTGCACTTTGTTCATAAAATCCTCTGCAGACACATTATGTAGATGTACTCCAGTTTTTAAAATGTTATTTACTGCATAAGATAGTGCAGACAAGTCACTTTCAAATAAATGATGGAACAAATAAGGAATACTTTGACGAAATCTTGGATCTTCTGCATATAATCTTGTAGTCCCATACTCAGAAGCAGGAATCTGTACTGGACGTTCATCATATCGTCCACCTTTTCCTGTAGGAAACAGCTGGGGAAAACAACGAGCTTCCAAGCTCTCCTCCGATACACTCACGGGAGTTGCTTTTGCTTTTTTCATCTGAAACAGATCAATAGTGTTTCCCATAACTTCTTTAGAATGAAGAGGATGTATGCTGAAATGTTCATAAATTTCTTCTTCTTTTGACTTATCCACTTTTTCAATTTGCCCAGTTGGTATTCCTGTGTCTGCTAGTAAAACTTCTTCATCTTCATCCATATAAATTGATTCATACCATTTATTATTTCTTTTCAAATATAAATTTGCTCTTTGTACTTTTCGTACATCTACTAGCTCCTGCCAAATTTTCTTATTCTTTGTAGGTACACCATTAACCAGAATAACTAATGGTTCAGTTTCCAAACTATCTGCATCAATTGTTTCAATATTTTTTTTCAAATCTAATGGCAAATAGACAACTCTTCCTTTTAAACCTCTTTGTAAATCTGAAGGAGGTAATTTACCTGTTTTGGGCTCCATACGAACTATAGTCTGAAACGGATGGACACATTGAATGAGTATAGACTCATACGTATTTAAATTACAAAGTTCTGGAGGAATATCAACCAATTCTAAATTATTATGTACAGCTCTATCTGGCATTTTATTTTCTTCTAACTTGTTATAACAGTATTTACAAATACGCTGATCTTCACCCAAATCAAAACAATTTTCCAGAAATAAATATGTAGCAAAATCCTTCCAATCATAAATTATTTTTATAGAGATCAACATTCCTTGTTTGAGTTTTATAATGGCTTCTCCGGCAACAAATACAAGTAATATTTGGTCTTTCATTAGAGATGATAGTAAATTTTGTCATGTGATCTTCAAAATTTTTACTAACAGTGAGTTCTACATTCTCTTCCACATATTCCTCAATAACTGTGTCAATTCCTGCACTTTCTTGCTCTGGACCAAAGTAACAAAACTGAATATTATCAGTAACCTTCTCTACATCTGATACAGATCCATGGAACAGAGCACTATTCAATAGGCCTGGGCGGTAAATTCCGTTCCGTTCGCGGAATTTGCGGAATTTGTGTAATTTCGCGTTCCGCGGAGAACGCGAAATTGCCCAAAAATCTGCGTTCCGCGACTTCGCGAACTTTTTTGCTTGTTCGCGTTCTCAATATGCGTGTTCGCGAGATATTTCACCCCGAGCACGCAAACAGCGATCGCGAACAGGAAAAAAGTATCGCGAACAAGCAATTCCGCGTGTTCGCGGAATTTCTGCGTGTTCGCAGAGATTTTTTACCGTTTCGCGGAGATTTGCGTAACGCGGTTACGCAAATTCCGCCCACCCCTACTATTCAACTCATTTAACTTTAGTGCTGGACTTTTAGCAAAACACAATCTTCTCACAAACTTTCTCATTTCAGTATGATGTACTGCCAGCATCCTAAAATGGTGAAAAACACTTTGACAAACTTTCCTAGAAAGACAAGCCAGAGAATGTCCTTGCAAACCAGTATTCTTTCTCACTCTGCATGGATCTAGTCTTTGAAGCACCTTAATCTTCTGTTTAACACTTTTTTTACTATATTCTTTTAGAAAGTCACGTAATTTATCAATAGATTCTTGTCGTACAGTACAAATACTACTACAATTCCAAGTGTACACTGGGGCTTTAGGACGTTTCCTCATAACCTCATCAGCTAACACTTCTTCCTCATTTCTTGGAACCATTTTCTCCTTTTCCATTACACAACCATCTTTAACTTCATAAGCTCGACCACTGGTGTCAACTGTATGCAGCAAACTATTACTTTGAAGATAACTCTCTTCATTAAAAAATGGTTCAGTACTTGAACTATGCTTCCATTCTCCTAAGAACACTTTACAAAAGTTATTTTTTTTCACTACTCTTTTCCTTTTGCTTTTTGACTTCATTACATTGACTATTTTATCTAATGTACGGATCTTGTTCAAAATTAAAATGAATAGTTTTTTTTAATTCCAAAGCCTTTGCAACAATTGATTCAATATGTTTCTTTTTCTAATAAAATGTTGCTTTCTTCCTATATTTTTTCACATCCTTTAGCAAATTGAACATCACTCTTCTCTGAAACATTTTTCTATGAATGTTTTGAAATTCAGTTTTCTTTTTAAGTCATTCTTTCTTGCTTCTGATTGTACATTAGCATTTAGTATTTTCTTTCTATTGTCTTGTTGTTTTTTACTTGAAACACTATTTGCAGTGGATATATTTTTTACATTTTTTCTATGTTTGAGGATATTTTTTTAAAAATCCTTAGTCTGCTTACCCGAAGACTTTTTCTTTTTTCCAACATGAGGTTCTTCAACTAATTTGTGTTGTCTAGTTGGCTTCAAATATAGATGTCTTTGCTGTTCTTTTCTCTTTCTTGATTTTATAGGCATGTTTAATTTATTTCAGTGATGTTCAGCAATACCTAAAAGAAACTAAAAAAAAAATACCTTTATGTAATTTAAATATATTACTATATTTTTTTGAGCTTTTCACATCCTATCATATGAGCTGCCCCTTTCCTACGAGTGCAAGTCTTACACAATAAGAGCAACACGAATTAAATCTCTGACAACAATTCCTGTGTGCACATAGACTCATGGTGTGATTCTAGGCAGAAAACAATATTTGATTGGCAATTTCAAAGCACATTTACTACTGTGGTAGAGCAAGTGATAATTACTGTAACAGCCTGACACATTTTCCTTATAGTTTAGAGAGGCAGAAAAGAGCACATGTCCTAACAGCTACTTGAGACCATGAGCATGTGGAATTGGGTGAGTGATTAGACTAGAGCAAAGGAAATGAGCCTTGGTGATGTTGAATGTGTTAGCGTTACACACTGCTCTCTGAAATACCACACAGTGCTGAATAGTAAGCATGGGAGTGCAGGAGAAGCAGCTGGCTGTGTGCTAAGAGTGTGTTTCTGGAGACTGTGTATTGTCAGGTGCAAGAGAGATCTGCATGGACGCTTGCACAACTGCATGATGACTGCAGAGATGTATGTAAGAGTACATGTGTGGTAAGGGTTAATTGGAGTTTTGAACATGTAGGAACTACCTCAACCATTGCAGGAGTGGAAGGAAAATCTACCCTGTTGATTTCAAATGTGTTAGCATTTGCCTCTCATCTGTGAGATATTGATTTGTGCTGAATGCTAACCATCACAGTTCAAGAAAACAAGCTGCCCCTTTCCTGCGAGTGCAAGTCTTACAGAACAAGAGCAACACTAATTAAATCTCTGACAACAATTCCTGTGTGCAGACATACTCATGGTGTGATTCT
Source organism: Triturus cristatus (assembly GCF_964204655.1). Taxonomy (NCBI): domain Eukaryota; kingdom Metazoa; phylum Chordata; class Amphibia; order Caudata; family Salamandridae; genus Triturus; species Triturus cristatus. The sequence continues at coordinate 770,706,690 of NC_140585.1, forward strand.
AGGCAGAAAACGATATTTGATAGGCAATTTCAAAGCACATTTACTACTGTGGTAGAGCAAGTGATAATTACTGTAACAGCCTGACACATTTCCTTATAGTTTAGAGAGGCAGAAAAGAGCACATGTCCTAACAGCTACTTGAGACCATGAGCATGTGGAACCTTGGTGAGTGATTAGACTAGAGCAAAGGAAATGAGCCTTGGTGACGTTGAATGTGTTAGCATTACACACTGCTATCTGAAATGCCACAAAGTGCTGAATAGTGAGCATGGGAGTGCAGGAAAATCAGCTGCCTGTGTGCTAAGAGTGTGCTTCTGGAGACTGTGTATTGTCAGGTGCAAGAGAGATCTGCATGGACGCTTGCACAACTGCATGAAGACTGCAGAGATGTATGTAAGAGTACATGTTTGGTAAGGGTTAATTGGAGTTATGAACATGTAGGAACTACCTCACCCATTGCAGGAGTGGAAGGAAAATCTACCATGTTGATTTCAAATGTGTTAGCATTTGCCTCTTATTTGTGAGATATTGATTTGTGCTGAATGCTAACCATCACAGTTCAAGACAACAAGCTGCCCCTTTCCTGCGAGTGCAAGTCTTACAGAACCAGAGCAACACAAATTAAATCTCTGACAACAATTCCTGTGTGCAGACAGACTCATGGTGTGATTCTAGGCAGAAAATGATATTTGATTGGCAATTTCAAAGCACATTTACTACTGTGGTAGAGCAAGTGATAATTACTGTAACAGCCTGACACATTTCCCTTATAGTTTAGAGAGGCAGAAAAGAGCACATGTCCTAACAGCTACTTGAGACCATGAGCATGTGGAACCTGGGTGAGTGATTAGACTAGAGCAAAGGAAATGAGCCTTGGTGACGTTGAATGTGTTAGCGTTACACACAGCTATCTGAAATATCACACAGTGCTGAATTGTAAGCATGGGAGTGCAGGAAAATCAGCTGCCTGTGTGCTAAGAGTGTGCTTCTGGAGACTGTGTATTGTCAGGTGCAAGAGAGATCTGCATAGACGCTTGCACAACTGCATGAACACTGCAGAGATGTATGTAAGAGTACATGTGTGGTAAGGGTTAATTGGAGTTTTGAACATGTAGGAACTACCTCACCCATTGCAGGAGTGGAAGGAAAAACTACCATGTTGATTTCAAATGTGTTAGCATGTGCCTCTCATTTGTGAGATATTGATTTGTGCTGAATGCTAACCATCACAGTTCAAGAACACAAGCTGCCCCTTTCCTGCGAGTGCAAGTCTTACAGAACAAGAGCATCACAAATTAAATCTCTGACAACAATTCCTTTGTGAAGACAGACTCATGGTGTGATTCTAGGCAGAAAACGATATTTGATTGGCAATTTCAAAGCACGTTTACTACTGTGGTAGAGCAAGTGATAATTACTGTAACAGCCTGACACATTTTCCTTAAAGTTTAGAGAGGCAGAAAAGAGCACATGTCCTAACAGCTACTTGAGACCATGAGCATGTGGAACCTGGGTGAGTGATTAGACTAGAGCAAAGGAAATGAGCCTTGGTGACGTTGAATGTGTTAGCGTTACACACTGCTATCTGAAATACCACACAGTGCTGAATAGTAAGCATGGGAGTGCAGGAAAATCAGCTGCCTGTGTGCTAAGAGTGTGCTTCTGGAGACTGTGTATTGTCAGGTGCAAGAGAGATCTGCATGGACACTTGCACAACTGCATGAAGACTGCAGAGATGTATGTAAGAGTACATGTGTGGTAAGGGTTAATTGGAGTTTTGAACATGTAGGAACTCCCTCACCCATTTCAGGAGTGGAAGGAAAATCTACCATGTTGATTTCAAATGTGTTAGCATTTGCCTCTCATTTGTGAGATATTGATTTGTGCTGAATGCTAACCATCACAGTTCAAGAAAACAAGCTGCCCCTTTCCTGCGAGTGCAAGTCTTACAGAACAAGAGCAACACAAATTAAATCTCTGACAACAATTCCTGTGTGCACACAGACTCATTATGTGATTCTAGGCACAAAACAGTATTCCTGAGTGATACCAGTACACCTTAACTTATTGTGAAGACATACTCCATAATATCTTACAAGTTCAAGGCAGTTAAATATCTTCCAAAACATACTTTAAAAGAAGAAACACATTTCTATCATTTATATCAAAATGCACCACATACATCCCCTTTCAAATTCATAACTCACCTTTAAAAGTAGTTAGTTGAGAAAGAAATGTGGCACTCACACAGCAGATTATCAGAGCCAGAATCTCTGAACTGTACACCTCTCACCAGAACCAGTAAATGGCAAACTTTCCCTCTCTTTTTTCACACATATACATGTTACCTTCAAATCACATTGCTTCCCACATTTTTTCAAATGGAAACACACATTTCTATTGGTTGCAAATTTCAACCCTTTCCAAATGATTCCTACCCCCAACATGACTTCTGCCTGCTAGCATAGCAACAGGTCATGGAACACTGGTGTGAGCAGAGAGGTCAGAAGTTCAGCACACAATGTTTCTAATCCAAAGAGCAAGAGTGCTTGACTTTTCAAACCTAACAGCAAATCCAAAGTAATGTTCTGTGGGAACACATTTTTCTGAACCAATACAAAACATGCTTGTAAAAATGTAAACATACAGCCTAGTTTTTAGTGTAGAATGGTGTGGAACAGCCAATGAGTTCTTTTTATTAAAAAAAAGTATGTAAGCCTCCATTTTACAACTATCTTTCTTTTCATATTGCCATTCTACTGAAAGACACCTTCTGAGTGCATCCAGATCTCCTTGAAAGATGTTCACAGTGTGGATTGTAGGTCACAGCTATGTCTTCTGGAGTGAAAAGTATGCAGAAAAAAGGGGTATTGTGAAAGACCTTGCTTTGCCGAATGTAGACATTAAATGGATTGGTCAGAGAGGGTTAAAGTGGCACCAATTAATGCCTTTGGTGAAATCCTTTCTACATCTCTCACAGCCTAACTTTATAATTGTGCACTGTGGTGGAAATGACCTAGGCACTTTAACTGGGGTAGGTCTGGAAATGCTTGTTAAGGGCACCTTTGTGCAATTGATGTCACTTTTTCCACAAACTACCTTTGTATATTCTAATATATGCCAATGGCAAAAGTGGAACTGGTCCAACCAATATTGTCCGCAGATTGAGAAAGCAAGAAAGCACGTCAATAAGTCTGTTTCTGCTTTCCTCAGAGACTATGGTATGGGTTCTATATACCACAACAACTTGCGTTACAACATGCAAGGCATTTATAGAGGAGACGGTGTACATTTCACAGATGAAGGGAACAGAGTCTTCCTCTTGAACTTTAGACTGTGCATCGGTACTTACTTGTAGGTGCCAAAAAACACTCAATGAACACAACGGCTCTTTTTAGAGCCAACCAACATCTAAACTCTTACACTTGATTTTTCATTCTTTTTTTTTTTTACGAATATTTTGCCGCCGTGCGCGCACCATCAGCGCACCGTGCGCGCACCCCGCAAATTTTGGAAAAAAAATAAAATGTTTTTTTCACCCTTCGGGATCTATCAGAGACCCCCTGACGAAGGCTAGAGGGTTAGGAACTCTCTACCCTGCCCCCTTTTCACGTTCTCCACCTTTCTTTTAAATGGAAACACACATTTCTATTGCTTGCAAATTTCAACCCTTTCCAAATGATTCCTACTCCCAACATGACTTCTGCCTGCTAGCATAGCAACAGATCATGACACACTGGTGTGTGCAGAGAGGTCAGAAGTTCAGCACACAATGTTTCTAATCCAAAGAGCAGGATTGCTTGACTTTTCAAACCTAACAGCAAATCCAAAGTAATGTTCTGTGGGAACACATTTTTCTGAACCAATACAAAACATGCTTTTAAAAATGTAAACATACAGCCTATTTTTAAGTGTTGAATGGTCTGAAACAGCCAATGAGTTCTTTTTATTAAAAAAAAGTATGGAAGCCTCCATTTTACAACTATCTTTCTTTTCATATTACCATTCTACTGAAAGACACCTTCTGAGTGCATCCAGGTCTCCTCCTCACTCCCTGAAGTAGACTGCTATTCTGCCATTTTCAAGTAAAATTGATACCTGTTCAGCTCCTTTTCCCAGGAAATATGAAGAAATAGTGAGGGGAGTGGCAAGGCATTTATAGAGGAGACGTGTTCATTTCACAGATGAAGGGAACAGAGTCTTCCTCTTGAACTAAAGACTCTGCATCGGTACTTACTTATAGGTACCAAAAAACACTCAATGAACACAACGGCTCTTTTTAGAGCCAACCAACATCTAAACACTTAAACTTGATTTTTAATTCTATTTTTTTAATGAATTTTTTGCCGCCATGCGCGCACCGTGCACGCACCCCGCGATTTTTTGAAAAAAAAAATGTTTTTTTCAGCCTTCGGGGTCCTTCAGGGACCCCCTGACAAAGGCTAGGGGGTCGGGAACTCTCTACCCTGCCCCCTTTTCACGTTCTCCACTTTTGTTTTTCACTGCCACACACAAAATGGCGTCCGACACATCCTGATTTCGACTGATTCGAATGTTGACTGATATCTAACCACCAATCAGAATTACGCTCGCGCACGGCACGGTGCGTGCACAGTGCGCGCACAGTGCGCGCCTATAGATATTTATGTACTTTTAACTGCAATTTTCTCAGGAACTACTGAACAGATTGACACCATATATGCAAAAGCCACATGCCTGACCTGAGGACTACCTCTTTGCCAAATTTCAAGTAATTCTGTTCAGCCGTTCGGGCTGTACCTTCGACTAAAGGTCCTATGGGAAAATGCATGGGGAAAATGCGTTTTGGAACCCCCCTTTTTCTCAGCCCCCGCTTGACGAATTACCCCGAGACTTTTAGGGTAGGAGCTGAGTGGAGCGCCCCATTAGTTTTGAAAATTTCGCGAGGATTCGTCAACCGGCGCCAAAGTTATTCAAAATAGAATTTTCAGATTTCGTATGTGAACTCGGTCCTAACTATAACTATCTACTGGCGACCGCCAGTAGATAATATATATATTATATATATATATATATATATATAAAGAGAGAGAGAGATTATCTCAACCATTTGGCATGCTGTGACTTATATGACAGTGGGACGACCTGGAAAATAAATTGTTCATTTGTCTGATAGATGAGACTAACAAGGCTCTCTTTTACTGCATATGTTATGAGGTACATTAATTGCATATACATATGGTGTGTTTTTTAAAGTCTATGTGTGATTAGAAAATGTGAAATGATACACAACTGTACAGTGAACTGCATTTTAGCACATTTTGCATTGGTTTGAAAATGACAAGGTATATGCATTTTTACCAAAAAGTTTTACATCAAAAAAGAATTTCATTTTATGTGATCTGTATTTATTTTTTAATATGCAGCACTGAAGTACTTTTTTTAAATTTCCCTGGTTTGAACAATATATACTAGATGATTTTGCACGTAAGCATTCTCATTATGAAAAATGTTGCACATTTTCAGTATTTTGATTCATGAAAAATATACTGCTGGAGTAGAACACCATGTATAAAAATAATGATGTGAAATGTAACGAGAAATCACCTTAAAAACTACTGGTAACTGTCATGGCCAATGTATTGGGTCACACTTGAATGTATTGAACATCTGGGGGAGGTGCCACAAAGGAAGGACTACCTTATAAACACAGTGATTGCGGTAACCGGAGGTGCTCAGTTGAAGCTGAAATGCTTTGGTGTCTGGTGTCGGGTGTTTGAACAGAAAATAAAGCACTTCTTAGCAGTTTTTTGGTGTCGTATGATCTTCATGGGACTCTGGAACAGAGACGAGTGTCATTTTCTTTTTTTCTGACTTTTATATAGCTCAAACTTGACCCAAAGGTATCAGCTATCAGAGCGCTTTACATGAGCACCAGTTGCATTAGACAAGGACACATTCATTTTTGTTAGGCACGGGTAGATTGAATGATTTGCCCAGACTCATAGGATGTTGAGCGTAATTGCTGAGACTCGAACCCAGTTCCCCAGATTTGAGATCAACCGCCGTAGCTGTTAGGCCAAATCCTCTCCTCAGTTAAAGACATATATATTTATATATTACCTGCTCGCGGTCACAATTAGGTAGTTATAGTTAAGACCAAAGTTTCCACAGGAAAAGTGTTTATTGTTTTGCCTATAACTTTGGACCCGCTTGACGAATCTCCACAGAATTTTCACAAAATCTCCCCTTCTTAGTTCAGCTGCTGTATGGAAAGTTGGGGTGATATGTCAAGCGGTGGCTGAGAAAAAAGGGTGGTTCCAAAACACACTTTAAGTCCATGGGGCCCTGCTGAACAACATTATACCAAATTTGGCAGAAAGTTAGATGCTGGTTCAGAATTGTGCTTTTTGTGATTTCGTGTAAATCTGTTCAGTAGTTTTCAGATATTTAACTTAAAAAGTGTATATATTTGGGCATGTGATTCCTTGCAGTGGACTTGCAAATCTTACTAAAATTTGATTGGCTGCCAACACTTTAACCAGGAAGTGTTGGCAGCCATCTTGGGACTCGGCTTGCATCTAGTCCTAGAAAAAAAGATTTTTCAAAAAAAGGCCAGGATAGGGACACCCTGATCCCCTGGCCATGGTGCAGGGATCTCTCAGAGACCCCGCCACGGCTGAAAAAGGAGGGGGCACACAGGGCCACTTCCTGGAGCTTATAGTAGTCCCAGGGATGGCCACCTTTTTTAGAGATGAATACGGGGGCCACACTGCCCCCTGCCCTGGGGACCACCACCTCCCTGGGGTTTTACTTGAACATAGTGCAGGGGCCGTGTGGACCCGAGCTACCCCGGGGACTGCCACCTCCCCGGATCTTTAATAAATTGAGTGCATACAAAATGTAGGCAAACATATACATATAAGTTCTGCACAGTGCAATGGACTCACAGGAGTCTATTGCCAATACAGATATTAGTGTGCTATTAAAGACAAAACAACGCAAAATAGGAGGGAGGGAGGGAAAAGAAGGGCTTGAATAGAAAACGAGGAGCAGATGGCGAAAGAAAAGGATATTGTGTATAGTATGTATTGTAACGCACAACCTTCATTGCTCACAGCCACAGAATGAATTAGACAGAGTGGATCATGGTTAGGGGGAACAAAGTTGGACCAACAAAATATTGGATATGTAAGAGGGGATGGACATTAAGGATGCTGGATAGTCATGAATGAGAAAAGTTGCATTTTCCTTACCTGGAGAAAGAAAGAACGAAAGAAAGAGGAAAATGGGGGAAGATGAAAAGGAGGTAGGAGAGGGGAAGGAGAGAGGGGGAAGGGGAAAGGCACCTGTACAATGAGATAAAAGAGAAGGGAAGAAGGGATGGGGAGAAAGAGAAGAAAAAAAGAGGGAGGGAGAGAAGGAGATAGAAGAAGAAGGGGAAGGATGAAATAGGGGGAGGGAAGGGGTGAGGCAAAGGAAGAAACTTTCAGGAGTCTCGGAGAAACAGAGCCCATACTTGTTGGAACACTTCCACCTGGCCTTGCAGTCAATATATTACACGTTCATGGAATTCTGTCCGAATCATTGCTACCATCCAATACTCCTGGGCGATTGCCACTGTCTTAATACAAATTTTGGCCATAGAGAGCGCAGTATGCAAAAGGCAATAGTGTGGGTGTGTATTATCAGGTTAATTCCCAAGATCATGCAGTAAATTAATGGGAGAGGTAAGGGGAAGTCGGTGGGGAATTGTCCCCTACAGACTATCCCCTACATGAGCGCAGAAACACTATATAGAAGGACATTAACAGAGTATAAGAGGAAGGTCACAGTTAACTAACACACACCTCCAGCAATTAGAGTGTGGCAATAACTCTGCTCATTGTAATTTCAAAGGTGTCCAATACCAGTCATGTAAAGTTTTGAAAAGACAGCATTTCAAACACACTTCCCAAACACACTTGTCTAGGGCTTCCAGTACATCCGCCCAGACATTGTCTTCAAAGGTAATATGTAGGCGTTCCTACCATTTCTCGCAGAGAGCTTTAAGGAGTGGTTGTGAGTATAAGTGATTATAAGTGATTAGGTAATGCACCCTACAGTCCGACATCACTCCCATGTGCGTCTCCAAATAAGGAGATAGTCCAATATCAGTGAAGGTTCTAACGTCCGGAGATAAGGACCCAGGTGTCACCTCAGGCAGTGCTGTAATTGCAAGTGTCACAAAGCCTGGTGCAATGAGAGATCAAATTCCTCACAGAGCAGGTCAAAGGATTTCAACTCTCCATTTAGTATGACCTGGTCTAGTGTCTAGATTCCTCTTGATCTCCAACTGGGCCAGTGAAGCGCATGACCATTTATTCTAATGCTCTTTTTACCTCAAAGTGGAGCTTTTAGAGTGCAAACGATGGGCAACCCCTAGAAGACAGTGTGCTTGATGCCATGCTTGATATGTCGCTTGCATCACATGGTGCGGAGAGTATATTTGTGGATTACGGGTTCCATATAAAAATTCAAGGCCGTCAACACAGTTAAGTAGTGAGTGTACTGGTGCGAGCCATTGTGGAGTGTATGTTGTGCCTGGGAGTAGATACGCTAATTGCAAGAGGTGCAGGGCTAAAGAATAATGTTTCAGAGATGTAAACCCAAACCATTGTGGCAGGGGTGAGCAGTTACTTTGGCAGCAGGTAGACGAAGCCACATAGATCCTGAGGCAATGGCCTGTATACGGGCATCCACGTAACATAGTGTGAACAGAGAAACTACAATTGGAAGCATTCCAAGAGAGTAAGTGAAGGGAGGAAAAGTGACCATCCTTACGGCCTGTACTCTTCCCCACATAGAAAAACCTAAAAGAGACCATTTGGCTAAATCACTTTCAATTTGTGCTATGAGGGGTGAAAGATAGTCTGAGACCAGTCCTTTCAAGCCTCAATTAACCAGAATTCCCAGATATTTTAGTTGCGGGGATTTCCAGCAAAAGGGGTATCCTTCAATTGATGCTTTTGTGGTACCCGAAGAGAGCGTTAGAGCCTCATATTTGTCCCAGTTTACCTTATAACCGGAAAGGGCTTCAAACCTGTCAATAATCACAAGCAAAGCTGGCAAAGAATGGGAGAGATCCTTTAGAGTAAGGAGGATGTCATCAGCATATAGTTATAGCTTGGATACACCTCCTGCTATAGGTATACTCTGAATCCGCGATGAGTGGCAGATAAGTGAAGCAAGGGGTTCCATCACCAGCAGGAATAAAACGGGGAGAGGGGGAAACCTTGAACGGTACCCCTTTGGATTGGAAAAGATTCCAAAATAAAGCCACCACAATTGACCTGGGCTTCAGGATAGTAGTATAGCAGGCAAACCTTGGAAATAAACTGATTGGCTAGGCTAAAGCATTTCATGGTGGCAGAGGGGTACTCCAGTCAATGCAGCCAAATGCCTTTTCTGCATCCAAGGAAAGAGCCACCGCATTTCCCACCATCTCTTTAGCAGTCCATAAAGTATGGGCTAGTGTTCAAAGGTGAATCCTGGAGGAATGGCCTGGGACAAAACCAACCTATGAATGGTGTATGAGGTATAGAATGACTTTGCAAAGTCTTGTCACCAGAATACTTGCCAACATTTTTACTTCTCCATTTATAAGGGAGATAGGATGATAGCTACCACTAGCAAGCGATTCTCTGTCTGACTTGGGGATAACCGCAATCAACGCTCTATTAGAAATAGGGCCTAGTGAAGCTGTCTGAATAGCCTCATGAAAGGCGGAATGTAGAGTATCAATTTCCTCTTCCTTAGAGCATTTATAATATTCCGCAGGAAATCCATCTTCTCTTGGGGATTTGTGATACGGTAATTTGGCAATGGCTGCAGAAATGTCTTCTTTGCTGATGTCACCATTAAATAAATCTCTACATTCGTCTGAGAGACGTGGAAGATCAATAGCCGCAAGATAGGTGGTTAATTGATCTTCAGTTGACGGGGTATCAGAGGTGTAAAGTTTCTCATAAAATGATGCAAAAGTGTTTACTATTTCTTGTGGTTTAGTGAGAATCACACCTGTTTCCGTCCGTATGGCAGGGTTAGCCAAGGCTGCCTCATGCTGTTTCAGCGGTGCTTCAAGTAAGCGTCCTGCTTTCTCCCCTTGTTCATAATGTCTGCCATTTAGACACTGAAGGGCGTACTCAGCTTCGAAAGTATACAAATGATTGAGCGCCATTCTGGCTTGCTCTAGAAGTCATCGGTTGGGCACTGTGGGATGGGTGGAATAAAGGCACGTGAGAGAGATGATTTGATTCTCGAGTTCAATACGATAAAGGGATGCCGACTTATTGGCTTTGGCTGTATCTCTCATCAGTTACCTACAAATAATTGCTTTCGCAGCTGCCCAAATGGTCCTACAGGATGTAATTGATAATTAATAGTGAGTTAAGTAGCCAGAAAGATGAGAACGCAGTTGGGCCTTACCCTGGGGTGAGCGGTATCTCTGAATGTTCATACGCCATGGTTTATGGCCTGGGGAGATTAAACCTACATCTAGAGCAAGGAGAACTGGAGAATGATCAGAGACACCAGCTTCCAAAATATGGGATTCACCAGTGATTGCAACTACTGAGTGGGGTATAAGAAAATAATCTATCCTAGACTGGGTGCCATGAGCAGAGGAGAGGAAGGTATACTCCTGGTCTGTGGTAGGACAAAGGCGTCAATGATCCACCAGTCCATGGTCTGATGTTATGCCTCCCAATAAGGCTCTGTCTCCCTCATTGGAATCTGTACAAGGGGCCTGTCCTATCTAAAACTGCTTTGCGGGCAAGATTCCAGCCAGTGCCAATTATATAACTGAATACCCCAATTTCCACTAACACGCGATTCAGGCTAAGAATATAGAAGCGTTAAGCTCCCGTTGGAGCTTATACTAAGCCAACACAGAGGATCCTATCTTCTATTTTCACTTAGCAAAGACGTATCTGCAATCTGGATAACCCATGTCTTGACAGATGTGACGGGTAAAGACTTTTGTAAGAGGATAGACACTCCACATTTCAGTGGTTGACTCTCCTTTGAAAGAGACTGTGTCGTCAATCTGCAGTGAATCACTTTTCCCACCCATTCTTGATGTAGCTTGGTTGATTCCAGAGCATCTAAGAGTGTCTCTTGTAGAAGGGCAATATCAGCTCTTTTTGTTTGCAGATAAGAGAGTACTTTCTTACGCTTAACGTAATGCATTAGACCATAAAAAAAGAGAGACCAGGCAGTGGAACCTTCTAATTACAGCACCTAACCTGTTTTTACACTCCTTAAGTGATGTCCCTTTTATACTAAGTGGGATCTGTGTGCACACTGAGTAGTACCCACCGTCACAATACTTGTTCCAAAAGGAACTTAACAATTCAAAACAAAAGCACAGGTGCACCACTCAGAAAAAACTTTATCATAAAAGGACAATGTTAACATCCATATCTAATAAAGAGAGTTCTTGAATTTATTCTTTTTTCTTTCTCTTTTATTGTTTCATTTTCATTTCACGTAGATGAAACACAGCGTTCAACACACAGAACAGCTGACGCGTTTCCTCCCCTTGTGGGACTTCTTCAGGGCTGTCAGATATGAACAGATAAAATATACAGATATAAAAACAAGACTTATAACAAATATAAAAACAATTTGTACATAGAAGCATGTGAGCTTATTTATTGCCAACATACACAACAAAAGACAGACCAGCCAGGTATTAGACAACCATAAAAACTGCTATTTACATTGGACAAACAATACATTAATGCTTAGTAAGTACCAAAAGAATTTTTTGGTCAAACAGGTCCCAGACAGCACCAAATTTAACCAAAACACCCTAATTTTTTCTCGTATCTCCAGTATCATTATATTAATATACTTTGTTGAGTCGATACCTTATAATCCATTATCCATGAGTGCAAGAAAAAGAAGAGGGATAAGGTAAATTTACCCATAGAAGCTTCAACACAAGAAGAAATAAGAAAGAAAAGGGCCAAACAACCAGGGATTTAAAGACAAGAAAATGTCATATTAAAAATATCATGATTAGAAGATAAGAGTACAAGACACCAAAGTTGGAGGACAAAGGAAGAGATTATAAATTCTACAGCTGGATCACCAGAGTCATACCCCCAAATTGAGGGAGCAGCAAAGGGGGCGACAGAAGGCATCGAAGAATGAGTTGATACACACGGCGGACAATAAATTACCTTGTACTCTTATCTTCTAATAATGATGTCTTTTGTTGTGTATGTTAGCAAAAAATTAGCCCACATACTTCTATGTACAAATTGTTTTATATTTGTTGTAAGTCTTGTTTTTATATCTGTATTTTTTATCTGTTTATATTTGACAGCCCTGAAGAAGTCCCACAAGGAGACGAAATGCGACAGCTGTTCTGTGTGTTGAACGCTGTGTTTCATCTACGTGAAATGAAAATGAAACAATAAAAGAGGAAAAGAAAAGAATAAATTCAAGAACTCTCTTTATTAGATATGGACGTTAAAATTGTCCTTTTATGATAACGTTTTTTCTGAGTGGTGCACCTGTGCTTTTGTAATGCATTAGACCATTGAAATTCCACAAGATAATGTGTAGTGGATGAGAGGGAGAAGAAATGTTCGCTGTCATGTGAGCATTGGAAATCAAGAGAGGGTTTTTTTAAGGAAAAGCTGATAGAAGGAATGAGAGGTGTTGGATTAAGATTATGGGGGGAAAGCTAGAAAGGAATTAGAATATAAAGGTAAAAGCTGCACAGGTAAGGGGGTATCAGGGACAAATGTGGGTAGGAATAAAGAATAAGGGGAAAGTATATGCAAGGGAAAGAAGTGGAAAAAGGGGAATGAAGGGTTGTGAAGGGGAAAAAAGAAGAGTCGCTTGTGTATATGCAGGAGGACAAGTGAGAAGGAGGAAAAGCGAGGTTCTAGAGAAACTGGAGGGAAGATGAGGAAGAGAGAGTAGGGGCAGATGCGCTGCAAAGAAAAGGACTGCTCTCTCTGGGTCTAAACTTTCGGGCTGTGCTCAACAGAGGATCCCCATCCAGCAACAAATTCAATAGGAAACTGCTTCTATGCAACAATATTGACAGTATTGAGGCCAAGAGTATGAGTACTCAAATATCCAAGTGTTCGAGTATTCGACCCATGATATAATGGTCGGGTTTAAAGGTTGAAGGGAAAAGGGGAAGAAGCAATCATCATAAGAGAGCAGAGTTAAAGGAGAAAAGGAGATCAGGGGAGAGAGAGGAGGAGAGGGAGGGCGAAAAATGTGGAAGGTCTGTGTCATTTAACATTATCATATGAAGAGTAAAATCAAACAAGCTTTGCATTACATAGTAAGGACAGTTAAATATTATCATAGTTAAATATTAACATAAATACTTGTTAAAAAGAGAAAGGGGGAAATGTGAGAGAAGGGATCGAAAGAAGATGAACATTATAGAGCAGATTATGTATAACAAGTAAGCAGGAATTTGAGTATATAGCCACCATCCTAATTCATGTCATATAAAATATAGAAAGTACAAGCAAACTGGCTTTGGAAAACACTTAAACATTATCATAGGTACAGGTAAAGGGGCATATGGGAACGAGAATAGGATAAAATAGGAACATTATAAAGCAAGTTATGCATAACGAAATGAGCAAGTATTCAGGTACTCATCCAATCGTCATCTTGAGCAGACAAAAAGGCAGCAAACTTCCATCAACACATCAAAGTAGGGAGGCAAAACACTCAGCGGAAGTTCAAGACACACCCTCCTCGGATAAAGGGAGCTTTAGAGGAGAGCGTGATTTGTCTTTGTCTCTTTCCTGTGTGAGGGCAGCCATTGCCTAAAGGACCTGTACTCAATCGTCTTCCACAGCGGACATTAAGTCAGCAAACTTCCATCTTCTTGTTAATATAGGGAGGTCAATCAATCAGCTACAGTTCAAGACACACCCTCCTCTGATGAAGTGGGCTTTAGAGGAGAGCGTGATTTGTCCCTATCTCTTTCCTGCCACTGCCTGAAGGGCCTGTGCTTGATCTCCCAGGGAGCAAACAGCACGATCTGGGTCTCGTCCCCTACTCTGGGACCGGCCTGCGTTATGTCGGGTCCCACCAGAGGACATCGTAGGGTTCAATGATCGGAGTTGGGAACTGAACTCTGGTAGAGACGCAGTACATTCCATATTTTGAGGAGAAAGACTATCCAAGAAATGACAAAGGTCCTCTGGATTGAAGAACCACTTTGATATCCCATCTTTGGTGATCCGTCGACCACCAGGTTCCAAGAGGCTATACCTGATATCTAGCTGTTGCATGCAGGGTCTAAGAGAAATGAAAGCTTTGCGAGGGTCATTCGTTTCTTTCAAGAACTCTGCTGCCATTCTAATCTAATTTCCTTCAAATGCGTACGAGCCATGGGTATGAGCCACTGTGATCAGTTGACGGGCCTCTTCATGTTGTAGGAAGCAGACCACAAGCGGATGCGGCTGTGCATTTTTCCCTGTGTTGAGTGATTCGATGCAATGGGCTCTCTGCATATCTAATGGTGGGTCAAAATTAAGACCTGTGAGCTTTGGAAGGGCTTCTCTAAGAAAGGATTTGGTGTCTGATCCTTCTATCTTCTACGGGAAGCCAAAAAAGGGGATGTTGTCTCAACTGCTTCTATCTTCTAAATTTATCACTTTGCTCCTGAGGAATAGAAGCTCTTGGTCACGGTCTAGTATAACATCAAGGAGGTTCTCTACCACAGCCACCTGCACAGTAAGACCATCAATCCGGCTTTGGAATCCATTGATGTCTGAGCAAATAGATTTAGTCTCAGTAGTAAGGTTAGATATAGAGGTCTCCATGCCCTCCAACCATTTGCCCACAGCAGTGATTTCCTGGAGTCTCCGTTCCATGGTGGAGTTCAGCGATGTTCACATCACAGGATTAGATTGTTTCTGAGATGGGTGGATGGCACCACATGTATCTGAGGTAGAACAACACTGGTTTAAAGCTTCTGAGAAGAGGAGTTGTCTAGCTAGTTTACCAGATGTCTTGCCAGAAGGCATAACCAGTTCTTCTGTGTCAATCTTCTAATGTGTAAATTCTTTTGCACAGTTGATGTTTATTTCATAGTAAACAGTGAGTGTTGATGTGTTTGGGAAAGGCAAAAGAGAGAGTATTGATGTAATGACAACTCTTCTCTTCAGACCCAATAAGTGGATGCACCCAGGAATGATCCGACTAAGACTTTTCAGTGTTTCTGGATTCCTAATAAGGCTATCTTCTTTGCCGTCTGTGCCTGCCGTTGAAGATCAACTCATCTTTTCTGTGGAGTGGCCAGTATGTGAGCATGTAATGGTATATACCATCCACCAAGAGCATGAGACTGACCTATAGTAGTCAGCCCTTCTTTTGTGCTTCCGTCTAGGGTAGATCTCTACAAGATGATCCATGCAAGGACCATCTATAGAGGGGCCAGTAAACAGCACACTCATTAACCTAGTTCAGTTCAATTCAGTTTATTAGGCTAGCAAAAGCCATAAAAGTACACGAAAAACAACAATTTTCATACGTAAAGTACATAAGATCATATTAATACATTTTGAATTCAATAAAATATACCACATACAAACAATAAAAGAATACCGGTAAAAAGAGGTGACTAGTAATTCATTAATCAAGCAATATAACAATGTTATCAATATATAAAATCAAACAACAGTTTAAAATTTCTCACACCCTTTCTTCCTATGTCTAACTGCCGCCACCTAAAAATTTGCGACATTCAAAATCTCCCAGGGGTTATTTAACAGCTGCAAATACAGTAAGGCAGGTCTAACTTGCACAAAACCCCTCCCCTTTAAAATAGGACTTAAAAACGTTCTCCTCATGGGGCTAAAATGCTCACAAAACATTATAAAATGTAAGGTATCCTGTGTTGAAAAATTGTCACATGTACAAGGGCCTAAATCATTACCCTACTCCACCCCTGTACATCTGCTAAAAGACAATGGATGAGATTGAAACGGAACCTGGTTAGAAGAAATCGGTGGAAAGGTTTTTTGACAATTGTCAGGTACGGTTCTATCCGTGGGACTGGTTTCACAATCTCCAACGCCTCTCTCTCTGCAGACAGCACGTTTAAAAATTGTACTTTAACCCATGCCAGGTCCTCTTACACTATTTTTTCTGGGGTGGCAAAAAGTTCTGGTTGTCCCATTTTGCCTAGCATTGACTAGACATATTGTATCCATTGGATTTTACTTACATTGTCCAGCTCTATACAGTCACTGATTATTTCTAATTTCAGTGCCAGTTCCGTATTAATCCATGTCTTTAGCCAACATACCACAGGACCCAGCTTAATTTGGTCCTCAACAAAACCACTACCCAACTCTTGGTGAATAGCATAGGTAGGGGTAGATTGGGAAACCACCAAGAGATATCTCATGCATTTATTTTCAACTTGCTGAAGTTCTACTACAGCTTTGAATTCCCAAATCACAGCCCCATACCTTGCTATAGCAATACTTTTAGATCTATAAATTTTGAGCAAAGCTTCAAGGGGCTTCGCTCCTAGTCGGGATACAAAACCTTGAATAGCAGCTATGGACCTAGACATTGCAAGTTTTTTCGCCCTTAACTGGGGAGTCCAGGAGCCTCTCTCATCAAATAAAACTCCCAAATGGGAGAAAGAGGAAACACTTGACAACTTAATTCCTTCACAATGAAAAGATTTGGATTTTTTTGGCTTCTGGCCCATTGTCATTGTGTGCAATTTGGTTTTATTAATAATAAGGTCCAGGGATTGCACAAAGGAACCAAAGGAATCCAAATGTCTCTGCAGGCCACCTGCAGTGCAGGCCAAAAGAACTGCATCGTCAGTGTATAGGAGAGTAGGAATAACCCTGTCTCCTATATGTGGATATCTAAAGTGGTAGTGCTAAGGTAGGTGTTAAAATTATTTATATAAAGCGTAAAAAGCAAAGGGGCTAAAATACAGCCCTTTCGTACCCCTTTGTCAATTTTTAAAAGTGCTTAGTGCATTTGCCATCTTGGTTGACTCTAACCCTGCATAAAGATCCTTATGAAGATCTGCTAAATAATAGACTAAGCAACGGTCCATCCCCATACCTATCAATATTGTCCATAGCTTTGATCTATTTTCTAGATCAAAGGCCGAGGATAATTTCATGAAGGCCAGCTGCAACGTACCTTGTTTCGCCACTCATTAACTCACTCACTACTGGCGAGGAGGCATTGTGTCATCATTGAAGAGAAATCAGAAGGTGTATGGATCTATCAATACCAATTGTTGACAATTCACTCTGTATAGCTGAGGTTGTCGATAATCCTAAATCTTAGTGGCCTTCTTAGGGTTAATAAAATCACCAGAGTCAATGTTATTCGTTGGCCGTGAGGTTTTCTTTTTTGTGGCGATGCTGGTCACTACTGAGGTGAAACACAGACCATTGATATGCAGATCATGTTATTGTTGAAGAAGGCACATTTTTCTTTTATTTAAACAGGTTTTACCTCTTTTGGAAACGTGAGTTTTCTTTTTTGGAAAAGAGGCTTGGGGTGGAAAGTCAATATGGTAATTACACAGGGGTCCTAGATCGTATATATGAGTCTGACAGATAGTTGTGTAAAAATTAAAACATTTCAGAACATTAGGGCTACTCTAGGGATGCCAGTTATCACAGCCCAGTTCAATTCAGTTCAGTACAGTTCAGTACAGCAAAGCAGGGGCCCAAAGCAGTCAGGAAGGTTCTCAATGCACAACCATTGTACGGACCATCTCCAGAAAAAGAAGCAGAAATGAGACTGAGACACCTCTCTCCATCTTGCGGCAAAAGGGAGCGAGACTCTGCCTCAAAGTCACTTGAAAGACTGGAGGCCCAGCGCACACACCACACAGCGCTGTCACTGCAGCTCTGTGCGTGTATCACAGGGCGCGGTTCCAATTTGACCTGGGACGTCAGCAAACACAGACCGGCAAGAAGCCTGGGGTAACCAGAGAGGTCCCCCGAGGTTTGCCAACCGCATGGACCGTAACTCCAAGAGATGAAGAAAATCCAGTTCTGGACACCGCATCAAAAGTGGCGAAACTCGGCTTCAGGGATGCCAGTAAAACTGGATGCGTGATGCACGTACCTCACAGGTTCTCTACTAAGACTCCATGCATGCATTATTGGCTGCCATTTTCCACTCAGAAGTCTCCACACAACTATTCTCCAGAAATCTTCTTCTGGGGGCATCCGCCATTATCAGTTTCATTGGCAGATCATCCCTGACCGCTCCGCCATCTATGCCGCTGCCCGCGTCCCACGAAGGGGGACATCAGCAGGGCAGCCCTCTAGTGGCCTCCCGTCGGAGCCCCCCCCCTGCTCCGCCTCTCTAGCGAGGCCGCGCCTCGGGGAGGGGAGGCCCCCAATGGGTTTGTCTTGGGGGAGGCGTGCCGCGAGGCTGGGGCGAGGCTAGACCCCCCTCTTAAGCGCCTCACCCCCTCAGAGCTTCCTCTGCTTCCTGCGCTCCTGGCCACGCGAATTCCCACCCTTTCCGCTTACCCTGCGCGGCAGAGGCAGCGCGCTATCGGAATGTTGTAATGTTTTTTCTTGCGTTGCAGGCGGAGTTACAGGGCGATCTGGAGGCAGAAGGGTACAGTAAGGGTACCCCTGTCCGGCACAGTAAGGGTGCCCGAGCCAAGGTCCGGGAGCCGAAGGAGGTTCTGGGAAGACCGCGACGGCGCCCCGTTAGTCCTACGGGCGGTTGGGGGGCCTGACCAACCGGGGGTGTGCCACAACACGCTCCGCCCCCGTTAAAAGGGGCGGGAGTATTAGACAGATCACGTGATCCAAAGGAGGATCTGGAAAAATGTGCCGCACTGCAGGGCATCGACCCACCGTGCGTGCTGGCTCGCAAGGCGGGCGGAGCAGCGAGGGGCTGCTTGCCCTGGATCGCCCGTAAGCTAATCCACTTATCGTCATACTTATGTTGTATGAAATAAACCTGCGACAGTTCTTCACCCATAATGAAAGTGTCAGTGTAATCTTTGGGTGACATCTGTGCATGCGTGTTGTGTGGAGCGGATGACGGTGTGGTCACTAATATTGAGGCTCAAACCGGCATAATGTGACAGGGAAGTCCTCATGCCGCCATCCGGGGCTCCTCACAATGTGGAGCTCCGGAATTACCACGCCCCCCAACCTTTGTTTTTCTCAATTAATATATATACATATTTATGTGTTTTTTCCCCTGTCAGTCCAAATACTGCTCTCTTTGCAACAGAGTCTATGCTGTTATCATGTAACCTCCCAATTCCAAATTTCCACAGCAGTCATTTCCACAGTTATTTTAAGTATGTATCTCCACTATAGGGCAGGTCATATGACATGCATTGACAGATGGCTTTGAGGTTGATGGATCACTGGCAAAAGGTTTCGGATGGTAAAGCCACCTAAGGCTATCCTGACAGAACCCTGGCACTGTGCCCACATCTAAATGAGACGAATGAGACCTGCCAGTTTGGGAGTGGCTAGAGCCCCGCTGATTTACCACAGGGTTCCCTCTCTGCCAGACTCTAAATGAGACCCTTGGTCTTCTATTGGGAACACTTTCTGTCTGCTGCTGTCTACTTGAATCACATGGCCTTTGCTATTTCCACCTAGTTTAATCAATCTGATCCGACAAAGCAGCAATTTTCAAAACTTATAACATCCACTCAGACAGTTTCAATATCCACTATTTAATTGTATCAGCTAATGCGACTGTTTTGCTTTCCCTCCCAGCCAGCCTCAGGATTCTTCTGACACTGATTGCCTTATGCCGTTCACTCTGTGTTTTGCAGTTACAGACATTTCTGTTCCCCCTGTGAATGGGATGCTGCTAATCGACTCGTGTAGAATCTTCACAATCAATTTTCCCTGAGTGATGGATTGAGTATCACAGCCAAGGAAATGTCAGAAGAAGACAACCAGCTGTTCACAATCTTCTCAAAATTATAGAAAAAGAATGACAAGTAGCAACATTATCCATTATGTGTGATTTTTTGTGCTGTTCGCCATAAATTACCCTGATGTTTCAAGTTCACCAACAAATCCAAGAGTCACAGTGCAGTGCTCGGGAAGAAAAGAAGGGAGCGTGAGCAGACTGAGCGCAATCCGAATGGGTTTACACCGGACTACAGTCCTCTGGAGAACAGAGAGCCAAGTGACTCTGCCGCGCGACCTCACTGAGGGCAGGCCAGGTCATCCACAGTCACTTTGGTTTATTCAAAACCGCAAAAAAATGCATTTACATTGAATAAAAATTGAACAAACACTTTATTTTTAGCAGATTAACTGAAAATCCTGTATAAAATCTTCCTTTCGAAAACTGAACTTCAGAGTATATGCATACCATGGAATCCTTAAAACCTAATAATTTTGTAGATTACAACATACATGATACTGGAAGCATAGTGGCACGGAATACTTGCAACCTTTTAATTCTTAAGATCTATGGGTACTATTGTATTGCAAATGTTACTAATAAAATGCATTAGATGTTCTTACCTTCCATGTTTTTTAACAGTTGTATTACTTTTAGAGTTGTTGAGTCAAATAAGGAAGGGATTGCCCTGAAGGGCCCACTATAGGAAGCTCATTTGATGTACATGCGGCAAGTGGGACTTAATATAGGGAGTGAGAATTTGTTTATGGGGGCATTGCAGAGAGTTGAAATAAGTTTACCATACTGGGAGCCTAGCACTGGCTGACATGGGTCTCAAAGGTGCTTTATTTTGCAGTGCTCTTGAAGAAGGCAGTGAGGGTACACTATTACACAGTTTATTTTGGACACCTTGCCCATACTACCAACACAATATACACCTCAAGCTGGCTCATGGCACTATGAGGCTTGCCCTGGAAACTTACACTTGAGACAAAACATGCCACAAAACATGCCATATTTGACAAATATGTAGTGTAACTTTCAAGCAGCAATTGGGTGTCACTCAAACAGTGGCGTAACGATCATTGAGGGGGCCCCCCTGCAAGGTATGTGGAGGGTCCCCCTCCAGACTCTATCAGGAGCTCCCCGGCCGAAGTGCAGTGGTGAGGGGGCCCCATGGAGCGTGGGGCCCCCCGCACTGCGGGGGATGCGGGGACCTGTGTTACGCCCCTGCACTCAAAATGTGATACGTATGATGTTGAGATGCCATATGTAAACACACGATAAATACAGAAATATCACACGCAAGGGGGAAGTCAGAAAAATACAATATCCGCTGCTTTGAACCAATGCTCTTATGGCACCAAGCGAGGGAAGCAAGTTATCAAAGCCCTACCCAGAAGAGTGTTCTTGTCTCTTCCATCCAAGCATCCTTCCAGGCATCCTTCCATCCACTCACTAATATCCCCCATTTCACCATTACATTCTGTCATCCATTCATTCATTGTCATTCACCATTCTGTCTGTCCACCCATCCTTACGGCTAGAGTGGTCGACGTGGAAGCTGGGGAACCGGGCTCGAGTCTCAGCTACGACGCTCAACATCCTGTGATTCTGGGCAAATTACTTAATCTCCCCGTGCCTAAGAAAAAAAATGAGCGCGTCCTTGTGTAATGAAACTGGTGCTATGTAAAGCGCTCTGATACCTGATTTATCAGGTCTAGTTTGCGCTATATAAAACTCCCCCCCCCCAAAAAAATATGCAAACCTATCCATTCATCCACCCATCTACCCATCCACGAGCCACGACTGCTGCAGGTTAGAGCGTTAGGGCGGTGGGGCAGGCTGGCGGTGTGGGGGGTCGAGAGACGACCGCAAGGGAAACATTTATTATTAATTTAATTTTACCTTGTGTACGTCTCTCAAAATCCCCCCCAGCTGGCCCCACCGCTCTTACCTGCAGCAGGCACGGCTGCCATCCACCCATCCATCCCCCGAGTCATCCATCCAGCCACCCATCCACCACCTGGATCATGACCTGGACCATAGCACAAAAACGACTTATAAACCATCTTGCAAGAATAGAATTGGGCAACAACAGTGCTTAATTTGAGCCTGTGGTTTCTTGTGCTCGGCACCAGCACTTAACTGTCAATAGCTGCACTTATGACACCCTGCAACACAGTGGCACTGTCATTCGAATTCAGATATAAGCACAACAGATGTTTGTTAATTGAACACACAATAAAATGATTAACACGTATCACCCAGGCCGTTGTTAGAGCTTTGCGGGCCTGGATTTGTCGCACTTTGAAGAGTGTTACGATTAATAGTGTGTTGGTGCTGTCCCTGGCAGCTCTTGCAGGGGCAGCGGGTGGTGCAAGCGTCAGTGGCCTTCTAACGAGGGACCCGGCACTTATGTTTTTGCAAATTAAGCATCGGAAAACAATTTACACTGACAGGCTTGGATTGGCATTCACCCAATGGCTCAACTGGGCCAAAACAGATGGTGGCGTTTTTAAATTGAACAGCAGGCTTGGCATCCAGCCTATGATTTCAACAATTGTATAACTGTCCAAATACTACACCTACCTATCATTCCAACTAGACTGTCTGAGTAAGACAGCTTCAGTTGTTCACGCCGATTTTTCCCAAAACTCCATGAACCATTCCCGGCAGCTGGCAATGCTTGACAGCAGGCAGGATTCTTCTTTCCTCTGAGTAAAGTGCACTTGGCGCTCAGTAAGCACTGCTTTGTACAACCTCAACTACATCTGAACCCATTTCAACAGAATCTGTTCCATCGAGACCATACCATAAAACCCTCCAGCTTTGCACGCAAGTAATGTTCTGTACGTATAAGTATCCCAGGGCACAGTCCTTGAAAATACTTCACAGCTACAAAGAATAATTTTTACATCAGCTGTAATTTTATCCAAACTAAGCACTGTTGTTTTCTAATTCTATTCTTACAAGATAGTGAATAAGTAAGTTTTTTTTGTGCTAGAGGAGAACCAACTCACTGAGCCTTCCTGTAAAAGAATGTTTCAGTCTCCCTAGGAAACGTTCTGGTCATTCTAAGCACAGTATGTCCTTGCGCTTTGGGCCTACCAAACTGTAAAACTCCGGTTTGCATCTACAGTGCTCAACTACTTGCACCAACAGTGCTGGCTCTAGCCATGGGCAGTGTTGGCAGTAGCCCAGGGCACCGTGCTCAGGTCAAAACCATGGTGCCCTGCTTCTCAGCATGCTGGTCCATTGAACATGAAATCACCATTGTATGAGTGAACTATGTGTTCACCTGGTTGCTGGAGAAAAGAAGTAACATTTTACCACCATTAATTCTTCTGTGCCTGGTAGTCATTTGTGGCTCCTAATTAAACAAATTGTGCAGTCTGAGCACTCTGCATCTCATAGGGTGTATGTAAGCAAGGGGGTTATTAGATGGGAAGGCTATAAGTCCCCTCAAGTAATAAGTTTACAATCTGGACAAACAGTTCCAATAAATAAACTCAACCACTGGTAACTGGGGCACAGAACAGACAACTTATGGAAAAATGTATTAATTACAATGCAATGCAAAAACACAACACTATATAAACTCCACAGCCACTTTAAGATGAATAAAACTGACACAAAAAACGATTCAGATCCATTCAGGGATACCAAAGACGTTTTGTTTAAAGTTACAAGTTCAAAAAACACCAAGAAACACCACAGCGTCCATTGGCGCAATTGTCCTGGACCATGGCACAAAATGAGGCTGACTACAATGCACTGAGGCCGGCTAAGCCTAGTAGGTCAACCAGGTCAATGTTTTCACCTTTGCACTTAGGGAAAAATTTACAAACCCCTTGCACCACTTTTGCATCACTTTTATCATGGGAAAAGTGACGCAAATGTGGCGCAAGGAGCTTGTAAATCTGCCCCGTAGTCTTTTTTCCTGAGCTCAAAATCCAACAGTAAGGTAAGGCTGAAAGCGGATCAGTGACAGAATATCGACGGGCCAAATATCGACCTACAAGATTATCGAGTCTAGAATATCGATGGACAGAATATCGACATCCTATCTTTAAAAAGGTAAGTACAAAAATATCGAAACCAAAATATCGTTGTTTAAAATATCGTTGTATAAAATATTGTTTTTTTAAAATGTCTTAAAAATAATATTAAATGAACTAAATACTAAATATAATTCATAAAAACATAGGGGCTCATTATAATGGCGGGCGGAGGCACCTCCGCGGTGCTGGCTTTGGCGGAAAACATAATTTTCCACATGCCAGCAGTGGTCCACATGCCCGCCATAATACAATGGGCAAACATAGCCCATTTCCCGTCCGCCGCGGTGCAACATGCACCGTCATAACAATGCACCCACCACCGCGGCGGTGGGAGCCAATAGAGACCCACCGCCGTGTGGAATGACGTCCAGTATGCCATACAAATCAGGAAGCCCCAAATGGCCCGGCATACCGCAGCGGAGAAACCACCCAACAGGAGACGGAGGAAGCACGACAGCGGAGCGCAAAACCAGACTCACGGTCTCCTCCATATGGTCTGGACCGCAATGGATCCAGCGCTACACACCTTTCCGGTGCTGTACCTGATGCAATACCAGCAAACAATGGACCGTCATGGAAAATGCCGCAGGTTCGCAATCACACAACTCCACACACAACCACAATTCACAACTCCTGGGCTGATATATGGTTCCTGTCCACATCAGACACTCTAGTGGGGACAGGAACCCCACATGTCCTATCTGTCACTAAATCACCCCTCCGAATCCGGGTCACCCATCAACCGCAAAATCACAGCAATGTCCCGGTCACATCACCGCAGCGGTGCAGACTCGGGAAAACCTGCGCACAATGTTGTAGGCAGGGCCAGCGCCAGACATGGGCACTCCACAAAGAGTAACAGGGCCCCATCTCCACCCTTCACACACTACTCTCCCCACACCCATTTGGGGACATGCTGTGCACCCCCTGGACAATTAACCAGCCAGGTGCACCCAACCCTACACCACACACCCCAAACAACCAGGGAGCCTGTCTCAGAAGGTGGGGGTGAGGAGGAACACCCTGCACAGAAGCTCAGGAGCAGGGCATTCCTCCACCTCACACCTACCCTCCACTCATGTCAAGCAAACTGAGTCCAATCACAAAATAAAACACTCACACTGCATATGAACAACTACTTAACTGTACACACTGCCTGTCAAGTCACTCAGACACACCCTGCACTGACACACAGCCAGCCGCGGCCCCTCCCCCACCCCGCCTTACCGCCCCACGGAACTCCCTCCTCGGGCCGCGGCTGCACACAGCCACATACACATACCAGATGTCAGCAGCAATGCAGGACAATAAATGGGCTAGCCAAAAGTGAAGAGAACAGTGCAGGAAAGCCATGGAGCAAGCCACAAAGAATGTGTACATCCTATGCAAGAGAAGGAACATATCACACCACTCTTAGGCCAACAAATCAAACATGGGTGGCACAGTGAGGGGAATTTAGCCAAAGTGACCTCTGTTCAACAATTCAGGGAGACATCAAGGCAAGCCATGCATAGGCACAGGAATGATAGGAAGTGTCTGAAGTCAAACAGTGATCAGCCACACATCTGTCTTAACACACATGGCTCATTGCCACACTCCCTGACTGTTGAACACAAGTTGGATCCTTCACACATACCCCTACTCTACCCACCTCACACCTGCACCACTCAACACCAGTGTTAAACACACAGAATGGTGCAAATGATGTCCTGTGAGTACACTTAAAACCAATCACACTCCCTGGGGTGCATCCACAAACATCCCACACACAGTCATGGATGCCTGAACCAATGCAGACACAAAAAACAATACCCAAACACAAACCTCCAAAACGACATACACAGAAGTCCAACAAGCCCAAATATGGCCAGCCAAACAGTGGAAAGTCAATGGGACCCCAGACAGAACAGGAGTACACAACAAGTACACAACTATGTCACCCAGGGCCAATGCACAGACACCATTCCCCAACACAAACAAGAAGTGCAGGATCTCAAAACAATCATGAACACAAACTGGGATCAATGGGACAATATGCTAACACAGACAGACACACCACACCACCCATGAAGTCAACATGGCGTCATAGTGTACCACATGCATGCACATGCACAATCCTGACAAGTGACAGGTCAAAGATAGGAGGACATAGCACTAGTGTGCACGCAAAACAAGCCGAGTCACAAGAATACACCTTTCTGCATGTGACACACAAGTAATGCACACTACACTTGCATCACACATCTGAATGTATCACACTGCACAAACAACTCACACACAATGTATTGCAAAAAAAATCACACACAGAGCATTTGTCAGCAGAAAGAGCCAACACGGGCTAAACACTGCATACATCCACAACAAAAACACAACAGATGCACATGCCAATCCATCACATTGCAAACTCAGCTGGACATCAAGGGATGCACACCAGGCAAGTGCAAGGCAACATACACTGACAGCACTGCATGCAGGCCAAGCAGTGTTGCACACCAACCAAATCAGTAGCACACACATCTTGGTGTCACACCATATACTCCCACAACACAAATCTTCACAGCACACATACAACATCACACTCAGGAAGGGTATCAGTACCTCAGCAAACATACATACAGCTTATCCAACACCCACAGAGGCACAACTCAGGGACACCCAGGTGCAAACAACATAACCAGAGGACTGTGCAGCACAAACCGATGCACTGCACATGAGAAACCATGATTGCAAACCAGTACAACTGTCCTGAGTGGCACATTGGTCCTGAGCACAGATCAGCACCACAAAGCATAGTGTAACAAATGAAGTGGTGGGGAGGCTCACACACTGGCAAACCAAGGGGATAACTGACATGAGAGTGACGTGGTGTGTACGTCAGTAGTGGATGGGTCAGGAGTGTACTATACACAAATACATGGAGGAGTCATCCCAATGGGTAGGCATCTGAAGCACAGATAGGGGATTGTATGACTCCACAACCCACAAACCATACTGGAGCCAAAAATGTCTCATGACAGCAATGCATGAGAAAACTCACCAACAATGTCAGTGAGGCTGAGCAGGTCTGCACAGTGAGCACAAACAGTAACAAGACAGATGGCTGATCAGCAATTCACAACACAGACTTGGCAGTCACACACTCTGCATACTCACAACTGGCAGCAACAACAAGTAGGTGTCCCCCAGGAGTACTTGGACACACCAACACACTGCACAGTGACAACCCACTACTCCTACATGTGCACACAATCACAAGCACAGGGATGACAATTCAAACAAACAGGCACTCAGCTCCTGGGTCATACATGTCTGCAGTTGGCATTGCAGGGGCACACACACATCAACACTACTGACCAAGTCACCCCCTTCACACTTCATGGCCACTCAAGTCCACACATTCAAATGTACCGATGTGACGAAGACAGGCCATCACAAAATGAACATACATCAACACTGCTGTTCACACATCAAGAAAGATCACACAGACATGATGGACCTTGGCCAGCCTGCCTGTAATCATGTGGATATAATTCCACTCTGTGCTGGCAGTGCACCCTAACATGACATGTGTACAATTTAGATAACCTGACCATAGCATGATTAGGATAACAGTAGATCATCACAAACAACCAGCATTGCACCCTCAAGACCCGGAATGAAGAAGAACTAAAGTGCCCCTCACCACTGGCAAACCCTTAAAAAGTAAAACAAACAATTGGCACTGTCATAGTGGCATAAAGAGCATGTGTCACATGAAACCATACCCATACAGAAAAGCCAAGGACACTGACAAAAGCAGACAACAGGAGGAACTGTCTGTATTACATATTACCCAGATAGGCATCAGAAGTAGACAACAGCAAGGACAGTGGCCAGTCCATAGCTCAAAGTAGGCACATGTGTGCATGAGAAGCTGCACATGGAATGGGCAAACACAGTAATAAACAGCAAGGCCAGTGGCGAGTCCATCATTCAAAGTAGGCACATGTGTGCATGAGAACCTGCACAGGGAATAGGCATCCAAAGTGATGAACAGCAAGGCCATTGGCCAGTACAAAGTGCAAAGTAGGTACATGAGAACCTGCACAGGGAATGGGCATCCAAATTGATGAACAGCAAGACTATTGGCCAGTACAAAGTGCAAAGTAGGCACATGTGTGCATGAAAAGCTGCACATGGAATGGGCAAACACAGTAACAAACAGCAAGGGCAGTAGGCAATCCATAGTCCAAAGTAGGCACATGTGTGCATGAGAATCTGCACAGGGAATCGGCAAACACAGTAATAAACTGCAAGGCCAGTGGCCAGTCCATAGTTCAAAGTAGGCACGTGTGTGCATGAGAACCTGCACAGGGAATGGGCAAACACAGTAATAAACAACAAGGCCAGTGGCCAGTTCATAGTTCAAAGTAGGCACCTGTGTGCATGAGAAGCTACACAGGGAATGGGAAAACACAGGAATGAGCAGCAAGGCCATTGGCCAGTCCATAGTTCAAAGTAGGCACGTGTGTGCATGAGAAGCTACACAGGGAATGGGCAAACATAGGAATGAGCAGCAAGGCCATTGGCCAGTCCATAGTTCAAAGTAGGCACGTGTGTGCATGAGAACCTGCACAGGGAATGGGTGACACCGTACACTGCCATTGGAAGCAACACAGCTAGGGGGATAAAAATGATCAGTCCAGGCACCGCTGTGGGAGAGTAGAGGTGGGAGGGGGACTCAGCCTCAGACTTGGCTGTTAGTCGGACTGGGAGGTGGCTGATCGTCGTGGGCAGTAGGAGAACTGGACCTGGGAGAGAGAGGACCAGCTGAGGTAGAGGCATCAGTGGCATTGGGGCTGCTTGGACGGGGTGGTGTGGTGGCACGTGGAGGCAGAGACATGCTGCCGTGAGATACAGTGTGAGGGAGAATATGGAGTGGTGCCTTTCCACTTCTTGGGGATTTTATAGGAAATACTTGTCTTTGTAGGAGTGGGAAGTGGGGCGGGCACAACAGGCACACTCTCCACCACAGGAGCATCAGGTGCAGGTGGTGGCCCTCCGTCTGGGGATCTGCTGGATTGGGCGGTACGCTTGGCCTGGCCTTGCCTTTTCCCCTCCATCCCCTGTTTACCAGGTGAACCCCCTACAGTGCCCTCCTTTCCAAGCTTCATAGGGGTGTGGGTGGGAGTTGAGGTTGTCGGTGAATGTGCCTTAGAGGGCTTCTTCTGCGGACTCTTAGCTGGCACCAACTTGACAGCAGGCACGGCAACTGTTTGCCTGTCTTTGGGAGACGCTTTTGGGATGGGAGTGTCCTTGGATGGGGCTGATTTTGAGGCATGTGAGCCTGAGACCTACTACTTGGCTTGATGCTCCTGAGTGTAACCTGAAGGGCTTTTGCCCTTGCGCTCCTGTGTCACTTTAGTTTGTTGGGGGATGGTGTCTGCACTCTCGCCCGCTTGGGCTGCTGCTGTTGTGTGCTGCATGTAGTGTACCCAGAGCCTGTGGGCTGTGGTGTGTGGTCACTATCCTCAGATGTAGCCACTGGCAGGGGGCTTGCCAAAGGGAATGGAGCTGGCCTCTGAGCCTGTGACAGCTGAATGGCTGTGGTTACTGTAGAGGACAAAGACTGGACAGTCCTGTGTAGCCCACCCATGTCTGAATGAATGCCCTCCATGAAGGCAACTACCTGTGCCAACTTCTTGTCATGGTCTTGGAAGGCATTTAGGAGAGATGTCCGACCCACACACAGCTGGTGCAAAAGGTCCACTGCCTTAACACTGAGGGCAGAAGGGGAGACAGGGGCAGCGGTGCCTGGGGGGGAAGGACACTCTTCCCTTCCTAGGGCCGCGGGCACATGCAGCACTAGTGGAAGTAGCTGGGAGGGTGGGCACTGGACGCTGTGTGGTGGAAGAGGAGGCAGATTTCCCACTCCCTGTGCCCGCCAACATCGAGGTGTCACTGCTGGTGTCAGATGACACAGACGTTGGTGTTTCCGGGTGGGATTCCACAAGGACAGTCCTGTCCCCCTCCAAGGCACTGGTCACATCAGTGTCAGTAAGATAATGTGTAGCAGTCGTGCAAGATGCCTCACCACAGGTGTCCGTCCCATGTTCTTCTGTGCCCTCGGTAGATGCTGCAAGAGATAGAGACGTAGGTTCAGTTTAGTGCCATACACACAAACATCATATGCAAGCAAAGCACAAAACAAGATGATGATACCCCCAAGTTGCACAACACTCTGTGCAGTAACATTCTGCAACCTTAATTCAAAACTCAAAAGATGGCTGGTAGCATGCACACTTGGCATCATTGACCCATGTGATGTCCACACAGCCAAATAGCTTGCTTGTGCGGGCATGTGACCTGACATACAGATCACTGTGAGCATACCTAGGTCTCTGTGGGTGAAAAAGATGCACATCCCAACATGTTGTTACAGTCACATATGGAGTCAACATAAGGGCACAACACAGATACAGACTCCAAATTGTCATTTAGCACTGGCCATGAGCTCCTGCCATCAACCATGTCATGCTTTGGTGCACAAATACAGTTGCACATTGGTGTCAGATGTGTAGTTCTCACAATTATGAGCTCAGGCACTGCACTCATTGATGAAAGCACACTTAGATGAGGCACACTGCCGTTCACTTCCATGGTATGTCCCTGACTCCCCTGTGCAGCTGAAGCCATAAGTCCACAACTCAGAATGCAATAGTAAGGGCCATTACATAAATGACATTAAAAACTACATGTTACCAAAATGCATGACAGCTGCACCCAACACAGAGGCCACTCACAAGCCATTGCATCACACTAGCAACTTCACAGAGCCCATCACTGTACCAGTGTTGGAATACATGTAGTCACTCACAACCAAAGTCACCCGTCCCAGAACACTCACCCCCAGCTTGCTGCTGATGGGCCCTCAAACGTTCATCCAGCTCAGGCTGTGTCACAGCTAAGATGCGGGCCATTAGTGGTGTCATGCTCCTGCACGCCAACCTGCCAGTCCAAGGGAGCAGCCCCAGCGTCATCTCTGCCACGTTTTTGCTCAGCCTGCAGATGTCATCCCGCCTCTTGTGACAGTGTGTGTGCCGTCGGTTGGAGACGCCCCGAGCCCGCCGCTTGGGTGCAATGGCCCTCCATACGGCCTTACGCTGGTTGACTTTGAGCTGCAGGCATGGGAGACAAGGAGAGGAAATTTCAGTGACACTGGGTTATGTACCACTGTGTCTCAGTACAGGAGCAAGCACACACTAGGCACATCTATTCAGATATGTTTAGCAGAGACAATACAGCATGACACTTAGTACATTAGCATGAGATAATCATATCTGGATGCATACAGGTATGAGGATGGACACAGTACCTGGCCATCTCATACGGAGGCAGAATGCCAGCACAGAAAGCAAGGTGAAGAAAGCCCATATCTGCAATGTAGGATGTGAGGGAGCAGGACATACATTACATTGCAAATTATATTTTGTCCAACACTGCACACCCCTCAATGTCCTTGGCCTGTGAATGGCTACCTGTGTCATGGAGGCCACATATAGGGACATGATCTTACAATCTCACACCCTTATCACAAGGTCTGTCTTGTGCAATCTACAGGCCTAAGGTAGGTCATTGTGGAATAGGCTAGCAGACAACCCATATGTCTCACTCTGTCATTACAGTGATGGGTGCCTGACAAATTGGGCAGTAACTCTGCAGGCCAGGGGGGCTCACACTGTGGTCTAACGTGTGCTATCAGAACTGTCCCATGCATGTACAATATGAGAGGGCAAACAGTGCCTATACATGTGATTCAGTACACAATATGATGAAAATGGAAGGGGGACGTTTCAGAAGTACAACAATCTGCTGTGTCATTGATGAATTTCCACCAAGAGTGTCACCCTCAGACATTTCACTCTTGTGCATACTGCTGACATATCCATGGTGGCAATATTGAGTAAGGGGTCATATTACATGGGTGCAAAACAGATTGTAGGTAATATATGCAAAATCGATTGTAGGCAATACATGTTTACCCTAGGGGGCTATTGGCTCATAATGAATTATAAACACAGAGTAGTTCAGTGATAAATATAGTGGCTAAGATACCTACTGGATACAAATGATAAGAATGCAAAATATTTGTTAAAAATTGGTAGGATCATGAAATAGGATGACTTTAACAAATGGCAACATTTTGTCAAACTTTAGGTGTGAAGCCCGTGTATACCCCCCCTTTCTTTGGAACACTATACCAGAGACTCTATAGTAAGGTCTATCTTTGGATCTCAATTGAAAGTCTGATGTCCAGCAATATATACGCATATATACATGAACCAACTGAGGTGAGTGGTTGATCCAATATTTGAATGTTGTAACATTAAGAGGTTGTAGATCGGATAGGGGCCTCACTTGAATATAATGTCATTGTTTCCCGATCAGGACCAAACTCACCAAGTAGGTGAAAAGACGGTGGATCTAGACAGATCATGTGGATATTTTAAAGTTACTTTGGAAGGATTGGTTATACAACCATTATCCCCCCTTTTATACACAATTAGCAGTATGTATTTCATGTGAGGTAATGTTTATCTTTATGATAGCTTGAATGAATGAGGATATATGTATGATGTTGCAGTAAGAGTTCAGTAATTTTTGGAACCGAACATGGGAAACACATTTTTTCTTGCTTAGAAAGTGGTGTTTGTATTCCATGTGGCAACTTGGGATGAAAGAGACTGTGGTGTCGATCTGAACCCGCCAAACAACTACATGGACACTCTGATAATAGACCTTAAGAAAGGGTGATGTAGGTTATATGTCTGTCTTTTTCATATATCTGTATCACATGTATATATTTATACTGTAATTTGTGTTCTGAAAATGATTTTTAGGATGTGGGCAATGTCTCTAAGTTAAAAAATCAGGTGTGTAACCTATAATTATGCGAAACAATTTGTAGGTAACATTCTTCCTACATTCACATTGTACACTGTGTTCTGCAAATACCCTTTAAGATGTGGGAGGGTTTTCTATGATTGAAATGATAAACTGAACTAATAGTTTTGTAGAATTCATTGAATATTTTTGTTTTAATCAGGTGTATTTTATTTTAACCTGTTGAGCGAGAGACAAGCCTTATACATGTCCTGAGGAAGGTGGTACCCCTACAATTAATTACCACCGAAACGCGTCGACGCCTGTACTTTCTAACTGGGTTATTTCTAGGAACAGCCTCATGTCTAATATAACCAATGAGTGAATAGACTGATGGTGCATATACACTTGACTCCTGTTGGGAATACCCATTGTTTGATGAATTTATATATTTCACATATATGTCTTTGCCTCTCTTGATGTTTTTAATATTTCTCTGTGTGTAAATTGATGTATTTTTTATTTGTCTTTAAATAAATCCTAATTGTAATCTTATTTTTGAGCTCTTTATCTTTCTGCAATATGTGGTTGTTTTCTGGGTCCAAACTTGTGACTCCATCCATATGGATGCACCCTATATGTGAGATAATAGTGTACACTTGGGGACGAGTGTGTTTGATTGTATACGTGATCATAAGTTGTTCTTGGTCCACGTCCAAGAGAGCCCTTTCTTTACATTTACCAGTGGCATCCTGTCTCTTGGCCAGTGGGGTCGCTCCCTGTTTTGTCCACAAATAGTCAGACACACTTCCATCAGTACCCTCTGGACGGAAACCCTCTGTAATGTCACAGATGAGCCTGTGAAGAACCTCATGGACCCAAACGTTCATTAGGACAGGCAATTTCTGTCCTGACTCCCACTTACCAAACTTGCAGTGTCACTGTATGGCTGAAAAAACACAGCATGACCCTCCCATCATGATATGCAGCCTGGGAAACATGTAAAATAG
Source organism: Triturus cristatus (assembly GCF_964204655.1). Classification (NCBI taxonomy): domain Eukaryota; kingdom Metazoa; phylum Chordata; class Amphibia; order Caudata; family Salamandridae; genus Triturus; species Triturus cristatus. Next base: position 770,740,531 of record NC_140585.1, read on the forward strand.
GCTTCAAACCCCTTTCCACTGACGTCAGCATGCTAGAGAGTGTATCACACATACCCTCACTCTCAGGCAAATACTGCAGCAGATCAACTTCATGTGTGCACTCCCTGCACTCCCCCACTTTTACTCTGAAACACTTACCATGACATCAGGAGCACCATATAGCCTCCCATACTGTGAGAGCACCTCGTCCACAAGGACATCCAGCTCCTCTGTAGTGAAGAGACGGGCCCTGATGTTCACAGTCCTCGCCATCACTGGGTCCAGGAGACAGGAACAGAAGCAGTTGGTGGTGAAGGGTGTTAGTCAGCAGTGTCTGGAAGCAGTGGAAATGTGTGTCTCTCTCCCACACATATATAGCTCCCTGGGGTGGTTTCAGTGGTACTAAACTGCTGCAATTGGTGTTCCAGGTCAGCTTTTTCCAAATGCATCCAATGACCGGCCCGCGGTAGTGGAGCACTCCTACCGCAATTTTCAAAAATGCATTTGGCTATCTCGATTGCATTTCCTATTGGCTGTAAGGGCATGGGCATTGGCGGTGACACACCGCATTAGCCTGGCGATTGCTACCGCGATCATGCATTTTGCAATTGCATTCAATGACCGGCTCTGGGGTAGCGGAGCACGCCTACCGCCATTTTCAAAAATGCATTTGGCTACCGCGATTACATTTCCCATTGGCTGTAAGGGCATGGTCATTGGCGGTCGCTATCGTGATTAGGCCGCTTGATATTGGTGCCCATGGCCATGATTGTGTTGGCGGACCACACCAACCGCCAGTTTACAATGTGTATATCACTACTACGATTGCGGTGGGCATTGGTGGTGGCACACCACAGGGGCCAGGCAGTCGCTACAGTGATTTGGCCACTAAATATGGGTGCCCATGGAGGTGATTGTGCTGGCAGAGCACACCAACTGCAAGTTTAGAATTTGTATATCACTACTGCAATTGTGGTGGGCATTGGCGGTGGCACACTGCAAGGGCTAGGCGGTCGCTACCGTGAATTGGCCACTTGATATTGGTGCCCATGGCCGTGATTGTGTTGGCGGAACACAACAACAGCCAGTTTACAATGTGTATATCACTACTGCGATTGCAGTAGGCATTGGCGGTGGCACACCGCACGGGCCAGGCAGTCGCTACCGCGATTTGGCCACCTGACATTGGTGCCTATGGCTGTGATTGTGTTGGAGGAGCACGCTTATGGCACCTATGGACACATCATGCTGTGGCAGTTGCAATGGCCAGATCTCAACATTGTACAGTAGACACATTAATCATGCCACCAGATAATGCTAACCAATGCTAGTATGACATTTTGCCCACTAATGACTACACATGCCATGTCAGTGTACAGGATTACATGCAAGGGCATGTACTCCCTCACATGTCACTCATGAAATTGTTGTGCATGTACACAGATCTGTGATGGACTCCCACATGTGTACACATTTCAATGTGTGGGATGGTAAGCGACACACAGTAATGAAGGTATGACCACATAATGTGCCTATTTCACTATATAGCAAAAACCAAAGGAAATGATGGACGGAGTGTTGAACATTGCAAACACTCACCCCCAGTCAACTGATCTGGGTTTAATCCATCACTGTTCTTTAGCCCACTCTGCCACCCCAGTTCAGACATGGCCATATGCAAATCAGTCTGACCCTGTGCCTCATGGGAACAGTCCAGCCCGAACTGCCAAGCCATGTCTTCCCTGGACCGGAAACAAGCTTCCTAGGACCGGTTTCTGGCATTTCAGCCGTCTTCAGGTCCGGTTTCTGGCATTTCAGCCATCTTCAGCCAGGCTTGCTTGAATCAGGTGGCAAAGTGAGCAAGGGACTCACGTCTGAGCATACCCTGCCAACGTATGGCGAACAAAGCAAAAACCAAAGGAAATGATGGACGGAGTGTTGAACATTGCAAACACTCACCCCCAGTCAACTGATCTGGGTTTAATCCATCACTGTTCTTTAGCCCACTCTGCCACCCCAGTTCAGACATGGCCATATGCAAATCAGTCTGACCCTGTGCCTCATGGGAACAGTCCAGCCCGAACTGCCAAGCCATGTCTTCCCTGGACCGGAAACAAGCTTCCTAGGACCGGTTTCTGGCATTTCAGCCGTCTTCAGGACCGGTTTCTGGCATTTCAGCCATCTTCAGCCAGGCTTGCTTGAATCAAGTGGCAAAGTGAGCAAGGGACTCACGTCTGAGCATACCCTGCCAACGTATGGCGAACAAAGCAAAAACCAAAGGAAATGATGGACGGAGTGTTGAACATTGCAAACACTCACCCCCAGTCAACTGATCTGGGTTTAATCCATCACTGTTCTTTAGCCCACTCTGCCACCCCAGTTCAGACATGGCCATATGCAAATCAGTCTGACCCTGTGCCTCATGGGAACAGTCCAGCCCGAACTGCCAAGCCATGTCTTCCCTGGACCGGAAACAAGCTTCCTAGGACCGGTTTCTGGCATTTCAGCCGTCTTCAGGACCGGTTTCTGGCATTTCAGCCATCTTCAGCCAGGCTTGCTTGAATCAAGTGGCAAAGTGAGCAAGGGACTCACGTCTGAGCATACCCTGCCAACGTATGGCGAACAAAGCAAAAACCAAAGGAAATGATGGACGGAGTGTTGAACATTGCAAACACTCACCCCCAGTCAACTGATCTGGGTTTAATCCATCACTGTTCTTTAGCCCACTCTGCCACCCCAGTTCAGACATGGCCATATGCAAATCAGTCTGACCCTGTGCCTCATGGGAACAGTCCAGCCCGAACTGCCAAGCCATGTCTTCCCTGGACTGGAAACAAGCTTCCTAGGACCGGTTTGTGGCATTTCAGCCGTCTTCAGGACCGGTTTCTGGCATTTCAGCCATCTTCAGCCAGGCTTGCTTGAATCAAGTGGCAAAGTGAGCAAGGGACTCACGTCTGAGCATATCCTGCCAACGTATGGCGAACAAAGCAAAAACCAAAGGAAATGATGGACGGAGTGTTGAACATTGCAAACACTCACCCCCAGTCAACTGATCTGGGTTTAATCCATCACTGTTCTTTAGCCCACTCTGCCACCCCAGTTCAGACATGGCCATATGCAAATCAGTCTGACCCTGTGCCTCATGGGAACAGTCCAGCCCGAACTGCCAAGCCATGTCTTCCCTGGACCGGAAACAAGCTTCCTAGGACCGGTTTCTGGCATTTCAGCCGTCTTCAGGACCGGTTTCTGGCATTTCAGCCATCTTCAGCCAGGCTTGCTTGAATCAAGTAGCAAAGTGAGCAAGGGACTCACGTCTGAGCATACCCTGCCAACGTATGGCGAACAAAGCAAAAACCAAAGGAAATGATGGACGGAGTGTTGAACATTGCAAACACTCACCCCCAGTCAACTGATCTGGGTTTAATCCATCACTGTTCTTTAGCCCACTCTGCCACCCCAGTTCAGACATGGCCATATGCAAATCAGTCTGACCCTGTGCCTCATGGGAACAGTCCAGCCCGAACTGCCAAGCCATGTCTTCCCTGGACCGGAAACAAGCTTCCTAGGACCGGTTTCTGGCATTTCAGCCGTCTTCAGGACCGGTTTCTGGCATTTCAGCCATCTTCAGCCAGGCTTGCTTGAATCAAGTGGCAAAGTGAGCAAGGGACTCACGTCTGAGCATACCCTGCCAACGTATGGCGAACAAAGCAAAAACCAAAGGAAATGATGGACGGAGTGTTGAACATTGCAAACACTCACCCCCAGTCAACTGATCTGGGTTTAATCCATCACTGTTCTTTAGCCCACTCTGCCACCCCAGTTCAGACATGGCCATATGCAAATCAGTCTGACCCTGTGCCTCATGGGAACAGTCCAGCCCGAACTGCCAAGCCATGTCTTCCCTGGACCGGAAACAAGCTTCCTAGGACCGGTTTCTGGCATTTCAGCCGTCTTCAGGACCGGTTTCTGGCATTTCAGCCATCTTCAGCCAGGCTTGCTTGAATCAAGTGGCAAAGTGAGCAAGGGACTCACGTCTGAGCATACCCTGCCAACGTATGGCGAACAAAGCAAAAACCAAAGGAAATGATGGACGGAGTGTTGAACATTGCAAACACTCACCCCCAGTCAACTGATCTGGGTTTAATCCATCACTGTTCTTTAGCCCACTCTGCCACCCCAGTTCAGACATGGCCATATGCAAATCAGTCTGACCCTGTGCCTCATGGGAACAGTCCAGCCCGAACTGCCAAGCCATGTCTTCCCTGGACCGGAAACAAGCTTCCTAGGACCGGTTTCTGGCATTTCAGCCGTCTTCAGGACCGGTTTCTGGCATTTCAGCCATCTTCAGCCAGGCTTGCTTGAATCAAGTGGCAAAGTGAGCAAGGGACTCACGTCTGAGCATACCCTTCCAACGTATGGCGAACAAAGCAAAAACCAAAGGAAATGATGGACGGAGTGTTGAACATTGCAAACACTCACCCCCAGTCAACTGATCTGGGTTTAATCCATCACTGTTCTTTAGTCCATTCTGCCACCCCAGTTCAGACATGGCCATATGCAAATCAGTCTGACCCTGTGCCTCATGGGAACAGTCCAGCCCGAACTGCCAAGCCATGTCTTCCCTGGACCGGAAACAAGCTTCTAGGACCGGTTTCTGGCATTTCAGCCGTCTTCAGGACCGGTTTCTGGCATTTCAGCCATCTTCAGCCAGGCTGATGGATTTAGGCCCAGATCTCTGTACTGGGGTGAATGTATGACATTGTTCTGCATTCTGTCCATCAATTGTTGTTTTTGCATTTGTCACCCCGAGTGGGAAGGGTATGCTCAGACGTGAGTCCCGTGCTCTCCATGCCACTGGAATCAAGCTATCCTGGCTGACGAGGGCTGAAAGCCCGAAACCGGTCCTAGGATGCTTGCTTCCAGTCCAGGGAGGACCTGGCTTGGCAGTTCGGGCTGGACTGTTCCCATGGGGCACAGGGTCAAGACTGATTTGCATATGGCTGGGTTCAAACTGGAATGGCATGGTGAGCAAAAAAACGATGGATTTAGGCCCAGATCTCTGTACTGGGGTGAATGTATGACATTGTTCTGCATTCTGTCCATCAATTGTTGTTTTTGCATTTGTCACCCCGAGTGGGAAGGGTATGCTCAGACGTGAGTCCCGTGCTCTCCATGCCACTGGAATCAAGCTATCCTGGCTGACGAGGGCTGAAAGCCCGAAACCGGTCCTAGGATGCTTGTTTCCAGTCCAGGGAGGACCTGGCTTGGCAGTTCGGGCTGGACTGTTCCCATGGGGCACAGGGTCAAGACTGATTTGCATATGGCTGGGTTCAAACTGGAATGGCATGGTGAGCAAAAAAACGATGGATTTAGGCCCAGATCTCTGTACTGGGGTGAATGTATGACATTGTTCTGCATTCTGTCCATCAATTGTTGTTTTTGCATTTGTCACCCCGAGTGGGAAGGGTATGCTCAGACGTGAGTCCCGTGCTCTCCATGCCACTGGAATCAAGCTATCCTGGCTGACGAGGGCTGAAAGCCCGAAACCGGTCCTAGGATGCTTGTTTCCAGTCCAGGGAGGACCTGGCTTGGCAGTTCGGGCTGGACTGTTCCCATGGAGCACAGGGTCAAGACTGATTTGCATATGGCTGGGTTCAAACTGGAATGGCATGGTGAGCAAAAAAACGATGGATTTAGGCCCAGATCTCTGTACTGGGGTGAATGTATGACATTGTTCTGCATTCTGTCCATCAATTGTTGTTTTTGCATTTGTCACCCCGAGTGGGAAGGGTATGCTCAGACGTGAGTCCCGTGCTCTCCATGCCACTGGAATCAAGCTATCCTGGCTGACGAGGGCTGAAAGCCCGAAACCGGTCCTAGGATGCTTGTTTCCAGTCCAGGGAGGACCTGGCTTGGCAGTTCGGGCTGGACTGTTCCCATGGGGCACAGGGTCAAGACTGATTTGCATATGGCTGGGTTCAAACTGGAATGGCATGGTGAGCAAAAAAACGATGGATTTAGGCCCAGATCTCTGTACTGGGGTGAATGTATGACATTGTTCTGCATTCTGTCCATCAATTGTTGTTTTTGCATTTGTCACCCCGAGTGGGAAGGGTATGCTCAGACGTGAGTCCCGTGCTCTCCATGCCACTGGAATCAAGCTATCCTGGCTGACGAGGGCTGAAAGCTCGAAACCGGTCCTAGGATGCTTGTTTCCAGTCCAGGGAGGACCTGGCTTGGCAGTTCGGGCTGGACTGTTCCCATGGGGCACAGGGTCAAGACTGATTTGCATATGGCTGGGTTCAAACTGGAATGGCATGGTGAGCAAAAAAACGATGGATTTAGGCCCAGATCTCTGTACTGGGGTGAATGTATGACATTGTTCTGCATTCTGTCCATCAATTGTTGTTTTTGCATATTTCACTATATAGACTGCTGAACTCATGATAATGCTTGCTCTTTGTGCACACACTGTGCACATTGTGTTGTGACTGGGTGCCCTGTCAGATGTACGCAAGTAGATGTGGCAAGTACAGCAGCTACGTGGAGGCTAGCAGTGCTGTGTCAACTACTCTCAGGGCTGGTGACACATCATGTTGCAATGTACCTTTTGGAATTCACATAGTCTGATTCTGTTTTGGGGGTACTCACTGTGGGAATACTGGACAAGTGCACAAATAGTTTAGATAAAGGTGTCCCTACATGTGAGTTGTGCTGTAACCTGAAGTGTTTCTGCCAGTCATTGTTGGCGCTGTCTCAGTGAACACGTAAGATGTTGGACACATCACATGGGGGATTTAATTGACATGTGTGCCCTTTCATCTCACCTAGGAGGCGACCAAATGTGCATCGTCCATTCACAGAGCTGGCGGACATGGAGGATGAGGACATCATAGGGAAATTCTGGCAGGATCGACCTACCCTTCAAGACCTATGTGCCCTGTTGGAGCCCCATCTGAGGCCTCGCAGAACCTATCCGACTCCTCTGACAACAACGTGTAAGGTGATGGCAGCCCTGCATTTCTTTGCTACTTGTTCGTTCCAGTACACGGTGTCCACCGCAGGTGGGATGTCGCAACCTATGTTCAGCATGGTGCTATATGATGTCCTGTCCGCTATGATGACATACAGGAACCGATACATCCATTTCCCGAGGAGGTATGAATTGGCGGCAGTGAAGGGTGATTTTTATGTCCTTGGCCACATCCCTAACGTTATTGGTGCCATTGACTGCACACTTGTTGGCCTGGTTCCACCACAGGGACGTGAGCACATCTACCGGAATAGCCTGGCCTTGCGCAAGAAGATCTCCCTGCTCCTGGACGATGATGGGCAGCCGAGCCCACTGCCTGCAAACCCCAACATGTCCATTGACGAGGATAGCGGAGAGTAGGAAGCTGTCGACCTGCGTCAACAGCTCATCAACCGCTACATTTTGAAGGTGAGTGAAAACGTACAACAGTGCCATTGTCTGCATATTTTGTTGTTGCTGAAAAGGCCTAGGTGAGCTTTGTGACTGCTGCCTATTGTTGAATCTGTGCTGGCTGCTAATGTTTTCTGGGACAGGGTAGTCATGCACAGCTACATGATGTCTATGTTGGTACTGTTGCTCATTGTAATGTGTGCAGATCTGAGTACCTTGATTGTTATGTAAAGAGTGTGATGCCAACACCAGACAAGTGAATAGTGTTCTCTTGTGTTTTCCTAGGTCCCTTCAGCCTCTCAATACCTCAAAGCAAACACTGCTGCTGGTACATTGTAAACAGAGTCAATATTGTGCATCCTGTGATGAACATGGAGCTGACACAAACACATAGGTGTGTAAAGAGTGTTAATTTACAATGGGTATATGTGACAGGAAAGTGAATATTTACACAAAGATGGAAAGTGAATCAATGAGTTCTCAGTGATGGAAGATGAGACAATCGAGTAGTCACCACATTGATGTGGTGACCCAGTCCAACAGACGGATGCTATTAACCGGCAGTGTGGGAAGGACAGTCAACAAAGTCAATGGCAAGGTGAAGAGGGGTGCTATCATGCCGGGCTCTTGACTGGCATTTGGCTGGTGCCTTGCTACAGAATCCTCCCTGGGATTTCTTTGGACGGCCCATTGAACGTTTGGCAGGGGGCCTCTGCTGCGGGCCCCTCTCTGTGGCTGCAGGGGAGGTTGGGGAACTGTCATCCTGCGGGCCACTGGAGTGAGTTGGAGCTGTTGTTTGGGCTGCAGGCCTATCTCTCAAGCTGGCCCAAGAGGTCCACAATTTGGCCCATGCAGCGGTATATGGACCTCAGCCCCAGGCGGAGCTCACGGGAATCTTCCCGAGCCTGACCCGTGTGCCCCTGGGCTCATTAATTGGCCCCAAGGACTCTGGCGGTGTTGGCCAGGGCTTCGGTCCCAGTGTCGATTTGGGTTGGACTCCCAGTTGCTCTCCCACCTGCCCTGATGTCCCAGACCTGTGGTGCCAACACTCTACGCACCCGCCTACTCTCCCTGCCCTCCTCAGATTTGGGGGTGGGGTGGTCATCCCCTGAGGCAGGCAGAGTGTTGCAGGCAGCGGTGGTGGTGGTGGTGGAGGCCGCACAGGTTGTTACAACAGGTGTCAGCAGAGTTGTTGTTGCTGATGTGGTGGTGGGGGGACAGTGGGGTCCTGGGACCTGTTGCGCCCTGGCATGCCTGATTGGCCGGCTTCTGGCTCCGCATCCTCAAAATCCAGGGAGTCTGCATCAGAGAGTCCATGTTCTGGGGTGGAGACTGGCTCTACAGGTTGGTAAGATCGTCTTCCGCCATCAGTTCTTGGTCACCTGTGGAATAGAGGGGAAATGGTCATGAAGTGCACCCCTCAAGCTTGGTGTTAGATGTATCATATTTAGAGGTTATACACCACACAGTTTACTAGTTATCACATTGTATGTCGGCCCAGTACTGTGCATCATGACATGATGTGGAGGTACAGACATTACTTGTCCATGGTGTGACATGTCAATAGATACCATGCGCCACATGCATATTTTGTGATTACAAGGACATGTTGTCATCTAACGAATAGCGGCACAACAACTTTATGTGAAGCATCTTTGTTGATTACTCTGCATGGCAGAGGTTACAACTGAGCATGACCTAGCCATTGTTATCTCATGCATACCTTTGTCATGCCATGTCCTTTGCTTTATTTGTACTACAGACCATGCTTGTTTTTTCTTCATATGGTCCTTGATGCTCTGCCCCCATGGCACTTACAGATAGCATTCAGTGCTGTGCATGATTGTGCACTGAATTTCTCCAACATGTGATTTGGTCAGTCAAACTTTTGTGTCTGTGACATACATAGCTTAGCTATCTGCACACTGTAAGTGGCAATTGGATCTGGGACATTTTTGGTGGGATGTGAGGGCTGTGTTCTGTTGGCACTTTTTGGGGGAATTACTGAAACATTTTCTTGGTGTGTGGTGGAGTGCTCCATCCTGCTCAGGGGGGGACAAGGGTACCTGTTGGGAGTTGTAGTGCTAGCTTCCCACCCACACATACCCCTCCCTGATAAGCTGGCTACCTAGATGACTGAGATTCAATGGCTGTCACACGGTTGTGGGTATGGGGAGTGCTCTATCTTGCTCAGCTTTGTGACAAGGGTGCTTGTTGAGAGTTGTAGTGCTGGCTTCCCACCCACAAACACTCCTCCATGGGAAAATGGCTACTTCCCTGTGTAGTTGACAGAGTGAGGGAATAGGTTACACATGGCTCTTGGGTGGGGGGACTGTACCACCCTGGTCAGGGGTGGGACAAGAGAGCATAAGATGGCTACCTACATGTTAGGTGAAGGTGAGCAATGCAATGGCTGCCATGTGGGTGGTTCTGGGTGGGGTGTGCTCCATCCAGCTGTGGGACAATGGGGCCTGGGGGGAGTAGTAGTGCTGCTCTCCAACCAAAAACACCCCTCCCTATGAAGATGGCTACCTACCTGTAAGTTTGGTTGGTGAGATACAATGTCTGCCACGTGCTTCTGGCTGGGGGAGTGTTCCATGTTGCTGGACTGTGGGACAGGGGGCCTTTTGGGAGAGGTAGTGCTGGCCTCCCACCCACAGACACCCCTCCCTGTTAAGATGGCTGCCTACCTGTGGAGCAAAGGAAGAAATTGGTTGTACATGGCTCTTGGGTGGAGGGAGTGCTCCATCCTGCTATGCTGTGAGACAGGGGGCCTGGTAGGAGTTGTAGTGATGGCTTCCTAGCCACAAACCCCCCTCCCTGTTAAGATGGCTACCTACCTGTAAGTTTGATGAGTGAGATCCAGTGGCTGACACATGCTTCTGGCTGGGGTGGACGTGCTACATCTTGGGCTTTGGGACAAGGGGGCCTGTTGGGAGTTGTAGTGCAGGCTTCCCACCTACATACACCCCTCACTGTGAAAATGGCTACCTACCTGTAAGTTTGATGTGAGCAAACACCCTCCCTGTTAAGATGGCTACCTACCTGTAAGTTTGATGTGATTAATATAATGGCTGCCACATGGTTCTGGGTGGTGGGTTTGCTCCATCCTGCTCAGCTGTGGGACAAGGGTGCCTGGTGGGAGTTTTGGTGCAGTCTTCCTAAACACAAACCCCACTCCCTGTGAAGATGGCTACCTACCGGTAAGTTTGGTTGTTGAAATGCAATGTCTGCCACATGCTTCTGGGTGGGGTGGTGGGAGTGCTCCATCTTGCTGAGCTGTGGGACAGGGGCCCTGGTGGGAGTTGTGGTACTGGCTGCCTGTACACATGCAACCCAGGGAATGTTGCTAGCTACCTTTGGGGTGAATGAGAGGGAGTTAATGTTGGATCTGTGAGTGTTGGGGAGTGTGCGGTGCAGATGAATGGATTTGAGCCTAGGAGGTACAGCTTTGTAATTGTGCAAGACAGTACATAACAGTGTGATGGCAGACATTTGTTTGTACTTACTAGCCTCCACTCCCCCGCCTACTCCTGTGAGACTCTCTGGATACAGTATGGCAAGCACCTTCTCCTCCCATGCAGTGAATATTTTTGGTGGAATGGGAGGGCCACCGCCAGTCATCTGAGCCAGCTGAAGGTTCTTGTAGTTCTATTGTTTCACCTGTATCTTCAGGTCATGCCACCGCTTCATGATCTCATTCTTGGTGCGCGGGTGGTCCCTACTGCATTGATCATGTTGACTATCCTTCCCCACATTTGTGCACTGGTGGCTAATGGTGTCTGTTGGACCAGGTTACCAAACAAGTGTGGTTCTACTTTGATTATCTCATCTGTAATGACTGACAACTCATTGTCAGTGAATTTGGGTATTTTCTTTTGTGCCATGGTGTGTGATGTGCAAATGGTTTGAGGTGCCAGTCTGAGGGTGGTGGGGGTGGTATAGTTTGTGTGTGTGTGTGTTGTTGTGCTGGTGAGATGTGTGCTGGTTTGCCTATCCAATGTGCTGCAGGGTTTAGTTCCTTCAGGGCTGGAGTAGTGCAAAGGATTCTGTTCAGGAAAGGGGCAGGTTATATACTCAAGTATGTGGGTGTGTCAAAATGGAGTATTGCTGTCAGCTGTGTTGTGTGGGTTGTCCTACGATTAGTATTTTGTTAGTTGCCATGAGGGTGTGCCCTTTGGGTGTGTTAGGTGTTTTTGGTGGCTGAGCTAGTTTGATGTGTGCACTTGGTGGCCTTGTTGTGTGTTTTTTTTCCCGACCGCTATAATAGTTCTGGTGCGACCGCAGCGGTGGATATGCAACAGCCCTTCCGCTGGCTCTCCCATTCATCACTGTTTGTGATCGCGGCAGTCGGAAACAGCAGGTCGTTCTGCTGTCACCTCGAAGGTATCCTAATTGTGCGTGCGGTCACTCCGCTGGCCTTGCGGCGGGTTTGTGTTTTTCCGCCTGATTTTCACCTGCTCCGCCTGCTACAGGTCGTCTTTTGTGGCATTGTTCCGCCACGGTCGGATTTTTCTGGCGGTTGATCCTAATCTGACCACCGGTTTTGTTGCGGTACCTGCGGACGGTTCATTTCTGCTACCATGGTGGTCAACGATGGTTTTCCGACCGCCATCCTAATCGACCCCTCAGTTAGAATTTAAAAAAAAAAAGATAAATAATAAATGTAACATTAAAAAAATTTCACATACATATTTAAAAAATGTATATATTAATAAATAATTATTTTATTTATTTATAAAATGTTAGAAACATAACAAAACTATATATATATATATACATAAACCTGTCATATAAATATACAAATAAAATATATATAATAAATACAAATATTTAAATTAATAATAATTTGTAAAAAAAATATTTTACACTACATTAACTATACTAGTAAATAAAATGTTGGATAGCGTAGGGGATAAAATTACTATTCCCACTCCAGAGAGTGCAACAGTAGGGAAATTGTTATATAGCGAAGGGGAATAATTTACTATTCCCACTCCAGCAATTGCAACAGTAGGGAAACTGTTGGATAGCGGAGGGGAATAATTTACTATTCCTACTCCACGGAGTGTAACAGTAGCGAAAGTGTTGGATAGCAGAGGGGTTAAATTCCTATTCCCACTCCAGTAATTGCAACAGTAGGGAAAGTGTTGGATAGCTGGTGGGTAAAAATGACTATTCCCACTCCAGCGACTGCAACAGTAGGGAAGGTGTTGGATAGCGAGTCCTGTTTGGATTCAGGTCAAGTTTGCGCTATCTTAAACGCTGCAAAAAAAAAAAAGAAAGTGTTGGATAGCCGGGAGGTAAACATTTATTTTTCCACTCCAACAAGTGTAAAGTAGGGAAAGTGTTGGATAGCGGGTGGGTAAAATTTTCTATTCCCACTCCAGCAAGTGCAACAGTAGGGAAAAGTGTTGGATAGCGTGTGGGAAAAAGTTACTTTTCACACTCCAGCAAGTGCACCAGTAGGGAAAATGTTGGATAGCGGGGGGATAGGAGGGGTAAAAATCACTATTCCCACTCCAGTGAGTACAACAGTAGAGAAAGTGTTCGATAGCAGGTGGGTAAAAATTACTATTCCCACCCCAAAAAATGGTACAGTAGGGAAAGTGTTGGATAGCGGAGAGGTAAAAATTACTATTCCCACTCCAGTAATTGCAACAGTAGGGAAAGTGTTAAATTAATAATGAATATATATATATATATATATATATATATATATATATATATATATATATATATATATATATCCCAACACAGTTTCCTCGTTTAGAGAGCCCAGACCCTCGCAGGGCGGCTTCGTCAAGCAGGAACGAAGAATCCTGTTTATAATCCAAAATAATTTCCTCACAGAAATGTGACGACTCCAGTGTACGAAGGATTTCAAGCACTTTATTTCAAACTCTAGAGACAGGCTGGCAGTCCATCTTTAGTCACTTGCCATAACTCCTTACGCGTTTCAGCTTGTCCTTAAGCCTTGATCACAGGAAGGCAAAATCAAACTAACGGAAAATGTCACATGCTTTTCTAGCATAAGAAAGACTACCTGATTGGATGTAGTCTACCAATTGCTGTGTCCGTGTTTGAAAAGCACATTTTCGAATTTTTTAAAGATTTCAATGAACTGCATACTTGTTGAATTGTTATTTGTTTGAAAAACTGCAGTTCTTAGTATTATTCATGCTTTACGAAAGTGTGCAAAATAAACAGTGCCATGAACTTGCCTTGTGCATTTGCAGACTCCGAGTGTGTGCTTTATTTCCTTGAACACCAGCCCGCAGAATATATTATTCCACAGGCATCCCTTACCGGCCTCCTGTTACACTTTCTCCTGGGCAATGGTCCCGTTTTCTTTTGTGCAAGGGGGCAGGCGGGTCAGGCTCCTTCAATAAATCCCAACACAGTTTCCTCGTTTAGAGAGCCCAGACCCTCGCAGGGCGGCTTCGTCAAGCAGGAACGAAGAATCCTGTTTATAATCCAAAATAATTTCCTCACAGAAATGTGACGACTCCAGTGTACGAAGGATTTCAAGCACTTTATTTCAAACTCTAGAGACAGGCTGGCAGTCCATCTTTAGTCACTTGCCATAACTCCTTACGCGTTTCAGCTTGTCCTTAAGCCTTGATCACAGGAAGGCAAAATCAAACTAACGGAAAATGTCACATGCTTTTCTAGCATAAGAAAGACTACCTGATTGGATGTAGTCTACCAATTGCTGTGTCCGTGTTTGAAAAGCACATTTTCGAATTTTTTAAAGATTTCAATGAACTGCATACTTGTTGAATTGTTATTTGTTTGAAAAACTGCAGTTCTTAGTATTATTCATGCTTTACGAAAGTGTGCAAAATAAACAGTGCCATGAACTTGCCTTGTGCATTTGCAGACTCCGAGTGTGTGCTTTATTTCCTTGAACACCAGCCCGCAGAATATATTATTCCACAGGCATCCCTTACCGGCCTCCTGTTACACTTTCTCCTGGGCAATGGTCCCGTTTTCTTTTGTGCAAGGGGGCAGGCGGGTCAGGCTCCTTCAATAAATCCCAACACAGTTTCCTCGTTTAGAGAGCCCAGACCCTCGCAGGGCGGCTTCGTCAAGCAGGAACGAAGAATCCTGTTTATAATCCAAAATAATTTCCTCACAGAAATGTGACGACTCCAGTGTACGAAGGATTTCAAGCACTTTATTTCAAACTCTAGAGACAGGCTGGCAGTCCATCTTTAGTCACTTGCCATAACTCCTTACGCGTTTCAGCTTGTCCTTAAGCCTTGATCACAGGAAGGCAAAATCAAACTAACGGAAAATGTCACATGCTTTTCTAGCATAAGAAAGACTACCTGATTGGATGTAGTCTACCAATTGCTGTGTCCGTGTTTGAAAAGCACATTTTCGAATTTTTTAAAGATTTCAATGAACTGCATACTTGTTGAATTGTTATTTGTTTGAAAAACTGCAGTTCTTAGTATTATTCATTCTTTACGAAAGTGTGCAAAATAAACAGTGCCATGAACTTGCCTTGTGCATTTGCAGACTCCGAGTGTGTGCTTTATTTCCTTGAACACCAGCCCGCAGAATATATTATTCCACAGGCATCCCTTACCGGCCTCCTGTTACACTTTCTCCTGGGCAATGGTCCCGTTTTCTTTTGTGCAAGGGGGCAGGCGGGTCAGGCTCCTTCAATAAATCCCAACACAGTTTCCTCGTTTAGAGAGCCCAGACCCTCGCAGGGCGGCTTCGTCAAGCAGGAACGAAGAATCCTGTTTATAATCCAAAATAATTTCCTCACAGAAATGTGACGACTCCAGTGTACGAAGGATTTCAAGCACTTTATTTCAAACTCTAGAGACAGGCTGGCAGTCCATCTTTAGTCACTTGCCATAACTCCTTACGCGTTTCAGCTTGTCCTTAAGCCTTGATCACAGGAAGGCAAAATCAAACTAACGGAAAATGTCACATGCTTTTCTAGCATAAGAAAGACTACCTGATTGGATGTAGTCTACCAATTGCTGTGTCCGTGTTTGAAAAGCACATTTTCGAATTTTTTAAAGATTTCAATGAACTGCATACTTGTTGAATTGTTATTTGTTTGAAAAACTGCAGTTCTTAGTATTATTCATGCTTTACGAAAGTGTGCAAAATAAACAGTGCCATGAACTTGCCTTGTGCTTTTGCAGACTCCGAGTGTGTGCTTTATTTGAAATAAAGTGCTTGAAATCCTTCGTACACTGGAGTCGTCACATTTCTGTGAGGAAATTATTTTGGATTATAAACAGGATTCTTCGTTCCTGCTTGACGAAGCCGCCCTGCGAGGGTCTGGGCTCTCTAAACGAGGAAACTGTGTTGGGATTTATTGAAGGAGCCTGACCCGCCTGCCCCCTTGCACAAAAGAAAACGGGACCATTGCCCAGGAGAAAGTGTAACAGGAGGCCGGTAAGGGATGCCTGTGGAATAATATATTCTGCGGGCTGGTGTTCAAGGAAATAAAGCACACACTCGGAGTCTGCAAATGCACAAGGCAAGTTCATGGCACTGTTTATTTTGCACACTTTCGTAAAGCATGAATAATACTAAGAACTGCAGTTTTTCAAACAAATAACAATTCAACAAGTATGCAGTTCATTGAAATCTTTAAAAAATTCGAAAATGTGCTTTTCAAACACGGACACAGCAATTGGTAGACTACATCCAATCAGGTAGTCTTTCTTATGCTAGAAAAGCATGTGACATTTTCCGTTAGTTTGATTTTGCCTTCCTGTGATCAAGGCTTAAGGACAAGCTGAAACGCGTAAGGAGTTATGGCAAGTGACTAAAGATGGACTGCCAGCCTGTCTCTAGAGTTTGAAATAAAGTGCTTGAAATCCTTCGTACACTGGAGTCGTCACATTTCTGTGAGGAAATTATTTTGGATTATAAACAGGATTCTTCGTTCCTGCTTGACGAAGCCGCCCTGCGAGGGTCTGGGCTCTCTAAACGAGGAAACTGTGTTGGGATTTATTGAAGGAGCCTGACCCGCCTGCCCCCTTGCACAAAAGAAAACGGGACCATTGCCCAGGAGAAAGTGTAACAGGAGGCCGGTAAGGGATGCCTGTGGAATAATATATTCTGCGGGCTGGTGTTCAAGGAAATAAAGCACACACTCGGAGTCTGCAAATGCACAAGGCAAGTTCATGGCACTGTTTATTTTGCACACTTTCGTAAAGCATGAATAATACTAAGAACTGCAGTTTTTCAAACAAATAACAATTCAACAAGTATGCAGTTCATTGAAATCTTTAAAAAATTCGAAAATGTGCTTTTCAAACACGGACACAGCAATTGGTAGACTACATCCAATCAGGTAGTCTTTCTTATGCTAGAAAAGCATGTGACATTTTCCGTTAGTTTGATTTTGCCTTCCTGTGATCAAGGCTTAAGGACAAGCTGAAACGCGTAAGGAGTTATGGCAAGTGACTAAAGATGGACTGCCAGCCTGTCTCTAGAGTTTGAAATAAAGTGCTTGAAATCCTTCGTACACTGGAGTCGTCACATTTCTGTGAGGAAATTATTTTGGATTATAAACAGGATTCTTCGTTCCTGCTTGACGAAGCCGCCCTGCGAGGGTCTGGGCTCTCTAAACGAGGAAACTGTGTTGGGATTTATTGAAGGAGCCTGACCCGCCTGCCCCCTTGCACAAAAGAAAACGGGACCATTGCCCAGGAGAAAGTGTAACAGGAGGCCGGTAAGGGATGCCTGTGGAATAATATATTCTGCGGGCTGGTGTTCAAGGAAATAAAGCACACACTCGGAGTCTGCAAATGCACAAGGCAAGTTCATGGCACTGTTTATTTTGCACACTTTCGTAAAGCATGAATAATACTAAGAACTGCAGTTTTTCAAACAAATAACAATTCAACAAGTATGCAGTTCATTGAAATCTTTAAAAAATTCGAAAATGTGCTTTTCAAACACGGACACAGCAATTGGTAGACTACATCCAATCAGGTAGTCTTTCTTATGCTAGAAAAGCATGTGACATTTTCCGTTAGTTTGATTTTGCCTTCCTGTGATCAAGGCTTAAGGACAAGCTGAAACGCGTAAGGAGTTATGGCAAGTGACTAAAGATGGACTGCCAGCCTGTCTCTAGAGTTTGAAATAAAGTGCTTGAAATCCTTCGTACACTGGAGTCGTCACATTTCTGTGAGGAAATTATTTTGGATTATAAACAGGATTCTTCGTTCCTGCTTGACGAAGCCGCCCTGCGAGGGTCTGGGCTCTCTAAACGAGGAAAATGTGTTGGGATTTATTGAAGGAGCCTGACCCGCCTGCCCCCTTGCACAAAAGAAAACGGGACCATTGCCCAGGAGAAAGTGTAACAGGAGGCCGGTAAGGGATGCCTGTGGAATAATATATTCTGCGGGCTGGTGTTCAAGGAAATAAAGCACACACTCGGAGTCTGCAAATGCACAAGGCAAGTTCATGGCACTGTTTATTTTGCACACTTTCGTAAAGCATGAATAATACTAAGAACTGCAGTTTTTCAAACAAATAACAATTCAACAAGTATGCAGTTCATTGAAATCTTTAAAAAATTCGAAAATGTGCTTTTCAAACACGGACACAGCAATTGGTAGACTACATCCAATCAGGTAGTCTTTCTTATGCTAGAAAAGCATGTGACATTTTCCGTTAGTTTGATTTTGCCTTCCTGTGATCAAGGCTTAAGGACAAGCTGAAACGCGTAAGGAGTTATGGCAAGTGACTAAAGATGGACTGCCAGCCTGTCTCTAGAGTTTGAAATAAAGTGCTTGAAATCCTTCGTACACTGGAGTCGTCACATTTCTGTGAGGAAATTATTTTGGATTATAAACAGGATTCTTCGTTCCTGCTTGACGAAGCCGCCCTGCGAGGGTCTGGGCTCTCTAAACGAGGAAACTGTGTTGGGATTTATTGAAGGAGCCTGACCCGCCTGCCCCCTTGCACAAAAGAAAACGGGACCATTGCCCAGGAGAAAGTGTAACAGGAGGCCGGTAAGGGATGCCTGTGGAATAATATATTCTGCGGGCTGGTGTTCAAGGAAATAAAGCACACACTCGGAGTCTGCAAATGCACAAGGCAAGTTCATGGCACTGTTTATTTTGCACACTTTCGTAAAGCATGAATAATACTAAGAACTGCAGTTTTTCAAACAAATAACAATTCAACAAGTATGCAGTTCATTGAAATCTTTAAAAAATTCGAAAATGTGCTTTTCAAACACGGACACAGCAATTGGTAGACTACATCCAATCAGGTAGTCTTTCTTATGCTAGAAAAGCATGTGACATTTTCCGTTAGTTTGATTTTGCCTTCCTGTGATCAAGGCTTAAGGACAAGCTGAAACGCGTAAGGAGTTATGGCAAGTGACTAAAGATGGACTGCCAGCCTGTCTCTAGAGTTTGAAATAAAGTGCTTGAAATCCTTCGTACACTGGAGTCGTCACATTTCTGTGAGGAAATTATATATATATATATATATATATATATATATATATATATTACCTACTGGCGGTCGCCAGTAGGTAGTTATAGTTAGGACCACGTTTCCATAGGAAAACCTCAACATTCTATTTTGAATAACTTTGGCGCCGGTCGACGAATCCTCGCGAATTTCTCAAACTAGGTGGGGCGCTACGCTCCGCTCCTACCCTGAAAGTCTCGGGGGGATCCGTCAAGCGGGGGCTGAGATAAAAGGGGGGTCCCAAAATGCGTTTTTCCCATGCATTTTTCCATAGGACCTTTAGAACGAGCTACAGCCCGAACGGCTGAACAGAATTACTCAAAATTTGGCAGAGAGGTAGTCCCTAGGTCAAGGAAGTGCCTTTTGTAGGTTTGGTGTAAATCTGTTCAGTAGATTCTGAGAAAATAGCCTTTAAATCAATATATATATCTGAGCCCGCTTACGGTACGCTTACCGTACGCTTACGGTAAGCGTACGGTGGCGTGCGCGAGCGCGATTCTGATTGGCTCTTAGATCTTAGTAAACATTCGAATCGGCCGAAACCAGGAAGCGGCGGCCGCCATTTTGTGTATTTCACTCTGAAAAAAAAGAGTGAAAACAAGGAAAGGGGGCAATGAGGAGAGTTACAGACCCCCTAACATTTGTAAGGGGGTCAAAGAAGGACAGAAAAGTACAAAAAAAACATTTATTGATTTTAAAAAAAATCACGGGGTACGCGTACGGTAAGCTTACGGTAAGCGTACGGTAGAAAGAAAAAAAAAAAAAAAAAGAAAATCAGATTTAAGTGTTTAGATATTAGGGGGCTCTAAAAAGAGCCGTTGTGTTTATGAAATGATTTTTTAGTGGTACCTACAAGTAAGTACCGATGCAGAGTCTGAAGGACAGAAAAGTACAAAAAAAACATTTATTGATTTTAAAAAAAATCACGGGGTACGCGTACGGTAAGCTTACGGTAAGCGTACGGTAGAAAAAAAAAAAAAAAAAAAAGAAAATCAGATTTAAGTGTTTAGATATTAGGGGGCTCTAAAAAGAGCCGTTGTGTTTATGAAATGATTTTTTAGTGGTACCTACAAGTAAGTACCGATGCAGAGTCTAAGGTTCAAGAGGAAGACTCTGTTCCCTTCATCATTGAAGTGCACACCATCTCCTCTATAAATGTCTTGCATGTCATAACGCAAGTTGTTGTGGTAAATGGCACCCATACCATAGTCACGGAGGAAAGCAGAAACAGATTTGTTGACGTGCTTTCTTGCTTTGTCATCGCACCGCGTGCCCACCGTGCGTGCACGGCACTAACTGCGTAAAGTGGGCGCGCGGTGCGCGAAGCGCACCGCGTGCTCACTGTGCGCGCACGGAACGAACTGCGTTAAGTGGGCGCACACGCCACGAATGGCGTAAAGTAACTTAGCATTTAAAAAACCGTACAAATTCACTGAAAAAACCATAGGTTTCACACACGTTATAGTTAGGAATTAGCATTTAAAAAACCTTGCAAATTCACTGAAAAAACCATAGGTTTCACACATGTTATAGTTAGCGGAAATTTTACTGATAAAAAACCAATGAAATTCCCCCGTTATAGTTAGTGCAGGCAACTATAACTCACGCGACCGCAATCTTCTGCTGATGACATATGTGTCTTTATGAAAAAAAAATATTTGTAATATATGTATAGCTAAAAATGTATGGAAGAAGACATGGGCAAATAAGTGTCTAAATACAGTATTAGCATCAGCAGAGGATTGCGGTCGCGTGAGTTATAGTTGCCTGCACTAACTATAACGGGGGAATTTCATTGGTTTTTTATCAGTAAAATTTCCGCTAACTATAACATGTGTGAAACCTATGGTTTTTTCAGTGAATATATATATATATATATATATATATATATATATATATATATATTTATCAGCAACTCGCGACGTTCACCCGCTTACGCGCAGAAATCACCAGCGTAGACCAACTGTGTTAAGCATTATTTTATTTTCTCTATGTCAAGACGCGTTTCGGCCGTCCAAGAGCAGCCTTGATCACCTGATCATACACCAAGAGTTTACCCATTTTTAAAGTGCCAGTGCAGCGTATTCATTAATGGTCATGGAAAACATACTATTGTTTGTACAAATACATTTCAACATAGTTTAAACATTTTAAGAATACATTTGCCAATATATATTGCAAATCAACGAAATAAAAGCCTGAATGCCCTAATTTCCTCATACAAGTATTCTTATGTAAGTTGATCAGTCTATGATGGAAAAATATATTGCATTTTATCCAAACTTTTCTCATGAATCAATTTGTTGCACAATATACATCACATTATACTAAGTGCTCACCAAAACGATTAAAAATAGAAAATTTTATATATATACATTTCTTTATTTGTATGCAAAGCAACCATATAAGATAGACTACATCATATAATAAAAAAGCACACCATTCGTCTTAAAAAGAAAACAGTAAAATATTAAAAACAGTGCACATAAGTAAAACTCACATCACATAATCAATCCACTCTAGATAATCTAGATTTATAAGCGGCCCGCAAGAAACGTAACAATGCACATAGAGTCAAAGGCTTAGGTAGCAGCTGTAAAAGCAAAAGGGCCACTTTAGCATGCCTGAAATTCAAACATTTGAGCATGGGCCAGAGGAAACGTTTTCTGCGGAGTGAAAAATATTTACACAATAGCATAAAATGTGATGTGTCCTGAGGAGATGGAAGATCGCAGCCACAGGGACCTCGGTGATCTGGTGAGGTAAAAAAAAACCACCAGGGATGCTAAAATGTGGTGAAGCTGATTAAATCTAAAACACGTGATCAAAAATCTGTCATGAGCACTAGTTAAGGCCAGGAGGTACGGTTCCATACCCGATACTGATTTTAACATTACATATGCCCTGACTGAAGGTTTGCTGAGCTCCCGATTTTCAGGGTTCAAGCTTAATAATTTGTGGTGTAAATCTTTTATAATGTTAACGCCCCCCTTATTTAAAGTGGCATGTGCAAAGAAAACATCTAGCCTACCTATCATCTGAAAGGACTCCCTTATATGATGTATCCAAGGTATTTTATTGCCATACTGCAATTTCAAGCAGTCCGATACAATCATACGTTTTAAATGTTTGTGCTCGGAGGTCCAAATCTTTATCCAGCACACTAGGGGTTTGGTTGCCACTTGGTCTGCCAGAAAACCCACCCCTAGCTCTTCATGTACAGTCCAAACTGGCGTACCCGGGGGGACTCGTAAAATCAGTCGCAGAAATTTATTTTCCGCCACCTGTAGCCTATGTGTGGGCACGTACCCCCAAATTTCACTCCCATATATTACTCTTGAGATTCCCTTGGATTTATAAAGTTCAAGGATCACCTCCGGGGCCCCTGAGCCTAATCTATACGCAAAATTAGTAATAGCTCCCAAAGATTTATTCAGCTCATTCAGCTTCCCTTCTAAGAGGGTTTCCCACTTAAGCTTATCATCGAATAACACTCCCAGATAGGGGAAGGACGGTACCCTACCAAGAGTATGGTTCCCGGGCTTTAAAGCTTTTTGGCCGGATCCCCCGTGGGCCCACCACCATTACATGTGACTTGGTAAATTTCACTGACAGATCCAGCCCATCCATGAATGCCACAAAACCGTGCGGTCCCTATGGGCCATGAGCACCGCATCGTCCGCATAGAGTAGGCATGGCAAGACTCTCGTGCCTGTTCTAGGGGAGTCTGACTGCAGGCCCAGGAGTGCCACCTCGGGCCGTTAATATTAACTGAGAATAAAAAAGGGGTTGTGATGCATCCTTGACGCACCCCCCCCCCGTGTACAATTAAAATGTTTGGTGAGGGCACCCTCATGTGAAACTCTCACTGCTGCCGATGTATTGTCATGGAGTGATATGAGAAGGTGTACAATATGGGGATTTACTCCCAATGAGGTTAGAATGTCCCATAGCTTGGACAGGTTAACTCGGTCGAATGCGGACGTAAGGTCCATAAAGGCAAGATACATGGCATCCGGTTGGGCCACAGTGTACTTTGAAATTAGAAGATACAGGTTAAAATATTGGTCTGAGGTTGATAGACCTTCATGAAAGCCATATTGGACTTCCGATAGGATCTGATTATTTATGGCCCACGTAGTCAATCTAGAAAGAAGAATGCTGCCCAAAATCTTGACTGCAACGTCAATAAGGGAAATTGGGCGATAGGATTGTGACTTGTCCTTATCCCCCTTCTTAAAAATGGGCACTATCGTGGCAGTGGACCAGGAGAGCAATGTCTTTTTCAAGGCTGCTGCATTTAGAACTTGGGTTAGTAGAGGGGCCCAGTCCTTTAGAATGTCGCGAAAGAGAACTGACTGGATGCCATCGGGGCCAGGGGCCTTATTTGGGGCCAAAAGCTGAATACTAAGGGTTACCTCTTCCAGAGTGAAACTAATCGGGGGAGCCACCTGCACTTTCAGATCCACATCGACCCCAACACTACCCTCAGAGGAACACTCGTGTACAGACCCCCCGGACCCCATCCACAGTTCATCGACTCCATCACAGATGCCGTCACCACGCACGCCCTGGCCTCCACCAACTACATCCTACTCGGAAACCTGAACTTCCACCTCGAGAACGCCAACGACAGCAACTCAGCCACCCGGCTCGACAACCTCGGCCTCAGACAGCTCGGCACGGCACCCACCCACTCCACCGGACACATGCTCGACCCCATTTTTTCCTCCAGCAGCCACGTCTCCATCAGCCACACCACAGAACTCCACTGGACTGACCACCGCTGCATCCACTTCTCCTTCAAGAAAGCTACCGCACACAACCACCAGCAAAGAATCCCCCACCGCAGCTGGAACAAGGTCACTGAAGACCAGCTTATCACCGCCCTCGGCCCGCAACCTCAGGCAATGGATTGAATTGAATTGAGTTTTATAGAGCGCACGTAGCTGCCCTGAGGCGTCCAAGCGCTAAGATTACCAACTGAGGCTTAGGTTGCTTGAGGGAAGGATATCTAACCCATCTACTAATTGATGAACAGAAGCGTTTTCAGCTGTTTGCGGAAGGAATTGAGGTTGGGGTTGGACCTTAGATGCTGGGGAAGAGCATTCCACAGCTTGGCCACATTAAAGGAAAAGGAGCGGCCTCCCGATCTTGATTTCTTTATTTTCGGCACAATGGCCAGATTGGCAGAGGTTGAACGCAGCTGTCTGGCAGGATGATAAGGTGTAATAAGGGGGAGATTAATTGCTGGGCCTGAAGACCAGAAGGCCTGATGTGCAATGCAAAGTGATTTGAAACTAACTCTTTCCCTAAAGGGAAGCCAGTGCAGTCTCCTTAGGCCGGACTTTACTGATGATCTGCGGGGGATTTGTAGAAGAGGCCGTGCTGCGCAATTCTGTATCAACTGCAGTTTGCGTAGAGTGAAGTCAGGAGCTCCCAGATTTAAAGCATTCCCGAAATCCAACCGTGATTGGATCAGGCCCAGAACCACGGTCTTTCTTGCTTCGAAGGGGAGTAGAGGGAGGATCTTTCTGATGACTCTAAGGATGCCGAAACAGATGGCAGATAATCTTATTGCCTGCTGGTCAAATGACAGGTACCTATCCAGCCAGACACCAAGGCTCTTAATGGTATCTTTAGGTGCAGGGGCAGGTCCTGCGCTGGGTGGCCAAAGAGTATCGATGGAAGATGGTGCGAGACGACCTAGGATCATGAGCTCAGTCTTGTCTCCGTTGAGTTTGAGACAAGACTTGGTCATCCAGCTCTTAACCATCTCCAGGCAGCCTGCAAGATCCACACACGCTAAGGATCCCCCTTCCTGTGCCAGAGAGACCACCAGCTGAGTATCGTCTGCGTAGGTAATGATCTTAATACCATACGGATGGACGATCTCAGCTAGTGGCCTCATGTAGACGTTAAATAACGTCGGGCTCAACGATGATCCCTGCGGGACTCCACATCCCAGAGGCTTACTGGTGGAGGTGACATTGCCCTCATATACCTGGAAGGATCTATCATTCAGGTAGGACCTGAACCACTCCAGGCCCCTGTCAGATATTCCGGTGTCCAGGAGACGCTGCAAAAGGATATCGTGGTTAACGGTATCAAATGCAGCGCTCAGATCGAGGAGGATGACTGCCACCGATCCTCCCCGATCTAAGATCCTCCTGGACTCCTCTGTCACAGCCAATAGTGCAGTCTCGGTCCCATGCTTGGGGCGAAAGCCTGTCTGGGAGGGATCGAGCAGCTGGTTTTGTTCGAGAAAAGTTGTTAATAGGCCGTTTATGTATTTCTCCAAGATTTTAGCTGCCCAAGGCAGCAAGGAGATACGGGCGAAAGTTGTTAAGATTCTTGGTGTCCAAATTGGGTTTTTTAACAAGGGCCCTCACCATGGCCTGTTTCCAGGCCACTGGGACTGTGCTGGTGGAGATCGAGTTGTTAAGTACTGCTAACAGTGTAGGGAGGATGGTCTGAGTAGCAGAGACTAGAATATGTGAAGGTGCTGGGTCCCTAGGGGAGCCTGATTTCACCTGATGCATGATGGAGGTGAGATGGTCCGCATCCATCTGGGGAAATTCCGCCAACACTGGAGGGCAGTTGGATATATTTTCTTGTGGGGGACATAAAGGTGTCTCCTTCAAAGTAGTCTGCTCTGAGGATGGAAAGGAAGAGTACATGAGATTAATTTTCTGGAAGAAGAAATTGGCCAGATCTTCACAGCGGAGCCGAGGATTTTCGTCAATAAGTGGAGGCGTTGGGAGGTTAATAAGACTTTTTACAATCCTATAAATCTCCTTAGTGCTGGAGCTGGCCTCTGCGATTTTGTGTGAGCAATATAAGGATTGCGCGCTCTTTATGTCTTTTTTATATGCTCTGATAGCCTCTCTATAAATAATTTTATCTGCTCCAGCATATCCTAGTCGCCATTTGCGTTCCAATCTCTTACAGTAGCACTTTTTCATCCGTAGATCATTCGAGTACCAGGGAGCTGAAATCCTAGATCTTTTTAAGACAGTTTTCTTCATAGGGAGCGTGGCATTTAAAGAATTGTTTATCCATTCATTAAACATTTCATTGGCCAGTGATGGAGTCTGACCAACTGAGCGAATTGAGTTTTGTAACTCCTGAGTCCACTGAGCCAGCGGGATTTTAGACCAATTGCGTGTTTCTCGCACTGTAGGTGCGAGGGACGGAGATTTGTCAGTTTTCCATAGAAGCGGGATTAATGCATGGTCTGTCCAGGGGAGTGCTATAGGGAGGCATGCCTTCAAGTTGGGACAGTTGCTAAACACCGGATCCAACAAATGACCTTTGGTGTGCGTGGGGGATAAAACCAGCTGGGACAGCTGTAAAGCAGAAAAATCTCCAATTAATGTATTGGCGATGGAGTCATCAGGTTCATCGAAATGAATATTGAGATCACCCAATAACGTGAAGTTGGAGGGTGAACAAGCTAGGTCAGCAACCAGCGAGGGCAGAGATTCGTGAAACTGTTTGGCTGGGCCCGGTGGGCGATATATAAGTGCTCCAGAAAAATTGTATTGGGAGAAAATTCCAGGGAGAAAGACAGGCAGTCCGAGAAGGGGTTAGGGGTGCAGCGACAGGTGAAACAGTCTCTGAAGATGATTGCTAAACCACCCCCTCTTTCCTTTACGCGGTCCTGTCTCACAATTTGGTAACCCTGCCCCAGGGTTTCAACCAACTCAGGGTCGGATTGCGGAGTTAGCCATGTCTTGGTGAGAAAAAGAACATCAGGTTTTCTCTCCTCGAGTAGCAATGATAGTTCTGTACAGTGTCTAGGCAGTGACCTACAGTTTAAAAGGAACATTCTAAACAATTGTTGCCTGTGTGTGTGGGGCTTAGTAATGAGAAGTGTATTGCAGTCCCTGCATTGAATAGGTAGGTCAAGTGGAGGATACTTATGTACGCAGGACAGATTTACCTGTGAGTTAATAACTCGTAATTCTGTGGAGGTGTATCTCCTGATATTTTTAGTAGGAGAGATATGGGTTGTGGCCCCTGGTCCCGGCCCGTCGCGGACGGGCGCAGACGGGCTTGCCTTAGGCGCGCCTTCGGCGCGCAAACGGCGCGCCCGCTGCGCTCGTCCGCTGCGCTTCCTGAAGTGACACATTTTTATATGTGCAGGAGGACGACCGGGGGGGGGCGTGGCCTCAAAAGGGGCGTGGCCAGCGATCTCGCCGGTGATGGCGGCGGGGTGTTTGCCTCTGCCCAGGGTCCCGTGTCAGCGCTAGATCCGCTGCACGGCGAAGGCAAAAGCGTGTAACCCCAAGAGGAGCAAAGTGATGCAGTAAGTCGGATTAAAACAAATAGATATTAAAATTAGTAGCAAGTTTTGGCCTCCTCCCAGCTTCCGCCTCAGGAGGTATGATGTCTAGCGTCGCTCGCAATCAGCGACGTTTAAGTAAGGTGGGCGGGGGGCGTGGCCTCAAAAGGGGCATGGCCAGCAATCTCGCCTGTGATGGCGGCGGGGTGTTTGCCTCTGCCCAGGGTCCCGTGTCAGCGCTAGATCCGCTGCACGGCGAAGGCAAAAGCGTGTAACCCCAAGAGGAGCAAAGTGATGCAGTAAGTCGGATTAAAACAAATAGATATTAAAATTAGTAGCAAGTTTTGGCCTCCTCCCGGCTTCCGCCTCAGGAGGATTGACGACTGCGCCAACACGCTCACCCCGATCAAGAAACTCACCAACAGGCACACTGACAGAAGAGACATCTGGTTCACCGCCGACCTTCAGACATCCAAGCAGACCCACCGGAGACTAGAGAAGAAATGGCGCCATGAGCAAACCCTGGACAACCATGCAGCCCTCAAAGACTCCAACTGAAGACACCACCAACTCATCCGGTCGGCCAAAAGGACCTCATTCAAGGAACGCATCGATAACAACGCACACGACAGCAAAGAACTTCAAAATCGTGAAGGAACTCGCCAACCCCAACTCCAGCTCCAACGACATCCCGCCTTCACAAGACCTCTGCGACTCTCTAGCTACCTTCTTCCACTGAAAGATCGCAGACATCCACGACAGCTTCAACACCCAGACATCCACGACAACCACCGTCACCCCAGTATCACCGCCCCCCAGTCACACTGGCCGCCTGATCTCCTGGAACCACGTCGACGACGAAGACACCATCAAGACCATGCACACAGTCCACTCAGGCTCACCTTCAGACCCCTGCTCCCACCACATCTTCAACAAAGCGAGCTCCATTATTGCACCCCAACTCCACAAGATATTCAACAACTCATTTGAGACCACCACCTTCCCAAAGAACTGGAAACACGCAGAGATCAACGCCCTGCTCAAGAAACCCAAGGCCGACCCAAAGGACCTCAAGAACTTCCGGGCCATCTCCCTGCTACCGTTCCCGGCAAAAGCCATCGAAAAGATTGTCAACAGACAACTGACCCAATTCCTCAAAGAAAACAATGCCGTGGACTCATCCCAATCCGGATTCCGTGCCAACCACAGCCCCGAAACCGCCCTCATAGCCACCACCGACGACATCAGGACCCTACTGAACAACGGCGAAACTGCAGCCCTCATCCTCCTGGACCTCTCAGCCACCTTCGACACCGTCTGCCACCATGCCCTTCGCACACGCCTCCACAATGCAGGGATCTGCGACAAAGCCCTGGACTGGATCACCTCCTTCCTCACCGGCAGAGCCCAGACAGTCCCCCTCTCTCCATTCTGATCCATAGCCACCAAGATCACCTGCGGCGTACCCCAAGGATCATCCCTCAGCCCGACCCTCTTCAACGTCTACATGACACCACTCGCCAACATCGTCTGATCACACGACCTCAACATAGTCTCATACGCCAACGACACCCAGCTGATCCTCTCCCTCACCAAAGACCCCAGCACCATCAAAACCAATATCCACGCAGGAATGAAGGCCGTCGCCGAATGGAAGAAGATCGGCCGACTGAAACTGAACTCGGAAAAGACAGAGGTCCTCATCCTCAGCTCCACCCCCTCCGCCTGGGATGACTCCTGGTGGCCAGCCTCACTGGGAGACGCACCGACACCCACCAACCACACACGCAACCTGGGGTTCATCCTGGACTCCTCGCTGCCAATGATCCAACAAGTCAACGCCGTCTCTTCCTCCTGCTTCAGCACCTTCCGTATGCTTCTTAAGATCTACAGATGGATCCCCACTGAAACCAGAAGGATGGTCACCCAGGCCCTCGTCACCAGCAGGCTGGACTACGGAAACGCCCTCTACGTGGGAACCACAGCCAAATTTCGGAAGAGACTCCTACTCATACTGAACGCCTTCCCACGCCTCATCCTCGACATCCCCCGCCACATCACTGCCCACCTAAAGGACCTGCATTGGCTTTCCGTCAACAAGAGGATCACCTTCAAACTCCTCACCCATGCTCACAAGGCACTCCATGACACCGGACTAGCATACCTAAACAAAAGACTCACCTTCTACACCTCCAACCGCCAGCTCTGCTCTGCTGCCCTCGCCCTCGCCACCGTCCCACGCATCCACCAAACAACCACCGGCGGCAGATCCTTCTCCCACCTCGCCGCCAGAACATGGAACACCCTCCCCATACACCTGCGTCAGACCCAGGACCTGCTGACCTTCCGGAGACTCATCAAGACCTGGCTGTTTGATCAGTAGCTGCTCCCCTCCCCCCCAGCGCCTTGAGACCCTCTCGGGTGAGTAGCGCGCTCTACAAATGGATGATTGATTGATTGATTGAAGATGGATGTCAACATTGCTCTCTCTAATACAGTCTTCACCATAGACTCTTGCGTAATGGGAAACACCCATTGTTCTGCTGTGATATGGTGACATACTGACGGGGTAGATGCATCTGCGCAACAGGGTCTATTAATAATTTTCCAAAATAAGGAAGAATCCCTCAGTTCACTAGCTTTGGCTAGGTTCTCCCATGACTGCTTTTGCAGATGACGCCTGCGCTCTCTTGTCGCTTCTTTATACAAGCAACGGCATGAGGACACCCTAGCTTTCACCCGTGGCACATGTTTCAAGGCTGCTTTTAACCTCCTTAAAGCCTGCGAGCACTTGTGGTCAAACCATGAGGGGACAGCCTGAGCCCGCCCTCCTACCTGTGTAGTTAAAAGGCCTGCAACTCTCTGGGCAATGGAGGAAAACAAGCTTAAGATATCCTCGCTTGGGGTGCTTGGGTTTAGGCAAGCATCTATCTCAATCTGGCATGAGGAGAAAAGGGTATGATTGAAAGCCTTTGCGTCTATGCTTGCCCCATCTAAGGCGCCTACCCTGATCAGTTGGAATTAGGGATATCTGCGGCTGACCAGGACCTGACGTGGGATAACCCAGTCCTGTCAGTATCAGTGTCAGTGGGTTGTAGTCGCTGAAGGCACTGTCCTCTCTGTTGAATGATCCAGGGGCCACCCTCAATGATGCTGTTACAAATAGAGGGCCCGATTCACAGAACAAACTTAAGACAAAATCCTAAACTTACTACCATTTTGGTATTCACAGAAGGCACTTACTCATTTTGGTATTCACAGAAGGCACTTACTCATTTCGGTATTCACAGAAGTGAGGAGTCCTAACTTTAGGACTCCTAAATGCCTTCTGTGAATACCGAAAGTCTTAAAATTAGGATTTTTCTCAGTTTAGTAGTAGTATAGTTAGGACTCCTAACTTTAGGACTCCTAAATGCCTTCTGTGAATACCGAAAGTCTTAAAATTAGGATTTTTCTCAATTTAGTAGTCCTAAGTTTAGGACTCCTAACTTTAGGACTCCTAATTGCCTTCTGTGAATACCGAAAGCCTTAAAATTAGGATTTTTCTCAGTTTAGTAGTGGTATAGTTAGGACTCCTAACTTTAGGACTCCTAAATGCCTTCTGTGATCTGTGAATACCGAAAGT
Organism: Triturus cristatus; assembly: GCF_964204655.1. NCBI lineage: Eukaryota > Metazoa > Chordata > Amphibia > Caudata > Salamandridae > Triturus > Triturus cristatus. Next base: position 770,771,317 of record NC_140585.1, read on the forward strand.
CTTAAAATTAGGATTTTTCTCAATTTAGTAGTCCTAAGGACTACTAAATTGAGAAAAATCCTAATTTTAAGACTTTCGGTATTCACAGAAGGCATTTAGGAGTCCTAAAGTTAGGAGTCCTAACTATACTACTACTAAACTAAGAAAAATCCTAATTTTAAGACTTTCGGTATTCACAGAAGGCATTTAGGAGTCCTAAAGTTAGGACTCCTAACTTCTGTGAATACCGAAATGAGTAAGTGCCTTCTGTGAATACCAAAATGAGTAAGTGCCTTCTGTGAATACCAAAATGGTAGTAAGTTTAGGATTTTGTCTTAAGTTAGTTCTGTGAATCGGGCCCATAAAATCTATAATGATTGCCACTCCCCTACCTTTATAGGACGGGGTCAAGTTGGAAATGGGCCCGGGGGGCCAAAGATCTAGGGTATTCACCAGATTCTGGGTCAGTAATAGGTTATTTAGAGCCTTCCCTTCCCGTGTGTGTTCCATATGGTGCTCCTCCGACATTGGGCAAGTCTGCACAAAAGATGGACACAAATGGCAGTTGAAATCACCCACTATAATAAAATTCATAAGCCAGCGCCCCTCCTCTTTTAATTCATCAATCACACAATTTAAAGCGTTAAAATTAGTGGGTACCCCCTCACCGTTCTTGGTGTTATAAAAGTTGATAATCACACAGGTGAGAGCTCTCACCAAGGGAACTTTAATGCCCTGGAATACCTGGGAGTTCAATTTCAATATCTTTAGATCTTTACAAAATTCTAAGGCCACAAATATAATAAGACCTCCACTGGCTCGACCCATTGTTAAATTTAATGCGGGGCAAAAGATGGTCTTATACCCATGCAGGAAAAAGTGTTCTTGGTTTCCCATGTCTCCTGTAAACATATCATTTTGTAAGCCCTCACATACAGTAGCCAGCATTCATCAGCAAACTTAGAAGACAACCCCGCCACATTCCAGGATACAAGGCTAAAATCACTGCCGGTAGAGTGGGTGGCACTAGCCGGTTGTAGAGTTGTAAAAGGTGGTGACTCGGGCCTTGCTTTGGACATGTGGCTAATCGCGGGGGACTCATCAGATGATGGAGCAGCCAAGGTCTCCTACGGGCTGCATATTAATACGGGGCCAACTTCCTCTACACTCTGTCTCAAGGACTCATTCTGCCGGGAGGAACAGGTACACTGCTCCTCAACCCCCTGGAGTCAATCCAGCTTGTTCAAGTCAGGAAGTGGGGAAAGAATTAGCAAGGGGCAGCACCCTTCCCAGGCCTCCCTTCCCCACCTGCCCCCTGCAGGCAGCCCCCCCGTCTGCTCAAATTTGGTCTATAGAAAAAGCCCAATGGGAGCAACTTAATGCAGGTGGTTAGGGAGAAGGATTTAGAGGCACCAAACAGGATTTTATGGGCTAACTCATGGTACCGTACCGAAATTATAACACAGTCCCCCTCGAAGCATTTCCTAGATGGGCCTATCCACCCCACCCTCCGTGCCATCAAAATATCCGTGTGATCCCTAGTGGAAAACCCGGAATGCGTGCCCAACCAGTGCGAGGCTTTATTAATTAGTTGGACCGTGGATTCCTCTTTATGGGCAGGTAGGCCAGGTACCCCTGACAGGACCACAGAGTAAGGAGCACATGCTGGGGGGAGATCAATGACGGTAGGCTGGCAATCCCCAGATTGTTGCATCCCAATGGTGGGAATGTCTTCTGGGCCTAGGTCCCGGCATGCCCGTACGGCGCTAAATGCACCGTCTCCCAGAATACTAGTACCACCAGGCCCTGACTTGTGACACCGCTATTGCACAAGGGAGTAGCAAGGGGCAAGGTATCCGCAGGCCGAATACACACTGGTGGGTGACCAGAAAGAGGTTTGTCTACAGATTTACAGATGACACAAAAGTATCCATTTTACTTGCCAGGTCCCTTGTTGCTAACTCCAGTTTGTCCAGTCTGACCAAAAGTGGGGAAAAAGGGCAGTAAAAGACTCAGTGATGCTCTAAAAGACTGGAACCAGGCGGGTCAATAGCTCTTCTACGAGCGCCCCGTTAGCAAACATCGCCTGACCCTGGCATTTAATTGGAGCCGCTTCAATAGGCTTCTTAGCTCTCTGTTTCTGTTTTGGGGAGAGGGGGTTCACTGGGCCAGAAGGTACAATTGGTGGTGGTGGGGCTGGGGGTGAAGGGGGAGACTCGGGCACCGGGACCGGCAGCTCGGGCGATGATACCTCCAAGAATGCTGGATTTGGAGCCGGGGGAGGGGTGGGCTCGGTCGGGTCTAAGCGAATCTTGTGCAAAGTAGCTGGAGAACTTGCTCACGCCCCCCCCGTGTCCACTGAAAGCCGTCTCATGGCCCAAACAATCTCTTTATTGATGGCACCCACCGCCTTAGCCAAAGAAGTGTCAATGGTGCGACCCTGCAGGCCCGTGGCAGTCGTCAACTGAGTCTTCTTCCCCATTTTACTGCCAAAGACCAGAGAGACCCAGGAAGATAATAAAAGTATGGGCTATATTAAAGTTCCACACAAACAAATAAGTGGACCAAACAGGGGGCTTACTCACGGCGTTGTCCACGTCAGGTCAGGGTCCAAAGAGCCTGCAGCAACTCCCTTTGAGCAGCATGCGGTGATGGAAATGATGACAAAACGGACAATTACGCTGCCCAAAAGTTTACAGCCAAGAGGATTGGCCCAGCCCAGCCACGAACAGTCACGGATGGGCGCAGACTGGCCCGCCCTTGGCCCGGGCTTTGCCCGGACACGCCCGCAGGAGCCGCAGCGATATTGAAAGCGCCTTCCGGGTGCGGGATGATTGCGGCGGTGACGGTAGCTGCACAGGAGGCTAGGACTTGTAGCCCTTGCCCCCATCCTCTTTCTTTCCCTTAGCAGTGGCGATGCAGGTGTTTTGGCGGGCTTCTTATGCTGCGGGAGACCGCAGCAATATTTAAAGCACCTCTAGGCGCGGGATGATTGCGGCGGTGACGGTAGCTGCAAGGAAGGCTGGGACTTGTGGTCCTTGTCCCCCTCCTCCTTCTTTCCCTTAGGAGCGGTGATGCAGGTGTCCTGGCGGGCTATATTATAATTAAATTACTTCCCGCCTTATTCGCCTATAAACCCACAACCCGCTACGGAACTAAAATACGCAAAAAATAATTAACATAAAATACATAATTTCTAAAAAATTATAACATACATTAAAAATGAGCTATACTTTTAACACATATACTAACATACAGAACACTAAAAAAAATGTTGATATTATAAACGATGATATTTTTACTACCGATATTACTAACTTCGATATTTAGTAAAACTTTATTTCTTACCTGCATGTCGATATTCTTGTTGATGATATTCTTGCAGGTCGATATTCTTTCATATCGAGATTTAAACATCGATATTTAGGTATATCGAGATTTAAAACTCGATATTATGACTGTCCAAAGGCAGACCTGCCCGAGCGGAAGAGAAATGGCGACAAACAACAGGGTGGGGTGGAACATGACCCACAATGAAAGACCTGATGGCAGCTATCACTGGAGTGCGCACATCCATAGACACACTATCCTCTGAAGTGACACTGATTAGAGCAGACCTCACGAAATACAGAGAGAAAGTCAAGCAGCTGGAACTCACCGCCACCAGTCTTGTGGAAGATACCTCACAACTACAGACCGACATCAGGGAACTACAAGCGTTCCGTAAGTTTGCAGAGGATAAGCTGGACGATTATGAAGGGCGCTCGAGACACAATAACACCCGCGTTCTCGGTGTACCGGAGAACTCGGAGGGTTCCGCCACCGACCTGTTTATTGAAAACCTGATTGCGACAAAATTGCAACCAAAGGGCTTATCCAAGCTTTTTGTAATTGAGAGAGCTCACAGAGTGCCTGGGGGACGCCCTAAACTGGGAGCCCCCCTCATCTGATACTGGCCCGACTGCTAAACTACAGAGACAGAGACACAATTCTGCAGGAGGCCAGGGTTGCTCCTCCGATCAAAATGGACAATTCGGAAAGCGCCTTATTCCCGACTTCACCCAAGCAGTACAGATGCGTTGACGCTCCTTCCTAGATGTCAAATGGAGGCTGTGTGAAAAAGGCCTTAAAGATGCGATGCTCTTCCCGGCGTGTCTGTGAGTCGAGGCCGATGGGAAAACTCACTTTTTCGACCTGCCGGAGGTTGCGTCTGACTGGCTGGACAGCTGGAGGACCTCACCGGAAAGGAGCTCCAACGATCATTGAAGCCGGCAATCTGTTTGCGTCGGACAGACTTTTGATTACTTTCAGCCGCCGGTTTCTTCTTTTCCAAAAGTTGAGCATCACTCAAGGTCTCCGAATTCTTTAAAACGTCGAACTGTAAGCCAGTATACTAAAGTACTTGCTAGTCTAGATTTTGCTTAACTACTATAACAAGCACATGTAATTTGTAACAGTAGGGTAGGGGGTCATCGGAGCGCTAAGGCCTCCCCCCACTTTCTTATTCTAACTCGTTGGGCGATGTAAAAGATGTGTAGTATTGCAACATATCAAGAGGCTATCACCAGATATTGTATTGCTTCAGGAAACTCACCTTATAGGTAACACATGCAAGGCTATGCATAGGTGGGGCTACTCAATGGTAGTGCACGCGGGTTTTGTGTCCAACTCCAGAGGGGTGGGTATCATGCAAAAAAAGTCATTCCCCCTACCACTTGCATGCATCCACTCATGTGGATGACCGTGGTAGATACGTCGGGGTCATGGGCACCTGGGAGGGACGAACCATTACCTTCATGTCGATATATGCACCTCCAGGGCTACAGGCTGCAACATATACGGACCTTAGCGCTGTGCTGCTAGCTTTACCGGATGGCCACCTAGTACTTGGCGGCGATTTTAACTCAATAATATCGGGTTCATTGGATAGACATCCCCCCGCACGATCCCTCACACTGCGCACTCCTTCTCCAGCTTCTTGGAAGCAATGGGATTGGTGGCTGGATTGAGAACATATAATCCCGATAAGATCCAGCACACTTTTCACTCCTGGGCACATCATAGCCTTTCCCGCCTAGACTGTAGAATTGTTCCAGCTCCGCAAGTTACTGATATCCATGAGATCCAACACTTAGCCAGAGGTATCTCTGACCACTCCCCCATATGGGCCCACATAGTTCTAGATCACACGCAGGTGGGACGAGTTGCCCCTATCAACCCCTGGTATTTCAAAAACCCTAAAACACTCAAAGACCTGAGTACAGCCATTGACAATTATTTCTTGGAGAATTAACACACCGTTGACTCCCCGCAAATATTATGGGAAGCCTTTAAAACTTTGGTCCGGGGACAAGCCCTCTCCCTCATAGCGGGATCAAAAAAAGACAAAACAAAAGCCATCTCTGACGAAGAACACAAAGTTTATGGTCTTGAGCAGAATATAAATTCAGACCCCTCACCTGAAGTCCTTCACACTCTCCGCCTTCGCCAGGATGAATACAGGCCACTGGTCAGTGACAGTGCCAAAACAATGGGACAGTATAGGCTGGGCTGACTTTATGATTGGAGGGACAAGATTGGAAAACTAATTGCCTGGCTGGATAAAAAAGAGCATGCTAGTAGGCTTGTTCCAGAACTTAGAGATCCTGATATGTCCCCATCACAGATCCCCAGGACATAGGCAACCAATTTGCAATACACTTCCACGCAGTCTACAGCTCAGTAGCGCCATATACTGAGGATGAGTCCTCGGACCTCCTGTGTGATATCTCCCTCCCAACGCTCTCAGACACCGACCGAGCATTTATGGAGAGTGCCCTCACCACTGACGAAATAGCGCTCGCAATCCGAGCGCTTCATTCAGGTAAGGCTCTCGGCCCCAATGGCATCCCAATCGAACTTTATAAGCTCCGTCCAGATAAACTAGCTCTATATCTGAAGTCCATGTTGAAGACAGCCTTAAACAGGGATCGTTGCCCCTAGACCAGAGAATCGCAACTATTGTCACGATCCACAAGGAAGCAAAATCAAAACAGACTGCGCCTCCTATCGCCCTATTTCATTGCTTAATGCAGAACCTAAAATCCTATCCAAAGTACTCGTCAATAGGCTGATTAAGGTAATAGGGGACTTAGTACACCCTGATCAATCGGGATGTATGCCAAAGAGGAACACTGCTTTAAATCTGCGCAGAGTACATGGGGTCTTGGGCAGGGTACCGACCATACAGGAAGACACAATCATAGTCTCCCTGGATGCCACTATGGCATTTGGTACGCTAGAATGGCCCTATCTTTTCACCGTGCTCACAAAACTGGGATTTGGGCCAGATTTCAGCCAGTGGGTGCGTCTATTGTATAGCACACCTATGGCTCAAGTAGTCGTAAATAACAAAATGTCCGAGACCTTCACTCTAAGCTGAGGGACTCGTCAGGGATGCCCCCTCTCTCCTTTACTATTCGCTCTGGCTCTAGAACCCCTTGCAGCATGGATCCGTAGAGATGTAATGATCTGTGGAATGCTATGGTCGGCAGACTAGGAAGATCGTATTTCTTTATACGCGGATGATATCCTACTATACCTCACATCCCCCAAAAGATCCCTCATTGCTGTATTTGATATCCTGGCCATTTTTGGCAGATACTCCGGGTTTCGTATCAACTGGCAGAAATCTCTCCTGTATGTCCTCTGTGGGGGCCCTCCTCCGCTACCTCGAAATTTCCCCATACCGATAGTCTCAGAGGCCTTCAAATATCTAGGCCTATTCATTTCCCTTGATCCCTCCCTCAGGCATGCCCGTAATCTTGTCCCCCCGCTACAGAGACTTAAACGTGACATTACAACCTGGAAGCCACTCCCGCTCGCATTACTGGGCAAAGCGGCCCGTTTTAAAATGATGTCTCTACCCCGCTTCCTTTATGTTCTGCAGAACTCGGCCGACCCTGTCCCAAATTCATACTTTAAAGAAATAGAAGGGTTTCAGCAAGACCTCCTTAAGGGCCGGAGACCACGTATCGCTTGCCAAAACTCAGACTCAGTTGGTATGACGGCGGAATCGGATTGCCCGACATTAAAAAATACTATTGGGCAGCGCACCTAATAGCAATAAATCACGGCACTTACGGTCGCCCCGACGACCTGGGGTTCAATATGGACAGATAGCTTCTTCCACACGGGCCTTACACCCGACCACTGTATCCCAAACCAGACAGGTACCCACTTACTGGCCCTACCAGCCACACAGTTAAAATCTGGCACTCAGCTACCAAATCGCTCAGAAGGAGCAATAGACTAACCCTAGTCACACCTCTGTGGCATTCACAGCAACTAGGAGACCTGGGAAACTCCAAAAGCTTTGACAAATGGGATCTCATTGGCATCTCCCACATTAGGGACCTCTGGGACATAGAGGGCGTGAAGCCCTTCGATGTCCTTCAACGTCAAAATGCACTTGTAGATACGGAACGTTTTCGATACCTGCAAGTCCGACATGCATTGCAAACAGCGCTACCCTGTGGCCCCTCCCCACCGGATTGCTCCCCGCTGGAAGAGAGGCTACTGGATGGCCATATTCCTGACGAAGCTATCTCCCTAACTTACCGTAAACCTAATAATATGGAAGACCCCCTGCTGTCACTAAGAGAAAAATGGACTGGAGATGGCATCGAATTAGATGATGAAAGCTGGCAGACGGCGGTCTCCTCCCCCAAAACAGTGGCTATCCCGGCGCGTCTTCGCCTGGTGCAGCTAAAGATCCTGCATGGAATTTACATAACAGGTCCCCAACTGGCACACATGGGTAGGCCGGAGGATGGGTCTTGTAGGAGGGATGCACTCAAACGGGCACGTTCATGCACATAATATGGCATTGTGAGCTAATCCAGGAATACTGGCGTAAGCTACACGAAATAATAAGCAAGACGTTGGAGGTCGAGATTAAACCAGATGCCCCTAGATGCCTCCTTAATATCTGCGAACTCACTGATCACAACACACATGCCACACAATGGGTCACACTCGGCTGCACGGTTGCCAAGAGGAATATAGCTCAGCTCTGGGGGGGCTTCACATGCACCTACGATCATCGACTGGAAAAAAGACCTAGATTGGTGTGTGTTAAGGGAGAAAACTGTATACATGGCCCGAGGTTGCCCCCAAAAATGGTCCAAGATTTGGGCCCCCTGGAATGAATACAGTGGCAACATTTGTGCTCCTCCCTGTGATATTGATTGTGATGATCCCCCCTCCCCGTGATTTCCAATCCATTATCCTCCTGTACCTGTATGTATATTTGATTTCATTGTATTCCCCACTATTGACTTTTGTGGAACTGTACCTTTGTGTTTCAAGTAGGCCTGGGCAGTAAATTCCGTTCCGTTTGCGGAATTTGCGGAATTTGGGTAATTTCGCGTTCCGCGGAGAACGCGAAATTGCCCAAAAATCTGCGTTCCGCGACTTCGCGAAATTTCTTGCTTGTTCGCGTTCTCATTATGCGTGTTCGCGAGATATTTCACCCCGAGCACGCAAACAGCGATCGCGAACAGGAAAAAAGTATCGCGAACAAGCAATTCCGCGTGTTCGCGGAATTTCTGCGTGTTCGCGGAGATTTTTTACCGTTTCGCGGAGATTTGCGTAACGCGATTACGCAAATTCCGCCCACCCCTAGTTTCAAGTCTGTTTAATAAAAAGATTTAAAAAAAAATACTGGCATTCCTAGACACCTTCAAGGTATAAATATACCAGCACTTGCCTTGGCAAATTGCGGTTCCCGGAGGATTCGATCCACGCTAGACTACGCGGTTTGCCGCGGCAAGTTTGGAAGGAGATCGAGTTCCAGCCTGATGCACTGATCAGCCGCTGTCATCCTCCTCGCAGAGAATCCAGATTCAGTGCTCTCTGACTTCCCTTGCGGGGGGTTAGACTATCGAGTCCAGAAAAGAGATTCCAACCTCTCTCATTCTCAGGTATGGTGCTGACTAGAACTTAGAGAAACTTTTGGCAACTCTTGGCTAAACTAAAATATAGCTAGCTATACTTTAGAAATAGCACCTACTTCAAACCTCGTACTGCACTTAGGTTAGGTACACTGGGGTAGAACAATTTAGAAGCATCAGATGAGTATCACATTTTTGCATTATGTTATTTATGTATGTATTTTTATTAATATATGTCATAGCTATAAACCATGCTATTGCAGTATTATTTTATCTTACTGCTAACCTCGTACATATTGTACTTCACAGTCTGTCTTACGATTGTAGCAATTCATATCTCTTGCACGAGAAATAAGACTGTTCAATAAACCCTTTTTATTGAAAACGCCCATCTCTCTATTTGTGTGCAACTCTGTAGAAACAAAGCATGCACGATTGACTGAGTGAAACTGTTATCTAGTGTTTCCACGATTCTGAGACTGTTCCGATTCTAAAGGGAAACAAAGTTGTCATGTTTATGCTGTTGTCAGAGACTAATCCCTACTTGTATATTCGAGAAGTTTCTAGTGACCTCTGAGTTAGCTGGCACACACAAGTAATTAAGTTTAATATACTCGATAGAGACATACTGACCTTAGTCCTATGTCAAATCTATAGTGTACTTATTCCAATGCGCAGAGCCTATCAGGGATATAGGAACTACACTACAATACCACTGAAAGCTGCATTTGATGAAGTCCTTTCCAAGTTGACTAAGTGTTAGACAAGGTCCGACTGAATCCATAAATTTTGGCGGGTAAAGCTCTGAACAGGAAAATTACAATTTAGAGACTGCCAACCTCTCCATGCTGGCCAGACACCTGGACTACCCAATCTCTATGTTGGGACTAAAGCCTGATTTCGTTTTGCCTGTAAAGTACTACATCACATACATAATGGATATTCTGTCCACCATATTACAAGTGCATTATATCCTTTCGGAGTTCAAGTTCAACCAGACAAACTGGGAAGCTGCAGCAGGGCAGAGTGCATCAAAGCCAGATACCTTTGCAGTAAGGGTCAATTGAAGCAACTTTCCCCCACAACTGGACCTCTTGGCTCTCTTAAGAAGTCTCCCAGTGATGAAGGAAGTCAACACAATCACCAATTGTGACACCATTAGCATAGTGGAACTATAAGAAATTGACAATCCTTGTCAGGGTGAAGCACAAGCAAACCCCAAATTAACCTTCATGCAACGCTTGGCACAGAACAGGCTTAGAGGCAACGTGCAAAGTATTTATGCAGCACTTCAAACAGTAATAAAAAGATTACACAACACAAGCCCCTCACCAATCTAAAAAGGTAGAGCAGACTTTAACATATAAATTAAGACGAACATGACAAAGATTGAATCAGTAGAACTGGAGATGTGCAGTTCTAAAGATTTATGTGAAAATAGCACCAAAAAGTACAAAGTGCCAACTGCAGTTATCTGGTCATGCCAGACACGGGACAAAGTCACACGTGCAGGCCAACCATCATGGAGTACAGGCCAGCTACAGGGACCCAGTTAGGCCCGCTGAACACGAGTATCTTAAATCCTGGTTTGGAGCATTTGGAGGTCTGGCGTTGAGGATGTGTCGCTCAGCAGCGAACCATAGGAGCTGTGCAACAAAGTACTGGGTCAAGATGCGTCATGCAAAGGCTGGTTCTGAGGAAACTGTGGGGCTTGCAATGCAGAGTCCTGCATTGAGGATGTGTCACACAGCTGTAGTTCCGAGAAGGCTCGGGCGGCGATGCAAATTCCTTGCATCATGGAAATCAATGCAACAGAGGCGATACTTCGGTTCTACATTGAGTTGTGCAGCACAGCAGAGGAGATGCATTGGTTCTGATGAATCTACAGATGGGCTCACACAACACCTTGAGGCCCACTTCCAAGGATCCAGGACTGGGGTGGCAATATTTGGCAGGGAAGAACTCAAAGATTTCAGAGTCCAGATGCTGTGTTCAAGGTTCTTGGAGCCTTCTGTCCCTGAGGCAGCAGACAACAGTAGGGCAGTAGTCGTTCAGAGCTGCAGTCAAGCAGAGTGGCTTTCCTTTCAGCAGCACACCAGTCCATCTTCCTCCCAGAGTCTACAGGTCCAGAAGTGTACTGAAGAGGTGGGGTTTGTGGTCCAACATGTATACCTGGTGCCAACTTTGAAATGGAGGAAGCTTATAAAGGTTTCCAACCCCCCTGAAGTGTAAGGCATCCCCTTCCTCCCTTTCAAGGCCCCAGCTTGACTGGGTTCATAATAGACCAGTATCAAACTTTTTGTAAGTGTGGTTGGTAACAGCTCCTCTCCCTCACTAATTGAGAGGGGCCCTTCCTGCCAACACCTATCTTTTCTTTGCCGCACTGTCTGGGAGCAATACACAAAGACCAACTATCAGCTTCACCTAGTCATGTGACCCTGGATCAGACTGCAAGCACCAAATGATTAGGATAAGCATATACGAATCAGAGAGGGCATAGGAGCTATCAAGGCCCACCATACACACTCCCCTGAGTGAATCAATGTGCAAATAATATTCAGTTCTTAAAAACATACATATGTATAATGGGGGATACCATTGGTATCACACCCATGCCAAGAAAGGTTGGAGGAATATGAATATTCAGGAGCAAGAACCCTTACCAACCCAGTTGGGTGTCATGCTTCATCATCAGGCAACTCCTTGTTGGGCCAGCACTGCAATGCCCAATGGGCCCCTCGGGGGAAGCTCCTTGCCAGAGCTCTTCTAAGATGTTTATGCAGTGGTGAGCCTGAAGTGAGGGTGCTGATTGTGTAGTTTGGAGAAAAGAAGGGAGAAAGTATGAAAATGACTAAGGGCCATCTAATGACTACTTTATTGTAATGGTTTATCCTGTCACATCTCAAAACAAGGTGAAACTGTGAAGGAAATAATGTTCTTTGTATCTCAAGAGATCAAATTAAATGGACGTCAAAATGTTTCAGGAGAGAGCACAAGCGCTTTAGCACTGGTTGGCAGAAATAAAGTGCACAGAGTCCTAAAGCTAGCAAAAAAGAATTCAGAAAAAATAGGAGGGTTAAAGGCAAAAAGTTAGGGGAAAACCACACAAAGGAATCCAGGTCTAACTGGATCTTGCAGCATTCATGAAGACCATTCACTCCCCAACAGATCCTTGACCTCACCACGCCTTCCACATAGGAGCAATCCCTTTCAGAGAGGCCTTCGCCCCTATCTTCAACACCTTCATTGGTGCAGCCACCTTCCCAGAACCATGGAAACACACTGTCGTCAACGCCCTCCTAAAGATACCCTCGGCTGACCCGACCAAACCTGCCAATTACCGACTGATATACGTCCTTACTTACCCAGTCAAAGTTCTGGAAAAAGTTGTTAACGAATATCAACCCAACCGCCTTGCCAGGCACCAGCATTTCAACACCACACAATCAGGATTCAGACCAAACCAGAGCATGGCAACTGCCCTTAAACCAGCAATGCATAACACCCAGGTCAGTAAGTTTTGACATCATCTACAACCCCATTTTAATTCAACAACTCCACGAAGCAGGCATTCAGGGACTTGCCCTTAAATGGATCTGTTCCTTCACCAGAAAAGCCCAAACCTTCAACATTCCCCTATGCACCTGAAGCATGACATCCTATTTGCGAAGTACTGCACAGCTCCTCACTAAGCCCAATGCTTTTCAACATCTACATAACCCCACTGGGTGACTTCATATGAGCTCACTACAGAAACATCCTCACTTATGCCGAGGACACTCAACTGATGCTTTCCCTATAGGACAAAACTACCAACACCAGGATCAAGTTCACCACATGGATGATAGATGTAGCCACCTGGATGAAATCCAAGAACTTCAAATTGAATTCAGACAGGGCTGAGGTGGTAGTCTTCAGGAAGAATGCCTTGACATAGGACTCCACCTGGTGGCCCACAGTCATTGGACCCAACCCCATGCCCTGCCAGCAAGCAAGAAACATTGGAATAGTAATAGATAACAAACTGCACATGAATGCATAAGTCATCACCGTGTTCTTAGCCTGCTTCAACACACTAAGGAGACTGAAGAAAATCTTCACCTTGCTACCATAGGAAGATTATCACCCAGGCTCTCATCACTAGCAAACTCGACTATGGAAACATCCATTATGCAGGGATTACCAACCAGCTCCCAAGAAGATTGCAGACCATCCAAAATGTAGCAGCCAGACTAGTCCTCAAGCTTCCACATTGAGCCCATATCACACTACACCTTAGGGAACTCCATTGGCTAGCCGATAGACAAGCATACATACTCCAAACTCCACTCCCACACCTACAAAGCTCGCCACAACACTGACACTGCCTACCTGAACAGCCACATTCACTTACACAAATCTTCGACCAATCTTCCAGACACTTGCACTCTGCTGGTCTCTCACTAGCACACACCCCATGTATACACATAAGCAAATCAGGGCACCTTGCCTTCTCGTACCTGGCCCCTAAAATCTTTTGACTTTATCAAAAAGTACTGTAGACCTAGGTTCTTGAGTAAACCCCCAGGGCTGACCTCACACACCTGCTACAGAACACCTGGATAACTTCATGGGTGATTAGCATCCAAAACGATACTGAGAACATAACATAACATGCATTCTTCTTAGCAGCAAAATCTATGACCACACCAAACTTGTTTTTGGAGCCCTCTGAAGTTGTGTCTTTTTCAGATGGCCACCGCAGTTGGTCCTGGTCCTCTTGAGGTAAAAAAGTTCTTAATTTTACATTTTAGATCTTTTTTTATTAGATCCTGTAGGTCATTCCTAGGACTTCAGATCGATGGCAGCAGCTATATTCCCTGGAAGAGGTGTGTGTTTCACCAAAGGGTGTGCCGAGGATAATGAGCAGTCTCTTCCTAAATGTCCAAAGGTATGGTCCAAACTTGTTATGGAAGAAGTTTCCCTCCTACTAGAAATGGAGCTTAAATTCGCTGGAGTGTACCTTAGGATCAAAGGCCCCTCTTCTACAGGTGTCACTTTACAGTAAACTATGAGTGGCCAGTCCTCAACCTGGTGCCTTTCAAGTTACTAAACTGCCTGGACCCTCCCAAATGACCCCTCTTTAAATAAGCTGATCAGCATACCTCACAACAAGGACCCCCTGCCAAAAGGCTTAAGCCATTGTTCTTGCTCTGGAAGCAGTTTCAAGACTACTAAGGGGAAGAAATGCTGACATGCAGGCAGCTTCCGGCAGGCTAATGCTAATTAGCCATCTGGAACCTCAGTCAGAAAATGTGTAGCTTTTAAAAAGTTATTTTACTCTGTGTTTATCAAAAAGGCCAACAACACCATTAAATTGAATTTTTAATAAAAATTAAGAGCACTAGTTGAATGGACTCTGCTGTTCTTCCTAGCCAAAGTAACAAAAATTGCATTCTAATTGTATTTTAGCTTTTCTCATAGAAAAAAATAATCACCTATACAATGAAAATAGCTTTTGAAAGCTAATCACTATAGGAACATACCGACTCTATTTTTCCACATGTTGCACTTTTAGGTACAAGGCACCCTGACTGGGGCTGCAAGACTTACTTAGGTGGATGGAAAGGAGTGGTGCAGCGGTCAGGGCAGCTGACTTCAGAGCTAAGGGTTTATGGTTTAATCCCCGGCTCTGGTAGCAGCTCCGCTCAACACCATGTGACTCTGGGCAATTGCTCACTTAATTTCCACAAAGGCCCCCAGCTCCTTGAGACCTGTAAGGGTGAGTAGTTAGCGCTTTACAAACTGCTTTTTTAATATTTAAAAGTAGTTTATTCCCCTGTTCAAAAATATTTTGACAGACCACTGCATGTTTTTAAGCTGCATTCGTCTTATGCTACACATGTAGGTCTGAAACCATGTTGTACTGGTTAGCCAAGTGGCTGGCATACCACATACAAAAGCCCTGGGGTTACATTTAACCAGCATTTTCAAGATAGCGGATGGAGTTGGTGACAATTCCTGTACAGTTACTAGTGTGCAGAGTTATTTTGCTGCGACACTGGATATTTTTATTTTTACCACTACAAATATGCATTATGTGGGAACGCATCAGTGTAGAGTTTGCACTAAAATGTGAACAAGCAGGTGGAAGCTGGGGAGCATTCGACTTGTAGCAAAGTGCTTATGACCACGAAACCAAGGTAGACCCCCTTATCTCATTCCCATCAGGTCTAACATATGGCTTGGGATTCTTCCATTTGTGTTACACAACTTAACCAGATCTAAACCCGGTTAAGTGGTTTAACATCCAGCAATGCATCCTGTACAGAAGCACTAGGGGCCATAGGGAGAGCAGAGTATGCCACTGGGGCCAATGAACATTGTTAAGAAGGACTGGCTTAAGAGATTAGTGACAGTGAACTCCATGAGTCTTTCCTATGTCCTGGGCACTCCTAGTGTAGTTATCTGGCAGTCATGGTGACTCATGATATGTTGCATGAAAATTTAATTTTCAAGTTGCTCCTTTTGGGCACTGAAATATCCAACAGCAGCGAAGTCAAGCAGCCAAGGTTTATTCTTAGAAGTAGTAGTGGGTTAGAGACACAGGTACTGTGACGGTGCAATAAGTAACACACAATAAACCAGAATATTTAGTCAAGTATATAATTTCTAAATTAAATTGTTTTTAACCAACAGAAAATTAAAATCGCTAGGTAAAAAAAACAAGGATAACCACAAGAAAAAGTTGTCATAACATTTTTCTTTGGGTAAAATATGACCGAATAGCATTATAGTATTTACGTGTTAGGTTTTAGATTTAAAAAGATGGGCCTTATGGCCAGCATGCATATGGTAGAGTTTTCCACAAACCTCATAGGTTGTCCGTTTTACTACGATGTTCAGTAATTTCATTGAGCCATTCGGGCACAGGCAATAAACAGAAGGTAAACATGTATCAAGTTTGCTATGAATGAAACTCTGCCTGTTGATGGGCTACACGTTTGGTGTTTGAAAAAAACCTCAGATATGTACTTGAAGGAGGGGGTAGAGAGCTGTTATTTCAGATATGGGGTGACAGTTTATTAGCAATGGTTCAGTAAAGAAAAAGTTGGAATAAACGAGTGTTTGAGTGTTCGGGAGGGTAAGTTGGGTTCTGAACATCGTTGGCAGTGAGATTTAAGCAGCTAGTGTGGCCTCAGGGAAACATGAGTCTCGAAGCATCGATGCTTCTGAATTGCATTTGACCACCTGGGATCGGTAGACGAGCATAGAGGTATGATGAGTTGTCATTATGAGTCAGACCACTTTTGGGCAGGGAGGGACATGTGGTTCTCACCATGGGGGTTGAGGTCCTTTGTCAGTGGTCTTCTGGTGTCCATTCTACTAAAACTACGAGCAACCCGTCAAATAGTTCTCAGGGAAGAAGCCAGGAGGAGGGCAAAGCTCAGAACTCAACAACAGATACTCTATTATATTGTACAAAAGAATGCTTATCTTTTAATTAAAATAAAGCACTTTAATTATACAGCAGAACAAGCTACTACACACTCCATACATGGCTCAGTTACAGGATTGCACTATCCATATGCGTTCTAGTAAAATACTAATTCTCTCTATGGCCCGAACCTCCATTCTGATATCCCACTGGGAGGTTCTCCACAATCTAAGGTAACTTGGAGATAAGATGCGGTATGACATAAATTAGGCAAAGGTGCATATCAGTATTAATTACCCTATGTCAGATCCAAGGTCAGTTCAATAGTCAGTTAAGTCCAAGAATTTCGTATTAGCAAAAGTTAGCTCTCCACCTGAAAAATTCCTCTTTGTGTGCATTAAGCCCAGTCTCTCAATTTGTGCAGGCATAGCCCTGTGTTGCTTGTTCAAGAAGCTCTGTGAGTCAGTAGCATGGGCAGGTGCATTCAGCAATTTTTCACACCACCTTGTGAACTTCAACGTTAGGGACAGGGGACCACGAACTGTGATTTGATGCTTCCCAGGATAACTGGATTGAAAGCTCGGTAGGCCCATTGGCTGTCACAGCCTCCAAGCCAAATGCTGGTGTGAGTTCATCTTATGCAAATGTAGTCTCTGGCACTGATGCAGGATGACATTTGCCTTTGGCTGATTTAGCCTTTGCGGCCGATGCAGTTGGACACTCATCTTTGAAATTTGTGGCTCACAAGCTAAAGCTAAGGCTACTCAAGGATGTACACCTCTAAATGGCAGCACTAGGTCTTTGGGTTTGGTGGTGGTAATGCTGGATCAATGCACACTTTCTTATAGAGTTCACAGCAAGAACTGCCCAAGGAGACCAGGGGACTCACTTATACTTTGGGTTAATACCGGCTTTGCTCCATGTCGGCAGTCACATGTCAGAAACAAGCTGGCCTTCTAGCCTTGGATGGTCTCTCCTCCTTCAGGACCATATACTTTCTGTCCCACTTATACCAGGCAGGCAGATTTTCAGTTGCTTTGGCAGATCCTAAGCTTTTTCAGCAAAATACAAGCTTCATGTGATGTCTCCTAACATCTGGCTCTCAGGCCCATACCAGCCGTGCCAGGTAGACACCAGTCCTGGTCACATGAAAGTTCTTCAAGTACTCTGAAAAAAACTCTCTTACTTGGTCAGGAAGAACTTGTAAAGGAAAAAGTGGGGATCCCACTTTTACAATGAATTTCCAGAAAGGATGTGGTTCCACTGTCTAAAGTCTTAGAATTTGTTTGGGTTCGTTCTCCTTCAAACGTAGGTGTCTGGCTGCTTCACAAAAACTACCTTTGTGCAAGGTAATGACTCTCAAGCAGGTATCCAAAACAAAAGCAAAATTGAGTGTGAGATCTCTGCACCTGTTTGCCATCAGCCTTCCTAAAGCAGAAATCGGAGGAGCAGGGGCTAGGCCAGTGGGCTGATGGGTCAAACGTGAGTCAGTAGTGCTCTGTTCTCAGCCCCTAAAACAGCAAAGTTTAGCAGCCCTCTGATCCTCCAGAAATAAATATAGGACCAGCTTTCTGAGGTTAATATCCTCTAATATGGAAGGGAAGGCTTTTATACTGCATTTGAGTACCAAGGCCTTTCTCACTTTGCAAACCTCCCCCTGCTCACACTTTCACCCCCTTCTTTTTCTTTACCCACATGTATCACTCAACACGGGACGTAAACTTACTCGGGCCCATTAGGCATGTTCTTAAATTGGCACATTTCTGTAATTTCCTTTTTGTTAAGAGGTAATAGTAATATACACACATTTTTAGTCATAGCAAAGAATGTACACTCAAGAATTTCTCTCTGTTCCCGAAATATTCACGATTACTATCCTGTTCTCACTCATATATGGGAGAGGACGGGCAGTACTTCAAGTCCCATCAGTCTGGGCCACATGCAGGGCGCAGAATGACCTCATCACGTCACAGTGTCTTCAACATTCCGACTCTGTGGGCTTACAACATGACGGGTTAACATTTGAGGGTTTGCTATACTCATATAGGTGAAAGTATAAATCAGCTGCCTTTGTTAGATGGATGTGCCGCCTACAAAATCATTGGTAGAGTAAATGAAGGAATCTAAAGCATTGGTAATATCCCCACAAAAGAGAAGATGACCCTCCCAAGTAGTCAGTTCTAGAAGTAGTGGTGAAACATAGATGAGCCATCATCATTAGTGCCATATATAGGACGTAAAACATGTTTACCAATACTAGGAATAATCCAGAGTCCCTCTTTATCTAAGCAGCTTTTTAAGCATATCCAGAGTTTATTCTTGCTTAGAATCACTACCCCTTTAAAGAGATTGGATCTACTTTTATTGATAACCCAACCAAAGATGAGACTCCAGAGTTGATTTCTTTGACCTTCATCCAAAGGAGTCTGTTGTAAATATACTCTCTTGGGATTCATATTTTTGAATTCAACGTAAACATTTGGATGTTTTGGTCTAGCTCTGAGACCCTTCACATTCTGGGTGATAATATTGATACCCCTTTGGCTGACTCATACCTGTGTTGGAAACAAAATGTGACCTAGATTGCAACTGCATCAGCTTCTTTCCCACCTTATCAACATTTACTCTTTACTTTTGAGTTATACCCCAAATTGCCACCCACTGCCCACACCTAATACCCTACCTCTTACCAACTTCGTACATTACAGCAAGAGTGTTCAGTCGGGTTAATCCATAGGAGCTCCATCTCCAGAGATCACCCTGTAGAACTTGGATCCTGGGGAGGGGCTACCCGTTCATCTATACACCACAAGAGACCAGAAAACAAAGAACAAAAATCAGCCTCAAAACAAAAAAAAACCATTATTTATCCCATCAGAAGATAGAATATTAGTCAATATCAGACAAGGTGCCCTCTGACCCTTGGTACGGGAGTTCCGTGGACCATGCTTCAGATGTTAAAATAAACATCTGGTTTTCATAAAACATTTTTATTTTAGCAGGTTCTTACAAAACCCACTAGATCACCAACCTTCCTAGGATTATTGGGATGCACTGTTTGAATTAGTAACTGTCTAAAAAGAAGTTGCCAATATAGATCAAAATAGCCCAATTTCGAAATTCCCCCTTTGCCTCTTTGGGTTATGGGAATAGAATTTGGTGGACTTTTTGGATTTGAAAATCATTTAGGTTGGGGAAGGCCTGTTGAAAGAAGCGCAGTATAAACCCTTTAGAATCATTGGATCATTATCTCCTGCACAAGCAGTGATACCTAAACTGCACATACAATTTTCCAAATCCTCTACATTTTTCAACTTTTTGGCCTTGCTCTGCCATTTGTTGTTTGAAACACAGACTTCAGATTGGAAGTGTGTTGTTCAACTTCCTCATCCTACTACCTGGGCAGATCATTTGTTTGGACATCCTTCAGCCAGCGATCTGAGTTTTGAGATGGGACATAAGGACCAGAGGTTGACATCAGGTTTAAATTATTGAAATATTTGACTGGACCCAACATGATAGTGACTTCATTACTTGCTGCGGACACCGATTCAACGCAAGTAATGAACCATTTTCTCTGACGGTGAGAAAGTGGGTTATTAGTTTAGGAGAGGGTTCTTTGAGATTCCGTTTATTTCTGTCCCCTCCCAAATGACCCATGCAAACAAGGCTTTCAGTCTTTGCCCCACATCAGTTTTCTTCCCTGTGGAAGTTGATGTGCTGTTTTCTTGCAGCACATATTTTCACACATAATTGGGGTGTGAATGAGTGCCACTGGCGAAAAGGGAAAATCATCAGACTTGGTATAATTATTTCTAGGCTGTTGAGTAGCACAAAGTATGATTTTAAACGTTTCTACTACTGGTATAAAAAAATCTACTTTCTCCGCTATACTAGATGTTTGATAAAAATTCAACAAAAATATTCCTAGATTTTTTCTATTATTGTCCTAGCTGGAATTTTTAAGATAAACCTATTCACAATCAGCCCTTTCCATAGGAAAAAGCCAACTACCCACAGAGACACTGACAGCTTTTGATAACTGCTCAGTGTAAGAACATGCATTTATTTAAAAAAAAACGCATCTTACCATGAGGTTTTTGCAGGGTACACTTTGGGGTGACCCAGCTCATGTATAAAAGCCCGTTTTTGTCTGCAAGCTTAGCACTTTTCTCTGAACTGTGCTGCAGCAGTGTTTCAAAATATAGCATGCCAGGTCACAGTGGTTGCTCTTCAATATAATTTAGTCATACATGTGGGTAGTGTAAATATACACTGGAGACCAACTTTGACATTCAAAATTACCACTTAACTGGTGCTTTCCCTGTGCCATATTACAATGACCTTACTGGAAATCTATAGGTGTCACAATTGGATGTTATCAATGTTACTTTATGGTTATGGAGAGAGAGCAAACCCATTTTGAGACTAAATGGCAGTGTCATAATGCACAGATTCAGGAGGCACACAAAGCGCTGCTTGGTGCCCCTGTTCCGCCGCAGCTTGCCATTTGTTGCGGAGGGGTACCGGACACTCCCCCTACCTCGGGTACTTCCGGTGGAAAGGGCAGAGGTCAAAGAGCACATCTGGCCAGCAATAAAAAGTGAATGCTGAGCCAGACGTGCAGCGGGCTCACCTAAGGTGCGCCAAAGGAAAGTCCGTCTGCGCCCGTCCGCGTCCGGAACGCGGCCAGGGTCACAAATGCTGCCGGTTCCAACTCAGGTTTTTACTATTCAAGAGAAGGAAATTCAGGCACTTAACACACAAGCAAGTAGGTGCCACGTTCATCTTCAAATTGACAAAATGAAGGGCCCACTAACTTGCTTGGAATGTAGATACAAGCTCAATTGTGAAATTAGCACCCTCCCTAATTATGCCCCTAAATCGGACTTCTAAACAGACTCCAAGCAACTACGAGGCAGCCTAGTCAATGCCAGATCACTAGCCAAAAACGCTCTAAATGTCTATGACATCTTCAAGCTAAAAAAACACAAAAGTCCCTATACCATAATGTCTAAGAGGAAGAATACCTCTCCCTCCACCAAGTGTCTTGTAAGGATGATAAACAATTTTATTCCTGAAAGTATTTTACTCCCCAGGAGGTGCCTTTCTCCAAAAAACCTTTATCTAACCACTATCAACAGTAACACAGTACAGCATACAGTTTCACAAAATACTGTTCAATTCAATCGCAAATTACAGTAAAAAGGGATTTATTAAAAAAGCAATATCACATTACATATTCAATCATATATCATTTGTAGCCTTCCTCCCACTATAAGCTACAATCTAATTGTATTAAAAACCTTTAAGAAACATCAAAAAACAGTTGACGCAGCGTTTGGGTGTTAATTCAATATTTTCACCTCCTTCAGGACAGAAAGTTTTCATAGAATCTTTATTATGAGATGGATTATGTTTATTCAATTTCATAATCTGTGGAGGTAAAATATCTCACCACCGTTAGGGCCTCACTGAAGGAGCCTCTCTAATTGCAGGGATCCTTTTCTTATATCCGTTAGAGCCACCATGTTGTATTTTAAGGTGGGGGGTTTGTATACATTTCTTTATATGAGAAATTCTATTTATATGAAATAACTGCATGTATATTCCATACTGTCAAAACGCGTTTTGATTTTTGCATTGGTATAATGATGACTTTGACGTTCCGAACCAGATTATACACTGATTATGGTGCAAGGATAAAATCGGTATAGTTGACACCGGCCTCCTATAGAATGCTTCCTGGATAGACATGAATGAAGGACATAAGCATGAAATGCAAAGGTCTAATACGTGAGAGCAGCAGACATATTGGAACGATAAATGCCTTATGTATTTTGCAGTTTGTACGATTGAAATAAACAAAGCGACCTTGTATCTTTAGTAAACACAATTGTTTTTGGCCACATATGTAACACGCTGGG
This sequence comes from Triturus cristatus, assembly GCF_964204655.1. Taxonomy (NCBI): domain Eukaryota; kingdom Metazoa; phylum Chordata; class Amphibia; order Caudata; family Salamandridae; genus Triturus; species Triturus cristatus. The sequence continues at coordinate 770,793,573 of NC_140585.1, forward strand.
CATGAATAATGCCTAACAGTTATATATAAACTGCTGTGATCGTTATAGATATTTAAAACAATGTTATGCATATGCCGCTAAGGACTAACCAATTAGGCTGCAATCCACTACAGTATAAATTAATATACGATACAAAATTACAGACAAATGTCCTAGTCAGAACATAATGTAAGACAATCTAATTGTTGTAAATTAATATCATGCGCATTGCGTTATAGTTACATGGGGGGGCAAGTGCCCTGATAATTTTCCACATTGCCCATCACCAAAACGACAGATATGTAGGAACCAATGGTATTGCCCAACTAATACATTGCATGTAAACATTGCAGCATTGCTGTCTGTTGGCATAAAACATAGGGAGTATAATATCAACCTAAAACGTAGATTGAAATCACACAAAGTAGCAGATTATAACTTCATGTGCGGTTACAGGTATTATAGAATGACTTGCAGATAAATCGCAATATAAAATATGATAGTAAAATAAATAAACTATCCCTAGTAACATGGTCACAAAATAAATGGCATCATACCCAACATACAAGTCATAAGATCAGCCTTGAGAAAGGATATACTACTACCCAATCGTCGCTATAATAAAATGTCATATTGTCCATATACATACACTCGTTGGGCAAATGCCCATAGTAACACTATCAAGATCTCTCACAAAATGAATCAACAAATATCATATCATACATGCTTGTACAGTCAAGGTGCTCAGTGATGGTCAGGGGAAAAGGGTAGGTGGCCCGTGTAAAGTGAGTGCCTGTGTCTGGGCACCTTCCTTTCCTCCTGCAAATAAAATCAAAAAACAAAAGAAATATGAACCACATATATTTTACTACATTTGAAAATGTTAAAAGATATCCTGTGCATAGATCTAAGATATGGAAATAAGAGGAATCACATTTGTTATATCCTATTAGAACATTGGAATGTTGGCAGCTCCATAGAAAACAATGGAGTGCTCCGGGTTTATAATGGCTGGTATAAGCCCGGAGTGCCAACATTCCAATGTGTCTTTGTTCACAGCTCTGGCTGTGAACAAAGACTTCAGGGAGCCGGAGGGGATTTGAATCCCCTCGCGCTCCCTGAAGGCTTCGTTTTGTTAGAACATTCTGCCCTCTAGTGGCAGAATGTTCTAATAGCCTTATAGCCCTTCGTAGCAGAGCTATACCGGCTGTTAAAGTCCCGCTGCTGTTGTTAAAGTCCCTCGCCTTCGGCTCGGGCCTTTAACGCTGCAGCGGGCCTTTAACAGCCGGTATAGCCCGCTACGGCGGGCTATAAGGCTATATTAAATAACGGAGACTCCAATAAAAGAAAGAAAGAAGGAGAAACATAAGAAATTAGCATTCTCTAAGATGTATCGCCAGTTCCTCGTCCTGATTCAGACCACCCGGATCCTTGGTCTGAAAGTCCACTATGTATTTGGACTCCCTTTGTCTCAATTTGAGTACTCTATTTCCACCCCTAGGATTGTTCATAATTTGTTCGAGAATGAAGAATCTTAGAAGTGCCGGGTTAGAGAAATGTTTATCTCTGAAATGACGGGCCACTGGATATTTTTCATCATTGTGAGTGATCGCTCTGTAATGCTCCAGTACACGCTTTTTGGCCAAAAGCGTAGTATTGCCTATGTACCAGAGTTTACATGGGCACTCAATCACATAGATGACAAAGGTGGTACTGCAAGTAAGGAATTGGCTAATGTCCTTGCTAATACCATTGTATGTGATGTTTTTAATGAAGGTACTGTTCCTGCAAGCTTTGCAATGGCCGCAGGGAAAGAATCCCTTTAGGCCATGTTCATGTCTGGCAGGATATACAGTGACATCACTGTGAACCAACATGTCCCTGATATTCCTTCCTTTTCTGTACGTGATGTTGGGTCTGTTGGAAATCATTTCCCCAATTATGTTGTCACACTTCTGAATGTCTCAGTTTTTTGCAAGGATTTTACGGATGTTGTTGGAATCAGCATTGTAGGTCAAAATTATACGAGTATTATCCTCGCTATCGTGTGAGGAATTTGTTGGTTTGTCAGTTATAGTGGAAAGTCTTGGCACCGCATCTGCTCTCTCTTTGGCTCTGCGTAATACCCAATTAGGATACCCTCTGCTCTTGAAGCGAGCTACCATTTCAGTGCTCTCCAGTTGGTAGGCATCTTACGTGTTACAGTTCCTCCTTGCCCTCAGCAGCTCCCCATATGGAATGCTCCATTTGAGTGTCTCTGGGTGGCTGCTGAGGGCATGCAGGACACTGTTGCCTGCTGTACTTTTGCTAAAAAGAGTGGTCATAATACTCATGTTCCGAATTTCTAGTCTGACATCCAAGTATTCTGCATAGACTTTGCTGATCTGACTGGTGAGGATAACGTTGTAATTGTTGATATTAAGTTTCTCGATGAATAAGATTGCCTCTTGTTCACTGCCCCTCCAAACAATGAACAGATCATCGATATACCGCATCCAGGTAATGACCCGTTCAAGGTCACCAGCTAGGTCAGGACTGGTAAATATCCCTTCCTCCCAGTGTCCCATAAAGAGATTCGCAAAACTGGGAGCAAAGCATGAACCCATCGCAGTGCACACTGTTTGTCTGTATATGACACCATTGAATAAGAAAATGTTATTTGGCAATAGTCTATCATCTCTAGGATCATTTTTATTGTGCTCCCTAAACAGGGCTGGTCTAGTTTTGAGGACGTGCTCACAGGCTTCCAGTCCCTGATTGTGATCTATGATGGTGTACAATGATTGTACATCCAGAGTAATCAAAAGGAAGTCTTCTTCCCATTGTAAGTTCTCAATTTTGTTGAGAAAGTCTTTGGTATCCCTGATGTAGCTGGGTAGCCGAATAGCACTGTCCCTAAGGAAGTGGTTGACATATTTGGACACATGTTCAGATACACTTCCTCTAGAGGACACTATAGGACGCCCCAGTGGATCTATGGGGTCTTTGTGGAGTTTAGGAAGTAGATATAGAGAACAGGAAGTATCGGATGGTCATTTTTGAGGTAACAAAATTCATCCCATTCAAGAATACCTTTGTCTTTCCAGATAGTAAGTTTATCCCATAGTCTAGTAATGGTATTGTTGTATATTTCAGTAATGATGGGTTCATAATATCTGGTATAATTCAGTTGTCTATGTGCTTCAGCAATATATTTATCTCTGTCCATAATGACCACATTGCCACCCTTGTCTGCTGGACGGATGACAATGTCAGTATCTTCCATGAGTGACTTGAGTGCCTGTCTTTGAGAGTATGATAGATTGTTGTTGGTAAAGATATGGTCATTCTTTCTATGTCTGAATGTGCACAATGCCTTACTGACACTCTCATGGAAGGTATCAATGGTGTCATGTGGAAGTGTGGGATAGAACGTGGATCTAGAGCTAAAACCCGAGGGGGCAGTGCTGTCAGTGGTGAGACCAAGGTTATCACAGTTTTGAGTAACTTGCCCTGGATCACTACTATCTATACTCATCATGTCAGTGCCTTCGTGATTGAGTTGCATCATAACAATGAGGGTATCAATATCCCCTACATTGATGTTGTCCTGGTCACTAGGGGTGAAAGTTCTGATATTCCTGGCTTCCCCTAATCTTTTTAATTTGTGCCACTTTTTAAGTTTAAGTTTCCTAATGAACTTAAATAGATCAATTCTGGCACCAGTATAACTGAATGAAATAGAAGGACAAAAAGAGAGTCCCAAACATAAAGTCATCTTTTCAACTTCATTCATCTCTCTCTTGGAGAGATTGATAATAGTTTTATTTACCATATCAGTCTCCATTAATAAACTCTTCTGGAGTGAGTGCTGTTGCTTCCCATGCCGCCCCTTGCTCTGCCTCTTCTGCCATCGTTGTTTTATTATTTTTCTATATATACAGCACGTAACTGTTAAAGAAATCAAATAACAAAAAGACATTGCTGAAACTATCCGTCCAATCGTTACAAACTAAACCCTGTATTATTATTCACAATGATTTCAAGGGTTTAGTGGATCTGACGTGACACTATTGAGCATCGACGTTGCGACCCAGGATGTATCTGTTATTGGAGAAACGTCACGGGGGTCTTCTTCAGGACTGTGTGGTGTCCTATCAACAGCCTAAATGGGTACAAGAATGGACGCACGTTAAGGGGTGTCATTGAACTTGTGGTTGGAAAGGAAGAGCCAGTCATGGAACTCACCAAGAGAGATTGAAGCAAGCAATAGAGTTATTCCTTGTTGGTCAGGGAAGGACAATGCTGCGTACAATCCTGTCCTGCAAGGTGAGTGAAAGCACGTGGATTAGATCTGCGATTGTAGAGTCTAATTTGTATCCAGCTAATCAACTGGTACAAATCTGAGTGGTTGAATAAAATGAAGGCGAGACTCACCCTTGTGTTTTCCAGAAGGATAACACTGTTCTTTCTGGTAATCGCTGGTTTTGGCGGTTAGCGGGTTGGATTGATTTCTGTGATACAAATAGTGTGATCAGTGATTGAAACTGTATAATTCAAGAACCATTCATTCAAAAAGGGAAGGAAAAGGGGGTTCTGACAGCCCTTACAGAAACTCACCCTTGTCAATTTCAGTGGGGTACTGCCTGCTATTGCCGAGGGACCTGAGGAAATAAAATAAATCTGACTTCAATAAATGAAATACACCACAAACCGCTCCTCTTGGCGTAATTGGCGGGGAAATTCTGACCAAAACTCACCTTGTCAGTGGTTGGCAGCTAATGCTCAAAGGCGGCTCAGCGATTGAAGACAGCATGCAGACAGCTGGCTGCTTCTTAAGCCGGAGAGGACTGCCGCTGCATCAGCGTGCACATCCAGTTGGTATGCTAGGAATGCATGACTCATCACGTTCAGTGCATTACTCGGAGAGTGCCGAGTATGTGTGGATTGGTTCGCTGATCATTAACAACGATCAACCAAGTAGTATCCAAGTTGGAAGGGGCAAGATTGTGCAGATACTAAAACTGTGCTGGTTATGACGGGTAACTTAAATTGTTGCAAAATCAAACTCCTGTAACAGGGTTGACTGCACGTGAGCTGCTGTGGGTAATTCGTCAATTGTGGTAAACTGGTTCTCTGCCGGAGGACTAATGTGCCAGGAATGATTGTGGCTGAAGCGAGTCAGTAAATCCTGAAACACCCAACTTATAACACTGTGTGCCCAATGCTAGAAACTGCAATTATTACAATATAATTCTTGACTCGTCGTGCTAATGTTAATTGTTGTGACAATGTGAATTCATGAGGTGGTCCTTAATAGAAACTAAAGTGGCATCATAACAACATTTGTAAATTGAGTAACAACCTGTCTGAAGATCTTTAATCTATAAGAATATAATGGCATGCGTCCCGTCTGGGATGTGGTTATTCATATTTTGACTGGATTGCATAGCTTCATTGTTGTGACAATGTGAATTCCTCAAGTGGTATTCAATAGAAACAGAAGAGACTAGAGTGAAATCATCGCAACATTTGTGAATTACGTGAAATCCTGTCTGAAGATTCTCTACCAGTAAACACATCGTGGCTATAGTTGTAGCTAAAGTGACAACATTTGTGACTTTAGTGACATCCTTTCAGAATTTGTTCAAACAATGTAACATGAGTGCCATCATCAACATAGTTGTTGCTCGAATTACTTTTGATAGCAAAATGGCAGTTAGCCTAGAAGGTTGAAACACGCTGTGGATACAGTGGGGGTGCACCCTGACAAAGGGGAGAGGAGTTGGCCTAACGTCTATGGCAGTCGACCTTGAATCTGGGGAACTGGGTTTGAGTCTCGGCAATGACGCTGGACATCCTGTGATCCTGGGCATATCACTTAATCTCCCCGTGCCTAATACAAATAAATGTGTCCTAATATAACACAACTGGTGCTATGTAAAGCGTTCTGATACCCGATTCGGGTCAAGTTCTGAATATATAAAACTCTAAAAAAAAAAAAAGGGGTAGAGGGGACTGGGAATCAGCGACCTTAAAGTGCTGTCTCTCTATTGATCTCTTCAGACTCATTCAAACCATTTGCAACTGTGTCTAATTGCACTCGCTTGTATTCAGTCTGGTTTGTAAGTCACCACCTCTTGGACTCTGTTCAGTTTTCTCCAGAATCCACCATTTTATATCCTTTGCATTGTGGCCTCTGGATTGGAAGTGGTCGAACAAGGTAGCACCCAACGTCTTGCAACAGATCCTGCTATAGTGTTGCAGGATCCTAGCTTTGGCTTTTTGTGTTTTGACCCACATATATCATGTCACATGAGCGTTCAATCGCATATATCACTCCTGTCGAGTTGCAGTTAGTGTGGTGTCTTAATGTGTAAGTGTGGTCTTTGCACTTGAATTCCTTTCTCTCACTGTGAGATCACAAGCTTTACAGCATCCACATTTAACGTGGCCTACAAGTGGTGGTAAATTCAATTGGGATCTCAGGTTTGGTTTAGGTGTACTGTCCAGAAATGCACTCACTACAGAGTCTCTGATGCTTTTACCTCTTTTGAAGGCAATCAGCACTTTCATATTGATATCGGACCCTACTAGGTTCCAATACTTATTAATGAACTTCTTGATGTCACTGCGTCTGGGATTGAATGACGTGATGCACACTAATCTTTCTGCTGCCAAGTTTTTCGGTTTACTTCTAAAAGTGTATCGCGAGGAAGTACCATGCTCTTTTTCTGGCCCTTTTAAGGAGTCCTATAGGATATCATCTGTCTTGCAATTTTGTCAGTAATATGTCAGTTTCATGAAAGAAATCTGATCTGTGCGTGCAATTTCTTCTCACAAAGGTTTCTTTGGTGGTGTGAGTTGTACAGCAAAAGTGTATTTCTTTCTGTGGGTTTTCTACATAAAGTAGTGAATATCTTGTCTTCGTCTAGTTTGAGTGAAAGATGCAAAAAGTTTATGATCTCTCTGTCGTAAACAATGGTAAATTTTATGTCTGGGGACCTGCCATTTAGCCAAAATATAAAACCAAATAGACTTACAGCATACCCGGTCCAAATCAGCCTTTCCACATTGAGATGTTGTCCAAAAATGGATTGCCAAAATGTAAATATGTTCATCCTCATACTTGTCCATGAACAAATTCGCAAGGTTAGGTGCAAAGCTAGCTCCCATGGCTACTACTTTCAGTTGGAAAAAGAATTCAGTTTGAAACATGAAATAGTTTTTATTCATGGCTATATCTAATAAGTCGACTATGAATTCTGTGGGAACCCAGCATGGATGTTCCCTTTTATTGAGAACCTACCGGACTACCTCTAGGGCATGGTCCTGTGCTATACTTGTGAAAAGCGAGGCAAGTCTAATGTTGCTAGAAATTGTTTGTTTTTGTCGAATGGTTGGTTTGCTACCAGTTGTATGACTTCCATTGTTTCCCTAACATAGGACCTGGTTTTCTCAACTCATGGTTTTAGAAATGTGTCTATGTGCGTATTGAGTGGTTCTAAAATGGAACCGCATCATGTGCAGTCAACCCTGTTACAGTTGTTCAATTTTACAACAATTTATGTTACCAGTCATAATCAGCACGGTTTTAGAATCTGCACAGTCGTGCCCCTTCCAACTTTGATACCACTTGGTTAATAGCTGTTAATGATCAGTGAACCAATTGACACCATCTTCAATCCACACATACTCACCACTCTCTGAGTAACGCCATTGAACGTGATGAGTCATGCATTCCATGAATACCAACTGGATGTACATGCTGACACAGCTGCCGTCCTCTCTAGCTTATGAAGCAGCCAGGTGTCTGCACGCTGTCTTCAATTACAGCAAAAACAACAGTTGATGGACAGAATGCAGAACAATGTCATACATTCACCCCCGTTCAGAGATCTGGGCCTAAATCCATCGTTTTTTGCTCACCATGCCATTCTAGTTTGAACCAGCCATATGAAAATCAGTCTTGACCCTGTGCCTTATGGGAACAGTCCAGCTCGAACTGCCAAGCCAGGTCCTCCCTGGACTGGAAACAAGCATCCTAGGACCGGTTTCGGGGATCCCCCCTCTTCAGCCATGATAGCTTAATTCCAGTGGCATGGAGAGCACAGGACTCATGTCTGTGCATACCCATCCCACTCGGGGTGACAAATGCAAACACAACAGTTGATGGACAGAATGCAGAACAATGTCATACATTCACCCCAGTACAGAGATCTGGGCCTAAATCCATCGTTTTTTTGCTGTCCATGCCATTCCAGTTTGAACCCAGCCATATGCAAATCAGTCTTGACCCTGTGCCTCATGGGAACAGTCCAGCCCGAACTGCCAAGCCAGGTCCTCCCTGGACTGGAAACAAGCATCCTAGGACCGGTATCGGGGATCACCCCAATTCAGCCAGGATAGCTTAATTCCAGTGGCATGGAGAGCACGGGACCCACGTCTAGGCATACCCATCCCACTCGGCGTGACAAATGCAAAAACAACAGTTGATGGACAGAATGCAGAACAATGTCATACATTCACCCCAGTACAGGGATCTGGGCCTAAATCCATCGTTTTTGTGCTGACCATGCCATTCAGTTTGAACCCAGCCATATGCAAATCAGTCTTGACCCTGTGCCTCATGGGAACAGTCCAGCCCGCACTGGCAAGCCAGGTCTTCCCTGGACTGGAAACAAGCATCCTAGGACCGGTTTCGGGGATCACCCCTCTTCAGCCATGATAGCTTAATTCCAGTGGCATGGAGAGCGCGGGACCCACATCTGGGCATACCCGTCCCACTCGGGGTGACAAATGCAAAAACAACAGTTGATGGACAGAATGCAGAACAATGCCATACATTCACCCCAGTACAGAGATCTGGGCCTAAATCCATCGTTTTTTTGCTTACCATGCCATTCCAGTTTGAACCCCGCCATATGCAAATCAGTCTTGACCCTGTGCCTCATGGGAACAGTCCAGCCCGAACTGCCAAGCCAGGTCCTCCCTGGACTGGAAACAAGCATCCTAGGACTGGTTTTGGGGTTTCACCCCTCTTCAGCCAGGATAGCAGCCTTCGAGCATTAGCTGCCGACTGCTGACAAGGTGAGTCGCGGTCAGAATTTCCCTGCCATTTACACCAAGAGGAGCGGTTTGTGGTGTATTTCATTTATTGAAGCCAGATTTATTTTATTTTCTCAGGTCGCTCGGCAATAACAGCCAGGACCCCACTGAAATTGACAAGGGTGAGTTTCTGTAAGGGCCGTCAGAACCCCCTTTTTCTTCCCTTTTTGAATGAATGTTTCTTGAATTATACAGTTTAAATCACTGATTGCACTACTTGTATCACAAAAATCAATCCAACCCGCTTACGGCCAAAACCAGTGATCACCAGAAAGGACAGTGTTACCCTTCTGGAAAACACAACGGTGAGTCCCGCCACCCTTTTTATTCAACCTCTCAGAGTAGTTCCAGTTGATTACCCCGACACAAATTAGGCTCTACAATCCCAGGTCTAATCCACGTGATTTTACTCACCTTGCAGGACACTGTTGTACGCAGCGTTAGCCTTCCCCGACCAACAAGGAATAACTCTATTGCTTGCTTCTATCTCTCTCAGTGAGTTCCATTACTGGGTCTTCCTTTTCAACCACATATTCATTGACATACCTTAACGTTCGTCCATTTTTATATCCATTTAGGCTATTGATAAGACACCAAACAGTCCTAAAGAAGACCCCTGTGATGTTTCTCCAATAACACATGCATCCTGGGTCGAAACGTCGACGCTCAATAGTATCATGTCCAGAGCCACTACTTGAATTTATTGTGGATAATAACAAAGGGTTTAGTTTGTAACGATTGGACGGATAGTTTCAGCAACGTTATATGTTGTGTCACTTTGTTCTTACTATTATTTTTGCCCTTTAAAACACTGTACAACAGCCTTAAATTCTATGCAGCAATCAATGGATATATAAAGTCTTGTACCGATTTATTGTGTTTGTTTTTTGGTGTGTCCCTGAATGATCCATGATATTTAACTATTGTTGAACTTTGACAGCGTTATATGAACTACATCTGTGATGTTACTATTATTCCAGTGGCAATTCATTGCTTTCCACTTTTCCTGATATTGTCTCTTTTTATGGTGAGGAATTGAGAGCTCTTGTATATACCTTAGTCTATCATATGTATATATATATATATTTTAGTACAGTGTACTTAAAGACCACCTATGTTTTCAATTTGTCTGTTTCAGTGCCCTTTAAAAATCCTTGCTTGCTACTTGTCTATCCTAACTTTGTCCCTCTTTTTTTGGTCTTTCTTTCCCTCCCACAGAGCAGGGAATACGTACTGTATCATTACACTTTGCTTTTTTGGGGGATTATTTTTTCTCCCACAGTTCGTGTGAAATATCCATTTGCTATATGTGGGATTCCAAGCGTCTTTGCAGCACTACCCTAGAGCCATGGGCACACTGCTATTTTCTCTGTGAAGATCCTAAGATGTGCCTTTTGTTGTTTTCCCTATTCGAAACGTAGCGAACATGGCCTTGTGCCCCTGGAGCACAAGTAGGGGCCCACTTGAGTGCTTTCAGGCTAACGTGACTTCCTCTGTTTACAAAGATTGTCTTCTGCAGCTGTCTATGCAGTACTGTTTTTGCATTTGCTCGCTGCAACCTCAAAGATAATTGAGATGAATCAGCCAGGATGTCTTCACACAATGCAGCTCCTTGATTGAGTGGATGGGGCAGCGGATATGGACACGCAGAAGAAAGAAATCTAATTTTATTTTTTGAGTCTTGCAATTGTATGTGTGTTCTTGTTCAAACATGCTGGTGCTACAAGTGATAGATAAGGACTGTGAACTGTGTTTTATGTATTTTTCATGTTATTTTAATATTTATTGTGCTGATATTTTATTATTTCTTATACAATAAAATTTCACTTTCAATCACACTGTAGCTTTTGTACTTGTTTCTGCTCATAAAGATTTTCTTCTCTTGAGGTCGGCAACTGAAACTGGCATTGGCCTGCTTCTGATGCTGGCATCTGAGACTGCGCAGCGCCATAGACTGGGACTGTGATACTCCTGAGGCTGGCACTTAGTACTGACATGCTTCTACGAATGCCAGATGCCTGCTCTTGAGCCTGACCCTTGAGATATCCAATTTCTTCTGGTAATGACACCTGTCTGCTCTCGAAGTTGGTAACTGAGACTAGTGTTCTACTGACACTGGAACATAAGACTGGATTTCTTTTGAGGCTGGCACCGGGCTGCTCCTAAGAGCGGCACGTTAGATGTGCCTGCTTCTGAAGCTGGCATCTGGCTGCTTCTGAGGGTGGCATGTGAGATTGGCCTGCTTCAGAAGCAGCCACCAGGCTGCTCCTGAGGGTGACACCTGAGATTGGCCTGCTCCTGAGGCTGGCACTGGGCTGCTTCTGAGGCTGGCACCTGAGATTGGCCTGCTCCTGAGGCTGGCACGTGGCTGCTCTTGTCATTAGTCTGGCACCCTAGACTCTGGCACCCTAGGCTGGCACAGGGATTTCTGATGAAGACAGGAATGGCACAGTGGGCAGATCCCAGTCATATTAGCTTCAGTGCCTCTTAAGGTGTGCTTCAGCACTGTGCTGTGAGCTGGCTACGATGCCTGATGCAGGATTCTAGCAAGTGGTGCTCACCGATAACATTTTGAGCACCTGTGTCAAAGGTGCGAGATAGCGAGCGGTTTTGGAAAACCAATATGGTAATGTACGGACATTGCTTGTGGGCCGAGGGAGGGGGGCTGTTGAGGGTGTGCACAGCCTGCCCTCTTAAAGGTAAGCACTCAGCATGCAAAGTAAAGTCTGTCTTCTTGTTTATATGTGTGGCTGTTGGTGCCAAGGGAAGAACTATTGCTCCGATGTCTAATGGGGTCTGGAAAACTCATCTCCTGGTAGATTTCTTTTATCAGTGCCAGGAGAAGGGGGTGTGCCTGCTGCTGGTTTCCCAGGGGAGCTGTCCCTTCTGAAGGTGGCAGGCCATGAACCAGAGGCCCATTTGTGCCCCTCAGCTTGGGAGATGCTGTCCTGGGGAACAGAGCGCTCCCTGTGCCCCTCGGGTGTGGTGCCAGTATGTCTGCCTTTGTGAATACATGGCGTGTCTCCTGCAGGATCACGCTGCAGCTTGCTGTCAGTTGTCAGGTGCAGGTCACGCACACACTGTGCTCTTGGCATGGCTCAGATGGCATTTTACCCTGGTGAACTGCAGTAAAAGCCAAATTCAGCTACCAGGGTTCCCATGATCTAGGCAGGCTGGATGTATTACTGTGCCAGGCGACTGGAATTCTACCAGATTACACATGTACTAACAGCAATTACCAAGAAGTGTGGCCCTGTGCCAACAGAGCGGACCACTCAGTGCCTCTTACTCACCACTGTGCACTCTACCACAGAGCTGCAGCGGGGAACTTCTTTTACTCACCATCTTACTTTTAATATAGGAAACTCAGTTTTTTAAAACTTTTTTTATCTTTGACTTTAAGACCACATAACACACCTCCTGTAGGCCTTTCCCTTTTTGCTCTAAGTTTATACAATAATTCCCAACCATTATCAATGGAATATATCGGTTCTCTGGCAGCATAGTTACAGTCCTGGGGCCCGATTCCCAGAACTAACTTAAGACAAAATCCTAAACGTACTACTTTCGGTATTCACAGAAGTTAGGATTTTGTCTTAAGTTTGTCTTAAGACAAACTTAAGATAGACTTAAGACAGACTTAAGACAAACTTAAGATAGACTTAAGACAGACTTAAGACAGACTTAAGACAAACTTAAGACAGGCTTAAGACAGACTTAAGACAGACTTAAGACAGACTTAAGTTAGGATTTTGTCTTGAGTTTGTCTTAAGTCTGTCTTAAGTTTGTCTTAAGTTTGTCTTAAGTCTGTCTTAAGTCTGTCTTAAGTTTGTCTTAGGTTTGTCTTAAGTCTGTCTTAAGTCTGTCTTAAGACAAACTTAAGACAAAATTCTAACTTCTGTGAATACCAAAAGTAGTAAGATTAGGATTTTGTCTTAAGTTAGTTCTGTGAATCGGCCCCCTGGTCTTCAGCTGCTAATCCGAGCATCACTACCTCCTCTGCACAGTTTACATCACTTCCAAACTTCTAAAGTTTCAACAATCCTTATTTCATTCGAACTCCTAATCCATATGTTTGCATTCATCCTAACCCCTTGTCTCTCTCTGTATTTAACCTCCTCAAGGGCATACATGCACTTCTCAAGTGACAAATCTTTCAGTGTCCTTTCCTTTATCCATCCTTACTTTCATTAATTCATTTAAATCACACAATTCTCTCACAGCTTTGTATCTAGCATACACTCCATAGAAATGGACCGGTCAGCTGTGAAGCATATATGAAATAGGTCTGAATTGTACTTATATATATCTCAATAACGCCACAGGTAGCTTCCCAATATCTAACCTGACTAACGGACAGACCAGAGTAAGTTGTTCTTAATTATGATAAACCCTCTTTCCAGTTTAATGCCCTTTATGTTATGTTAACAGAGATTTTCTAGTGCTGTATATCCATCATCATAGCCTTGATGTGCTGTTGGATTGAAGTCAACAAGCTATCTTCTACCTGCGTCTTAATCTTGAGACTTATTCACACAAGTCTTCCTTTGCTTCCCACATACATGCCTCTATTGATGGTTCAGGGGACTGTGCTCAGCTCCTGGACTATTGCAATTCTCTGTTTTTGGGTTCCCCAATTTCTTGGCTGCAGCAGATTCAAAATGCTGATGGTACGCTTGTGCCTCCTGGACTATTGCAATTCTCTGTTTTTGGGTTCCCCAATTTCTTGGCTGCAGCGGATTCAAAATGCTGATGGTACGCTTGTGCCCCAGATTCCTATGCATTCCTCTGCCATTATTTTTTTTAATCCTGTGCATTAGCAACATGTAGCCTGGGGGCTACTTTGAAGCAATTTGTAGAGTATTTAGTGCTTACCATTTTGGTCCTCGATTTGTACAGCAAGATGTTGACATCATAATCCAAGCCCCACTATGAAGTCATTGGAAGCTTATTTACTTTCATTTCAAAGGGTTCCGCCACAGGCCCATGTGCTTTCTAGGGGACTGTGGACAAAACACTGAATTCCTTGTCGAGAAGTTTGCATGCTATCAACCAACTGTTGTCAGTTATGCAATGATTAAAAACATGGCTTCTGTTCTCATTCATTTAATTTGCAGACTGTTAGGTTGGAGAATGATCTATTCTTTTGAGTCTCTTGCCTACTGAAGTACGTCTCAGCACAGGTAAACCTTTATAGGGTGGATCCTCCGACCTGCAAACTGCTCATAAGCTTTTCACCTCTGATTCTGTACTTTTGACAGTCCTGCTGACTGCCTTATTTATCCCTCTCCACTGCATTATATTGAATCATTCTCAGTTACCTGCTATACCAGAGGGGTTGTTTGAAATAGTCTCATATTTATTTTATTAGTTTATGGGTGACAATTTGTGACCATTTGAAAATTACTTTATATTTACATGCCAACAGAGGATAGGTGGTGGTGTAATGGCTACAGCTGCCAATAATGGAGCTGGGGAACCAGGACTGAGTCTCGAAGTCGGTTCAATATCCTGTGATTCGGGACAAATCACTTATTTCTTTCTAGCTGCCTCTTCTTTCTCCTTCTTCCTTTCTATACTTTCTTTTCCTCCTTTCTTGCAGTCCCTCCTTTCATCCTTCCCTTCTTGCTGTCTTATTTCCAATATGTTTCTTTGGTTCTTTCCTTCATATCTTCTCTCCTTTCATCATTCACTCCTTTCTCACTTTCTTTTTCAGTCTCTCCTGCTATTACACTTTTCTTTCTTTTCTCCTTCTTCTCAGCCACATAATTCCACACCATATAATACTACTCCACACCATGCCACATAATACCACTACAACCCAAGCCACATAATTCCACACACCACTTAAATCATAGCACAAAATTCTTCACCACACAGCATAATTACACTCCACATAATACCACTAAGCACCACATAATTACTCTACACATAATTGCACCTTACCAAATACAATATAAAAACACCCACATAAATGCACTCCATGCCGCATACCAGCATTACACATAAATACACTACACGTTATGTGACACTTAATTCGAATAAGCATAATTTCACTAAATGACACACAATTCCACACAAAACAATTCAACTCCACACATTTCAAATACACATCACATAATTCCACATCAAACCACATATTTCAAATACACTACACAATTCTACAACACACCACATATTTCCACACCATGCCACAAAATGTATTAACACACCACATACATCATCTCCACAACATGCAACTACACACACACAATACCAGTCAACATATTCACACATAATTAACTCCATAACACACATTTCCACTATACATAATTCCAATACACTAAATACAATTTAATTTCTATCCTCACAATTCCATGCCAACACATCTCTCCCTTGCACTTCTATCAACACTGTCATCTCGCCCCACACAGACACTGCCCTTCTCATCTCTCTGTCTCACACTTCCACTACCCACTCTCATCTCGCAATATCACTGCCCTATCTCATCCCTCCCTCACACTACCTGTCTCTTCTCTATACTACCAACTCACACATGCTACCTTCCTGTACCTCCTCATGCTTTGCAATAGTCCACCTTCCACCTCACCCCTCCCCAAAGGTTCCCCTTTCACTTGTTTTATCTGGTGTGATGTAAATATCGAACATAGATTTACAATGTAAAATCCTATGTGGGAGTGGGAAAAAGTGTATCTTCTCAACTGATGTAGGAGAAGCCCCTTCTAAGAGGGCATTGACCAACAGTGAACATTTTTTGAGATAAGTATTTCTGACACTCTTTCATAGCACCAGTAAAAATACTGCTGTAACTGAAAATGCATAAAGTGTGTGGGCCAGGACCATGATGACCATAGGATGACTAGTAATTTGGAACATCTGTTAATGCATTTTTTTTAAAACAGTCTTGAATCTGTATGCACTTGAAAAATAAAAAATAAATGGGAGAATGCATAGGATTCCTGGATCATATAAGACATTAATATTTCTTGATTGTAATTCGGGTGGGCTAAATGAATGGTTGATTTAACCCAGCTAATACGTGTTTCAATAGGGAAGTGTTCCAGAAGTAAGTGTTGCCCCAACAGTACCATTTTTCTGATGTACCTAGGGATTTGCAAAAGAAATAAAAGTAACAAACCATCCTAGATTTGAAACAGAAATAACTGTGTTTTAAACTTACATTTAGTCTTGATCTCCAAATTAATCAATGTACAAAATTATATATGTACGTATAAAACCGAACTCGCAACTCCCTTGTTGAATTTACCTGATGTGACCTCCCCCTCAACCCCGAGTCAGAAGTACGTGGTAAGGCAGGCCCTGAAACATAGGCCTGAAGCAACTGATTGACAGATCATAGGTAGGGGTGACATGTATCCCTTGGACAGAACGCATGAACAAAAAAACTCAGATTGATCCCACAGATAGGCAAAGACACCACAATAGTATCAGAAGATTTGTCCCAATAAAACACATTTGATCAGAGGGGCGCACATTCTCAAAATCGCCATGAAGTCAGATGTCACACGAAGTTAGGAACATACAGCCAATCAATACACAGCATTCACATTACACACGTTGATCACACTTCTCATGCTGGACATCTGGACATGTACCCACTGGCCATGCAGTATGTTCAAACAAGAATGAGGCCCACCTGAGCTTCTTATCAAACCCCCGATTTATGACCCTGTGACTAGGCCCAAACTTCTGTTACCAAAAGAATGCATAAATCGTTTTATGATGTTTCATGTAAAGGTATAAAATGATAGCCGTAACCAATGTGATTTGATACAGTCTTCAGACCCCGACTCCGTTGTCTGACCTTCCAGCTGCTTCGTTTAATTAAACAACTGTTCATGCTTTGCCAAATGCTACGTCTTTTCATTTATTCAAAGGTAAAATCATATTGGCGCAACAACAGCTTATAAGAGTATGATGTTATTGGAAAAATAAATATTACGTTAACGCTTTCGATGCTTGTGACGGAGCGGTTCCGTCATGCGCGTCAGTCGCGCTCTGCGCATGACGGAACCGCTCCGTCACGGCCCCGCCTGCGCAAGAACCCTTCAGCACAGCGCGGTAATCCGCGCCGCGCTGAAGGGGTTAAATGACTCCTAGAGAATAAACAATATCACACAAAGTAGTTGTAAGTGCCATAGTGCTTGTGTGCATTTCTGTTGTGAGGGTAGACATCCTCATCCAAGTAGCAGACAGTAAGTTCATACCACCCAAAGAGTGGCGCCCGGCAGAGGTAAATGCAGTGTGGCAGGGTGCGGTGGAAGGATGAAAAGTCGTCAGACGACAAAATAGCTATAGTAAAATAAATAAATTATACATATTCCGTCGTCTGTCGGCTCCCCCCCGCCACTCCCTGACCCGCCCACCGCCCCACTGCACTTACTGTGCCGGCCGCCGCTGCACCCAAATGAATGCCTTATAAGCATCAAATAATGCCTGTGGTATACCCTGGTTGAACACTGATGCCTAATACTTATTAGTATATCAAAATGTGCATATTGTTTAGTATCCCACCGATAAATAAACCTTTGTTGTTAATTTGAAACAAGTTCTGATATATGCTTTACTCCCAGTCCAGCCAACAGTTTTGCATAGATTTTGGCATCCAAGTCAACCAGGGAAATGGAATGGTATAATGGTGTTGAAATCAGTGATAGGTGTGTTTAGAGAAAAGAACCAGCTTATCCATCTTCCAAGAAGGGAATGCCGTCAACTTGAGGTCTATCACCAATAAAAATGTTGTTCTTACTTGATTTGGCATGTCATCAAGGCCTGGCACTTTCCTTTAGGGTAGCGAGTCGTACGTTTTGACAAATTCCCAAAAAGGGGCCAAACTCTGCACCCCATCATCCCTGCCTGTTCTAGTTTTAGTTAAATGAATTTACCCATGGTTAAAGTGAAGATATATTGGTCAGTTATTTTTATTTATCGCCGGTTTAGCGGCAGAAAACTGCTGCTAAAGTGGCGATAATGGGCTTGATAATATGCCGCAGAGAATTCCCATAGAAGCCCAGGTTCTGGTGTGAACATGGGATTATATTGGAATTCTCTGCGGCATATTATCAAGCCCATTATCGCCGCTTTAGCGGCAGTTTTCTGCCGCTAAACCGGCGATACTTTTAACGCCATCCTTGATAATATGCCCCTTTGGGGCATATTTACAAGCTGGCGACAAAAAATTGTCGCCGCTTTTGCGGCCGTTTTCGGCCGAAAAGCGGCAATAATTTTATCGCCTAATTAGCAAGGCCACGCTAACGCGTGAAACCTTGCTTTAGCGTCAGGATTCCTAATGCCCAGCTTTGCATCTCTGATGAGATGCAAAGTGGGCGTTCCTGACCTTACATGACAGGAGAAATGTCGCTAAGCAACATTTCTCCTATCATCAAGCCCCACGCTATGAAGCATAGCGTCAGGAAAAGTAGCGATAACCCCTGTTATCGCTACTTTCCTTACGCCTGCTTCAGGACTGACGTAGCCATGATATCCTTTGGAAGGTGGATATCATGGATAAGTTTGTGAGTCCCTATCAGCAAGCTAATGCCACACTACGTGAGATTATCGCTGGGTTTCCAGCGATAATCTCACGTTAGGCAGTTAGCGTGAGGAATTTTATCGCTGAGGAGATAAGCGCTGCTATTAGCACGCTATCTCAGCGATAAAAATCCACATTACCCGGCGATAATTATCCTCACTCTAAGAGCCCTGAGCGATAATTATCGCTGGTTGTTGCTGATATGCCCCTTTGTGTGCAAGTTGCCTATCGGTGGTTAGAAACTAATGTCAATCGAATCTCCGATGAAGATAGAGCTGAGCTAAGAAAGTAATCTGTGACGGGCTGATTAGGAGGCGTGGAATGGGATTCATACTGCTCCTTCCACCACCTATCTGTCATTGCTTAGATTTTATTTGGAACTAATGTATACGGGCTCATTAGCAATTATTGATTGTATCCTAACTCGACCCCCACACAGAATATCTGAATGGTCAATTTCACTTACAGCTGCTACGATTTTCTGGAACAACCGAAGGTTGTTTCCAATGGAGCCACAAGTTGATAAAATCGTGAAAAATTGCTGGTCGAAGGCGACCCGGGAAAAGGCCCATCTCCCCCTCTAACCCTCTTTGTATGAAATGACTTGAACTAATGTATACGGTAGTTGTGGTTCTAGCATTGCCACTCTCAGAATTAAAACCTTCTGGGCAGTATTGCACATCTGCTGGAGATCCATTGTTGAAAATATTGCCCCGTCTGCTTAAGGGGTTTATTACCCTTCAAGGCAAACTACATCCCCCGGCAGTCATGCTAGCTCCAGCTTGGCAGCCTTCTGAACCCTTTCACATGGTAGGAAATGGTATAACGTGTATCTATCATCGGGTTTGTGAAAGCACCAAGATTGACTGCTCTAATAATTATTTGTAAATACTCATTAACGTGACCTCTGCGCTGCCCATCCCCACCCCCACCGCGACCCTCTTTGCTTATCATATTTTTATATGCAAATTTTAACTTGCCTTTATGTTTTTTTGTTTTTTTAATTTCGTTAACTTCATTGTTGTTTGTAAGTACTTCATGCACATTTGCCCTTCATTTGTTTGAGTCCTACAAGGGCAGCGTGGGGAGCCCATTCTATGACTCTCTCTCTCTCCTTATCTGATAGCCGGTTAGTAGTATAATTCCCTATAATGGATTCCATCTTTTCTCTGTGCAGTGTTAGTCCACTCCACTACACATTAAGGGGCAGATTTACAAGCCCCTTGCGCCTCTTTTACGCCGCCGTTGTGTCACTTTTGTGACGCAGCAGCGGCGCAAAACCAGCGCCATGCTGCGGGGTATTTACAACGTGACGCATCTGGGAGATGCGTCACGTTGTAAAGCCCTGCACCAGAAGTAGGCGTTCCGGTGCAGAAACGCCTCCTAAAAGTGGCTGAGTGAAATCTACAAGATTTCACTAAGTCACTTTTGAGCCCATGCTGCGTCAAAACCCTGCGCCTGCTTGAAGCAGGCGTAAGGAATGACTCAGCATCTCAAAGATAGGGCACCCCGGAGCCTTGCTGGAGCTGCGTCGCGCTTGCGACGCAACTCCAGCAATGCGCTGCCTTTACGGCACAGATGCGTCACGCATCTGTCCGTTTTTGCCCCATGGTGCGCCGCATTGTAAATGCGGCACATCCATGGTGGCGGAGCAGTGGCGCACAATAACTGGCGCATCCCTGCTGATATGCAGGGATGCGCCAGTTATTGTAAATCTGCCCCTTAGTCGTTAAGCTCCCCCCTTAAGCAGCGAAAAGCTTCACGTTTTTGTGCTACAGTAAAGGGATAATCATTACCCGAATGGAAAATGCCATTTTGCCTGTACGAGGAAAGTCATTGCAACAGAGCTTCGTTCAATACACTAGAGTCGTCCGCCTCCTGAAATGGCGATAACAGGACATCTGGGTTTAGAACGGCCATTGAGATCCACCTGTTACAAATTGTGATAATAAAGACATTCCACAACTATATCAACAGTTATTCTACCAAGGGAATGCCTCATACACTAATGCACATAAATTCTGAATATTCAAAGTGTAGGGAATGCCTCCTGAACACTATGTTATCCACGTCTATCAGCTGTCATGTGTAAGTAATTTTCAGCAACATCTCCTGGCATAGCACCATGTAATTAAGAAAAGTTGTCTGCTCACAGGTAATTTAAAATGACTTCTAAAAGCAATTAGCAGGCCTCCAATCTTCGGATAGCTTTTCATCACCCCTTTAGTCTCCATTAATTGCTGCTGAGATCTAAATTAAAACAAGTTGTCATTAATACCGGCTCCAGTCACTGTTACCAAGAGGTGCAAGCGTGTGGCTATCTGCGAGCGACCCCCACTTCAGCAGGAATGGCATCTGGCCTCAGAAGAGCCGCGTGCGGCAAATCAACACATCTGGAGGCTGCTATGACGGTCTCACACGTCAACAGGCACCCAAACGCCTCACTCCTGCTGTCTACAGGACATTCTAGCTTTTATACTCTACACCCGCTGCAAATGAAAATATTGGTACAGGGCCCATTACTGCACAGCCTTTGACTTTTACATGAATATATGATAAAATGATAAAGCAAGGAATTAATTGGGTCAGATTGTTTTTCAGGTCGGGCCTATTTTTATTTAACCTGACAAGCATTTTTTCTTCGAAATGTCGAAATTGCATGATTTGTTAAAAAAAACCTTTGCAACAGTATATAAAAAAACAGAGGTTGAATTCTAGGTACTAACTTTGACAGTAAAGTTAAAAGCATCATAATGTCCTTAGGTTAATGGCTTTGACAGTGAAGTTAAAAACATCATTAAAACCTAAAGTCTAAAAATTCAGAAACTTTAGCTTAAACAGTTGAGAATTAAAAAATAATAAAGTCAAGTCAAGTCAAAGTAACTTTATTCGGTTTCAAAAAGAGAACCATAAAAGTACATAAAATCAACATTACAAATTATAATTCCAATGACCTATTTACAAGGAGCGTGAAAGGTAATTCTTACAATTCAATTATTTAAAAAAAAAAAAAGATACATAAAATACAATAAAAAGTATACAATCCTCAAAATTCTATCTTTAGCTGCACACACCATTTAGTTCATGGGGCACTTAGGCTGTATGCTGGCGAATCAAGGTAATCCGATTCAGCGACAAACACTAGTACCGTTTCCTAATAGCCATTGCAACTTTAATGTAATTGGAAACCCTAGTGCATATATCAAATGTAGCCAAAGAGTGCAAATAGTTAAAACAATCAATATAAGAACATGGCCTAATTTCTTTTCAAATCGGGACTATAAATTTTCTTCTAGGCTCCTTATAGAGGGTGCAAAATGGCGATGTGCTTTGGACTGCCTTATTGTCGCAAGGGCAGAGCACCAAATTGTCTTCCCACGCAATTTGTTTTGGAAATGCCACTAGAAAATGCAGGGTAAGTAAAAGGAATCTTGTTAAGCAAAAGCGTGTCTAAATATTTATAGTGAACGTTAAATAAAATTGCTGCTGGGCAGGGAATAAACAAGAAGAGCCTGCTACCTCAGGTTGAGAGCAGCGAGTGTTTGCCCCTATGGAATGTGCCTCTTTTATAATATTTTTCGCATTCTCCTGAATACTGGCTGGGCAATCAAAGTAATGTCCCAGGCTTAGCTTATAAAATCTATCCCTGACAAATCGAAGCAAAGGGATAGTTAGTGCTCCATCGAGATTAAGACAATCTTTTATAATCTCTCTGGAGAACACCAACTCCTCCGATAATCAAATATTAGCCCATAAAAGCATAGGTGTGATGTCTATACAATCCTCTACAAAGCCAAGCCCCAACTCATGATGACAAAAAATTGTGGGGGCTCTATTTGCAATAATCAGTAGCCTTTTTATGAATCTGTTTTCCATGAATTGTAACTGGCGGCTGTTATGATATCCCCGTACACCTGCTCCATATGTTGCCACAGGCACACATTTGGTTTTGTAGAGTCTAACTAGTTCAGACACCGGTTTATGTCCCAATTTGCAGGCAAAGCAGAAAAGCCCCTCAACAACTCTACCCGCATTGTGCATCCTTGAAGTAACAAGCAAATCCCAATTCAGCCTATTATTAAAAAGGTTCCCTAAGTAATTAAAATGATTCATGTTATCAATCCTCTTAGTTGCCACAGCATAGTTTCTATTTTTAGTCAATTTAGGCCCACACACCATAACGTATGAATTAGTAAAATTCACCATTAAATCAAGTGACAACATAAAATCAGCAAATGCATTAAGACAGTATCATCCGCCTAAGAGAGAAGTGGAATCCGAGTGCACCCAATGCGTGGACAGTCAAGTTCTTTATCTGACAAGAAGGCATTAAGGTAATTGGTGTAAATTATGGAAAGAAAAGGAGCTAAAATGCATCCCTGCAAGACACCTTTTTTTGATACAATAGGCCTAGTTTTTTCCTCGTGAGTGCCATATTTTATAGTTACAGATGTGGAAGCATGGAGCCTGCAGAGAAGAAAAATTAGAGCTTCCTCAACTCCCATTTCCCCCATCAGTGTCCACAGCTTATCCCGATTTACGGATTCAAAGACACTGGACAAGTCCATGAAGACCAGATGAATAGAACCCTTCCTGGCCTTCATGTACTTGCCCCTAAACAGGGATAGGTTGAGGCACTGTTCGGTAGTACCCATCACCCTCCTAAAGCTATACTGTGATCTTGCAATCACCCCTGTGTCTGTCGCCCAGATTTCAAGTCGAGCAAGGACAATCCTTCCTAACAACTTCACTGGGGCATCAATAAGGGAAATTGGCCTGTAACAGGAAGGGTCACATCTATTACCCTTCTTGAACACAGGGACCACAATAGCCTCCTTCCAAGTTGCTGGGATAGGGCCGGTCACCACTGCTTTAAACACATTGGTCAATAACGGCGCCCATAGATTAGGATTACTTTTAAAAAGATCTAATGGCACTCCATCCTGGCCAGGAGCTTTCATGCTAATTCCTTTTGCTAATGCTTCCTCAACCTCAGCTACTGAGATTGACGCACATAGATGAAAAGTCAAGATTAGGTCCTAGAGCAAATCCTCACTGGGGACCTCAAAATGGCAACCTTTAGGATTAAATATAGTCGCATAGTGGGCTTCCCAAACATCCCCCAAAATCAGGGAATCCATCTTGCCCATGTCCTCATTAAATA
Organism: Triturus cristatus; assembly: GCF_964204655.1. Classification (NCBI taxonomy): domain Eukaryota; kingdom Metazoa; phylum Chordata; class Amphibia; order Caudata; family Salamandridae; genus Triturus; species Triturus cristatus. The sequence continues at coordinate 770,817,356 of NC_140585.1, forward strand.
GTGGGTGATTTATAATTTCCCAGAAGCTTTTCGAGACCTTAAGGGAGCTAGCTCTCTCCAAATCATCCCAGGCTAAACGCCTCAGTTCTTCTTTCCTCTGCCTAACTATACTTTTGTATGACTTCCGAGTATACTTAATTTGAGCCTTGTCTCGAGGGTTTGCGTGCAGTGCCATCTTTAGAATTTGAAGGGCTCTTGAGCATTCCACGTTAAACCACCTTATCTTCAGGGGGTTCATCACCTTAACTGATTTAGTCAAGGTTTTAGGTACATCAGAACAGATCAATTGAAATTCCAGAATGATCACAGCCGGCGTAAAGTCATGGGCTAAACAATTCACAATCAAATCGTAATTGGTTATGACAGTTTTTCCTTCAAACTCAGAGGAGTTTACTTTATTCCAATTACGTTTTACCCCTTTATTAGGATTAAAATGACCTCGATAGCCATCAACATTCCCTGGCTGAGCTATCATACTAAGGGACGCTATGAGGGGATTATGGTCGCATTGTTTGGATTCACCTCGAAGTCACCAATAAGTGGCAGGAACGTCCGTGAGATAAGCATGAAATCTATAAAACTCTCCCTACCTTTACCAACATAGGTGGGGCACTGTAGTGAGGAGTTGCTAGCTAAATTAATAATGAGACCCAGATCATTCTCCACAATAATAGAATTTAGGGCTTCACCCTGAGGGGTATGATTAAAATGCTACAAGGGCTGCCCCTCTGTGCTTAGCATCCTGCAGGCATGAACAAAACTATGAGGGCATATTTAAAAATTAAAGTCGCCTACCCATAGTTAAGTGTTGCCATTTCTCAGAAATGTTGTTAATTTCTGCCTGGAACACCTCAATAACCTGGCAGATGTTGTGGTTAAAAATATTGTAATTACAGTTCACCACTAGCAGCTTGGCTTGTAACATATTAGAGATCACAATTAACTGAAACCAGGGAGTTGTACCAACAACAATCTCCCCCCACTGTGATAGTGGGGGGAGCCGGATTCTCCCTAGTCATGATATCACTTAAGATTAAATTATAACAAGGGGAACCATTTTCGCAATTGTCCTGGTTCATCCAACTATTGTTTATTTTAGGGGAGAGGATTTCAAAAAGATCCACAGAATTCCTATTAATGAGTACATCAGTGTAGGATTATGTCCCTTGAGCACTGTAAAACAATCCCATTCTCGCCGTAGCCGCCGGTAGATTAAGACACTAAGTTAGTCAATCGATGTCTGACAGCCCAGATAGAACATCAAAACGGTTATCATGGCTAAATGGAGGAGGCTGTGTTGGGAAAGAGGGAATTGAGCAAGGGGCTAGTGAAAGTCTGCTTTCAGCTTTTTCAATCTCCTTTGTTAGTGCCCCTAACGCTTTTTGTAAAAAGCCATCCAATGTTTGTGTTCATTGTTTTTGGTGTGGGGGTTGGCTTTCATTTCCTCATGCTACGAATAGCCGTTGATAAAAAATAATGAATGAGGAAAAATATAAAAATTTAAGTTTTCCCTTCACGTAGCTTCCCCAAACTATGTCCTAAAAACAGGAGTCAAAAGGTCCGCTAGAGAAGGACCAAGAGGTGTGGCCCAGCCCAGCCTCCTCCAGGCTCTAACGGGCTTTGCCCGGGCATGGCCCGAGCAGGCCCGCATGTGCCCTGCGCCGCCGGAGCCACAAAATGCTTTTAAGCGCCTCCAGGTGCAGAAAAGGTAGCATTGGCACCTCCTGGCGCTGGGAATTATGGGGCTTGATGTCCCCCCATGCAGAAGTGGTGTCTCAGGCATTGGCGTATAACCTTAAAGCCTCTATTGCTTGATGCACAGTCCATGATACTCTGTGGATATATGTTTAGTTGAAGAAAAGAGTTTGGCATCGTCCTAATGAAGGGGGAGAGGTTATGTGAAGAGAACAGTATAGACCAATAAACTTCTCTTGTGCCATGCATTGATTTGAAGTCAAAAGCATGTCTGTTGGTCGATGACCGGAGGCGATATGCTCAGTGAAGACGAGGAGACAGTTTGCCTGTCTGTCCATCATGTACACATCTTGCCTCCTCTAGCTTCTTGGTGAAGCGATCCATGAATCTGACCAAGGCATAGTTCAGGGTAGTATTGGGGTGGTCAAAACAAGCCAGAACCGCTCCTCTGCAAGATCTTATATCTTTTGCAACCCCTTCCTAGCAGGGCTCTTCTATCTTCTAAGAGATTAGGACACAGGCATATTACGTTTATTATTTCCTTCTTGTGCTGGCTGCAGAGCTGACACGTTTCCTGGGCACAGTCTCTTTTCCATTTTGGGAAGTGACAGGATAGGGGGATCACCCGCATTCTTAACTTTACAAACTGAAGCGTAATGCGTTCGTTAAAAGTGATCGTTAGGTAGCGTTGGGGTTTCAGTTGTAAATAGGTGCATAGACTCATCCAACAATGATTCCGTACAGAGAGGCTGGCCATATCTTCTAATGAGTAAAGTCGGTTCATACAGATTTAAGCTAATCTCTTGAATTTATTTTGGCTGACATGTAGGTCCCAAAGGGGAGTCAAGCCAAGAGAACTAAGGGCTCGCGACAGGTAATGGTAACCCGCCAACCTGCGGTTTGCATTCGATTGGTTCCATAAGTTGTGGGCTAGAGTGCCTTCCTTAGATGCCCTGAGCTTGTGGCAGCTTATTAGGAAGGCCGCCATACGGGCCAGTGCTTGTCTGTAGTGCAGATGCCAAATTCCAGTCTCATTTGTGCTGGTGATGTGTAAGAGGGAAGATCGTTCTGTAAATGTTTGCGACTACTTTATCCAGTTTCCCGCTGTTTGTCCCTTTCAGAGCCTCACACCCATATGTTAAGGTTGGGATAACCTTTGCCTGGGCCACCTGGAGGATTGGAGCTTAGGAAGGGCGTTTTAGTCTTTTGTAGATGGATCTAAGTGCAAACGACAGCGCAATACCTTTCTTTTTTAGTTACGCCAGCTGGCTCGCGTACCTGCCATTGTTGTTGGATGAGCATTTATTCTGACTGCGCCTCTCCTGTGGATTACTACATGTCCTTCCTGGATGGACTCAGTTCACTGACACTTTCTAGCACTATAGAGTACACCCCAGTGGATCACTCACAGGCCTATCCAGAGGGATCTCAAAGCGCACCTGCCATCAATGCCTGTAATTAAGGAACGCCGAGGGTTGCTCCTCTGGGCTACTGGATGGATTCTACAGACAAGCTCAATCAGGCATGACAATAAATGAATTTAAAGTGCATGCAGTTTGTCACTCCCAACGTCGCATGCCTTGGCACAGCAGCCTGAGACAGGATAAGAACATCACTCTGCTCACTCATGCACAACACTACATCCCTTTGCAGGAAGGGCATGCTGCACCTCAGCACTTTCAAATAAGCACTTTCCTAAGGTGCACAATGCACCCCATCTTCTAAAGACTTCACTGCTTTGTAAGCATTAAGATGCGCTATATAAGTGTAATGATAAATCTATAAACTTGCATGCATATGAGTGACAGGACTAGAAGAAAAAAAGGCGTTTGTAACGATGAACTGTTGCACTCTGCTGCACTGTGTGCGCTGTGGTGTGAATGTACACCTGGGGAAGGTGACAGAAGTCCCTACCTTAACAGCACACACGTCACTCTTCAGTAATCCATGCAATTAAACTCGTATCTCACACATCAGTGATTTAAAGAACATATGTCTACCCACAAGCCGACATAAATCAACCCAACAGAAATTGATGTATAATCATCGGAGGATATGACTGGGATTTCCTGGCGTTACCATGGCTACTGTTCGAACAACGAAAATGATTTGCTTCAAAAACAAGCTATGGGTGTAAATGAAGAAGTTTAGGGTTGTTCACAACCACGAGGAGGCTCCTCACATCAACAGTGATCGCTGCTTCTCCAATTAGCACGAATTTACGATAATGACCCGTTCTTTGTTATAAACAGTGATCGCCCGAATCTCTCACCACAGTGAAGCTTCAGCACCGACTGCTCCTCTCAGTGACAAAAATTACCTCACAGCTTCCACAAATGTGACACTCCAATTGAGGATTCTCATGTGGATATGGACTTTTGAGAAGTTAAAATCTTGACCAGAACAAACCTGGCCCCTGTATCCGACCTACGTTCGATCATGGTCCGCCTGAACTTGTGACTTTGCAGTGGTCCAGAGTGAGCAAACAAATACCCATGAGTGGCAATTTGTGCTTTTTCATGATATTATTGCCTAAAATGTTAAAAACTTATAACTGAAGTTCTGCTTGTTGGATTTTTGTCATTTTAGTGTAATTTTATATATTGAATTGTACTCTATTTTTCTAAATTGGTTTCAGATTTGTATTGCGTGGTGTTTTCACTGTAATACTCTTTGAGTGCCGTATAAATACGTTACACATTGCATCTAAGTTAAGCCTGACTGCTTTTGTGCCAAGAAACCAGAGACTTAAGCACAGGTTTATTAAGTGATTTTTGTGGTTCACCCTGGCAGTGATTGTGTTTATTACTTGAGTGGGGTTCTCAGTTTTCTCAACTAATAAGCCAGTTTCTTACAATACATAAGACCACTCGTCTTTAAAAAAAATCTGTAACCCATTCACAGACATATAAAGTAGCCTGAACATTAATAAAATATTCAGCTACTAGGTACTCAAATAAAAAGTCAGCAAATTCTAGTTTAACCAATCCTGACACCTGTGCCTGCAGGTTAACAAAGTTAGTTACGCAAACAAATAAACAACCATACCTAATTCAGCATTTTAGGTAAAGAACTGGGAACCAAGAGCATCTAGATCAGGAAAAAGACCAGCTAGGGGCTACCATCACCGATTTATTTATTTATTTATTCATTTTTAAAGTTTTGTATAGCGCGAACATGACCCAAGCGGGTATCAGAGCGCTCTACATGCGAGTTGTGGAAGACATAGATAGATAGCTGTAGGAGAGACGTAGAAAAATATCCATCAGGAACACAATGACATATTGGGGGCCGACACTCAGGCCGTAGCAAATGCCAGGTAGCAGATTAGTCGGCCAAGCGAGATAGGAGACAAAAGGAGAAAAACTTCTAGTTCAGCGCAGTGTTCATCAGTAGGGCTTTTACTTCCCTTTTGAAGGCAATAACAGAGAATGTACGATTGTAGTTTTAAATTTTTTTTTTTCTTTCTTTGGCTTAAGGAGCAAATGGTGGGTGCGACTAGAGGGCCGGAAGCCTCCAGATAGTTCAAGCTTATTTGCAAGGTAAAGAGTCATACATGCAGTTTTTACTGGATCCTTGACTCAAACGGAAGCCAGTTGAGCGATTTCAGGTCCGGAGCGATGGGGTTGGTTTTCTTTGAACCAGTGATAAGTCTAGCTGCAGCATTCAGAGATGCTCTGAGGGGGGTTAAACTGAGTTTCGGAAGCCTGCATAGAGAAGCACTGCCTTATACTAGTCTTGAGATGACTAGTGATTGCACAGCAGATTTGAAGTCATCTTGGGGAAGGTAGGGTTTTGGATTTCTTAGGATGCTCAGTTGGTAGTTTGCTCCTTTGGTAGATGCTCTGATGTGATCTAGCATGTTTATGTTCTTATCAAGCACAATTCCTAGTGATTTCGTGAAATCAATGATGTGTGGTGTGCAGTTGAGAGCTGAGAGGTTTTTTAAATATTTCTCAACAATGGGGGTACATACACGCTCAGTGCCAAAGGTACTACTAACTCAGTGCACCACAAGTCATCGCCACGTGGCCTTATTGAGGCAGAATTCAATAGACAAAAGACATTGGTCCGAGTGCGGCACTTCCAGACCACACATCATCAACGGGTACGTACATGCTGAGCGCCAAAGGTACTACTAACTCAGTGCACCATAAATCATCACAAGGAAAAGTGAACAGTTTTATGTCAACAGTGAGGCATACTATCACTCAAAAATCACCCAAGAATACTTATAATATAAAAAGAACAGAAGAATCGATGTACGTTAATGATTACAATCCGGAGATTTTGAAGATGTGGAATGCAAATATGAACATACAATATGTTGCAGATAATTTTTAAACAAATGGAGGTGCACTAAACATTAAGTAGAGAGTCCAAAATATTTCTCTTGTCTTTTTTTGACTTTTATTTCATGGATGATAAATACACAACGACAGCCAACGCGTTTCGTTCCTGTATAGACAATTTAACGGAACTTCTTCAGGGCTGCAACAAACAGAAAAACATTTTTATAACACTGATTACAATGACGGACTGATGCACGTTACAAAATTAAAATACTCTACAAATCATACTCCATTTTTAGTAAAAAAAAAAAAAGTACAAAATTGTATTTTGAATTTTGTTCCAAAAACAGTATAAACTTGATAAGAAGACTATTGGTGATTTATGGTGCTATGTGTATATTATGATCTTGTTTTTGTGTTTGTGAAATTTAAAAACTTTATTTCTATAAAAAAACTGGAGTATGATTTGTAGAGTATTTTAATTTTGTAACGTGCGTCAGTCCGTCATTGTAATCAGTGTTATAAAAATGTTTTTCTGTTTGTTTCAGCCCTGAAGAATTTCCGTTAAATTGTCTATACAGGAACGAAACGCGTTGGCTGTCGTTGTGTATTTATCATCCATGAAATAAAAGTCAAAAAAAGGAAAGAGAAATATTTTGGACTCTCTACTTTATGTTTAGTGAACCTCCATTTGTTTAAAAATTGTTTGATCTGTTTATAGAGGCACCATTAGGTGACGGGTGCTGGAGTTTTAGTGCACAAATAGCCTGATAAGGCAGCAGTATTATATGAAAAATAAAAGTAAGGTGCTACCATTTATGTCCGTCACCTTTTAGTTCTTTTTCAATATCATTATATTCTGGACTGGTCTGCACTCGCTATTGCTTTAAAAACTACAATCCATTGATATGTCTCGCTTTAATGACGGACGCGAGGAGTTAGCACATGACCTATTTGGTAGGGTTGCCACCCACACATCAGTCACACATAATGCTCAGAGTAGTTTAGGATTACGAGCACTGTTCCTAAAACTCATGCGTTTGAAGAAACAAGAACTGGAACGATGGTGGGATGGGGTTACACTCCAACAATATATAGACTTAATTGAAAAGAATTACAAAATATTAAAAAAGGTAATTTTAAGTCATCAACAATATCTCAAAGATAAAAAAAATGAGAAAAATTTGGCGAGATCATCGCGACTAGAAAGAAGGGCGAATATATACATTCGCTAAAAAATATGATTCTGTACAAACATCTGAAGATAGGAAAAGAGGAAGGGAGGAAGTTGAGGATACGCAATCACGGAGTGGCATCTCAGTCTCATCGCAGAGTAGTGCTGCATCTGGAAGTAATCAGAGTGAAGCCCCTTTAGGGGAAGGTGCCACATCTTTCCAAAAATAATTAGTGACACTGCGGATCAGCAGCAACCAACGCAAAAAACAAATTCCAAAATGAGGAGAGGCGGGAGAAGAGGTAAAGGGAAAGGTAAAAGGAGGCCAGACAGTGCAAGAGAAGATGATATTGAGACCCAAAAAACCATGAGTGCAGTTCACGAAATAAATGATGATATCATAACTTTGTTTGATACTACTATGGAATATTCTAAGTTGGAAATTATCAATCTGTCGCAAAGATCTATAGACGTTGATGAGCAGAGTCTATTATGTAAAGGTTTTGGGTTTTTGTCCCACACAGTCAGGAGATTTATCAGATGTGCATGTGGATTTGTTTAAATTTACAAGAACATTGAAATTAAAGGAGTACTTCAAAGATCAGAGATGTGGTGTGTCTGTTGATGTGGAGAGCAGAGAATTAGTTACACATAGTATTGTAGATGTTCGTAACATACAATGTCTCCTTTCTATTGAGGCAGGTGATGAAAGGGAAATGGAATCTCTCTTACAAGATCTTCATATCTCTGAAAACATTGACATAGATAGTGGATTAAGACCTAAATCCAAGTTCACACCTAATATGGGCTACCATCCAAACATTGATAAATTTTATGAAAAGGTGACTGAAGATCTATACAAGCTAGAACGATCTGAGGAATATTTGAAACAAGACAAGTTGAATTTAACAAGAGGTGAAAGAGAGGCATTGAAGAGACTTGAGAACGATGTTGATATTGTTATCAGGAAAGCCGATAAGGGCAACAATGTCGTTATAATGAATAAAGCAGATTATATGGGAGAAATAGATCAACAGCTAAGTGACCACACATGCTATGAGGTATTGAAAGGGAATCCCATTACAGAACTTGCTTCTCAGATAAATCTCAGACTCGGAGAATGGAAAGAAATATGTCTTCTCAGCGACTTAGAGCATAGATTTCTAAAGGTGAATAATCCTCGCTTTCCTTGTATATATATATTACCTAAAACACACAAGAAAGCGAAATTTCCACCAAGGAGACCGATAATTTCGGGAGTAGGTTCACCTACTGAAAAAATGTCTGTGTTTGTCAACCAAAAACTAAAAAAGTACATGTTCAATTTACCATCTTTTTTAAAAGATAGTACAGATGTGTTGTCAAAGTTGAAAGAATTTGCATGGTCAGATGAGCTTATATTTGTCACATGGGATGAGGTAAGCCTTTATACCTGTATAGAACATAAATTTGGTCTATTAGCAACAAAGTCCTTTCTAGACAAAGATGGAGCTGACAGATTTGAGCATAATAGGATGATTTTAAATATTATGGAACTAATACTGACAACAAATGTTTTTCTCCACAATGGCAAGTGGTATCAGCAGCTGCGCGGTACAGCAATGGGCACTAAATTTGCCCCTTAATAAGCATGCCTATTCATGGGGTGGTTCGTGAGGCTCTATGCATGGGGTCGCGGTGCCTCCCCCTGGGCACAGCATATAGTTTTCTGGGGGAGGTATATAGACGACATTATATGCCTTTGGTCTGGATCTGAGAAATGCCTACAAGACTATTTTCATTATCTTAATGATAATTCGTACAATGTGACGTTCACAATGACCTATGATAGAGAAAAATTTGATTTTTTGAACTTACATCTGTATGTGAAAGATGGCACTGTACAAAGTGCTCTATATCGAAAAGAGACGTCTTGTAATGGAGTACTCCATGCTACGATCGCTCATTCGAGATCTGTGATTGAGAATATCTCTTATAGAGAGATGGTAAGGGTAAGAAGGAACTGCTCATAAACAGCAGTTTTTGAAAGAAATATTTCGGAGACTGGCTCTAGATTTCTGCAGAGAGGATATGATAAAGGAGATGTGAAATCAGCCATTTTGAGAGCACAACGTCTAAATCGAGACTCCACATTGGAGACATGTACTATGAAGAGGCAAGCTCGCAATGAGAAACCTCGATTTATAACAAAGTACACCTCACACAGCAACAGGATTTTTAGAATTCTTAAAAACAGCTGGCATATAATGCTTGAAATACCTGCTTTAAAAATGGCTCTCACTAAAAATCCATGTGTCACATATAAGAAAGGGACAACATTGAAAGATAGACTATGCCCTAGTTATGTGACTTCATCTAGAAATTCTGTAACATGGTTACCTGCAAAACCCGTTGGATTTTTTACATGTAGTTCTTGCGACATGTGCGATTTTGGCAAAAATAAGACGAAGGAATTTGTATTTAACACTCAGAAACAATACATGATTAAAGAATTCATAAACTTTAAAACTTGTTATGTGGTATACATTTTGGGTTGCACATGCAATATAATATATGTAGGAAGCACAACAAGAAGTTTAAAACTAAGAATTCAAGAACATAGAAGAGCCATAGTAGGGGGGGACCCTAGGTACCCTATGGCTGAGCATTATAAACATACTCATGCCAATGACCATACATTCTGGTTCTTTGGGATAGAACATGTGGCAGCATGTAAAAGAAGAGGTGATAGAGCACTCATTTTGAGGCAACGGGAGGCCAAATGGATCTGTAGGCTACAAGCAATTAAATATGGCCATAACACCGATATTGAATTTCACTATTTTCTAAACTGAGATATATTACATCTAAGTCATTTTTTATATGCAGGCGCCCAGATCAGAGCCTCTTTCCTCCCTTTTCTGATGTTACGTCTCTTGATAGTCGAATTAAGTAAATGTTTAGTACAGTATTTATTCTCACCATAAATACATCTAGAAATAATACAGTTTACCTTTTGACATAAATTTTGCCACAAATGAAGTGTAATTGAGTAGTTTGTTTGGACATTATTTTCTTAGTTTACTTTTTGACATAAATTTTGCCTCTAATGAAGTTTAATTGAGTAATTCGTTTGGACATTATTTTCTATCAGAATTTAATCTACTAATGACCGTGCTTGTCTTTAATGTGTTCTCCAATGACAACCTGTACTAAGTTGATTATATGGAATTTAAAATCAAATGCAATATTAGCAGAACGCTGTCTCACCTAACCTGATAGCACGAAACGTGGGGTTGTTTAGTGTAAATGTGAGGGCTTAGCCAGCTCTGTGCATTTTATTCAGAGCGAAAATGAGTTAATCCCCTATGGGTGTTTCATAATTGTGTTTGTCTTCAATGTGGCCTCCTATGATAACCTGTATAGAGGGTATTATATCAAATGCGATAGTAGCAGAATGCTGTCTCACCTGACTTGTTGGCTTAAAATGTGTGGGTATTTACTGTTAATATGAGGGCTTAGTCAGCTCTACGCATTTAATTATAGAGGTAATGAGTCAATTCCTTATGGATATTTCATTATATTTAACAATAAAGTTCATTGAGATTTTATGTTTATAATTTTAGTTTAATCAGTACTGCATAATTGAGATCTAGCGGAAATATTTGAATGCAAAACGGTTGTCCGCTTTGCAAATGTGGTTACAGTTTGTCAATACTTGATTTTATGAACACCCCTTGGATTTTTGTGTTTTATTTAAATAACGTATTGTTGATATTATTATATCGGTCTATACTCCTGAGGTGTGATTACTCTCCTTTTACCCCCTCAATAATCAATGACCAGCGGTTGTATAAATATAAATTAAATTTTGTTTGTTTTTATATATGAAAAACAGACATTTCGAAATGGCTGATTGTTTATTCATAAATAGCTTTCAACGTATTGTTGATATTATTATATCGTTCTATCCTCTTGAGTTTTGATTACTTTCCCTCTCTACCCACAATAATCATTGACCAGCTATAGGATTAACATAGGATAATATATTATATTCTGTAGGTTTCTTTATATATGAGAAACAGACCCTTCAAAATGGCCGAATTTTTATTTGCAAATAACCTTCCACATGAGCGGGATTGTTTCACGTGACCGTCCCTTCTCTTTGATGTCATCAGCCTGCGTTGAAAACTTGAGACCAGGTGTTCTCTATTTGACAACACAGGCGTGTGGTATTTAAACGGCACGAAATTGCTATGGCGTTTGTCGGAGTGTGAAGAGGAACCGCTTATTAAGGTAAATCTAAAAGGAATTTTGGGTATTTGTTTAGCTTTTTAAAGCCCGTATTAAGAGGAGAAATAGTCTTAAAACATTCTAGATTGTTATGTTATATTTGTGCTGTTATAATGGGAAATCTAGATTTTATTATATATGCAACTATATATTTTCATTGCCGCTGAGGGTTTTGGTGCCGTTAGATGTGGTCTTTAATGCCCTATGGGAATTTCTATAGGATAATTTATTTTTTATCAGTTAGTATACTTCGCGATTTTATATAAATTTGCATAACACTAAGTTTGAGGTTTTATTTTGGTGTTGACTGTGATCATCCTCTTAGGTAGGTCATTGCTTACTGCATAATAAGCATGCAGAATTTAACCCTTGATTTGAGGTTCAGATATTTATCGAGGATTCTTGTATGTTTTCCTGTTAAAAGAGATAGTGACGATATTTTATCTGGATCACGGGATGAGTATGATTACGTTACACGCATGTAGCAACAGCCTTATACCTCCTGTTTATTATCTCGTTAGAATAACTAAGTTCATGTCACGACTGTTTCTTTGTGAAACTGTACATATATATACAGGTTTTCAGATAGTGATTCGCTGACAAGATATTTTGTTATATGATAATTAGGTGACCGATCGATAATTCGTATTTACAAAGCTGAGTGACGATTGAGTATAAAGCAACTCCGTTAAGATTTGTAAGAGCAACTCAGCAGGTGAGACCTCCGTTAATAACTTAAGGCGGTATAATCTATAAAAGAACAGGATCATGCACTGTTTCTTTTCATTGATAGAATGAATCCATTCGAATCTGTGTCTTTTCCCTTTCAACTGGTTATCGATTCGGATTTTCTGATTTTCATACATCTTCCTTAGATCAATAAGTGGGGGTGGGAGAACTAATCCCAATACCTCTGAAGTTAAATAAATGGTGAATCTTATTCTTTTAAGAGTGATAGCAATTTGCTTGTAGGTGTGAATCATGTGAGTTCTTGAAACATCAATATACACTGAACGTTCCTACTAAATTCTGATTGAGTGTTTTTCTTTGAATTTCAGATTTTTATTATAAATCTGATGGTCAAATCTACAAAGGGCATTTCGTCATCTATGAAACAATGGTTTTTATATTTAAATAACCATAGACCTACGTTTAAAGGTGAGATATGCCTAGTTATATGATTTAAACTATAATTTGATGTTTATATTTGGTTCCTACTCATTCCTGCTTCTTATTTTAGTTAAGCTGAATTCTTTATACATCTGGCATGAGAAGATATCAATCCTTCACTCTCGAATTACCAATAGAAATTTCGAATTTGTCTTGCTATCAATACAAGGTGAGATAGTAGTCTCTACTTTTAGATTTAGCTAATAAAGTTATATGAAAGTAAAAAATTGTATTTTGAATTTTGTTACAAAAACAGTATAAACTTGATAAGAAGACTATTGGTGATTTATGGTGCTATGTGTATATTATGATCTTGTTTTTGTGTTTGTGTAATTTAAAAACTTTATTTCTATAAAAAAAAATGGAGTATGATTTGTAGAGTATTTTAATTTTGTAACGTGCGTCAGTCCGTCATTGTAATCAGTGTTATAAAAATGTTTTTCTGTTTGTTGCAGCCCTGAAGAAGTTCTGTTAAATTGTCTATACAGGAACGAAACGCGTTGGCTATAGTTGTGTATTTATCATCCATGAAATAAAAGTCAAAAACAAGAAAAGAGAAATATTTTGGACTCTCTACTTTATGTTTAGTGCACCTCCATTTGTTTAAAAATTGTTTGATCTGTTTATAGAGGCACCATTAGGTGACGGGTGCTGGAGTTTTAGTGCACAAATAGCCTGATAAGGCAGCAGTATTATATAAAAAATAAAAGTGAGGTGCTACCATTTATGTCCGTCACCTTTTAGTTCTTTTTCGATATCATTATATTCTGGACTGGTTTGCACTCGCTACTGCTTTAAAAACTACAATCCATTGATATGTCTCGCTTTAATGACGGATGCGAGGAGTTAGCACATGACCTATTTGGTAGGGTTGCCACCAACACACCAGTCACACATAATGCTCAGAGTAGTTTAGGATTACGAGCACTGTTCCTAAAACTCGAGCGTTTGAAGACACAAGAACTGGCACGATGGTGGGATGGGGTTACACTCCAAGAATATATAGACAATAAAAAAAACCCGAGAGGCCTGCGCATTTTAATCTTTCCTACATTTGAGGATCTTAGCGCAGATTTACTCAAAGAATGGGAAGGGAATTTAGAAAATACATCACTAGTCATGATGCAAATTCTAATAAGACATGCGATCGACAAAGGGGCAAAATTGCTGTCTGTGATTCAAGCAGTAGAACTAGAAATTGGGGCACTGGATGCTAAAGACTTAATTGAAAAGAATTACGAAATATTAAAAAAGGTAATTTTAAGTCATCAACAATATCTCAAAGATAAAAAAAATGAGAAATATTTGGCGAGATGATCGCGACTACAAAGAAGGGCGAATATATACATTCGCTAAAAAATATGATTCTGTACAAACATCTGAAGATAGGAAAAGAGGAAGGGAGGAAGTTGAGGATACGCAATCACTGAGTGGCATCTCAGTCTCATCGCAGAGTAGTGCTGCATCCGGAAGTAATCAGAGTGAACCCCCTTTAGGGGAAGGTGCCACATCTTTCCGAATAGAATTAGTGACACTGCGGATCAGCAGCAACCAATGCAAAAAACAAATTCCAAAATGAGGAGAGGCGGGAGAAGAGATAAAGGGAAAGGTAAAAGGAGGCGAGACAGAGCAGGAGAAGATGATATTGAGACCCAAAAAACCATGAGTGCAGTTCACGAAAGAAATGATGATATCATAACTTTGTTTGATACTACTATGGAATATTCTAAGTTGGAAATTATCAATCTGTCGCAAAGATCTATAGACGTTGATGAGCAGAGTCTATTATGTAAAGGTTTAGGTTTTTGTCCCACACAGTCAGGAGATTTATCAGATGTGCATGTGGATTTGTTTAAATTTACAAGAACATTTAAATTAAAGGAGTACTTCAAAGATCAGAGATGTGGTGTGTCTGTTGATGTGGAGAGCAGAGAATTAGTTACACATAGTATTGTAGATGTTCGTAACATACAAAGTCTCCTTTCTATTGAGGCAGATGATGAAAGGGAAATGGAATCTTTCTTACAAGATCTTGATATCTCTGAAAACATTGACATTGATAGTGGATTAAGACCTAAGTCCAAGTTCACACCTAATATGGGCTACCATCCAAACATTGATAAATTTTATGAAAAGGTGACTGAAGATCTATACAAGCTAGAACGATTTGAGAAATATTTGAAACAAGACAAGTTGAATTTAACAAGAGGTGAAAGAGAGGCATTGAAGAGACTTGAGAACGATGTTGATATTGTTATCAGGAAAGCCGATAAGGGCAACAATGTCGTTATAATGAATAAAGCAGATTATATGGGAGAAATAGATCAACAGCTAAGTGACCACACATGCTATGAGGTATTGAAAGGGAATCCCATTACAGAACTTGCTTCTCAGATAAATCTCAGACTCGGAGAATGGAAAGAAATATGTCTTCTCAGCGACTTAGAGCATAGATTTCTAAAGGTGAATAATCCTCGCTTTCCTTGTATATATATATTACCTAAAACACACAAGAAAGCGAAATTTCCACCAGGGAGACCGATAATTTCGGATGTAGGTTCACCTACTGAAAAAATGTCTGTGTTTGTCGACCAAAAACTAAAAAAGTACATGTTCAATTTACCATCTTTTTTAAAAGATAGTAAAGATGTGTTGTCAAAGTTGAAAGATTTTGCATGGTCAGATGAGCTCATATTTGTCACATGGGATGAGGTAAGCCTTTATACCTGTATAGAACACAAATTTGGTCTATTAGCAACAAAGTCCTTTCTAGACAAAGATGGAGCTGACACATTTGAGCATAATAGGATGATTTTAAATATGATGGAACTAATACTGACAACAAATGTTTTTCTCCACAATGGCAAGTGGTATCGGCAGCTGCGCGGTACAGCAATGGGCACTAAATTTGCCCCTTCATACGCATGCCTATTCATGGGGTGGTTCGTGGGGCTCTATGCATGGGGTCGCAATGCCTCCCCCTGGACACAACATATAGTGTTCTGGGGGAGGTATATAGACAACATTATATGCCTTTGGTCTGGATCTGAGAAATGCCTACAAGACTATTTTCATTATCTTAATGATAATTCGTACAATGTGACGTTCACAATGACCAATGATAGAGAAAAAATTGATTTTTTGGACTTACATCTGTATGTGAAAGATGGTACAGTACAAAGTGCTCTATATCGAAAAGAGACTTCTTGTAATGGAGTACTCCATGCCACGATTGCTCATTCGAGATCTGTGATTAAGAATATCCCTTATAGAGAGATGGTAAGGGTAAGAAGGAACTGCTCAGAAACAGCAGTTTTTGAAAGAAATATTTTGGAGACTGGCTCTAGATTTCTACAGAGAGGATATGATAAAGGAGATGTGAAATCAGCCATTTTGAGAGCACAACGTCTAAATCGAGACTCCACATTGGAGACATGTACTATGAAGAGGCAAGCTCGCAATGAGAAACCTCGATTTATAACCAAGTACACCTCACACAGCAACAGGATTTTTAGATTTCTTAAAAACAGCTGGCATATGTTGCTTGAAATACCTGCTATAAAAACGGCTCTCACTAAAAATCCATGTGTCACACATAAGAAAGGGACAACATTGAAAGATAGACTATGCCCTAGTTATGTGACTTCATCTAGAAATTCTGTAACATGGTTACCTGCAAAACCCGTGGGATTTTTTACATGCAGTTCTTGCGACGTGCGATTTTGGCAAAAATAAGACGAAGGAATTTGTATTTAACACTCAGAAACAATATATGATTAAAGAATTCATAAACTTTAAAACTTGTTATGTGGTATACATTTTGGGTTGCACATGCAATCTAATATATGTAGGAAGCACAAGAAGAAGTTTAAAACTAAGAATTCAAGCACATAGAAGAGCCATAGTAGGGGGGACCCTAGGTACCCTATGGCTGAGCATTATAAACATACTCATGCCAATGACCATACATTCTGGTTCTTTGGAATCGAACATGTGGCAGCATGTAAAAGAGGAGGTGATAGAGCACTCATTTTGAGGCAACGGGAGGCCAAATGGATCTGTAGGCTACAAGCAATTAAATATGGCCATAACACCGATAGTGAATTTCACTATTTTCTAAACTGAGATATATTACATCTAAGTCATTTTTTATATGCAGGCGCCCAGATCAGAGCCTCTTTCCTCCCTTTTCTGATGTTTCGTCTCTTGATAGTCGAATTAAGTAACTGTTTAGTACAGTATTTATTCTCACCATAAATCCATCTAGAAATAATACAGTTTACCTTTTGACATAAATTTTGCCACAAATGAAGTTTAATTGAGTAATTCGTTTGGACATTATTTTCTATCAGAATTAAATCTACTAATGACCGTGCTTGTCTTTAATGTGGTCTCCAATGACAACCTGTACTAAGTTGATTATATGGAATTTAAAATCAAATGCGATATTAGCAGAACGCTGTCTCACCTAACCTGATACCACGAAAAGTAGGGTTGTTTAGTGTAAATGTGAGGGCTTAACCAGCTCTGTGCATTTTATTCAGAACGAAAATGAGTTAATGCCCTATGGGTGTTTCATAATTGTGTTTGTCTTCAATGTGGCCTCCTATGATAACCTGTATAGAGGGTATTATATCAAATGCGATAGTAGCAGAATGCTGTCTCACCTGACTTGTTGGCTTAAAATGTGTGGGTATTTACTGTTAATACGAGGGCTTAGTCAGCTCTACGCATTTAATTATAGCGGTAATGAGTCAATTCCTTATGGATATTTCATTATATTTAACAATAAAGTTCGTTGAGATGTTATGTTTATAATTTTAGTTTAATCAGTACTGTATTATTGAGATCTAGCGGAAATATTTGAATGCAAAACGGTTGTCCGCTCTGCAAATGTGGTTACAGTTTGTCAATACTTGATTTTATAATTACCTCTTGGATTTTTGTGTTTTATTTAAATGACGTATTGTTGATATTATTATATCTGTCTATACTCCTGAGGTGTGATCACTCTCCTTTTCCCCCCTCAATAATCAATGACCAACGATTGTATAAATATAAATTACATTTTGTTTGTTTTTATATATGAAAAACAGACATTTCGAAATGGCTGATTGTTTATTCGTAAATAGCTTTCAACGTATTGTTGATATTATTATATCGTTCTATCCTCTTGAGGTTTGATTACTTTCCCTCTCTACCCACAATAATCATTGACCAGCTATTGGATTAACATAGGATTATATATTATATTCTGTAGGTTTCTTTATATATGAGAAACATACACTTCAAAATGGCCGAATTTTTCTATACTTCTGAGGTGTGATAACTCTACTTTTTCCCCCTTAATAATCAATGACCAGTGATTGTATAAATATAAATTAAATTGTGTTTGTTTTTATAAATGAAAAACAGACATTTCGAAATGGCTGATTGTTTATTCGTAAATAGCTTTCAACGTAGTGTTGATATTATTATATCGTTCTATCCTCTTGAGGTTTGATTACTTTCCCTCTCTACCCACAATAATCATTGACCAGCTATTGGATTAACATAGGATTATATATTATATTCTGTAGGTTTCTTTATATATGAGAAACATACACTTCAAAATGGCCGAATTTTTCTATACTTCTGAGGTGTGATTACTCTACTTTTTCTTCCTTAATAATCAATGACCAGCGATAGTATAAATATAAATTAAATTTTGTTTGTTTGTATATATGAAAAACAGACATTTCGAAATGGTTGATTGTTTATTCGTAAATAGCTTTCAACGTATTTTTGATATTATTATATCGTTCTATCCTCTTGAGGTTTGATTACTTTCCCTCTCTACCCACAATAATCATTGACCAGCTATTGGATTAACATAGGATTATATATTATATTCTGTAGGTTTCTTTATATATGAGAAACATACACTTCAAAATGGCCGAATTTTTCTATACTTCTGAGGTGTGATTACTGTACTTTTTCCCCCTTAATAATCAATGACCAGCGATTGTATAAATATAAATTAAATTTTGTTTGTTTTTATAAATGAAAAACAGACATTTCGAAATGGCTGATTGTTTATTCGTAAATAGCTTTCAACGTAGTGTTGATATTATTATATCGTTCTATCCTCTTGAGGTTTGATTACTTTCCCTCTCTACCCACAATAATCATTGACCAGCTATTGGATTAACATAGGATTATATATTATATTCTGTAGGTTTCTTTATATATGAGAAACATACACTTCAAAATGGCCGAATTTTTCTATACTTCTGAGGTGTGATTACTCTACTTTTTCCCCCTTAATAATCAATGACCAGCGATAGTATAAATATAAATTAAATTTTGTTTATTTGTATATATGAAAAACAGACATTTCGAAATGGTTGATTGTTTATTCGTAAATAGCTTTCAACGTATTTTTGATATTATTATATCGTTCTATCCTCTTGAGGTTTGATTACTTTCCCTCTCTACCCACAATAATCATTGACCAGCTATTGGATTAACATAGGATTATATATTATATTCTGTAGGTTTCTTTATATATGAGAAACAGACACTTCAAAATGGCCGAATTTTTATTTGCAAATAACCTTCCACATGAGCGGGATTGTTTCACATGACCTTCCCTTCTCTTTGATGTCATCAGCCTGCGTTGAAAGCTTGAGACCAGGTGTTCTATATTTGACAACACAGGCGTGTGGTATTTAAGCGGCGCGAAATTGCTATGGCGTCTGTTGGCGAATCGGAGAGTGAAAAGGAACCGCTTATTAAGGTAAATCTAAAAGGAATTTTTGGTATTTTTTTAGCTTTTTAAAGCCCATATTAAGAGGAGAAATAGTCTTAAAACATTCTAGATTGTTATGTTATATTTGTGCTGTTATAATGGGAAATCTAGATTTTATTATATATGCACCTATATATTTTCATTGCCGCTGAGGGTTTTGGTGCCGTTAGATGTGGTCTTTAATGCCCTACGGGAATTTCTATAGGATAATTTATTTTTTATCAGTTAGTATACTTCGCGATTGTTATATTAATTTGCATAACACTAAGTTTGAGGTTTTATTTTGGTGTTGACGGTGATCATCTTATTAGGTAGGTCATTGCTTACTGCATAATAAGCATGCAGAATTTAACCCCTGATTTGAGGTTCAGATATTTATCGAGGATTCTTGTATGTTTTCCTGTTAAAAGAGATAATGACAATATTTTATCTGGATCACGGGATGAGTATGATTACGTTACACGCATGTAGCAAAAGCTTTATACCTCCTGGTTATTATCTCGTTAGAATAACTAAGTTCATGTCACGACTGTTTCTTTGTAAATCTGTACATATATATACAGGTTTTCAGATAGTGATTCGCTGACAAGATATTTTGTTATATGATAATTAGGTGACCGATTGATAATTCGTATTTACAAAGCTGAGCGACGATTGAGTATAATGCAACTCCGTTAAGATTTGTAAGAGCAACTCAGCAGGTGAGACCTCCGTTAATAACTTAACGCGGTATAATCTATAAAAGTACAGGGTCATGCACTGTTTCTTTTTTTTGATAGAATGAATCCATTCGAATCTGTGTCTTTTCCCTTTCAACTGGTTATCGATTCGGATTTTCTGATTTTCATACATCTTCCTTAGATCAATATGTGGGGGTGGGAGAACTAATCCCAATACCTCTGAAGTTAAATAAATGGTGAATCTTATTCTTTTAAGAGTGATAGCTTGTAGGTGTGAATCATGTGAGTTCTTGAAACATCAATATACACTGAACGTACCTACTAAATTCTGATTGAGTGTTTTTCTTTGAATTTCAGATTTTTATTATAAATCTGATGGTCAAATCTACAAAGGGCATTTCGTCATCTATGAAACAATGTTTTTTTATATTTAAATAACCATACACCTAGGTGAGATATGCCTAGTTATATGATTTAATCTATAATTTGATGTTTATATTTGGTTCCTACTCATTCCCGCTTCTTATTTTAGTTAAGCTGAATCCTTTATACATCTGGCATGAAAAGATATCTATCCTTCACTTTTGAATTACCAATAGAAGTGTCGAATTTGTTTTGCTATCAATTCAAGGTGAGATAGTAGTCTCTACTTTTAGTTTTAGCTAATAAAGTTAGATGAAAGTAAAAAATAGTATTTTGAATTTTGTTACAAAAACAGTATAAACTTGATAAGAAGACTGGTGATTTATGGTGCTATGTGTATATTAAGATCTTGTTTTTGTGTTTGTGAAATTTAAAAACTTTATTTCTATAAAAAAATGGAGTATGATTTGTAGAGTATTTTAATTTTGTAACATGCACCAGTCCGTCATTGTAATCAGTGTTATAAAAATGTTTTTCTGTTTGTTGCAGCCCTGAAGAAGTTCCGTTAAATTGTCTATACAGGAACAAAATGTGTTGGCTGTCGTTGTGTATTTATCATCCATGAAATAAAAGTCAAAAAAAGAAAAGAGAAATATTTTGGACTCTCTACTTTATGTTTAGTGCACCTCCATTTGTTTAAAAATGGTTTGATATGTTTATAGAGGCACCATTAGGTGACAGGTGCTGGAGTTTTAGTGCACAAATAGCCTGATAAGGCGGCAGTATTATATGAAAAATAAAAGTGAGGTGCTACCATTTATGTCCATCACCTTTTAGTTCTTTTTCGATATAAATATGTTGCAGATAACTCAATTCCTGTTCCTCGCATACTATCGAAAAAGAAGTCCATACCTGGAAATCATATGTCTATGAAATACTGCAACATTAAAGTTTAAAAAAAATGTTACAGGAAAAATAAATGAAAGAAAATATGCTGTAATTGGATCTGATGGATGTTTCGTAAGTTAAGTTGTGATACTCCAGATAAGAGAGAGTTTTTCTATTTAGCTCTTCTGCATCTCTTCAAACCTTGGCGGACTGAAATGGAATTACTTGGAGATTTTGACTGCTATGAAGATTCTTTCAATGCATGTAAAGACATTGCTACCAGTGTGGCCCGCCCGGACCACGAATCATCGCAGGGTGCGCACACGATGAGTGCTTCAGGTTAGGCCTGGGCGGTAAATTCCATTCCGCTCGCGGAATTTGCGGAATTTGGGTAATTTCGCATTCCGCGGAGAACGCAAAATTGCCCAAAAATCTGCGTTCTGCGACTTCGCGAAATTATTTGCTTGTTTGCGTTCTCAATATGCGTGTTCGCGAGATATTTCACCCCAAACACGCAAACAGCGATCGCGAACAGGAAAAAAGTATCACAAACAAGCAATTCCGCGTGTTCGCGGAATTTCTGCGTGTTCGCAGAGATTTTTTACCGTTTCGCTAGGATTTGCGTAACGCGATTACGCAAATTCCGCCCACCCCTACTTCAGGTGCCACTAACTCACTGCACCACAAGGCATCACCATGTGGACTTATTAAGGTAGAATTCAGTAGGCAAAAGCCATTTCTCCCAGTGCAGCCCGCTCGGACGATGCATAATCACAGGGTGCGCACACACCGGTTGCTTCAGGTGCCACTAACTCACTGCACCACTTATCATTGCTGGCTGCACACACGCTGAATTGCCAATAACTGTGCAGCTCTACCGGACGCCATGTGGCTGTGGGCCCTTGCTGACCTCTGCCTCTGGCCTACACTGCGGTCAGCACGGCTCACAATGGAAATTGAGTGTTTATTCATTAATTACAGCGTCCAGTAGGCAACTAACTACAACGTCTTCAAAACCTAAATAATATCCTTTTAGTATCCTTACTTCAAGAACTTTTGTTATATCAATTATAGCTTTAGTACAATAACGAAATTCATCTTGCAAGTCCAAAGGAACACTGAATGGCAGTCTACACTGAGGCCAGCAGAGCTCGCAGTTCGAATTCAGTCTTGATTTATGAATTTCAGAATCCAGTAGGCAACTAACTATAACTTCCCCCAAACCTACACATTTCGACAATGTATTCCATACATATTTCATCTTTTGTTACCTACACTGTGGCCAGCAGAGCTGACAATTTACATTGAGACATGATTTATTAATTGCAGACAGAATTGTACTCTATGTCCTCAGATGTTGTCAAGAGGAAGTGACAAAAAGCATTCCTCAATGTCTGTGCTGACTACTGCCTTCCATCTACATTACGGATAGCAGGGCTCACAATTCACATTGAGTCGCAATTGCAGATGACGCAGTCCAGTAGGCAGGAGACATTGCTCCCAGTGCGGCCCACCTGGACCATGCATCATCGCTGGCTGCGCAGACGCTAAATGCTTCTGATGCCCCTATCTCAGTGCAGCACAACTCATGCACCCTTTCTGATACAATATTTTGTGTATAATTTAACATCTGCTGTCCTACCTCAGTGTATCACAAGTCATGAACCATTTACGACAGAATCTTTTCTGTTTGATTTCATATCCGGTACCCATCCCTTACTGCAGCACAAATCATTGACCCTTTATGATTTAATCTCTGTGTCTGATCCAATGATTACTGTTGTACTTGTTGCCAGCACCAACCATTCCCGGAGGGTTGGCTTACAATCACCCCACACACATCCACCAAAGACGTCACTGGACATGTGACCCTGGTAATAAAAAGAAGTTGAGCGCACTTGCCCGTACCCAGTTCCACTCTCTCTCTGTGTCCGTGTGTTCATTTTGTATGCAACATGCTGCCCCTAGGCCCTACCACATTACATAGTGCTCTGAACAGCATATACAACCATCTTACCTTTGTCAGTGGGGGAAAACTTCAGTTATGTAACTTTGTCTCGGTCATTGTACAAGTACGTACGTAGAGACTGCATCATTAGAGTACTGCACGCAGAGTGTATAGTGAATTTATAAGTGCGTGAGGATAATCGCAGTGATTGTATGAGTACATATGTTGGAGCAGCCTAACTCTGACAACAAGCTTGTCTCTAATTGGCTGCCCTCCATATGCCAAAAACTGAAGCTTCAACTTTCCATGGCCCTTTATTGCTACAGCTGCAACACTCCACTGAATGTGAAATAAACATTCATATCCACACAGATGGCTCATGTCCACCATCTTTCTTCTGGGGAACTATGGATGAATATAGGGTCAGTAATTCCCCGTACCTTCCATGTTGGCCATACTGTGGGACTTGGCTCACAGAGTAACACTTTGGTTTTGCAACCCGGGTGACAGTAGCACTCCAACACGGACACCCGCATCCAGTGTTGTCCAATTTTTTAAGTTTTCTATAACCCAAAGCCAACTAAAAAGTAGTTCAAAGTAGCCCAATATTGCTACTTTAGGGAAGGAGGGGCAGGGTCAGCGTCAAGCAAGCGGTGAATGCATTGGAATTGATGTTGCAGCAGTATGCCAAGTAAATATTTTTCTAATAAAGCGCTTTAACATACTACTTTGCTGGAGCGTTGTGTAAATATTTATAATCTGGCAACTATCACAAACCACAACTGGAAAAATATTGCCCAATTGTGCGTGATCTAGCCCAATCTGGCAACACTAATGCCACAGCCAATCCCTCACGGCTGGTATACACCCACACCAAACACATCCAGCACAGGCGTCACAGGACACGTGACCCTGCTAATATAAAAGACCGGGTGTACGTGCACTATGCCATTTTAGAATACATGGCCTAACTTCTCACTGAGTTAGTAGCACCACAAGCATTGAGCGGGTGTACAACCTGCGATGATGTTAGGTGCACTAGTATGTCCTCTGGCATGGCCATATCAGTACTTAGTACCCAATGTGAGACCTATTACCTTCCAGAATGGAGCTGCATGATGTGGAGGGTGCCGTGACTGTGAAAAGGTGGGCAGTGAGGCCTGTGTGCACAGCGGTGGGCAGATACCTCTGGGCGGCGGGAGTGCATGGGGTGCAGCAGCCTGGATGCAGAAAGGCTGCACAGCGATTTAGGCGTACACAGTCGTATATACCCTGCCATTACTCTTTCTTATTGCATTTTTATTTGCAAGTTTTCCAGGACAGTTTTTACAGTCGACCAAATGTCCGTCACTCCCACATCTGTAGCAAAGTAGTTGGGTATTTCTTTTTTCATACTTTGTACCCTTAAATTTACTATCAAATTTTGACGAACTTTCCTGTCTCTGTTTTTTTTTCTAATAGGTAAGGTGTGTTGGGAGCATCGAAGCATGCAGACACGAGCGTGACATTCCTCTCACAGCTCGTGGCTACCTCGCGTCGCTTTGGGAATGTTATGTTTTGAATGTGAGACGCTTGGGAGGTAGAAGTTAATGGGGGTTCAGTAATTCTTGCTTTATACTTGCTGCTTACACAACATGATCTAAGGATTAAACCACATCAAGAGAATTACCGTCTCTGTCTTATTATTCCTGCAGATGTGGGAGCTTGAGGGTGCACTATGTCCTGGCACATGGTTGGAGACACGCTGGTGACACAACGGTGAGCTGCGAAGATTTCCTCCAGTGTCACTCTCTCACTCTTTCTCTCCCTCTCTCTCTTCCTTTCTCCTTTGATGGATGCATGACGCCCAATATTATCTTGTTTTTTATCTAACAGACTGTGATTTACAAATTGAGGTCCCCCCCAACACCACCAGAGCTGAACACGTGCAGAACCTGCGATGATGCATGGCCATCCTGGCAATCAACACCCATTCTGAATTGTGAGCTCTGTTGACCGCGTGTATTGAGGCTGAGGAGGTTTCTTCGGCACGTGGTTGACTCTCTTCGACACATGCTGGTGGCGGAAGGTGAGCAGAGAGGCTTGTTTGCGCAGCAGCGGGCACTCACCTCTGGCCAGTGGGAGTGGATGGGGTGCAGCAGCCTGGATGCGCAGCGGCAGCTCCGGATAGTGAGAGTGCATGGGGTGCAGCAGCCTGGGTGCGCAGAGACTGGTATACACCTCTGGGCGGTGCAAATGTATGGGCTACAGCAGACTGGGGACCATAATATCAAGAACGGCAATAACATTATCACCGACTTTTGTCGGAAGGAAACTGCCGCTAAAGTGGTGATAAGTGGCTTGATAATATGCCCTTGAGAGTTCCCATAGAAGCTCAGGTTCTGGTGTGAAGGACATCAAACCTGGGCTTCTATGAAATTCACAAGGGCATATTATCAAGTCCCTTATCACCGCTTTTGCGGCAGTTTCCTGCTGCTTAAGCGGCGATAATGTTGTCGCCATTCTTGATAATATGGCCCTGGGTGCGCAGCGGCTGTTAGACACCTCTGGACAGTGGAAGTGGATGGGATGCAGCAGCCTGGGTGAGCAGAGTCAAAACAGAGAATTACGCATGTGCAGTTGTATGTAGTCTGCAATTACTATTTCTATACTATCTTTCAGGTAACTAAACTTGAGGGTGCAGTATGTCCCGGCACGTGGTTGGAGACACACCGGTGAAAACAAAGGTGAGCTGCGAAGATTTTCTCCAGTGTCAACACTCCCTCTCCATCTCTTCCTTTCTCGCTCTCTCACACTTTCTCTCTTTCTCTGTCTCTTCCTCTCTCTTGAATTCTTTCATTCTCTCACTTCCTCTCTCTCTTTCTCTCTTCCTCTCTCTCACACTGTTTGTCTCTTTTCCTTTCTCTCACACTGTTTCTTTCTGTCTTCCTTGTATCTCACTCTTTCTTTCTTTCTTAATATTTCTCTCTTCCTCTTCCTCTCACTCTTTTTCTCTTTCTCTCCTCTCTTTCTCTCTCTGTCTTCCTCCTTCTTCCTCTCTCTTCTCTCTCACACTGTTTCTCTCTTCCTTGTATCTCTCTCTCTTTCTCTCTCACTCTTTCTCTCTGTCTCTGTCTTCCTCTATGCCTTACTCTCTGTCTATGTCTTCCTCTATCTCTTTCTCTTTTGCTCTCTCTCTTCCTCCCTCTCTCACTCTTTCTCTCTCTCTCACACTGTTTCTCTCTTTCTATCTTCCATATATCTCCCTCTCTTTTTTCTCTCCTTTGCTGGACGCATAACGCACCATCTTATTTTTCTTTTTGTCTTGCCGACTGTGATTCACAAATTGTCGAGGGATGGCACGCCATGGCTGTACATAGTATTATTTGTTGTTGTTTTCTTTAAAAAAAATATTTTACACACATAGTTTTATTTGTTGTTGTTTTCTTTTAATAAAATGTTTTATATGTGAATCCATACATGACTAAGATTCTTATTTGTTAGGCTCCACATTTAAAAACGTTCCTGTCACATTTGTTTGTGGAGGGTGAGCCGGGATGGCGGACAAGCAGCTGCTGCTGGGGGATGTCGGAGTACTGTTGGGTGTCTGACCTGCATCATCGTTGCCTCCATTGCATCTCTTCTCAGAGACAACTAAACCAGTAGCCTGGCTCGTAAAAGTGCGGGCCCGAGAAGTCGCACAGGAAGAAATGCGAACACATCGGTGGTTCACAGAGGGAGACTTGTGGGCCCAAGAAGGTTGCTGAAGATATGCTAGTGATATGGGAAGAGGGTGCTGATGTGGGGAGAAGCAGTGTGAAAGGGGTATCTCTCACAAACAGAACTCCAGTATGTTTTCAGAAATGCCTCAGACAGATGCCAGCTGATGGACTGAATCACAAAATGGCTTTTCAATGCTCATATAGTAAGACTTATGAACAGTTCATAACCAGGCTCGCAGAGGAACAACTGTGGCTCGACTCACAGAGGCAGAACTACGAGCAGTCCGCTCCCAAAGGAACAGAAGTGTAGTTGCTCGCAGAGGTACAGGCACAGCAGCGTACTAGCTCGCAAAGGTAGACAGCTGCGAGCTGATGGACTGGCTTCTAAAGGGATACCTCCGAAGTGGTGATGTTGGGCACAGGGAGCATGAAAGGGTTATCTTCCTACTAGTGTCCTGGAGTGGAAGTCATGCTGCCTGGCGCTCACCTGTTTCTCCTTTATTGTTAATAAATCTTAAACCTTCACTGCGTCCAAATCATCATTACACAGAGCTCCGCTGTATTAAATTGCCCCCGGAACCTTTCTTTTATATTTTCACTCAATGCGAGGCACAAGATGGCTGGTAACACTTTCTGGTTTCAAGTGTTAGCAGCCAATCAGAGGACACTTCCTGCTTTGAAGAGTTAGCAGCCAATCAGAGACAAACTTGTGCTCGGGAGCAAGGCACCGACCAGATATATATATATATATTTTTTCCCTTTAATATCTAAAAAACTACTGAACGGATTTACACCATTTCCACAAAACTGCGCTTTCTGGACCAAGACCTTTCTCCCTGCCAAGTTTGGCGTAATTACTTTCAGCAGTTTGACCTGTAGCCTTGTCTAAAGTTTCCAATGGGAAATCCATTGAGAAAACATGTTTTCACCCTCCCTTTTTTTCTCAGCCCCCCCTTGACCAATCACCCCTAAACTTTCAAGATAGGAGCTGATCAAAAAAGAGAAACCTTTTGGAAAATTTCGTAAAGAATCATCAAATGACGCCAAAGTTATAAGCAGATGGAGAGCTCCAGGAGGGGGGCCGCGCAACCCCCTCCCAACATGAGTGTAGCTCCGGGACTACGGTGACCCAAGCAGGCTCCTGCAGCCCCAGCGAGCTCCCGCTATTATTTTTCGAGAAATGCCCCTGGGACCTACCCACCCGTGGGCTTCATTAAAATAAAACACGGGAACCCGCGACCGAGCGCGAATTATGCCGATTTTAAATACATTTAAAAAATATTGGAGGGGGCCCTGGTGGTCCTTCTGGGACCAGGCCTAGGGGCTCAGGGTCTTTCTACTCTGCCCCCTTCTCTTGTTTTCTACTTTTGTTTCTCTGTTTTCTACCGACTCGCTTCTACCGAGCCACAAGATAGCTGCCAACACTTCCTGGTTTGAAGTGTTGGCAGCCAATCACAGTGAAGCTCATGCATGGGACTTAGGCTCTGCCCAGATACTGAAACTTTTATTTTTCTAATTTCTCAGCAACTAATTAACTCATTTACACCATTTAAACAAAAGATTTCTTTCTGACCATTGCACTACCTTTGTGCCAAATTTGGGGTAATTCCGTTAAGTAGTTTCAGCTGTAGCCTTGCACAAAGTTTCCTATGGGAAATTGATTTTTTCACTTTTATTTTTTGAATTTCTCAAAAACTACTGAACGGATTCACACCATTTAAAAAAATAGGTCACTTTCTGAACCAAGCTCTACCTTTCTGCCAAATTTCGGGTAATTCTGTTCAGCAGTTCGAGCTTTAGCTCGTCGCAAAATTTCCTATGGAAATTAACATGGGAAAACGTGTTTTGGGAGCCCCCTTTTTTCTCGGCCCCTGCTAGACGAATCACCCCAAAACTTTCAGGATAGGAGCTGACCTAAAAAGTGCAACTTTTGGGAAAATGTCATAAAGATTTGTTAAACGACACCAAAGTTATTAGTAAATCAAAAAATGCTTTTCCTATGGAAACTAGGTTGTAACTATAACTGCCCATATATATATATTCACTGAAAAAACCATAGGTTTCACACACGTTATAGTTAGGAATTAGCATTTAAAAAACCTTGCAAATTCACTGAAAAAACCATAGGTTTCACACATGTTATAGTTAGCAGGACATTTCACTCGTGAAGAACCAATGAAATTCCCCCGTTATAGTTAGTGCAGGCAACTATAACTCACGCAACCGCAATCCTCTGCTGATGATGTCAAATATTATATCACTGTATTTAGACACTTATTTACCCATGTCTTCTTCCATTAATTTTTAGCTATACATATATTACAAATATTTTTTTTTCAGAAAGACACATATGTCATCAGTGATGTAATATTTGACATCATCAGCAGAGGATTGCGGTCGCGTGAGTTATAGTTGCCTTCACTAACTATAACGGGGGAATTTCATTGGTTTTTCACGAGTGAAATGTCCTGCTAACTATAACATGTGTGAAACCTATGGTTTTTTCAGTGAATTTGCAAGGTTTTTTAAATGCTAATTCCTAACTATAATGTGTGTGAAACCTATGGTTTTTTCGGTGAATTTGTACAGTTTTTTAAATGCAAATTTTTTGGGGAGATTTTTGGTAAAAAATAATATTCAACCTATGTATAAAATAATATATGTACTATATCCTGCATTATGGAATGGTTAATTTAAAAAAAAATAATGTTTCCATACAGTTGTACATCACAGTTATTATCTTCTACAACTCTTGAAACTTGTATTATTTTTTTTTTATGCATTTTTTGCCGTGCGCGTACGGTAAGCTGACGCTACGCGCTCCGTACGTCATAAGTACGGTGCGCTTACGTGATACGATGCGCGTACGGTAAGCTGACGCTACGCGCTCCGTACATCATAAGTACAGTGCGCTTACGTGATACGTACGTGACGTACGTGTACACGCATGCGCGTTGCACGGAAGCAACGTCGCGGTTACGCAGGGGCGTGTAATGCGCATGCGCGAGTGCGTCTTACGTACTTGCTCCGTAAGCGCTCCGTAAGCGCCACGTTTGCGCATGCGTACTTGTTTACGAGCGCGTACCGTAAGCTTACGGAGCGCGCACGGTAGGTCATGTGATCCACAAAGAACACTTTTCATTGGTTGAAACTACTTTTAGATCCAGAAACTTCCAACACCACACCCATTCCCCTCATTACTGCTTGAGATCCCCTAGGAGAAGGAGCTGAATTGACATTGAGATACAATGGCAGAGCAGCAGTCCTCTTCTGAGAGTGAACCTAGCAGCACCATCATCAGACAGAGAAGGAGGAAACAAAAGGATTCTTTTGTGTGGGAGTATTTTACCTTTCCAGAGGGGCAGAAAAAGGTCAATGCTTCATTGGTCACTTGCACACTTTGTGACCGTGTTTTATCTAGAGGAAATCCAAGGAAGAAGTATTCCTTTGGAAATCACTCTATGATGAGACACATTAGGGATAAACATCCCAGGACCTTTGCTCGACATACTGAAGAAAACTCTTCAGTAAGTCACCGGAGCCCAACCTCAGAAGCTCAGCCGAGTACATCATCGGCAGCTCAGCTGAGCCCTTCCTCTGAGGTGGGAGCATCACCTTCTTCAGCTCCTCTGGACATTAACCCTCGATTTCGGAGGGTTTCAATGAGGTGTACAACGTGTTGTGGTCTTATTGTTTTTGGGGAGACCAGTGTTTCCCTATAGAGATAAGATAGACCAGCACGTTTGTAGACGTTCATAATATTCCCATTCTTTCTTTCCTCTATCCCTGTATTAACCCAACGGCTCTTTTAAGAGCCAACCTTTCCTCACAATTTTTTTTATTTTTTTTTAAGCTTTCCTTTTTGAAAAAAATTGTTTGCCGTGCGCGTACAGCACACGTAATCGCGGAATAGTTACGCAAAGTTCGCGGAATTTTTCTCGCGGAATTTTTCCGTTTACGCCATGTGCGTACGCTACGCGCATTCCGCGATTTTTCAAAACAAAATTACAATTAATTTTTGCCCTTGGGGGTCCTTCTGGGACCCCCTGACAAAGGCTAGGGGGTCAGGAACTGTCCACCCTGCCCCTTTTTCACGTTCTCCACCTTTGGTTTTCACCCCCTCAGACTGCGAGAGACAAAATGGCGGCCGACACTTCCTGGTTTCGACCGATTCGAATGTTTACTGACATCTAACAACCAATCAGAATTGCGCTCGCGCACGGCGGCTTGAGCGTACGGTAAGCTTATAAGCTTACGTTTTATAGAAGCAACGGAAATGGAGCCATGCCCACGCACACCGCAACAAGAGGCACAAGAGAGATTACAAGAGCAGCTAATCAACTCCTTTCACGCCATAGCTCAAAAGACAACTAGAAGCCCAACCAAGAAACTTCAACCGGAAAAAAAAAACAATTACTTGACCAAAAAAACTGGGAACCAAGAAAGATCGACGACCCAATAGCCAAGCTTTACTCTATACAAAAAACTATGCCTATCACAAAGTTCATTAACAATACAGAATCTACTCAATCATCAAACAGCACAACTAACAGTAACATAACCCAAACAAGAGACGACTCCACACTAAGAGCCCAATCAAATAACCCAACCACGAGCTTAACGGAGCGCGCCTATAGATATATATTGATTTAAATGCTATTTTCTCAGGAAATACTGAACAGATTTACACGAGACCTTCAAAAGGCACATCCCTGACCTTATGGCTACCTCTCTGCCAAATTTCAAGTAATTCTGTTGAGCCGTTCGGGCTGTAGCTCGGACTAAAGGTCCTATGGAAAAATGCATGGGGAAAATGCGTTTTGGGACCCCCCCTTTTTCTCAGCCCCCGCTTGACAAATCTCCCCGAGACTTTCAGGGAAGGAGCAGAGCGGAGCGCCCCACCTATTTTGAGAATTTCGCGAGGATTCGTCAATCGGCGCCAAAGGTATTCCAAATAGAATGTTGCGGATTTCCTATGGAAACACGGTCCTAACTATAACTATCTACTGGCAACCGCCAGTAGATAATATATATATATATATATGTTCACTGAAAAAACCATAGGTTTCAGGTATGTTATAGTTAGGAATTAGCATTTAAAAAACCTTAGACATTCACTGAAAAAGCCATAGGTTTCATGGGTTTTATAGTGAGCTGGACATATATTTTTTAAATGACATTATAGTTACATTATACATTACATCACAAAATATACTTTGTCAGAATGAATTACTTTAGTTAAATACTTTTCAAATAGGCAACAGACTTTTTGAATGCAATAGTTACAGTTTGTTGCAATAGGTAACACAATTGAAAACACAATGCAACATTGAGCTCAATGAGAATTTCTAGTTAAATGCAATTAGTTACTTTTTAGATTACTTTTCTAACCAGAGGATTGGATCCGAGATTCAGTTCTGGGACATCTCCTGTAAACAGTTGAGTAAAAGCGTTTTGGTTACAGTACTGATTTTTAAGGAATATTATTGTATTTTAAAAGTTGACACTTAGAAACATTTTCACATAGAAAAACCAATGTTATCCTACGGGAGGAAATTCACTTAGCAGGTAAGTAGTGTTATCGTTACTTTTTCTTACTCAGTGGTGGATTCTGGATCCAGCACTGCTGCATCTCCTGTAAACAGTCGAAAGAATGCGTTTAAGTCATACAGGTGATTTATAAGGAATATTTGTAGTTTGTGAAAATCGACACTTAGAAACTTTTCTGGTGAAAACCAGACAATGGATTCCTATGGAAGCAAATACAAGTTACTGGTAAGTACGGTTAGAATTACTCCTCAGGGTCAGTGCTGGGCTAAAAGATGCAGCACTGGGTTCTCTCCTGATAACAGGTGAGTAAATCGGAATTCATTGTTCGGATGATTTTAGGTGATATTTAAAATTTCCAAAACTCCACACTTTCCAAGTGAAACCAGTCAATGTTAGCCTACGGAGGATAATTCAAGTTACTGGTAAGTACGGTTAGAATTACTTTTCAAGATCAGGACTGGGCACAAAGATGCAGCACTGAGGTCTCTCCTGATAACAGGTGAATAAATCGGAATTCGTAGTTCGACTGATTTTAGAGGAATATTCATGTTTCAAAAATCGACACTTAGAAACTGTTTCAGCAAAAAACAGGCAATGATATCCTATGGAAGGAAAGTCAAGTTACTGGTAAGTATGGTTAGAATTACTTTTCAGGGTCAGTACTGGGCTCAAAGATGCAGCACTGAGGTCTGTCCTGATAACAGGTGAGTAAATCGGAATTCGTAAGTCGGCTGATTTTACTTCGGTCCAGTATATATAGAGCCACTTTCCTACACCATCCCCTCCCTTCACCACTGTGCAAACACGCCCTGTGGCACGTTTTAAGTTGTGGAAATTATTCCCCTTCAATCCTGTGGGTCCCTAGAGTCCAACTAGCCCAGTAGGTACATCCAGTAAGCGCCACAGAGCTGCGTAGCAGAGAGATGTAAAAAGGGGCACAGCCTGCACCACCTCTCTGCAACGCAGCGCAGTGGCGCTTCCTGGAAGTACCTAGTGGGCTACTTGGCCCCCACGGTCCCTCAGGATTGAAGGGGAATTATTTTCCCAACTTAAAACGCACCACAGGGCGTGTTTGCACACATCACCTCATGCCCCATCCCTTCTCTTCACCACTGTGTAAACGCGCCCTTTGGTTGTTCTAAGTTGAGAGATTAAGTCCCCTTGAATCCTAAGGGTCCCTAGGGTCAAACTAGCCCACTAGGTACCTCCAATAAGCACCACCGAGCTGCGTTGCAGACAGATGTAAAAAGGGGTGTGGCCTCTGAACACCTGTCTGCAACGCTGCTTGCGGGCGCATACTGGAGATACCTGTTGGGCTATTTGGCCCTCAGGGACCCTCAGTATTAAAAGAAAATTAATTCCCGAACTTAAAATGCGCCACCGCGTGTGTTTGCACAGTGGTGAAGGAAGGGGGCATTGCCTGAGGTGACATGTCTGCAAACACGCCCTGTGGCACGTTTTAAGTTAGAAAATTAATTCCTCCTCAATCCTGTGGGTTCCCGGGGGCCAACTAGCCCACCAGGTACCTCCAGTATGCGCCAGGGGCCTGCGTTGCAGAGAGGTGTTCAGAGGCCATGCCCCTTTATACAACACTCTGCAAAGCAGCTCCGTAGCACTTACTGGAGGTACCTGGTGGGCTAGTTGGCCCCCAGAGACCCTCAGGATTGACAAGGAATTAATTCCCCAACTTAAACCATGCCACAGGATGTGTTTGCACACATGTGAACTCAGGCCCCGCCCCTCCCTTCACCACTGTGCAAACG
This sequence comes from Triturus cristatus, assembly GCF_964204655.1. NCBI lineage: Eukaryota > Metazoa > Chordata > Amphibia > Caudata > Salamandridae > Triturus > Triturus cristatus. The sequence continues at coordinate 770,851,642 of NC_140585.1, forward strand.
CGCCCCGTGGCGCGTTTTAAGTTAGGGGATTAACTCCCCTTGAATACTGAGGGTCCCTGGGGTGCAACTAGCCCACCAGCTACCTCCAGTAAGTGCCACAGAGTTGCATTGCAGGGTGGTGTAAAAAGGAGCGTGGCCTCAGACCACCTCTCTGCAACACAGCCCCCTGGCGCATACTGGAGGTTTCTGGTGGGCTAGTTGGCCCCCAGGGACCCCCAGTATTCAACGGGAATTTGTTCCCCCTCTGCAAATGTGCCAGGGGGTACGTTTGCAGAGTGCTACAAGAAGGGGGCGTGGCCTCCGGCGCGATGATGGTCTTTTTCTTTTTCTTTGTTTAAGAAGGGGGACTGTGTGGCCCCCCTTCTTTTCCTAATATTTTGACCCTGGGGACCCCATCCCCCAAGGCCTGCCCCCTAATTTATTGTTTTCAATAAAAAATTCGGGAAGGGGCCACATGGCCTCCCTCCTGAGGCCATAATCGGCCCCGGGGACCCCATTCCCCAGGGCATGGCCCATTTTTTAAAATTATTTTTTTATATAGGAGGGGGCTGCCTTACCCCCCTCCTTAGGCCATTTATGGCCCCGGGGACCCCATCCCCGGGGCCGGCTGTTTAAAAAAAAATTATTTTTAAAAAATTACATTTTGGGGAGGGGGCGTGTGGCCCCCCTAACGGGTCACTTGTAACCCCGGGGATCCCATTCCCCCAGGGCTGGCCCTATCCGTTGGGGACCGTGGGGGGTCCCCAATACCCCCATGCTCCCGCCAGCTCCCCGCCTCCTGCGGGAGCCGGCATTGCTTTTCCACATGGGGAGCTGCTAAAATACAGCTCCCCTGTGGAAAAGCAATTTGCTTTGCTATTTGGAAGAGAGAGCAGGTTTCCTGCTCTCTCTTCCAAATAGCAAAGCAGTTTGCAATGACAGGGTGGGAGCCGCGAGGCTCCCGCCCTGCAATAGCAAATTACAGTGTCCTGGGGGTGGGCACCACGGGACACTGCAGGAGCTGGCCCTGGGGGGTGGTGGTCCCCAGGGCCACAACAAGGCTCCAGGAGGGGCCCCCCTCCCATATTTTAAAAAGCCCAGGGGGGTGGTGGTCCCAGGGGCAGGGGGGTCTGTCACGGACCCCCAATTTGAATCTTTACTGCCCCGGGGATGTGGCGGTCCCCGGGGCATGTGGGGGGGCTTGAGCCCCCCACACAGGGTATTTAAAAAAGCTCCAGGGGTGGCGGTCCCCAGGGCTGCGGGGGGACTTTGTGCTGCCACCCTGCAATGGTAATAAAGTCGAGCCCAGGGGTGGCAGTCCCTGGGTCTTGGGGGGGCCTTAGAGGACCCCCCACATTAAACTATTAAGCCCCGGGGGTGGTGGTCCCCGGGGCTGCAGGGGGGCCATGTTCCCCCCTCAATTATTCATACTTTGCCCCGGGGTGGCAGTCCCCAGGGCAGTGTGGGGGGATTGCCCCCCATACTTTATTATTAACATGCCCCGGGATTTGGCCCCCCCGGGGGGTAATTAGCATTGAAGCACGGGAGCCCGTGGCCTTGTGGGACCCCCTGAGCATGCCTAGGGGGTCAGGGTGTTTCTACCCTTCCCACTTTTCGTGTTTTGCGCGTTTTTTTATTAGGTTTCTTGTGCCTCGGTTCTACCGAGGCACATCTATATAGTGCAGGCAACTATAACTCACGCGACCGCAATCCTCTGCTGATGACGTCAGATATTACATCACTGTATTTAGACACTTATTTACCCATGTCTTCTTCCATTAATTTTTAGCTATACATATATTACAAATATTTTTTTTTCAGAAAAAACACATATGTCATCAGTGATGTAATATCTGACGTCATCAGCAGAGGATTGCGGTCGCATGAGTTATAGTTGCCTGCACTAACTATAACGGGGGAATTTCATTGGTTTTTCACGAGTGAAATGTCCTGCTAACTATAACATGTGTGAAATCTATGGTTTTTTCAGTGAATTTGCAAGGTTTTTTAAATGCTAATTCCTAACTATAACGTGTGTGAAACCTATGGTTTTTTCAGTGAATTTAAAAGGTTTTTTAAATGGAAACTTTTTTTGAGATTTTTGTTAAAAAATAATATCCAACCTATGTATAAAATAATATATGTACTATATCCTGCATTATGGAATGGTTAATTTTTAAAAAATTAATGTTTACATACTGTTGTACATCACAGTTATTATCTTCTACAACCCTTGAAACTTTTTAATTTTTTTTTTATTGATTTTTTGCCGTGCGCGTACGGTAAGCTGACGCTACGCGCTCTGTACGTCATAAGTACGGTGCGCTTACGTGATACGTACATGACGTACGCGTACACACATGCGCGTTGCGCGGAACCAATGTCGCGGTTACGCGGGTGCGTGTAATGCGCATGCGCGAGTGCGTCCTACGTACGTGCTTCGTAAGCGCTCCGTAAGCGCATGTTTACATCACGTTTGCGCATGCGTACTTGTTTACGAGCACGCACGGTAGGTCATGTGATCCACAAAGAACACTTTTCATTGGTTGAAACTACTTTTAGTTCCAGAAACTTCCAACACCACACCCATTCCCCTCATTACTGCTTGAGATCCCCTAGGAGAAGGAGCTGAATTGACATTGAGATACAATGGCAGAGCAGCAGTCCTCTTCTGAGAGTGAGCCTAGCAGCACCATCATCAGACAGAGAAGGAGGAAACAAAAGGATTCTTTTGTGTGGGAATACTTTACTTTTCCAGAGGGGCAGAAAAAGGTCAATGCTCCATTGGTCACTTGCACACTTTGTGACCGTGTTTTATCTAGAGGAAATCCAAGGAAGAAGTATTCCTTTGGAAATCACTCTATGATGAGACACATTAGGGATAAACATCCCAGGACCTTTGCTCGACATACTGAAGAAAACTCTTCAGTAAGTCACCGGAGCCCAACCTCAGAAGCTCAGCCGAGTACATCATCGGCAGCTCAGCTGAGCCCTTCCTCTGAGGTGGGAGCATCACCTTCTTCAGCTCCTCTGGACATTAACCCTCGATTTCGGAGGGTTTCAATGAGGTGTACAACGTGTTGTGGTCTTATTGTTTTTGGGGAGACCAGTGTTTCCCTTATTAACAATAAGATAGACCAGCACGTTTGTAGACGTTCATAATATTCCCATTCTTTCTTTCCTCTATCCCTGTATTAACCCAACGGCTCTTTTAAGAGCCAACCTTACCTCACAATTTTTTTTATTTTTTTTTAAGCTTTCCTTTTTGAAAATTTTTTTTTGCCGTGCGCGTACAGCATGCGTAATCGCGGAATAGTTACGCGAAGTTCGCGGAATTTTTCTTGCGGAATTTTTCCGTTTACGCCATGCGCGTACGCTACGCGCATTCCGAGATTTTTCGAAAAAAAATTACAATTAATTTTTGCCCTTGGGGGTCCTTCTGGGACCCCCTGACAAAGGCTAGGGGGTCAGGAACTGTCCACCCTGCCCCCTTTTCACGTTCTCCACCTTTGTTTTTCACCCCCTCAGACTGCGAGAGACAAAATGGCGGCCGACACTTCCTGGTTTCGACCGATTCGAATGTTTACTAAGATCTAACAACCAATCAGAATCGCGCTCGCGCACGGCGGCGTGCGTGTATGGTAAGCTCGGAGCGCGCCTATAGATATATATATTGATTTAAATGCTAGTTTCTCAGGAAATACTGAACAGATTTACACGAGACCTTCAAAAGGCACATCCCTGACCTGAGGGCTACCTCTCTGCCAAATTTCAAGTAATTCTGTTCAGCCGTTCGGGCTGTAGCTCGGACTAAAGGTCCTATGGAAAAATGCATGGGGAAAACGCGTTTTGGGACCCCCCTTTTTCTCAGCCCCTGCTTGACGAATCCCCCCGAGACTTTCAGGGAAGGAGCGGAGCAGAGCGCCCCACCTATTTTGAGAATTTCGTGAGGATTCGTCAATCGGCGCCAAAGTTATTCCAATTAGAATGTTGCAGATTTCCTACGGAAACACGGTCCTAACTATAACTATCTACTGGCGTATATATATATATATATATATATATATATATATATATATATATATATATATATATATATATCGCTGACTTCGTCTAAGGGCATTCACTCTCACTCGGACAGACAAACGCGGACCCAAGGTTCTTTGTGCAGTCGAATTTTATTTAGTTGCCCTGCATCTCCGCCATTATGCGTTTCAGCTCCACCTGGGCCTTGATCACATGACGTGTTGCATAATTTGTAACCCTTATTGAAAGTGCTAGTGCAAGTCATAAAAGGTGACTGCTAGATAGACATGGAAAAAATACTACATACTATTTACATCACTGCAAGTGCTTCAACAAAAGGGTCACCATGTGCAAATAGCATACATTTGATCCAATAAATATGCATAAATGCAAAATAAATATAATTGCAAATGTAAACATGAGACCTGATTTCCGGCGTTTAAAATCTATTAAAACATTCAAGCATACGAATTGTAAACAAGCTAAAAATGCCATTATTTATAAAACCCATAATTTGGTCATAAATATACATCAGTCTACATTGCACAAAAAACACTCCTATGTAAAATTAGTATTTAACACATAGGACTGTCAAAAATAAGTGTGGTTTTCAAGTAAAGTTTATAACGCTTGATAATAATGATGGAATGCTTTTACTTGTATGATGTCAAGATGATTTACTCATTGTATATATTGCGCTCAGTGCAATAAAAGCCCCAGTGGTCAAACAATCACTCCATGTCTGAAACAGTCAACATCTGGGCTGTGAAAAAACATGTCACCCACTTGAACCATCTGGTTCAAAAAGTGCCATAAAGTGAAAAAATAACAAATTCATATAGTTAAAAGGGTTTAGGATGTAAATGTAAAACAAGAGTCAAGTTGATCTCTGTAAGGTTGACCACTGTATTGGTATTGACAGTCTGTATCACTTTTGTTTGCGATTCCATCTGCTTCTTGTTTGTTTTTTGGTTGTCTGCCTTTCATTGCTGGCATACAAAACAATAGGGCAACCCACTTAACCCCAAGGGATTGGGTATAATATATTTGCTCAATAATACACCTTGAGGATTTACTCAACTTATATTCATTAATTAAATAGTCACCGTAGTGAACTTCATTTCACAGAACTCAGACAAGGAACCAGTTAGCGAAATGTGACCACAGTTCATTTTTTATCTTAATAGGTTTCAGTACTTTGATACAAAAAATCTTTTTTATGTACAATAAAGGAATCTACAATTTTCATCTAAACAATGGCAACAAAAAACTACTGTCTCACTTCAGCACATATAGGCAGTAGTTAATGACACTTTTTTATAAACACATATGCACCATCCACAGTTGGTCATATATCAAAAAATTATTCGTTTCAACATTTGTAATATCTGAAGACAACAAATGAAAGTTGTTTATAACAAAGAAGTGTCACAGCGTCGATGTTTCGGTCTCCTATCTGAAAGTTTTAATCACCGAGACCATCTTCAGGACCACAGTTGCACATGTATCTAAATAAAAAATATTTTTACATTACTACACAAACATCTCTCACATCCCATAATCTGAGTTCTAAACATTTATATTGTCTGTACATTGAAGGAAGAAAGGTGTGTCCTTATTATGACCACCCGATATAGTGAAACCAAGCCCAAACACCGCCAACTATATAGCCACCAAACATATTAAAGTATCCAAAACATAGAATTACTCCATGCAACATGTCAATCCAAGAAACCAAAAGACACCGTGTCATCAGAACTTCTAAACTGCCAAGAGACACTCAAAGAGACACCACTTTGTAAATGTCTCTCTCGTGGGGGAATATATAGATATACACTTACTCCCTCGCTAGCACGGAACCTTTTTAATTCTTGTTTTTCATTGCTGGCTGCGCATTCGTCTTTTGCTGTGCTTTTGGTTGAATCTTTTATTTTTTGGCCAGTCTGGGCTTGCGGTCTGAGTGTGTCTCTCCTGTCCTGGCACAGACAGTCGACCTTCTGTGCCAGGGATATCTTTGTAAACCCCAATCCTGGTGCTTTTGCCGTTGCCCCCTCGGGTTCACTCTCTGGAGTGGAATTCAGATCTGATGCAGTGGTTGATGCCAAGACTGCCTCACCGGGGCCCACCTGATTTCTTGGCTGGCGACTAATTCCAGTTTTTGCTTTCACGGCATCATACTTGCGGGCAAATGTGAAAACCTGTCCATTCAAATAGTCCATTTTATCTCGCTGAAATTTATAGGCTTTACGTCTTTTAATTACTTCCTCATCCTTTTGTAGACGTACATGCATTTCATCCCTTAGTTTTTTAATATTATCAGTTATTTCCAATTTTCCTATTTCCTCGTTCAGATCCTCTATTTTGGTTTGTAGCTTCACACGATCACTCTCTGCGTATTTCACAAGATTCCGGACCAGCCTGCTGAAGGACTCTAGATTACAGTCAGCCCATTCTGCCAGCATGTTGGGGTCTGGATTCTCGTAACTTGGTGCCAGTGTAATCTAGGGATCCTGCATACCTCCAGGTAGCGTGATAGAGACTCCCACCACTTCGATTGTTCAGAGTGCATGAGCTTTTACAATCTTTTGAACAAGTCCCTTGTATATACATTTCCCATTGGTGCAATATTTTTTGCCTAGCCATGGCCGATCCCCCAGCCGGGGAATCGCTAAACATTTCATCAGCCGCCTCCACGCATTTACGCAACGCGTCCGCGGTCATGATGCACTGGTATGGGCAAAATTGACAAACAACAGACTCAGACGCCGGGATAAGTATCCACGTCTGGAATGTGAACACTCCTCAACTGGACAATCAGTTCTTTCCTACCTTCGTGGAATATCTTGCAGTGATCCGGTCCTTGAAATCTATATATAACTTTGCATGTTCTATATATATATTTTTGAAAAAAGGTCAAAATATTTTCTTCAATTTAACATCACTTCCTATGGGGTTCTAGTTTAAGTCCCTGCCTCTATTATGTCCAACACGAGTGTGCTTCAGTATGAGTGGTCGGCCATGTGTGGCTCTGGACTTAACTACTGCTCTGATTTGGTTGCAGTAACTTCTACTCATAAATTTGGCTTGGATGTGTAAGTCTAAATGTTTGAGTAACTTTAAACTATTAAATAGTGAATAGCTAAAAGTAGTAATGCTACTCAAGAGTCAAGGTGGTGGACTGTGAAGGAGCACCCTCCGGAAGCTCCTAGGTCCAGGGATCGCTATCGGTAAAAATCCCTTGCAAGGCCGTACCATCAAGCCCCTTCCTATACTGAATATTGTGAAGAATCATGTTAATCTTCTGTCTTCTTCATCCTTTGTGCTACAGAGGAATCCGGAGACCTCCCTGAGCGACTTCCCCTGCGGTACTTGTTTTTTTGTCTGCGGTGCACCAGAGGAACCTGTGCGACCTCACTGTAGATACAGGGCCCCATCGTTGACGTTGCTGCTGTTGCTGCTGCCCTCAGCATCCTTTTTTGGACTGAGTGAAGCCTTGGTCCAAAGGCTGCTGCCATTGTCTGACTTACTGCCTGAACTGAATCAGGTGAGCGGTGAGCCTGATGATCCCTGTCCACAGTCTGCCTTGCTCTGCTGGCCCCCGCTTCACTGATTCAGGGGCTTGCCATGACTGAGCGAATTAAGGTTGACCAAATCCCCTATTGATGACCTGCTCCCCCACCAACTCTCGGTGGCATCCCCTGCAAAGGACAAAATCTCCTGTCCCCTTCAGTGGCTCACCACAAATTGCACACCCTGACTCAGTGCTCACAGATGATAGGAGCGGGTGTCCCAGTTAGGGCTGTAAGCTGTGAGAGGGAATACCTCCTGCCACTTCACCCTCAGCTGCCCCGCTCTCACCTCATGTGGCTGCCTACAATTGAATTTGTATTTTGGGGACTTATCTTCCACAAGGTAATCAGCGACCCTTCCTGCTTCATTACAGATTGAGCCCCTCGCCAACTGTCACGGCCTGAACTCCAGATCGAGCTGCAGGGCTTCTTGGGCTTTGAGAGATTTTCACATGGTAGAATTCTAAATTACCTGACATGGAGACATGAGGGCCTCATCCCCAAAATGGCAGCCTTGCTCTTCAGAAATTAGAAAACGAAATAGGTCAGCCAACAAACAGTTCCTAGGAAAATAAAGAAGGACAATTCTCCCAAATGAAACCCAGAGATTGTCAGTGGTGACCGTCTTGGGACAGCTATAGTCTCATCCCTACCTTGACTGTTCATCTACTACTATCCCTATCTATGCAGCCTTTCTCAATGCCTTTTATCATCTTGTTGTTTTTCAATTGCCTCAGGGCTTGATCTACATTTGCTTCTTACTCACCACTCCTCCCCGTCAGCACCTTTCACCGGCTACAACTCATTATATACTAGCACCTGTCTTCAGCCTGGTACTCCTTTTAGTAGGTCAACTTTATACTGATGGCCTTATTGCAGTTACACAGAAAAAAGGAAGGATTGCATCATGCTCAGACATGGATCCTATCCGACTAAGAGTGACCAACTCCAAATTGGAATCGTCAGCCGCAATGCTTATAAAATTAAATACCCCCCTAATCTCCCCAAAAAGTGCATCCAAGAGCTTAAAATATAGACTCCTCAAATCTCACCCAGAAACTCTAATTTCTGATTCCTACTTTTGCTCTAACTAAGGAGTTATAATAAATGACCTTATCCTCTGCACAAAAAGGAGAGCACATGGAGGAAAGCCCTGTATTCATTACTCTTGATCACTACATTCAGAAATACTCATCATGGGCTAAGACTCTTGCTAGCCCCCTCGTCTATTTACAGAGCAGAAGGCACCATCTCCATTTATAACAATGGGATTATCCTCACACAATCATTAGACCGCAACCTAGAAACATTTGAGGAAATTTCACCTCTTCTCAAAAACTCTGTGACTAGTACTGAATCTGGCCCCTCCCAAGGACATCCTAGTTCTGAGGTAAACTACAGGATCCCCAGGTATTGCCATCAAATATCCTCGCCATATCAAATGCCCCACCCTCTTTCCATCCTTTGCTTTTCCACGGTGCTTAAAATTCACAACACCAACTCTTCACCTCTACCCGGTGGGTCTGAGCCACCCTTCATCAATTGCCAAACTAGATTGTAGTCACACCACACCTCTACAGCAGCTATCTCAGATTTATAAAGCCATAAAAGTAACATCTTCTCACCAACTTTACCCCCAATCTTCCCCAAGTGTCTCAACTGATGAAATTTCAAAAGTCTGAACTTCCAATCCCACCTAGCAACATGACCCGTATTGCCCCAACGCTGCCACACAGCCAGCTCTCTAGCTCACCTCCACCGCACTTTGAAATTTCCTTCTTCTCCAACCCAACTTCCCTGCCTCTGGCTCTCACAGCCCAGCATTACCCAACAACACAGACTTAAAGACACTCCCACCTCCTTTCCCCATGCGCCAAGAATCAACAACCTGGTTTCAATCCCACTAGAGCCCAGACTTGATGAGATCACACTCAATCTACAACAACTTAAGGCAGACCTACAAAAACTAATCTAGCACCTCAGAGCTGACCAACAATTGGTGGCAAATCAGAACAAACAGGACTCTAAAGATAAACTGTCATATTCACAACCAATCCACCAAACACAACAGTAGGCTTCTATCACACCCCCATTCAACATTATCTCACCTATCTTGACTATCCTTATCCGAGATGGAGGACCGCACTGCACCTCAAATCTCACACTCGAGCCGTTAGACTGAAAAATGCACTATCCAACATGGATATGCAATCCCTCCTCTTGTCACATAATTCAACATTCTCTGAGAACACAGAGGATCTGGGTCAAATCCAAATAATTCTTGCAAACCCACACAGAGAATCTAGGCCCAACTTTAGAGCCGTAAATAAGTACAACCTTAAGTTAGTTACCTTCACACAGACTACCCCAGGTCACCACAACACTCATCTAAAATGCATGCTACTCAACTGCAGATTAGCAGCAAGACATGTGGTGGACATTGCTGACCTTATCCTCACACATGAGCTTGACCTCTTAATCCTGACTGAAACTTGGGTGAATGACTCCTCTTGCCCCTCCTAGCCATGACATCACCAGACTCAATAGAGCTAGTAGACTTGGTGGAGGTATTGCCTGCATATGCCATAACAGTCTCTCTGAGAAACAGTCACATTCTCCTGATCTACACACATGTGAATACTTACGCATTGATATTGCAGATAACAATACGCCACTATGTAAACTGCACATGTTCTACAACCCACTAGGAGATAGCCTTTCTTTCATAGAACAAATTATGGAAATCATCTCAACTAACATGGGACAACACTGCTCCCAGAACTTTCTTGGAAACTTCATCCTCCACTGGAATGACTGGAATGGACCTACCATTAACAGCCTTAAAACCTTCCTAGCTGACCTTAATCTGATACAAATCTGTGACAGTGCTACACACAACAAAGAAGCGACCTTAGATCTAATCATTACTATGGCCAATGCCATTTGACTTGAATCCCTCCTCCCTTGTGACTTAATAGACCACCACTGCATCACCTACCTCATCAGAGAATCTGTTAGAACAAATATTGCTCAACTGAAGAAATCAATACACTGGAAAAGGAGCTTGCAAAACATTAACCTGAATGAATTAACATTCCTCAGCAATAACATCTGGTCTCCTCCTGTAGACATGTCTGATGTCCATGATATTACAGACCACTATATTATTTAACCCTGGGCGTAGTTCGCGAAGTAGCACTTTGCGAAGCTACGCAAAGTGCAGTTCGCACTACGCGAGCTACACGTAGCACTTCGCGAACTGCGTAGTACCTTGTTCGCACTGTGCCAGATGTCGTTTTCAATGATTGCACAGTGCGGACAAGCAACCGGCACTGTGCAGTCATTGAAAATGGCATCTTGCACAGTGCGAGCTGTAGTTTTCTGCTGCTCGAGTAGATTTTTACTCGAGCGGCAGCTTTCTCAATGCGAACTGGTAGTTTCTCATCGCGAGCGGTCGCGAGCATACGCGACCACTCGCAATGAGAAACCTGACTTCCTCGCGTTGGGAATCTCGCCAGGAGGTTTATTTTCCATGCTCGCGATCGCCAACTTGATGTTGCTGATCGCGAACAAGGAAAAAGTCTCACCGGGATGTCATTTTGCTTGCTCGCGGTCGCCAACGTTGACGTTGAGGACCGCGAGCAAGCAAAAAATGACCGCAGCACTACGCAACACTACGCTACGCGTGTTCGCACTGTGCTACGTGCAATTCGCGTAGTGCGAAGTAGCGCGAACTTCGCAAACTACGCGAGCGTAGCGTAGCGCTTTGCCCAGGCTTAATATTATTTCCAAGAGAAATATTCTAGACTCGATTGTGCCCTTACAGCTGAAAAGAATCTCCACCAAAGACTCCAAACCATGGTACAATGGTAGCATAAATGAAGGAAGACATAATCTAAGAAGAGCTGGGCCATTGTGGATATCCACACCGTCCCATAAATACCTCAAGCATTTGAGAGCTCTGAGAAACACCTATCACAAATGCATTAGAAGTTTGAAAAGGCATTTCTTTAGAAACCAACTAGATTAAGCCAGAAACTGTCCATAAAAATTCTTTGAACTTGTCAAATTACAATCAAATAGCCAATCCAACCCTTCCCCAGCTGGATCTAGTCCGCAGCCTATCTGCAAAGAATTTGCCCCTTCTATCTTGGAAAGAGGGAAATGATTGAAAATGATTTGCGGATGGAATTGGAGCATCATCCGGTCATACCTCACATCAGCCTCTCCCCTTCCAGGACCGCTTTGCCTCCAAGTCCCCCTGGGCAACCCCTCCAAACCAACACTTCTTGGAACTGATTTAAAACCTTTCAGGATAGCAGCATTCTCAAAATTCTAGCAGTACTGAAACCTTCAAATCACTTCAATTACCCTCTGCCTGCTAATTGCTTCAGTGATTTCAAATCGTGTATGCTCCCACTTTGGACAAAGACAGTAAACATCTCACTTCTTCAAGGCTCTATCCCTGACTGCCTAAAGTCTGGGCAGGTCCCAACCCATTCTGAAAAAACGATGGCTGATCACATGGACCAAAGCAACTTCTGCCCAATTTTCAACATTCCGACTCTGGCGAAGCTCCTCAAAAAATGTGTACACATCCAACTATGTAACCACATAGAACAATTCCAACTTCTAGACCAATTCCAATCCAGCTTCCATTAGGGTCCTACCACCAAATAGGTTCACTAACACACAGTGGACAATACATTAAAAATGTTAGATCAGAACCAATCCTGCCTTCCAATCCGCCTTGAACTATCATCAGACTGTGATACTATTAAGCATGACCACCTACTAGACTTACTGAAACATAGGATGGGGCTATCAAGGTCCATCCTTCACAGGTTCACCTCGTTTCTCCACAACAAAACTCAAAGATTCAAGGTTAATCAGTCCCTACTTCCACTCTGGTCACACAAGGAGTTTCACAGGGGTCCTCAATCTTAACCACTCTCTTTAACTTGTTAATGGAGCCTTGAACCAAAATTCTTAGATCATCCAATATCCACTCTCACATGTACGCCGATGACACTCAATTGTATCTGAAAGTCTCCTCCCCCGAAGACATCAAATCCGTCAACCTAACTGTACAAAAAAAACCAAAGTGTCTGTTTAGCTCAACCACCTCAAACTAAACTCAAAAAATTGAATGAATCTTAATTGCTCCTCCCAAACAGTCACCCGATATTGTGAAATGGATGAAGCAACTAACAGCTCTAAAATGCTTGCCACATTGTAGATTCCACAAGATCACTGGGAATATTTCTAGAAAAGATTCCGCACATGCAAAAACACATCAGTGCTGATACCGAAAGCGCAAACTATCAAATGAACATCTTAAGAAAAATAAAACCCTTCATCCCCTCAATGACTTAAAATCTGCTGTGCAAGCCCTAGTTATTCCCAGGTTGTACTATGCAAGTACAGCCCTCTGCGACCTACCCAGATCCAAATATTAACTCTGCTGTAAGACTCATCATCACAGGATCCAAAAGAAGCAACATCACCCCCGATCTGAAATCTCTAAATTGGATCCTTATGAAGCAAGAATACAGTTAAAACTTGCAAGCATAACCCATAAAGTGCTTCACTCCAACACCCTGAAATACCTCCCACAGAAATTGGATTTTTTAGGCAGCTACAGATCTTCTAGAAGTTACAGCACCTTGCTGTTGAAACCCCAGAAATTCTTGAAAAAGAAAACTTACAACCGAGCCTTCTCTGGTATCGCCCTGAGCATTATTTGGAACTCCATGCCCCTGAAATCATACTGAATCTTTCAACTGCATCTTTCAAGAAAGTTTCTATTGATGAACACATTACTGCCCTAGAACTCAGGAACTATATTCTCTGGGCCTGACATGTCACGATAACTGCACCTATGTTTATTACTCACCTGTTTTGATCGTGTTTTTGATTTGTCGGCCTTTGTCATTTGAGGTTGTCCCTTCCTCACTGGGGAAGCTCGCACATCCTATACCTGTCTCAAACAAGTTGTTGTTTGCTCTATATGTCTTGTCTCTCTGATCATTTGTAAAGTGCTCTGATACCCTAATGGATCACGTTCATGGTTTAAAATAAATACCAAATACAAAAATATCTAAGAGTAAACTTACGCATGTAACTTACTCAGAAGTGTGAGTTACCTTTGTGAATAGTCCTGATCGTGACTATCTTGTACTTATCATGGCTGATAATGTATCGACTTTCTTATCTCCTATGTTGACACAAAATAACACATATGGGGGCATATGTATCAAGCCCTTTTCCCGTTCGCAAATGGGCCGATTCTCAGGATCGGCCCGTTTGCGAACGGGAAAAGGCCTTTTGGGATGTATCATCCCAAAAGGGCATTGCAAATTAGAGAATCGCAAAATTTGTGATTCTCAATTTTGCGTTTGCATTTTAGGAATCGCAGATTGTGATTCCTTAAATGTGATGTAGAAAGCACCTAAGGTGTGTGAATTTGGCATAAGAAATTGCAAATTACCGCCAACTGATAGTTGGTGGTAATTTGGGAATTCTTTGAAAAAAACACTTTTTTGCTTTTTTCAAAGTGCCATGTGCACACATGCTCAGTTCAGGGGTGCATCAGGGTGTCCTTATGACACCCTTGCAACCTTGAAATTGCATTCTTAATTTGCGATTCTCTAATTGGTAATCGCAAATTGAGAATTTCTTCCCATTCATTCCTATGGGCCTCTACACCCATAGTAATGAAAGGGAAGGTATTCCTTAATTGCGAATCGGGATTTGCGATTCACAGTTAAGGAATATTAAGGAATTGCAATTATTATTGCAATTCCTACATACATAGCATTTAGCGAATCGTTAATCGCAATTTGCTAAAAATCACTATTAAGTAGTCTCAAACTGGCCGTGTTCATACATATGCCCCTTAGTGTCTTTGTTCCTGTTATTTCAGGCGACATACATATTTTCGTTGACTATTCTTGTAGTTAAATTTACATTATGTTATGATGATGCTTGTTATTTTATATATTGTATGGGGCAATGTATTATGTAATACTCTTTGAAAATAACTTTAGTGGTCCATTTTTTGATACTGTCTTGAATTTTTTTCTGTACATTATATACATCAACGTATTTGTTGCTATTCATTTATACGCATTTTATCTTTAAGTTAAAATTTGAAATAATAGGTTAAGGGAGAAAGAGTACTATTGCATTTTGTTAAAAGGATCCCGTAGTAAGAATCCACATTAAAAGATTGGCACACTATTGTACGCAGAAAAGATAGCAGCAGAGTTGTACGGCATTTTCGGAACACTCACACATTTGTTGCAAGGACTGTATTCTGTGTGCTCTTGCTCCAACCTTTGTCGCGAGAATGATGTATCCAAATTGAATTGCCTTGTATATTTCCGGAATTTATAGCAGGGTGCCAAACTACTCTGACCTTTGCAGTAGTCTATAATTTCTGACAAGCCGGCCGTTCGTCTCCTCTCGTGTTCCTCACTTCACATCCTTGGGGCCTTTCCCTGCTGGGAGTTGTGGCACAGGTCAGGAAACTAGATTTTCATTTCAGAACACGGTGAAAATAGCTCGGTCATCTAATTTAAGCAAAATTGTATTCATCTTACACCCAGTCTCCTGGTGAGCCTTGCAATGCTCCTGCATCACTCTAAGTGATGGCAAAACGCAATGTAAAAGATGGAAAAATGATGCATTGCAAGGTGAGCCAGATATGAACTGGGTACCATTTACCAAACACTGACATTTTAAAAAAAGAACAAAAGGTGAATTTTTGTAAATGTACATTTCTTTTCCATGTAGCTTTGCTGGTGTCAGAGCACTACACGAATAGAAAGGGCACAAACATAGAACACATGCAACTACTTGCAGCCTACCGTGCCCTTTATGTGACTACCATACATTTTGGAGCAGCCTTATTATATTCAGTAAATGTGTGGTAATATGTCATGACCCGCGAGGGACATTGGCAGCTGGTTGAGTATGAACCCCGATGCAAATCCACACAGGTAAGGGGGATCCCCCATGCAATTCTCTTGCGTACCTGCGGTCAGGCTGCTGGATTGTCATCCATGCCAATCAGCAAAGTCACGCCAATAACTTACAATCAAAATACAAAAAAAAAATCAAGTAAAAAAAGTTCACCATTAACAAGTTTAAAATTGAAAGGAAGAATGACCTCTGACCTTGCATATTCCCACGAAGAGATGTCAAATTATATTAACCCTGATAACATCACATAATAAGACCGTGCTGCAGTTCCACTATATCTGCATGATTAATATAATAAAATAGCATAGACAATTATGTATTTTAAGTCTCAGCCATATTAGGGTGCTCCCCTGATAAGCCACAGCAACATTATTTATGTCTCTCCGTATTACACAACAAATTATGTGTTCATCTGGAGAACATATAGTTCCCAAAAACACAGAACAGTAATGGGAGCTTAAATTATCTATACTGCCAACTGTTGTGATCTAATATTTAATATTAATACGTCAATGCACAACAAGTTACTGGTTTAAAATTTCTAGGCAGAGCACATGTATTCAGTTTCTTATGGTACAAATATAAGTATTGGCAATAGTAAAAAATACAAGTATCATGGTAACAAACTTTTTGAAGGAGGGGACAGCATGGATAGAGAGAAGGTAAGCTCGGGGCATATTTGGAGAATGAGAGGCACATGGGAAAACACTGACAGAGTGGAAAGGTGATTGCAATGTATTATTGATCGATAGATGGACATTATTCAATCTGTAGAACATTGGGGTGCCAGTGGGGTCATGCGGTGGAGATCTCATAGCCATGAAGGCATATGAAAGAATGCAGGAGGACTTTCGTAAGTAACACTGGGGCATATTATCAAGGAACGGTGTTAAAATTATCACCTTTGATAATTCCCATAGAAGCCCATGTTCTGGTGTCAACATGGGCTTCTATTGGAATTCTCTGTGGCATATTATCAAGCCCATTATCGCCGCTTTAGCGGCAGTTTTCTGCCCCTAAAGGGGGGGTAATTTGAACGTCATGCTTGATAATATGTCCCACTGATGGATAATTACTGTTTTGAGAGTAGCAGTTGTTTATGAAGTTTCAGAAGAATGAGTAGTCATTCAATAACCCGATTTCGAATGGAAGGATGTTCCAGGGATTTCCATCAGCCACTTTCGAGGTTTGATTTCCAAATTTTCTTAGTCACTGTTTTGACATATTCAGTTTGCACTCGAAAGGTGAAGCGTAGCACCATTGATGTGTGATGGAATTTGAAGAGGTCTGATTGCTTTCCTCATAAGACAAAGGGCCCAGTGTTGTTTTTGGTATTCAATGGTTAACCGATATAGCTGTGATATGAAGGAGGAAACAAGGTCATTTTGAAAAAATTGACCTTAATACTTGGTTTTTAACATGCTCATGTTTTGCAATGTCTTTGGTTACAAAACTTAGATCTATTGAAATTCAGTACTATAGTCTTAGTAGGACAACTGCATGGAACAGTAATTTTCTGTTTTGCATGGAGAGGAGATGTCTAATTTTCGATGTGGCATACAAGTGTTGGTTTTTTGATTTCATGGTCATTTGAATTTGAGTGTTGATTACTGTGCTTGGAATAGGATTCCAATATTGGCCAGCACGTCTACTGGGATAGTGGTTTGGTCAAGTGAAGAAGGCCAAGAGATAATTGGAAGAGATGATTTTTCATTATTTAATATATTAAGATTTCTGCCACTATTTAGGCAAAGGCCTTTGAAGCTCATCCAGGCTTTGAAGCACTCACTGATTGCTTTCTTTCCTTTATTGTTGGAGTTGTGCGTAGGTCTATTTACTATACCTTTTGTGCCATCGGCATACCACTGACGTTTAAAGCTCTTTTTAGTGATTAAGTGGGTTAGAGGGAACATATATAAGATGTTAGAAGAGTGTTGGTCCTTAGGGGATACCACATATGAGTGTGGTTGACTTGAGACGTAGATCTAGTTTTATTTGCTGCTTTCATTCACGCTTTTCTGGTAAGGTTCAACCGCAGTATCAGGTGATTTAGGAGTGTTTCATTATCTACAATGTCAAATGCAGCTGAGAAGTTTAGTAGGATGTGAGTCACTGGGTGATTTTGGTCTTTTACAGTTAGAATTTTTTCTCTGTTGTTCATTACTGTGGATTCAGTACTTCTTAGATAAGAAGCGAGAATAAAGACTGCTTGACCTCCCTGCCCTTTGCGGCTGGGGCTTGGTCTCCCGGGTTTCTTTGGGCCGCGTGCTCCCCTTCCCGAGCCTGGACGGGTGGATGTGCTGTGCTTGCTGTGTTCCTCCCGGTCTCCTGGCCGTTGGGGTGGGGTGCCTTGTTCCTGGGGTTGCCCCCCCCTCTGGGTGAGTCCCACTTGCCGGATTTTTGAATTTCCTTGCATTGTGGTGTAGTGTACCTTGCCCTGGGGTAGCGCGTTCGCTTCCTGCCTTTCTCTTCCACAGTGTGGCTGCCTGTTCCTCTGTTCCCAGTGGCGGTGGGGGCCTTGTGGTGCTGTTGGCCCCCTCTCTGGATGCTTTTTGCTGGCAAGCCGAGTGCACGTTTTGCCGGTGGGGCTGCTCTTCTCCTCACGGGTGGCCTGCTGCGGTCTCCGTGCCCCGCGCTGCTCCCGGCGTCTGCTGCCCTGGTCGAGTGCGCCTTGGAAGGGAGCAGTGCTTCCGGTGTGTGCGCGTTCTGCACACGGAGCTCGTCTCGGGGAGCGTCCTGTCGAGGCTGCTCTCCCCCTCCAGGATGGCTTGCTGTGGGCTCCGGTCTCTCGCGCTGCTCCCGGCATGCATTGGAGCAGGCTTAACAGTCCAGGGGAGAGGGGATGCAATAGCGGCTAGACCTGCTGATGGGCCACTTGAGGAGGTTCTCGTCTCGGCGTGATTCGGGGCAAATTATTTTCCCCGGGACTCTAAACAATGAGTATGCTTTTAGTTTACTTATGCCCTCCGGGCTCTGGCCCCCGCCCCCTGCCTCCGGTGAGTGGACGAGGGGGGTATTTGTGTTTTTTCCCTGGTTGCTGGCGGCCCTGAGTCGGGTGGCTTGCATGGTGTGTCCCCCTGTTGCCTCTTACTCTTCTCCGGCTCCGCTTCACTGCGTGCCGGGGCTGCAGGGACTCCCGCTCTGCAGCTGTAGCTCACCCTGACTCTGGGGTGGTGCCTTCTTCACCCTCATACTCTGGCTGCTGCTAGTCTCCTGGTATGTGCCTTGCTTTGCACTGGCCTCATGGCGCTTTTGCTTCGCACTGGCCTCTGGGGTGCACTGCTCGGGGGTGCTGGCCGCTCGGGCACTGTGGTTCCGGGTTCGGTGCACTTCGTCGGCGCTGGTTCCTGTGCTCCTCTCCCTTGGTCTGCGTGGTGGGTGTTTCTGTTTCTGCCATGGGACTTCTCCCTTTGGGTCGCTGCCTTCGGGTGGTGCACCTGCTCCTGGCCCCACGTGCTTCTGCGTTTTCTTTTGGGAAATGTTGGGGGGTTCTCCTCTCTGTTGAGTTTGTTTGCTGGTTCTCTGTGCTGTTGGCATTCCCTCTTTCTGTTTGGTGGCCTGCCTCGGGTTGGCGTGGGTTCTTGTCGCCACTGTGGTGGCTGGTTCCTTTTTTTGCTGGCTCTGTCTGTGCTTGGTCCTGGGGTTCCCTGTGTTGTTGGGGTCTCCCTGCCTGCTTGCTTGTGCCTTTCCCTCTACTGCTCTTGTGTCGGGGTCGCCTCTCACTTCTTCAGTGGTGGCCTGTTGGGGTGCGCTTCTGGTCCCCCCTTCTTCGGGACTCCTCCGCGGCTCCCTGCCCCCAGCTGGTGGTGGGTCGGTATTCCTGCTTCTTGGGCGGCTGCGGTGGGGGGTCCTGTTGGCTCCCCTGGGTTCCTGTTGGTCCTGACAGGGTTTTCCCCTCTTTTCTTTGCTGCCCCTCTGCGTCCCTGCTTCTCGGGGTGTCGTGGGTGCGGGTGTCGTGGCCTGGTGTTGGGTGTGCTGGGTCCGTCTGTCAGTCCACCCCTTTTTGGGTGGCCTTGCCTCCGCTGCGGGCTGGCTGTTGTGTTGTGGCCTACGCTCCACTTGTGTATTCTGGGTGTTCGCCTCCACTTCCTGGCTTCTGCGTGGTTGGTCGGGGTTTGGTGCGCGGGGGCTCCTGGTTCCTGGTTTTGTTCCTCCCGTCCCTTGGGCTGCGCCTGGTTCCTCTTGCGGCTTCCTGGTGTCGTGCCTGGTGCTCTCTTAGGCTCTCTGCCCCCTTGGCCTGCACCTGGATGGCTTGTGCTGCCTTGGGTACGGCTGTTATGTTCTCCATTGCTCCGGCCTGGGGCTTCGGGTGTTTGTCCCGGTGCCTTCTGTGTGCTTGGGCTGCTTCTGGGGTTTGGCTGCTTCTGTTTTTGTTTGCTCCTGCCCTGGCTCTCCCTGTGCTTGCCTTTGGCTTGCTTCGGGTGTTTCCTGACCGCCCCTCCTGGGTCTGCCGCCGTTCCTGCCTGTTTTTTTCCTGGTTGTGGCCTCCTGCGGGTTCCTGGTGGCTTCTCTGGCTAGTGTGGTTGGGCGCCTGCTCTTCCTTTCCTGAGCGTACCCCCCTGGGATGTGTTTCTGGTGGCGATTCGCCTTTTGGTCCCTGGCGTCCTGGTGGGTCCTTCTGGGCCTTCTCCTGCCTGCGGTTCTCTTCCTGGGCTTGTTTCGCCTGTCTTGGGGCCTGTGTGGGCTCCTGTGGCTCCGGGTCTGCCGGCTTCCTGCTGGTTCGGGGTGACCTCGGGCTGTGCCTCCTTGGCTTTCCGGCTGTGCTGTCGCTTTTCGGCCTGCTCTGGGGTGTGTTTTGCTGGGTGTTCCTGGTTCTTTCCTGGTTCTGGTGTCCTGGCTCACTTCTGCCACCCTTGCTTCCCCGGGCTTTGCTCCCAATGTGTTTCTGTTTGGGTGCTCCCCCGCCCTGCTCTGGTTGGGGTGTGGTTCTGTGGTGCTCTTGCCTCTGTGGAGTCCTCCCTCCAGGCTGCAGGTTGTCTGGGGTTTTCCTGCTACTTGGCCCTTTGCCTTCTCTGCTTCCTCCATGGCCTTCTGTGTGGTCCAACGGTGGTGTGCTGGAGGTTCCCTGTTCCTTCCTGCCCTTTGCTTTGGCCTGGGTGCTGCGTGGGCTCCTTCTGGGGTTTGGTTGGGCCTGCGGGTCCTCCTGCGTCATTGGGTTGCTTGGCTCTGGTCCTAGCTTCCTGGTTCCTTTGGCGTTTGTTGCCCTGGTTTGTGCTGTTTTCTTGGCTCCTCTCCGGCATTGCTGGGGTTGGGCCTGGTGGCCTTTTGGTCTGGGTGCTGTGCGCCCTGGGGCTGTTTCTTTTTTCGGCTGCTCCTGCCCTTGCTGCTTGCTTGGCCTGGGTCAGGGTGTCTGTGCAGTCCTCTGTTGTATTGGTGCCTGTTTTGTCTACCCTCTGTGGTTCGGTGGGTTCCTGCCTGGTTGTTTCCTGGTTTGGGGGCTGCTGGGTGTTCCCGGTTGTTCTGGGCTCCCGTCCTGCCTTGTTTTCCCTCCCTTTTTGGGTTGGAGGTTTTCTGGGGGTTGTGGCCGCTGGCTCTGTCCCCGCCCTTGTTGGGTTTGTTTGTTGTTTTTTTCCGGTCTTGTTGGCCTCTCCTTTGTTGGTCGGCTTTCGGCTGGTTCTTTCTGGGGGCGTCTCTGGCCTGTGGTCTTTTGGGTTGGTCTCCTCTGCCCATGCTGTTCTGGGTTTGGTGGCCTTCCTGGTTTGGTTTGCAGTCTCCTTCCCTGTGGGTTTTTTTGGCCTCCTGGGGTTTCGGGTCTCTGTTTCCTTCCCTGTTCTTGTCGGCTTGGTTGGTGTCTCGCTCCTGTTCGGCCCCAGGGCTCTTGCTGCGGCTCCTCCCTCTGGGCTTGGTGCTTGGTGGTTGTAGTTTGGTGGCCCTGGGGTGCTGGTTTTTCTTACTGGTTCCTGGGCCTCCTCGGTGGAGTTTGGTTGGCTTTCTCCTCTGGACTCTCTGTGGCCGGGTCGTTCGGTTTGGTGGGGTGGGCCGGTTTCTGGCCTGTGCTTTACTTGTTGGTCTGGGTGCTTGTGCCTGCGCTCTGGCTGGACTTGGCTTCTTTCTTTGGCCTTCTTCGGGGCAGTTCCTGTTTGCTCTGTTCTGTGTGGCTGCTGGGTCCTGTGGGCCCTCCTTGTGGTTCTGGGCTGGGCGGCCTTGTCTGGTGGTTTCCTTGGCCGTGTCCTTTGGGTCTTGGTCCTGGTTGCCCTGTCTCCGGGTTCTCTGGTGGGCGGCCTCCTTGTTGTGGCCGTGGCCTTCTGTTTTTCTTGGTTGTCTCCGGTCTTGTTTGGCCCCTGCTGTCCTGTTCTGGGTTGCGGGCCGGTTGCTTCCTGCGGTCCCCCTTTCCCTCCTTCTCGTTGCTCCTTTGGGTTACTGCTTTTGTTGTGGTTTCCTGGGTGTGCTTGTGGGTTCGGAAGGCCGGTATTCTGCTTTGGTATTCTCCACTTTGTAATGAATGGGACGAGGACATAAGGGACCTGGGGGTAATGCTCTATTACTTACCGGTAATCTTCATTACTCCGGGTCCCGTTGTCCTCGTGCCATTCATACTTCTCTCCCTCCCGCCCGGGCGGCCGGCCGTCATGTCTGGGTTTGGTTGTACAGGCGGGATGCTGGGTAAGTACTGCTTATGTACTCCCGGTGGGAGGGGCAATATTAGGGTCCCAGCATTCCTTTTGTTTTTTTCTGTCGGGAGATGGTCGTCTCCACTTTGTAATGAATGGGACGAGGACAACGAGACCCGGAGTAATGAAGATTACCGGTAAGTAATAGAGCATTAAAAAACTGTTTGGTAGAATCTACGTTGTTCTGCAGTTGGTTAGCTACCTAGGCTTCAGTGATCTTTGCTAGAAAAGGGGGTGTTAAGGTGGGTCAGCACTTGCTTGTATTGGAGAAATCTAAGTTAGTTTTTTGTATGGGGTAAAACAATGGGATGTTGTGTTAGGGAAGTAAGCACTTTGTAAGACAGCATTCCTGATGTCGGTAATATCTTCTGCTAAGGCTGCAATGTTCACTTTTATGAGTTTGGCAGGCCATGGGTCTAGCACTGACCTAGACTCTCTCGTTTTTGATACTCTGTCAGCGAGGTCTTTGGCTTAGATTAGTCGAAAGGAACTGAAATTGCAGTGCCAAGTGGCTAGGGGAGCTATTTGTCACAAGAGTAGTCAAGGAAATATTTGGAGATTCTTCTACTAATATCTTTGGTCTTCATGTATGATAGCTCTTTCTAGATTGGCAGGGGTTTGTATGAGAACGTTCAGCTGAAGAGATCTAATCATTGTGAATGGATTTCTTAGTGGCACAGACTCATCTTTTCAATAAGGTGAAGTGTAATTTAAAACTTGTTTGTCTGATTCTTTGAAGTTTTTAGCTAGCATAGCTCAAGCTTTCGGTCTTCTTGTTTGAGGTGAATGAGGTGTTGACTGATCCAGGCTCCGGATGTGTTGTTTTACATAGATACTTTTTTAGACTTTAATGGTCCTAGTTCATCAAGAATCATCTTGCATTTGAAATAAATGTGGTTTGTGATGTGGTCAGCATTGCTTGAGATATCAAATTGATAAGGGGGCGTGTAATACATTGACAATAGAACATTTGGAAGAATTTTCTTCTAGTTCCTTGTAGAAATGGAATGGGTTTGTATGGGGGTGTCGTGCTTTACCTGAGATGTGGGTATGGGAAAAGAGAATCACATTAGTTTGTGGTTGGCCTAAGATAGTGGAGTGATGGAGAGGTTTTTAGGTGGTAGATTGTATTTCTGGAATGAAGTTGATTAGGTGAAAAGCTTGGCGGATTCAACTTTTGGGAATTTTGATGAATTATTTTTGTGCAGTTCAATGTTGAAGTGCACCATTATTATAATTATGTTAGCACTATCTTGCTGATGTTCACATATACTTTAACATTCTGACAGTACAATATTTTGGGGAGAGTAGAGAACTGTTACGATAGCTGGGAAGTTTAATGTTGTGGTGCAGTACGCTGACACTTATTGAACGCAGGATACAGGGGGCACTAGGCTTTATGTGAACCTGAAATGGGAGTTGTGATTCATAGCTACTTCTCCTACTTTACCCTGCTGTTTCATACAGTGTAGAGCATGAGAGTTGGGTGGCATGGTTGAATGTAAGGCAATTGTGATAGCTAGAATGTGAATATTATGTAGATCTATAATGTCTGAGATATGGAGTGTGTGTTCTGAATGTGCATTTTTGGGAGTGTCCAAAGCATTGATAGATGATGGGCAAGATCATTATATCTTGAGGCATGAGAACAGTGGTATGTTTGTGTGAGGGTGGGTGTGAAAATGGAAAGTGTACATAGAAGAGAGGAGAGAAAAAGAGTATTCAGTGGTACGAATCACACATTGAATGTGAAACCTGTTATTGCCTTAAACATTTCTTATTGTTAATTCAATTTGAAACTTTCTTTTTCATGTATTCTCTAAACTAACATGTCACAAACCTGTTTAAAGGTGTGTGTGCTTTTTAATTCATTGTTTTAATTTAAACACAAGAGTACATTCCACTGCTGAATGTATTTATTTTACAAAACTTAAAGCAATGTGTACAAATCCCAGTGCAAGCTGCAGAAAATAATGAGTGCTCATTAAGACAATGTTTACTTTCTGTTCTTGCAGTGGTGGCTAGTTATCTTTGAAAGTGGTGGGCATAATACTTATGCTGAATAATACCTGGGAAAGTCCTGATTTGTGAAAAAGGCCTATACTCTGAGGGGACACTAATTCAATATTTAAGTCTGTTCATGGCATGCCAAGCCAATGAATTCTGCTGCCCCACAGGGGTTGATCCCATTAAAAAAAAAAATGTATATGCTTGCCGCCAAATGTAAAGAATTACCTCAATACTTCCAGGGCCAAAATTGTGTCACTTGTGCCTCCCACATGCGATGGGTGCCCACGTAAGTCAAAAATTACATAACTATGCCAGTGACCAAATTCTTGTCTTTAGTGTCGGTCATATACTTTGTCGAAGGTTACCACCGGTTTGCCAGGCTCAGCATTTTGCCAGGGTGGCCCCCACCCAGTGCCAGCACTTCTGCCACTGTTGGCCCAATGCCAAAAATTTTCTCCAGTATGCCAACACCAGCATTTTTTCATGTTTGTCCCTATGCCAAGAATTACCTCCAGTATGCCAGCATTTTGCCATGGGTGTCCCAAATGCCATGTATTAACTCTAGTTTTCCAGTACCAAGTATTACCTCTAGTTTGCCTGTCATGTTAGAATTTTCTATGGTATCTCCGAAAGCCTAGAATTTTATCGAGCATAAAGGGCTCAATTAATTTTCACAGACATGCACTCACTCATTCATTCTCACTCTCACTCTGGCTCCTCATACTTTCTCACTCATTCACTCACACTTAGGGTGGTATTCTCAAGAACGTGTGATAACCATCGCAAATTTAGCTTAACACAACTCTTCACATCGCAGTCTATTGCGGGAAAATAACACTGTGTTAACGTGGTATTCTCAACACGGCAGCACCATGCGATAGACCCACCACAACGCGTCAAATGAACGCATTAAAATCAACGTGACGTCGCAAAAATGAGAAACACGAACGCGAATTACGCAAATCGCGCTACAAAAATCAGCAAAAACCAGCCTGCAATCCCCACGCGACATGCAAATCACTGTTAAAGTTGGGGAAAAAACACATACAAAAGCCAAACAACAGCGAAGCACAATGGAGTCAGTCGGAGCAAGTGCGGAGGACAACCAGAACCCCCCAAACCACCGGAGGACCAGCCTGGGATCTCGGGGTCAGGGAAGGGCAAGGACAAGAAGAGTAGGTAGAAGCAGTTCAGTCCGCAAGAAAACAGGATCCTGATAACGGAGGTCATAGAACACTATCAACTACTGTTCGTCACCTCCACTGTGACACTGGCAACTAAAATTGGGATATGACAGACCATTGTGGACAATGTGAATGCAGTTGGAGTGCTGAAGAGGACAATGGAAGAGGTCAAGAGGTGCTGGAATGATGTCAAGCGCAAAACCAAGCAGAAACTCGCAAACAACCAGAAACCAGCAATGCAGATTGGAGGTGGGAGCCCAGCGCCACAGGAGGAGCTGGACAAGATGGAGGAAATGGTGTCCTCTGTCATCAGTGGGGAGATGGTGGCAGGAGTTGGGGGACCGTACACTGCTCAATATGACCAGACACAACAGCAACAGGGTGAGTACCGAACAGGAACTGGGGGGCAGGAGAGATGGGCACAATGGCACACATGCACAAGTAATCATAGCACAGCTGCGGACAAACCATGCCCTAGACCCCCAACTCCCACAAAGAGACCAATGCTCCCAAGTATGTAACATCTCATCACTGTATAAACACAGAAGCCAGAGGCACACCGCATGTAAGGGCTAAGGGGCAGCCAAATCAGAGCTGCAGGGGCGATTCCCCCAAAATGTGGCACACACACATCACATGCTGAGCATATCATATCAACATTGACAACAATGTGGCACAATCCACAACATGTCCACAACAGAACAGAGGACACAACTGGTGCCGCTGCAGAAACTGGCCAATCACAAATGGCATAGCAGGGAAATGTGAGTAGACAATGTACAAGTACAAACACACATCCATGATGTTGTCGAAATGTCCACTGTCCCGCATCATATAGGCAGCTCCCCACAAACAGTCACAATGTACACTGTCATTTAGTCTGAATGTAAACATGTACAAAGCATCAACATACATGTGAACATAATGTTAAACTGCATCTTCCCTTCACATTGCAGAGGGAAATTCAACACCTCCTGCATAGCAGTCCCAACCTCTCTTCTCTGATGACGAAGAGGACCACCACACCTTCGACTCCGACGACCTCCAACAGCTCGTTGAGAGCCTCTGCAGCCCACTTCAAGGAGCAGGGCAGCCCAGCTGCTATGGGAGAACCCACCCCCTGCACAGAACACACAACAGGCAGCACCGACCACCACGTCTGACTCCCAGGACCCCCAAGAGGAACACATGGCCTTTCAATGCTGTGTGTTGGGGTGCATGAGAAGGAACAGGTGCAGGTGGGGTTCGATCACATGGCAGACAAACTAGACGCCATATGTGGGTGTCTAAGTACCATCAGAGACCACTCACAGTCCATAACGGACACCCACAGTCCACTCCATGCCCTCCAACGAACCATGGCTGACATCGCCAGAGTCCTGACTCTGCGACAAGAACAACTGTCTGGTCAGAGTGGCTCCAGTGAGCTTGCCCGGGAGTTGGGACTTATGCGGAGGCTCATGGAGAACATGGAGCGGACGCGTGCGGAAAGAGCGGCTGCCATGGCTGCACACGAGCAAGAGGTAGCTGGGTCCCTCAATGCCATAAAGACCCTCATCATGGCATTGCTGCCACAAGGCCTGGCACTGATGCATGCTGCTGCTACCACTCCATCCACATCTCCGGCCCCTGATTTGTCAGTGCCACACAGTGCGGCGGACATTCCACCTCCGGGTCCTGAGGTGTCACTGCCACACAGTGCTGGAGACAGAACATCACCACCCACATGTGAGGCACCTGAAACAGCAGAGGACGAAGATGCAGATGAATCTGCCCTCGTGGTCAGAAGTAAGCGGTAGCATTCATCCCTGCCATATGGCCTGTTTCTGCTTGGTTCTGCCCTCTGCATCTTCACCTTCCACTGTCTCCTGATGCACTCTGCAACACTCACCTTGGACCTCGACATGACCTGCTATATTCTGTTTGGTCACCAAGTACACAGCTATCAGACTGTGGACTGATCTCCTCCTCTACTGATGTACTTGTCATTCCCTTAAGGACTCTGGCTGGCCCTCCACGGGCTAACAATGTAAAGTGGGGTTTGCATGCCCCTGTACTGCTCCAGCTGCAACACTCCACTGAATGTGCATTAAACATTCATTTTCACACCGATGTGTCTTGTCTATGATCTTGCAAGTGGGGAGGTATGGATGCATGTAGGGTCAATGATTTCCCCTTACGTCCATGTTGCCCATGTTGTGGGACTTGGGTCATAGGGTGACACATTGCCGGATGCGTTTCGGGAGGCGCCGACACTAGAACGGAGACACACGCACTAGTTACTTTTTTGTCCAGCACAGAACGGAACCACGTCCAGAGCCCGGGGGTCATTGTTCACATCCTTACGCTGGACTGGCATATGCCAGGCCTCCCCACTCCACTTACACTAACAGGGGGGGATGACAACACTACATGTCCCAGGTCTACCCTGTAGGGATCTGCTGCTCACAGGTCTAGTTGTCAGCATGCCACAGCCACTCCCTCACGGCTGGTTTACACCCACACCACACCCATGCAGCACAGCCGTCACAGGACATGTCACCCTGCCAATAAAAAGGGCCTGGCGCACATGCTGGACGCCATTTCCGCTCTCTAACTGGGTGTCTCCGTGTGGTTATCATTTCTGCCTGAGGGCCTAGGGCCTAGGGCCTAGACACAGCACATTACCCAGTGCTGGGGGTGAAATGATGGCGTCTGCACCATGGGACTCAATCATAAAGGGTCCATGGCTTGCGGGGCACAGACTTGGTGGTACCGGATACACTGCGGCAGGCACAGGCACACCACCACAGGACGGTGTATTTCGGTGCATTGAGGTAGGGTCACCTTAAGTGCTGAGCGGGTGTGCAGCCTGCGATGATGCGCCGTGTAGGCGGTCCGGAATGGTGGCATTAGTGTTAGCCATGCTAGACCGCAGTGTAGGCCAGAGCCAGCGGGCAGTGCGGCCCTACCGACACATGGCATCGCCTTGCGGTTCACAGAGTTAGTGGCACCTCTAGGGCTGAGCGGGTGTGCAGCCCTAGCGGGTGTGTCCTTTGCCATAGCGAAATCAAGACCCAGAATCAAGTGTGTGACCTGGTGGCCCACGGTGTGGGGCTTCATGATGTGGAGGGTGCCACGATCGCAGGCCCTGGGCTTGGGTTTCCCACCAGCATGTGGTGGGCCCTCTTGGAGACACGCCGGTGGTGGAAGGTGAGCAGTGAGGCCTGGTTGCGCAGGGGTGGGCAATCTCCGCTGGACGTCGGGAGGGGCGGGGTGCAGCTGCCTGTGTGCGCAGGGGCGGGCAAGTGATGATGGCGTGTGCTACTGTATGGACTCTGCCATTCATGTCTCTGGCAACTGTTTCAGATGAGGGACCTGGGGGACTGCAGTGTGTACCGGCATGTGGTTGGAGACACACCGGTGGCTGCAGGTGAGCAGTGAGGCCTGGGTCTGTAGTGTCGGCACTCTCTCTCCCTCTCTTTCTCTCTCTTTCTCTCTCCCTCTCTTTCTCTCTCTTTATCTCCCTCTCTTTTTCTTTCTCCCTCTCTTTCTCTCTCCCTCTCTTTCTCCCTCCCCCTCTGCTTTTCTCTCTCTTTCTCTCACTGTACTTTGAGGGGCACATGACACACCTTCTTATCTGTATTTCTGTCTTGCAGGCTGACTTACAGAATGACCCGCCTTGCCTCTTCAAGATTGTTGTTTCTCGCTGGGCAGCGGGAGGGGTGGGGGTGCAGCTGCCTTTGTGCGCAGGGGCAGGCAAGTGATGATGGCAAGTGCTACTGTATGGACTCTGCCATTCATGTCTTTGACAACTGTTTCAGATGAGGGACCTGGGGGACTGCAGTGTGTACTGGCACGTGGTTGGAGACACACCGGTGGCTGCAGGTGAGCAGTGAGGCCTGGGTCTGCAGTGTCAGCACTCGCTCTCCCTCTCTTTCTCTCTCTTTCTCTCTACCTCTCTTTCTCTCTCTCTCTTTCTCTCCCTCTCTTTCTCTTTCTCCCTCTCCTTCTCTCTCTTTCTCTCTCCCTCTCTTTCTCCCTCCCCCTCACCCCCTCTCTCTCTCTCGCTCTCGCTGTACATTGAGGGGCGCATGACACACCTTCTTATCTGTATTTCTGTTTTGCAGGCTGTGACTTACAGAATGACCCCCTGTGCCTCTTCAAGATTGTTGTTTTTTGTTTAATCTGTAATAAACGTTTTTTTTTTGATTATGATATGAATGTATGATCTCCATTTTTCTGGCCACACCTGTATGTTAGGTGTTGTGATTGTGCAACTTCAGGCTATTTGTTTGGTTCATGGTTTCGTGGAGTTGATGTGCATTCTCTTTGTCCAAAGGGAGGGGCGGTTCTGGGGGGTGGGGGGGGTTGTTGTTGCCCTATTGGGGCACTGGGCTGTATGTTCAGTTGCTCGGGGGCATCTGTTGTTCTTCATGTTTGGCTATGGGCTGTGCTCCCTTTGCTGCTGCCGATTTTTGTCCAACTTTACACCAGGTCAGAGCAGGTGTTAAAATCCTGCTGCTAATGTGCCTTATCACCTGTTTTGTGATCTTATCACCGATGTGGTTGGTCATTGAGAATGTTGTGGAGTGGTGTTGTCACGCTTTTTGCTCAGGAACACCTACTTTGCATCTCATTAGCGATAGTTGCCGAGGTCATCCGTGGCGATGTTTTTTGAAGATGCTATCACCGGAAAACGGGTGATATCGGCTGTTAGCACCAGCTTGTGAATGGGGTGATAACTTTATTACGACTATGGCTGCAATAAAGTGCCGATAACTCGGTGATAGGTCCTTGAGAATATGACCCCTAGAGTACTGCCAAGATTCCCAGATCTATGTGTGATGTGCTGCTCCAGTCTAGGTTTTTTCTGTCACGTGTGGACCTGTGTCACTTTGCAGCTAGGCACTTACTTGCACTCACTCTTAGTCTTAGTTACTTATTCTCACTCAGTCTCTTTTTTTTCTACTCACTCGAATCACCGATTCTGACTCACTCTGACTCACCCACAGTTAACTTCACTCACTCTCATTCATTCTCATTCATACTCAATTTTACTCACAATCTCAAACACTCTCTCTCATTCATTCTAACCCATTCACACTCATTCTCACCCACTTACAGTCACTACTTTCACTCACAAACATGCTCACACATGAAGACACATGCTCATACATGCTCACATATACATGCTCGCTCTCATACAAACACAGTCTTGCCCCCGCATGCAAACAACATACATTTAAAAACATTGTCTTTGTACTTACCCATCCTAGCTCCTAGTGCTCCATTTTTTATAATAGTAAATAATAAACTTTCATTCATTATGAGTATGATAAAAAAAATTGGTAAAGTTTGGAGGCCTGATACCTATAAGGGGAAGCAGCTACTATGTTATTGGAACTATTTTTGCCACCTCTTTGGCCACGGGTTGCAAAGGCAGTTCCAGAAGTTGCAAGGAGTAAGCCAGGATTCGTAGCTGCTAACCCTTACTGCGGACCACAGCAACTTCTTTCACTAACTACCGGATGGCGGTCTTTACCACTCAGACTTCACACTCTAGCCCCAATTGTTTCGGAATCTATTTATCTTTTTTCCATCTGTTCAAAGCATTTAGGGTTCCATCCCCATTCCCTTCCTCCGGGTACTTTACATGAATGAATGAATAAAGTAGTTTTATAGAGTGTGAATTACCCGACGGTGTCTTAGCGCTAGGCGAATCAAGAACTGAGGAAGAAGCATCAAACCGAGTTAGGTCTGAGTGACCTTGTTGTTTCTGCTGTTCTCTTCTTATGTTAGAAATTCAAAAGAGCCTACAAAGTATTTTGTTTTTCTTCAGATTATGTTTACATTGTTTTTTTTGTGGGTTGTTTTTAAAATCAAAAATGCTTTTCCCATTCTACAATTTTTTTCTTTAAGACTATGAGAATTTATGGGTGTAAGATATTGGATTATTGGTTGAGGGTGGGGGGTGGTGGGCTGAAGCCCTATTCAATCAGCAACCACAATCCTTGCCAGGATGAAGTCCCAAGCAAACCCCAAATGAACCTTCGCTTTTCCCTCTGGTAACTTGGCACGAAAGCAGTGAGACTTAACTTAGAGGCAATGTGTGAAGAATTCATGCAGCACTTCAAACAGTAATAAAGTGAAACACAACACAACAAAAATCCCATACTAATTTAGAACAATAGAGTAAAATGTAATAGCTAATTTAAGACCAAAATGCCAAATGTTGAATCAATACAACTGGAGACATGCAATTTGAAAATGTAAGCAAAAATGGCACCAAAAAGCAGAAAGCGCCAACTGTGGTTATCTGCTCTCACCAGATGGGGCAAAGTCACAAGTTCAGATCAGCCACGATGGAGCGTGGCCTTCGCTACAGGAACACAGTTAGGCCAGCTGAACTAGCATACTTTAATTCCTGGTTGTCAAAGATTCATTGCACAGTGGCAGGTCCTAGGAGCTAAACATACAATATATATGAGGGTCCAAGAGTAGGTTTCTGAACTGAGCATCTTTTTCGGCATACCTGTCATGTCACACATGAGGGGCATGCTTTTCAGAGTCAGGGATTTAGTGGTTTTTAGGTGTTGAAGATATTGTAAGGAGTATTGAGGGACTAGTATCTGTATGCAACTTGTTCTCTCTTGTCCTTACATTTTAACAGAGCGGGGCTTCCTTCAACGAGCAGTCAGCCGGGTGAGGTGAGGCTTTCCTCCCACAGAAAGCTGGGTGATTCAAATTTATGTTCAAAAAACTTCATTGATTCGCAACAATGTTTTGGTTTTTGATAATAATGACAGTGCATAAAGGGCACTGCATGATAAGAGTCATTGATGCTGTGTACGTGTGTGTGAGAGACTTTTCTTATGGTTTGATTTCTCCTAAAAAAGATTTAGGAAAGAAGATAAAGCTCTTGTACCCAAGCAAAAAGATTGCTAGTCTGGTAGGGTGGCTGTTGCCACACTTTATTTGATAATAACATCGTATTATCTTAGAGGATTTTTTGTTTCACATTACTTTCACTGAATAGATCAATCCTGCAGTAGCCTTGTTTTCAATCAATTTAGGTCCTGAAGAAAGCCGGGTTAGTCAACCATTACGGCTGAAACATGTCGACCTCACGAGACCAAGTCAGGAAATAGTCATCTTTGTTTAAGACTATTTTGGTTTTAGCTATGACACCTGGGCAATCCCTAATAATCATATTTTTTGCCCACGTAGTCATTTTTAATGCACTTTCTACCTTAGAGCACTGCACATTTTTTCTGAGTCCTCAATAGTTGATTTATACACTGTGCCAGGAGACTGTTCTATCTTGGGATCACTAGGTCGGGCACCCAACAGGGCCGGCTGGCCCGATATTATGGGCCCAGACCTCTATCCCTCAGAGTCTCAGATGACGAAGCTCCGCCAATAAGGGTGGGTTGATGGACTCTCAACTTCTGGCGTAGTGATGCACTGATGATTTGAAGAGGCTCTCACCTTGTTTACAGCATCTAGTGACTTTTTGTCTGTTATGTTTGGACTTAAGACCTTCCGTTGTTTTTTTTTGTTTTTTTAGGTCCTAGCAGCTGCAAAGCTGCAATGCAAGGTTCTGCATTGTCATTGAGGATGCTATCAACGAGGGGCTTTCAATGCAAGTCCTGTGTCAAAGATGTGTCATGCACTGGCTAGTGTCAATGAAGCTGCGGGGCTTGTAATGTGGAGTCCTGTTTTGTCATGCAGGATGCCGTTAATGAGGAGCTTGCGTTGAATAAGCCTGCACCAAGAACGCATCGTGCAGTGGCGGTTCCTTGGAGGCTGTGGGTAGAGATGCAAAGTCCTGCAGCAGTCACGCAACGGTCTCAATGTGGAGTTTGGTGAAGCGTTGCACCACACAGTGGCTCTGATGCTGAGTTTCCGGGACGCAATGCATCACAGTGCATCAGTTTTATTGACACCACAGGTGAACTGGCAGAGCACCTTCAGCCCCTCTTCGAAAGGTCCAGGACTGGGGTAGCAGCACTTGGGGGAGTAGGACTCACAGTAGGCAGTGTTCAGGTGCTACGTTCAAGGTAGTAGGAGCCTTCTGTCTCTAAGCCTCCACTCAGGATGCCAGCCAACTAGCCCTTGCAATCACTCAGGTGGTCCTGGTTTCAAGGTGCAGGTCCAGTCCTTCTCAGTCAGGCTGAAGGGCATCAGGGCAGCAGGACAGGGCAGCAGAGTGGCAGTCCTTCGTGCAGCAAGCAGCACAGCAGTCCTTCTGAATCTTCCACAGGTCCAGATATGTGCTGAAGAGTTGGGATCTAGGGTCCATTATTTATATTTGATGCCCACTTTGACGTATGGGAGGTTTCTAGAGGCTTTCATCCCCCTGAGATATCAGGCATTCCCTTCCTCTCTGCCCTGGCCCCAGCTTGTATGGGGACACAAAAGACTACTGACAATCCCTTTGTGAGAGTGCCCAGGCAGAAACTTTGTGATGTGCAAGTGGGGTAGGTGACAGCTCCTCTCACTCGTTAAGTTAGAATGGACCATCCTGCCAACACCTATCTTCCTTTTATCTCAGTGTCTGGAAGCAATACACAAAGATCAGCTGCCAGCTACATCTAGTCATGTGACCCAGGGACAGGTTGCAGGCACCAAATGGTTAGGAAACAAATGCCAGCTTTCTAAAAGTGTCGTATGGAGGGGGTGAGCACAGTATTCGTAGCCAGGTAGGGCCTAGTTAAAGTAATACAACAAAAAACCTTGCTATCATTTCTAATGCTGCTATCTTCTTAAACAGAAAAAGGGCCAAAATTTGATTTCTTTGGTCCTGGTTTTTTATTTAACCATTACTTCATTCTTTCATTATGTCATTTTGTCATTTCAGTCAATGTGAAATGAGGATACACTGTTTGTTATGAAAAATTATAGACCAAAAGGTTATGTACAAATATAAACCAAAACACTGTGCACATAATAAACAGCAAAACACAAATATTGCATACAAATAAATTCACAAAAGTGCACAAAGAACAGTACACCAGGCGGTTGTTTCTAGAACATTAGACATGAAGCACTCCCATTACACAAGGTTCCTAGTCGCACTTTCACAATTAGTGACTAGAAATCCGGCTTTACTGTTGAAGATGGCTTTTAATTTAAATTCTTTAGCCACCAAACCGACCTCTCCACCTACTCTTAATTGAAAGTTGGCACCTTTTAAATCCAATAAGGAAATCCAAAGTCATCCTTTGGGGGAGGTAGGCCTTGCAGCAGTGAAAAACAAATTAAAGATTTTTTCCCTACCAGGATATGGAAAAGACTTACTTGTGCCAACAATAGGGGTTCTTGGCCCCAATGGCCCGAGTAGTGAACTAGGAGGCGTGTTTGCAGAGTGTTTGGGTAATGGGTGGACCTCCGGTGAGGTCTCAGCAATCTCGCTGTGGGTGACTTACTTGTGGCAACAATAGGGTTTCATGGCCTCCAGCTACTCTCAGCATCTAAGGGGACTCCATTAGGGATGGCCAAGCAATACTTTGCTCGCTCAAAGAACTCTGCGCAATTTGGCAGAGTTTTTTGTAACAGCAGAATTCCACTGAGTCAAACTCTTTGAGCTCTGCCCAGGCCTATTTAATTTACAGTTCTTGGTTACATGCAGTACCACTTTATTAGGGACTTACAAGTTAATTAAATGTGCCTTTTGGAGTTCAAGCCAATTTTATCATGGTAACTGGAGAGAGGCGCTAAGAGTCCTTAGGGCAGCAAAAACAAGATTAGCAAAAATAGGAGGGTTGAAGGCAAAATGTTTGGGGAAAGACCGCCCTAAGGTCCGATCACTTGAGAAAAACGAAATGGTTGTAATCCAATAATGTATGTCTGTACCGATTTATGAAACAAAATCTGCTTTTTAATTGTTTAGATTAGTCTAGATTGAACACCTATCATGAGGAAAATATTCTCCATTTAAAACGTTTTCCAAATGTTTGAAATGTGACTCACATTATGTCGAACATACTGCTTCATTACCATGTGACTGAATGTACAAAGTTCTGTGGAAATGGAATTACAGGATTAATGGCTGAATCTGCCTCGAAAAATATGCATGATCTCTTGCCCTGTAGAATTTCTGTATCGTTCAAACAAGTTGGCTGTTATTTGTTTCTTGATGAAGAATAAAGAGAAATATCAATTGGCAAGTTGGACTTTTTGTCATTTCATTACATTATTGCCATTCAGTCCTACCTCCAATTATATATATATGGACTGTTTCTGCAAATGTTATTGCCGCAGCTGGGAGAAAGGCGTACCTGAGGAAAACATGTATGTAAAAGACTAATCATGGGTGAGCTGGGTTACTGTTTTTGCCAAACCTGCTTGCATTGTGTATTTGCCCTTCCCAGATCAGACTACCCAGAACCTTAATCCATTATTAGACAAGTCTGAATTCCCACGTTTGGATCATCCTTGTGCTCAACCATGAAGTCTAAGCACTGTAGCAAAACTGACCATCTCAGCACCCTAAAATGTTCAACCTTCACTGCCATCAAATACTTGAGTGCTTTGTGTTCTGTTTGAAACACAAATTTTGTACAAAATAAATATGAGTGCAACCTTTGCAAAGCCTACACTATAGAAACACACTCCTTTTCAATGACTGTCCAGTTCTGCTCTCTGGGTAACAAACTCTGACCAATAAAGGCCACTGGTTGCTCTCTCCCTTTATCATCGAGTTGATCCAGTACTACTCGAACTCCGGTAATGTAGGCATTTATCTGCAGTATAAATTGAGGACTGTAGTCATTATAGGTTTATTGTTCAGTAATATTTTCAGTTCCACGATGTTAGTGCAGTCATTTGGGTCAGCATGTTGCCATAGCTAGCTAAAAAGTTTCTGTAATAGGCAGTGAGTGCCTAAAAAACTCTCACCTTTTTCTGTGTAGTGAGCAATTCCCACTCCAATACAGACTGGGGTTGATTCACAAAAGTAAACTTACAGTTTTGTGTAAGTTTATTATTTTTGTAGTATTCAGAAAGTACAATTTAATTTTACTAATAGCAGAGACTCCACAATCTAGGCGGATAACTCTGTACATAATAGGATGAGACAGGCTATCTTTTTTATGAGAGGAATCTACCTCACAAGTGTGGTCTTCTCCTTGGTACTTGGTGTCAAAGTGATATGTCAGTAAACTCTGTATAGACCAAATGTCCTCAAGTACTTTACAAAACCAATCCAATCCACAAGCTCCTCAGCTATGAGCATTGGATGTGCATCTATCTTGATGACTTTATTGAAGGACATGCTAGTCCACACAGAACCGCAAACCTGTTGAACCTTGCTTGGGCACCTGTACCTCTGGGCTGGCCAGAGAGCTACGCGAGCTCTCAATCACCCCCAAGTTTAGCATGTTGGCCATCTCTGCCTTGTTGCACTAGTGGACTTGTTCAGAAGTGAAATAAGTCTTGCTTTTGACAAGCAGGCTATCTCCTGTGTCTGTCTCATTGAATCAGACAGGTGTCAACCCTACACAGTTACTGAGAAAAGGTGTTGAAATATCCCCAACACCACCTTAGACTCTGTCTG
Source organism: Triturus cristatus (assembly GCF_964204655.1). NCBI lineage: Eukaryota > Metazoa > Chordata > Amphibia > Caudata > Salamandridae > Triturus > Triturus cristatus. The sequence goes on from NC_140585.1 coordinate 770,888,546, forward strand.
CTGATTAGGTGTTAATTTAGGGGCTAGGTGTACCCCTTCCACAGTCTCATTCTCCCCCAGTGCTTTACAGCAAGTCACAAAGAGGTTCACCGTCTTCCTTGACTTCTTCTAACACAGCCATGATGTTCTTTTTGTAATCTCTCCGGGATAAGCTATAAGCTGGCTCACATGGAACACCCTTGTGAGTTCCTATTCGACACCCGTGTCCACCAACTACTTCAAATCAGAACCTTTCTGCACTACTTTGTAGTACCCATATTATTTATCTACAGAAGGTCTGGGAAAAATGGGTTTCAGCACTTGTCACACCATTTCTTTACCAGCACTTGGTTAGGCTGAAGGTTTTCCTTTGCCTGACCACTGAATTGCACAATCAACTTCCAGAGCCTAATCACATAGACAATAACCTCCTTCTATGCTGATTCCTGAGTTCCAACATATCAAGACAGTGGCCTCATAACCCGGTGTCCAGAAAGAAGTTTGAAGATGCTAAATCTGATTCTCTTTGGTGGAATCTCACACTAGGCAACTAAGAAACATGGCAGGAGAATATCCCACTTCCTCTGATTGAGTTCCCATCATGCTCTTTGAGGTCTTGTTGAGCCACTCCACTTCATTTGTGGATGATACGCTGTGGAGAAGTGGTATGTTACAAAAGCTTGCTCCCACATATCTCTTATGAAAGAGGAGGTGAAGCTAATTCCGTAGTTGGATTGTACTGTTTTTAGAAATCTGACCCTAGAAAATATGCGCTGGAGAGCCCTAGCTATTTGCAGTTGTGGTTTTCTGTGGTACCGCTCATGGGTCCCTGATGGCATCATCCACCATAAGCAAGATCTACTTGTTGCATGATGCCAAAGGTGGGTTAAATGGAGCAACAATGTATATTCTCACCTTAGAACTCATAAAACTGGATGCTTCCTCCCCATCAGAGTTCTGTGAGCTACTATATCCCTTAGGGCAGGAAACGTCCTATAACTGATATTAGCCTACAGCACAAACCACATCATATTTGGGTGAAAGTGCTTCAGTGCATATGGGTCTCTCTCTCAAATGTCCATAGAACGAGGCGCCTTCCCACATTAGTTAGCATACCCACTATGACAAGCTTGGCTGGTACAGGGTGCAGTTGCACCTTAGGCTTGGTAGAACCTTCCTGCCCCCCTTGAACCTTCTGTCCCCTTTTATCCTTCCTTTGTTACTGACCAGGAACCCATTTCCCTTTTTGCTTCAGTCTCTCTCTGAACCCTTGGGAATTGTCAGTGCACTTACCCTCCAATTTGGAAACAGTCTGCAGAGAGTTTCTCTCCTTTGGACTTACAGCCATGCTGCTCCTGCTCTTTGTTAATCCTGTTGGCTAGCCACTTGTCAGCCACACTGCAAAACTGCAAGTTACTGTTGCTCAGATATGAATTTACCTTAAAGAAATGATAAGACAAGATGCGTTTGGCAAAACAGGAACAGTTGGTTTAATTAAATGCAGCGACCGTTAGAGTCTCAACAGAATGCGTCTGAAGAAAATCTCTCATTGTACAACGTTTTGGCTGACAATATATACATCTCATGAGGTAAAATAAAAACAATTCTGCATTCTTGGAAATGCATCATAGTCATAAATTAACAAGTTTGGGCATCTGATAAAGACACAAATGCCTCTCAACCTGGGGGAGAGCTAGTATGGGCCATTGTGTATGTGTCCAGATGTCTGGTGTGGAGAGCGTGTGATCACTACGTGTGGTGTGCATGTCGTGTTGATTGGCTGAGTGTTTCTTCAATCTACAAGTGGCATCTAACTTTGTGGTATTTTTGGGGAACACACACCTTTGGCCATACATGTTTTATTGGGGCCAATTTCCTTAGACCTGATGTGGTGCAATAATCTATCTGTGGGATACCACTGGGTGCACATTTGTCTTTGGGCTAAGTGAGACCCCATTTGAGACTTGTCACTCGAGATTTATATCTCAAACCTTTGGAAATCATATGTATGACTGGAACTTTTCCCTGTTCTAAATCTCTTTACAACACTGCGTAACCCGTGTATGCATCGCCCTCCAGATTATGACTTTTTCAGTCACTTGCGGGTGTTTTTTTGACGTTCTCTTGGCACAGCCATGGGAATGTCAAAGGCAGTACCTGCATGGCATGGAGTGGTGCAGTCCATGGTGCAGGTACTGGGGCCAAGCACACATGGGGGAACAACATGTGGCCCCCTGTATGCCCTCCAAGGACCCATTTGTTTCCTATCTGCCACAGTTACAGTTTTCATGGTGGAAGACTTGCCATCAAAACCTTGGCAGAGAGGAAACGCATAATATGCTTGGAAAGACAGAGGCGGTCCCACCAAGCATATTGTGGCTTCAAGACAGCAGCGCCACTGCCTGGTATCCCTGATTTCTGGCAGTTGCAACGGTGCAATGGTGGTCCAACTGCCCTAGTTGGAATAAGCCAGTCGGAAGACTGACATTGCTGTGCCCCGTGAGTCTGGTGGTCCATGGACTGCCAGATTCGTAATCAGGCCCTTTATTGGATGTGTACATTTATATCAATTATATGTGCTGGTATGTACATTATCTTGTTTATTTATGTGTTACAGAAGCTAGCAAGTCAGCAGCTGGCACTGACATACTGCGAGACTCCCGAGGCTTTTGGGAGTGGGAAGTTGTAGGTGAGAGTCCATGGCATCATGAACACCATGAAATATTTCCTAGCTAAAGATGCCACCATTTAGAGAGCAAATGTATATTCAGGCCCTGCCAGCAACATCCAACTTTGCAGGTATTCCATAGCTTGGGGCTCACAGTTCGATCCCCAGCTACGGAGGCAGATCATCTCAGCCTCATGTGACTCTGGGCAATAGCTCACTTAATCTCCCGAATGTCCACTATCGCCTTGAGACCCTTATGGGTCATTAGTTTGTACTTTACAGATACCGGGTTATTGCCAAAAGGAGACAGAAGCATGCAGGGAACAATCTCTCAGAAGGTCCAGGAATTTGTGTGAAGCATGATATGATTAGTCAGATGAATAGGGCATAAAGTAGTGATACATGTGTTATATTTAATATTAAATATGTTATAAGCCAAATATTCAGAAAGGTTTTGATCATAATTCTATATGTTTTGTTTGGTGGTGATACTTGGTGGCTGATATTTGCCTGAGCAGCAGCAGGTCTACTGGCCTTTTTGAGCAAAGGGTCAGGAACCATTCAACAGTGTTCAGGGCCCCAGGGGCACCTTTTTACCCAAGCCGCCACATCCTCCTGCAGGCAACACAAATCCACTTTAATTTGTCCTTTGTGGGGGAATATCACCCGGTAGGAAGTTGAGTCCCCTTTCACTGGATGGAGGTATATCAAATCAGACCAATGGGTGATCCAGATTGTAGAACAAGGAAATTCTGTACCTTTTCTGTCATATCCCCCTGTCATGCCACCCAGACTGCAACAGTTTCCAGAGGATCACTTACCCATATATGGAGAAGTTCAAGGTGTCTTGGCCATGGGAGTGATAGAGAAGGTACTGGCACCAGAGACTGAGACTAGTTGTTACTTCTGTTACTTTCTGAAGCTGGAAAAGGGTAAAGGTCTTTGCCCCACCATAGATAACGCCTAGATAACCCAGATATTGCCTCAGTAACCAGGTCTGGCATGACAGTCATTTCGCCGGATCTTCCCTGAGAGACTTCCAAGTGTGAGACTTTCCACAGACCCTCCACTGGAGGAGGAACTGCTCTGGTATCTCTTCACAAGGTGAGGAATCTGCAATTGGAAATCAGAAGAACAAGTTACTTACCTAGAGTAATGCCTTTTCTCGTAACTGCAGATATACCCAACCCACCCTCCTCCCCATTCTGTGGAATGGACTCACACAATCAATTAATAGGATCCCAAATCTGAAACATCTCACACTGCACTTTTGATTTCAATAGCTCCATATCTGGCAATGCAGACAGAAATCAGAAGGAGGCTGGCATCGGTGCACAGAGGTGGTGTTTTTGTGGTGGCCAAACATCTCATCTGGTGCTGGCGGACCTGATGTGGGCTGCACAGTGCTACCTGTGGATGAGCAAAGGAATTGCTGTTGGAGTTTACGTATCTAGTCTGGTATCTGGTGGAGGTTCACAGGGTGAGGAATCTGCAGTTGGAGTCTCTACCCGAAAAAGATGTTGCTGAATGTATGTGACTTGTTCATTTCACACTAACAGTTTCAATGTCAGAAAATACTGGAACACAAAGGTTCACCTGGTTTATCCTAATATGTACAACTATGAATCCAAAAAGTTGTATTCAGAGCACTCACTGAATACTCTATAAGAGAACACCTCACCCAAAGTAAATTTTTATAGATTTTATAAAATTTACTGTAGATATGTGTAATCCCCGAGGAAAAAAAAGATTGAAGTAAGAAAATCACACTATTATATACAACTATCTTTCAAATATGTAACTTCAAAACACACGTATCAGCAAATTATATAGTGGCAGTTCATTGCAGCTCTTAATAATTAGCTTTCTATGTTGTCAACAATGTATGGATTTCTCTTCAGGACTGTAAGATACAAGGGACTTGAGAAATAAATAGAAAATTGATTACTAGAGACTCCCTAATATGGGTAAAGTGAGAGGGGAGTGAATATGTTGTAATGTTAATCATGTATTTTAAATCTATCAAGATCCTTTGGTGACATGTATGTGTTCTAGAATACAATGAGTTAGAATGTTTGATGTGTAAGGAGAAGAGCCTGCTGTCAGTTGGGTGGCTGAGCTGTTTCACTCCTACAACCTGAAGATTAAAACTACTTCAGAAGACATTCAGACTCCTGTGTCTTCATTCATCAAGGAATCCACATTTTAACACTGGTGACCACTGGGTTAACTACAGCTCAACTCCAGCTACATAATTCTGCAGAAATTACAGAAAGCTGACTACAAAGTCAACTTACTCTTTCGGAAACAAGACCCTCAAGTAAGACAATCTTACTATTAGCGTGTGCCAACAGCGCTGACACGCACAGCCTTTTCAATTTAAAGTGTGTCTTTCTTCGTGCACTTCACCTTTCTATGCTGACGTGCACAGATATTTTTTTTATAACATATACTTTTGCTCACAGCGCTGACACGCACTGCCTTTTCAATTTAAAGCGTGTCTTTCTTCGTACACTTTCTACGCTGATGTGCAGAGCATTGTTTCTTTTTATTTTGTGAACACATACATTTACTTACAGCGCTGACACGCACAGCCTCTTCCATTACAGTGTGTTTTTTTTTCTTTGTGCATTTCTATCGTTTCTACACTGATGTACACTGGAATTCTTTATTTTAATTGAATACTGCGTTGACACAATTTGGTACTTTTATATATAGCGTGTTTTATACATTTTCAGCGCTGACACACACAGCTTATCTCAAAGTTTTGTTTTCTTCCTGCGCAAGTTATTTATTCCCTATATGTGCTATTTCATTTTAGTGATTCAATAAACTCCAACATTGATATACACCTACCTGGTGATTTGTCTACGGTGCTGACTCACACAGCTACAACCATATCCAGTGTGTGTTTTCTTCTCAATTTTTCTTTTACAATACTTTGTTATTGACTTGACAATACCACAGCACTGACGCGCACAGCTTCTTCTACATACTGTGTGTTTTCACAACAGTGATGACATTTGGATTCAGTGTGTCTTCATTACACTTCATTTTAACTCCATCTTCGGCACTGATACAGTACAATATCAACTATACTCATAAAGAATTTACATTAACGTTATTGTCTGTTTTGTGCAGAGCATATTCTAGTCATGCAAAACGTGAAAGCAGCTCCATTTTTCTTACAATCTCCAGGGGATCCTCCTATCAAATGGTCCAAATGGAAAAAAGTGTTCGAGTGCTATGCTCGTGTTTGCGGCACCTCTCTCAGCGTTGACAGAAAAACTGCTTTGCTGATGCATTGTCTTGGATCAGAGGGGCAAGATGTTTTTGATCATCTTCCAGATGTTCCAGACAGTGCTGCAGCAAATATGAATGAATTTTAGCTGTGTATTTATAAACTGGATGCACATTACTTGCCTAAGGTCAGTACTATTTTAGAACGTTACCATTTTGGTAGATGCATGCAAAAAGAAGGTGAAAGTATTAAAAATTATGTCACTGATCTGAGACGCTTATCTTCGACTTGTAAATTTGATACACTCATTGATGAAAGAATACGTGACCAATTTATGCTTGGGTGTGCATCTGAGAAAGTAGGTGATGAATTATAGCTCAAGGATGAACCCTCTCTGGATGAAGTCCTGGTTATAGCCAAAATAATAGAACATTCCCTAGAGTGTTACAAAAGGGGGTGGTGATGGACGGAGCATCAGAGCCAATCAAACACTCACACCCAGTCAACAGATCTGGGTTTGATCCATCACCGTTCTTTAGCCCACTCTGCCACCCCAGTTCAGACATGGCCATATGCAAATCAGTCTGACCCTGTGCCTCATGGGAACAGTCCAGCCCGACCTGCCAAGCCATGCCTTCCCTGGACCGGAAACAAGCTTCATAGGACTGGTTTCTGGCATTTCAGCCGTCTTCAGCCAGGCTTGCTTGAATCCAGTGGCAAAGTGAGCAAGGGACTCACGTCTGAGCATACCCTGCCATCTTATGGTGAACAAAGCGGTACAAAAGGGGGTGGTGATGGACGGAGCATCAGAACCAATCAAACACTCACACCCAGTCAACAGATCTGGGTTTGACCCATCACCGTTCTTTAGCCCACTCTGCCACCCCAGTTCAGACATGGCCATATGCAAATCAGTCTGACACTGTGCCTCATGGGAACAGTCCAGCCCAAACTGCCAAGCCATGCCTTCCCTGGACCGGAAACAAGCTTCCTAGGACCGGGTTCTGGCATTTCAGCCATCTTCTGTCTGGCTTGCTTGAATCCAGTGGCAAAGTGAGCAAAGACTCACGTCTGAGCATACCCTGCATACTTATGGCGAACAAAGCGGTACAAAAGGGGGTGGTGATGGAAGGAGCATCAGAACCAATCAAACACTCACACCCAGTCAACAGATTATTCCCTAGAGTGTGTCAAGGAAATTAAGAAAGATCTGAATAAAAATGTTTCTGTCGTCAACACAAATTTAACTTCCAAGTCAAAAGAGTCTGAGGTAAAACCTCAAACCAAAGACAAATCTACGAACAAATTTAATATTACATTTAGTAAAGAAAACAAATGTTATAGATGTAACAGTACTGGACACTGGGCGAATGATAAGTCTTGTCCGGTTTTGAATGCCACATGCACTTATTGTAAAAAAAGGGGTCATTTTGTTACTGCCTGCAGAATCAAAGCTTCTAAACGAAGTGTAAATGAGGTTTCACATGATGATGCTAATGTTCAGCATGATTTTGAATGTGGACAGATCGTAGTTCAGGTCGGAGGTGATGGACCTTTGGATTTTATACTTGTGGAAGGTCACAAAACAAAAGTGTTGTTTGACTCCGGTGCTAAAATTACTATCATTTCTAGTAAATTTTTCAGTGATAACTTAAGTTCTAAAGTTAACCTTTTAAAAGCTGATATCCGCCCTACCGCCTATGGTGGAGATCCCATTGAACTGAGAGGTTATTTTGTGGGTCTAATAGAGTATGAAGGTCGTTTTACTTCTGGTAAAATCTATGTCTCCAAGAAGGGTGACAGTATAATTAGTTGGTGGCATCAAAAAAATCTGCGTGTCATGTTGGACCCCAATAGCACTCCTCCCGTCATTATTAAAGAGAGAGGTGCTATCAAGTCTGTAGATCACTCTTCTGTACAAACCCAGCTGCTGGAAGAGTATCCGCAAGTATTTGGGGGCAAGCTAGGGTGTTTAAAGGGCTATTGTCTTAAGATAAAATTGTCTCCAGGATCTGTTCCGGTATCTAGTAAAGTTAGAAATGTTCTCTTCACTGTTAAAGATGAAATGTTAAAAGAATTAGAAAAGCTTAAATCTCAAGGCATCATTGAGGAGGTGGAAGGAACATCATAGTTGGCTCCGGTGGTGGCTGCCAGGAAAGCAAAGCAGATGGGTCTCTGAGATTATTTGTTGATCTCAGACAGCTCAACAAATGTGTTCGTGTAGATAAATATCCACTCCCAAACATCTCTGAACTTTTAAGCATGGTATGTGGTGCAAAGATGTTTAGCACAATTGATTTGACATCCGCATACCACCTGATTTTACTTGACCAGTCCTCCAGGGTTCTAACTGCTTTTGTTACACCTTTTGGAACTTTTAGATTCATAAGACTTCCCTTTGGCTTAGTCTCCGCCGCCTCTGTCTTTCAGCGAGTTATGGAGAAAGTACTAGTTAATGTTCCTGGAGTCTGTGTTTATCAGGACGATATTTTGGTGTATGGGAGTGATGAGTTAGAACATGAAAAGAAAGTCCGACAAGTGTTAGATAGACTCACAGCTCACAACCTTACTATTAAACGTGAGAAGTGCAAATTTGGTCTTGACAAAATTGATTATTTGGGTCACTCCATAACTGCCGATGGAGTAGTTCCCAAGGCGGAGTTAGTTAACACCATCAGAGATTTAACTGCACCCATCTCCAAAGAAGAACTCATGCGTTTTTTGGGGATGGCTGAATATCACAATAAATTTATAAAATTTTTTGCAGACGCCACATTCAATATGAGGAATTTGCTTAAAAAAGGTGCTACATTTTTGTGGGATGAGTTGTGTGAAAAATAATTTATTGAGATAAAACGCAAATTGCAAAGTGCACCTAATCTTCGTAATTTTGACCCTAGTAAATGTTCCATCATTTCAACTGATGCCAGTCTTAAAGGCCTTGGTGCTGTTTTATATCAAGGTGGCACATGTCCAGAGAACACTATTATGTTTGTTTCAAGAAGTTTGAAAGGTGATGAGTCTAGGTATTTAATAATCGAGAGGGAAGCTCTTGCGGTCTATTGGGCCATTAAAAAATTTAAAAAAATTATTTGGGGTACATCCTTTGTGGTAAGAACTGACCACAAACCTTTGTGTGAGGTTTTGACAAGCAAAGGTATTGATTCTATTTCTCCAAGAATTTCCAAATGGATTGGTGATTTACAAGGTTCTAATTTTACTGTCAATCATGTCCCTGGTTCTGACAATTTTGTTGCGGACACACTTTCAAGGCTAGTTCCATTTGAGAAATCTGACAAATACACTGATCCAGCTTTTGATCACCCTCATGATTTTGTTTGTGAGGTTGATTATAAGGTAATTTCACGTGAACAGTGGTTAAATGCCTGTAAGGATGATGAAGTCATTCAAAATGTTTTTAATCTGATTCGTGATGGTTGGCACCATAAAGAGCAGGGAGATTCATCAGTAAAAGATTTTTGGACTGTGAGTGATCAGCTCTCCTGCTGTGAAGGAATGCTTCTGAGAGGTCACAGATTAGTTCCACCTTTATCTTTGAGGAAAGATTTGTTAGATTTAGCTCCTGAAGCACACCTAGAAATCTCCAAAACTAAAGAAAGAGTACGCTCTAATTATTGGTGGCCTGATCTCCAGATAGAGCGTTTGGTTAGAGAATGTGTTCAATGTTCTCTTAGTGAGAAAAGTCTGAAGATCAGGACTCAACCTATGGAAAAAAGGTCTCGTCCCAGCGGTCCCTGGAAGGACATTGCCCTTGATATTTTAGGACCTGTACATGGTGATGGGTCTGAAACTTTTATCATTGTTGTAATGGACCTATTCTCAAGGTGGCCAGAAATATCTTTTACAAAGAATGTGAATACCAATACTGTGATTGACTTTTTAAAATTACTTATCTCCAGGACAGGTATACCTGAAACTATACTTACAGACAATGGTGCTCAACTTGTCTCTGGTGCTATGGAAAATTTCCTTAACAATTATGGTATAGTCCACAAAAATTGTGCCTTATATCACCCTGAGTCCAACGGTACTGTTGAGAGATTTAGCAGAGTACTAAAAGAAACTGTCTCACTAGCAAAGCAGAATGGTCTTAACTGGAAAGATGAAGTTTCAAAGAGAGTTTGTGTGTATCGCTTTGCTCCCCATACTACGACTGGAAAATCTCCTTTTCTCTTGTTTCGTGGGAGACAAACTGATACTTTTCTATAACCACCATGGGTTAATAAATTTCTTCCTCTAAAGGGTGGGGTTCTAGATTCTATCTCATGGCAAGAGAAAGAAGACCAGAAATGCTTAAAGAGCAAAGAATATTATGATGTGACCTATAAGAGTTATTAAAGTCTTTGACAACGCTATAAAAACTTCTGATCATAGAGTTTGGAATTTAAGTCGTGTTGCTGTTTGTACTAAAAAAGATCTTTTGTGTACCTCTCCAGAAAATGTTGGAGATAAAACTGTTCCTGTAATTACAAAAAGGTCAAACAGGGTTACTCGTACTCCCTCATATTTGAAGGACTATGTTTGTATAATGTTTTTCGAGATATGTATTTTATTCTTCTTTTGTTTTCCTTTTTATTGTTTATATAAAGGAGGGAGATATGTTGTAATGTTACTTATGTATTTTATATCTATCAAGATCTTTTGGTGACATGTTTGTGTTCTAGAATACAAAGCTGCCCTTAGAATGTTTGATGTGTAAGGAGATGAGCCTGCTGTCAGTTGGGTGGCTGAGCTGTTTCACTCCTACAACTTGAAGATTAAAACTACTTCAGAAGATATTCAGACTCCTGTGTCTTCATTCATCAAGGAATCCACATTTTAACAGCATATAATTATTACCTGGAGTACCAAGGCAACACTGTCTACAATGATACAAGGGCAGGGTGCCCAGTTATGATGAAAATCTGAAGTAGTAGCATACAAATTAGCTCACCACGAGCACATAAAAACACCACAGGTTTGCTCACTCAGTTGGGACACTTAAAAACTGAGTCTTAGAAACAGCATCTATTGCGTGCTATCAAATTAGGTGAGGAAGTAGATAGTCATCCAATTACATTCCGATGTATATTAAATAAAAAATGTGTACCTTTGAGAACCCTTGATGGGTTGTGGAAGCCGAAAAAGATCACAGCTTGAGCCAGACATTAGAGGAGCACTGATAGTTATGGTCCGCCACACCTGACAGACCGTATGCCAGACCTTTATGGCTGGCTCTTTCAAAGGGGATCATTGTTGTGATTGCCTCAGTCCAGTCAGTTGTAGTCAGCAAAATGTCCATTTCGGTGGTATGCATTGCTTGGCTGTGGCAAAGGAACAGTCAAGCCCTCATTACTGTGGGGGTTGATCCCCACAATCTCATCATTATCATGTATTAGAGCTAGTTCAATGGAGGGTTGATGGTGGACATACTTAAAAGGGCTGACCATCTCCAATATGGCATTGCAGAATGCAGTAACAAGTGGACATGACCACAAGGTATGAGAATTTTTACCTCCTAGCTGTTGTCATCTCTACCAATTCATCAACAAGGCTAACATCCACTTTACCGAACTTTGTCAGAGTCCTGTGACAATGATCATTTTTCTCAAATCCTTTGGATCTGGGTGCAGCATTCACCATCAATTTCCGGGGTGCAATGTACAGTCTGGCATGTCTGCCAGTAAGATGTTGCCACTCCACAAACAAGACAGAACAAGATCTTGAATTGTGATTATGAATTCTTTGGGAGGAATGAAATAAGCTTAGCCTGCAAAAGATATTGAGCTCAATCCATGTGCTGGGAGTTTTCCAGGCAATGTGGGACTTGAAAGGTAGGTCAATGCCACTGGTGAAGCTGAGGAATTTGGCATTTGTGCAGAGTTACGTTGAGCTGTATAGATTAATGCTTGCAGAGTTGTTTTTGAGCTTTGTTTGAGTTATTAGTTGTAAGTAAGAATTGAGTTGGTTGGGTTTAGCCTGATATAGGTACTTGACAGAACAGCAATTTCAGAGTCAGTGTATGTCTGTGAGGGAAATAGGCTTAAGGATGACTTATGTATAATGAGCCTTTTGGCAGATTTTGTTTATTATTTTACAAAATCAAAAATTATTTGCAGGAAAATGGTTTCAATAGCTTCATTAATATCTAATGGTTGACCTTGCTATGAGCTGCTGAAAAGTGGAGTAGAATATGAATTTATCGCACATTGTTGTCAGCCATGTTGGGGCCATTGTCTCAGTGTCTAAATCCAGACTTCTACTATCAAAAGTCTTAAAGTTCTTCAGAATTTCCATAATTCCTGTTAACGACCCACAGTATCAAACAACAAGGACAAACCAATATGCCTCTACTAATCTGGGTGTTTGTTATATATGCATCAGTGTGGTTCAATGTGGTTTCATTTAAAATATATGTAAATAACTACTGAGAAAATCAAATATAACCCATCACAATCAAAGTGGTTTAGAAGATGCACAATTTAGGAACTTTCATGTTGCAAAAAAGCAACCAATGCACAAAAGCAATATATACACATTAGACAGCAAATAAACAAAAGGTTGAGCGTGTGTAGTACGTATACAAGAACAAGCAACAATATATGTATGTTATATATATATATTTATATATATATTTTCCACCAAGTTGCTCCTGCTGACAGCCAGGGGACCCAAGGAAGGTGGCGCGCACGCCGGCGGAGCACGCCGGTAATATAATCAGGTTCAGAAAGTCAATATTGACGCGCTCTCAGTCAGCGGACCACAGGACACACAAGAGGGCTCCAAGGGTGTTTACACCCTTGGAGCCCTCTTGTGTGTCCTGTGGTCCGCTGACTGAGAGCGCGTCAATATTGACTTTCTGAACCTGAATATATATATATATATATTACCTACTGGCGGTCGCCAGTAGGTAGTTATAGTTAGGACCACGTTTCCATAGGAAATCCGCAACATTCTATTTTGAATAACTTTTGCGCCGGTCGACGAATCCTTGCGAATTTTTCAAAATAGGTGGGGCGCTACGCTCCGCTCCTACCCTGAAAGTCTCGGGGGGATTCGTCAAGCGGGGGCTGAGATAAAAGGGGGGTCCCAAAACGCGTTTTTCCCATGCATTTTTCCATAGGACCTTTAGACACAGCTACAGCCCGAACGGCTGAACAGAATTACTTGAAATTTGGCAGAGAGGTAGTCCTCAGGTCAAGGAAGTGCCTTTTGTAGGTTTGGTGTAAATCTGTTCAGTAGATTCTGAGAAAATAGCCTTTAAATCAATATATATATCTGAGCCAGCTTACGGTGCGCTTACCGTACGCGTACGGTGGCGTGCGCGAGCGCGATTCTGATTGGCCCTTAGATCTTAGTAAACATTCGAATCGGTCGAAACCAGGAAGCGGCGGCCGCCATTTTCTCTCTCGCACTCTGAGGGGGGAGCTGATAAACAAATGCCAAAAACATATGAAGGGGCTGTTTAGACAGCGCCCATGCACATAACCATGTTAGTTGAGTCTTCAAAGATCCCCCAAGGCAAAAAACGGTAATTTTGTATTTTTCGAAAATTTCGCCGATTCCGCTTACCGTACGCTTACCGTACGCGTACGGTAAAAAATTATTTAAAAAAAAAAAACCCACTCTCTCAACCCCGTGTGCAAATGCTGGCCGAAGGCCACCATTTGTGCATGGCATATAAGAGCACAGCATTTCCCCCAAAAATTTCAACAGATTACCTATCACAAGGAAGCGCATAATATGTTCTCCATGTGCGCACGGTGCGCGAAGCGCATCGTGCGTACATGGACCATCTAGCGTAACGTGGGCACGCGGTGCGCGTAGCGCACCGCGTGCCCACCGTGCGTGCACGGCACTAACTGCGTAAAGTGGGCGCGCGGTGCGCGAAGCGCACCGCGTGCTCACTGTGCGCGCATGGTGCGCGTTAGGTGGGCGCGCACGCCACGAATGGCGTAAAGTAACTTAGCATTTAAAAAACCTTACAAATTCACTGAAAAAACCATAGGTTTCACACACGTTATAGTTAGGAATTAGCATTTAAAAAACCTTGCAAATTCACTGAAAAAACCATAGGTTTCACACATGTTATAGTTAGCGGAAATTTTACTGATAAAAAACCAATGAAATTCCCCCGTTATAGTTAGTGCAGGAAACTATAACTCACGCGACCGCAATCTTCTGCTGATGACATATGTGTCTTTATGAAAAAAAAATATTTGTAATATATGTACAGCTAAAAATTTATGGAAGAAGACATGGGCAAATAAGTGTCTAAATACAGTATTAGCATCAGCAGAGGATTGCGGTCGCGTGAGTTATAGTTTCCTGCACTAACTATAACGGGGGAATTTCATTGGTTTTTTATCAGTAAAATTTCCGCTAACTATAACATGTGTGAAACCTATGGTTTTTTCAGTGAATATATATATATATATATATATACATACATACATATATATGGCATATAAATAGATGTCTTTGTGGATATGAGTTTATGATTATTATAATGATAATAGATATATATAGGTATGTATATATATATATTCAAGAGAAAAAAGTTTAAAGAGACATTAATGTTAGGCTCAGGCTTCACTTGTACAAAACCAGAGAAATTCAGCATTTATAGTTAGCAGACCTAACCATAACTCGCAACCCCTTAATGCACTGCTTATGACCGCACATATTACAACACTAATGACATGGTCAGTGACATCACTCTTGACATCTCAAATGACATCACTGATGACATCATCCAGTGACTGTGAGTATTTTAAAAATGTGTGAGTGAGTGATTGTGAGAGTGGCTGCATGGGTAAGTGTGTGGCAGTATCAGTGACTGTATAGGTGAGTGAGTATGTGTTAGTAGCTGCATGAATAAGTGTGTGGGTGTGTGTATAACTGTATAGCTGAGCAAGTGGATCTGTGATTCCCCCTATGGTTGAGTGAGTAGGTGTGGAGCAGCTCAATGACTGACTGGCAGTGTGTGAGTGGCTGTGTGGGTATAGGAGTGGGTATATCAGTGGTTGTATTAGTGAGTGAGATGGTGTATGAGTGGCTGTATGGGTGACTGAGTGGATGTATGTGTAGACCTATGAATCAGTGAGTGGGTATGTAAGTACTGGTATGGGTGTGTCAAAGGTTATGAGAATGGTAGTGTGGAAGTTGTAGTGGGTGTATGAATGGTTATTTTGAGGTGTGAGATGTCATTAGTAATGTCATTTGAGATGACATCAGTGATGTTATCAGTGATGTCATTGGTCATGCCATGAGTTATGTAACATGTGACATCAAAAGCAGTGCATTGCATGGGGGCAAGTTTGCTGAATTTCTCTGGTTTTGTTTGAGTGAAACCTGAGCCTAACTGTAGTGTCTCTGTAACCTTTGGGTTTTACAGTGAATTTCTAAGTTTTTTTAATTACATTTCAAAACCATCACGTTCTTGAAACTTTGTTTTTTTCCAGTGCATTTCTATGGTTTTTACTCTAGTATTCACTTTTTAGAGCGATGGAGAATCCTGGCACACTACTCGTTGGGGGAAGAAGTTCACCAGCAGTGCTTTAAGTGGCATGTTTACAGAGTGATGAAGAAATGGGGATTGGCTTCTGACTGGCTCTCAGCAATCCCACTGTGGGGCTTACTGGAGGTAATGGGAGGGCTAGTTGGCCCCTACGGACCCTCAGCAGCGAAGTGGACTTCATCCCCCAATCAGGAGAATTGCAGGAGGTGCGTTTGTAGAGTAGAGGAGAAAGGGGGCTGAGCCTCCAATGAATTGCCAGCTTTTGTTGTTTTTTCCTGTTTTAGGAAGGGGAGCTTTCTATATTTTGGGGGAGGGGGCATGTGGCCAGTTTAAGCACTAGGGCCAGGCTTTTTCTTTTTTTAAATATATTTTCTTTCTTGAATGGGAGGGGGAAACCCTCTCGGGCCATTTTTGTCCCCGGGGGCCCCATCCCCTGGGCCAGGCCACTTTGTTGGGGTCCACGGGGTAGCTTGAAGCCCCCCTCTCCCTGCCGGCTCCCCTCCTCCTTCAGAAGCTGTCATTGCTTTTACTCACATGGAGCTGCTGATATGCAGCCCCCTGTGTGTAAAAGCAAAGTGCGCACTGCTTTGAGTAAGCGAGAGATAAATGCTCTTGCTTGCTCAAAGTGGAGCACACTGTTTGCTATGGCATGGTGGGAGTGTCGGGCACCCTGGGACATTGCTGAACTGGCCCTCAGGGTGGTGGTCTCCTGGGCCATGTAGGGCTCCTGTAGGGGCCACGCGGCCCCCATCCCTCATTCACATTTGCCCCATTGAGGTGGTGGTCCCTGGGGCTGAGAGTCTACAATGGACCCCCTTGACTATTGCAACTGTGCCCATGGAGATGGTGGTCCCCAGGGCAGGGGGCCCGCTAGGCCCCCATATAGTTTTATTTAGCCATGAGGAGGTGGCGGTCCCCAGAGTGATGGGGTCCGTGAGGCCCTCCCACATATCTGGAAATAGCCCAGAGAGGTGGAGGTCCTGGGCTTTGATATGCCCTATGAGGGGGGCCCGTGTGACCCCTCTTAAATTTATCACATGCCACCAGGACCTGGCCCACCCATGGGTTATTCTAAAGCAGGAGCCTACACATGCTTTTTTCGAAAATGTGCAGCGGATTCGCAGCAAAATTAAAAATATTTGCTCTTTAACCCTGGCTGGGTCCGTCAAAGGGGGGTCAGTGTATTCCTACTCCCCCTTTTCTTTTTTTAAACTTTTTTCTGAAACTCGGCTTCAAGCACAGCACCAAGTTGGCTGCCAACACTTCCTGGTTGAAGAGTTGACAATCAATTCAATTTTGGTAGAATTTGCAAGTCCACTGCAAGGACTCACATCCCGAGATATCTATATTTTTTTAAAGATAGATATTTCAAAAACTATTGAATGGATTTACAATAAATCACAAAATGCATGCTTACTGGACCAACATCTAGCTTTCTGCCAAATTTGGTGTATTTCCATTCTGCATTTCAGGCTGTAGTCATGTTCAAATAGTGAAAAATAGTGAAAAATTCCCATAAACTTAACATGGGGAAAACTTGTTTTGGGGCCCCCCTTTTTTCTTGATGTCATTTGAGATGTCATCAGTAATGTCATGAGTGATGTCACTGACCATGTCATGAGTGATGTAATATGTGACGTCATCAGCAGTGCATTGCGGGCGCGCGAGTTATAGTTAGCTGAACTAACAATAACGGGGGAATTTCAATGGTTTTGTACAAGTGAAAAGTCCAGCTAACTATAACACCCCTGAAACCTATGGTTTTTTCAGTGAATTTCTGAGGTTTTTTAAATGCTAATTCCTAACTATAACGTGCCTGAAACCTATGGTTTTTTCTGTGAATTTCAAAGGTTTTTTAAATGCTAATTTCTAACTATGCCTACAGAGATAGGACATGTGAAGAAAGAAGAAAAAATGCACAGAAAGAAAAAAAGAAGTGCAGAAAGAAGCAACAGAAGTCCTCAAAGACGAAGAAAAGTGCAGGAAGAAGGATAACATGCAGAAAGAACAAAAATAAGAGCAGAAAGAAGCCTTGTTGCAAAATCATCCTGTACCCTCAACTTTTTCAGACGGATACTGGTGGTAACTGAGTCTGACTAACCAGTCCTAGAGCCAGTGCTATGTTAAAAGACACTTAGAATACAGTGAAAACACCTACATACACTAGGGATCATTATGTGTTGGGGTCCCCCTGTGATTAGCATGACCTCCTCTGTAAGCCCCTAGTATATAATAGGGCAGGGGGATTAAAACTACCTCTTAAAACAGGCCACAGGGTGTTTTTGCACACGTTAACTCAGGCCCCGTCCCCTCCCTTCACCACTGTGTAAAAACGCCCTGTGTCCGTTTTTAGTTGGGAGATTAAGTTCATTTGAATCCTGAGGGTCCCTAGGGTCCAACTAGCCCACTAGGTACCTCCAGTAAGTGCCACAGAGCTGCGTTGCAGAGAGGTGTAAAAAGTGGCACGGCCTGGACCACCTCTCTGCAATGCAGCTCAGTGGCACTTACTGGAAGCACTTGGTGGGCTAGTTAGCCCCCAGGGGCCCTCAGTATTGAAGGGAAATTATATCCCCAATTTAAAACGTGCCATAGTGCGTGTTTGCACACGTCACCTCAGGCCCCGTCCCTTCCCTTCACCACTGTGTAAACGCGCCCTGTGGCTGTTTTAAGTTGAGAGATTAAGTCCCCTTGAATCCTAAGGGTCCCTAGGGTCAAACTAGACCACTAGGTACCTCCAGTAAGCACCACAGAGCTGCGTTGCAGAGAGGTGTAAAAAGGGGCTTGGCCTCAGAACACCTGTCTGCAGCGCAGCTCCCTGGTGCATACTGGAGATGCCTGTTGGGCTAGTTGGCCCTCAGGGACCCTCAGTATTGAAGAGGAATTAATTCCCCAACGTACAACTCGCCAGGGGGCGCGTTTGCAGAGTGCTGCAAGGAGGGGGCGTCGCCTCCGGCACGATGCCAGTCTTTTATTTTTTTAAATTTTTTAAGAAGGGGGGCTGTGTGGTTCCCCTTCTTATTCTAATTTATTGGCCCTGATGACCCCATCCCCCAGGGCCTGTCTCCTAATTATATTTTTTTGACCCCAATCCCCAGGGCCGGCCACTGTTTTTTATTATTTTAAAAAAATATATATTTATAGACACACCTAGGACATACTGGACAAACCGTACGTACCTATCACCATGACGATTTGCGTGATATTCATTAAAAGGTGACTATGCATACAATGAATCCACGTGGAATGTATTTACACCATTAGTGAAGCTCTGACATGTCTGATGCCCTACCGTGCCTAATCCCGGTAGACACCCTTGTCGTTTATTTTTACAAACATGGGTAGCTATTGACGGGCACATTTAATACACATGCACACCAAGCCATTCAAAGGGCATTCGACAAAAATTCGACCAAAACTATGCAAGAAACCCCCCTCACGATTAATAAAACACACATCCACTGCCGGATGTGTAATACTTTTTATTTTACTCTCTGGAAAGGGGACGAACATCACTTGAGAGTCACAGCGCGCTCCTGGCAGAGCCCAATGCTGTGTTACACCCACCATTGCCTGCTGAGTGCCACACACCTCTGTGTTGTATTCCACTAGCTAGTGCATATGCTATGACACTCTCTAGCCCATGTGCACTGTAACACCACCCCGAGAATATGTCATGCCACACTTGTCTTCGCACGGGTTATATTGCCCCATCTAAAGTGCCTTCCTCGATGCCTATGTTATAACGCACAGTGCTATACCATACATATTACAATCTGGGATCCATATCTTTGTCACAGTGCATATGCAACGTTACACTCCCCAGCACATATTTTATATTACAACTTTAGAGACCAGGGCACCCAGATTAGAGGCCCGGCCTTAGGGGATGGGGTCCTCAGTGCCAATATTGTCTAGGGAGGGAGGCCAAGGCCCCCCTCCCTTAAAGTTATTTAAAAATGTTTTAAAAAGGCTGGGCCCAAGGGGTGGTGTCCCTGGTGGGGTCCCTGAGGCTGTGTCACCCCCCTCCCCTATTAAAATAGGCCTGACCCCAGGGGGACAGGGGTCCCAGGCCAAAAGACAAAAGATAAAATAGGCAAGTTGCCAGAGGCCACACCCCCCTCTCCACTAGTTTGCCAACATGACTCCTGGTGCACTTCTGTTAGGGGCATAAAGTCCCCTCAGCTCCAGAGGGTCCGTGCGGGCCAACAAGCCCTCTGATTACCTCCAGTAAGTTCTACAGAGCACAACTGCTGAGAGGACTTCAGAGGCCACTGACAATTTCTCCACCACTGTGCAAACTCACCTCTTGGTGCACTGTTGGTTGGGTGATGAAGTCCCCTGGGCTCTAACGTGTTCTTGGGGGCCTTGGAGCTCTACTGTTAACTTTAGTAAGTCTCACACCGCAGAATTGCTGAAAGGAGTTTGGAGAACTCACCCCTTTTCTCCACCACTCTGCAAACATGCCACTGCTGCTTGGGGGATGAAGTCCTTTTGGATGTTAAGAGTTCTTGGGGGCCAAGAAGCCCTCCTGTTACCTCCAGTTAACAGTGGCGTAACGAAACTTGAGGGGGCCCCCTGCAAAGCACATGGAGGGGCCCCCCCTCAGTGGCCCAGCCCACCACCTACCACGGGTCAAAATTCAGGACAGGAGGTCAAAATTCAGGACATAACTTCGGGACAAAAGGTAAGTTTTACAGACACATCAGAGGAGGTCGTGCAATAGTATATAAGTAAGCCCATCCATATACAAACATATTCAACCATTTGCAAACCTATCCATCATGTATCCATCCATCTATCATTTAACTCATCCATCCCTCCATCCACCCTTTCACTCATCCATCCATTATCCATCCATCCTTTCACCCTATCCATCTGTACACTCATCCATCCACTCTTCCACCCATCCATCCATTCATCCATCCAGCCATTTACCCTTTCACCCATCCAGCCACCCTTTCACTTACTCATGCATCCACCAAGTCCCTCATTCTTCCACCCATTCACCCTTTCAGTCATCCAACCATCCTCCCTTTCTCTCTCCATCGACCCTTTCACTTAGCCATCCTTCCTTCTACCCATCCACCCATCCATCTACTCATCCACTCATGAATCCATCCATTGACCCTATCACTCATCCATCCTTTCTCTCATCCATCTATCCTTTCACTACTTCACTCATCCATCCATCCTTTTGTCCATCTACCCTCCTTTCAGTCACTCATCCATCCCTACATCCACCCTTTCACTCATCCATCCATCCATTCACCCTTTCACTTATCAATTCATCAATCCATAATTTCACTCATCCATCCACCCACTCGCTCATCTTCCACCCTTTCACTCATCCATACATCCTTTCACTCATCCATCCATCCTTTGACTCATCCATCCAGCCTTTCACTCATCCATCCACCCTTTTACCCATCCATCTACCCTTTCACCCATACATCCATCTATTTACCTTTTCTCTCATCCATCCTTCCACTCACCCATCCATCCATCCTCTCTCATTATGCATCTATTCAACCTTTCATTCATCCATTCACCCATTCACTAATCCATCCAGCCATCCCTTCACCTACTCACTTGCCCTCCTTTTCATTTTAATTATGAGCTGAGCCTTTGTCTGCAGAGTTGCAGACAGAAGAGATCCATCAAGGACTTTGCCGTAGTTCCTAAAGCAAGGGGCAGGGTTCGGTGGGGGAGGGTTCACTATGCCTCTGCACATAGGTAATCTGGAAAGTTGTCATGAGTCATGCATGATGCACAGTGCCAGGCCATGAGGTGACAGTGACATGGTGTTGTTTCTGGGGCTTTAAGTGGGATGAAAAATATGGGGGTCTCTCCAAAGTGTGTGTTCGATGTAATTACGGACGTGGCTAAAAACACCTAAGCTAAAAATCTGTGCTTAGTATAGTGTACTGGCTACCTCCCCTGGGGCTCTGCAGGCAACACAGACACTGCCCACCTCCCCTGGGTCTCTGCGCCCAGCACAGACACTGCCCACCTACACTGGGGCTCTGCACCCCACACAGACGCAGCCCATCTCCGCTGGGGCTCTGCAGGCAACACAGACACTGCCCACCTCCCCTGGGGCTCTGCACCCAGCACATACACTGCCCACCTCCCCTGGGGCTCTGCACCCAGCACAGACACTGCCCATCTTCCCTGGGGCTCTGTACCCAGGACAGACACTGCCCACCTCCCCTGGGGCTCTGCTCCCAGCACAGGCACTGCCCACCTACCCTGGGGCTCTGCAGGCAACGCAGACACTGCCCACCTCCCCTGGGGCTCTGCAGGCAACGCAGACACTGCCCACCTCTGCTGGGGCTCTGCAGGCAACGCAGACAGTGCCCACCTCCCCTGGGGCTCTGCAGGCAACACAGACACTGTGCACCTCCCCTGGGGCTCTGCACCCAGCACAGACACTGTGCACCTCCCCTGAGGCTCTGCACCCAGCACAGACACTGCACACCTCCCCTGCGGCTCTGCAACCAGCACAGACACTGCCCACCTCCCCTGGGGCTCTGCACCCAGCACAGACACTGCCCACCTCCCCTGGGGCTCTGCACCCAGCACAGACACTGTCCACCTGCCTTGTTGCAATGGAGCCCACCCAGAGTCTGTCCATCTCTCCTTGGCTCTGCAGCGAACGCAGCCACGCCACTGCCAACCTGCCCTGCTGCAATGGAGCCCACCCAGAGTCTGCCCACCTCTCCTTGGCTCTGCAGCGTGTGCAGCAATTGTTGTTGTGCACCATTTAATTCATGCGGGCCGGGGCAAGCCTCTGCGCACGCACCATTTAATTAGAGATTAGCTTCTGAGGCCCGCCTCCCGGCGGGGGCCCAGGCATGCATGCCTTGTGCACCATTTCATTTATTAAAGGTAGGGGTGGGCGGAATTTGCGGAATTAACCTTCGCAAATTATCGCGAGAATGTTTAAAATTATCGCAAACAAGCAGAAATATCGCGAAGATGCGGAAGTTTTTTTCCGGCACGTTCGCGAGATTTTCTGCATGGTTGCGGGTCGCCAACTTACCCATGTGGTTGCTTGCGGGCGCGGCCATCTTGTTTTGAGTTGTTCTCGCGGTGCATGATCGCGAGAAGAAAGACGTGATCGCGCGACGCATGACGTCACTGCGGGCGCGAACTGTCGCGAGACAGCGCAAATGGCTAAAAACAATACAACATCTCATGGAGAACGCGACCGGATCAAGAAAACTTGTCAGCGAACGCAGGGATTCAGGTAAGGCGATCGCGCGCGCGCGAGAATGTATCATTTTACAGCGCGAGCAAGAAACAAATTATCGCCAAGCTGCGGAAACCGGAATTTTTGACATTTTCGCGCTCTCCGCGGAACGCAAAAATGTCAAATTATCGCAATTTCCGCGAACGGAACGAAATTTTTGCCCAGGCCTAATTAAAGGTGCTGTGAGCACTGCGCACCATGCACCATTCAATTCATGATGAAGTAAGTGAGGGGGCCCCTGGAGCGCAGGGCCCCCCCGCTCCACGGGGGCTGCGGGGGCCTGTGTTAGGCCCCTGTCAGTGCCGGGGCCCAAGCCACCGTACGAGGGCTGGGGAAACTTCTGCTTCATAAGAATGGGTTGTTTAGCTGGGATAAGGGTAAGTTCTAAGTCTTGTGAGTGATAACTAAATGAACCCCTTGCTGCGAAGGGTCTAGCCTGAGTTAAGTGGCCCTAAAGGAAGCAGAAGGTGTTCCACAATACTAAGAATTGCTTCGCTGCTTTGTGTTTAAGGGTTTGTTTGAAAGGCGCTGGATGAGCGCTTTTCTGACAACATGGCCCTAGGTGCCAGTGACATATGCCGAGTGTGCGTAAATCTAGTTCATTGACAGTCGGCACTTTTGCGTGAGACTACTGGTGGCATGACCCAAACATAAAACAAGCATTTGCAATGCAAATGGTCTTCCATTTGCAAGAGTTGAAGCTATTGGCATTGTAAATGACAATGACTTATTTATCTGTTTTGATAAGTAATACATAAATAAAAGGCATTGTCATTTCCAATGCCAATAGCTGAAACTCTTGTTAATGCAAGACCTATTTCATCTCAAAGAAGCGGCCGCCATTGTCCGGGCTGCTTGGAAAGTGAAAGCACGCATGGCGCACTGAATATTGTAGGAAATCATGTTGTGCCTGCAGTAGGAGAAACTCATTGAAGAAAATAGTGCTTGCAGACTAAATAAGACCTACTGCATAACAACAGAAGTAAAAGGGCAAGTCCTCGCGAGAGGTTACACATTAAGACAAGGCAGTACTAAGGAGGGACTAACAAGCCTATTAACGAATCAGAAGCCAGCATTTACGAAGGACATTGACTAAAGCCAATGAAAAATATGGGCGGAGCTTCAACTCCATACTCCTCAGCATGCCTCGCAGAGCAGCGCATGTGCTGCCCAGGCTCGACCCTAAAAAAGCTACATTTCGAACTGTGTGTGGGAGTGGTGGGGGTGGTATTGGTTTCAGACTCCGCCTTTCCACTTCACTATCTTAGCTCACCTTCTTTCATTGCTTTTAGGTAAAGGCAATTGCGAGGGACTGGACCGGGCTAAAAGACATTACGAGTTAGTGGCCCAGGAACGGAAACTAATGTATAATATGCATGTGTACTTCCGATTGTTGGCCCTCATGCACTGACAGTTTCAACCATCTATCAGCAGGTTAAATAGTGTGCCCACATGTGACTGCACTGGGGGTGGAGCTGCACCTGGTAAAACTAGCACTTTTATTCATACACCCCTTAAATGTAAGTACAGGAACACTGGACCACTTGGAATCTGCTAGGGTGGCACCTTCCAGCCAGATGAGAACGAGTACCTAACTCATCCACCAAAGACTGAATTTTTATATTGGCCTTTATAGGTGATGCAGTGCCGAATAGCACATATCTAGGAGATATACTTGAGCTTTGTTGGGTCCCAACTCGGGTACCATATGGACTAGAGGTTAGCTGTGTGTTTTTTACTCTCACGTTTAATAAAGAAGTAGAGTAACATCTGACTGTAAATCGATGTTTATTGTGATAATCTTGTGTTACACTCACAAGCACTACCCTTCCCAGCTAAATGTCCGAATCATAGCTTCCAGGGGCACTTTGTTGCGGATCTCAACCACAGCCTTTGGTTTTGTTGAAGAATGACTAAAGATATGATAAAAGTTCCAGAACTGGTGCCCAGCCAAATCCTGCCCGGACTGCTAGTGGTATTGTAGCCCACCCTTGCATCCGCTGTGGTGCACACAGACCTCGCCACAACCACCCACCAGAAGCGAGGCCCTGACTCCAGACACAGTAGTGTAGCAAGGATGCTACAAGCCATGGAGGAAGCAAGGAAAATTGGCAATGTGCAGTCCTGCCAAGTATCACGCATCAGGCGTGATGCTAACTCATTTCAGTGTGGTGCTCCGCATCACCGCACTGAAATGCATTGTCACGCATTTCTGCAGATATTTCAGCTGTCACTGTGAAGCGCTATGGAAGGCACTGTGGGTGGTAGGTGGTAGGTGGCAGTGCCCTGCCTTGTGCCCTGTGATCAATGCTCCCACAGGCTTGGGGGCTCCCAGTGGAGCTAAGGCGCTGCTTGCCGTTTCACCATGCTACAATGTATCGTTATGTGATTATTCTGCGGCACCATGTAGCTTGGATTCAGACAACCTGACTTAGGGCTGGGCTCAGTCAGGTTGTTTGATACAATTGGCCGGTGCGCTGCAGGGGACGTCATGTCCTACTAGAGCGACGCAGGCAGCTTGAGGGGAAGGTTGGCTCCTTTGGGCCTCACTGGTATGCGGGTGGCTGGTGCTGTCTTGTCTCAGAGCTGCTGTCTGTTGCTGCTCATACATAGCTGCCAAGGTTTCAGATTGCTATGTGTGACATTTTCATAAAATCAGTGTAATTATGAGTGACATTTCAACCACTATGAGTGACACTTTTTCGCGAGCAAAATCAAGCAGTAAAGACGAGGGAAACATATATAAATATCAGAAATGACACCCATTTGAGCAACAAGAAACTAAGGGAACTAACCTAGTGCCCTGGCAAATGGGTCGTAGCTTTGGGAATATGCAATGTATCATTGGTACAGTCAAATGCTTTCAACAGGTATATTTAACCCCTCATCAGTGTGACATTACTGTGGTAGTCTTAATTAAATAATACCTTGTGTCTGCTGCTGTACAGTAGCCAAGTCAGTCTGTCCCCAGTCACAACGCTGCTGGTGAGGAGATTTCTATTCTGAACGGGTCATAGTGGCACTGCTCGGCTAATGTGAGAGGCGGGCCTGTCCTAAACACCACCTGCTCAGCCTCTTCGAATCCCGGACTCAAAGCATGTGTTGAAGGAGAGCTCTAGTGTTGTCAAGCGACAACAATTACTAGGGGCCCGGGCTGGGACACAGGCTGAGGGTGACAGATATCCTGTGCTATACATAAGCTACAATGCACTTTCATGAAGGCCCAGAGTGCCTTTCAAGTTCAACAGCATATTATGTCTATTTAGCAGTGTGTACAACTAAAGTTTATATTATATACATGAATTCTTTCAAACATACATATTTTAAAGTTGTTACCACTTGTTTTTTGTGATTTGTACAACACTGTGTTTGGCTTGATGAGCAGAAGGATTGGAAACAAAGCTTTTATTACAAAGACATGCTCGCAAAACAGCAACGTCTTGTGCAGGAAAGCGGCGAAAAAATGATATTGCGAAAACCCGCTATCATGCGGAGAAGTGATCAGCTGCTTTATAGTAGCCGCAAAGCGCACCACAATTGACACCAACCTTTGCAAACAGGTCTCTAGGTCCCCAATTAAGCCGTCATGATTTACAGACCAGGAGAAAGACAGCTTTCCGTTTTTTGACAAAGCGCACTCACTAACACAATTTCCATTGCTCCACAGAGCCGGGTTTAGCAATATTAAATTCACATCGGGTGGCAGCCATCAAATGCCCCACAGAGCGGGCGGCCATGCCCTATGTGACTGCTGTTGGGGTATACATACAGAAATCATCAGAGCTCAGGGGGCTCTGTGCCCCTGCACCTTTTCCAGGATCAGCTTGAAATACGTAGCAACGGCAACCCTGCCTGACGCTGCAGCCCTCTTATCCAGAGCCATGACAAATAACCGCAGTTTCACCTTTGAACTTTCTAGGTGCTTTCTACAGCCAATGAGATCTGGAGAACGTCTGGCATGAAGGACCCTGAATGGCTAAGTGAGATCCAGGAAACAAACACTATTACCGGGGAAGTGGGGGGTAAAACGGGAGTCCTCGTCGCCGTATTTGTACGAGGAGCAGACGGTATAGGCCTGGTTGTCGGCTGCCTTCAAATAAATGGTTTGTCTACAAAATCTGTTACTTTGTGGGGTTGCATTTCGTTCCCGCGCTTTGTTCGCACCCCTATTCCACCTGTAGAGTTCCTTCCCGCCTCGATCTCCTTTCAGCAGGCCAAGGCCACGCGCCGCCTGCAATAACCGCTGGAAGGTGAGGGATGTAACAAACGGCGAGTCTTTAAATTGTTCATGGGTTTTATGTTCTTGTCACACGGAGGGTTTGTTCCCTTTTATAAACTCGTAGCCAGTGGTGTAACGAAAGTACACGTACACGGAGGGCCCCCCACCCCACTCCAGATCTAATCCGAGCTCTTGGGCTTGAGAATGTGCTGAGGGGGCCCCCTGCAGCTCGGGGGCCCCCCGCACCGCAGGGGCTGCGGGGGCCTGTGTTACGCCCCTGCCAGTAAATCCGACACAGCAGGATTCCTGACAGATGATTGGAGGCCCCACCCCTTTCTCCACCACTCTGCAAAAGTGACAGCTAGTTAAAAAACCACAGGAATTCCCTTAAAAACAAAGGTTTTAGGGACGTTATTGTTAGGAAATAGAAATTGAAAAACCTTTGAAATACACCTAAAAAACAAAAGTTACAGGGACGTTATAGTTTGAAAATAGAATTTAAAGAAAATTTGAAATAAAAAAAAAAAAAAGGTTACAGGGACATTGCAGTTAGGCTCAGATTTCACTTGTAAAAAAACTGTGAA
Organism: Triturus cristatus; assembly: GCF_964204655.1. Classification (NCBI taxonomy): domain Eukaryota; kingdom Metazoa; phylum Chordata; class Amphibia; order Caudata; family Salamandridae; genus Triturus; species Triturus cristatus. The sequence continues at coordinate 770,916,009 of NC_140585.1, forward strand.
ATTCAGCAGTTATCATTACCTGAGCTAACTATAACTTACACCCATGCAATGCACTGGTTATGACCTCACATATTACTTCACTCATGTCATGGTCAGTGACATCACTGATGGCGGCTCAACTGATGACACCATTTGCTTATACGCTGGTGGGAGGAGGAGATGCTCCAGGCAGAATTCTAGCAGTAACGGTCACAGTCTATGATTTATAGTGTCGTGAGTACCATTGAATTGGGTAATAATAAACATCTGTTATTCAGCGCCAGGACACCTATGGGTAATCGTGCGCTTAACAAATGCACCTGTTATGCTATGTTTTATTTTATAGATGACATATTTGTGATTTAGAGGGGAACAATTGAGAGTGGCAGGCAGTTTGTAGAAAAGATAAATGCTAATAAGTTGAATTTGCATTTGACTAGTTCAGTGAGTGATGTTAAGGTGGATTTCTTTGATTTGACAGTGGATGTCGATAATTATTAGCTACAGGCGAAACTGTTTAGGAAACCTCCAGAGGATAATAATACCCTTCTGCATGCTACCAGCTACCACCCTCAAAATCTTCTGAAAAGTATTTTGTAAGGTGAAAGTTAAAGAGTAAGCAGGAATTGTAGCAATGAGCAGGACGAGAAGGTGCTGAGAGAAATGACTTGTAGGTTTCAGGAAAGAGGTTATGCCTTAAATAACATTGAAGAAGCAAAGGGAAAGCCAAAAGCAAAATCTATAGAAGAGTTAGTCTTGGACTGAAGAAAACGAGAATATAAGAAATCGGGACATTTTAGATTGATCACTACTTTTAACAAACAAGAGGGTGCCATACAGAAGATTTTACAAAAATATTGGCACCTTCTAAAAAATGACCCTGTCATTTGGTAAAGGACCACAGCGGAGGCCAGGTTTGCCTTTTAGAAAGCTAAAATCCATGAGGGATTCTTTAACTAAGAGCAGCCCAGAATGCAGCAGACAAAGAAATAATGGTTTGGGAATCTAAGAGGGTTCAAAAAGTGTAGAAGGTGTAAGTCCTGTAAGTTTTGAAGCAATGTGAAGCAGTATAAATCGCCTCTAGCCAAACAGATGAAGAAAATAAAAGGTCTATTTAATTGCAAAATCGACAATGCAATTTATGTGTTATGCTGCCAGTGTAAGTTATCTGGAAAGTACAGTACTCCCACTACATAAAAGAATTTTGCAACATATCTGGGTAATTAATTAACCATAAAGATAAGACGTACCCAGTTACGTGTCAGTCTGATGAAAAACATGACAATAACACTAAAGTGTTGGAATACTTTGTGATTGATGCTTTATCGAAGAGCATCAGAAGAGGTGATAGGGTGAGAATCCTCAGACAGTTGGATTCTAGATACATTATAAAATCAAACACAAAAATACCATTGGGCTTAAATTGAGAAGAAGACCTCCATATGCATCTATAGATTCCCTACGAACTCCCACTTGGTCTTAATAGTTTAGAGGTCGCTGTAGATTTGTAAACAGTTTATAATAGCATACATAGCTCGAATGTTGTAAGTTTTGGTTTTCAATATTGCAATATCATGAGTTACAAAAAGGATAAATAGGTGTACATAATATGCCTACTTGGGCTTAATAAACAGGTGATGATTACATTTTACTGTATAAATTGTGTAACTGAAAATTAGATTTTTAAATTGGAATTTCATGGTTCACATCCGAATGAAATGTATTTATCAATGAATTGGCATTGGTATTGTATCTGTACATGTGTGTGTGCAAATTGCCCACTTAGGCTGAATCACAATACTGGCAATTTTGGCAATAGCATTGTACAGCACATTTATTTCAAAATATGGATAAGGTAAAACAAATATATATATATTTTTATAATATTTAATTTAAAAAAATGTTTAGCTCCATTTAATTTATACATTTTGACATATTAAATGTTAAATTAAGTGTCAGTTTATTTGAATATATATTTCATATATAAAATGCAAGGTGGAAAATTATATACACATCTGTATTTGATACCAATAAAGAACACGTATAGTCTGTTGTCACTCTTCATGAAAAAGAAAGTGATGTGCTTTTTAAATGTAGAAATGAAACATGGTGCCTTTTGTTGTGAGGAAAGCTGCATGGCAGCTGAAACGCATCAGCGGGAGCACAAATAGGATTTTAAAATGAAAGAGATCTGAGCAACACTCTATTGTCAGTGGTCTGTTGTGCTAATACGCAAAAGGCAGAAAACATGTATATTTATGTGTGTGTGTGTGTGTGTGTATATATATATATATATTCACTTAAAAAACCATAGGTTTCACACATGCTATAGTTAGCTGGACATTTCCCTCGTAAAAAAACAATGAAATTCCCCCGTTATAGTTAGTGCAGGCAACTATAACTCACGCGACCGCAATACTCTGCTGATGACGTCAGATATTACATCACTGTATTTAGACACCTATTTACCCATGTCTTCTTCCATTAATCTTTAGCTATACATATATTACAAATATTTATTTTTCAGAAAGACACATATGTAATCAGTGATGTAATATCTGACGTCATCAGCAGAGGATTGCGGTCGCGTGAGTTATAGTTGCCTGCAGTAACTATAACGGGGGAATTTCATTGGTTTTTTACGAGGGAAATGTCCAGCTAACTATAACATGTGTGAAACCTATGGTTTTTTAAGTGAATTTGCAAGGTTTTTTAAATGCTAATTCCTAACTATAATGTGTGTGAAACCTATGGTTTTTTAAGTGAATTTGTATGTTTTTTTAAATGCTAAGTTATGTATTTATTAATATTTTTTTTTCAGGTTTTTCACCGTGCACGCACGGTGCGCACACGGTGCGCGCGCTGTGGGCACTCGGTGCGCTTTGCGCACTGAGCGCCCACGAAGCTGTGTGTGCCGTGCGCGCACTGTGCACGCTCCGTGCGCGCACCCCACGCATTTTCAACAAAAAAATAAATGTTTTTTTCGCCTTTGGGGGTCCTTCAGTGAACCCCTGACAAAGGCTAGGGGGTCAGGAACTGTCCACCCTGCCCCCTTTTCACGTCCTTCACCTTTGTTTTTCACTGCCTCAGGCTGCGAGAGACAAAATGGCGGCCGCCACTTCCTGATTTCGACCGATTCGAATGTTTACTGACATCTAACAACCAATCAGAATTGTGCTCGCGCACGGCAGGGTGCTATTTTCTCAGTAAATACTGAACAGATTTACACGAGACCTTCAAAAGGCACTTCCTTGACCTTATGGCTACCTCTCTGCCAAATTTCACGTAATTCTGTTCAGCCGTTCGGGCTGTACCTTCGACTAAAGGTCCTATGGAAAAATGCATGGGGAAAACGTGTTTTGGGACCCCCCTTTTTTCTCGGCCCCCGCTTGACGAATCACCCCGAGACTTTCAGGGTAGGAGCTGAACGGAGAGCCCCATTTGTTTTGAAAATTTCGCGAGAATTCGTCAACCGGCGCCAACGTTATTCAAAATAGAATTTTGAGATTTCCTATGGAAACTAGGTTGTAACTATAACTATCTACTGGCGACCGCCAGTAGATAATATATAGATATAGATAGATAGATAGATAGATAGATAGATAGATAGATAGATAGATAGATAGATAGATAGATAGATAGATAGATAGATAGATAGATAGATAGATAGATAGATAGATAGATAGATAGATAGATAGATAGATAGATAGATAAATCGATAGATAGATAGATAGATAGATAGATAGATAGATAGATAGATAGATAGATAGATAGATAGATAGATAGATAGATAGATAGATAGATAGATAGATAGATAGATAGATAGATAGATAGATAGATAGATAGATAGATAGATAGATAGATAGATAGATAGATAGATAGATAGATAGATAGATAGATAACTATATTCACTGAAAAACCCACAGGTTTCAGGGAGGTTATAGTTAGTAGGACATTTCACTCGTACAAAACCAGAAAAATGTGGCTGTTACAGTTAGCTGAGCGAACTATAACTCGCAGCCCCGCAATGCACTGCTGATGATGTTACATATTAGATCACTCATGACATGGTCAGTGACATCACTGATGTCATCACTGATGGCATATCAAATTACATCACTGATAACATCATCAACATGATTATCTGATGCACCTTCTCACACCCTAATATAGCCTTTGAAATGCCCACTCTAAAATACAGACTACCATTCTCAAAACCATTGACAAACCAATACCAGTTAGTACATACCCACTCACTGATTCCTATGTCTACACACACACATATCCACTCACTCACTACAATACAGCCACTATCATATGCACTCATACACCCATACAGACACTCACCCACCACCACTCACCAATAGAGTTACTCACACAGCTAGTAAGTCATGCAAAAAATCAATCATACTCCCATTTATTCACCTATACAGTTATACACACACTTACTCACTTATTCATACAGATACTAACACACTTACTCTCTTATACAATCACTGCCACAAGCACACACTCATCCATACAGCCACTCTCATAATCATTCATTCTCACATATAGTCATTTATATACGCCAACACTCACATATTCTGCCTTTCACATGTGTAATTACTCACACATTTACCACTGAGACATCCATTCACTAACCAACACAACTAGGCCTGGGCCAACATTCCGTTCCGTTCGCGGAAATTGCGAAAATTTGGCATTTTCGTGTTCCGCGGAAAGTGCGAAAATGTCCAAATTTCCGCAATCCGCAGCTTAGCGATAATTTGTTTCTTGCTCGCGCTGTAAAAAAATACATTCTCGCGTGCTCGTGATCACCTTACCTGAATCCCCGCGCTCGCAAACAAGTTTTCCCGACCCGGTCACGTTCTCCACGAGACATTGGATTGTTGGTAGCCATATTGCGCTGTCTCGCAACAGTTCGCGCTCACATTATTGTCACTTGTCGCGCGATCACGTCATTTTTCGCGCGATCACTTCATTCTTCTCGCTATCATGCACCACGCGAGTATGAGAAGATTGAGATCTCGAACACGTCATTCTCCACCGCGAGGGAGAGAGTGAGGACGCGGGCACGTCTAATCGAACGCGAAAAGGGGAAAGAGACCCCGAACACATCATATCCAATGCAACAGGGAGTGAGAGAACACAATCAAGTCATTTTGGACACGCCATCGACATCCGGCGGAAGTAATGTGAAGATCGAGAACTCGAACATGTAAAATTTTCAATTTGGAGAAGAAAATCAGCTCTAGCAGCATGAAACCTTCTGCAAATGATGATTTGGGATGAAAACAACTCCTCAGATTGACATTTAGCTGTCCTTTTTTGTGCAAGGAGTCCTTTTTTAAAAAGGTGGGGAGAAGGAGGAAATGACACAGAATCTCCAACTTCCTGTTCCTGTCCAGCAGGCTCCTCCCAGTTTGTCCATCTCCTGCTCATTCTGCCTTTGGATTTTGAGCTGGAAAGATCACTCTTTTTGTCTGCTGCATCATTGCATCATTGCAATTGGATTTGAGGATTTTTTGATTTGGATATTTTACAAGTAATTGTAACTACAATTTATTTTTGGTAACTATCATCATTCCTTTTTTTTTAAAATGTTGTGGGTAGTAGTGGTCAGTAGTAGGCCCAAGCTAGTCATGGGCATGGCCTCATGGGTGTGTGCATGATGAAGCAACTGTTCCTTTGGTGTTTTTTGAATGTATTTCATTTTCAAGCATCATTTAGGGCATGGATGGCATTGGATTGAGTTGGGAAAGTGTGTTTTTTTGGGGTGGGCTTTCTGATGTTGTTGGACCTGGCCATGTGGCTGGTGGCCATTTTGAAGCCTAGGCCTGCAAGCTTGCCTGGCCTTGTCTGCCAACGAGCCTGCTTTTTCATCCACTAGGATCAGAGCAGGTAGCCACAACTTTATTAATAAATAATAAAGTGTTTTCTGTGTGGTCTGTTGAATTTAGACATCATTTAGGGCATGGATGGCATTGGATTTAGTTGGGGAAGTGTGTTTTTTTGGGGTGGGCTTTCTGATGTTGTTGGGCCTGGCCATGTGGCTGGTGGCCATTTTGAAGCCTAGGCCTGCAAGCTTGCCTGGCCTTGTCTGCCAACAGGCCTGCTTTCATCCACTAGGATCAGAGCAGGTAGCCACAGCTTTATTAATATAGTGTTTTCTGTGTGGTCTGTTGAATTTAGACATCATTTAGGGCATGGATGGCATTAGATTGAGTTGGGGAAGTGTGTTTTCTGGGGTTGTGCTTTCTGACGTTGTTGGGCCTGGCCATGTGTCTGGTGCCCATTTTGAAGCCTAGGCCTGCAAGTTTGCCTGGCATTGTCTGCCAACAAACCTGCTTTCATCCACTAGGATCAGAGCAGGTAGCCACAGCTTTATTAATCAAGTGTTTTCTGTGTGGTCTGTTGAATTTAGACATCATTTATGGCATGGATGGCATTAGATTGAGTTGGGAAAGTGTGTTTTTTTTGGGGTGGGCTTTCTGAGGTTGTTGGGCCTGGCCATGTGGCTGGTGGCCATTTTGAAGTCTAGGCCTGCAAGCTTGCCTGGCCTTGTCTGCCAACAGGCCTGCTTTTTCATCCACTAGGATCAGAGCAGGTGGCCACAGCTTTATTAATCAAGTGTTTTCTGTGTGGTTTGTTGAATTTAGACATCATTTAGGGCATGGATGGCATTGGATTGAGTTGGGGAAGTGTGTTGTTTTGGGGTGGCCTTTGTGATGTTGTTGGGCCTGGCCATGTGGCTGGTGGCCATTTTGAAGCCTAGGCCTGCAAGCTTGCCTGGCCTTGTCTGCCAACAGGCCTGCTTTTTCATCCACTAGGATCAGAGCAGGTAGCCATAGCTTTATTAATCAGGTGTTTTCTGTGTGGTCTGTTGAATTTAGACATCATTTAGGGCATGGATGGCATTGGATTGAGTTGGGGAAGAGTTTTTTTTTTGAGGTGGCCTTTCTGATGTTGGTTGTCTTAAAGACATGCTTTTGTTGTATGTGTCTGGTGTGTTGGTGTGCAATGCATGCACCCTGGAGACCTTTTTGGGGCCTGTGAATGTTCGTATTTCCATTTTGTTGCATTAAAAAGGCAGAGCAGTGTGCTTTAGCATGCATCCTTTACCTGGCTTTTATAGGCCTTTTGTCAGCTCCTGGTGTTTCCCAGGCCCCCTGCTTGTTTGTGATTTGTGAGTGTGCATGTGGCTGGTGGCCTTTTTTGTGTTTGGACTGGGAGTTATTAGTGTCCTACTTTTGCCATAGGCCTGTATGGTTTTCCTATTGGCTATTTGGCTTACTGCTTCCATCCATCCACCCCCTTTGCCAGCAGCAGCTCCATGGATGCTGAGATGCTCAAATAATTTAATGGCAAATAGGGTCCACCCCACTTCCATTACATTTTTATTTTGGTGGTTATTATTAACTTTCCTATCCTTCCTGAGAGTGTAGTGTGTGACTGTACACAGTAGTATAACATAGCCCTTTTTAAAAAAAAAGTCATAAATGGCTAGACTATATCTTTTGTTTGCACTAGTACAGTACTAAGTAACTGAACCACAACAACAAATGCAACATTTCACTGATGTTCTTCTTCTGGCTTATTTGCTTTTAGGTGCACAAAAAACAGAGGAGGAGGTGTCATCAGCATCACCCGGCTACCCGTTGTACTGCCAGCCAGACAGATGTCCTGCTGCGCATCACGTCCACGTGTGACCAGAACTTGTTGTGCATCGGCATCCTGTCTGACATCTGAAGAAGATGGCCCCAAAGAAAGGTACCAGGTCCAGTACCAAGAAAGTTGCCAGTGAGAAGAAGGAACAGAAAAAGGAAGTGCCATTAACCACGACTAGTGGTGTGCCGGCCAATGTTTTTTTTGGCACTAAAAAAGTTACGCCTGCAGCAGCGTTGTCCGGGATCCAAGCTGGGAGCAGCACAGCGGTCCAACCCCACCAACCTAGGCCCAAGGGCTTTAGTGTCGCAGAGGTAGCCAGTCTACTAACGAGCAGCGATGTTGAAGAAATGTCATTACCGCAAAGTAGAACGCAATCAAGTTCAACGCAGGCGCAAACTCAGCAGATAAGTGTGCAGCCGCAACAAGAACAGCAGCAGCCGCAACAAGAACAGCAGCGGTCGCAACAAGAACAGCAGCGGCTGCAACAGCCCACCATAGTAGTTGTTGCTCCTAACGTAGGGGAATTTCAGGAAATCGAGCTTCCTGCAGACAAAGTGGAGCAAAGTAAAACCACTGTTTCAGAAGATTTATTGTCTTCCAGACCACCAGCAAGGAAAAGGAGGCTTAGCCCATCATCTTCTTCTTCAAGCCCCGCTTCTGATGATCGTGATGCCACTTGGCTCCCTCCAGCTCAGTCTGAGAGTGATATACGCTAGGCCTGGGCGAAAATTTCGTTCCGTTCGCAGAAATTGCGATAATTTGACATTTTCGCGTTCCGCGTAGAGCGCGAAAATGTCAAAATTTCCGCTCTCCGCAGCTTGGCGATAATTTGTTTCTTGCTCGCGCTGTAAAATAATACATTCTCGCGCGCGCGCGATCGCCTTACCTGAATCCCTGCGTTCGCCGACAAGTTTTCTTGATCCGGTCGCGTTCTCCATGAGATGTTGGATTGTTTTTAGCTATTTGCGCTGTCTCGCGACAGTTCGCGCCCGCAGTCACGTCATGCGTCGCGCGATCACGTCTTTCTTCTCACAATCATGCACCGTGAGACAACTCAAAACAAGATGGCCGCGCCCGCGAGCAACCAAATGGGTACGATGGCGACCCGCAACCATGCAGAAAATGTCGCGAACATGCGGGGAAAAAAATTCCGCATCTTTGCGATATTTCCGCTTGTTTGCGATAATTTTAAACATTTTTGCGATAATTTGCGAAAGTGGATTTCGCAAATTCCGCCCACCCCTAATATACGCACAAGACAATGCTTCTGAAAAGGAAGTTCCCAGAAAAACTTAGAGTTATGGAGGTAGATGTAGAAGAGGGGGGTGATGATGTTGATGAAGGCGAGCCCGCACGGAGCCTGTCACGTTTTGCTTTGAAAGGCAGGGGGGGTACCATAGCGTAGGTAGGTACCCTCCATGGGGGCCCCAAGCATACTCTGCAATGTCTGCATGCCTTTCCGTGGCGGACGGCAATGCCGCCACGCAAAGGCATTCCAAAATGCAGATCATATGGCTGGCGGTGTGTTCAGAGAGACACCACTGCCATATTGAACCCTTTTCCACCTGGTCGACATGTGGGGGTCTGACTGTTTTCTACAGGGATGGTGGGAGGTTTGCCCCTGCGGTGTCGGCGGGGCCCTAAGTCTAAACAGTACAGTATACATATACATACAGTACACCCTTGCAGTGAGTGTACTGTCAAGTTCAACAATAGTTAAGGATAATGAATCTAACTTACCACCGCCCGCCACTGGTGCTGTCACTCCCCCTACCGCTCCGTTGGTATCTGCAGCAACTGCCGCATCTTTTCCCTCCGCGTCGCCTTCGCTGGCCCCGGCAATGGTGGTCGGTAGTGCGACTAGAAAACATTACACATTTATTAGGCGTCATATACACCTCCCCTATTGATCAGTAGCAAGGTTGAAAAATGAGTTAATACTAACATACATCACTAGTACAAATCAGGTAGTAGTAGAGTAGACACTAATAGTTATATATGGTCATTCTAGCCTTTGCTTAGTTAGCCTGAGCCATGCAACCATTTTACCTTTGTCTCTTTTATTTTTGCACATGTGACGTTACCTTGCAGCTTTTTGTATAAGACACCTTTGAGCCCACATGACCTGCCTCACACTGCTACTGTCTAGTCTATGAGCTGCGTACAAGCGGTCAACAAAAACATTAACAAGCCACTTTTTTAGGAAGTACTGGTGTACTGTTAGTCCATATTGCTTATCAATAAATGCTACACTTTTTGGCACGGCTGAGAAATGCTTGCAAGTTGCAATATACTAGCGCGCACCATTTCATTTTTCGCATTACAGACGGAAGATTCCCTTTTACGAACCAGAACTTTGCCAAGCTTCTGAATGATGCAACAACTACCAGTACTAGGTTCTTCTAAGGTGAGTGGTCCCTTCACTCACATCTTCATTTATAAATTTATATAAACTAAATTCCTAGGGGATTATGGTGCTGCCTTCCACCACTGTTCAGTTATCATGATTTAATTCCCAACTGTAAGTAAGTGTAACAATGTTTATTGTTTTATTGTTATTGATTTTCCGGTTGGTGCTGCATTTTATAATAGAACAATGTACAGAGCTTCTCAATTCAAAATAAACATTTTGAACGTACATAGACTTGGTGGTATTTGGTGTGGACTAACTTACACGAGTGAGCAAATTAAAGTAAGGGTGTGCATGTGCATTCCTTCCACGACTGAGAGGTTGGGTGTGTTATGTTCTGGGTTGTGTACTTGTTGGGTATCTTGGGGGGAGGGTTCGGAGACCTAATAGTTATGACAAGACAGTACTATAGTCGAGCAGGGGATTGTGGTGGGTTCTGAATTTCTGATTGAGGTGTGTGAGGAAGGTCCAACCTACCATCACCAACATCCTATTTTCTTGTGCAAAGGTATGTGTATGTGCAAGTTCCCTACAACAGTAGTAGTATGTCCTATAGGCTATCCTATCAAAATAGTAATAAATCTGGTTGGGCTTTTGTTGCTGTGACTTTTCAAAGCCTCAAGATTAACAAAGACGCAAGATCAATAAGACTAGAAGTAGTACAAGAGGACGACCCAAAGGATTGGACTCAATGGCTAGAGCTACTGGTGAATATGAGTTTTATATTACAACCTTTGACATAAAGAGTGGCACTGGCCAACTGGGCAAGCTTAGCTACTACAGTACAGAGAGACTGATAGTAGTAGTAGTACTGAGAGTAGGGGTGGGCGGAATTTGCGTAATCGCGTTACGCAAATCTCCGCGAAACGGTAAAAAATCTCCGCGAACACGCAGAAATTCCGCGAACACGCGGAAATTCTTGTTCGCGATACTTTTTTCTTGTTCGCGATTGCTGATTGCGTGCTCGGGGTGAAATATCTCGCGAACACGCATATCGAGAACGCGAACAAGCAAAAAATTCCGCGAAGTCGCGGAACGCAGATTTTTGGGCACTTTCGCGTTCTCCGCGGAACGCGAAATTACCCAAATTCCGCAAATTCCGCGAGCGGAACGGAATTTACCTCCCAGGCCTAACTGAGAGTCATCATAGCAGAGGCAGGGATAAGATTTTTGAAACCGTACAGATCGAAGGATAATTGTAAAAAAATAGCATTTGGAAACAAACAATAGTTCGTGAAAAATATGGTGCAGTAAAAGTTATGGAATAAGAAATATTATTAAAAACAAGAAGACTTACTGGGGCCAGCAGAAGAGCCCTCATTGGTGTCCTCCTGGTGGTGTTGTTCGGACTGTTGTCCCACGACTCCCCACTTCCTGTCTGTCTGCCCCTGGGTGCTGATGAACAGGAAAGATATAAGAAGGAGACAAATATTGATGGATGGTGTCAAACAAATACACTATTTTTCAACAACGGTCAAAAAACACTTATGTAAACAACAATTGCAATAACTATATTGACCGATCTCATCTGGTCAACAAGTAGTATCGGGGGATTCGCGGATCGACTACTTAAGTTACTATGTATCAACAGTAATCCAGTCTTCCATTCTGATTCCAGAATACTAAGTTACAAGCAACTAAGCCTAAGTACGAAGTACCACCCAACCTAGCCCACCTATTCCAGGCATGCCAATTATACATTAAGTATGCATTTCCACTTCTTTTATTCCTCAACAATGCATATAGTCAAATGGAGGACACATGACTACATTTTTTGTATACACCAAATTTTGGGTTGATTGATTGATGCTGATGTTCTGCTAGTGCTTAGCCTATTACCACCACTCATTGAACAAACTAGAAAAGGTTCTAATAAAGACTGCCGTACTAGCAGCACGTCACGTAACCGAGGGGGCATCACGCATACCACTAACAAATTAGAAACTCATACAAAGTACCTAAACCTAAGTATCAATCCGCCCCTATCTATTAGTGACAGGACAAAGTAAGGAGTGGACTAGAGTCACTGTAGCATTACGTAACTTAATTTCTCTAAAATAAACTCGTACAGAATCACGCTAAGTGAGCGCAAACGCAAAGTTGCAAACAAGTAAGATTAGTAGTAGCGCAGAAGAGCACCTGTGTCATAATCACAGAAGACTTTTAAACGTAATTAACCTGGAATGTAAGCAGCAACATTCTAGCTGGTTGGAAGAAAAAAAAAAGATATTCGCAATATATAACACAGAGCAGAAGAACAGACACAAAGTAGTAATAATTAAATAGTTACTCACCAAGCCCCGGGACCTCCACTCCTAGTAGGTCCAGCAGGTCCTGCTCACGGTCCAGGATGTCGGACCACCGGTGCGTCAGCTGCGCCTGGGTGCGCCGGACCCCAGAGAAGTGCGACACTGCCCGGCGCACCTTCCCCCACCACTGCCGACGCTCCCGGAGGCTGTACCCGGACCCAGGCCTGCCACCTGCTGCCAGGGTTGAGGGGAGGTGGCGCTGCACAAATAAAATCAGTGCAGCCAACTCCACCTCCCCAAATAAGGCCCGTGCCTGCACCTGCTCTGGCTGCGACGGCGACCAGCCCTACCCTTAGACATGGTTCTGGGGTAAGAAAAGGTAATAAAATTAAAGAAGTAAAGGAAATAAATATTAGCAGGCAATAGAAAGAGAAAAAGTAGCTAAAAAACAAAAAAAAAGGAGACAAAAATCAAAAATATAGAAGCAGGAAAATAGTTAGATAAATAAGAAAGATAAAAAAAAAGTGGGTTTAAACAAAGGATTGAAAAGATGTAGGGGGGATTCAAAATCAGGCCCCAGAACCATGCAATAGAGTGAAAAACAAGATGGCCGCGTCCATTGTGACCACGTGCACAAGTTTGCGCGATATTTTCTCTAACCCTGGGCGTAGTTCGTGAAGTCGCACTTCGCGAAGCTACGCAAGTGCACTTCGCACTACGCGAGCTATCCGTAGCACTTCGCGAACTCCGTAGTACCTTGTTCACACTGTGCCAGATGTTGTTTTCAATGATTGCACAGTGCGGACAAGCAACCAGCACTGTGCAATCATTGAAAATGGCATCTTGCACAGTGCGAGCTGTAGTTTTCTGCTGCTCGAGTAGATTTTTACTCGAGCGGCAGCTTTCTCAACGCGAACTGTTAGTTTCTCATCGCGAGCGGTCGCGAGCATACGCGACCACTTGCAATGAGAAACCTGACCTCCTCGCGTTGGGAATCTCGCCGGGAGGTTTATTTTCCATGCTCGCGATCGCCAACTTGATGTTGCTGATCGCGAACAAGGAAAAAGTCTTGCCTCGATGTCATTTTGCTTGCTCGTGGTCGCCAACTTGACGTTGAGGACCGCGAGCAAGCAAAAAATGACCGCAGCACTACGCAACACTACGCTACGCGTGTTTGCACTGTGCTACGTGCAATTTGCGTAGTGCGAAGTAGCGCGAACTTCGCAAACTATGCGAGCGTAGCGTAGGGCTTTGCCCGGGCTTACTTTTCTCCCCGAGCAAGCAAAAAGCAACGCGATCAAGTAAAAGCGGTCGCGAACAGGAAATATCTACCGCAAATGAGCGCGAACATGCATTGCGTGACCCGGAACAGGAAGTAAGCATCGCGAGAGGGCGGGACAAGTGAAAACAAGATGGTCGCGCCCGTGAGCAACCGCATGGGTAAGTTGGCGATCCGCGATCACGCAAAAATTACCGTGAACAGGCGGGAAAAAAACTTCCGCGTCTTCGCGATATTTCCGGCGTGTTTGCGGAGATTTTTAGCATTTTCACTATAATTTGCGAAAGTTAAGTTTGCAAATTCCGCCCACCCCTAAACACAACCATACACACACTCACTCACCCATACAGCCCCTAACATATGCACTCTTGAACCCATACACCCAGTGACTCACCCACTCACACATACATGCAGGGAGTCACAACCCCCCACCCACCCACACAGACACTCAGTGACCCATACAAGTACTCAAACAACCAATCAATAACCCATATAGACACTCATGCAGCTACTCACCAACCCATGCAGCCACTTACAAACCAACTGACAGACTGATACAGACATTCACACAGATTAGTCACTAACCCATGCATTCAGTAAGACACGTTTAATCAGTCACTTATGCAGTCAGTCATGCACCTATTAAATCATCCCTTCAGACACTCATTCTTCAATGCACCTTGGCGTATATATATATAAAACATATTTAAACTTTTCAATAACACACAGTCACTGGATGATGTCATCAGTGATGTCATTTAAGATGTCATCAGTGATGTCATGAGTGATCTCACTGACCATGTCATGAGTGATCTAATATGTGACATCATCAGATGTGCATTGCAGGGGCGCGAGTTATAATGGCCTAAATTCTCTGGTTTTGTATGAGTGAAATGTCCAACTATTACTCATGTCCCTGAAACCTGTGGTTTTTTTCAGTGAATTTCTATGGTTTTTTAAAATGCTAATTTCTAACTATAAAATGCTTGAAACCTATGGTTTTTTCAATGAATTTCAAAGGATTTTAAAATGCTAATTTCTAACTATAAAGTAGTAGTCGCGTTTGCAGAGTGGTGTACAAAGGGGTCTTGGCCTCCGACCAGAGCTCAGGACTTCCACTGCGTAGGACATACAGGAGGTAGCAGGAGGGCTTCTTGGATCCCAAAGTCCCTCAGGAGTAAAGTGGACTTTATCCCCCAACCCATAGTGTGCCAGGAGGTGCGTTTGAAGAGTGGTGGAGAAAGGGGGCTGTGGCCTCCAAAACCTCTTAGCAATCCCACTGTGTGGGTCTTACTGGAGGTAACAGGAGGGGTAGTTGGCCCTCAAGGACAACCTTGAGGGCCAACTACCCCTCCCATTACCTCTAGTAAGTCCCACACAGTAGCATTGGTAAGTTCTCATAGCAAGCCACGCCCCTTTGCCCACCAGTTTACAAACGATCTCTCTGGCACGCTCAAGGATGGGGATTAAAGTCTCCTTCACTGCTCGGGGTCCTTTGGGGCCAACTAGCCTACCTGATACCTCCAGCACGCCCCAGATAGTGGTATGGCTGAGAAGTGGACACAGGCCATGCCTCCTTTATCCAACACTCTGCAAACGCACCTCCTGGTGCGCTCTTGGTTTGGGGGATGAAGTCCCCTTGCCTCCTGAGGGTCCCTGGGGGCCAATTAGCCCTCCTGTTAACTCTAGTAAGCCCCACATAGCTGGATTGCTGAGAGTGGTCCAAGGCCACGCCCCCTTTTTACACCACTCCTGGGGCACTGCTGCTCGGTGGATGAAGTCCACTTTAGTCCTGAGGTCCTCAGAACACAAGAGGACCTCATCACCCCACCAGCAGTGTACCAAGAGGCGCGTTTGTAGAGTGGTGTAAAAAGGGGCGTGGCCTCAGACCACCTCTCAGCAATTCCACTGTGTGGTGCTTACTAGAGGTACCTTGTGGGCTACTTGGCCCCTAAGGACCTTTGGAATTCAAGGGGACTTAATCCCCCAATCCAGAACATGCCAGGAGGCACATTTGCACAGTGGTGCAGGGAGGGGGCGGGTTCTGTTTTCTTTAAATTATTGTTAGAAGAGGGGCTGTGTGGTCCCCCTTCTCTTAATTTTTTGGGGTCCCTGGGGTCCCCATCCATAAGGGCCTGACCCATTTTTAAATATATATTTTTTAAATGGGTAGGTGTCCACGTAGTCCTCCTCCCGAGGCCGATTTCGTCCCCGGGGACCCCATCCCCTGGGGCATGGCTTCGTTTTTTCTTTAAAAAAAAAAAATATTTATATGCAGGGAGGCGCGTTGCCCCCCTTCCCTCAGCCAATTTTGTCCCCAGGGCCCCCATCCCCTGGGGCCTGGCCACGTTTTCTTTTTTTTAAACTATTCATATGGAGGGGGTAACGTGTCCCCCTTGTCTTGGCCACTTTAGGCCCTGGAGACCTCATCCCCTAGGGCCTGGCCTTATTTATTATTATTATTATTTTTTTTAATTATAACAAAAGGGAGGGGCCGCGTGGCCACCCTTCCCTGGGAAACCTTTGGCCCCGGGGACCCCATCCCCTGGGGCCTAGCCTCGTTTATCTAAAAAAACAAAAAGGTATTACTACGGGAGTGGCAGTCCCCAGGGCCAAGGAGGGCTCCAGGAGGTGTCACAGTATGTAAATATGCAAAAGGTTCCTGTAAGTGTAGAACAATTAACTTACAATTTAAAAATATATTATAAATATAATTAGATATTGTGAGTGCATATATACTCGAACATGATGACATTTGTACACGTTGGTTGGATATATTCTTCTGTCTTTATTCATTGGATTGTGCATCCTTTTATCAGGAGTATTATAAGTGTAGATGGTATATTATTTAAATGTAGCATAGCGCACGATTCACCCAGGGGCATCTCGACACTGTAGTGGAAAACAAGCATCAGTGGAAGGGAAAGGAATTTAAAATAGATGGGCTTTAAGTAATTTCCTGAATTTGCAATAGTTCGTACGAGTGCGAACGTGAAGTGGAAGCTTGTTCCGAAAACAGGGGGCAACGTAAGAGAAAGCTTTTCCCCCGCAACGTTTCAGACGAATGCGGTTGACACACAATAAGACTTTATCACACAATCTTAAACTTCGACTTGGTGATTAGGGTTTCATTTTTAGTTGTATATATAGTCGCCCTTTGCCTTTTAGTGCATTGTAAGTAAGACAGCAGATCTTAAAACAGCACCTTTTTTGCCAGTGCAACTCCTTCAGCAGCGGGACTGAAGAGGTTCCTGGAGGGAGACAGAGAACAAGCCTGGCTACAGTGTTTTGAACTACTTGTAATTTAGCTACCAGCTTCACATTTGCTGCCTCCAAAATAGCATTGCCATAGTCTAGCCTACTGATTACGAGGGCTTGTACTAGAGTTCTTCTGAGAGATGATGGTAGGTAGGGAAATATTCGGCGCAGAAGACGCATGTTATGATAACATACTCCATAGGTGGCCAAAATGTGCCTTTCATCGTTAGAACTTGGTTGATATTCATACCAAGATTGTTAACAGAATGGTTGGGCAGAGGGGTGGACCACAGTTGGTGAGGCCACCATTTATCTGTCCAGATAGTGGAGGCCTTTCCAAACACCATAATCTCCATCTTGTCTGCATTCAATTGGAAACAATTCTCATTCATCCAGTCGGAGATGGCTAACATACCCAGGTCAAAGAGTTTTAGTAGCAGCTTGATTAGACTCAAATTTAAACATCAACTGGGTATCATCCGTGTATGAGATTATTTTGAATCCATAAGGCTCTACGATCTTCGCAAGGGGAGCCATATAGATATTAAACAGATTTGGGCTCAAACAGGAACCCTGTGGGACACCCTTGTTGGGTTGCATCTTGAGAGAGGAATATGGGCCCAGGATGATGATTTGATGTCTGTCTTTCAGAAAGTGGTGGAGCCATTTAAACACAGGGCCTTGAATACCGATCTCTCGCAGCCTCTCGAGCATCCTAACGTGACAGACAGTGTCGAAGTCCACTGAGAGATCTAATAGCAGAAGCATGAGTGGGCTTCCTGCGTCAAGCACAAGTCATTGAGAATCAGTCACTGCCAGGAGCGCAGGTACCGTGATATGGCCAGGTCGAAAGCCGGATTGCAAAGAATCCAAGATTTGATTAGAATCTAGATAGGCTGCTAGTTGTTTGTTGATTAAGTCTTCGAGCAATTTGCCCAAAAGAAGCAACAGGGATATGGGGTGATAAGTTAGCAAAAGACCTTTTGTCCAGGGTTGATTTTTTGAGAATAAGTTGTACGCAAGCAGCGTTCCACTTAGCAAGGATGGTGCCTGTTACCACCAAACAGATGAATACCTCTAAAATAGATGGGGCAAGGCAATTAGCAGGGTCATTACTTTGGGGAGGCAAATACCCAGAAGAGTGCCAGATTTGGCAGCCGCCAACAAACTACGAATTTCCTCTAAGGTGAATAGTTCAAAACTATCCAAGGTATAAGGCCCATCTGTTATCCAATCTACTTCAGTACCTGTATGCCCTGCTACAGGGGGAGTGAGCCGTTACGTTTTGAATAAATATGGGAGATTTTTCCTGAAAAAAAATCGTCCACTGAGTCTTGTCCATTAAAAAGGGGTTTAGAAGGATTACCTGCCTGTTCTTATATTGTGATGATATCAAGAAATAAGCTTGTTTATAAAAGTCCTTATTATGAGGCTTTTTAGTTCTGCGGCAGAGTCTTTCTAAATTCTTACACACCAATTTTTCTAGTTTTAACACAGTGGTAAGCTAAGGAGCAGAGGGTCGTCGTTTGGTGGAGCTATAGTTTTTATGGGGGACTGTTAAATCCAACGTTTCTGTTAAAGCCATATTAAAAGTATCCAGAATGTTAGTGACCTCGGGATTACTTCCCACCAATCAAAAGCGGAATGATTTTCTGAAAGCTGAGGGAGTAAGTAGGTGCCAAGGCCTGCATGAGTTTATTGCCGCTCTATTATTACTCTTCATTTCGAGTGGTTGAGGAGTCTGAACATAAAAGGAAATTAAAAAGTGATCAGTCCATGTAAGAGGGATTGGTGCCTCACATTCAAGAAATTCAGAATTGGAGAATAGTAGTTCGAGAGAGTGACCCCGCTATATGCGTAGGAACTCTGATTCGTTGGGGCAGACCAAGCATTTCTATGTCTGCTAATAGCTATGCCACTTTGGTGTTAGTGTGATCTTCCCAGTGGAAATTGAAATACTCCAGGAGAAGAATTGTTTTGGTGGCTAAAATATGAGTGGTAGATAAAAAATAAAAAGCAACAAAAAAATATAGACAGTTAATGGATAATTAATTATGAACAACACATGTGAATAACTGTCCCTTGTAAATATACAACATGTATGTACAACATATGGGTGTGTATATATAGTGGGGTTTAAGCCTTGTACATAAAAGTTAATAACTATAATGTGTTTATGTTGTTGTTGTAAAAGCTCGTGCCATAAAAGCTATAGAAAATGCCAATTATGATAAAAGATGAAATGTAAAAAGAGACAGTTCGTGCAGCAGCTTATTACAGTTAAAAACAAACAAATTATTTGTCATGATTCACGGCTATGGTGAAAGAGCAATATAAAATTCAACAGATTAGTAATAAAAACTATTGGCACAGCATTACGATAATAACACATAATTAATACAGTATGGAAGAGGAAGGAGGAGCGTCACAATGTTTTCACATTTAGGACCTCTTCAGTTGGACGTTCGCAGTACCCAGCAGTCCTTTTAATGGCTTTTCCAACCCTCTCAGGACAAAATTGCAGATTGATTATTAACAATAAAGTGCATATGCTTAGCATTTTGATGAGACATAAATTTCCCTCCTCTGCGCCCCTAGGCAGCTGTAAGTGAACCTCATCCTGCTTGACACTGTGACGTTCCTATCTGGTTTTCCTTCTTATAAGCCATGCATGACTTAAAAACGTGGCCAATCCACAAGCAAAATGTAGTCTAGGATCTGATCTTAAAATGTGTAAGTCATCCCAATGCTTCCATGTACCCAATTGCCGGCATATCGGTTTTAGCCATTTAGACCTCGGTTTGGCGTAAGCCTGTCAAGCAAACATAACATGGGCAACAGATTCCACTTGGTCCTTGAAGCATGGTCAATCTTGTGATGTTGGGTTACATGGATGCCAGTTAGCTGTTACCTCACAGACAGTGAGTATGCCAAACCTAAAATGGATGTATAACATCCTGTCTCGGGAGACCTGAGTGATGTCTAGGTAGGGCTCCAGATATCTGGTCTGTTTGTGGAGATAAAATTATGTGGTGAGTATCCCCACGTTTGGTTTGCTGGGTTCTTGCTGTTCCACCCATTCCCAGTAATATCGTTTAAGCACTTCTTTCCGGGGTGGATCTTGCAATTGGCTTGAAACCCTAGCGCAGACATCAATTTCCTGGCGTTGGTGATCCAGTCTACCTTATGTCTTGTGTCTATCCGGATAACCTCAGATAAGGCTTCCGCATAGGGTAGGAGCTCGGGGTCCGCCTTATGCGAGCACAAAATAGCAGCGGGCGAAGCCTCGCTATATCACCAATAGAGCGCCTACCCATATTGAGCATTAGGGGAGTAAGCAGAGTGCTTTGGGGCAGCATCACACGGTCCCTTAGGAATTTGTGCTCAGATCTGCAGAGATCGGGAAACTTATCGAATCCCCACAACTCTTCTCCTTACAGAGCTGTGCTAACTGCTTTTGAATCATAGACCTGAAGAGCTGGAGCTACCAGTCTCCTGTGTGAAGAGCAGTGTTCCATTCCTAGGGACTCCATTACTTGATTGTGCCTAATAACATCTTGGTTAGGTGAGGCTTCCACAGCATTTTGTCTGAAAGTCAAACACAGAGATAATCAAAAGTGGCAACTCTATCCAAGGGAGTCCCTCCTAACATTGGGCTACCTTTGTAGGACTTGTGGGGGTTAAAGGTCATGAATTTGTTTTTTGAGGTGTTAAAGAACAGCCCCCTGGTGTCATAAAAGAGATGGAAACTATTAAGTAGTCGCTGCAACATTGCTGGGGTCTTTGACACCAGCAGGGTGTCAACTGCAAACAGAAGAGTCAGCACCTTGTCACCCCCAAGGTCGGTGCATTGGCTGTTTTTTCTTGCAGGAATCTAACCACTCCATTTATTTATAGGGAGAATAGGGTGGGAGCCAGAACACCGCCTTGACGAACACCCCTGCTAACTGGGATGCGCTTTATACATATCTCTACATACAGATGTGTAGGTATGTCGCTGCATATGCATATATATTTAGTTATACTTATTGTGTGTCAAACAGTTTCTCCCTTTCAACCTCTACTCAGACCCCGACTTATTCCAAATCATTCTAACTGCTATGGACTACAAAACATCTTCTACAAAACTCTTTCCTCCTTGATCTATTATTTATCCAATTAACAGACACACCTGTCCATAACTCTCAATAACAATTTGTATCTTCCCTCTACTGCTTCACTTCAATCAATCTATCCCAGTGAAAACAAGCAATGCTTAGTGGGGGCAAAAGTTATAGTTAGTTCAATAACCTCCAGTTGGTGAACATCAGTAGTTTTTTAATGTTGTCTGCCACTCATTTATTATTAAATTTGGTGACACTGTACCCACCTGGGACACCCTTTTTAATAAAATTATTGGAGGGGATACACCACCCTCACTGAGCTCTTGAACCCCTGGGGACCCCGGCCCCTGGGCCCTTTATTTTTAACAAAACGGATAGGGCATTTGCCCCCTCTCCCTGAGACTCCTTGGGCCCTGGTGACCCCATTCACTGGGGACTATTTCAAACATTAAGGGAATGGTGCATGTGGTCACCCTTCCCAAGCCCCCTGGAGCCTGAGAGACCAATTCCCAGGGCCAGTTTTAAAATTTAAGGGGAAGGGGTGCCCTCTCAAGACTCCATTGAACCCAGGAACCACAGTCCCCAGAGCCAGTGGTGGGTGCCCACCTGAGGCACACACAAACCACTCATTGGGGGAGAGGGCATGTGGCCCCTCTCCCCAAGCCTCCTTGGGCCCAAGTGAACCCATTCCCCTGGACCCTATTTCAGACATTAAGGGGAGGGTGCACATAGCGACCCTCCTCAAACCTATTTGAGCCTGGAGAACCCATCCCCGGGCCTATTTTAAAAGTGAAGAAGAAGAGGGTGCATCGCCACCCTCTGAAACCTCCTTGGGCCACCAGGGACCACATCACCCTGGAACAGAAGTGGGTGCCACAGTGCCCTGGGGCATCCACAGACCATTCATTGGGGGTGTGGGCAGGGCCCCAGGGCTCCTGGGATCCCTGTAGTGCAGCCTGTTCCACAAATGCACCCATTTTGGGTTCATTGGAAGCTGGCTTTGTGCCCACCTGGACAGAGCAGCTGCTTTTGGTTGTAGCAATCAGAATCTTCCTGCCTGCAAGAGCAGAGGCAGGTAAACAGAAGTCTGCTCCAACCCCGCGGGTGCATTTTTAAAGTCCAACACCGACACATGGTGTTGGCCTCAGGGCCTGGCTGCTGCGGGTAGAGAACCCCACATTGCACATGGCCTTTAGTCATGTGCAGCATGGGGTTGGCCACAGGACCTGGCATGAGGAGGGGGTTGTATGCACCCTCCTCTTTTATTTTAGATTGGCCTCAGGAGATGAGGTTTCCAAGGCCTATGGAAGCCATCCATCCCCTCTCCTTTGTAATGATGTCAGCCCCAGGGTATGGTGTCCTCATGGTCTGTGGTGGGTTGGAAAGGAGGCCTCATTCCCCTCTTCCCTTTTCATTAGCATTCAGCCTTGGGGATGAAATACCCGGGACCTATTGGGGCTCAGTAAAGGGAAGGGTGGACCCCACCCATAGACACCCCTCCCCTAAATAAGGTTTTCCACTGCCCCCCAAGGTCCCATCCTACCCCGGAAGTATTTTTTGCAGTAGAGAGCGAGAGAGAGAGAGAGAGAGAGAGAGAGACGTGCTCTTACTTAAAATTTAGCCGTGGATTTGCAGATCCTCCATGAATTTGCAACAACTATTAAAAAACAAAAACCTTTGTGACCCTACCATCTTTTCTAGGGGGACAAGGGCTCCCTACCTTGCCCACTTAAGTATTTTTTAAATATTTTTCATACGACTTGAGTCTGGAGTCCTATGATTGCTACCGCCACATCCTTGTTTATGTAGTGACCAACAATCAGATCTCAGTTTGAGTCCACGGATTCTCTGTGGCATGAAATATACAATGTTTTTGAGCATTAATTGCTCAAAAGCTACTGAACAGATTTACATCAAATCACAAAAGGCACACTTTCTGGACCAAGGTCAAGCTTTCTGCCAAATTTGGTGTAAATTTGTTAAGCGGTTTTTGATATTTCGTTGTTCAATTTTCCGAAGTAAAAATGCTATTCTCGGCTCCTGCTTGATGGATCACCCTGAACAGTGCCAGGAAGGAGCTAAGGTGGATGAGCCTTCTTTCTGGAAATTGTGTGAAGATTTGTCAGACAGAGTCAAAGTTATTAGGAAAACGACAAATGCACAAATGCACTTCCTATGTAAATGTAGACCATATGTGTGTATATATATGTATGAGTATGTATATATATATATAAATGTATATATATATATATTATCTACTGGCGGTCGCCAGTAGATAGTTATAGTTAGGACCTATTTTCCATAGGAAATCCACAACATTCTATTGGGAATATCTTTGGCGCCGATTGACGAATCTTCGCGAAATTCTCCAAATTTTTGGCCAGTTCCGCTCCTACCCTGAAAGTTTTGCAGTGATCCGTGAAGCGGGGGCTGAGAAAAAAGGGGGTCACAAAACGCGTTTTCCCCATGCAATTTCCCATAGGATCTGTTGTCGCAGCTACAGCCCGAACCGCTGAACGGAATGACACCAAATTTGGCAAAGAGGTAGTCCTCAGTTCGGACTCGTGCCTTTTGCATATTTGGTGTGAATCTGTTCAGTAGTTCATGAGAAAATTAGGGTAAAAAAGTGATATCTATGGCCGCGGAGGATCCGCGGACCGTACCCGCACCGTAAGCGCACCCTGCCCGAACGGAGCGCGCACCCTCCCGATCGCGCGCTGAATGCTAATTGGCTGTCGAGCGTCTCTCTACATTCGAAACCAGGAACTGTTGGCGGCCATTTTCTGCCTCGGTAGAAGCGAGGCTGAAGATGGAAGGGGAATAAGTGTGTAAAAGATATAAAGGGGGCAGAGTGGAAATACTCTGACCCTCTAGATCTGCTTAGGGGGTCCCAGAAGGACCCCCTGTGGCCCTCCTTTTTTTAAAAAAAAAAAGTGGCGAAATGCGCGCACGGTGCGCGCATCCTATCGCGTTGGATGCACGGATTCTCTCGCGGTGGGTGCGCGGATACACGGCAACGTTTTTTGAAAAACGACAAGAAATCATTGGTTGTATAACAACTTTCTACACTGAAAGGTAGGGTGTATATTTTTGTTTTTTAACCCCTTCAGTGCCCATGACGAGATAGTCTCGTCATGGAGCGCGGTTGCGCTGTGCCCATGACGAGACTATCTCGTCATGAACCCCGCCCGCTAATGAAACGCCTGGCACAGGGCGTGGAAAGGGCAGGGCACTGAAGAGGTTAAAGGTATGATTGTTATTGGTTAACAAAAACAGATCGTAAGGAACATTATATATGATAAGCTGATATGTTGAAAAGTCAAGCACACTTCCTGTCTTGTGTAGGAACATTGTGTGCTAAACTTGTGACCTGTGAGCTCAGTGCAGTGTTCCATGACCTGTTTCTATGGTAACAGGCAGAAGGCAGATTGGGGGAAGGGTTGAAATGTATTTCAGTTGGAAAGGGTTGAAATGTTTAACCAATAGAAATGTGTGTTTGCTTTTGAGTTTATGTGCGAAGGATTGTGATTTGATGTTTACATGTATATGTGTGGAAAATTAAAGGGAAACTTTTCCATTCTTTGCTTTTGCTGAGAGGTGCACAGTGCAGAGATTCTGTAAAAGAAAATATGGTGAGTGATTGATATACTCCTTAATCTACAAAAGAACTTGAAAGATGATTTATTTAATTGTGAGGGGATGTATGTGGACTATTTTGATTTTAATCAGACTAATCTATTTTTCCTGCTAAAGTGTAGGCAGTACTTTTTTTCTCTACAACGTCTGTGCATGTAGAAACCATTCTGTGATAGGCATTTGTGTTTTTCATGTGTTTGTAGACAGATAACTGTGCAGTTTTTAAATTTTGGTAGAATTAGAAACCAGTCATTGTTTATGAATTTGTGAAATGATTTATGTTATGTTTCTATACTAAAATGTAGTACTACTTCTAGATGAAGAAATGTGTGTTGATATAGTGCAAGGGATAGTGTTGTTTGTCTAGAATCACACAGTGGGTCTGTGTGCATTTGAGAACCACTGTGAGAGAAGCATTTGGTAATATCGTGTATTTGCTGACAGATAAGTGTTTTAAAACCAGTCAGGTTGTCAAGTTTTAGTAGCATTAGAAGACAGTTATGGCTTATGCTTTCATTAAATGAGTGAGGCATTGACAGTAAATTGCAGTCGTGAAATATGTAGATTGTGTGCAGTTCCCTTACCATTTGCACTGTAGTGAATGAGTTTTGGTAATCTCATAGGGATAGTGGTGCTTGTCTAGAATCACACTGTGAGTTAGTGTGTATTTGAGATCAGTGTGAGAGAATCATTTGGTAACATCATGTATTTTCTGACAGATAACTGTTTTAAAATCTGACATGTTGTGAAGTTTTAGTAGCAGTAGAATCCTGTCTTTGCTTATATGTTGATTAAATGAGTCATGCTTTGACACTGATGTGCTGTACTTAAATATGTAGATTGTGTGCAGTACCATTAACTCTTCCAGACTAGTGAATGAGTTTTGGTAAACTCCTAGGATAGTGTTGCTTGTCTAAAATCACACTTTGAGTCTGTGTGCATTTGGGTAAGGATTGTCAGAGAAGCATTTGGTAACATTGTGTATTTGCTGACAGATAACTTTTAAAACCTGTCATGTTGTCAAGTTTTAGTAGCATTAGAAGACAGTTATGGCTTATGCTTTCATTATATGAGTCAGGCATTGACACAAAAGTGCAGTCCTGAAATATGAAGATTGTGTGCAGTTCGCTTACCACTTCCACAGTAGTGAATGATTTTTGGTAAACTCCTAGGTATAGTGGTTGTTGTCTAGAATTACACTGTGTGTCTGTGTGCATTTGAGAACCACTGTGAGAGAAGCATTTGGTAACATCGTGTATTTGCTGACAGATAACTAATTTAAAAACTCTCATGTTGTCAAGTTTTAGTAGCATTAGAAGCTGGTCTTTGCTTATGCATTGGTAAAATGAGTCAGGGTTTGACACTAAGGTGCAGTACTATGTACTATTCTGTTCACTGTGGCAGAACTGAAAATTTAAAAGTTTTACCTAAGCACTGTCCTAGAAGTAGTCTGATTATTTAGTCAGTTTCTAAGTACCAAATAGATTGCTTCAAATAAAAGTGTTCTGACATACTATACACTTGTCTTTTACACCTTCAATTCCCTAGTCAGTATCCATACACTTCCAGGAAACATCCTGTCACTTCCTTTGCAGTCCTCTAGAGACCCATTCAACAGCATGTACTAATCCATTGACTGTGCCAAAACTCAAACACTTATAAATTCACCTAGACACTCTCTTTCCAGTACTCTAATGATTCAGTCACTGCCTAAGTATTCATGCACTGAGCCAGGTCTTAGCACATGGACTACGTCAAACCCATATCCACTATGCATGCAGTCCTCTAACCACCTACACACTTGTCTTTCACACCTTCAATTCCCCAGTCAGTATCCGTTCACTTCCAGCAAACACCCTGTCACTGCCATTGCACTCCTCTAGTGACCCATTCAGCATCATGTACAAATCCATTCACAGCGCCAAACCCTAATAAATTCACCCAGGCACTCTCCTTTCAGTACTCTAATCATTCAGTCAGTACCCAAGTACTCATCCAGTGACCCAGGCCTTAGTATATGGACTGCTTCAAATCCTTATCCTCTATGTATGCAGTCCTCTAACCACCTACACAATTGTCTTTCACACCTTCAATTCCCTAGTCAGTATCCATACACTTCCAGGAAATACCCTGTGACTCTCTTTGCAGTCCTCTAGTGACTCATTCAGCACCATGTACTAATCCATTCACTGTGCTAAAACCCAAACACTTATACATTCACCAAGATACTATGTTTGCAGTACTCTAATCATTCAGTCAGTGCCTAAGTATTCATACACTGAGCCAGGCCTTAGCGCATGGAATGCTTAAAACCCCTATGCACTATGCATGCAGTCTTCTTAGACACTTGTCTTTCACACTTTCAATTTCCTAGTCAGTATCCATACAGTCCAGCACTTATCACTGCCTTTGCACTCCTGTAGTGACCCATTCAGTACCAAGTACTAATCTATTCCCTGTGCGAAAAGCCTAGCACTTATAAATTCACCTAGGCACTCGCCTTGCTGTACGATAATCATTCAGTTAGTACCCAAGTAGTCATGCTGTGAGCCAGGCCTTAGCACATGGACTGCTTTAAATGCCTATGCAGTATGGATGCAGTCCTCTAATCACCTACACAGTTGTGTTTCACACCTTCTATTCCCTAGTTAGTATTCATACTCTTCTAGCAAACACCCTGTGAGTTACCAAGTGTGTCTCCTTATACTACTGTAATCATTTAGTCAGTTAGCATGTAGTCTTTTAGTGAGGTAGGCTTTAGGGCATGAACTGCTTCAAAGTAGTATGCACTATGCATGTAGTGTTTTAAGGATCGTCACACTTGTGGTTCAGGGCTATAGTTTCATAGTCAGTTTTCATATAAAATGTGTTTGTACAGTAATGGAATAGTATAAATTTGAAAGTTATTAATATACATTTATTTGTGATTCTTTTTTACAGATACAGAACATGAGTGTTTCTCATCTGTTTGCTCTCTTCTCGTGCAAGATTGTTTGGATGAAGGGTCCTTAGGTGTTTCATCATACTTGCTGTGCCGCACAGTTATTTTTTGTTAGGATCTCCTCGTAACAGAACTCTTTGGCAAATCTTGCGAGTGACGAAGGTGGCATTGGTCTTTGTTTGCTCCTTGGAAAAAGTAAAACATTTCCTCACCACTGAAGAAAAACGTTGTTTGTATGGTGCCTTCTGCAAAACATTTTCTTCAGATTCGGTAAATATTTTAAAGCTGCAACATTTACAGTTTTTGTAAGTTAAACTTATAAAATGTTGTTAGCTGTATGCATTTTATATATCTGTGATTTGTTTCTTGTGGTATTTTGTTGAGAATACCATGTTGTTGTTTTTTTAACAATCTTTCTTATTTTCCAGGTCTGTCGTTGACATCCATTGTCCCCACAGTAGTGTTCCGCCTTGTTGTTTTTTATTATTGTTGTTACATTTTGTTTATTAGTTTATTGTTCATATATATGTTAATAAAAAAATAAAGTTTGAAAATAGTTTTTCGTTTATATATTTATTATTATAAAAAATAAAGTTTGAAAAAAAAATTATAACGTTTTTGGTTGTTCTCTTAACTGCTGTGTGACTCTTTCTTGTTCTTATTACTGTTATTTGATGGAGTCCACCATGGTGTTAAATTTTGGGGGACTTATCGCTGGAATACTGGTGATATCTGCAGTTTGCACCAACTTCTGAATAGTGTGTTAGATTTATCTCAACTTTACTTCCGTTAAAGTGCTGATAATGAAATGGAGAGTAGCCGTTCCCGTGTAAAAAGACACGAGGTGCACCTTTCCGATTTATTCTAAATACTAAAATCCTGTATTGAATTCCACTGAGGTATTGGCTGCACTTAAAGTGTACACACAAAATCTTTTAGGAAATCTCATTGTATTTATATTGATTGGGAATAGTGCGTCAGGTGCTGGATCTTGATGAGATACACTGCTCAGTTCGTATATTGTTCTCCACACGAAAAAAATCACATCACAACTTTCACACCAATTGCAATGCGAAACAAATTCCGGCGATAAGACACGTTAGCACCAGGGATTTTACATCTGCTTTCTGCTGGTGTTAAGCAGGACAACTACCTGCACCATGAAAGGGAACACAGCCAAGAGCCACACCAGAACACCCACAGGTACCAATGAGTCAATGAGCATGATACAAGGATACCCATGAGGGCCAGAAGACTCATCTCAACAACTCCAGGACCGCCAATGCCCCCCAAACCCACATCTTAGTAAGTGTGTCCCTGTGGTCATTGTCTTAGCATGATAGGCACGAGCCCTGCAACATCAAAGTGTGCTGTCACCTCAGCGTTGGCAGTGAGCCTGGATGTGTAGCTACGCACACATCCTCCTGCATGCACAACCGGGCGTGTGCTGGTCTGGGGTTCACAGGTCAGTGCAGGGGTGTGCCTATCCGGCAAGGGGAACGGGGTGTCTCGGACATGTCTGTGTACAGGAAGTGCGGTAAGTGTGTCTCTGTGTTCTGGTGTGGCCTGCTACAAAAACTGTAAATGTTGCAGCTTTAAAATATTTACCGAATCTGAAGAAAATGTTTTGCAGAAGGCACCATACAAACAACGTTTTTCTTCAGTGGTGAGGAAATTTTTTACTTTTTCCAAGGAGCAAACAAAGACCAATGCCACCTTCGTCACTCGCAAGATTTGCCAAAGAGTTCTGTTACGAGGAGATCCTAACAAAAAATAATTGTGCGGCACAGCAAGTATGATGAAACACCTAAGGACCCTTCATCCAAACAATCTTGCACGAGAAGAGAGCAAACAGATGAGAAACACTCCTGTTCTGTATCTGTAAAAAAGAATCACAAATAAATGTATATTAATAACTTTCAAATGTATACTATTCCATTACTGTACAAACACATTTTATATGAAAACTGACTATGAAACTATAGCCCTGAACCACAAGTGTGACGATCCTTAAAACACTACATGCATAGTGCATACTACTTTGAAGCAGTTCATGCCCTAAAGCCTACCTCACTAAAAGACTACATGCTAACTGACTAAATGATTACAGTAGTATAAGGAGACACACTTGGTAACTCACAGGGTGTTTGCTAGAAGAGTATGAATACTAACTAGGGAATAGAAGGTGTGAAACACAACTGTGTAGGTGATTAGAGGACTGCATCCATACTGCATAGGCATTTAAAGCAGTCCATGTGCTAAGGCCTGGCTCACAGCATGACTACTTGGGTACTGACTGAATGATTATCGTACAGCAAGGCGAGTGCCTAGGTGAATTTATAAGTGCTAGGCTTTTCGCACAGGGAATAGATTAGTACTTGGTACTGAATGGGTCACTACAGGAGTGCAGTGATAAGTGCTGGACTGTATGGATACTGACTAGGAAATTGAAAGTGTGAAAGACAAGTGTCTAAGAAGACTGCATGCATAGTGCATAGGGGTTTTAAGCATTCCATGCGCTAAGGCCTGGCTCAGTGTATGAATACTTAGGCACTGACTGAATGATTAGAGTACTGCAAACATAGTATCTTGGTGAATGTATAAGTGTTTGGGTTTTAGCACAGTGAATGGATTAGTACATGGTGCTGAATGAGTCACTAGAGGACTGCAAAGAGAGTCACAGGGTATTTCCTGGAAGTGTATGGATACTGACTAGGGAATTGAAGGTGTGAAAGACAATTGTGTAGGTGGTTAGAGGACTGCATACATAGAGGATAAGGATTTGAAGCAGTCCATATACTAAGACCGGGGTCACTGGATGAGTACTTGGGTACTGACTGAATGATTAGAGTACTGAAAGGAGAGTGCCTGGGTGAATTTATTAGGCTTTCTCGCTGTGAATGGATTTGTACATGATGCTGAATGGGTCACTAGAGGAGTGCAATGGCAGTGACAGGGTGTTTGCTGGAAGTGAACGGATACTGACTGGGGAATTGAAGGTGTGAAAGACAAGTGTGTAGGTGGTTAGAGGACTGCATGCATAGTGGATATGGGTTTGACGTAGTCCATGTGCTAAGACCTGGCTCAGTGCATGAATACTTAGGCAGTGACTGAATCATTAGAGTACTGGAAAGAGAGTGTCTAGGTGAATTTATAAGTGTTTGAGTTTTGGCACAGTCAATGGATTAGTACATGCTGTTGAATGGGTCTCTAGAGGACTGCAAAGGAAGTGACAGGATGTTTCCTGGAAGTGTATGGATACTGACTAGGGAATTGAAGGTGTAAAAGACAAGTGTATAGTATGTCAGAACACTTTTATTTGAAGCAATCTATTTGGTACTTAGAAACTGACTAAATAATCAGACTACTTCTAGGACAGTGCTTAGGTTAAACTTTTAAATTTTCAGTTCTGCCACAGTGAACAGAATAGTACATAGTACTGCACCTTAGTGTCAAACCCTGACTCATTTTACCAATGCATAAGCAAAGACCAGCTTCTAATGCTACTAAAACTTGACAACATGAGAGTTTTTAAATTAGTTATCTGTCAGCAAATACACAATGTTACCAAATGCTTCTCTCACAGTGGTTCTCAAATGCACACAGACACACAGTGTAATTCTAGACAACAACCACTATACCTAGGAGTTTACCAAAAATCATTCACTACTGTGGAAGTGGTAAGCGAACTGCACACAATCTTCATATTTCAGGACTGCACTTTTGTGTCAATGCCTGACTCATATAATGAAAGCATAAGCCATAACTGTCTTCTAATGCTACTAAAACTTGACAACATGACAGGTTTTAAAAGTTATCTGTCAGCAAATACACAATGTTACCAAATGCTTCTCTGACAATCCTTACCCAAATGCACACAGACTCAAAGTGTGATTTTAGACAAGCAACACTATCCTAGGAGTTTACCAAAACTCATTCACTAGTCTGGAAGAGTTAATGGTACTGCACACAATCTACATATTTAAGTACAGCACATCAGTGTCAAAGCATGACTCATTTAATCAACATATAAGCAAAGACAGGATTCTACTGCTACTAAAACTTCACAACATGTCAGATTTTAAAACAGTTATCTGTCAGAAAATACATGATGTTACCAAATGATTCTCTCACACTGATCTCAAATACACACTAACTCACAGTGTGATTCTAGACAAGCACCACTATCCCTATGAGCTTACCAAAACTCATTCACTACAGTGCAAATGGTAAGGGAACTGCACACAATCTACATATTTCACGACTGCAATTTACTGTCAATGCCTCACTCATTTAATGAAAGCATAAGCCATAACTGTCTTCTAATACTACTAAAACTTGACAACCTGACTGGTTTTAAAACACTTATCTGTCAGCAAATACACGATATTACCAAATGCTTCTCTCACAGTGGTTCTCAAATGCACACAGACCCACTGTGTGATTCTAGACAAACAACACTATCCCTTGCACTATATCAACACACATTTCTTCATCTAGAAGTAGTACTACATTTTAGTATAGAAACATAACATAACTCATTTCACAAATTCATAAACAATGACTGGTTTCTAATTCTACCAAAATATAAAAACTGCACAGTTATCTGTCTACAAACACATGAAAAACACAAATGCCTATCACAGAATGGTTTCTACATGCACAGACGTTGTAGAGAAAAAAAGTACTGCCTACACTTTAGCAGGAAAAATAGATTAGTCTGATTAAAATCAAAATAGTCCACATACATCCCCTCACAATTAAATAAATCATCTTTCAAGTTCTTTTGTAGATTAAGGAGTATATCAATCACTCACCATATTTTCTTTTACAGAATCTCTGCACTGTGCACCTCTCAGCAAAAGCAAAGAATGGAAAAGTTTCCCTTTAATTTTCCACACATATACATGTAAACATCAAATCACAATCCTTCGCACATAAACTCAAAAGCAAACACACATTTCTATTGGTTAAACATTTCAACCCTTTCCAACTGAAATACATTTCAACCCTTCCCCCAATCTGCCTTCTGCCTGTTACCATAGAAACAGGTCATGGAACACTGCACTGAGCTCACAGGTCACAAGTTTAGCACACAATGTTCCTACACAAGACAGGAAGTGTGCTTGACTTTTCAACATATCAGCTTATCATATATAATGTTCCTTACGATCTGTTTTTGTTAACCAATAACAATCATACCTTTAACCTCTTCAGTGCCCTGCCCTTTCCACGCCCTGTGCCGGGCGTTTCATTAGCGGGCGGGGTTCATGACGAGATAGTCTCGTCATGGGCACAGCGCAACCGCGCTCCATGACGAGACTATCTCGTCATGGGCACTGAAGGGGTTAAAAAACAAAAATATACACCCTACCTTTCAGTGTAGAAAGTTGTTATACAACCAATGATTTCTTGTCGTTTTTAAAAAAACGTTGCCGTGTATCCGCGCACCCACCGCGAGAGAATCCGTGCATCCAACGCGATAGGATGCGCGCACCGTGCGCGCATTTCGCCGCTTTTTTTTAAAAAAAAAAGGAGGGCCTTCTGGGACCCCCTAAGCAGATCTAGAGGGTCAGAGTATTTCCACTCTGCCCCCTTTATATCTTTTACACACTTATTCCCCTTCCATCTTCAGCCTCGCTTCTACCGAGGCAGAAAATGGCCGCCAACAGTTCCTGGTTTCGAATGTAGAGAGACGCTCGACAGCCAATTAGCATTCAGCGCGCGATCGGGAGGGTGCGCGCTCCGTTCGGGCAGGGTGCGCTTACGGTGCGGGTACGGTCCGCGGATCCTCCGCGGCCATAGATATCACTAACTTTTTTACCCTAATTTTCTCATGAACTACTGAACAGATTCACACCAAATATGCAAAAGGCACGAGTCCGAACTGAGGACTACCTCTTTGCCAAATTTGGTGTCATTCCGTTCAGCGGTTCGGGCTGTAGCTGCGACAACAGATCCTATGGGAAATTGCATGGGGAAAACGCGTTTTGTGACCCCCTTTTTTCTCAGCCCCCGCTTCATGGATCACCGCAAAACTTTCAGGGTAGGAGCGGAACTGGCCAAAAATTTGGAGAATTTCGCGAAGATTCGTCAATCGGCGCCAAAGATATTCCCAATAGAATGTTGTGGATTTCCTATGGAAAGTAGGTCCTAACTATAACTATCTACTGGCGACCGCCAGTAGATAATATATATATATATATACATTTATTACCTACTGGCGGTCGCCAGTAGGTAGTTATAGTTAGGACCACGTTTCCATAGGAAAACCTCAACATTCTATTTTGAATAACTTTGGCGCCGGTCGACGAATCCTCGCGAATTTCTCAAAATAGGTGGGGCGCTACGCTCCGCTCCTACCCTGAAAGTCTCGGGGGGATCCGTCAAGCGGGGGCTGAGATAAAAGGGGGGTCCCAAAACGCGTTTTTCCCATGCATTTTTCCATAGGACCTTTAGAACGAGCTACAGCCTGAACGGCTGAACAGAATTACTCAAAATTTGGCAGAGAGGTAGTCCCTAGGTCAAGGAAGTGCCTTTTGTAGGTTTGGTGTAAATCTGTTCAGTATATTCTGAGAAAATAGCCTTTAAATCAATATATATATCTGAGCCCGCTTACGGTACGCTTACCGTACGCTTACGGTAAGCGTACGGTGGCGTGCGCGAGCGCGATTCTGATTGGCTCTTAGATCTTAGTAAACATTCGAATCGGCCGAAACCAGGAAGCGGCGGCCGCCATTTTGTGTATTTCACTCTGAAAAAAAAGAGTGAAAACAAGGAAAGGGGGCAATGAGGAGAGTTACAGACCCCCTAACAATTGTAAGGGGGTCAAAGAAGGACAGAAAAGTACTAAAAAAACATTTATTGATTTTAAAAAAAATCACGGGGTACGCGTACGGTAAGCTTACGGTAAGCGTACGGTAAAAAAAATAAAAATAAATAAATGAAAAGCAGATTTAAGAGTTTAGAAATTAGGGAGCTCTAAAAAGAGCTGTTGTGTTTATGGAGTCATTTTTTTAGTAGTACCTACAAGTAAGTACCGATGCAGAGTCTAAGGTTCAAGAGGAAGACTCTGTTCCCTTCATCATTGAAGTGCACACCATCTCCTCTATAAATGTCTTGCATGTCGTAACGCAAGTTGTTGTGGTAAATGGCACCCATACCATAGTCACGGAGGAAAGCAGAAACAGATTTGTTGACGTGCTTTCTTGCTTTGTCAATCTGTGGACAGAAATGATTGGACCAGTTCCATTTTTGCCTTTGGCATATGTTGGAAAACACAAAGGCAGTTTTAGGGAAAAGTGTAAACAGTTGTGCAAAGGTGTCCTTCATAAGCATTTCCAGACCTACCCCAGTCAAAGTGCCTAGGTCATTGCCACCACAGTGCACTATTATGAGGTCAGGGTGTTGGATTTGAATGAAGGATTTCACCAATGGCATCAATTGGTGCCACTTTAACCCTCTCTGACCAATCCATTTAATGTCTACATTTGGCAAAGCAAGGTCTCTCACCATATCTGTTTTCTCTGCAAACTTTTCACTCCAGAAGACATAGCTGTGCCCTACAATCCACACTGTGAACATCTTCAAAGGAGAACTGGATGCACTCAGGAGGTGTCTTTCAGTAGAATGGCAATATGAAAAGAAAGACAGTTTGGAAATGGAGGCATACATATTTTTTACAAAACAAAAAGAACTGATTGGCTGTTTCATACCATTCTAGAAAAAAAACTAGGCTGTATGTGAAAATTAATACAAGCATGTTTTGTATTGGTACAAAAAAATGTGTAACCAAAGAACAGTACTATGGATTTGCTGTTAGGTTTGAAAAGTCAAGCACTCTTGCTCTGTGGAATTGAAACATTGTGTGTCGAACTTCTGACCTAACTGCACACAGCAGTGTTCCATGAGCTGTTGCTATGGTAGCAGGCAGAAGTCAAGTTGGGGGAAGGGTACTAGGCAGAAGTCAAGTTGGGGGCAGGGTACTTTTGGAAAAGGGTTGGTTTTCAACCAATAGAAATGTGTCATTACATTTGAAAAAAAGGGGGAAGCACTGAGATTTGAAACTTACATGTATATGTGTGGAAAAATAGAGGGAAAGTTTGCCATTATCTGGTTCTGCTGAGAGGAGAGAGGTGAACACAACAGAGATCCTGGCTCTGATATTCTGCTGTTTGAGTGTCACATTTCTTTCACAACTAACTAATTTTAAAGGTGAGTTTACAGTTTGAGAGGGGATGTATGTGGTAACTTAAGAAATGAATAATAGAAATGGGAATTGTTTTTGTTGTAGTTACACATGGTGGTTTCATAATGTGTCAGTCTGTAAAAGTGATTTTCACTTGGCCCGAAAAAAAAAGAGCAGTAAGTGTGCTTTCAAATTGGCAAAGAAATTTCGTTTTGGCACTAATGTGAAAACATGACTCTGTGTGCATAGAAGAATTATAGGCAGAGATTTATTGCGTCTTGCTCTGGTGATTTCACAGTTGCAGTAGATGGAAAAGAGGAGCGAATTTTTGGGGGAAGAAGCAGAGGCTTAGCACACACCCATGTGCTTGCCATGTATAGTCATGCACAGTAATTAGAAGCGAGTGGGGTTTTCAGGTTTAAGTCTGTAATGCAAATACATTCAGCATCACTAAGGCTGGTTGCCCCTGCTGGAGTGTAGGCAGTCACAGAGAATACACACGGTGGTGGTCTGAAAAAAAAACAGCTTGGACATGTGCATTTAAATAAATTTAAAAAAAAGGTTTCAGAATGTGTCAGTCTGTAAAAGTGATTTCAAATTGTAAAAAGAGATTTTCACTTGGCCCGAAAAAAAAAGAGCAGTAAGTGTGCTTTCAAATTGGCAAAGAAATTTCGTTTTGGCACTAATGTGAAAACATGACTCTGTGTGCATAGAAGAATTATAGGCAGGGATTTATTGCGTCTTGCTCTGGTGATTTCACAGTTGCAGTAGATGGAAAGGGGGAGCGAATTTTTGGGGGAAGAAGCAGAGGCTTAGCACACACCCATGTGCTTGCCATGTATAGTCATGCAAAGTAATTAGAAGCGAGTGGGGTTTTCAGGTTTAAGTCTGTAATGCAAATACATTCAGCATCACTAAGGCTGGTTGCCCCTGCTGGAGTGTAGGCAGTCACAGAGAATACACACGGTGGTGGTCTGAAAAAAAAACAGCTTGGACATGTGCATTTAAATAAAATTAAAAAAAAGGTTTCAGAATGTGTCAGTCTGTAAAAGTGATTTCAAATTGTAAAAAGAGATTTTCACTTGGCCCGAAAAAAAAAGAGCAGTAAGTGTGCTTTCAAATTGGCAAAGAAATTTCGTTTTGGCACTAATGTGAAAACATGACTCTGTGTGCATGGAAGAATTATAGGCAGAGATTTATTGCGTCTTGCTCTGGTGATTTCACAGTTGCAGTAGATGGAAAGGGGGAGCGAATTTTTGGGGGAAGAAGCAGAGGCTTAGCACACACCCATGTGCTTGCCATGTATAGTCATGCACAGTAATTAGAAGCGAGTGGGGTTTTCAGGTTTAAGTCTGTAATGCAAATACATTCAGCATCACTAAGGCTGGTTGCCCCTGCTGGAGTGTAGGCAGTCACAGAGAATACACACGGTGGTGGTCTCAAAAAAAAACAGCTTGGACATGTGCATTTAAATAAATTTAAAAAAAAGGTTTCAGAATGTGTCAGTCTGTAAAAGTGATTTCAAATTGTAAAAAGAGATTTTCACTTGGCCCGAAAAAAAAAGAGCAGTAAGTGTGCTTTCAAATTGGCAAAGAAATTTCGTTTTGGCACTAATGTGAAAACATGACTCTGTGTGCATAGAAGAATTATAGGCAGAGATTTATTGCGTCTTGCTCTGGTGATTTCACAGTTGCAGTAGATGGAAAAGAGGAGCGAATTTTTGAGGGAAGAAGCAGAGGCTTAGCACACACCCATGTGCTTGCCATGTATAGTCATGCACAGTAATTAGAAGCGAGTGGGGTTTTCAGGTTTAAGTCTGTAATGCAAATACATTCAGCATCACTAAGGCTGGTTGCCCCTGCTGGAGTGTAGGCAGTCACAGAGAATACACACGGTGGTGGTCTGAAAAAAAAAACAGCTTGGACATGTGCATTTAAATAAATTTAAAAAAAAGGTTTCAGAATGTGTCAGTCTGTAAAAGTGATTTCAAATTGTAAAAAGAGATTTTCACTTGGCCCGAAAAAAAAAGAGCAGTAAGTGTGCTTTCAAATTGGCAAAGAAATTTCGTTTTGGCACTAATGTGAAAACATGACTCTGTGTGCATAGAAGAATTATAGGCAGAGATTTATTGCGTCTTGCTCTGGTGATTTCACAGTTGCAGTAGATGGAAAGGGGGAGCGAATTTTTGGGGGAAGAAGCAGAGGCTTAGCACACACCCATGTCTTTGCCGTGTATAGTCATGCACAGTATTTACAAGCCAGTGGGGTTTTCAGGTTTAAGTCTGTAATGCAAATACATTCAGCATCACTAAGGCTGGTTGCCCCTGCTGGAGTGTAGGCAGTCACAGAGAATACACACGGTGGTGGTCTGAAAAAAAAACAGCTTGGAAATGTGCATTTAAATAAATTTAAAAAAAAGGTTTCAGAATGTGTCAGTCTGTAAAAGTGATTTCAAATTGTAAAAAGAGATTTTCACTTGGCCCGAAAAAAAAAGAGCAGTAAGTGTGCTTTCAAATTGGCAAAGAAATTTCGTTTTGGCACTAATGTGAAAACATGACTCTGTGTGCATAGAAGAATTATAGGCAGAGATTTATTGCGTCTTGCTCTGGTGATTTCACAGTTGCAGTAGATGGAAAAGAGGAGCGAATTTTTGGGGGAAGAAGCAGAGGCTTAGCACACACCCATGTCCTTGCCGTGTATAGTCATGCACAGTATTTACAAGCCAGTGGGGTTTTCAGGTTTAAGTCTGTAATGCAAATACATTCAGCATCACTAAGGCTGGTTGCCCCTGCTGGAGTGTAGGCAGTCACAGAGAATACACACGGTGGTGGTCTGAAAAAAAAACAGCTTGGAAATGTGCATTTAAATAAATTTAAAAAAAAGGTTTCAGAATGTGTCAGTCTGTAAAAGTGATTTCAAATTGTAAAAAGAGATTTTCACTTGGCCCGAAAAAAAAAGAGCAGTAAGTGTGCTTTCAAATTGGCAAAGAAATTTCGTTTTGGCACTAATGTGAAAACATGACTCTGTGTGCATAGAAGAATTATAGGCAGAGATTTATTGCGTCTTGCTCTGGTGATTTCACAGTTGCAGTAGATGGAAAAGAGGAGAGAATTTTTGGGGGAAGAAGCAGAGGCTTAGCACACACCCATGTGCTTGCCATGTATAGTCATGCAAAGTAATTAGAAGCGAGTGGGGTTTTCAGGTTTAAGTCTGTAATGCAAATACATTCAGCATCACTAAGGCTGGTTGCCCCTGCTGGAGTGTAGGCAGTCACAGAGAATACACACGGTGGTGGTCTGAAAAAAAAACAGCTTGGACATGTGCATTTAAATAAATTTAAAAAAAAGGTTTCAGAATGTGTCAGTCTGTAAAAGTGATTTCAAATTGTAAAAAGAGATTTTCACTTGGCCCGAAAAAAAAGAGCAGTAAGTGTGCTTTCAAATTGGCAAAGAAATTTCGTTTTGGCACTAATGTGAAAACATGACTCTGTGTGCATAGAAGAATTATAGGCAGAGATTTATTGCGTCTTGCTCTGGTGATTTCACAGTTGCAGTAGATGGAAAGGGGGAGCGAATTTTTGGTGGAAGAAGCAGAGGCTTAGCACACACCCATGTGCTTGCCATGTATAGTCATGCACAGTAATTAGAAGCGAGTGGGGTTTTCAGGTTTAAGTCTGTAATGCAAATACATTCAGCATCACTAAGGCTGGTTGCCCCTGCTGGAGTGTAGGCAGTCACAGAGAATACACACGGTGGTGGTCTGAAAAAAAAACAGCTTGGACATGTGCATTTAAATAAATTTAAAAAAAAGGTTTCAGAATGTGTCAGTCTGTAAAAGTGATTTCAAATTGTAAAAAGAGATTTTCACTTGGCCCGAAAAAAAAAGAGCAGTAAGTGTGCTTTCAAATTGGCAAAGAAATTTCGTTTTGGCACTAATGTGAAAACATGACTCTGTGTGCATAGAAGAATTATAGGCAGAGATTTATTGCGTCTTGCTCTGGTGATTTCACAGTTGCAGTAGATGGAAAAGAGGAGCGAATTTTTGAGGGAAGAAGCAGAGGCTTAGCACACACCCATGTGCTTGCCATGTATAGTCATGCACAGTAATTAGAAGCGAGTGGGGTTTTCAGGTTTAAGTCTGTAATGCAAATACATTCAGCATCACTAAGGCTGGTTGCCCCTGCTGGAGTGTAGGCAGTCACAGAGAATACACACGGTGGTGGTCTGAAAAAAAAACAGCTTGGACATGTGCATTTAAATAAATTTAAAAAAAAGGTTTCAGAATGTGTCAGTCTGTAAAAGTGATTTCAAATTGTAAAAAGAGATTTTCACTTGGCCCGAAAAAAAAAGAGCAGTAAGTGTGCTTTCAAATTGGCAAAGAAATTTCGTTTTGGCACTAATGTGAAAACATGACTCTGTGTGCATAGAAGAATTATAGGCAGAGATTTATTGCGTCTTGCTCGGGTGATTTCACAGTTGCAGTAGATGGAAAGGGGGAGCGAATTTTTGGGGGAAGAAGCAGAGGCTTAGCACACACCCATGTCTTTGCCGTGTATAGTCATGCACAGTATTTACAAGCCAGTGGGGTTTTCAGGTTTAAGTCTGTAATGCAAATACATTCAGCATCACTAAGGCTGGTTGCCCCTGCTGGAGTGTAGGCAGTCACAGAGAATACACACGGTGGTGGTCTGAAAAAAAAACAGCTTGGAAATGTGCATTTAAATAAATTTAAAAAAAAGGTTTCAGAATGTGTCAGTCTGTAAAAGTGATTTCAAATTGTAAAAAGAGATTTTCACTTGGCCCGAAAAAAAAAGAGCAGTAAGTGTGCTTTCAAATTGGCAAAGAAATTTCGTTTTGGCACTAATGTGAAAACATGACTCTGTGTGCATAGAAGAATTATAGGCAGAGATTTATTGCGTCTTGCTCTGGTGATTTCACAGTTGCAGTAGATGGAAAGGGGGAGCGAATTTTTGGGGGAAGAAGCAGAGGCTTAGCACACACCCATGTGCTTGCCATGTATAGTCATGCACAGTAATAAGAAGCGAGTGGGGTTTTCAGGTTTAAGTCTGTAATGCAAATACATTCAGCATCACTAAGGCTGGTTGCCCCTGCTGGAGTGTAGGCAGTCACAGAGAATACACACGGTGGTGGTCTGAAAAAACAGCTTGGTTTCATAATGTGACAGTTTGTAAAAGAGATTTTCACTTGCCCAAAAAAAAGAGCAGTTTGTGTGCATTCAAATTGGCAAAGAAATTTCGTTTTGTGACTATTGTGAAAAGAAATGTAGTAATATATTTAAATACAATAAAGGATTTTTTTTTTAGTTTTTTTCAGGTATTACTGAAGAACAGTGAACAAAATTTAAGATGCCTACAAAATCTCGAGTTCAAAAAACGCTAAAAAAAAAACTATATTTGAAGACAACTGGAGGACCAAAGTTAGTAGAAGATGCTGATGTTGGGAAAAAGAAAAAATCTTCTGGTAAGCAAAAAAAACAATTTCTAAACAAAATATTCAAAACAAGGAAAAATGTACAAAATGTCTGTTCTCGGAAAAATGTAACAAAACATAGAGAACAGCAAAAAAATGAGAATTTAGTTAATGCAAATATACCTTCTGCAATTGAAAAGTTTAACATAAACAGAAAAACAGCATTTAAAGAGATACGTAGAAAAATGTTTCAGAGAAGAGTTATGTCCAATTTGATAAAGGATATAAAGAAATATAAGCAAAAGGCTAAATATTACAAGAGAAAAAAAGAAATTGAAGCCATTGCAGCAAAAGCATTAGAATTAAAAAGGAAACTATTCATATTAATTTTGAATAGGATGCGTACATTAGATAAAATGGTTAATGTACTGAAATCACAAAGCAAAAGCAAAAGAGTAGTGAACAGAACAAACTTTTGTAAAGTGTTTTTAGGAAAGTGGATGCATAGTTCAAGTAGTGAACCTTTTTTTAATGAAGAGAGCTATTTTCAAAGTAATAGTTTGCTGCATGCAGTTGACACCAGAGGTCGTTCATACGAAGTAAAAAATGGTTGCATAATGGAGAAGGAGATAATGGTTCCAAGAGATGAGGTACAAGTGATGGCAGATGAGGCAATGGGAAGACGTCCTAAAGCCCCAGTGTACACTTGAAATTGTAGTAGTATTTGCACTGTGCGTCAGGAATCTATTGACAGATTTCGAGAGTTTCTAAGAGAATATAGTAAAAAAAGTGTAAAACAAAAGATTAAGGTGCTTCAAAGTCTGGATCCATGCAGAGTGAGAGAGAATACTGGTTTGCAGCGTCATTCTCTTGCTTGTCTATCTAGAAAAGTGTGCAATAGTGTTTTCCATCATTTTAGGATGCTGGCTGTTCATCATACTGAAATGAGAAAGTTTGTGAGACGGTTGTATTTTGCCAAAAGTCCAGCAATAAAGTTAAATGAATTGAATAGGGCTCTGTTCCGAGGAACGGTATCAGATGTAGAGAAGGTTGTTGATGAAATTCAGTTTTGTTACTTTGGTCCTGAACAAAACAGTGCAGAGAAGGACACAGTAAATGAGGCAGAAGTGGAAGAGAATGTAGAACCTTGTGTAAGTAAGACATTTAATGATCACATAACAAAATTTGCAATAATCTCTAATGAAAGACCAAATGTTACTTGTATTTGTTGCCGCAGAACTCATTATAGAAAACAAACTAGGAATGTTGATCTCTACAGAAAGAGTGAAAATGAAGATAATTATAAGTGGATGGATTTTGCCACATATATATTTCTTGAAAATTGTTTTGAATTGGGTGAAGATCAGCGTATTTGTAAATACTGCTACAACAAGTTAGAGGAAAATAGAATGCCGACCAGAGCTGTACATAATAATTTAGAATTGGATGCTATTCCTGCTGAACTTTCTGAATTAAATACATATGAGTCTATACTCATTCAATGTGTTCATCCGTTCCAGACCATAGTACGTATGGAGCCCAAAACTGGTAAATTACCTCCTTCAGATTTACTGAGAGGTTTAAAAGGTAGAGTGGTGTATTTGCCCTTGGATTTGAAAAAAAATATGGAAACTATTGATGCGGATACTTTGGAAACTGAACCATTAATTATTCTGGTTAATGGTGTACCTACAAAGAATAAGAAGATTTGGCAGGAGCTGGTAGATGTGCGGAAAGTACAAAGAGCAAATTTGTATTTGAAAAAAAATAACAAATGGTATGAATCAATTTATATAGAAGAAGAAGAAGAAGAAGAAGAAGATTTACAAGGAGACACAGAAACACCAACTGGACAAATTGAAAAAGTGGACAAGTCAAAGGAAGAAGAAATTTATGAACATTTTAGCATACATCCTCTCCATTCAAAAGAAGTTATGGGAGACAATATTGATCTCTTTCAGATGAAGAAAGCAAAAGGAAATCCCGTGAGTGTATGGGAGGAGAGCTTGGAAGCTCGATGTTTTCCCCAGCTGTTTCCTAAAGGAAAAGGAGGACGATACGATAAACGTACAGAACAGATTCCAGCTTCAGAGTATCGAACTACAAGACTATATGCTGAAGATCCCAGATTTCGACAAAGTATTCCTTATTTGTTCCATCTTTTATTTGAAAGCGACTTGTCTGCACTGTCTTATGCAGTAAATCACATTTTAAAAAGTGGAGTACATTTACAAAATGTGTCTGCTAAGGATTTTATGGAGAAAGTGCAGCACCGAGATGATCATTTGGAAACACAACTGATCAATCTGATGGCTTGTCAGCGTGGGACAAATGAATATTGGTACCGACGCCATGGTGAACTAAAATGCATGTTACGCAATTTAGGAACACCAACATGGTTCCTTACCCTAAGCTGTGCCGAGTACGCTTGGGATGATTTACTGGATTTTCTACGAGAGGCCAATTCAAACATTAAAAACATCGAATACAAGACAGCAGGAGAACTGTGCTCATTGGATCCGGTTAATGTTTGCAGATATTTCAATCATAGATTTGAGGCTATGATGTCCTTCATCTGCAATAAAAAAAATCCACCTCTTGGAGAAGTAGTGGATTTCTTTTGGAGAAAAGAGTACCAGGCAAGAGGTGCTCCTCATATTCATATGCTGCTGTGGATCAAGGATGCCCCAAAGTTTGGAACTGATACTGATGAAGCAGTGTTATCTTACATTGAAGAATATGCAACATGTGCTATACCTAAAAGCACAGAAGAGAACAAGTTAAAGGAGCAAGTTCTACGTTTCCAAAGTCATCGGTGTGGAAAATACTGTCGACGGAAATACAA
Organism: Triturus cristatus; assembly: GCF_964204655.1. Lineage (NCBI taxonomy): Eukaryota > Metazoa > Chordata > Amphibia > Caudata > Salamandridae > Triturus > Triturus cristatus. Next base: position 770,959,996 of record NC_140585.1, read on the forward strand.
GAGCAAAGAAAAATACTACACTAAATGTCGATTTGGATTTCCTAGACCTGTTCTTACAAATGGAAGAGTCAACAGTTTTATGTCAGCTGTGAGACATACTATCACAAGAAAATCACCTAAGAATACCTACAACCTTAAAAGAAAAGAAGAATCAAAAAATATAAATGACTACAACCCAGTCATTTTATCCATGTGGAACGCTAACATGGATATACAGTATGTTGCTGACAATTCCATTGCTGTTGCTCGATATGTAACGTCTTACATTACGAAATCAGAAAAAACAGAATTGAAGGAAATGTGGGAAGAGATTTCTCACGAGAAGACTGTCAGTAAGAAGCTGTACAGTTTCAGTTTGAAGATGTTATCGCATCGAGAAATTGGATCCTACGAATGTTCAGATAGGTTATCTTCTGCAAGTCTCTACTCGAAGTCAAGAAGAATAATTTGGGCAAGTTTAGGCCTTGCAGCAATGAGAAATCGGGTACTGAAATCTGTTGGAGAAATTGAATATTTGGCTGAGAATGACCCAGAAAGTACAGACATATTGAAAACAAACATGTTGGACACATATTATCCCAAGAGAAGTCATCATCTGGAGAACATGTGTCTCTATGAAGTGTTACAGAACTACATTTATTCACGGAAAGCTGCAGAAGACATCAACAGTGGAAAATATAAAGTTGTTGGTGAAGAAGGATGTTTGGTGAAGCAAACCAAAGGAAGTTTGATAAATCACCGGAAGCTGAGTTGCGACACTACCGACAAGAAAGAATTTTACTACTTGGCTCTTTTACAGTTGTTTAAACCATGGCGTACAGAGGATGAACTACTGGGAGAATTCCAGAGCTATAAAGATTCTTTTAATGCTTGCAAAGACAGCATACAATGCAGTACATTCTCAACTTATCTGCAAATGTTAAATGAAGAAATTGAACAGGAAACTACAATTGCAGCAGAAATAGCTAGAGACAGTTCTCAGGACAGCCAAAGTTCAGGAACACACAGTCAAGATCCCCTAGGACAACCAATCGTTGAAAATGAAGCATCAATAGCCATGAATGAAGTGGAAACGGCTATGAATCAAGCTCAAGAAGAATTTATAGACTTAGAAAATTTGGAAAGACAACTGAATCAAGAGCAGCAACAAATTTATGAAGAGATCAAAAACAAAATTGATCACGGATTTCTACATATCAAAAAAGAGTGCTCATGCACATCATTTCATCCAATCAGGATGTATGTAAGCGGACAAGCTGGCACTGGAAAAAGTTTCCTAATTAAAGTCATCAGAAGCTACCTAAAGCAAAAAACGGATTCTACTTTGTCTTGTGTGGTTACTGCTCCAACTGGGTTAGCAGCATATAACATAAAAGGAATCACCTTACATCGTTTGCTAATGTTACCAGTGGAGCATGAGAACAAAATACAATTCAACAAGCTAACTGGAGAAGCATCCTTGGAAGTTTCACGAGTATTGAAGAAGATGCAAGTTCTCATTATTGATGAGGTGAGCATGGTATCAAACTTAATGCTTGCCTTTGTGCATTTAAGAATGCAGCAAATTTTGAAGACAGACTATGACGTGTTATTTGGTGGAAAACACGTCATAGTTTTTGGGGATCTTTTGCAACTTATTCCAGTTAAAGGACAACCAGTGTTTAATACTGTGACACATGAAGACACGAAGAAGTCATTGGGAAGCATTGGAAATACAAATATTTGGTCCTTCTTTGAGTACAAGGAACTTACAACTAATATGAGGCAAGCAAACGATGAAGAATATGGAAGTATTCTGAAAGATATCAGGATTGGACTACTCACAGAAGTTGGGAAAAAAGCATTACAGAGTCGGCTGCTACATAATTTATTTCCAAAGGAAGAAATAGTTGCAGAGAAAATATACAAGAATATTGCAGAAAACAAAAGTGTCATCTGCTTAATGCCAACTCTACGTGAATGCTCAATATTTAATGAGGAGCTTTTGAAATTGGAAAAGGAAGACATCAGGAAATTGGAAGCAGTGGACAAAATTGAGGATGGAAGAATTACTGTCACAGTAACAGGCAAACTGAAAAATAAATTGGACTCACTAGAGAAGAACATCTCCAAAACAGCAGGATTAGAAAAAAATCTATATGTTTGCATGAACTGTAGAGTGTTTTTAAGGAGAAATTTGGATGTTGAGAAAGGCTTAGTGAATGGAGCGATGGGAAGAGTTGTGGGTTTTATTAATTATCAGAAAAAAGATGGAATTGAATGTTTAAAAATAAAATTTGATCAGATAGAGGAAGTTAAAGACATTTGTCGTTGTTCAGTTCGTTTCATGCTTGTGAAAGACTTATATGTACGTAGGAAGCAGTTTCCGTTTTCACTAGCATATGCTGTAACTATCCACAAGTCTCAAGGATTGACTGTAGATTGTGCATTTGTGAACATTGGTTCAACTGTGTTCAAAGAAGGTATGGCATATGTAGCTTTGTCACGAGTCAAAACATTATCAGGTTTATTCATGATAGACTTTGATGACTCAAAAGTTAGTGCTGATACAAACTGTGTAAAGGAGTATAATAGATTAAGAAGAAGCTATGCTCCTCATTTAGGTCAGTATCCTGTGTTGGAGAAACGTGTAGTTTCTCGTAAAAGGAGAAATGAGAATATCTGTAATGAGGATGTAGAGAAGAGGAAAAAAAAGAGGAGTGATGTAATTGCAAACAAAAAGAAAAAGGACAATGAAGAACAGGTTGTAGGATGTCATTTTGAAAATAGCTCTGGTGTCAACTGCTACGCTAATGTAGTGCTGAATGTTGCATTTTATCTGGAAAGTTTGCAAGAGCAGATAATAGTAAATCAGGGAAAAAGATTCTGTTCAGAGCTCAGTCTCCTTTTTCAAAAGCTGAGTAAAGATAAAACTCAAATAGAAAGTGCTACTGATATTAGAAAACTTTTAGATGTATGTTCAGGACGAACACAGTTTTCTCAAAATGAACAGCAAGATGCACACGAATTTTTGATGTATTTTCTTCAGGTAGTGGAAGAAGAAGGAGTTCCCATTGACATTTTTTTTGGTCTCTCTTATAAATGGGAACATAGTTGTGATAATTGTTATAATATATGTGGCTCTATTGTTGATAATGAAAGGTTTATTTATTTGACATTGCCAGAGAGTAAAACAGTCACTTTTGCAAAATTAGTTAAAGATGCTAATCATAGCATGAAATGTGGTGAGTGTAATTCTGACATGTTATCAACATTAATTTTAAGGGAATACGGACAGTATGTAATTTTAATGATGCAACGATGTAGAGCTGATGGATCAAAATTGGATACTTTAATAAAGAAGTTTACAGGACAGCAATTATCAATTTCAGGAAAAACTTTTGTAACTGTTGCAATAATTTTCCATGATGGACCTACTGTTACTTCTGGACATTACACAGTTTATCTAAAATGTGAAAAAGGCTGGACACTGTGTAATGATTCCCAATTGATTTTCAAACAACGTTTGCCTTTTGATTTAGCAAATTCCTATCTAATCTTCCTGAAACCTAAATTTTAGAGAGATTTGGCAAGATCTGGACAAAATAATTTTACCATTTTACTGGATTACCATTGCAATTTTGTAGAAAAAAGATTTTTAAAATTATCATTTGGCCTAAAGGAAAGATAACCAATTGTAATGTGGACTTTTTTAATTTTTAATGCAATTTTGAAAAACCAATAATTTAGAGATAATCGGTAACTTCTGCACATTTTAAATTTTGGAATGCTATTGGACTGCCATTGGAAATTTTTTCAAAAATGATTTAAAAAATTACTATTTGGCCATGTGGAAAAGTAAGCAATTCTATTGTGGACTAAATAAATTATTCAAAAAATTTTCGTGAACCAAAATGTTACAGAGAATTGGTGAGATCTGGACAGATTAAACTTTAGAATTTTAATGGTTTTCCCTTGGAAATTTATTCCAGGAAAAAAAAAAAAATACTATTTGGCCTAAAGGAAATAAAATCAGATGTATTTTGGAGTTATTTGAGATATAATTTTGTGATTATACTTCTGAAACAAACATATCAGACGGTATTTTAAAGAAAAAAGTATTGTTTTTAGATGATATTTTTTTAGAATAATATGCATTTCTGTAATGATAAGTTTAAGTGAGAAGAGATTCTGGGCTTTTTTAATACAATCTTTGAGATTGTTATTTTTTTTTGCCCGCTGTAAAATGATGAATGCAATTGCTTTCACAATTTATAGTGAAATGCAATATATTCTGAAAACAGCAAAAATAAGGCAAAAATATTTTTTGGTAAAAAATGTAAATATGTGTACTGTATTATAAAATGGTTTAAAAATATTAATACTTTTTTCTTTTTTTTCAGATCGATATAGAAAATTTTCGGAAACTACAACCATTTTAAAAACTATTTTTTAAAAAAACAAATGAATAAATATTTTTTTGAGTGAGTATGGTAAGTCAATAATAATAATTGTAGTCTCTCAAGGACCTTCTAATGTGATAAATGATTTTTAGTGTTTTTTTTTAAAAATAAAAAAAAAGGTACGCTTACCGTACGCGTACGGTAAAAAAAAAAAAAAAAAAGTTTTTAAAAACATATGTAAAAAAAAGATGAAAGATAAGGTTGGCTCTTAAAAGAAACGTTGTGTTCATGCAGGGACAGAGGAAAGAAAGATTGGGAATATTAGACGGTACGACAAGTGTGCTGATCTATTTTACTGTTCACCAGGGAAACACTGGTCTCCCTATAAGTAATTAGATCGTGACAAGTGGCGCACCGTACTTCAACCCTCGCAAACCGAGGGTTAATTTCCAGAGGGCCAGCAAAAGGAGATTCTCCCCCCACAGATGAAGGGCTCACCTGACCTGCAGAAGAAGGAGTCTGCCCTGCAGGTGATGGTCCAGGCTGAGCTGCTGTGGATGTACTGGCTCGTCTTTCTGAAGAGTTACCTCCAAAAAGATGACCATGTGTCCTTCTGTGTACATCCTGGAGGTGTCTCTTCATGGTGTGATTCCCAAAGGAATACTTCCTGTTAGGATTACCTCTAGAAAGTACACGCTTACACAGCTTGCAAGTAACTAAGGGTGCATTCACCTTTTGCTGGCCTTCTGGAAAAGTAAAATAATCCCAAACATAAGAAGGCTTTACTTTCCTCGCTCTCTGCCTCAAGACAGTGCTGCTGGTGCTAGCCTCACTCTCAGAAGAGCTCTGCTGTTCTGCCATCGTATCCCAAAGACAAACCAGCTCCTTCTCGCAAGGGATCACAAGCAGAAATGAGGGGAATGGGTGTGGTGTAGGAGAGTTCTAGAACTGAAAGTAGTTTCAACCAATCAAAAGTTGTGTTTCATGATCACATGACCAACCGTACGCTTACGGTACGCTTACGGTACGCTTACGGCAAAAAGTACGCGTGCGCGTAAAAAAGACACGCGCTTGCGCGCATGCGCATAACAGTCACTCCCCGGCACTTCCGCGTAACGTGCGCGTGTTGCGTAAGCGCGCACGCGTCCCACGCGCAGTACGCGCGGCTACGCAAAGTACGTAACTATACGCAAGCAGCGTAGATAGATTACGGACGTTGCGTAAACCGTACGCTTACCGTGAGCTTACGGTACGCGTACTATAAAAAAAAAAAAAAAAAAAATCTGGAAATAAATTTTACATGTTTATTTTAAAAAATATATATAAAAAAAATATTTAAGGATTTTAAAAATTTAAGCATAGTCTTTATAAAAGATAAGAAAATTAAATTAAAAATATGTTTGAAAAAAATGAAGAATAAAAAAAAAAATTGAACAACGAAATATCAAAAACCGCTTAACAAATTTACACCAAATTTGCCAGAAAGCTAGACCTTGGTCCAGAAAGTGTGCCTTTTGTGATTTGATGTAAATCTGTTCAGTAGCTTTTGAGCAATTAATGCTCAAAAACATTGTATATTTCATGCCACAGAGAATCCGTGGACTCAAACTGAGATCTGATTGTTGGTCACTACATAAACAAGGATGTGGCGGTAGCAATCATAGGACTCCGGACTCAAGTCGTATGAAAAATATTTAAAAAATACTTAAGTGGGCAAGGTAGGGAGCCCTTGTCCCCCTAGAAAAAATGGTAGGGTCACAAAGGTTTTTGTTTTTTAATAGTTGTTGCAAATTCATGGAGGATCTGCAAATCCACGGCTAAATTTTAAGTAAAAGCACGTCTCTCTCTCTCTCTCTCTCTCTCTCTCGCTCTCTACTGCAAAAAATACTTCCGGGGTAGGATGGGACCTTGGGGGGCAGTGGAAAACCTTATTTAGGGGAGGGGTGTCTATGGGTGGGGTCCACCCTTCCCTTTACTGAGCCCCAATAGGTCCCGGGTATTTCATCCCCAAGGCTGAATGCTAATGAAAAGGGAAGAGGGGAATGAGGCCTCCTTTCCAACCCACCACAGACTATGAGGACACCATACCCTGGGGCTGACATCATTACAAAGGAGAGGGGATGGATGGCTTCCATAGGCCTTGGAAACCTCATCTCCTGAGGCCAATCTAAAATAAAAGAGGAGGGTGCACACAACCCCCTCCTCATGCCAGGTCCTGTGGCCAACCCCATGCTGCACATGACTAAAGGCCATGTGCAATGTGGGGTTCTCTACCCGCAGCAGCCAGGCCCTGAGGCCAACACCATGTGTCGGTGTTGGCCTCAGGTTTATTGTTTTTCTGGTTTTGTATCCTTCCTTCCCCCATTGTATAGGAATATGGGGAAAAGGAAAACGATGGAAGGGAATAGTGGCGTAGGAGGGGGGAACAGCATCAGAGAATCCAAGGGAAAAAGGGTTAAGAAATCCTCAAAACATAAGGTAGCAGTTAATAATCGTACCTTGGACAGAATTGACCTATTGATCAATGATTGTGAGGATATACTAACCAATGACATATGTGCCCAGCCTATAGTAGATGTCTTGAGAATAGATAAGCCACATCTTTCTAACCCTACCACAGGACACCAGATATTAATTCCGGCAATGTTCCACAAAACCCATAAGGGGGACTCTGCAGTGCAACAAAACGAGAGCCCGAGTGCGAAGGGCCAGGCCCCCGGTGGGAGTAGGAACGATAAAAGAGATAGCTTGGTTGCTTGCACAAATAGGTTTGCTCCTCTTCTAGATTTGCCGGAACAAGAAATGGGGGAAACCAGCTTAAATAATCCTCTGTTGTCTCTATGTAGCTCTCCACCTGCACCCTTTCCAGGTAATGCTAAAGACGCCCAGGGTTTGTTCTCCCTTCTTATTGAACTAAAATCTGAGGTAGCATTAATACGCACTCAGTTAGTGGAATTGACTGCGAAAGTTGATTCTTTGTCGCAAAGGCCAACCCACACCTTAGATATTCCTACACGCAGTGTCGAGCAAGTAAGGACATCGTCTAAATTGGAAACCCGTCTAGACATTCCACCTATGAGCGCACGGGGTAAAGTCACCAGTGCGCACCCGCAGACTGCAGGGGAAGGGAATAGATCTATTGTGGAACTGGGCGGCCCTTCCTATGCTACTGTACTAAAATCACAACCCTTGGAATTGAAGTCTAGAAGTTGCCCTAATTTAGACACAGGATACAATCGAATTAATAACATCCAACATAGTCTTATGCCAGCAGGAGCTTACTTGGATCAGGCGGCAAAAATCTTTATGATCAATGTCCCTAAATCTAATACCGGGCCTAATAGAGAAAGTGCAGTTTCTCTTACAAATAAAGCAATCCATTGGATTCGCCACGTTAGGGGTTGCCGGTCTATTATCAGGGACGATATCACGAGAGCTCATAGACTTTCTTCAAGGACCAGCTCTTGGGATTCTATTGAGTTAACATTAAGAGATCATGCCTTAGTTGAGAACTTGCTGGCCCTGGAGTTTCGCTCATCTTCCCCAGATCATTCCTCAATTCAATTTAGACGAGTTCCATTTGTATCTGGTCAGAAGCGCCCTGGTGTGCCTGTTGATAATGCCTCTAATAGCTCGTCAAATTTGGACTCTAATGACTGACAAATAAATGTGACACTGCCGATTACTCACTTTGAAAGGGTTCTTTCTGGCAGTACACTTCCTGTCATTGAGAATGTGTGTTTCCGGGTGCGCCCCTCCCCTAGTTCCGAATTGTCAATTTCTAGAGGAGTAAGTAAGACAAATAATCATCATGCTTCTTCGTCTATAACTACACCCTCTTCTGCTCCTACCCTATTATCACAAAGAGCAGTCGAGGACTCAAATTCTTATGATATTCCATCGATTGAGGGGAGATTATGTCCAACTAAAAACCTACTATCTAAGTTATCGGTGATGTCATGGAACATAGCTGGTTTAGGTTCGAAGATCATCTCACTTGAGTGGCACTCGTTCATTGACCAACATGACGTTTGCCTATTCCAGGAATCCTGGGCGTTAGATGCAGTCCATTGCGAAGGATACCTGAATTACTATGTTCCTGCCATAAATGGAGGGAAGGGGAGACCCTCAGGAGGTCTGGTAATCTGGATCCGACAAGAGATTGGTTTTAATATTCAGGTCCTTGAACCCCACAATAAGGATATACTAGCGATTAGGTTGCAATGGGGAACGGATGAGAAACTAGATATCTATAACGTTTATGCAAGAGGGACAAAGGGTAGGAAATCTGAGGTCCTGGTAGCCCTGGATATTCTCCTGGGGCAACATTCTATGGGCACTAACACAATAATAGCAGGTGATTTTAACATAACCTTTGAACCCCTTCTAAATGGTAATTCCAATTTTTGTAATCCCGAGGATGTCCTGTGGAGAATCCCAGAACTAGATCTAAACCCGATTAAGAGATGGACGGATGTGGTGATGCAAATGAACTCCCTTTGTATGGAAAAAGGATTAAGGGCACTAAACGGTAGAACTCAGTCCGATGGAGCTGGTGCACCAACATTTAATAATGGTTTTAGCCAGAGTCGTATAGACTATATCTTAATCAATTGCCAGTTTTGGAATAAGCTTAAGGACATGAAGATTGTCAAACGCGCTGAGAGCGACCACAATCCATTGTCTGCAGCTTTCGAGGGAGTGGTTGAAAAAGGGGTTTCTCATCCCCAAAGGGAGCTGTTAACCTTAGACTTAGCCCCCACAAACGATATGAGGTGTCTAAAATGGGTAAACCTAGTAGTCAAAATGTACTTTATTCGGTTAACAAACAGTAACCATAAAAGCAACAAAAATACAAATACAATTAAAAATAACTCAATACATAGTTGCTATTACAGGGGAGAAGTGCAAATTTTCTATATGGACGGTTAAAAATTATCCATCCATCGATTTACGCAGTTTAAAAACATATTTAAAAAATTCTGTCAAAGAAGCAACAATAAATACAGTGTCCATTCTTTGCAAATCTAAAAACGCTGGACGGCATCTTTTTGCCATCATCTCTTTAAGAATTGGGACAATAAATTTCCTACGGGGCAAGGTATAAAATCTGCAGAAAAACAGCACATGAATGTCAGATTGCGAAGATAGTTCATCACATGGGAATAAACACAGTTCCTTGGACCAAGAGTTCATTTCTGGGAAAGTTAATAATCTAAAAACAATATTAAATCTAGAACGTGTAAGGCAAAATCTATCATAGTTTGACATAGAGAGGCATAAGTATGGTTGTAATTTAGCACCACTCAGTATCATCTGATGAGAACACACTGTCTTTTTCTTTATTTCCTCTAACAATCTTTTTTCCCTGAGGTGTTCCATGCATAGTTTTTTCAGTAATTTTCTAGAGATGTGTACCATTGAGAGTGGATCCTCAAAATATTGTTGACAGTGGGTTTCTGTCAGAAAGGTCTTCACATACTTTAACCATTTCAAAACATTTACGTTTTCAAGTTGTAGCACATCCTGAAGTATATCACGATTTACAACACACTCATTGACAGTCCAAACCCTGTGCCATAGTAAAATGGGCTGAATTCTTATTATATCTGAGATATACGGCTGCCCCAGCTCTTCATGACAATTAAGGGTTGCAATACTACAGCATGTACCACATAAACTTATTTTCAATTAATTGCATAGCGTTTATATTGGCATACCCCCAGAGTCCTGCTCCATACACAGCCACCGATATACACGTTGCATTATACACAGTTAAAATTTCCCTACAGGGCTTCTTTCCCAGTTTCTGTATAAAACTTTTTAAAGCCATTATTGTCTTTGAGAACAAAAGTGTTCTTGCCCTAATCGCACTTGTCCATGAGCCAGTCTCATGAAACAAGATGCCTAAGTAAGAAAAGGTGGGCGTGTTTTCTAAGCAAACATTATTTATTTGCATAGTTTTCATCTTCTTCTTGGATCGTGTTCCACAGTTAATGGTGAAAGTTTTAGTACAGTTGATTTTTAAATCCAAACTGTGCATGAACTTATTGAAGGATACTATTAAATTTTGTAGGGCAATTGGTGTTCTCGCCATTAAGACAGCATCGTCCGCATACAGGAGCGCAGGGATACGCCGAGTACCAACAACAGGCACATCTCTGCACTCCTGCAGTAGGCGACACTCCAACCCATTTATGTAGATCAGGAAAAGGAAAGGGGCCAGGACACAGCCCTGGCGTACTCCACGCCCTATCCCAAAAGATCTACTACATTCCCCCCCTTTTCCATAGCGAACAGTAGCTGTAGCCCCAGAATACAGCTCCCTCAAGAAGCAAATAATCGAATCATCCACGCCCATCCTTTGCATCAGTTTCCATAATTTATCATGGGACACACAATCAAAAGCAGAAGTAAGATCGACAAATGTAAAATATAGGCGCTCCTAAACCTAGTAGCAAAACCAGAACCCATAATCAGGATCTCATTAGATGTAGGCAAGGCGGTGCTAGACATGGAAGAACTTTCATCTAATTTGGCACCCCCCGAGATGCTTACTGGATTACATGTTGATTTTTTTTAACCAACTTCGCTCCTACTTTCTTAAAGTATGTAAAAATAAAGGCACTAAAAAAATGAAGGGGAGCAAGTGGTTCAATGGGGACTTTAGAGAGGCTCGTAGTCTATTGGGACTAGCTATCAGGGAAGGTGAAATCCAAAAGATCCGATTAGCTAGGTCGAGATATAGGAAAGCTTTGGTTTGGGCAAAGAATGTTGGGATGAAAACAGGTGGCAGGACCTAAAAAGTGCTTGCGAAGTATTTTTGGAGGTCCTAAAATGGGGTAGGAAGAGTAGCCCATCAGAATTGGTAAATTATGTAAGCCGAGATGATTGGGTATTGTACTTCCAATCGCAATATGCTGGTGGCCCTGAAGAGAGGGAGATACTTGAGCTTACTTATACTTACTGTGTTGAATCGGCATTTACTGAAGAAGATATTAATATTGCATTGGGTTCTCTGATGGGTGGTAAAGCGCCAGGTCCCGACGGGATTCCAGCTGATCTATTTTCTTCCAACAAAAGTTTATGGATCTGTTATTTTCTGATATTAATGAATGAAATTGCTAAAGGTTTGCCGATACCAGAGTCATGGAAGGGAGCTGAGATAATTCCTATATATAAAAAGGGTGATAAATCAGTACCCGGGAATTACAGACCCATTAGTTTAATTGATTCATCCCAGAAGATCATGGGTCGGCTGGTCTTAAATAAAATTCAGGACTGGATCAGTTTTTATGATATTCTGTCTCCCTTCCAGGCTGGTTTTCGGGCAAGTACCAGTACAATCGATCAAACTTTTCGCTTTACATTATTATATTGGAAGACGGTGGTCCTGGAAAAAGGCAGCCTGTATGCTGCCTTTGTAGATTTAAAATCAGCTTTCGACCTTGTTTCTTGTAATAAGTTATGGAAAGTCCTGCAAGATCTAGGGATGCCCCATGCTCTATTATCACTCATTGCCAGACTCCATCAGGACATGTATGCAAAAATTAGATGGGGTGCACAGGGCCAGGTTACCCCATCTTTTGCTGTGGAAAGAGCAGTGAGACAGGGCTGTGTGATGGCCCCAACCTTGTTTTCCATCTTCATAAATGGGGTAGTCAAGTTCTTGGAAACCACTCCAACGGATGCACCAAAATTGGTGGGCGTAAGAATTCCAATTCTTATGTTCGCCGATGATACATTGTTGCTAGCAAAAACACCGAGTGGCCTACAGCGTGCCTTATTTCTTTTTGAGGAATGTTGCCATCTTCGGGGCCTTGAAATCAATGTCTCTAAAACTAAATTTATGACATTCAATGCTCATAGATCGTTTAGTAAAAGAATATACCTATCTTGGGGTTGTAATACAGAGGGATATGAAATGGGGCAAACATTTGGATATGGCTACACTTAAACATAAACAGCTAGCTGGTACATTATTAGCTGAGCATAGGGCATCTTGTACGAAACCAATTACCCCAGTTTTGATGGTCTATAATATGAAAATCATTAGTGCTGTCCTTTATGTAGCAGAGCTCTGGGGCAACAAAAATCTGTCCAAATTGATTGTTGCAGAAAACTGCTTTGTACGAAAACTTGTTAACCTCCCACAAAGTACTCCCGTTTTGCCTCTACTTAGCGACCTAGGATTGAAGGCACTGGCTCACAGTGCCAGATTGCGTCCTCTAATGTATTGGCGAAGAATTTGGACAACCCCAGAACTGTTTTTGTACGCTGAGGGTTTTAAAGATCTAATTAGAGTTGACCAATTCAAAAAAATTAAATGGTTATCGAATCTTAGGTTGTTGCTTGAAAATATTGGCATGGTTGATCTTTGGGAGAACCCAGAAAAAAAGCAGTTTCCTTCGAAAATGCAGTTGAAGGAAAGGTACTGGTGTTGGGTAAAAGCTAGTATCTTTAGGAATAGTGATCCATCGTCGCTGACAGGCCAATTCCTTATGGCCAAACCAAGTCGAAGGCTTGAAGCATATTGGGACACTATCACAAAGCCACTTGATAGAAAGCTTTTGTTTCAATTAAGAACGGGCACACTTCCCGTTAAGTCCTTTACAGCAAGTTGGGGGAATGCAGCTGATATATCTTGCCCCCTTTGCCATGCTCCTAGAGAGTGTTTGCCTCACTTATTATTTGTGTGCCCTGCATACACTATTCCTCGACGCATTTGGTTGGCCCCCATCTGTCGTCTTTTGGGCACTCAAAAATCTGAGGTTGCTCTTAGATTAATACGTAGTGAAACCTGGCTTCCTCTTCTTATAGCTGTAGCCAAATTTCTTGGATCGGCATGGATAATACGATTGAAAGTGGTGATGTCTCTCTAATCCATGCATGGTATTTCTGCCTACGGATATACAAAGAGTTTTTGCTTCCACTTGTACCCTGTTTCTATTGCTACAACCCATATGAATGTAAACTCCCTTGCTACTATTTGCACATTGTATTATAGTCTGGTAATGAGCTTAACAAATGTTATTATTGTCACTTTTTAATCTGACTTTATTGTCTTTTTAATGAATTAATATTTATTTCATATCAATTTCTCATTATTGGCTTTTTACTTTTTTTATTGTGTATTTGTTTGTGCTTTTATGACATTTTCTTGTCGAATAAAGCTTTATGATGATGAATAAATTAGAATAGTTCCTTGATTCTTTTAGGTTTCAAAACGTCTCTATTGGTTTCTTTTTAATTTTCCATGTGAACCGTTTTTTTAATATTGAACAACACATAGAAGTCAGAAGTGCAACGTATTCTATCAACACACTTTCTAGAACATTCTACAACACGTGCAGGTTAAAAGTTCATCAATTTTTTAACATTTGACGATATTTTTTTGTAACATTTTCTTGAATATTTAACGACACGTGCAGGTTAAAAGTTGACGATTGTTTTAAGTTCGAACAGTGCCTTTCAAATGCAAGTAGCAGGTGTGGTTGATCTGAGCAAATTTTATCCTTTGATATGTACTCCACGTTGAAACTGCTTTTTCTTAACCAATCACAAAGATGCTTTTCCACAAAACTAATGTGCACCCTGCTTTTAAAAAAGAATGCTTTTCATGATATCTTCAGAGATAAGTTATAGATAGGAATTAGCAGTTAAAAAACCTTTGAAATTCACTGAAAAAAACATAGGTTTCAGGGGCGTTATAGTTAGGAATTGGCATTTAAAAAACCTTTGAGATGTCATCAGTGATGTCATCAGTGATGTCACTGACCATGTCATGAATGATGTAATATGTGACGTCATCAGCAGTGCATTGCGGGGGCGCGAGTTATAGTTAGCTGAACTAACTATAACAGGGGAATTTCTAGGGTTTTGTACGAGGGAAATGTCCAGCTAACTATAACGCCCCTGAAACCTTTGGTTTTTTCAGTGAATTTCCAAGGTTTTTTAAATGCTAATTCCTAACTATAACGCCCCTGAAACCTATGGTTTTTTCATATATATATATATATATATATATATATATATATATATATATATATATATATATATAATCTACTGGCGGTCGCCAGTAGATAGTTATAGTTAGGACCGTGTTTCCATAGGAAATCTGAAAATTCTATTTTGAATAACTTTGGCGCCGGTTGACGAATCCTCGCAAAATTTTCAAAACTAATGGGGTGCTCCGCTCAGCTCCTACCCTGAAAGTCTCGGGGTGATTCGTCAAGCAGGGGCCGAGAAAAAAGGGGGGTCCCAAAACGCATTTTCCCCATGCATTTTCCCATAGGACCTTTAGTCGAAGGTACAGCCCGAACTTGAAATTTGGCAAAGGGGTAGTCCTCAGGTCAGGGAAGTGCCTTTTGCATATCTGGAGTCAATCTGTTCAGTATTTCCTGAGAAAATTGCATTTAAAAGCATATACATATCTATATGCGCGCACCGTGCGCGCACCCTAACGTGCGCAAGCGTAATTCTGATTGGTTGTTTGATGTCAGTCAACATTCGAATCGGTCGATATCAGGAAGTGTCGGCCGCCATTTTGTCTGTTGCAGTGATAAGGAAAGGTGGAAAAAAGGTGGAAAACGTGAAAAGGGGGCAGGAAAGAGAGTTTCTGACCCCCTAGACTTAGTCAGGGGGTCACAGAAGGACCCCCAAGGGTGAAAAAAACATTTTATTTTTCTTTTAAAAAAATCTCGGGGTGCGCGCACGGTGCACGCAGTGCACCGTGCGGCCAATGCGCGCGCACAGTGTGCGCACGCTGAAAAACCTTAAAAAAAATGTATTAATAAATACATAACTTAGCATTTAAAAAACCTTGCAAATTCACTTAAAAAACCATGGGTTTCACACATGTTATAGTTAGGTGGATATTTCACTCGTAAAAAACCAATGAAATTCCCCCGTTATAGTTAGTTGAGATAACTATAACTCGCGCGCCCACAATCCTCTGCTCATGACGTCACATATTGCATCATTCATGACATGGTCAGTGGCATCACTCATGACATCACTGATGACATCATCCTTGTGATAGAGTGGCGGTCGCGCGAGTTATAGTTATCTCAACTAACTATAACGGGGGAATTTCTTTGGTTTTTTACGAGTGAAATATCCACCTAACTATAACATGTGTGAAACCTATGGTTTTTTAAGTGAATATATATATATATATATATATATATTTATGTAAATATATATATATACTACCTACTGGCGGTAGAACTGTATGTGGAGGAGGCCATGAGTCAACTTAACGACAGAGATTGCTACAGACGCGGTACAATGTTGGATGTAAAAACAGCATGGAATAATGTTTATTCAAGTTTATTGGCATGGAAGAGTGCGGCTTATTAACATCTGATGAATTTAAATACTTGAAGAATGACCATCCTGTGATTCCTGTGGTTTACTTTATTCCAAAGATTCACAAAGACAAAAGAAAACCACCTGGTAGACCCATTATTTCGGCCTGCAGTAGCATCATGGAAAATATGAGCAAGTATTTGCACTTTTACTTGCAGGATTTCGTGAGAGGTCTACCCTCTTTCATTTTGGACACAGGTGACCTATTGAGGAAACTTAATGACATTGTTTGGAATCCCAATGACTTGCTTACTTCCTTACATGTCTCGTCATTATACATGAGTATACATCACAGAGATGGTCTAAAAGCTATTGAACATTTTTTAAATACCAGACCAATTTGCTTTTATAAGCACAACAAAATGATACTAACCATGATTACTATGTGCCTTGAAAATAACTTCTTTTTATTTCAGAACCAGGTATTGCAGCAGGTTCGGGGCGTGGCTATGGGGGCCTGTTTTTCCGCCAGCCATGCCTGTTTGCACATGGGGCTGTGGGAAGAACAGGTCCTCATGACCGACTTTGAAGAAGTAGTGTCAAACAACATTATTAGGTGGTTCAGGTACATAGACGATCTGCTAATAGTATGGAGAGGTACAGAGGAGGCAGCCCTCCATTTTATTGAGCAAATGAATGTTAACAATCTGATCCTTAGATTTTCTGGTCAGATCAGCAAGGTATCAATTTGTTTTTGGAATGTTGAGTTTTATGTTCAAGATGATCAGCTCTGTACCAGGCTGTATCGAAAATCCACTGCTGGTAATACTCTATTACACGCAACCAGTCACCACCCTCCTCATCTAATCCGCAGCATCCCGTATGGAGAAATATTGCGGATAAGGAGAATATGTAGTTCAGACTCAGATTGTTTCACTGCACAGAATGAATGCAAGGATAGGTACCTTAGGAGAGGTTATTCAATGGATACAATCAATAAAGCCATGACGCGAGCAAATGCATATGGTAGAACACAGGCATTGATTGGAAAAACTAGCATGGTCGCAAATCAGGTATCTGAGACAACAGAACCACCAAGATTAATACTCACCTACAATACCCAAAACAAAATCATACGGAGGATGATTAACAGAAACTGAGCACTGGTAAAGAACGACCCAATATTATGTTAGTTAAAAGTAGTCCTGAGGTGAGAAATTCTACCAATTGGCTCAGTACAAGCAAGGGTTTCATCAAATGTGCTGTTTGCAAAGCTTGCAGACATGGTGTCAACAAGACTGAATATCCAACACCTTTCAACAGTAAACCTGTTCACATCAACAAGAAACTGACATGTAAAACCGAGTTTGCCGTTTATGTGCTGGAGTGTCCCTGTGGCCTGCGATACGTAGGTAGCACCAAGCTACAGGTCCACAAGCGGATACTCCAGCACATAAGGGCAATCAACAATGGTGATAGTACATATCCGGTTGCTAGACATTTTGGTGAGAGTCATTCCAAAAAATCAATGGATCTTAAATACTTTGTTGTGGACTCGGTTCCTCCATTGAGAAGAGGGTGTGACCGGGAGGCTATGCTATGAAAATTGGAGACAAAATACCTTCTGGAGCTGGATTGTAAGACTCCGAATGGTTTGAACTCCAGTGAGGATTTCTTTACATATCTATGAAGCTAAGGGTCTGTTCAAACTGCCTTAAAATTTGTTGCTGCCGCATCATTATTTGTTTTTAATAATTCCAGGTTTTAAATGATTTTGAAAGAATTTGCACATGTGAATCCTATGGGTTCTTTAGGTGATATTTCACTTTGCACTATGCACTTTATTTGTAGACAAAGAGTGATTAGTTTTTGCGCCCACTGGGGCAGTATTATGGAGTATCTGTAATTGTCTAAATTTGGTAACATGGTGTATACAAACTAGGATCATGTAGGACTGGCAATATGCGTTTACTGACATAGAAAAAAGTTTACATTAGTTTTACTTTTTCTTAAGCATTTTTTACCATCCGATTTGAAACAATTGTTTTTTAAAAATATTGAGTATTTGCACTTTGTTTGTATATTTAATATTTATTTATTTATTTATTTATATTTATTGAATTGCAAATTGCTCATTTTGCACATGTTTTATCCTATGACAATTTACATCACTATGATTGATTGATTGATGTGAAACTTATATAGCGCAACTATCACCCTACGGGCATCCTGGCACTTTAGACTGAAGAAACATACCAAGGGGACAGGGGAGAGTCAGAGGAGCGGCGCAGGTTTAGACTTTGGGGTACAGCCAGGTTTTAAGCCCCTTGCGAAATTCGAGCAGGGAATTACACTGTCTCAGATTCAGAGGGAGTTTATTCCACATGCCAGAAGCCACTATGCTGAAAGCCCTTCCGCCCACCCTGGAGCGTTTAAATCCGGGACTGCCAATAGGCCAGCTGTGGATGATCGGAGCTGTCTGATGGGTTGATGACGAACAAACTTAGCCTGTAAGGGAGCTGGGCCTAGTCCATGCACTGCTCTAAAAACCAGACACAGGGACTTAAAGGAGACCCTTTCCCTGACAGGCAGCCAATGCAGGTCCCTCAGTGCTCCAGTAGCCGAAGAGCTACGTCGCCTATCGAGAACTAATTTGGCTGCATCTGACTGGATCCTTTGCAATCCCTGAAAGATATACTGCGGGGCCCCCAAATATAGGGAATTGCAGTAGTCCAGCCTGCATAATTACGTACTGCGTACCACCGTAGCTCGAGACTCCCTAGGAAGTAGGGGTAGAATGCTGCGTAGCAGACGCAGCAGGGCAAAGCATACGTTAGCGGTCTTATTAGCCTGGGATACCATCTGGAGGTCATCATCAATAATCACCCCAAGATTGCGTACCTTGCTGACCGGTATCAGAGGTCCTTCCTCTGGAGAAAGTCTGAATTCGGAGGGAAGATGTT
Source organism: Triturus cristatus (assembly GCF_964204655.1). NCBI lineage: Eukaryota > Metazoa > Chordata > Amphibia > Caudata > Salamandridae > Triturus > Triturus cristatus. Next base: position 770,978,651 of record NC_140585.1, read on the forward strand.
TCGGAATCCTAGTAGGTGAGCAGAAGACCACCTCCACTATGAATCAATACCAGCCATTGAGCTGGGAACTATGAGGATTTTTACCATGTCTACTAATTCTATTGTCACAGTATGTTGCACTATCACTTTAAAATGGCTATGCTTGCCCCCTTAATGTGTCATGTGATCAAGGCCCCACGAGGGCGCACGGGATGAAAATTAATTAATTGCACCATAACTGGGTTCGCTTTGTCTTTTTCTGATGGAGAAGATTTCAAGAGACATTTCATCGATATATATATATATATATAGATCTGTATATATAGATATGTATATATATATGTATATATATATATATCCACAACAAAGTTTTCCTGCTGTAGAGTGAGCCACGCACAGGTAAGTATTTGCCAACGATCTTTAATGGAGGATGCTGCAAGGGTTAAGCACAAACATCACTTGCAATAATGTCCAGCATGACGCGTTTCGTGTAAAGACACTTCTTCAAAGGCACGGGCATGAAGATTCAGGACACGGTGATTTCAGCATCTTTTTCAATGTTATTTACCCCGCCCATGTGGGCGCGGCCACCCCGTGGCCTGCTGGTTGCTGAAGTGCCATCTCTTGCTCAAGTGAGCTGGCGTGCCTGATCCCCTCAAATAATTTCACATTTCACCTCAGTGGGTTGTGTTGTCTGTCTCGGGCCCCTACAACACTCTCATTCCTCCAAAAACTGGCACCTGTCTCCAATGCATCGGCGTCGGTGCAGAAATGCTGGAACAGCATACGGGCTTACTCCGCAACTTAGGCTTGACCGCTAACATCCACAACAAAGTTTGCCTATTGTAGAGTGAGCCACTGTGGGAGGGCGGGTCAGATATACAGACGCGGAGGCTGAACATACTTTCCAAGTGAAGGAGTTTTATTATCAGGCGGTACACTCTTGGATTGTGCTGCAGGTATGGGTCATTGTTGCAAAGATGCTAGGTTGGATCCAATGATGACAAAAGGTAGCCAGGAAGTATATCGCAAGTAGAAGGTTTATTGGTTGGTTCAGTAGAAGTATATTGCAGGTCCCACCAGGAGCAGCATCTTTGCTGCTCAGCCCACTCTCTCCAACTGCCACTCTCACCACACAAGGAGGCCCACCAACATTCCACTCTCTCTCTCATCAAGCATTCCAACATTCCACGCAGACATCACATTCATCCTGGCTGAGCAGCTAAGGGGAGGATGCATTTGAGGGAATTAAGATACAACAGTAATCTATCTCCTTCCGATTTTTCTTCTCTGGTCCTGGGAGGGGGACTGTGGAGGGCCTGGTCCTCGTCTCCTTCCTCTGAGCTGGTGCTAAGCGTGGTTTACCTCGATACGTCCGTCGTGGTTAATTCCTCCCAGAGGCTCATAGAGAGAATGAGAAAATAGTGTCTGTCAGTGATAAGGTTGCTTAAACGAGTCAGGAGTTACTCTACCCTTCACCATCACCATAGATAGTGATATAGTGCTTTGCTAGAGGCTCAGGACACACACTTATTCACTCCGTATAGTATCAGGGATGAGATATGGTGGTCGGTTTACAGCGTGATCACTGTACCGCCACAAATACAATTAGGGACACTCGGGAGACTCTTATGGACGCAACGTGAGGGGTGCGGGAAAAGGACACAAGGGAAAAAGAAACTGAGGTCAAAATGTGTGGGAATATCCGTGCCAGGAAAGGAAACTAGTGCCCTGGGTTTTAATGGAATCCCTTGTACCCGCCCGCAGTGGTTGTCTATCCTCCTCCCTCCTCCCTAGTATCTAAACCCACCTTCCCTTGAACCCCCTTCACTCACTGGCTCTGCCGCAACTCTCCTGAGTTGCGGCCGCTCTCCAGCTTCCTCCGGTGGACACCACCACTCTTCGCTCCAGCGGTCTTCAGGTTCTTCTCCTTCGGCTTCGCTCCCATCTTCTTCTCTTCGGTCTGCTCGTCTCTCCACTGGACTTCCGCCTCCTCCTCCAGTCAAAGAGAATCCTTCCTGGGTCACGTTTCTTTTCAGTGGTTGAGAACCATTAGTTCCGGGGTTTGCTCCTCCTTTCTCCGCACTCTCGCCTCGCTGTGGGAAAACACGAGAGGTGGGTGTGGTTGACCTCCATGACGTGCCTCCCTTTACTCTGCTTCCTGGAGTTCGTCCCTCGCTCACAAAGGTGTTATGGTTAGGTCCTTTCCTAACAGCAGGTAAGAACAGCAATCCGAATTGTACCCCGGGATCCACCCCTTACAGCCACGCACAGGTAAGTATTTGCCAACGATCTTTAATGGAGAATGCTGTGAGGGTTAAGCACAAACATCACTTGCAATACTGTCCAGCCTGACGCGTTTCATATAAAGGCACTTCTTCAAAGGCACGGGCATGAAGATTCAAGACACAGTGATTTTGGCATCTTTTTCAATGTTATTTACCCCACCCATGTGGGCGCGGCCACCCCGTGGCCTGCTGGTTGCTGTAGTGCCATCTTTTGCTCAAGTGAGATGGCTTACCTGATCCCCTCAAATAATTTCAAATTTCACCTCAGTGGGTTGTGTTGTCTGTCTCGGGCCCCCTCAACACTCTCATTCCTCCAGAAACCGGCACCTGTCTCCAATGCATCGCATCGGTTGGCGTCGGTGCAGAAATGTTGGAACAGCATCCGGGATAACTCCGCGGCTCAGGCGGTCGCCACTAGGTAGTAATAGTTAGGACCAAATTTCCATAGGAAGAGCATTTTTTGTTTTGCTTATAACTTTGGCGTTGTTCGCTGAATCTTCATGAAATTTTCCAAACTAATTCTTTGTTCATATCAGCTCCTATGTGGGAAGATTGGGGGTGATTTATCATGGGGGGCCGAGAAAAAAGGGGGGTCCCAAAACGTGTTTTCTCCATGTTAATTTCTATAGGAAACTTTAGACAAGGCTACAGGTCGAACGGGTGAACGGAATTACCCCAAATTTGGCAGGGAGAAGGTTCTTGGTCTAGAAAGCACACTGTTTATGTGGTGTAAATCCGTTCATTAGTTTTTGAGAAATATCAAAATTTACAGATATCGAAATTTGGGAATTCTGCCATCTGATTGGCTGAGGCGTTACGAGCACGAGCTTGCTTCTTATTGGCTGCGAGCGGTTGCAACTAGGAAGTGTTGGCTGCCATTTTGTTATTCCATCGAAGTGAGTAAGGGGGAAAAAGGGCAAAAAGAGAAGGAAACAGGAGGATAGGAGCACTGTAACCTCAGTGGGGGAGTGCGAAGCGAAGTAGACACATCTACCGGTCTGAAAGTGCAGTGTTGCTCAGAGTGACATGGTGCTGAGATGAGATGGTGCTAAAGTCGGGTATGAAACCTAGAGCCTAAAACCTGGAGGTCATTGCTGCAAAGTGATGTGCTCTGTTGTTTTTTAGGATACCTGTGGAAGTAGTGTTAGTAGGCGTTTATACCATACAGGGAGTGGGAAGCGAACTACTGAGCTCTACCGTGCGTTTATACTATACCGGAAGTGGGAAGCGAAGTACTACGCCTACCGGTGTGCAGACTCAGGGATCAAACGGAGCTGATTGTTCTAAAGTGATGGGCTGTGGGCGCTGTTGCATACTGGCCGATGTAGTATAACTGTAAGTAGTGTTAGTATGCGTTTATACTGTACAGGGAGCGGGAAGCAAACTACTCACCCCTACTGGTCTGAAGACTCGGGGATTAAACCGTGAGCTCATTGCTGTAAAGTGATGTGCTCTGTGTACTATTTCAATGTAAGTCATAGTACAATGTTAGTATGTAATGATACTATAATGTAAGTATGTAATGTTAGAATGTAGGGCTGTCATGAGGGGAATCTTGGGGTTTGTACACGGTGTTAGAAAAGACGGATGCCTTGGTGTCTGATCCTGTTGGTGGCTGTTCAAGCTGTCTTCTTTTCCTACAATAAATCGGATCCACTGCTGTCTTCCTGTTCACTACATAAATTTGTCGACGAGCGGGAGAAGGTGAAAAGAAGGTAGCACTCCCTAAGATTTTGCGCTTGCTTGCGTTGTGCTGGAGACCCATTTTTTTGGTGAATCTGTTTCTACTCATCCCAGGGTCGTGTGCTGAAGACCTGTTTTCTTGGTGAATCTGTTTCTACTCCTCCCAGGGTCGCCGGCTGATCGAACTATGTGATCCTACCTGTGGTAGGATTTATATTTTTTTGATTTTGGGCTTTCTCTGCCTCTTCACTATACTCTGGTTGCTGTACCACACGTGTGCAAGTAGTGTTAGAATGCGTTTATACCAATTCTGTAGTTATGCATTAAACAAAGTATCATGGTCCCATGGAACGCCACCTCCCAGGCGCAGGTCACGCAATGTCCCGGGGTGTGCAAGCGCGGAACATTTATGTTTGCTATTATAGGGCGGGAGCATTGCTTGCAGCCTGTGATAGTAAATTATTGTTTGCCTCGTTGAAGCGAGAGGAGGAACACCTCGTATCGTTTCAATAAAGCGGAACTGGATGGTAAAAATGGAGAAAAATAAATGAAGCTGGGTCTCACCTGTTCATTTAAATGAGCACACTGGTGGGTAATGTTCCGGGCCAATCCTAATATTATATTGCGGGGTCTCTGCGGCACTGGGGATCTTAATCTCACATGTAAATTAGGCACGGGAGGGAACAGAGACGTTTCGCAGACTAGGGGATTGACACCTTCCCGGGTATTGTTTACGAATTGTTCGGGGGGCTTCGAGGCCAACTCAAGGCCAAGGATTGCAACCTCCGGGGCTTTATTTAAATATGGAGGGTGGGCCTCGCCATTCCTTGAAGCCTCAGTGGTCCTAGGCAGTGCCTTATTGGTTCTGAAATCACACGGGCAGTACTCATGGTGTTATAAAGTGATACACTCATAGAACTCTTGCGGTTGTACAAAAACCCAGGCTTCATTTGTGTAATAGTGTGTTGGTTTATATTTGGTAGGTGCATCGGAAAATTATAACCTACTATCAACCGCCGATTTTCACAATAAACTACAGACAAGTGTTGTCAGAAAAAGAAGTGCCATACACTCAGTTATTTATTGGTAAAAAAAAAAAACTTTTATTAACCCCTTCAGCGCGGCGCGGATTTCCGCGCCACGCTGAAGGTTCTGAGCGCGGGCGGGGCCATGACGGAACGGTTCCGTCATAAGCACAGCCCAACCGACGTGCATGACGGAACCGTTCCGTCATCGGCGTCGAAGGGGTTAACACAACACTAATAAATTGAAATGTAACTTTATTAGAACAACAGTAAAACATGAAATAAGTGGGTGGGACTCCTCCGGAAGCAGCGTACAAAACCTGCAAGACAAAAAAATACCATAAGTATGTGTGCCATGTCTAAGAGAAAAAGAAAGGTAGTGAGAATGAACGGAGGAAAGTGAGAATGGGACAGAGAGCGAGTGGGTAGAAGGGAGAAGGGGAGGGAGAGTGAAAAGAACAGGGGAGGAGGAGACAGAACGCCGGCCTACAGCACCCAGCCCTCACTGTTCACCTCCCGTCACCCATGTGTCTGGGACGCTGGAGTCCACGAGAAAAAGTGCGGTCCAGCGATTCCTTAAAATGAAACAGAGATATGAATGAGGCCAGAGATTACATTATTATCTATGGCAACATCGCTTGCCTGCACCTGTGCACCCAGGCTGCTGCACCCCAGCCCCTTCCCCTGCATTGTGCTCAATTGCAGCTCCTGCATGCCGAGGCTTGACTACTCACCTGCCACAACCGGTGTGTCCAAGGACGTGCCGGTGCGAGCTCCAATTCCGGGGTGCTGCTATCAGGGTGGCCCAGCAGGTCTCTGGTCAGGGACGGTGTCTTGATACCATGGTGGAAGGTGTCAGAATGCCCAGGGCATCATCACTGGGTGAGCACCCGCTCCGCCCATTTTGGCTCCACTAACCCAGTGTCTGAAAAGGGGGAAAAAATATAATGTTGGAAATGTCTTGAGGTAAATGAAGGTTTCTTTCAACGTTAATAGGGAACATCAGTTGAGTGCATCCTTCCTTCTTGAAGTATGATCTTCGAACTGTTAGTGATAATCGTGGTTCAAAGAGGAGTTGGAGTGCACGAGAATACACAAGGTTAAATAATAATGTTATGCCAACGTTCACATACAAAGGAACAGAGCGCGTGCTAGAAGTATAATGTGTGTGTGTAATGCAGTGGCACAAGCCTGTGTGCATGTACACTTAGTGATCAACTCACTACAGTGCCCCAAAAGCCAACGCCACATGTCTGTAGGGCAGCGCTGCCCGCTGGCTCAGGCCTACATTGCGGTTCAGCAGGTCCTTAAAATGAGACAGAGATGTAACTGAATGAGGTCAGAGATCACATCGGTACGCAGGGTAACATCGGTTGTTCGCACCTTTGCACACAGGCTGATGCACGCCACCTCTCCCGCAGCACTGTGCTCAACACATGTCTGTAGGGCAGCGCTGCCCGCTGGCTCAGGCCTACAGTACGGTCCAGCAGGTCCTTAAAATGAGACAGACATGTGACAGAATGAGGTCAGAGAACACATTATTAAGGAGGAAAATATTGCTTGTTTGTACCTGCGCACCCAGGCTGATGCACCCCACCCCTCCCGCAGCATCACGCTCCATTGCAGCCCCTGTACACCCAGGCCCCATTGCTCACCTGCTGTCATTGTTGTGTGTCCAAACACGATGGGCAGCAGTGTTCACAATTCAGGTGCAGTGTTGATTGCGACGATGGTGTACGCCACATGGATCCCATATGCTAGGTGTATGCGGCCATATCACCTAAGGCAGCGTAGAAGAACTGGGATATGTGTCGTCGTTGATATTCTATTTATACGTATGGAAAATATTTTTAAAAAAATTAAAAAATATAGGTATTATAAACATTAAAATATGAAATTAACATTTAAAACAGCTTTGAAATTCACTGAAAAAACCATAGGTTTTACAGACGTTATAGTTAGGAATTAGCATTTAAAAAACCTTAGAGATTCACTGCAAAAACCATAGGTTTCAGGGACGCTATAGTTAGTTGGACATTTGACTCATATAAAACCAGAGAAATTCGCCCGTTATAGTTAGTTGAGCTAACTATAACTTGCGCGCCCGCAATGCACTGGTGATGATGTCACATATTACATCACGCATGCCATGGTCAGTGACATCACTGGTGACATCACGCATGCAATGGTCAGTGACATCACTGGTGACATCACTGATGACATCTCAAAGACATCACTGATGACATCATCCACGTGATAATCTGATGCACATACTGATGGCCTAATATAAACTTTAATACATGCACTCTAAAATACAGACTACTATTTTTGAAACCATACACACAACAATACCAGATACTACATACCACCCACTATTTCCTAGGTCTACACTCACTTATATATGCAGTTACTCATCAATACAGTACTATAATATGCACTCACACACCTATACATCCAGTCACAGACCGACAATCATCCATAGAGTTACTCACACAGCTAGTCAGTCATGCAGATAATCAACCGCATAGGCATTTACTCATGTATACAGTTATACACACCAACTGTGTTATTTATTCACACAACACATCACTTATTTATGCAGGTACTAACACATACTTACTGTCTTATACAATCACTGATACAAGCAGGCACTCTTTTATACACCCACTCTTCAAATGACTTTCTCTGACTTTTATTCATTTATACACTCCAACACTCACATATACTGCCTTAAAACATATGTAGTTACTCAGACGTATACCAGTGAGACATTCATTCACTCACCAACACACCCATACACACACTAACTCATACATACAGCCCTTCCCCGATGCACTTTTTAATCCATACAACCAGTGAATCACACACTCAGACATGTATGCACAGAGTCACACACCCCGCACCCACCCATACAGACACTCAGGCACCCATACAGATACTCAGACAACAAATCAATAACCCATACAGACACTCATGTAGCTACTCACCAACCCATGGAGCCGCTTATACACCAACTGAGACACTAATACAGACTTTCAAACAGTTTAGTCACTAACCCATACATTCAGTAACACATGGTCAATCACTCACTTATACAGTCAGTCACGCACCTACTAAATAATCCATTCAGGGACTTGTAAAGTCACTCTTTCTTCAATACACCTTGGCATAGATATATATGAAAAATATTTAACATTTACAGAAACACACATTCACTGGATGATGCCATCAGTAATGTAATTTGAGATGTCATCAGTGATGTCATCAGTGATGTCACTGACCATGTCATGAGTGATGTAATATGTGACGTCATCACCAGTGCATTGCGGGCGCGCGAGTTATAGTTAGCTTAACTAACTATAACGGGTGAATTTCTTAGGTTTTATATGAGTCAAATGTCCAACCAACTATAACGTCCCTGAAACCTATGGTTTCTTTCAGTGAATATATATATATTCACTGAAAAAACCATAGGTTTCAGGGGCGTTATAGTTAGCTGGACTTTTCATTCGTACAAAACCATTGAAATTCCCCCGTTATAGTTAGTTCAGCTAACTATAACTCGCGCGCCCGCAATGCACTGCTGATGACGTCACATATTACATCACTCATGACATGGTCAGTGACATCACTCATGACATCACTGATGACATCTCAAATGACATCACTGATGACATCATCCAGTGAATGTGCGTTTTTCAGAAAATTACATATGTTTTATATTTGTATATCTCAAGGTCAATGGAAGAATAAATGGGTATATAAGTGTCTAAATGGATGATTTGTTTTTGAAAAATTGATTGTATAACTGACTAAGTGTATCTTAGTGAGTACATGGCTTAGTGAGTAATGTTTAAATATCCAAACCAAAGCCTCCTCCCAGGAAAGGAAAAGGCGCGATACAGCTCCGGGGTTAAATGGCAAAGGCTTTATTGTTGCAAAGGCGCGTGGTGCTCATAGTTCCTGAAACGCTCAGGCAGACGCGTTTCAAGCCTCCAATGGCTCTCTTCAGTGCCGGTTTCACGAACTCTGTGCTCTGTGAGGGGGTCCAACGAGATGCAGCTGTGAAGTAGACCGCTCCCTCTGTGATGTCATCACTCCTCCACCAATAGGAGGTATGTAAGCCCCTTATCGCTGAGCAGATGCATGCTGGTCAGTGTAGTTCACATGGAGTATCTGTATAGTAACAGCGTTTCTCCTAACAACAAGTGATGCCCCAACGAGGTTGGTTGTGGACCACACGTCAGCTCAGGTGCCCAGAAAGATGGAATAGAGTCTATTGCCTGCCCCTTATCAGGCGAAGAGTTTCGCCTACTCTCTCCCCTTGCCGTGGGTTAAACCATATGGCAATCTAGGCAGCTGGGGGGGCGCCGTGTTGATGCAGTCCATGCAAAAATCCACAATGTGCTGGTCTCTCACGGTGCTCCAGAACGAGAGGGTGTATCGCTAGTCAGCGACCTGCATGCTGACTTAAACATCCAAACCAAAGCCTCCTCCCAGGAAAGGAAAAGGCGCGATACAGCTCCGGGGTTAAATGGCAAAGGCTTTATTGTTGCAAAGGTGCGTGGTGCTCATAGTTCCTGAAACGCTCAGGCAGACGCGTTTCAAGCCTCCAATGGCTCTCTTCAGTGCCGGTTTCACGAACTCTGTGCTCTGTGAGGGGGTCCAACGAGATGCAGCTGTGAAGTAGACCGCTCCCTCTGTGATGTCATCACTCCTCCACCAATAGGAGGTATGTAAGCCCCTTATCGCTGAGCAGATGCATGCTGGTCAGTGTAGTTCACATGGAGTATCTCTATAGTAACAGCGTTTCTCCTAACAACAAGTGATGCCCCAACGAGGTTGGTTGTGGACCACACGTCAGCTCAGGTGCCCAGAAAGATGGAATAGAGTCTATTGCCTGCCCCTTATCAGGCGAAGAGTTTCGCCTACTCTCTCCCCTTGCCGTGGGTTAAACCATATGGCAATCTAGGCAGCTGGGGGAGCGCCGTGTTGATGCAGTCCATGCAAAAATCCACAATGTGCTGGTCTCTCACGGTGCTCCAGAACGAGAGGGTGTATCGCTAGTCAGCAACCTGCATGCTGACTTAAACATCCAAACCAAAGCCTCCTCCCAGGAAAGGAAAAGGCGCGATACAGCTCCGGGGTTAAATGGCAAAGGCTTTATTGTTGCAAAGGTGCGTGGTGCTCATAGTTCCTGAAACGCTCAGGCAGATGCGTTTCAAGCCTCCAAAGGCTCTCTTCAGTGCCGGTTTCACGAACTCTGTGCTCTGTGAGGGGGTCCAACGAGATGCAGCTGTGAAGTAGACCGCTCCCTCTGTGATGTCATCACTCCTCCACCAATAGGAGGTATGTAAGCCCCTTATCGCTGAGCAGATGCATGCTGGTCAGTGTAGTTCACATGGAGTATCTCTATAGTAACAGCGTTTCTCCTAACAACAAGTGATGCCCCAACGAGGTTGGTTGTGGACCACACGTCAGCTCAGGTGCCCAGCAAGATGGAATAGAGTCTATTGCCTGACCCTTATCAGGCGAAGAGTTTCGCCTACTCTCTCCCCTTGCCGCTTGTCTAACCATATGGCAATCTAGGCAGCTGGGGGGGCGCCATGTTGATGCAGTCCATGCAAAAATTCACAATGTGCTTGTCTCTCACGGTGCTCCAGAACGAGAGGGTGTATCGCTAGTCAGCGACCTGCATGCTGACTAAAACATCCAAACCAAAGCCTCCTCCCAGGAAAGGAAAAGGCGCGATACAGCTCCGGGGTTAAATGGCAAAGGCTTTATTGTTGTAAAGGCGCGTGGTGCTCATAGTTCCTGAAACGCTCAGGCAGACGCGTTTCAAGCCTCCAATGGCTCTCTTCAGTGCCGGTTTCACGAACTCTGTGCTCTGTGAGGGGCTCCAACGAGATGCAGCTGTTTAAATATGTAAATATCTGTATCAGTCTCTCACTTTGTGTATAAGTGGCTGCATGGGTTGGTGAAGAGCTACATGTGTGTCTATGTAGGTTATTAGTTGGTTTTTTGAGTATCAGTATGAGTGTCTGAGTGTCTGTATGGCTTGGTGGGGGGTATTACGTAGTGCATAGGTGCATGAATGAGTGACTCACTGTTTGTATGTGTTGAAGACAGCATGTGTGCAGGACTGTATGGGTGGATGAGTGTGTGCATGGGTGTGTTAGTGAGTGAATGACTGTCTCAATAGTATCTTTATGAGTAACTACATATGTTTTAAACTAGTATATGTGACTATTGGTGTATATAAGTGAGTATATGTGAGAGTGAGAGATTGAAAGAGTTCCTGTATGAATAAGTATGTGTTTCTATAAGTGATTGTTTAAAAGACTAAGTATGTGTAAGTTTCTGTAGAAGTGAGTGTGGTGGTGTGTGTATAACTGTATATGCAAGTAAATGGACGTTTGATTCCTTATTAGCATGAGTGACTATGTGTGTGAGTAACTCTATGGATGAGTGGCGTTGCGTAACAGGATGTATAGGTGTATGAGTACATATGATGAGTGAGTACATGTATGAGTGACTGTATAGGACTGTTGGTGAATGAATGGATGTGTATGTGGATCTTAGAATTACTGAATAGGTTGTTGTAACTGATATTGGTATGTCCATTGTTTTGAAAATTTTAGTTTCTATTTTTAAATGTGTGTATCAAAGGTTATATTAGGGGGAGAGGAGGTCTGCCACTCTATCACAAGGATGATGTCATCAGTGATGTCATTTGAGATGTCATCAGTGATGTCATGAGTGAATTTCTAAGGTTTTTAAATGCTAATTCCTAACTATAACGTGCCTGAAACCTATGGTTGTTTCAGTGAATTTCAAAGGTTTTTTAAATGCTAATTTCTAACTATGCCTACAGAGATAGGACATGGGAAGAAAGAAGAAAAAACGCACAGAAAGAAAAAAAAGAAATGCAAAAAGAAGCAACAGAAGTCCTCAAAGATGAAGAAAAGTGCAGGAAGAAGGATAACGTGCAGAAAGAACAAGCAGAAGAGCAGAAAGAAGCCTTGTTTAAAAATCATCCTGTACCCTCAACTTTTTCAGACGGATACTGGTGGTAACTGAGTCTGACTAACCAGTCCTAGAGCCAGTGCTATGTTAAAAGACACTCAGAATACAGTGAAAACACCTACATACACTAGGAAACACTATGCGTTGGGGTCCCCCTGTGATCAGCATGATCTCCTCTGTAAGCCCCTAGTATATAATAGGGCAGGGGATTAAAACTACCTCTTAAAACGCGCCACAGGGCATGTTTGCACATGTCACCTCAGGCCCCGTCCCCTCACTTCCCCACTGTGTAAATATGCCCTGTGGCCATTTTACATTGGGAGATTAAGTCCCCTTGAATCCTGAGGGTCTCTAGGGTCCAACTAGACCACCAGGTACCTCCTGTAAGCGCCACAGAGCTGCGTTGCAGAGAGATGTAAAAAGGGGCACGGTCTAGACCACCTCTCTGCAACACAGCCCAGTGGCGCTTACTGGAAGCACCTGGTGGGCTAGTTGGCCCCCAGGGTCCCTCAGGATTGAAGGGGAAATATTTCCCCAACTTAAAACGGGCCACAGGGCATGTTTGCACACGTTAACTCAGGCCCAGTCCCTTCCCTTCACCACTGTGTAAACACGCCCTGTGGCCGTTTTTAGTTGGGAGCTTAAGTTCATTTGAATCCTGAGGGTCCCTAGGGTCCAACTAGCCCACTAGGTACCTCCAGTAAGCGCCACAGAGCTGCGTTGCAAAGAGGTGTAAAAAGTGGCAAGGCCTGGACCACCTCTCTGCAACGCAGCTCAGTGGCGCTTACTGGAAGCACCTGGTGGGCTAGTTAGCCCCCAGGGGTGCTCAGGATTGAAGGGGAATTATTTCCCCAACTTAAAACGCGCCATAGGGCGTTTTTGCACACGTCACCTCAGGCCCCGTCGCGTCCCTACCCGACTGTGTAAACACGCCCTGTGGCCATTTTTTAAGTTGGGAGATTAAGTCCCCTTGAATCCTGAGGATCCCTAGGGGCAAAATAGCCCACTAGGTACGTCCAGTAAGCGCCATTGCAGAGTGGTGTAAAAAGGGGCACGGCCTGCACCACCTCTCTGCAACGCAGAGCAGTGGTGCTTACTGGAAGCACCTGGTGGGCTAGTTAGCCCCCAGGGTCCCTCAGGATTGAAAGGGAATTATTTCCCCAACTTAAAACGCGCCACAGGGCGGGTTTGCACACGTCACCTCAGGCCCCGTCCCCTCCCTTCACCACTGTGTAAACGCGCCCTGTGGCCGTTCTAAGTTGAGATCCCCTTGAATCCTAAGGGTCTCTAGGGTCAAAGTAGCCCACTAGGTACCTCCAGTAAGCACCACAGAGCTGCGTTGCATAGAGGTGTAAAAAGGGGCGTGGCCTCAGAACACCTGTCTACAACGCAGCTCCCTGGCGCATACTGGAGATACCTGTTGGGCTAGTTGGCCCTCAGGGACCCTCAGTATTGAAGAGGAATTAATTCCCCAACTTACAACTGGCCAGGGGGCACATTTGCAGAGTGCTGCAAGGAGGGGCCTTGGCCTCCGGCGCGATGCCTGTCTTTTATTTATTTTATTTTTTTAAGATGGAGGGCTGTGTGGCTCCCTTCTTTTTCTAATTTACTGGCCGTGGGGACCCCATCCCCCAGGGCCTCTACTGCACCCTAATGTTTTTTTGTTGAAAAAAATAAATTTGGCCCTCCCAAGGCCTTAATAGGCCCCAGGGACCCCAACCCCCGGGTCATGGCCTTTTTTTTTTATTCTTTAGGAGGGGGCTGCGTTGCCCCCCTCCTCAGGCCACTTATGGCCCCGGGGACCCCATCCCCCGGGGCCGGCCTTTGCTTTTTAATATTTTAAAAAAATATATATTTATAGAAACACCTAGGACATGCTGGACAAACCTTATGAACCTATCACCATGACGATTTGCGTGATATTCATTAAAAGGTGACTATGCATAGAATGAATCCACATGGAATGTATTTACACTGCTAGTGAAGCTCTGACATGTCTGACACCCTACCGTGCCTAATCCCGGCGCCCCTTCCGGTGGGTACTCTCCAAGTAGACACCCTTGTCGTTTATTTATACAAACATGGGTAGCTATTGACAGGCACATTTAAATATACACGCACACCAAGCCATTCAAAGGGGATTCGACAAAAATTCGACCAAACTATGCAAGAAACCCCCCTCACGGTTAATAAAACACACATCCACCGACGGATGTGTAATACTTTTTATTTTACTCTCTGGAAAGGAGACAAACCTCACTTTAGAGTCACAATGTATTGCATATTATATTTCACGCCCCGGTTCATCTTATATCACACATTTTGGTGCATAGTTTATACCATATACTATATCTAGTTTTCATTTTCAATCGTGCTCTCAGGACTATGTTCTATATAACACTGCGTCCACTTACCCTTTTCACGGGCATTACATTTTGCGATGGGGGTGTTTCTGCCAAGTGAGCCCGGAGTCACAGTCACAAACGTCCTCTTCTTCCTGAATAAAAGTGAGATTATGCTGCATACTTGTTCATATTTTAAGTAGTTTGCACAGACACACATTTTAAAAACAATAAAGTTCCTAATACCCACCTTCTCTGAACAGTTAGCTTGCTGCCCTATCCACCTCCTCCCTATCCTCTGTTGTATGAATCCATGGACTAGCCTCCTCCCTCCTGGCATGCATTGCCCAATTCTATGGCCCATCATTGACCTCCTGCTTAGCCTCTGTGCTTAGCTTGCTGCCCCTATTCTCCTTCCCCCTGCCCTCCGATGTCTTTGTGCATGCCCCTGCTCCATGCTTTTTGCCCACCATGTTCCATGGACCTGCCACTCCTATCTACTCTGAGTGTTCTGTTGAGCTGCCACTCCCCTCCCACCTGCCTAGCATTTTCAGATGACTGTAACCTGTCCCTGCCACCTCCACCCTGCCTGTCCACATGCCATGCCCCTATCCCCTTCCTCCTGTCCTCCATGGTCCATTTTACTGCCACACCCTTCTGCCCTCCCTGGTCTGTTGTGCTGCAACTGCTCCTCCTGCCTGCCCCGCGCGGTCTGTTGTGAGGCCCCTTCCCCTGAACTCTCTTGTCTGTGCCCAGGTCCTGACCCTGCCTTCTATCCTCCATGGTCCTTTGTGCATGCCCCTGCACCCTCCTTCTTGCCCATCATAGCCATTGTGCTGCCACTAACCCTCCCGCTTGCCATGCATGGTCTTCTGTGCTAACATGGCCCCTCCCACCTTCCCTGTGTGGTCAGCTAGCTGCCCTTGACCCCCTCCCACCTTCCCTCTATGGTCTGTGTGTATGCCATCATAGTCTCATTGTTGCTCTCCATGGTGTGTCTTGTTTCTAGTGCCCATCCTGCCTGACCTCCATGGTCATCTTGCTGCTCCTGCCCTGCCCCCTTGCCCCCAGCCCTCTGTTTCCATGTGCAGACCCCTATTCCCTCCCTCCTGGCTTGTCTGTCCCATTGTAATGCCCCTGATCCGTCCCTCCTGCCCTTTATGGTCTGTTATCCTGCAGCTTTCTCTCCTGTCTGTCCATTATGGTCAGCTAGCTACCATTGCTTCTTTCCCCTCTGTTCTCTGTTGTCCATGTGCATGGTCCTGTCTCCTCCCTATTGCTTTCTATGGATTGTTGTGCTGCACTCCCGTCCCGCATGCGCTGTGTGGTGTATTGTGCTGCTGCAAACCCCGATGCCTGCCCTGTAGGGGCAGTTTGGTGTACCTCTCCATGTCCCTCCTGTCCTCTGTTATCCGAGTCCATGTCCCTACCCCAATTCCTCCTGCCTACCATGATCCAATGTAACATACTTGCGAACATTTTGAACTTGGTAAGAGGGAGATTTTGAAAACAAACTGGGGTATTGATTTTCCCCTTTGAGTTACATTGAAAAAGAGGAGATTGTCGACAGGAGACAGATCAAATAAAGCCCATTTGAGCTTAAAAACATTGGACGTTTCCTGGCTGAAACGGGTCTGTTGGCATGTATGGTTGTACTACCACTGCCTCTTCCTTCTGCCCACAATGGTCTATTATATTGCCACAGCCTCTCTTGCCAGTCCTGTATTGTTGGTTTGTTGCCTCTGCCCCCCTTTCCACTGCCCTCCATAGTCTGTTGTGCTGCCACTGCCCTTCCTGCCTGCCCAGTGTGGTCAAATTGTTGCCTCTGCACTCTCCTACCTGCCTTCAATTTTCAGAGTCAGTGCCCCTGGCCTCTGCCTCTCAACAGTATCCCAATGAACAACTAGATTGCTAACATTCTATATTTATTACAAAAGTGTGGAACGCCTTACGTCATCTTGATGTAATCAAAACTGTAATACCTTTAGAAATTACATATATGAGAAGGTCTTATTTGCATCAAAATTATGGTTAGTGCTCTAAAAAACTAAAATTAGGACATATTTTCTGAGTTTTCAAATAGTGACAAAGAACTTTTAAATTATTTGTAATCTTTATGTTTTTTTATCCAGTTGACCACTTGATTAAATGTTGCACCTAGGGGAGAGGAGTGGTGTTACTTCCAGAGCTGCAGACTTTGCAACTGGGGAACCAGGTTGGAGTTTCTGTTTCAGCTCAACATTCTGTGATTCTGGTCAAATCACTTAATCTCCCCATGTCTACAACCAAAATGAATTTGTTCTTGTGTGATGTAACCAATTAAAAGTGCATGTTTCAGTCTGCATATCAGAATTTTTTAATGCAATAGAAGAGGATTTGAGAAGTCACTCAAAATGTGCCCTAATTTTTCTTTCTTTAGCACTAATCATAATTTCTATGGCAAAATGAACCCCCTCATTGTGTTCCTTTTTAAATTAAATGTTTTAAGTGTTACCAGTTTATTCCAATCAAGATGGCTTCAGGTGTGCCATACTTTTGTCATAAGTAAGACAGTAAGCGCTCTAGTTGTTCTTAAGAACACTCTGGGACATTCTGTCATTGGGCTATACTTGGGATACATCTGGGTGATATTTGGGCTACATTTGGGCTCTTTTGTCTCTGGTGGCCATCCTGGGAGATTAACTTGTTATGAAGTTTCCTAATTTCCTCATTTACAGCAGTCTTCTCAGTGGGAATACTTTCAGTTTTTTATTTTGCTCCATCAAGAAGGCATTCAGATGTGTCACACATTTGCCATAAATTCTGAATGTTAGCACTCTAGTTGCTCATTAGATCACTGTAGTAAAACTACTGCTCACCAGGGAAGTCTGCTGCTGGTATTCAAAGTGCATGTTTCAGTCTGCATGTCAGAATTTTTTTATGAAATAGAAAAGGATTTGAAAAGTCAAATTTGAGAAGTCACTCAAAATGTGCCCGAATTTTTCTTTCTGCAGCACTAATCATACTTTCTATGGCAAAATGAACCCCCTCATTGTGTTCCTTTTTAAATTAAATGTTTTAAGAGTTACCACTTTATTCCAACCAAGATGGCTTCAGGTGTGCCATACGTTTGTCATAAGTAGGACTGTTAGCGCTCTAGTTGTTCTTTAGAACACTCTGGGAAGCTGCAGTAAAACACAAAGGAATCAACTGACAGTCTCTGCCCTTGTTGGATATACATGTTTTACTGAGAATGTCAGACTTCATTCTCACATGACTGAGAAAGATAATGTGAATTTACAGAAAATATGCTCTCAGTTTAGCTTATAGATCACCTTCCAAACCTCTGTGGGAAAAGCATAAGAAAATAGTTTTCTCTCAAACATGATTCATGATATCACAGCAGAAGGTTTTTTCGCATGGGAAAATCACCTTAGAACACACCACAATTCCTAAAATGAGTATGGTACCATCAACAAATGATTTATAATGTAACTAAAGTCTTAAAACCTTCTATTAACTGCAATGCTTTTTAATGAGGTGCTATCATGTATATTGGTCCCAAGATGGCTGCCAACACTTCTTGGATGAAGTGCTGACAGCCAATCAGATCTCACGATGAGATGTGTGGTTAGGCTCCGCCCAGATATATATGTGATTTTACTTTTGATTTTCTCAGGAACTACTAAACGGATTTACACCATTTAAGCAAAAGGCACGAGTCTGAACTGAGGACTACCTCTTTGCCAAATTTGGTGTAATTCCGTTCAGCACTTCGGGCTGTAGCTGCGTCAACAGGTCCTATGGGAAAATGCATGGGGAAAACGTTTTTTGGGACCCCCCTTTTTTCTCGGCCCCCGCTTTCAGGATAGGAGCGGACCGGAGCTGGCCAAAGGTTTTGAAAATTTTGCGAAGATTCATCAATCAACGCCAACGTTATTCTAAATAGAATGTTGCGGATTGCCTATGAAAAATAGGTCCTAACTATAAACAATATATATATATATATCTATATCTATATCTATATTCACTGAAAAAACCATAGGTTTCACACATGTTATAGTTAGCTGGACATTTTATTGATAAAAAACCAATGAAATTCCCCCGTTATAGTTAGTGCAGGCAACTATAACTCACGCGACCGCAATCCTCTGCTGATGCTAATACATTTAGACACTTATTTGCCCATGTCTTCTTCCATTAAATTTTAGCTATACATATATTACAAATATTTTTTTTTCATAAAGACACATATGTCATCAGCAGAAGATTGCGGTCGCGTGAGTTATAGTTGCCTGCACTAACTATAACGGGGGAATTTCATTGGTTTTTTATCAATAAAATGTCCATCTAACTATAACATGTGTGAAACCTATGGTTTTTTCAGTGAATTTGCAAGGTTTTTTAAATGCTAATTCCTAACTATAACGTGTGTGAAACCTATGGTTTTTTCAGTGAATTTGTACGGTTTTTTAAATGCTAAGTTACTTTACGCCATTCGTGGCGTGCGCGCCCAGTTAACGCAGTTCGTTCCGTGCATGCACGGTGCGTTTCGCGCACCGTGCGCGCACAGTGAGCACGCGGTGCGCTTCGCGCACCGCGCGCCCACTTTACGCAGTTAGTGCCGTGCACGCACGGTGGTCACGCGGTGCGCTGTGCGCACCGCGTGCCCACGTTATGCGGGATGGGCCATGTACGCACGATGCGCTTCGCGCACCGTGCGCACATGGGGGACATATTATGCGCATCTTTGTGAAATTTATTCTTTGTTTATTTCTTACCTGTAATAAGCCATGCACAAATGATGCACTTCGGGCACCATTTGCACACGGGGTGGGGAGGGTGTGGATAATTTTTTTGTAAAACATTTTTTGACCGTACGCGTACGGTAAGCGTAATCGGCGATTTTCCGAAAAAAAAAAAAAAAAAATTTGGGGCTTGGGGGTTGTTTGGGGACCCCTATATCAATGCTGGGTGGTTAGGATCTCAACAAACTGCCTCATTAGACATTTTTTGGCATCGTTTTTGCTGCCCAACTCAGAGAGCGAGAGAGAAAATGGCGGCCGCCGCTTCCTGGTTTCGACCGATTCGAATGTTTACTAAGATCTAACAGCCAATCAAAATCGCGCTCGCGCACGCCACCGTACGCGTACGGTAAGCGCACCGTAAGCGCACCGTAAGCTGGCTCAGATATATATATTGATTTAAAGGCTATTTTCTCTGAATCTACTGAACAGATTTACACCAAACCTACAACAGGCACTTCCTTGACCTGAGGACTACCTCTCTGCCAAATTTCAAGTAATTCTGTTGAGCCGTTCGGGCTGTAGCTGTGTCTAAAGGTCCTATGGAAAAATGCATGGGAAAAACGCGTTTTGGGACCCCCCTTTTATCTCAGCCCCCGCTTGACGAATCCCCCCGAGACTTTCAGGGTAGGAGCGGAGCGTAGCGCCCCACCTATTTTGAAAAATTCGCGAGGATTCGTCGACCGGCGCCAAAGTTATTCAAAATAGAATGTTGCGGATTTCCTATGGAAACGTGGTCCTAACTATAACTACCTACTGGCGACCGCCAGTAGGTAATATATATATTATCTACTGGCGGTCGCCAGTAGATAGTTATAGTTAGGACCCTGTTTCCATAGGAAATCCGCAACATTCTATTTGGAATAACTTTGGCGCCGGTCGACGAATCCTCGCGAAATTTTCAAAATAGGTGGGGCGCTACGCTCCGCTCCTACCCTGAAAGTCTCGGGGGGATTCGTCAAGCGGGGGCTGAGAAAAAAGGGGGGTCCCAAAACACATTTTTCCCATGCATTTTTCCATAGGACCTTTAGACACAGCTACAGCCCGAACGGCTGAACAGAGTTACTTGAAATTTGGCAGAGAGGTAGTCTACAGGTCAAGGAAGTGCCTTTTGTAGGTCTGGTGTAAATCTGTTCAGTAGATCCTGAGAAAATAGCATTTAAATCAATATATATATCTGAGCCAGCTTACGGAGCGCTTACCGTGCGCTCACGGTAAGCTTACCGTACGCGTACGGTGCCGTGCGCGAGCGCGATTCTGATTGGCTGTTAGATCTTAGTAAACATGCGAATCGGTCGAAACCAGGAAGCGGCGGCCGCCATTTTCTCTCTCGCACTCTGAGGGGGGGAGGAAAAACAAAGGCAAAAAACTTGTAAAGGGGCTGTTTATACAGCTCCTAACCACCTAGCCTTGATTAAGGTGTCCCAAAAGAACCCCCAATGTAAAAAATTCCATTTTATTTTTTTTCGAAAAAACGCCGATTACGCTTACCGTACGCGTACGGTAAAAATTATTTTTTTTTAAATAAACTATCCATAATTTACCCACCCCGTGTGCAAAACGTGCCCGAAGGGCATCTTTTGAGTATGGCATATGTTACCCAAGGAACATTTAAAATATTACCTTTCACAACGAAGCGCATAATATGTCCTCCATGTGCGGACGGTGCGCGAAGCGCATCGTGCGTACATGGCACATCAAGCGTAACGTGGGCACGCGGTGCGCGTAGCGCACCACGTGCCCACCGTGCGTGCACGGCACTAACTGCGTAAAGTGGGCGCGCGGTGCGCGAAGCGCACCGCGTGCTCACTGTGCGCGCACGGTGCGCGAAGCGCACGGTGCGCACATGGAACGAACTGCGTTAAGTGGGCGCGCAAGCCACGAACGGCGTAAAGTAACTTAGCATTTAAAAAACCGTACAAATTCACTGAAAAAACCATAGGTTTCACACACGTTATAGTTAGGAATTAGCATTTAAAAAACCTTGCAAATTCAGTGAAAAAACCATAGGTTTCACACATGCTATAGTTAGCTGGAGATTTTACTCATAAAAAACCAATGAAATTCCCCCGTTATAGTTAGTGCAGGCAACTATAACTCACGTGACCGCAATCCTCTGCTGATGACATATGTGTCTTTATGAAAAAAAAATATTTGTAATATATGTATAGCTAAAATTTAATGGAAGAAGACATGGGCAAATAAGTGTCTAAATACAGTATTAGCATCAGCAGAGGATTGCGGTCGCGTGAGGACGAATAAATTATGCAAAAAAGAAGCAGAGACCTCTGGGTAGTTCTCAAGTTTAGGTGGAAAGCAGCCGAAAAAAAACTTTTTTAAAAAAATAATAAAAAATCGCATTTAAGTATTTAGATATAAGGTGGCTCTAAAAAGAGCCTTTGTGTTTATTGTTTGTTTTTTGGTACCTACAAGTAAGTACCGATGCAGAGTCTAAAGTTCAAGAGGAAGACTCTGTTGCCTTCATCAGTGAAGTGTACACCATCTCCTCTATAAATGTCTTGCATGTTGTAACACAAGTTGTTGTGGTATATAGAACCCATACCATAGTCTCTGAGGAAAGCAGAAATAGATTTGTTGACGTGCTTCCTTGCTTTGTCAATCTGAGGACAAAATTTGTTGGACCAGTTCCACTTTTGCCTTTGGCATATGTTAGAATATACAAAGGCAGATTGAGGCAAAAGCGACATCAATTGCACAAAGGTGTCCTTAATAAGCATTTCCAGACCTACCCCAGTTAAAGTGCCTAGGTCATTTCCACCACAGTGCACAATAATAAGGTTAGGCTGTGGGAAATGTAGAAAGGTTTTCACCAAAGGCATTAATTGGTGCCACTTTAACCCTGCTCTGACCAATCCATTTAATGTCTACATTTGGCAAAGCAAGGTCTCTCACCATACCTCTTTTTTCTGCATACTTTTCACTCCAGAAGACATAGCTGTGACCTACAATCCACACTGTGAACATTTTCAAAGGAGATCTGGATGCACTCAGGAGGTGTCTTTCAGTAAAAAGGCAAAAAGAAATGAAAGACAGTTGAAAAATGGGGGCACACATACTTTTTTTTATAAAAAGAACTCATTAGCTGTTTCAAACCATTCTACACTAAAAACTAGGCTGTATGTTTACATTTTAAAAAGCATGTTTTGTATTGGTTCAGAAAAATGTGTGAACAAAGAACATTAGTTTGGATTTCCTGTTAGGTTTGAAAAGTCAAGCACTCTTGCTCTTTGGAAATGAAACATTGTCTGCTGAACTTCTGACCTCTCTGCTCACACCTGTGTTCCATGACCTGTTGCTATGGTAGCAGGCAGAAGTCAAGTTGGGGGAAGGGTACATTTGGAAAGGGGTTGAAGTTTTCAACCAATAGAAATGTGTGATTTCATTTGAAAAAATGTGGGAAGCACTGAGATTTGAAATTAACATGTATATGTGTGAAAAAAGAGAGGGAATCTGTGCCATTAACTGGTTCTGCTGAGAGGAGAGAGGTGTTCAGCTCAGAGATTCTGGTCTGATAAACTGCTGTGTGACTGCCACATTTCTTTCACAACTAACTAATTTTAAAGGTGAGTTATGAGTTTGAGAGGGGGTGTTTGTGGTTAATTTAGATATAAAAAAAAGAATTGTGATTATTTGTTTAAAGTTGTGATTTACATTTTCTGTTTTGGGAGATATTTAACTGTTTTGAATATGTTAAATATTATGGAGTATGTTTTCACCATAAGTTAATGTGTACTGGTAACAATGAGGAATACTGTTTTGTGCCTACCATCAAACCATGAGTCTGTGTGCAGAGAAGAATTGTTGACAGAGATTTAATTTGTGTTGCTGTTGAAAAGTAAGACTTGCAGTTGAAAGAAAAGGACAGCTTCTTTTTAATTGTGATGGTTAGCATTTAGCAGAAATCACTTTGAAAGAAAAGAGAGGAAAATGGCAGCACATTTGAAAAAAGCATTAGTTCTGTAAGAATTGATAACCCAGGAAAGGGGCAGCCTGTGTTTTGTGCCTACCAACACAGCATGAGTCTGTGTGTATATAGGAATTGTTGTCTGAGATTTATTTTATTTATTTATTTATTTATTTAAACTTGTAACGCGCAACAGCTACCCACAGTGGGTTTCCCGGCGCAGAGGGATAGACTAAAGAAGAAAAACGGACCATTGTTAGCAGCACCCTGAGACAATTAGATACCCATGCAAATCAGCAGAATAAGAATGTTTTAAGACGTTTCCTGAAGGCAAGAAAATTAGTCTCAGTTTTCAAGGAGGAAGGTAGCGCATTCCAGTATTTAGGGGCGCGGTGGGTGAAGGCCCGCCCTCCCATTTTAACAAGTTTAAATCGAGGAATGACAAAATCACAGTTAGCAGACGATCTGAGTGTTCGATTAGGTATATAAGGTTGAACGAGGTTACGCAGATACATTGGAGCCGAGCCCTGCTTGATTTTAAAAAGATAGCATAAGGCTTTAAAGTTAATGCGGCTAGGGATCCTAAGCCAATGTAAATCGCGTAGAGCCTGCATAGCTGATTGTCTTCTCGGGATGTTACAGAGAAGACGGGCAGCAGAGTTCTGAACAACCTGGAGTTTATTAACAGTGGCCGCATCAGCACCAAGGTAGAGGACATTACCGTAGTCCAGGCGAGAAGTTACCAACGCCTGAACAACGGTTCTCCTAGTAGATGGAGGTAGCATCCATAGAATTTTCTGGAGCCATCGTAGAGTAGTAAAACAGATGGCGGCCACCTGAGTGGCCTGCTGTCGCATGGAGAGTTTATCGTCTACGAGGAAGCCAAGATTACGGACCACTGAAGAAGGCTGGGGGAGAGGTCCCATCTCGCAAGGCCAATGTTGAGGGCCCCATAGATCTTTCTTTTTCCCAAAAATGAGAATTTCGGTTTTGTCACCGTTTAGCTTAAGGAGATGCCTTTGCATCCACCCAGCTATACGGGACAGCCCAATTTTCAAAACCGATATATCGTTGCTTTCGCAGCTGGAGAGGGAGAAAACAATCTGGGTATCATCAGCATATGAAAAGATGGTCAGCCCAGCGTCTTCTGCTATGGAGGCAAGGGGTCTTATATAGATATTAAACAGCAAAGGGCTGAGTATAGACCCCTGAGGAACGCCATATGCTGATGTATAAGTGGAAGAGGAGGCTTTCGCGGAAAAGACCTGGAAGGTGCGCTCACTTAAAAAGGAGGCAATCCATGCTAAAGCTGGACCGTCCAGTCCCAGGGAACAAAGAGAGCTAACAAGAATGGGATGAGACACAGTGTCGAACGCCGCACTTAAATCCAGAAGGATAAGCGCCGATGTTTCACCGCGGTCGACACTGTGTCTTAAACTCTCTGTTACCCCAAGAAGGGCGGTCTCAGTGGAATAATTAGCACGAAAACCAGACTGAGATGGATGCAAAAAACCCGACGATTCCACTAGACTGTATAATTGGGTGTTAATACCTCTCCAGCACTTTAGAAAGTACGGGTAGCAGCGATATCGGTCTAAAATTGGCAAGATTAGACGCATCTGCTCCAGCCTTTTTCAGAAGTGGGACAACCATTGTGTGTTTCCAGTCCCGCAATACCTGGGATTCACATAATGAGGCGTTTAAAAGTCTCATAAGAACCCTCCGAGGTGTAAGATCTAGTAATTTAAGAATTTTTACAGGAACAGGATCACGAGGTGAGCCCGAGCGTATACTATTTAAACAGACGGAGAACGAAGTGTCGTCAAACAATTCCCAGTGTGTCAATTTTACCCTGGGAGAGGACAATTCGATATCTCCAGTCAGTTCAGGACGCAATTCTTCTGAGTTCAAAGGGGGGCTCATAGAGTCGTAAATGCGTTCAACCTTAGCTATAAAAAATTGTGCGATAGAGTTACACTGGGCCTCGTCTAGTGCTGGAGGTGTTGGGATAGTATCAGCTCCTGTCAGTTTTTTAACGACAGAAAAAAGAGTACGAGGACAGTTCTGAGCTTGTGTAACAGTATCCGCGATGTAAGCCGCTTTGGCGGTTTTACATTTTTGATGGTAATCTCTTAAAGCCTCTTTATAGACAGTCTTCGAAGAGACTGAATAAGATTGTCGCCATTTCCGCTCCAGGGCCTTACATTTAGTGCGCAGGGCTTTCAAGTCAGTGGAAAACCAAGGCGCCGGGGGACGATGTGACCTAACATGAATAGAAGAAGGCGGAAGGAGAGTGGTCACAGCGTTTGTAAGCCAATTGGAAACAACTGTATTCATCTCACCAACTGAAGCCATGCATTCCTTAGGGCAAGTATTGGAAAGATGGTGATTAAACCGATTAATATCGAGTTTCCCCCAACGATAAGTAGGAGCACCCTTGTCAAAGATTCTATTTATCTGATGTTTAGGGTACACTAAAGAGAAGTGAACCGCAAAATGATCTGACCACTCCAGAGGGCAAGCATTCTGAGAACAGTTAAAAGAGACATTCGAAAAAACAGGATCCAATAGATGTCCAGCAGAATGGGTGGGACCAATATTCAGCAGGGGCAGGTTGAAGGCCACCAGGTCAGACAGAAAACGTTTACTGTTTGTACACTGAGGGTCCTCAAGGTGTAAATTAGGATCGCCGAGAATGGTGAAATTAGCTGCCCTGAGAAGTAAAGGCGTTATAATATCAGCAAAAGAAGAAATCCAGGAGGAAGCATTCCCTGGAGGGCGGTAAATCAACAGGCCCGACAAGGTGAATTGAGGGTTAATCACTAATTTGAAGAATGCAGTTTCACTTCCAGGCATAGGAAGGGCTTCAAACTTGCATGTGTAGATTGCCTTGAAGATGATAGCAATCCCTCCCCCCTGTCCGGACTTCCTGTCAAGCCTTACCATGACATAGTTGTTGGGGACAGCTACAGCGACATCAGGACCGGAACAATCATGAAGCCAGGTTTCGGTAAGGAATAGAGCGTCAGGCTGCTCTTCAATGATAAAGTCATATATGTGCTGACTATGTTTCGGAAGGGATCGGCAATTAATGCTCCAAAACTGGAGTGGGGGGTTAGAAGGATGTTGGAACCTTCTACGCCTTCTCCTACCCCGAAAATAAGACAGATGTAAACTTTTGACCCGGGACCCTTTACCAAGAGAATAGCCACAGCTGGCACACATAAACCGAGTGTCCAGAGAGCAACAGACAGTGCATTGTGTGAGATGAATAGGACGACAAGATATTAGATCCTCACCTGAATAAGTAATTCTACCGTAGGAGTTCGCAAATAGAGTCATAGCCCCAAGGCCCGGTCTGGCATGGACGGGCACAGACGGGCTGAACTCTGGCGTAACTCCGGCGGAAGTGCGGCGGTCCGCTGCACGTGTCCGCTGCACGGAGGTAGGGCCACCTTAAGTAGAGGTCTAGCGTCCTTATGACGTCTAGACCATCATACCCCAATGGCGCCGTCCGGCGTCCGCCCAACCCAAGGTGGCCGCCAAAAAACTAGATGACACAACAAGGACCCGCCAAGTGCGGTGAAATTACATTTATGGTGCAGGTAAGGGGCAGTTCTAAAACCAGGGCGAAGAAACAAAAATGAAATAAAATATCAAACGGGTAGAATTAAAAAACACGCAAGATTAGCGCGAAAAGCGTCATAAAAGTTAAGGTACTCCGCTTTGCACACGTGCAACCTAGCGGTCGTCAGGAGCAAGCAGTGAGGTCCATAGATAGGAAACCGCCTAGTTTGTCCGCCTTAAGTAGAGGTCTAGCGTCCTTATGACGTCTAGACCATCATACCCCAATGGCGCCGTCCGGCGTCCGCCCAACCCAAGATGGCCGCCAAAAAACTAGATGACACAACAAGGACCCGCCAAGTGCGGTGAAATTACATTTATGGTGCAGGTAAGGGGCAGTTCTAAAACCAGGGCGAAGAAACAAAAATGAAATAAAATATCAAACGGGTAGAATTAAAAAACACGCGCGATTAGCGCGAAAAGCGTCATAAAAGTTAAGGTACTCCGCTTTGCACCCGTGCAACCTAGCGGTCGTCAGGAGCAAGCAGTGAGGTTTAATTTGTGAAGTTGTTGTTCAGTAAGAAATGCAGTCCTAGGAAAGGGGCAGCCTGTGTTATGTGCTTAAAATGATGGCATGAGTCTGTGTGCACACAGGAATTGTGGGCAGAGATTTAATTTGTGAAGATGTTGTTCAGTAAGAAATGCAGTTCCAGGAAAGGGGCAGCCTGTGTTATGTGCCTAAAATGATGGCATGACTCTGTGTGCACACAGGAAATGTGGGCAGAGATTTAATTTATGAAGTTGTTGTTCAGTAAGAAATGCAGTCCCAGGAAAGGGGCAGCCTGTGTTATGTGCCTAAAATGATGGCATGACTCTGTGTGCACACAGGAAATGTGGGCAGAGATTTAATTTATGAAGTTGTTGTTCAGTAAGAAATGCAGTCCCAAGAAAGGGGCAGCCTGTGTCATGTGCGTAAAATGATAGCATGAGTCTGTGTGCGCACAGGAATTGTGGGCAGAGATTTAATTTGTGAAGATGTTGTTCAGTAAGAAATGCAGTCCCAGGAAAGGGGCAGCCTGTTGTGTTTACACAAATTATCCCTTAGCACACATGCACTGTTACATACATCCCTGCAGTCTTCATGCAGTTCTGGAAGTCTCTTTGCTCATCTGTCTTGCACCAGACAATACACAGTGTTCAGATACACACTCTTGGCACAAACGCAGCAGCTTCTCCAACACTCTCATGTGTAGTACTCAGCTCTGTGTGCTGTTTCAGATAGCACTGTGTAATGCAAACACATTCAACGTCACCAAGGCCTCATTTAAATTAATCTAGTCTAATCACTCACCCTGTAACACATGGTCATGGTCTTAAGGAGATGTTAGGACATGTGCTGTTTTCTGCTTCTGTAAATGATAAGGGAAATGTGTCAGGCTGTAACAGTAATTTGGTACTATTCAGGGACACTGTTTTGTTCCAAAAAACATAGCATGAGTCTGTGTGCGCACAGGAATTGTGGGCAGAGATTTAATTTGTGAAGATGTTGTTCAGTAAGAAATAAAGTCCCAGGAAAGGGGCAGCCTGTGTTATGTGCGTAAAAAGATGGCATGAGTCTGTGTGCACACAGGAATTGTGGGCAGAGATTTAATTTATGAATTTGTTGTTCAGTAAGAAATGCAGTCCCAGGAAAGGGGCAGCCTGTGTTATGTGTGTAAAATGATGGCATGAGTCTGTGTGCGCACAGGAATTGTGGGCAGAGATTTAATTTGTGAAGATGTTGTTCAGTAAGAAATGCAGTCCCAGGAAAGGGGCAGCCTGTGTTATGTGCCTAAAATGATGGCATGACTCTGTGTGCACACAGGAAATGTGGGCAGAGATTTAATTTATGAAGTTGTTGTTCAGTAAGAAATGCAGTCCCAGGAAAGGGGCAGCCTGTGTTATGTGCCTAAAATGATGGCATGACTCTGTGTGCACACAGGAAATGTGGGCAGAGATTTAATTTATGAAGTTGTTGTTCAGTAAGAAATGCAGTCATAGGAAAGGGGCAGCCTGTGTTATGTGCATAAAATGATAGCATGAGTCTGTGTGCGCACAGGAATTGTGGGCAGAGATTTAATTTGTGAAGATGTTGTTCAGTAAGAAATGCAGTCCCAGGAAAGGGGCAGCCTGTTGTGTTTACACAAATTATCCCTTAGCACACATGCACTGTTACATACATCTCTGCAGTCTTCATGCAGTTCTGGAAGTCTCTTTGCTCATCTGTCTTGTACCAGACAATACACAGTGTTCAGAAACACACTCTTGGCACACACGCAGCAGCTTCTCCAACACTCTCATGTGCAGTACTCAGCTCTGTGTGTTGTTTCAGATAGCACTGTGTAATGCAAACACATTCAACGTCATCAAGGCCTCATTTAAATTGATCTAGTCTAATCACTCACCCTGTAACACATGGTCATGGTCTTAAGGAGCTGTTAGGACATGTGCTGTTTTCTGCTTCTGTAAATGATAAGGGAAATGTGTCAGGCTGTAACAGTAATTTGGTACTATTCAGGGACACTGTTTTGTTCCAAAAAACATAGCATGAGTCTGTGTGCGCACAGGAATTGTGGGCAGAGATTTAATTTGTGAAGATGTTGTTCAGTAAGAAATAAAGTCCCAGGAAAGGGGCAGCCTGTGTTATGTGCGTAAAAAGATGGCATGAGTCTGTGTGCACACAGGAATTGTGGGCAGAGATTTAATTTATGAATTTGTTGTTCAGTAAGAAATGCAGTCCCAGGAAAGGGGCAGCCTGTGTTATGTGTGTAAAATGATGGCATGAGTCTGTGTGCGCACAGGAATTGTGGGCAGAGATTTAATTTGTGAAGATGTTGTTCAGTAAGAAATGCAGTCCCAGGAAAGGGGCAGCCTGTGTTATGTGCCTAAAATGACGATATGAGTCTGTGTGCACACAGGAATTGTGGGCAGAGATTTAATTTATGAAGTTGTTGTTCAGTAAGAATTGCAGTCCCAGGAAAGGGGCAGCCTGTGTTATGTGCCTAAAATGATGGTATGAGTCTGTGTGTGCACAGGAATTGTGGGCAGAGATTTAATTTGTGAAGTTGTTGTTCAGTAAGAATTGCAGTCCCAGGAAAGGGGCAGCCTGTTGTGTTTACACAAATTATCCCTTAGCACACATGCACTGTTACATATATCCCTGCAGTCTTCAGGCAGTTCTGGAAGTCTCTTTGCTCATCTGTCTTGCACCAGACAATACACAGTGTTCAGATTCAGAAACACACTCTTGGCACACACACAGCAGCTTCTCCAACACTCTCATGTGTAGTACTCAGCTCTGTGTGCTGTTTCAGATAGCACTGTGTAATGCAAACACATACAACGTCACCAAGGCCTCATTTAAATTGATCTAGTCTAATCACTCACCCTGTAACACATGGTCATGGTCTTAAGGAGCTGTTAGGACATGTGCTGTTTTCTGCTTCTGTAAATGATAAGGGAAATGTGTCAGGCTGTAACAGTAATTTGGTATTATTCAGGGACACTGTTTTGTTCCAAAAAACATAGCATGAGTCTGTGTGCGCACAGGAATTGTGGGCAGAGATTTAATTTGTGAAGATGTTGTTCAGTAAGAAATGCAGTCCCAGGAAAGGGGCAGCCTGTGTTATGTGCCTAAAATGACGATATGAGTCTGTGTGCACACAGGAATTGTGGGCATAGATTTAACTTATGAAGTTGTTGTTCAGTAAGAAATGCAGTCCCAGGAAAGGGGCAGCCTGTGTTATGTGCGTAAAATGATAGCATGAGTCTGTGTGCGCACAGGAATTGTGGGCAGAGATTTAATTTGTGAAGATGTTGTTCAGTAAGAAATGCAGTCCCAGGAAAGGGGCAGCCTGTTGTGTTTACACAAATTATCCCTTAGCACACATGCACTGTTACATACATCCCTGCAGTCTTCATGTAGTTCTGGAAGTCTCTTTGCTCATCTGTCTTGCACCAGACAATACACAGTGTTCAGATACACACTCTTGGCACACACGCAGCAGCTTCTCCAACACTCTCATGTGTAGTACTCAGCTCTGTGTGCTGTTTCAGATAGCACTGTGTAATGCAAACACATTCAACGTCACCAAGGCCTCATTTAAATTGATCTAGTCTAATCACTCACCCTGTAACACATGGTCATGGTCTTAAGGAGCTGTTAGGACATGTGCTGTTTTCTGCTTCTGTAAATGATAAGGGAAATGTGTCAGGCTGTAACAGTAATTTGGTACTATTCAGGGACACTCTTTTGTTCCAAAAAACATAGCATGACTCTGTGTGCGCACAGGAATTGTGGGCAGAGATTTAATTTGTGAAGATGTTGTTCAGTAAGAAATGCAGTCCCAGGAAAGGGGCAGCCTGTGTTATGTGCCTAAAATGATGGCATGACTCTGTGTGCACACAGGAAATGTGGGCAGATATTTAATTTATGAAGTTGTTGTTCAGTAAGAAATGCAGTCCCAGGAAAGGGGCAGCCTGTGTTATGTGCCTAAAATGATGGCATGACTCTGTGTGCACACAGGAAATGTGGGCAGAGATTTAATTTATGAAGTTGTTGTTCAGTAAGAAATGCAGTCCCAGGAAAGGGGCAGCCTGTGTTATGTGCATAAAATGATAGCATGTGTCTGTGTGCGCCCAGGAATTGTGGGCAGAGATTTAATTTGTGAAGATGTTGTTCAGTAAGAAATGCAGTCCCAGGAAAGGGGCAGCCTGTTGTGTTTACACAAATTATCCCTTAGCACACATGCACTGTTACATACATCCCTGCAGTCTTCATGCAGTTCTGGAAGTCTCTTTGCTCATCTGTCTTGCACCAGACAATACACAGTGTTCAGAAACACACTCTTGGCACACACGCAGCAGCTTCTCCAACACTCTCATGTGTAGAACTCAGCTCTGTGTGTTGTTTCAGATAGCACTGTGTAATGCAAACACATTCAACGTCACCAAGGCCTCATTTAAATTGATCTAGTCTAATCACTCACCCTGTAACACATGGTCATGGTCTTAAGGAGCTGTTAGGACATGTGCTGTTTTCTGCTTCTGTAAATGATAAGGGAAATGTGTCAGGCTGTAACAGTAATTTGGTACTATTCAGGGACACTGTTTTGTTCCAAAAAACATAGCATGAGTCTGTGTGCGCACAGGAATTGTGGGCAGAGATTTAATTTGTGAAGATGTTGTTCAGTAAGAAATGCAGTCCCAGGAAAGGGGCAGCCTGTGTTATGTGCGTAAAAAGATGGCATGAGTCTGTGTGCACACAGGAATTGTGGGCAGAGATTTAATTTATGAATTTGTTGTTCAGTAAGAAATGCAGTCCCAGGAAAGGGGCAGCCTGTGTTATGTGTGTAAAATGATGGCATGAGTCTGTGTGCGCACAGGAATTGTGGGCAGAGATTTAATTTGTGAAGATGTTGTTCAGTAAGAAATGCAGTCCCAGGAAAGGGGCAGCCTGTGTTATGTGCCTAAAATGACGATATGAGTCTGTGTGCACACAGGAATTGTGGGCAGAGATTTAATTTATGAAGTTGTTGTTCAGTAAGAATTGCAGTCCCAGGAAAGGGGCAGCCTGTGTTATGTGCCTAAAATGATGGCATTAGTCTGTGTGCGCACAGGAATTGTGGGCAGAGATTTAATTTGTGAAGTTGTTGTTCATTAAGAATTGCAGTCCCAGGAAAGGGGCAGCCTGTTGTGTTTACACAAATTATCCCTTAGCACACATGCACTGTTACATATATCCCTGCAGTCTTCATGCAGTTCTGGAAGTCTCTTTGCTCATCTGTCTTGCACCAGACAATACACAGTGTTCAGAAACGCACTCTTGGCACACACACAGCAGCTTCTCCAACACTCTCATGTGTAGTACTCAGCTCTGTGTGCTGTTTCAGATAGCACTGTGTAATGCAAACACATACAACGTCACCAAGGCCTCATTTAAATTGATCTAGTCTAATCACTCACCCTGCTGTAACACATGGTCATGGTCTTAAGGAGCTGTTAGGACATGTGCTGTTTTCTGCTTCTGTAAATGATAAGGGAAATGTGTCAGGCTGTAACAGTAATTTGGTACTATTCAGGGACACTGTTTTGTTCCAAAAAACATAGCATGAGTCTGTGTGCGCACAGGAATTGTGGGCAGAGATTTAATTTGTGAAGATGTTGTTCAGTAAGAAATGCAGTCCCAGGAAAGGGGCAGCCTGTGTTATGTGCGTAAAAAGATGGCATGAGTCTGTGTGCACACAGGAATTGTGGGCAGAGATTTAATTTATGAATTTGTTGTTCAGTAAGAAATGCAGTCCCAGGAAAGGGGCAGCCTGTGTTATGTGTGTAAAATGATGGCATGAGTCTGTGTGCGCACAGGAATTGTGGGCAGAGATTTAATTTGTGAAGATGTTGTTCAGTAAGAAATGCAGTCCCAGGAAAGGGGCAGCCTGTGTTATGTGCCTAAAATGACGATATGAGTCTGTGTGCACACAGGAATTGTGGGCAGAGATTTAATTTATGAAGTTGTTGTTCAGTAAGAATTGCAGTCCCAGGAAAGGGGCAGCCTGTGTTATGTGCCTAAAATGATGGTATGAGTCTGTGTGTGCACAGGAATTGTGGGCAGAGATTTAATTTGTGAAGTTGTTGTTCAGTAAGAATTGCAGTCCCAGGAAAGGGGCAGCCTGTGTTATGTGCGTAAAAAGATGGCATGAGTCTGTGTGCACACAGGAATTGTGGGCAGAGATTTAATTTATGAATTTGTTGTTCAGTAAGAAATGCAGTCCCAGGAAAGGGGCAGCCTGTGTTATGTGTGTAAAATGATGGCATGAGTCTGTGTGCGCACAGGAATTGTGGGCAGAGATTTAATTTGTGAAGATGTTGTTCAGTAAGAAATGCAGTCCCAGGAAAGGGGCAGCCTGTGTTATGTGCCTAAAATGACGATATGAGTCTGTGTGCACACAGGAATTGTGGGCAGAGATTTAATTTATGAAGTTGTTGTTCAGTAAGAATTGCAGTCCCAGGAAAGGGGCAGCCTGTGTTATGTGCCTAAAATGATGGCATGAGTCTGTGTGTGCACAGGAATTGTGGGCAGAGATTTAATTTGTGAGGTTGTTGTTCAGTAAGAATTGCAGTCCCAGGAAAGGGGCAGCCTGTTGTGTTTACACAAATTATCCCTTAGCACACATGCACTGTTACATACATCCCTGCAGTCTTCATGCAGTTCTGGAAGTCTCTTTGCTCATCTGTCTTGCACCAGACAATACACAGTGTTCAGAAACACACTCTTGGCACACACGCAGCAGCTTCTCCAACACTCTCATGTGTAGTACTCAGCTCTGTGTGCTGTTTCAGATAGCACTGTGTAATGCAAACACATTCAACGTCACGAAGGCCTCATTTAAATTGATCTAGTCTAATCACTCACCCTGTAACACATGGTCATGGTCTTAAGGAGCTGTTAGGACATGTGCTGTTTTTTGCTTCTGTAAATGATAAGGGAAATGTGTCAGGCTGTAACAGTAATTTGGTACTATTCAGGGACACTGTTTTGTTCCAAAAAACATAGCATGAGTCTGTGTGCGCAGAGGAATTGTGGGCAGAGATTTAGTTTGTGAAGTTGTTGTTCAGTAAGAATTGCAGTCCCAGGAAAGGGGCAGCCTGTTGTGTTTACACAAATTATCCCTTAGCACACATGCACTGTTACGTACATCCCTGTAGTCTTCATGCAGTTCTGGAAATCTCCTTGCTCATGTCTCTTGCAGCTGACAATACATAGTCTGCAGAAACACACTCTTGGGACACACGCAGCAGCTTCTCCAACACTCCCATGCGTACTACTCAGGTCTGTGTGTAATGCAAACACATTCAACGTCACCAAGGCCTCATTTTCTTTGCTCTACTCTAAACACTCACCCAGGTTGCAGATACTTATGGTATGAAGTAGCTGTTAGGAAATGTGCTCTTTTCTGCCTCTGTGATTTTCCAGGTAAAATGTGTAAGGCTGTAACAGCAATTATCACTTGATCTACCAGAGTAGTAAATGTGCTTTGAATTTGCAAATCAAATTCTGTTTTCTGCTTAGAAGCACACCATGAGGCTGTGTGCGCACAGGAATTGTGGCCACAGATATAATTTGTGTTGCAGTTGTTCTGTTAAAAAATGCACTTGCAGGAAAGGGGCAGCTTGTTTTTTTTCAACTGTGGTGGTTAGCACTGTGCACAAATTAGTAAATCACAAATGAGAGACAAATGGAAAAACATTTGAAATAAATGAAAAGTTAAAAAAAATATTTTAATGAATTATAATTACAAAAAGGATTTTTTTTAGTTCCTTGCAGGTATTGCTGAGCAACAGTGAAAACAAAATGCCTTTAAGGACAAGAAAAAGGAAAGAAAAGCAACAACAAGTATATCTGGACAAAACTGGGAAAAAAAAAATAGCAGGAGAAGCTGGTGATGGCAAAAAGAAAAAGTCTACTGGTAAGCAGAGCAGAGATTTCTTAAAAAAGATTTTCAAAAAACAAAAAAATGGCAAAAATAACTGTAAAACAAAGAGAGTTTTATGTACAAAGCAACAACACAGTCAACAGCAAAAAAAAAAGCTAATGTACAATCAGAAGTATGTCAAACTGATTTAACACGAAAATTAGATTTTAAAAACATTAGTCGAAAAATGTTTCATAGAAGAGTGATGTTAAATTTGCTAAAGGATGTGAAAAAATATAGGAAAAAAACAAAATTTATTAAGAATTTTTTTTTTATAGAAAATATTGTAAGTAAGGCTTTGGAAATAAAAAGAAAACTTTTTATTCTAATTTTGAATAGGATGCGTAGATTAGAAAAATTAGTGAATGCAATGAAGTCACAAAGCAAAAGGAAAAGAGAAGTGAAAAAAAGTAACTTTTGTAAAGTGTTCTTGGGAGAATGGAAACACAGTTCAAGTACTGAACCATTTTTTAATGAAGAGAGTTATCTTCAAAGTAATAGTTTGTTGCATGCAGTTGACACCAATGGTAGAGCATATGAAGTTAAGGATGGTTGTGTGATGCAAAAAGAGAAAATGGTCCCAAGAAATGAGGAAGAAGTAATGGCTGCTGAGGCTATGGGGAGACGTCCAAAAGCCCCAGTGTACACTTGGAACTGTAGTAGTATTTGTACTGTGCGTCAGGAATCTATTGATAAATTACGTGACTTTCTAAGAGAATATAGTAAAAAGAGTGTAAAACAGAAGATGAAGGTGCTTCAAACACTAGATCCATGCAGAGTGAGAGAAAATACTGGTTTGCAGGGACATTCTCTGGCTTGTCTATCTAGAAAAGTGTGTAAAAGTGTTTTTCATCATTTTAGGATGCAGGCTGTTGAAATGAGAAAGTTTGTGAGAACATTGTATTTTGCTAAAAGTCCAGCAGTAAAGTTGAATGAGTTGAATACTGCTCTGTTCCGTGGATCTGTATCAGATGTAGTGAAGGTTACTGATGAGATTCAGTTTTGTTACTTTGGTCCAGAACAAGAAAGTGCAGAAAAGGACACAGTAAATGAGGAAAATGAGGAACAGAATGTAGAACTCATTATTACTAAAAATTTTGAGGATGAAATGACAAAATTTACTATCACCTCTAATGAAAGACCAAATATTACTTGTATTTGTTGCCGCAGAAGTCATTATAAAATTCAAACAAGGAGTGTTGATCTGTATAAAAAAAGTGAAAATGAAGATAATTATAAGTGGAAGGATTTTGCAACATATATATTTCTTGAAAATTGTTTTGAATTGGGTGAAGATCAGCGTATTTGTAAATACTGTTATAATAAGTTAGAAGAAAATAGAATGCCGACCAGAGCTGTACATAATAATTTAGAATTGGATGCTATTCCTGCCGAACTTTCTGAATTAAATACATATGAGTCTATACTCATTCAATGTGTTCATGCGTTCCAGACCATAGTACGTATGGATCCTAAAACTGGTAAATTACCTCCTTCTGATTTACTGAGAGGTTTAAAAGGAAGAGTGGTGTATTTGCCCTTGGATTTGAAAAAAAATATGGAAACTATTGATGCAGATACTTTGGAAACTGAACCATTAGTAATTCTGGTTAATGGTGTACCTACAAAGAATAAGAAGATTTGGCAAGAGCTGGTGGATGTACGAAAAGTACAAAGAGCAAATTTGTATTTGAAAAAAAATAATAAATGGTATGAATCAATTTATATAGAAGAAGAAGAAGAAGATTTACAAGAAGACACAGAAACACAAACTGGTCAAATTGAAAAAGTGGACAAGTCAAAGGAAGAAGAAATTTTTGAACATTTTAGCATACATCCTCTTCATTCAAAAGAAGTTATGGGAGACACTATTGATCTGTTTCAGATGAAGAAAGCAAAAGGAACTCCCGTGAGTGTATGGGAGGAGAGCTTGGAAGCTCGATGTTTTCCCCAGCTGTTTCCTACAGGAAAAGGAGGACGATACGATGAATGTCCAGAACAGATTCCAGCTTCTGAGTATCGGACTACAACACTATATGCAGAAGATCCAAGATTTCGTCAAAGTATTCCTTATTTGTTCCATCTTTTATTTGAAAGCGACTTGTCTGCATTATCTTAT
Source organism: Triturus cristatus (assembly GCF_964204655.1). NCBI lineage: Eukaryota > Metazoa > Chordata > Amphibia > Caudata > Salamandridae > Triturus > Triturus cristatus. The sequence goes on from NC_140585.1 coordinate 771,015,896, forward strand.
GCAGTAAATCACATTTTAAAAAGTGGAGTACATTTACAAAATGTGTCTGCTAAGGATTTTATGGAGAAAGTGCAGCACCGAGATGATCATTTGGAAACACAACTGATCAATCTGATGGCTTGTCAGCGTGGGACAAATGAATATTGGTACCGACGCCATGGTGAATTAAAATGCATGTTACGGAATTTAGGAACTCCTACATGGTTTCTAACCCTAAGCTGTGCCGAGTACGCTTGGGATGATTTACTGGATTTTCTAAGAGAGGCAAATTCAAACATTAAAAACATTGAATACAAGACAGCTGGAGAACTGTGCTCATTGGATCCAGTTAATGTTTGCAGATATTTCAATCATAGATTTGAGGCTATGATGTCCTTCATCTGCAATAAAAAAAATCAACCTCTTGGAGAAGTAGTGGATTTCTTTTGGAGAAAAGAGTACCAGGCAAGAGGTGCTCCTCATATTCATATGCTGTTGTGGATCAAGAATGCCCCAAAGTTTGGAACAGATACTGATTAAGCAGTGTTATCTTTCATTGAAGAATATGCAACATGTGCTATACCTAAAAGCACAGAAGAGAAAAAGTTAAAAGAGCAAGTTTTACGTTTCCAAAGTCATCGGTGTGGAAAATACTGTTGACGGAAGTACAAGACGAAAGATAAATTCTACACAAAGTGTCGATTTGGATTTCCTAGACCTGTTCTTTCAAAAGGAAGAGTCAACAGTTTTATGTCAGCTGTGCGACATACTATAACCAGAAAATCTCCCAAAAATACCTACAACCTAAAAAGAAATGAAGAGTCAAAATTTATAAATGACTTCAACCCAGTCATTTTATCCATGTGGAATGCTAACATGGATATTCAGTATGTGGCAGACAATTCTATTGCTGTTGCTCGGTATGTGACATCTTACATCACTAAATCTGAGAAAACAGAATTGAAGGAAATGTGGGAAGAGATTTCTCACGAGAAGACTGTCAGTAAGAAGCTGTACAGTTTCAGTTTAAAGATGTTATCGCATCGAGAAATTGGATCCTACGAATGCTCAGATAGGTTATCATCTGCAAGTCTTTACTCGAAATCCAGAAGAATAATTTGGGTAAGCTTAGGCCTTGCAGGAATGAGAAATCGGGTACTGAAATCTGTTGGAGAAATTGAATATTTGGCAGAGAATGACCCAGAAAGTACAGATATTTTGAAATCAAACATGTTGGACACATTTTACCCAAAGAGAAGTCATCATCTTGAGAACATGTGTCTCTATGAAGTGCTGCAGAACTACATTTATTCACGGAAAGCCACAGAAGACATCAACAATGGAAAATATAAAGTCATTGGTGAGGAAGGATGTTTGGTGAAGCGAACAAAAGGAAGTTTGACAAATCACAGGAAGCTCAGTTGCGAAACTACTGACAAAAAGGAATTTTACTACTTGGCTCTTTTACAGCTGTTTAAACCATGGCGTTCAGAGGACGAACTACTGGGAGAATTTCAAAGCTATGAAGATTCTTTTAATGCTATCAAAGACAGTATAGAATGCAGTACTTTCACAACTTATGTCCAAATGTTAAATGAAGAAAATGAACAGGAAGCAAAAATTGCAGCTGAAGTAGCTAGAGACAGTTCTCAAGACAGCCAAAGTTCAGTAACACTTAGTCAAGATCCCCTAGGACAACCAATCATAGAAAATGAAGCTGCAGTAGCCATGACTGAAGTAGAAACGGCTATGAATCAAGTACAGGAAGATTCAATCGACTTACTAAATCTGGAACAACAACTGAATGAAGAACAAAAAGAAATTTATGAAGGAGTCATCAAAAAAATTGATCATGGATTACTACATGAAAAGAAAGAGTGCTCATGCATATCATTTGAACCAATCAGGATGTATGTGAGTGGACAAGCTGGAACTGGTAAAAGTTTCTTAATAAAAGTCATCAGAAGCTACCTACAGCAAAAAACAGCTTCAAATTTGTCTTGTGTGGTAACTGCTCCAACTGGGTTAGCAGCCTATAACATAAAAGGAATTACCTTACATCGCTTGCTAATGTTACCAGTGGAGCATGAGAATAAAATAGAATACCACAAGTTAACTGGAGAAGCATGCCTCGAAGTTTCAAGAGTGTTGAAGAAGATGCAAGTTCTCATTATTGATGAGGTGAGTATGGTTTCAAATTTAATGCTTGCCTTTGTGCATTTAAGAATGCAACAAATTCTTAAGAGAGACTATGACGTGTTATTTGGAGGAAAACATGTCTTAGTTTTTGGGGATCTTCTGCAGCTCACTCCAGTTAAAGGACAACCAGTGTTTAATACTGTGACACATGAAGACACGAAGAAGTCATTAGGAAGCATTGGTAATGCGAATATTTGGTCGTTCTTTGAGTACAAAGAACTCACTACCAATATGAGACAAGCAAACGACGAAGATTATGCAAGTATTCTGAAAGATATCAGAATTGGACTACTCACAGAAGTTGGCAAAAAAGCATTACAGAGTCGGTTGCTACATAACTTATTTCCAAATGAAGAAATAGTTGCAGAGAAAATATACCAGAACATTGCAGAAAAAAATACTGTAATCTGCTTAATGCCAAAACTACGTGAGTGCTCAATATTCAATGAGGAACTTTTGAAATTGGAAAAGGAAAAGATTAAGAAAATGGAAGCAGAGGACAAAATTCAGCATGAAAGAATTACTTTTACATTAACAGGCAAACTGAAAAATAAATTGGATTCACTAGAGAAGAATATTTCCAAAACAGCTGGATTAGAAAAAAATCTATATGTTTGCATGAATTGTCGAGTGATTTAAAGGAGAAATTTGGATGTAAAAAAGGTTTAGTGAATGAAGCTATGGGAAGAGTTGTGGGTTTTATTAATTACCAGAAAAAAGATGGAATTGAATGTTTAAAAATAAAATTTGATCAGATAGAAGAAGTTAAAGACATTTGTCGTTGTTCAGTTCGTTTCATGCTTGTGAAAGACTTATATGTACGTAGGAAGCAGTTTCCGTTTTCTCTAGCATATGCTGTAACTATTCACAAGTCTCAAGGATTAACTGTAGATAGTGCTTTTGTAAACATTGGTTCTACTGTGTTCAAAGAAGTATGGCATATGTTGCTTTGTCACGAGTGAAAACATTATCTGGTTTATTTATGATAGACTTTGATGACTCAAAAGTTAGTGCTGATACAAACTGTGTAAAGGAGTATAACAGATTAAGAAGAACCTATGCTCCTCATTTAGGTCAGTATCCTGTGATTGTAAAACATGTTGTTTGTCGGAAAAGGAGATATGAGAATATCTGTAATGTGGATGAACAGAACAAAAAAAAAAGGACAGTGATGTGATAGCAAGGAAAAAGAAAAAGGACAGTGTTGAAGAGGTTGTTGGTTGCCATTTTGAAAATAGCTCTGGTGTCAACTGCTATGCAAATGTAGTGCTGAATGTTGTATTTTATCTTGAAAAGTTGCTAGAACAGATAATAGTAAATCATGGAAAAAGATTGTGTTCTCTGCTGAGTCTCCTTTATGAGAAGCTGAGTAATGATAAAACTGAAATAGAAAGTGCTACTGATGTTAGAAATCTTTTAGATGTATGTTGTGGTTCTACACAGTTTAAAGAAAATGTCCAGCAAGATGCTCAGGAATTCTTAATATATATTTTGAGTGTACTAGAAGATGAAGGAGTAGAAGTAGAAAACTTATTTGGTGTCTCTTACAAATGGGAACATTGCTGTGAAAACTGTATGAACACATGTAGTAGTAATGTTGATTCAGAAAGGTTCATAATTTTACCATTACCACAAAGTAAATCAGTGACTTTGAGTAAATTAGTTAAAGATGCCAATCACAACATGGAATGTTCTGAATGTAAATCAGACATGTTTTCTACATTATTTTTACAGAAATATGGTCAGTATGTAATTTTAATGATGCAACGTTGTAGAACTGATGGTTCAAAATTGGACACTTTAATAAAGAAGTTTACAGGACAGCAATTATCAATTTCTGGAAAAACTTTTGTTACAGTTGCAATAATTTTTCATGAAGGACCTACTGTAACTTCTGGACATTACACAGTTTATCTTAAATGTGAAAAAGTCTGGACACTGTGTAATGATTCCCAATTGATTTTCAAGCAACGTTTGCCTTATGATTTACCCAATTCTTACTTAATTTTTCTGAAACCTAAATTTTGAAAACTAAAAACTGCATCTGAAGAAAGCATTTTTTGTATTTTTAAAGGATTATAATTGAAGATATCACTTAAAAAGGATTTTGAAATTACTATTTGGCCTAAAGGAAAAGTAATAAAAACAATTGTGGACTCCTTTGACAGAAATTATTTTGGCATGTGTGCTTTTGCGACAAGGTTTAAAGACGGTTTGTCTAGAGAAGTACTTGTAATATATATGTAATATTTCTAACAAGGTATATTTTAGTGAGGAAAGTTTTAGGGCTTTTTTTAAGCAATCTTTCAGATTGTTTTTTTTTTGCCCGCTGTTAAATGATGAATACAATTGTTTTCACTATTTTAAGTGAAAAATAAAAAATTCTGAAAACAGCAAAAAAAGGTCAAAAAATTGCTTAGTAAAATATGTAAAAACATGTAATGCTTTTTGTAATGTATGATTGAATATTAATACTTTTTTTCTTTTTTTGCAGAACTGGAAAGAAAAAATAAAAAAAAATAAGTGAAAAATATTAGTATTACTCAATCCTCCCTCTTCATGCTTCCATTTCTTCACCTCTTTATGAACATTAAATTTTTTAAAAAAAACAAAAAAAATTTAAAAAAAACCCTTCGGTGCGCGCAGGGTGCGCGCACCTCAAAAAAAAATTTTTTCAAAATCCCTCAAAAAAACATTTTTGGGGTTTAGTTTATAAGTGGCTCTTAAAAGAGCCCTTGAGTTAATGGAGGGAAACAGGAAGAGAAAAACGAAAAAAAAGAAAAAACATCTATGGCCTACTTTCACTCATGGGCATCAAATTTTCTCTGAATGAGATCAAGACTGGTCTCACCCACAGAAATAAGTTTACCGCAATCAGTGCAGCGTGTGGACAACCTAGCAAAACAAGGTGGTCCAAAAAGAGGTGTGGAAGAAGGCAAAGGCACCACTGCAGAAGAAGTGCTCGGCTGAGCTGCCGAAGATGTGCTCGGCTGAGCTGCTGCAGATGTCGTCGGTAGAGCAGGTGGAGGGTTTGCTCCAGAAGCTCGACAAAAAGTCACTGGATGCATTTTGACAACATGCCTCAACATAGTGTGAATGCTAAAAGAATATTTCTTGTTAGGATTCCCACGTGACAAGACTTTTTGACAAAGTACACATGTAACTTTAGGTGCATTTACCTTTTTTTGTCCCTCTGGAAAAGTGAAAAACTGCCATATAAAGCTGTCTTTCTGCTTCCTGTTCCTCTGCCTCTCAAGAGTGTCCTGGTCACTGTCTGAAGATGGTTGCTGTTCAGCCATTGTCTCTCAACAACAGAATAGCTCCTTCTCCAAAGGAATCAGAACTAATAATGAGGGGAGTAGGTGTGGTTTGGGAAGAATCTGGAACTGAAAGTACTTCAAACCAATCAAAAGTGATGATTCTTGATCACATGACTTGCCATGAGGGGATTGGGTGTGGTGTTGAAACAATCAGAAACTGAAAGTAATGATAACCAATAAGAAGTGCTGTTTTATTATGCATATACCCGAGGTGCGCGCACTGAGCAAGCTCAGAGCGCGCACCTTGTGATTACGCATGCGTGAACGCGTATGAGCGCATGTACATACGTCATATGCGCGCACATAACGCGCATACGTTGAACACGCGTATACGCGACCGTTATTGCGCCTAATTTTAGCGTATGCGGAAGTAAACCGCGTGGAGCGCGTAGGACGCACGCACGCATGCGTACGTACGTACGCATACGTACTGGGTGCGCGCTCCCAGCACACACTATAACGTATATTTGCGTACATAAATAACGTGCGGCGGTATTCATAAAAAACGTACGAAATTGTACTAGGAGCGCGCTCAGAGCGCGCACTCCAAGAATTTATATAAAAAAAAAAAGTGGAGAAAAATTAATTGCAAAAAATAAAAAAACTGTTCAACTTTATTCTAATTGAAATTTTTTTGAAAAAGCAAAAAAACAAAAAAGATACAGATAATATATAAATGAATACATAGGAATTTTATTTTTAATATAAAAATGTTTTTTTTAATTAAATAATACAAAAATTAGCATTTAAAAAACCGTACAAATTCATTGAAAAAACCAAAGGTTTCACACACGTTATAGTTAGGAATTAGCATTTTAAATACCTTGCAAATTCACTGAAAAAACCATAGGTTTCACACATGTTATAGTTAGCTGGACATTTCACTAACTATAACGGGGGAATTTCAAAACCAATGAAATTACCCCGTTATAGTTAGTTCAGCTAACTATAACTCGCGCCCCCGCAATGCACTGCTGATGACGTCACATATTACATCACTCATGACATAGTCAGTGACATCACTCATGACATCTCAAATGACATCACTGATGACATCATCCTTGTGACAGAGTGGCAGACCTCCTCTCACCCTAATATAACCTTTGATACACACATTCAAAAATAGAGACTAAAATTTTCAAAACAATGGACATACCAATACCAGTTACAACAACCTCTTGAGTAATTCTAAGATCCACATACACTTCCACTCATTCACCAACAGTCCTGTACAGTCACTCATACATGTACTCACTCATCATATGTACTCATACACCTATACATCCTGTTACACAATGCCACTCATCCACAGAGTTACTGACACACATAGTCACTCATGAAAATAAAGAAAGAAACATACATTTACTTGCATATACATTTATACACACACCACCACACTTACTTCTACGGGAACTTACACATACTTAGTCTTTTAAACAATCACTTATAGAAACACATACTTATTCATACAGGAACTCTTTCAATCTCTCACTCTCACATATACTCAGTTATATACACCAATAGTCACATATACTAGTTTAAAACATATGTAGTTACTCATAGAGACACTATTGAGACAGTCATTCACTCACTAACACACCCATGCACACACTCATCCACCCATACAGTCCTGCAGACATGCTGTCTTCAACACATACAAACAGTGAGTCACTCATTCATGTACCTATGCAGTACGTAATACCCCCCACCGAACCATACACACACTCACACTAATACTAAAAAAACCAACTAATAACATATATAAACACCCATGTAGCTACTCACCAACCCATGCAGCCACTTATACACAAAGTGAGAGACTGATAAAGATATTTACATATTTAAACATTACTCAGTAAGCCATGTATTCACTAAGATACACTTAATCAGTCAGTTATACAATCAATTTTTCAAAAAGAAATCATCCATTTAGACACTTATATACCCATTTATTCTTCCATCGTCCGTGAGATATACATATATAAAACATATTTAATTTTCAGAAAAACACACATTCACTGGATGATGTCATCAGTGATGTCATTTGAGATGTCATCAGTGATGTCATGAGTGATGTTACTGACCATGTCATGAGTGATGTAATATGTGACGTCATCAGCAGTGCATTGCGGGGGCACGAGTTATAGTTAGCTGAACTAACTATAACGGGGGAATTTCATTGGTTTTTCACGAGTGAAATGTCCAGCTAACTATAACATGTGTGAAACCTATGGTTTTTTCAGTGAATTTGCAAGGTTTTTAAAATGCTAATTCCTAACTATAACGTGTGTGAAACCTTTGGTTTTTTCAGTGAATATATATATATATATATATATATATATATATATATATATGTATATATTACCTACTGGCGGTCGCCAGTAGGTAGTTATAGTTAGGACCACGTTTCCATAAGAAATCCGCAACATTCTATTTTGAATAACTTTTGCGCCGGTCGACGAATCCTTGCGAATTTTTCAAAATAGGTGGGGCGCTACGCACCGCTCCTACCCTGAAAGTCTCGGGGGGATTCGTCAAGCGGGGGCTGAGATAAAAGGGGGGTCCCAAAACGCGTTTTTCCCATGCATTTTTCCATAGGACCTTTAGACACAGCTACAGCCCGAACGGCTGAACAGAATTACTTGAAATTTGGCAGAGAGGTAGTCCTCAGGTCAAGGAAGTGCCTTTTGTAGGTTTGGTGTAAATCTGTTCAGTAGATTCTGAGAAAATAGCCTTTAAATCAATATATATATCTGAGCCAGCTTACGGTGCGCTTACGGTGCGCTTACCGTACGCGTACGGTGATGTGCGCGAGCGCGATTCTGATTGGCTGTTAGATCTTAGTAAACATTCGAATCGGTCAAAACCAGGAAGCGGCGGCCGCCATTTTCTCTCTCGCACTCAGAGTGTGGATTAAAAAACAAAGGACAAAAACATGTAAAGGAGCTGTTTAGCCAGCTCCAAAGCACCTAGCCATGTTGAGGGAGTCCCCAAAGATCCCCCAAGGCCAAAATCGGAATTTTTATTTTTTCGCTAATTTCGCCAATTACGCTTACCGTACGCGTACGGTAAAAAATTATTGAAAAAAAAAAATTATCCACACCCTCCCCACCCCGTGTGCAAATGGTGCCCGAAGGGCACCACTTGTGCATGGCATATCAAAGTATAAAAAAAATAAAATATAACCTTTCACAACGAAGCGCATCATATGTCCTCCATGTGCGCACGGTGCGCGAAGCGCATCGTGCGTACATGGCCCATCTAGCGTAACGGCACTAACTGCGTAAAGTGGGCACCGCGTGCTCACTGTGCGCGCGCGGTGCGCGAAGCGCACCGTGCGCGCACGGAACAAACTGCGTTAAGTGGGCGCGCACACCACGAATGGCGTAAAGTAACTTAGCATTTAAAAAACCGTACAAATTCACTGAAAAAACCATAGGTTTCACACACGTTATAGTTAGGAATTAGCATTTAAAAAACCTTGCAAATTCACTGAAAAAACCATAGGTTTCACACATGTTATAGTTAGCGGAAATTTTACTGATAAAAAACCAATGAAATTCCCCCGTTATAGTTAGTGCAGGAAACTATAACTCACGCGACCGCAATCTTCTGCTGATGACATATGTGTCTTTATGAAAAAAAAATATTTGTAATATATGTATAGCTAAAAATTTATGGAAGAAGACATGGGCAAATAAGTGTCTAAATACAGTATTAGCATCAGCAGAGGATTGCGGTCGCGTGAGTTATAGTTTCCTGCACTAACTATAACGGGGGAATTTCATTGGTTTTTTATCAGTAAAATTTCCGCTAACTATAACATGTGTGAAACCTATGGTTTTTTCAGTGAATTTGCAAGGTTTTTTAAATGCTAATTCCTAACTATAACGTGTGTGAAACCTATGGTTTTTTCAGTGAATATATATATGTGTGTGTGTGTGTATATATATATATATATATATATCTCCAAGGTACTCCACCTGACACTGGCTGTTTAGACGAACGCATGGAGAACGGACCACAGATTTTGGTGCTTGTGAATTATTTTATTTCCACAGAATGACAACCATGACGTATTTCAGCCCCGGAGGGCCTTGATCACATGACGCGCTCGTCAGTCAGCACTTGATTTTTATCCCATTTTTTCTTTCTACATTTAAAGTGACAAGTGCATAGGTAACATACATAGTGGCTGTGGACAAAGAAAACATACTATTGTAGATGTTGCATTATGGTTTTTCATTGGCATTGACTTTGTCACATTTACTTATGGATTTAAATATCATGACGTTGCATGTATTCTGCTTTTACACTTGATTTGTGTTTGTTTGCCACTTTGAAGGTTAATACTAGTTTAAATACCCGTTATTAACATTGAATAAATATTGCTCACAATAAATAATTTTTAAAATGGTAAACATAAAATATTAATATTCAATTAAAAACACATAGGATCCTAATGAAGTGCAAAGTATGCAAGTTTGTGCAAATTGTGAAAAATACAGTACATTTTCATTTTAATCGTTCAAAATAGATCTGTTCTGAACCTTGACTAAGGTGCTTTCCATAATGGTTACATCCACTATTGTCCCCAATGCCACTGCAATGCAAAGACAATCAATAAGCTTCTAAAAGTGCAAGTGCTAAAACATCACTTGTGTATTAAAAAGTAGATAGAAAAGATTAAAATGATCATTATACAATTAAGAACATGAATGTTGTGACTATTCGATAGAGGTCCTTTAAGCAGCTTATAGACCATATCATTATCCTGGTCATTTTGATTTTGATATAAATACCTCCAAACTTCCTGTTACATTTGGACTATGCTATCCTTTTAAAATGTATAAACAAGTGAACATATCCCCAGTCATATTAGGACCCCCCAGGCTGTTTGGAATCTAACTCCAGAATGTATGTCGTCTCTAATCTACGTAGGGCCTTCTCTCTGTTGCCTCCCCTTTTGTTGATTGGTATTGTGTCGATTAGATAGTATTTCAGGAGGCTGGCATTGGAGTCATTTCTCTCACCGAAATGTCAAGCCACCAGGTACATTTGATCTTTATTTTTTATGGCTCGAATGTGTTGGAATATTTCTTTGTGCCCCTGTAGTTTGGTACTTCCCACAAATCTTAAACCACAGGGGCACTCGAGAACATACACAACATGGTCGGTTTTGCATGTTAGAGCTTTGTTGCTAATTCTCTCCTCTTTGCTAAACGGAGTAGTATATGATGATTTGGAAATGCCATGTTGGCAGCCTTTGCACAATTTACATTTCCAAAACCTTTTTCTCTGAGCCAACCATGTTAATGGTATTTTGTCTTTAGGGTTGTTTTGTACCAAATCATCTTTCATGGAGGGAGCCTTGCTGTATGTAATGGCTGGTTTGGCGGGTAGCATGTGGCCTATAATTGGATCATTAAGTATGATCGGCCAGTTTCTGCGAATAATTCGATAGATTTCCTTCTGTTGCCCACTAAATCTCATTATTAATCTAAATATCGTGCCCTCACTTTCCGTTTTGTCTGCGTTAGCCGATCGTATTGGTAGGATTGCTTGTGGTTGTCTGGGTTTGAGTAGATCTGTCCTTGATACTTCTTGACTCCTGATAATGGTTGTATCTACACATTTGCTTGTGTACCCCCTCTCCAGAAACCTGGTCCTGCTCACCTTTTGTGCTAATGTCAGTTCTTCTCGATCACTGAAAATACGTTTCAATCTGATCATTTCCCCATACAAAATACTGTGAATTATATGTTGTGGGTGAGCACTTGTTGCGTGCAGCTCTGAATTTCCCGCTGTGGGTTTTCTATGTGCTCTAGTTTCAATCTGTCCATTTTTGATATATATTTCTACATCAAGAAAAAACACTGTACTGGGGCTAATGGTTGCAGTAAATTCCAAATTCATGTCATTGTTATTCAAACAGTTGACAAATGTCTCTGCTTCTGACACGGTCCCGTGCCAGATTAAAAACAAATCATCGATGAACCTTAACCAAGTTTTAACATCACTTTTTAAAACAGACCCGTATTCTCTCTGTAGGACCAGCTCCTCCCACCACCCCATGTGGAGGCAAGCATAACTGGGGGAGAAGCAGGCCCCCGTAGCTACTCTGCGTAGTTGCTGGAACAATGCACTCTGAAACAAAAAATATATTGTTATCCAAGCAAAATTCAATCATGTTTGTTAACATTTTGTTATGATGTTCAAACACTGCTGGTCTTCTACTCAAATAATGCTGAGCTGCTCTTATGCCATCTTTATGATTGATGCTTGAATAGAGTGACGTAATGTCCATTGTTATTAAAAGAAAGTCCTCTTGCAACCTTAAAATAGTGGATTTTTTATAAAAAATCGCCAGTGTCTTTTATGTAGGAGGGAAGTTGCTGGACATGCTCTTGCAAATAGTAATCTACATATTGTGAGGTGTTTTCTGTCAGACTGTTACATGACGATAAAATGGGCCGCCCAAGGGGCTTGGTAGGATTTTGATCTAGTTTAGGGATAAAGTAAATCACTGCAGTCGTTGGAGTCTCATTTTCAAAAAATGTATATTCATCCATTGTCAGCAACCCGGCACTCTTCCAAGCTAAAAGTTTGTTATAAAACATATTGTATGTTGCTTTTAGTGATAGTGTGTCAGTCTTGCGATAACATTTGCGAGCCGACAATTGCCTTGTTGCTTCTTCCACATATTCTTTCTTTCCCCAGAGGATCAAATGGTCTCCTTTATCTGCATTTCTTATTATCTGCTGAAGATCCTTCTTCAACTTTTCCATTAGCTGATGGTACAAAATGTCTTGTCGTGTTTAGGTTTCATCTTGTTTTGTGATTAAGTTGTTTTATTCCAACAATAACCTGCTCGTGGAATATATCAATCGAGTCTCTGACCATTATTGGGGTAAGTGTAGATTTTGGTTTTAAGCTACCCTTTGTAATAGGTTGATGTTCCTCTGTGATAACTGTTTGTTCAGCCGATGTTATTGGCATGGAGAGTGGCATTGTTGTAACTGGGTTTTCTTGTGCCAATGTTTCTAAGTCTCTTAATATTGGTATGTCTGAGGCCGTCAGATTGAAAGGAGGCGAGATTTGTGAATCTTCTGTTATCACGTTGATTTGTGTTTCCTGATTCACTGTTTCCTTTAGCGCATGGAATTTCTTGAGTTTTAATTTGCATATCGCCTTAAAAATTTCCATCCTTGTGAATGCATAGTCAAAGGTTTTTGGGGGGCAGTATGACAGGCCCAACGTCAGCATTTGTTTCTCTTTTTTACTTAGTTTCACATTGGCTAGATTGACCACAGTGTTGTTGGAACTTGCAGGTCTTATTATTTGTGTTTCCATCTTCGTGTATTTGGTCTCTTTTGTTCTATGTTGGTTGGCTTGTCTCCTCTCCCTTCTTCTGACTGTGTTATTCTTACTTGGTTGTTTTGTTGGGGTCACGGTCTCAGGGACTGTCTGCGCTCTTCGCAAAAAAATTCCAATTCTTGTACCAACGATAAATTTGATGGTACTTGAACTCCCCTGCCACCTCTCACCTCAGATTCTGTTTCACTTTCTAAGGCTGAGCTTAGATCGGAAGTTGAGGAGTTAGCATGGGCTCCCTTATAATTTTTTGTTTTGGTAACATTAGCCCCGCTATATTTGGATATTTTTAAAGAGTCATACTTTATCGCGAATGTGAAAATTCGACTGCAGTCATAATCCATTTTGTCCCTGTGAAACTTGAAAGTTTTGCGCTCTCGAATTCTGTCTTCTTCTTTTTTTAATCTTTTGCTCATTTCATCCCGCAGTTTGGCTTCTTCATCCTTTTGATTCATTTTGCTGATATCCTCATTTAGCTGATCGATTTACTCTTGCAATTTTAAACGATCTGCCTCCGGATATTTTACCAATATTGTGCCAAGTCTCCTGGAGGACTCTAAATTCATCTCAGCCCACTCCTTCATCATCATTGGGTCCAGGGCCTCGTAGCTGGGGGCTATTAAAATCCGTAGACCTCTCTGTATTCGCCCAACATCCAAGTACCTTTGGAGGGATTTACCCTCCCACCACTTGCTCTGCTCATTTTTCATTAGTTTCTCCATTTGACATAGTTTCCTCCTGAGGCTGGTTGTGTTACCTCCCACCAGTGCATTCTGGGTGACTGAGTCTAGTTTCGAGCAGCGGGCGTCGTCAAACATTTCAAGCGCTGCAGCCTCTCTATCTCTGAGCATGTCGGCCATCATTACTGTGGAATTTGTATTAAGTGAATAATGGACATGTTCTTAGGAACTGTTGCACCTTAGTATGTGCCTGTTCCTGTTCACTCCGCCCTGTGCTATTGCTAAGGTCTTACCTTCACTTTTCGTATCGGCGTGTCCCGCATCCTCCGACCTGTGGCAGCCTTACTCCAAGATCCTTCAGACTGATATAGCTTGCTGCTGGGGGCAAGTGTTCCTGTTAATCCTCTTGGATTCAAGTCTGTTACTGGACTTCGCCTTCCAACGCAGATGACTCGCCCATTAAGAGGAGGGGTCTGTGTAGAGGGAAGAGCATCCGGCTTCTAATATCCAAGGTACTCCACCTGACACTGGACGAACTAATGGAGCACGGACCACAGATTTTGCACTTGTGAATTATTTTATTTCCACAGAATGACAACCATGACGCATTTCAGCCCTGGAGGGCCTTGATCACATGACGCGCTCATCAGTCAGCACGTGATTTTTATCCCATTTTTTCTTTCCACAATTAAAGTAACAAGTGCATAGGTAACATACATAGTGGCTGTGGACATAGAAATATATATATATATATATCTATATATATATATATATATATATTCACTGAAAAAACCATGGGTTTCACGCACGTTATAGTTAGGAATTAGCATTTAAAAAACCTTAGAAATTCAGTGAAAAAACCATAGGTTTCACACATGTTATAGTTAGCTGGACATTTTACTCGTAAAAAACCAATGAAATTGCCCCGTTATAGTTAGTTCAGCTAACTATAACTCGCACGCGCCCGCAATGCACTGCTGATGACGTCACATATTACATCACTCATGACATGGTCAGTGACATCACTCATGACATCACTGATGGTTTTTTCAGTGAATTTGCAAGGTTTTTTAAATGCTAATTCCTAACTATAACGTGTGTGAAACCTATGGTTTTTTCAGTGAATTTGCAAGGTTTTTTAAATGCTAATCCCTAAATATTTCGTTTTTGAAACCTATGTTTTTTTCTGAAAATTTGTATGGTTTTTTATATGCTAAGTTATGTATTTTTAATTAAAGATATTTTTTTTTATTTAAATAAAATTACTTTATATTCATTTATATATTATCTGTATTTTTTTATAAATTATTTTTTTAAATAATTCAATTTGGATTTTTTTTTTTATAATTTTTTTAATTATTTAATGTCCTCTTTTTTTTTTTTTTTTTTATTTATAAATTCTTGGGGTGCGCGCTCTGAGCGCGCACCTAGTACTATTTCGTATGTTTTTTATGAATTCCGGCGTACGTTATTTACGTACGCAAATATACTTATTGGTGCGCGCTGGGAGCGCGCACCCAGTACGTATGCGTACGTACGTACGCATGCGTCCTACGCCTTTGACGCGGTTTACTTCCGCATACGCTAAAATTACGCGCAATAACGGTCGCGTATACGCGTGCTCAACGTATGCGCGCTAGGTACGCGCATATGACGTATGCACCTGCGCGCTTACGCGTTCGTGCATACGTCATCACGGGGTGCGCGCTCGGAGCTTGCGCAGTGCGCGCACCTCGGGTTTATACATAATAAAACAACACTTCTTATTGGTTATCATTACTTTCAGTTTCTAATTGTTTCAATACCACACCCAATCCCCTCATGGCAAGTCATGTGATCAAGAATCATCACTTTTGATTGGTTTGAAGTACTTTCAGTTCTAGATTCTTCCCAAACCACACCTACTCCCCTCATTATTAGTTCTGATTCCTTTGGAGAAGGAGCTATTCTGTTGTTGAGAGACAATGGCTGAACAGCAACCATCTTCAGACAGTGACCAGGACACTCTTGAGAGGCAGAGGAACAGGAAGCAGAAAGACAGCTTTATATGGCAGTTTTTCACTTTTCCAGAAGGTCAGAAAAAGGTAAATGCACCGAAAGTTACTTGTGTACTTTGTCAAAAAGTCTTGTCACGTGGGAATCCTAACAAGAAATATTCTTTTAGCATTCACACTATGTTGAGGCATGTTGACAAAATGCATCCAGTGACTTTTCGTCGAGCTTCTGGAGAAAACCCTCCACCTGCTCAGCCGACGACATCAGCAGCAGCTCAGCCGAGCACATCTTCGGCAGCTCAGGGGAGCACTTCAGCTGCGATGGTGCCTTCACCTGTTTCTTTACCTCTTGTTGGTCCACCTTGTTTGGCGAGGTTGTCTACACGGTGCACTGATTGCGGTTCTCTTATTTCTGTGGGGGAGACCAGTCTTGATCTCCTTCAGAGAAAATTTGATGCGCATTCATGCACTAGGCCATAGATGTTTTTTCTTTTTTTGCGTTTTTCTCTTCCTGTTTCCCTCCATTAACTCAAGGGCTCTTTTAAGAGCCACTTATAAACTTAACCAAAAAAATTTTTTTTTTGAAAAATTTTTTTGAAATTTTTTTGAGGTGCGCGCACCCTGCGCGCACCCAAGGGTTTTTTTTTTTTTTTTTTTTTTTTTTTGAGAGACTCCCCCTTTCCATCTTATGCAACTGTGAAATCACCAGAGCAATACGCAATAAATCTCTGCCTATAATTCCTATTTGCACACAGAGTCATGTTTTCACATTAGTCACAAAACGAAAAATCTTTGCCAATTTGAATGCACACTTACTGCTCTTTTTTGTTGGCAAGTGAAAATCACTTTTACAGACTGACACATTATGAATCCACGTTTCAGATTTTTTTAAATGCACATGTCCAGACTGCTTTTTCAGACCACAAACCATGTGTATGCTGGGTGACTGCCTACACTCCAGCAAGGGCAACCAGCCTTAGTGATGCTGAATGTATTTGCATTACAGACTGAAACCTCAAAACCCCACAGCACATTATCAGAGCCAGGACCTCTGTTCTCTACACCTCTCTCCACTCAGCAGAACCAGATAATGGCAATCTTTCCCTCTATTTTTCCACACATATACATGTTAATTTCAAATCTCACTGCTTCCCCCTTTTTTTCAAATGTAATCACACATTTCTATTGCTTGAAAACCAACCCTTTTCCAAAAGTACCCTTCCCCCTACTTCACTTCTGCCTAGTTCCCTTCCCCCAACTTGACTTCTGCCTGCTACCATAGCAACAGCTCATGGAACACTGCTATGTGGAGTTAGGTCAGAAGTTCGCCACACAATGTTTCAATTCCACAGAGCAAGAGTGCTTGACTTTTCAAACCTTACAGCAAATCCATAGTACTGTTCTTTGGTAACACATTTTTCTGAACCAATACAAAACACGCTTCTATTATTTTACACATACAGCCTAGTTTTTAGTGTAGAATGGTATGAAACAGCCAATCAGTTCTTTTTTTTTTTATAAAAAATATGTATGCCTCCATTTCCAAACTGTCTTTCATTTCTTTTTACCATTCTACTGAATTACACCTCCTCAGTGCATCCAGATCTCCTTTGAAGATGTTCACAGTGTGGATTGTAGGACACAGCTATGTCTTCTGGAGTGAAAAATTTGCAGAGAAAAGAGGTATGGTGAGAGACCTTGCTTTGCCAAATGTAGACATCAAGTGGATTGGTCAGAGAGGGTTAAAGTGGCACCAATTAATGCCTTTGGTGAAAACCTTTCAACATCTCCCACAGCCTAACCTTATTATTGTGCACTGTGGTGGTAATGATCTAGGCACTTTAACTGGGGTAGGTTTGGAAATGCTTATTAAGGACACCTTTGTGCAATTGATGTCGCTTTTTCCACAAACTGCCTTTGTATATTCTAACATATGCCAAAGGCAAAAGTGGAACTGGTCCAAACAATTTTGTCCGCAGATTGACAAAGCAAGGAAGCACGTCAACAAATCTATTTCTGCTTTCCTCAGAGACTATGGTATGGGTTCCATTTACCACAACAACTTGTGTTACGACATGCAAGACATTTATAGAGGAGATGGTGTGCACTTCAATGATGAAGGGAACAGAGTCTTCCTCTTGAACCTCAGACTCTGCGTCGGTACTTACTTGTAGGTACCGAAAAACAAGCAATAAACACAAGGGCTCTTTTTAGAGCCACCTTATATCTAAACACTTAAATGCAATTTTTTTTATTTTTTTTATTTTTTTTTTTTTCCGGGTGCGCGCAGGGTGCGCGCACTCGGCGATATTTTTTAACAAAATATTATTCTTTTTTTTTGCCCTACAAGGTCCTACTTTGACCCCCTTACAATGCCTACTGGGTCTATTTCTACCCACTCTGCCCCCTTTTCAAGTGCTCCCCCTTTGTTTATCACCCCCTCTTTATGCGATAGACAAAATGGCGGCCGCCGCTTCCTGACTTCCACCGATTCGAATGTTTACTAAGATCTAACAACCAATCAGAATTGCGCTCGCGCACGGCAAGGTGCGCGCACCCAGCGCGCACTCTGCGCGCTTACAGATATATATATTGATTCAAAGGCTATTTTCTCAGAATCTACTGAACAGATTTACACCAAACCTACAAAAGGCACTTCCTTGACCTAGGGACTACCTCTCTGCCAAATTTTGAGTAATTCTGTTCAGCCATTCGGGCTGTAGCTCGTTCTAAAGGTCCTATGGAAAAATGCATGGGAAAAACGCGTTTTGGGACCCCCCTTTTATCTCAGCCCCCGCTTGATGGATCCCCCCGAGACTTTCAGGGTAGGAGCGGAGCGTAGCGCCCCACCTATTTTGAGAAATTCGCGAGGATTCGTCGACCGGCGCCAAAGTTATTCAAAATAGAATGTTGAGGTTTTCCTATGGAAACGTGGTCCTAACTATAACTACCTACTGGCGACCGCCAGTAGGTAATATATATATATATATATATATATATATATATATATATATATATTCACTTAAAAAACCATAGGTTTCACACATGTTATAGTTAGCTGGACATTTCACTCGTGCAAAACCATTGAAATTCCCCCGTTATAGTTAGTGCAGGCAACTATAACTCACGCGACCGCAATCCTCTGCTCATGACGTCAGATATTACATCACTGTATTTAGACACTTATTTACCCATGTCTTCTTCCATTAATATTTAGCTATACATATATTACAAATATTTTTTTTTCAGAAAGACACATATGTCATCAGTGATGTAATATCTGACGTCATCAGCAGAGGATTGCGGTCGCGTGAGTTATAGTTGCCTGCACTAACTATAACGGGGGAATTTAAATGGTTTTTCACGAGTGAAATGTCCAGCTAACTATAACATGTGTGAAACCTATGGTTTTTTAAGTGATTTTGCAAGGTTTTTTAAATGCTAATTCCTAACTATAACGTGTGTGAAACCTATGTTTTTTTCAGTGAATTTGTACGTTTTTTTAAATGCTAAGTTATGTATTTTTTTTTTTTAAGGTTTTTCACCGTGCGCGTACCATACGCGCACGGTGCGCTTCGCATACCATACGCGCACAGTGCGCTTCGCGCACCGTGCGTGAGCTGTGGGTACGCGGTGCACTCCGCGCACCGCGCGCCCACGTTACGCAGTTCGCGGAATTTTTCAGTTTCTACCGTACGCGCACGCTACGTGAACTACGCGATTTTTCGCAAAAAAATTAAAGGAAATTTTGGCCCTTGGGGGTCCTTCTGGGACCCCCTGACAAAGGCTAGGGGGTCAGGAACTGTCCACCCTGCCCCCTTTTCACGTTCTCCACCTTTGTTTTTCACCCCCTCAGACTGCGAGAGACAAAATGGCGGGCGACACTTCCTGGTTTCGACCAATTCGAATGTTTACTAAGATCTAACAACCAATCAGAAACATGCTCGCGCACGGCAGCGTGCGCGTACGGTAAGTTTTACCGTACGCGCACGGAGCGCGCCTATAGATATATATATGCTTTTAAATGCTATTTTCTCAGGAAATACTGAACAGATTTACACCAGACCTGCAAAAGGCACATCCCTGACCTGAGGACTACCTCTCTGCCAAATTTCATGTAATTCTGTTCAGCCGTTTGGGCTGTAGCTTGGACTAAAGGTCCTATGGAAAGATGCATGGGGAAAACGCGTTTTGGGACCCCCCCTTTTTCTCAGCCCCCACTTGACGAATCCCCCCGAGACTTTCAGCGTAGGAGCGGAGCAGAGCGCCCCACCTATTTTGAAAATTTCGCGAGGATTCGTCAATCGGCGCCAAAGTTATTCCAAATAGAATGTTGCGGATTTCCTATGGAAACACGATCCTAACTATAACTATCTACTGGCGACCGCCAGTAGATAATATATATATATATATGTATATATATATATACATACATACCAAGGTGTATTGAAGAATGAGTGAGTGTATGATTGTCTGAATGGCTGTATTAGTAGGTGTGTGGCAGAATGTATAAGTGAGTGATTAAATGTGTCATTCTAATACATGGGTGACTGACTAATCTGTCTGACTCTCTGTATCAGTGTGTGAGTTGGTGTGTAAGTGGTTGCTTAGGTTTGTGAGTAGCTATACAAGTCTCTATATAGTTTTTTGATTGGTTGTCTAAGTACCTAAATGGGTGCCTGAGTGTCTCTGTGGGTGAGTGGGGTGTGTGTGACTCCCTGCATGGATTTATGAGTGGGTGATTCACTGGGTGTATGGGTTCAAGAGTGTGCATGTGAGGGGCTGTTTGGGTGGGTGAGTGTGTGCATGGGTGTGTTGGTGACTGAATGGATGTCTCAGTGGTATATATGTGAGTAACTACATATGTGAAAGGTAATATATGTGAGTGTTGGAGTATATAAATCACTATATGTGAGAGTGAGTGATTGTGAGAGTAGCAGTATGGATGAGTGTGTGCTTGTGTCAGTAATTGTATAAGAGTAAATATGTGTTAGTATCTGTATAAATAAGTGAGGTGGTATGTGTATAACTGTGTAGGTGAGTAAATAGGAGTGTGATTGATTCTTTGCATGACTGACTATCTGTGTAAGTAACTCTATGGGTGAGTGGCGGTGTGAGACTTTAATGGGTGTATCAGTGCATATGATAGTGGCAGTATTGAACACTGACCGCATGCATGGATGACTGTTTGGATGAGGTAGTGGATGGGTCTGTAGACGTAGGAATCAGTGAGATGGTATGTAGTAACTGGTATTGGTGTGTCTATGGTTTCAATAATGTTAGTCTGTATTTTAGAGTGGGTGTATCAAAGGTTATATTAGGGTGGGACGCGGTGCATCAGATTATCACGTGGATGATGTCATCAGTGATGTCATGAGTGATGTCATTTGAGATGTAATCAGTGATGTCAACAGTGATGTCACTGACCATGTCAGGAGTGATGTAATATGTGATGTCATCAGCAGTGCTTTGCGGGGGCGTGAGTTATAGCTAGCTCAACTAACTATAACGGGAGAATTTCTCTGGTTTTGTACGAGTGAAATATTCAACTAACTATAACGACCCTGAAACCTATGGTTTTTTCAGTGAATTTCTAAGGTTTTTTAAATGCTAATTTCTAACTATAACGTCCCTGAAACCTATGGTTTTTTTCAGTGAATTTCAAAGGTTTTTAAAATGCTCATTTCTAAGTTTAATGTCCCTGAACCTATTTTTTCAGTGAATTTCAAAGGTTTTTTAAATGCTAATTTCTAACTATAACGTCCCTGAAACCTATGGTCTTTTCAGTGAATTTCAAAGGTTTTTTAAATGCTAACTTCTAAGTTTAACGTCCCTGAACCTATTTGCAGAAAGAGGCAACAGAAGTCCAGAAAGACGAAGAAAGGTGCAGAATGAAGCAACAGATATGCACAAAGAACCAACAGAGGAGCAGAAAGAGGCCTTGTTGCAAAGTCATCCTGTGCCCCCAACTTTTTGCTGACAGGTACTGGTGGTAACTGACTCTGACTAACCAGGCCTAGAGACAGTGCTATGCTAAAAGACACTTAGAATACAGTGAAATCACCTACATACACTAGGGAAGACTATGCATTGGGGTACCCCGTGATTGGCATGACCTCCTCTTTAAGGCCCTAGTACATAATTGGGCAGGGGGATTTAACTACCTCTAAGTCAGAGGTGCAGAAAGATGCTTCTTTAAGTAGTAGTCATGTTTGCAGAGTGGTGGTGAAAGGGTGCTGGGCCTCCAACCAGCGCTCACGAATTCCACTGCATAGGACTTAGAGGAGGTACCAAGAGGGATTGTTGGCCCCCAAAGTCCCTCAGAAGTAAATTGGACTTCATCCCCTATCCTGTAGTCTGCCAGGAGGGGCGTTTGCAGAGTGGTGGAGAAAGGGGGGGCATGTCCTCCAAAGACGTCTTAGCAATCCTACTGTGTGGGACTTACTACAGGTAACAAGAGACAACCTTGGGAGCCAACTACCCCACCTATTACCTCCAGTAAGTCCCACACAGCAGGATTGCTGAGTTCTCATAAGAGGCCACGCCCCTTCACCCACCACTTTGCAAACGCACTCCCTGGCATGCTCTTGGATGGAGATTAAAGTCCCCTTTGCTCCTGGGGGTCATTTAGGGACCAACTAGCCTACCTTTTACCTCCAGTAAGCCCCACACAGTGGGATTGCTGAGAGGTCACAAGATGGCTGCCAACACTTCCTGGTTTGGAGTGTTGGCAGCCAATCAGATTGAAACTTGTGCCTGGGAGGAGTCATGAATCCTCCTCGGTGCTCAGATATCGAAAGTTTTCTTTTTTTAATTTGTCAGGAACTACTGAACAGATTTACACCATTTAGAAAAAAAGTCGCTTTCTGAACCAAGGGCTACCTGTTTGCAAAATGTGGTGTAATTCCGTTCAGCAGTTCGGGCTGTAGCCTGTTTCAATTTTTCCTTTGGAAATTAACATGGTAAAATTCATTTTGGGACCCCTTTTTTCCCACCCCCTCTTGATGAATCACCCCCGAAACTTTCATGACAAGGGCGGACCGGAGCACCCCATTAGCTGCTGCATTAGTGAATTCCACATTACATGTGACATAAACAATAGCTATTAGACATGAATGACTCAATTCTATAATGAAAATAAAGGTAGGATACGATTAGCACACTGTGCAAACCAGTTCCCAAACAATGTCATGTTTTTTGATGCTGAGTGCCAGCTCGTGAGTAGAGGCTGAGGATGAGTAAATTGGGGGGAAAGGGCTTTGTGGATAACAGGCAGGCAGAGAGACGTGTGCACAAAGAATAGACATGGTTTCAAAATGGATGTCGGGTTTAGGCTAATTTAGCAAGTAAATAGCATATTTGCATAGGCCATACATCATCGGTCCCTGGTTAGAGTGGAGACGTAAGGGTCAATAATGAAAACAAAGTTCAAATGCGTGAGCATACTTAGAAAGTTATTATAGGAAAGTAGTACAATTGAAGTGTACTAAAAAATTGAAAGGAAAAACTCAAAAAAGTTGGTAAAAATCAATCCAAGAAGAAGGTGAATTTCTTACAAGTGTTGGAGATTGCAGTCCGGAAGTTCTTCAGCGGCTTGAGATGCGTAATGTTCCAAGAGGTCATTGTTACCATTGTGAGAAAAAAGCAAAGCGATCCAATTCACATCTTCGAAGTGACAGTAATGCTCCTCGAATGTTGGAGCAGCAATTTGAATTGGCAGGCAATCTGCGAAGTTGTCAAAAGTCGTACATTGCAGTAGATCTTTCGCGGCTGCGCAGAAATCCCATTCCACCACAATACCATTTTGCGTTGCATCCACCATTGCTCTACTGCCTGAACAATCGAGTTCATGGATTTCAAGATACTCCATTACCTGCTGGATATCGGGAGTAATTTTTGGGATGTTGGCAAGGCATACATCCATTCGGCAGTCAAATGGGCAAGTTTTGCAATAGAAAGATGGTTGCACGCAGCTTGTATATGTGTAAATAAATGTCATTTTGTAGCTGGCTCCGATAATACATAAAGGCAGGTAGCTGAAAAGTTGTTCAATTTTTTCACGGTATTGATGTTGCTTCGCGTAGAGGCGTATTCTGTCAGAGATGCTTGTTACCTCAGGGGCGCAGTCATTTTTTACAAGCAAAAATGGTAGTAGGATGGCTACAGCCCGAACTGCTGAACGGAATTACACTTAATTTGTCAGAAAGGTAGTTGTTGGTCCAGAAAGTGACCATTTTGTTAAATGGTGAAAATCCGTTCAGTAGTTGCTTCGTTAGTTAAAGAAATTTCCACTTGTATATATAGTGACCCAGAGGATCCGCCATCCCTTCCAATCTGACTAGCTGCTAAGCAGGATTTGTTGCCAACCATCAAGTGGGCAGGGTAGTGATCCATAGGGCTCTTGGGGGGGTCTCACAGGGACCCCGCAGAACCCAAAAATCATTTTATTTTTACATTTTCTGTGGCAGTCGCGCTGAATCGGGGAATTTCACGGAAAAGTTCAACAAAAATAAATCGAGGGCCCCCGCTGCCCCAGTGACAACCACCTCCCTGGGATTATTTCTCTTTGAATGGTGGGGTCCTCTTGGACCCCCCCAGCCCCGGGGACCACCACATCCCTAGGTCTTTATGGTAAATTAATGTGAGGGGTGCATGGATCCCCCGCAGCCCGGGGGGCAGCCACCTCCCCAGAGCTTTAATTTGAATTAATGCAGGGGCTCTTAGAGCCCCCACAGCCCCAGGACCACCACCTACTTGGGGCAAAATTAAGTTGGCCCTAGACACCACGACCCCCTGGGTCAGCTCCTGCAATGTCCCGGGGTGCCCAACCCTGGGACACTGCAGTTTGCTATTGCTTGGTGGGAGCACCACTCCCTTCAAGCCATAGTAAACTCTGCTCTACTTCTAGTAAGCAAGAACAGAATAATTCTCTTGCTTACTAGAAGCGGAGCAGAATTGCTTTTGGACAGAGGGACCTGCATGTTCTGCAGCTCCCTCTGTTCAAAAGCAATGGTGGCTTCCGCAGGACACAGGGAGCCCGCAGGGACCGCGGGGTCTTCAGGCAGGGCTGAAATTAGACTAGAGAAGGGGGGCAGCGCGCCCCTTCCTCAAATTCATAAAACATAATTGATCAAATCAAAGACGGGCAATTCGCTGAAAGCAACACCCCCTTTCTCCACCACTCTGCAAACGCACCTCCTGGCTCAATGCTGGTTGGGGGATGAAGTTCCCTTTGCTCAAGAGGGTCCTTGGGGGCCAACAAGGCCTCCTGTTACCTCCAGTAAATCCCAATCAATGGGATTGCTGAGAGGTCTTTAGAGGACACGCCCCCTTTTTCCACCAATGTGCAAATCCGCCTTCTGGCAAACAACTGGTTGGGGGATGGGGTACTCTTGGCTCCAGAGGGTCCTTGGGGGCCAACAAACCTCCTGTTACCTCCAGTAAGTAAACACAGAGTGCAATTGCGAAGAAGACTTCAGAGGCCACATCCCCTTTCCTTACCACTGTGCAAACGTGCCTCCTGGCGCACTGCTGGTTAAAAGATGATGTTCCCTTGCTCCTAGAGTGTCCTTGAGAGTCAACAAGCCCTCCTATTACTTGTAGTAAGTCCGACACAGCGGAATTGCCGAGAGGTGTTTGTAGACCACGCCCCCTTTCTCCACCAATCTGCAAATGTATCTCCTGGTGCATTGCTGGTTGGGAGATGGAGTCCTTTTGATGCTGAGGGTTCCTGTGGGCCCAGAAGCCCTCCTGTTACCTCTGGTAAGTCCACAACAGCTGTCTTCCTTACAACTGGTCGGAAGCGCAGCCCCCTTTCTCCACCACCCTGCACCTGCAAACGTGTCTATTAGTTAAAAAAATTGAAAATAAATACACACATATATATATATATATATATATTCAGTGAAAAAACCATAGGTTTCACACATGTTATAGTTAGCTGGACATTTTACTCGTAAAAAACCAATGAAATTGCCCCGTTATAGTTAGTTCAGCTAACTATAACTCGCGCGCCCGCAATGCACTGCTGATGACGTCACATATTACATCACTCATGACATGGTCAGTGACATCACTCATGACATCACTGATGACATCTCAAATGACATCACTGATGACATCACTGATGACATCATCCAGTGAATGTGTGTTTTTCTGAAAATTAAATATGTTTTATATATGTATATCTCAAGGTCGATGGAAGAATAAATGGGTATATAAGTGTCTAAATGGATGATTTGTTTTTGAAAAATTGATTGTGTAACTGACTGATTAAGTGTATCATAGTGAATACATGGCTTATTGAGTAATGTTTAAATATGTAAATATCTGTATCAGTCTCTCACTTTGTGTATAAGTGGCTGCATGGGTTGGTGAGTAGCTACATGGGTGTCTATATAGGTTATTAGTTGGTTTTTTGAGTATCAGTCTGAGTGTCTGCATGGTTCGGTGGGGGGTATTACGTAGTGCATAGATGCATGAATGAGTGACTCACTGTTTGTATGTGTTGAAGACAGCATGTGTGCAGGACTGTATGTGTGGATGAGTGTGTGTATGGGTGTGTTATTGAGTGAATGACTGTCTCAATAGTGTCTTCAGGAGTAACTACATATGTTTTAAACTAGTATATGTGAGTATTGGTGTATATATGTGAGTATATATGAGAGGGAGAGATTGAAAGAGTTCCTGTATGAATAAGTATGTGTATCTATAAGTGATTGTTTAAAAGACTAACTATGTGTTACTTTCCGTAGAAGTAAGTATGGTGGTGTGTGTATTACTGTATATGCAAGTAAATTGATGTTTGTTTCTTTATTAGCATGAGTGACTATGTGTGTGAGTAACTCTATGGATGAGTGGCATTGTGTAACAGGATGTATAGATGTATGAGTACATATGATGAGTGAGTACATGTATGAGTGACTGTATAGGACTGTTGGTGAATGAGTGGATGAGTATGTGGATCTTAGAATTACTGAAGAGGTTGTTGTAACTGGTATTGGTATGTCCATTGTTTTGAAATTTTTAGTCTCTATTTTTGAATGTGTGTATCAAAGCTTATATTAAGGTGAGAGGAGGTCTGCCACTCTATCACAAGGATGATGTCATCAGTGATGTCATCAGTGATGTCATTTGAGATGTCATCAGTGATGTCATGAGTGATGTCACTGACCATGTCATGAGTGATGTAATATGTGACGTCATCAGCAGTGCATTGCGGGCGCGCGAGTTATAGTTAGCTGAACTAACTATAACGGGGCAATTTCATTGGTTTTTTACGAGTAAAATGTCCAGCTAACTATAACATGTGTGAAACCTATGGTTTTTTCACTGAATTTCTAAGGTTTTTTAAATGCTAATTCCTAACTATAACGTGTGTGAAACCTATGGTTTTTTCACTGAATTTCTAAGGTTTTTTAAATGCTAATTCCTAACTATAACGTGTGTGAAACCTATGGTTTTTTCAGTGAATTTCTAAGGTTTTTTAAATGCTAATTCCTAACTATAACGTGTGTGAAACCCATGTTTTTTTCAGTGAATTTGCAAGGTTTTTTAAATGCTATTTTTTGTTTTTTTTCTTCATTTTTTTCAAACATATTTTTAATTTAATTTTTTACCTTTTATAAAGACTATGTTTATTTTTTTAAAATCATTAAATATTTATTTTATATAAATTTTTTAAAATAAACAAGTGACATTTATTTCCAGATTTTTTTTTTTTTTTTTTTTTTTTTATAGTACGCGTACCGTAAGCTCACGGTAAGCGTACGGTTTACGCACCGTCCGTAATCTATCTACGCTGCTTGCGTATAGTTACGTACTTTGCGTGGCGCGCGTACTGCGCGTGGGACGCGTGCGCGCTTACGCAACACGCGCACGTTACGCGGAAGTGCCGGGAAATGACTGTTATGCGCATGCGCGCAAGCGCGTGTCTTTTTTACGCGCACGCGTACTTTTTGCCGTAAGCGTACCGTAAGCGTACCGTAAGCGTACGGTAGGTCATGTGATCTTGAAACACAACTTTTGATTGGTTGAAACTACTTTCAGTTCTAGAAGTCTCCTACACCACACCCATTCCCCTCATTTCTGCTTGTGATCCCTTGGGAGAAGGAGCTGGTTTGTCTTTGGGATACGATGGCAGAACAGCAGAGCTCTTCTGAGAGTGAGGCTAGCACCAGCAGCACTGTCTTGAGGCAGAGAGCGAGGAAAGTAAAACCTTCTTATGTTTGGGATTATTTTACTTTTCCAGAAGGCCAGCAAAAGGTGAATGCACCCTTAGTTACTTGCAAGCTGTGTCAGCGTGTACTTTCTAGAGGTAATCCTGACAGGAAGTATTCCTTTGGGAATCACACCATGATGAGGCACCTCAAGGATGTACACAAAAGGACACATGCTCAACTTTTTGGAGGTAACTCTTCAGAAAGACGAGCCAGTACATCCACAGCAGCTCAGCCTGGACCATCACCTGCAGAGCTTACTCCTTCTTCTGCAGCTCAGGTGAGCCCTTCATCTGTGGGGGGAGAATCTCCTTTTGCTGGCCCTCTGGAAATGAACCCTCGATTTCGGAAGGTTGATATTCATTGCACATTTTGTAAAGCTCTAATTTGTTATAGGGAGACCAGTGTTTCCCTAGTGAATAACAAAATAGATCAGCACATTTGTAGCTTTGAATGATTTTCCCATGGTTCCTTTCCTCTGTCCCTGCATGAACACAACGGTTCTTTTAAGAGCCAACCTTATCTTTCATCTTTTTTTTACATTTTTTTTAAAAAACTTTTTTTTTTTTTTTTTACCGTACGCGTACGGTAAGCGTACCTTTTTTTTTATTTTTTAAAAAAAACACTAAAAATCATTTTTCACATTACAAGGTCCTTGAAAGACTACAATTATTACTATTGACTTACCATACTCACTGAAAAAAATATTTATTCATTTGTTTTTTTAAAAAATAGTTTTTAAAATGGTTGTAGTTTACGAAAATTTTCTATATCGATCTGAAAAAAAAGAAAAAAGTATTAATATTTTTAAAACATTTTATAATACAGTACACATATTTACATTTTTTTCCAAAAAATATTTTTGCCTTATTTTTGCTGTTTTCAGAATATATTGCATTTCACTATAAATTGTGAAAGCAATTGCATTCATCATTTTACAGCGGGCAAAAAAAAATAACAATCTCAAAGATTGTATTAAAAAAGCCCAGAATCTCTTCTCACTTAAACTTATCATTACAGAAATGCATATTATTCTTAAAAAATATCATCTAAAAACAATACTTTTTTCTTTAAAATACCGTCTGATATTTTTGTTTCAGGAGTATAATCACAATATTATATCTCAAATAACTCCAAAATACATCTGATTTTATTTCCTTTATGCCAAATTGTATTTTTTTTTTTCCCTGGAATAAATTTCCAAGGGAAAACCATTAAAATTCTAAAGTTTAATCTGTCCAGATCTCACCGATTCTCTGTAACATTTTGGTTCACAAAAATTTTTTGAATTATTTATTTAGTCCACAATAGAATTGCTTACTTTTCCACATGGCCAAATAGTAATTTTTTAAATCATTTTTGTAAAAATTTCCAATGGCAGTCCAATAGCATTCCAAAATTTAAAATGTGCAGAAGTTACCGTTTATCTCTAAATTATTGGTTTTTCAGAATTGCATGAAAAATTTAAAAAGTCCACATTACAATTGGTTATCTTTCCTTTAGGCCAAATGATAATTTTAAAAAATATTTTTTCTACAAAATTGCAATGGTAATCCAGTAAAATGGTAAAATTATTTTGTCCACATCTTGCCAAGTCTCTCTAAAATTTAGGTTTCAGAAAGATTAGATAGGAATTTGCTAAATCAAAAGGCAAACGTTGTTTGAAAATCAATTGGGAATCATTACACAGTGTCCAGCCTTTTTCACATTTAAGATAAACTGTGTAATGTCCAGAAGTAACAGTAGGTCCATCATGGAAAATTATTGCAACAGTTACAAAAGTTTTTCCTGAAATTGATAATTGCTGTCCTGTAAACTTCTTTATTAAAGTATCCAATTTTGATCCATCAGCTCTACATCGTTGCATCATTAAAATTACATACTGTCCGTATTCCCTTAAAATTAATGTTGAAAACATGTCAGAATTACACTCACCACATTTCATGCTATGATTAGCATCTTTAACTAATTTTGCAAAAGTGACTGTTTTACTCTCTGGCAATGTCAAATAAATAAACCTTTCATTATCAACAATAGAGCCACATATATTATAACAATTTTCACAACTATGTTCCCATTTATAAGAGAGACCAAAAAAAATGTCAATGGGAACTCCTTCTTCTTCCACTACCTGAAGAAAATACATCAAAAATTCGTGTGCATCTTGCTGTTCATTTTGAGAAAACTGTGTTCGTCCTGAACATACATCTAAAAGTTTTCTAATGTCAGTAGCACTTTCTATTTGAGTTTTATCTTTACTCAGCTTTTGAAAAAGGAGACTGAGCTCTGAACAGAATCTTTTTCCCTGATTTACTATTATCTGCTCTTGCAAACTTTCCAGATAAAATGCAACATTCAGCACTACATTAGCGTAGCAGTTGACACCAGAGCTATTTTCAAAATGACATCCTACAACCTGTTCTTCATTTTCCTTATTCTTTTTGCTTGCAATTACATCACTCCTCTTTTTTTTCCTCTTCTCTACATCTTCATTACAGATATTCTCATTTCTCCTTTTACGAGAAACTACACGTTTCTCCAACACAGGATACTGACCTAAATGAGGAGCATAGCTTCTTCTTAATCTATTATACTCCTTTACACAGTTTGTATCAGCACTAACTTTTGAATCATCAAAGTCAATCATGAATAAACCTGATAATGTTTTGACTCGTGACAAAGCTACATATGCCATACCTTCTTTGAACACAGTTGAACCAATGTTCACAAATGCACAATCTACAGTCAATCCTTGAGACTTGTGGATAGTTACAGCATATGCTAGTGAAAACGGAAACTGCTTCCTACGTACATATAAGTCTTTCACAAGCATGAAACGAACTGAACAACGACAAATGTCTTTAACTTCCTCTATCTGATCAAATTTTATTTTTAAACATTCAATTCCATCTTTTTTCTGATAATTAATAAAACCCACAACTCTTCCCATCGCTCCATTCACTAAGCCTTTTTCAACATCCAAATTTCTCCTTAAAAACACTCTACAGTTCATGCAAACATATAGATTTTTTTCTAATCCTGCTGTTTTGGAGATATTCTTCTCTAGTGAGTCCAATTTATTTTTCAGTTTGCCTGTTACTGTGACAGTAATTCTTCCATCCTCAATTTTGTCCACTGCTTCCAATTTCATGATGTCTTCATTTTCCAATTTCAAAAGCTCCTCATTAAATATTGAGCATTCACGTAGAGTTGGCATTAAGCAGATGACACTTTTGTTTTCTGCAATATTCTTGTATATTTTCTCTGCAACTATTTCTTCCTTTGGAAATAAGTTATGTAGCAGCCGACTCTGTAATGCTTTTTTGCCAACTTCTGTGAGTAGTCCAATTCTGATATCTTTCAGAATACTTCCATATTCTTCATCGTTTGCTTGCCTCATATTAGTTGTAAGTTCCTTGTACTCAAAGAAGGACCAAATATTTGTATTTCCAATGCTTCCCAATGACTTCTTCGTGTCTTCATGTGTCACAGTATTAAACACTGGTTGACCTTTAACTGGAGTAAGTTGCAAAAGATCCCCAAAAACTATGACGTGTTTTCCACCAAATAACACGTCATAGTCTGTCTTCAAAATTTGCTGCATTCTTAAATGCACAAAGGCAAGCATTAAGTTTGATACCATGCTCACCTCATCAATAATGAGAACTTGCATCTTCTTCAATACTCTTGACACTTCTAAGGATGCTTCTCCAGTTAGCTTGTTGAATTGTATTTTGTTCTCATGCTCCACTGGTAACATTAGCAAACGATGTAAGGTGATTCCTTTTATGTTATATGCTGCTAACCCAGTTGGAGCAGTAACCACACAAGACAAAGTAGAATCCGTTTTTTGCTTTAGGTAGCTTCTGATGACTTTAATTAGGAAACTTTTTCCAGTGCCAGCTTGTCCGCTTACATACATCCTGATTGGATGAAATGATGTGCATGAGCACTCTTTTTTAATATGTAGAAATCCGTGATCAATTTTGTTTTTGATCTCTTCATAAATTTGTTGCTGCTCTTGATTCAGTTGTCTTTCCAAATTTTCTAAGTCTATAAATTCTTCTTGAGCTTGATTCATAGCCGTTTCCACTTCATTCATGGCTATTGATGCTTCATTTTCAACGATTGGTTGTCCTAGGGGATCTTGACTGTATGTTCCTGAACTTTGGCTGTCCTGAGAACTGTCTCTAGCTATTTCTGCTGCAATTGTAGTTTCCTGTTCAATTTCTTCATTTAACATTTGCAGATAAGTTGAGAATGTACTGCATTGTATGCTGTCTTTGCAAGCATTAAAAGAATCTTCATAGCTCTGAAATTCGCCCAGTAGTTCATCCTCTGTACGCCATGGTTTAAACAACTGTAAAAGAGCCAAGTAGTAAAATTCTTTCTTGTCGGTAGTGTCGCAACTCAGCTTCCGGTGATTTATCAAACTTCCTTTGGTTTGCTTCACCAAACATCCTTCTTCACCAACAACTTTATATTTTCCACTGTTGATGTCTTCTGCAGCTTTCCGTGAATAAATGTAGTTCTGCAGCACTTCATAGAGACACATGTTCTCCAGATGATGACTTCTCTTGGGATAATATGTGTCCAACATGTTTGTTTTCAATATGTCTGTACTTTCTGGGTCATTCTCGGCCAAATATTCAATTTCTCCAACAGATTTCAGTACCCGATTTCTCATTGCTGCAAGGCCTAAACTTGCCCAAATTATTCTTCTTGACTTCGAGTAGAGACTTGCAGAAGATAACCTATCTGAACATTCGTAGGATCCAATTTCTCGATGCGATAACATCTTCAAACTAAAACTGTACAGCTTCTTACTGACAGTCTTCTCGTGAGAAATCTCTTCCCACATTTCCTTCAATTCTGTTTTTTCTGATTTCGTAATGTAAGACGTTACATATCGAGCAACAGCAATGGAATTGTCAGCAACATACTGTATATCCATGTTAGCGTTCCACATGGATAAAATGACTGGGTTGTAGTCATTTATATTTTTTGATTCTTCTTTTCTTTTAAGGTTGTAGGTATTCTTAGGTGATTTTCTTGTGATAGTATGTCTCACAGCTGACATAAAACTGTTGACTCTTCCATTTGTAAGAACAGGTCTAGGAAATCCAAATCGACATTTAGTGTAGTATTTTTCTTTGCTCTTGTATTTCCGTCGACAGTATTTTCCACACCGATGACTTTGGAAACGTAGAACTTGCTCCTTTAACTTGTTCTCTTCTGTGTTTTTAGGTATAGCACATGTTGCATATTCTTCAATGTAAGATAACACTGCTTCATCAGTATCTGTTCCAAACTTTGGGGCATCCTTGATCCACAGCAGCATATGAATATGAGGAGCACCTCTTGCCTGGTACTCTTTTCTCCAAAAGAAATCCACTACTTCTCCAAGGGGTGGATTTTTTTTATTGCAGATGAAGGACATCATAGCCTCAAATCTATGATTGAATTATCTGCAAACATTAACCGGATCCAATGAGCACAGTTCTCCTGCTGTCTTGTATTCGATGTTTTCAATGTTTGAATTGGCCTCTCGTAGAAAATCCAGTAAATCATCCCAAGCGTACTCGGCGCAGCTTAGGGTAAGGAACCATGTTGGTGTTCCTAAGTTGCGTAACATGCATTTTAGTTCACCATGGCGTCGGTACCAATATTCATTTGTCCCACGCTGACAAGCCATCAGATTGATCAGTTGTGTTTCCAAATGATCATCTCGGTGCTGCACTTTCTCCATAAAATCCTTAGCAGACACATTTTGTAAATGTACTCCACTTTTTAAAATGTGATTTACTGCATAAGACAGTGCAGACAAGTCGCTTTCAAATAAAAGATGGAACAAATAAGGGATACTTTGTCGAAATCTGGGATCTTCAGCATATAGTCTTGTAGTCCGATACTCAGAAGCTGGAATCTGTTCCGGACGTTCATCGTATCGTCCTCCTTTTCCTTTAGGAAACAGCTGGGGAAAACATCGAGCTTCCAAGCTCTCCTCCCATACACTCACAGGATTTCCTTTTGCTTTCTTCATCTGAAAGAGATCAATATTGTCTCCCATAACTTCTTTCGAATGGAGAGGATGTATGCTAAAATGTTCATAAATTTCTTCTTCCTTTGACTTGTCCACTTTTTCAATTTGTCCAGTTGGTGTTTCTGTGTCTCCTTGTAAATCTTCTTCTTCTTCTTCTTCTTCTATATAAATTGATTCATACCATTTGTTATTTTTTTTCAAATACAAATTTGCTCTTTGTACTTTCCGCACATCTACCAGCTCCTGCCAAATCTTCTTATTCTTTGTAGGGACACCATTAACCAGAATAATTAATGGTTCAGTTTCCAAAGTATCCGCATCAATAGTTTCCATATTTTTTTTCAAATCCAAGGGCAAATACACCACTCTACCTTTTAAACCTCTCAGTAAATCTGAAGGAGGTAATTTACCAGTTTTGGGCTCCATACGTACTATGGTCTGGAACGGATGAACACATTGAATGAGTATAGACTCATATGTATTTAATTCAGAAAGTTCAGCAGGAATAGCATCCAATTCTAAATTATTATGTACAGCTCTGGTCGGCATTCTATTTTCCTCTAACTTGTTGTAGCAGTATTTGCAAATACGCTGATCTTCACCCAATTCAAAACAATTTTCAAGAAATATATATGTGGCAAAATCCATCCACTTATAATTATCTTCAATTTCACTCTTTCTGTAGAGATCAACATTCCTAGTTTGTTTTCTATAATGAGTTCTGCGGCAACAAATACAAGTAACATTTGGTCTTTCATTAGAGACTATTGCAAATTTTGTTATGTGATCATTAAATGTGTTACTTACAGAGGGTTCTACATTCTCTTCCACTTCTGCCTCATTTATTGTGTCCTTCTCTGCACTGTTTTGTTCAGGACCAAAGTAACAAAACTGAATTTCATCAACAACCTTCTCTACATCTGATACCGTTCCTCGGAACAGAGCCCTATTCAATTCATTTAACTTTATTGCTGGACTTTTGGCAAAATACAACCGTCTCACAAACTTTCTCATTTCAGTATGATGAACAGCCAGCATCCTAAAATGATGGAAAACACTATTGCACACTTTTCTAGATAGACAAGCAAGAGAATGACCCTGCAAACCAGTATTCTCTCTCACTCTGCATGGATCCAGACTTTGAAGCACCTTAATCTTTTGTTTTACACTTTTTTTACTATATTCTCTTAGAAACTCTCGAAATCTGTCAATAGATTCCTGACGCACAG
This sequence comes from Triturus cristatus, assembly GCF_964204655.1. NCBI lineage: Eukaryota > Metazoa > Chordata > Amphibia > Caudata > Salamandridae > Triturus > Triturus cristatus. Next base: position 771,050,932 of record NC_140585.1, read on the forward strand.
TGCAAATACTACTACAATTCCAAGTGTACACTGGGGCTTTAGGACGTCTCCCCATTGCCTCATCTGCCATCACTTGTACCTCATCTCTTGGAACCATTATCTCCTTCTCCATTATGCAACCATTTTTTACTTCGTATGAACGACCTCTGGTGTCAACTGCATGCAGCAAACTATTACTTTGAAAATAGCTTTCTTCATTAAAAAAAGGTTCACTACTTGAACTATGCATCCACTTTCCTAAAAACACTTTACAAAAGTTTGTTCTGTTCACTACTCTTTTGCTTTTGCTTTGTGATTTCAGTACATTAACCATTTTATCTAATGTACGCATCCTATTCAAAATTAATATGAATAGTTTCCTTTTTAATTCTAATGCTTTTGCTGCAATGGCTTCAATTTCTTTTTTTCTCTTATAATATTTAGCCTTTTGCTTATATTTCTTTATATCCTTTATCAAATTGGACATAACTCTTCTCTGAAACATTTTTCTACGTATCTCTTTAAATGCTGTTTTTCTGTTTATGTTAAACTTTTCAATTGCAGAAGGTATATTTGCATTAACTAAATCCTCAATTTTTTGCTGTTCTGTAGGTTTTGTTACATTTTTCCGAGAACAGACATTTTGTACATTTTTGTTTGTTTTCAATATTTTGTTTAGGAATTGTCTTTTTTGCTTACCAGAAGATTTTTTCTTTTTCCCAACATCAGCATCTTTTACTAACTTTGGTCCTCCAGTTGTCCTCAAATATAGTTTTTTTTTTAGCGTTTTTTGAACTCGAGATTTTGTAGGCATCTTAAATTTTGTTCACTGTTCTTCAGCAATACCTGAAAAAAACTAAAAAAAAAATCCTTTATTGTATTTAAATATATTACTACATTTCTTTTCACAATAGTCACAAAACGAAATTTCTTTGCCATTTTCAATGCACACAAACTGCTCTTTTTTTAAAATTTATTTAAATGCACATGTCCAAGCTTTTTTTTTTTTTCAGATCACCACCGTGTGTATTCTCTGTGACTGCCTACACTCCAGCAGGGGCCACCAGCCTTAGTGATGCAGAATATATTTGCATTACAGACTTAAACCTGAAAACCCCACTCGCTTCTAATTACTGTGCATGACTATACATGGCAAGCACATAGGTGTGTGCTAAGCCTCTGCTTCTTCCCCCAAAAATTCGCTCCTCTTTTCCATCTACTGCAACTGTGAAATCACCAGAGCAAGACGCAATAAATTTCTGCCTATAATTCTTCTATGCACACAGAGTCATGTTTTCACATAAGTGCCAAAACGAAATTGCTTTGCCAATTTGAAAGCACACTTACTGCTCTTTTTTTTTTGGGCCAAGTGAAAATCTCTTTTTACACTTTGAAATCACTTTTACAGACTGACACATTCTGAAACCTTTTTTTTAAATTTATTTAAATGCACATGTCCAAGCTGTTTTTTTTTCAGACCACCACCGTGTGTATTCTCTGTGACTGCCTACACTCCAGCAGGGGCAACCAGCCTTAGTGATGCTGAATGTATTTGCATTACAGACTTAAACCTGAAAACCCCACTCGCTTCTAATTACTGTGCATGACTATACATGGCAAGCACATGGGTGTGTGCTAAGCCTCTGCTTCTTCCCCCAAAAATTCGCTCCTCTTTTCCATCTACTGCAACTGTGAAATCACCAGAGCAAGACGCAATAAATTTCTGCCTATAATTCTTCTATGCACACAGAGTCATGTTTTCACATAAGTGCCAAAACGAAATTTCTTTGCCAATTTGAAAGCACACTTACTGCTCTTTTTTTTTTGGGCCAAGTGAAAATCTCTTTTTACACTTTGAAATCACTTTTACAGACTGACACATTCTGAAACCTTTTTTTTTAAATTTATTTAAATGCACATGTCCAAGCTGTTTTTTTTTCAGACCACCACCGTGTGTATTCTCTGTGACTGCCTACACTCCAGCAGGGGCAACCAGCCTTAGTGATGCTGAATGTATTTCCATTACAGACTTAAACCTGAAAACCCCACTCGCTTCTAATTACTGTGCATGACTATACATGGCAAGCACATGGGTGTGTGCTAAGCCTCTGCTTCTTCCCCCAAAAATTCGCTCCTCTTTTCCATCTACTGCAACTGTGAAATCACCAGAGCAAGACGCAATAAATTTCTGCCTATAATTCTTCTATGCACACAGAGTCATGTTTTCACATTAGTGCCAAAACGAAATTTCTTTGCCAATTTGAAAGCACACTTACTGCTCTTTTTTTTTTGGGCCAAGTGAAAATCTCTTTTTACACTTTGAAATCACTTTTACAGACTGACACATTCTGAAACCTTTTTTTTAAATTTATTTAAATGCACATGTCCAAGCTGTTTTTTTTTCAGACCACCACCGTGTGTATTCTCTGTGACTGCCTACACTCCAGCAGGAGCAACCAGCCTTAGTGATGCTGAATGTATTTGCATTACAGACTTAAACCTGAAAACCCCACTCGCTTCTAATTACTGTGCATGACTATACATGGCAAGCACATGGGTGTGTGCTAAGCCTCTGCTTCTTCCCCCAAAAATTCGCTCCTCTTTTCCATCTACTGCAACTGTGAAATCACCAGAGCAAGACGCAATACATTTCTGCCTATAATTCTTCTATGGACACAGAGTCATGTTTTCACATAAGTGCCAAAACGAAATTTCTTTGCCAATTTGAAAGCACACTTACTGCTCTTTTTTTTTTGGGCCAAGTAAAAATCTCTTTTTACACTTTGAAATCACTTTTACAGACTGACACATTCTGAAACCTTTTTTTTAAATTTATTTAAATGCACATGTCCAAGCTGTTTTTTTTTCAGACCACCACCGTGTGTATTCTCTGTGACTGCCTACACTCCAGCAGGAGCAACCAGCCTTAGTGATGCTGAATGTATTTGCATTACAGACTTAAACCTGAAAACCCCACTCGCTTCTAATTACTGTGCATGACTATACATGGCAAGCACATGGGTGTGTGCTAAGCCTCTGCTTCTTCCCCCAAAAATTCGCTCCTCTTTTCCATCTACTGCAACTGTGAAATCACCAGAGCAAGACGCAATACATTTCTGCCTATAATTCTTCTATGGACACAGAGTCATGTTTTCACATTAGTGCCAAAACGAAATTTCTTTGCCAATTTGAAAGCACACTTACTGCTCTTTTTTTTTTGGGCCAAGTGAAAATCTCTTTTTACACTTTGAAATCACTTTTACAGACTGACACATTCTGAAACCTTTTTTTTAAATTTATTTAAATGCACATGTCCAAGCTGTTTTTTTTTCAGACCACCACCGTGTGTATTCTCTGTGACTGCCTACACTCCAGCAGGGGCAACCAGCCTTAGTGATGCTGAATGTATTTGCATTACAGACTTAAACCTGAAAACCCCACTCGCTTCTAATTACTGTGCATGACTATACATGGCAAGCACATGGGTGTGTGCTAAGCCTCTGCTTCTTCCCCCAAAAATTCGCTCCTCTTTTCCATCTACTGCAACTGTGAAATCACCAGAGCAAGACGCAATACATTTCTGCCTATAATTCTTCTATGCACACAGAGTCATGTTTTCACATTAGTGCCAAAACGAAATTTCTTTGCCAATTTGAAAGCACACTTACTGCTCTTTTTTTTTCGGGCCAAGTGAAAATCTCTTTTTACACTTTGAAATCACTTTTACAGACTGACACATTCTGAAACCTTTTTTTTAAATTTATTTAAATGCACATGTCCAAGCTGTTTTTTTTTCAGACCACCACCGTGTGTATTCTCTGTGACTGCCTACACTCCAGCAGGAGCAACCAGCCTTAGTGATGCTGAATGTATTTGCATTACAGACTTAAACCTGAAAACCCCACTCGCTTCTAATTACTGTGCATGACTATACATGGCAAGCACATGGGTGTGTGCTAAGCCTCTGCTTCTTCCCCCAAAAATTCGCTCCTCTTTTCCATCTACTGCAACTGTGAAATCACCAGAGCAAGACGCAATACATTTCTGCCTATAATTCTTCTATGCACACAGAGTCATGTTTTCACATAAGTGCCAAAACGAAATTTCTTTGCCAATTTGAAAGCACACTTACTGCTCTTTTTTTTTCGGGCCAAGTGAAAATCTCTTTTTACACTTTGAAATCACTTTTACAGACTGACACATTCTGAAACCTTTTTTTTAAATTTATTTAAATGCACATGTCCAAGCTGTTTTTTTTTCAGACCACCACCGTGTGTATTCTCTGTGACTGCCTACACTCCAGCAGGAGCAACCAGCCTTAGTGATGCTGAATGTATTTGCATTACAGACTTAAACCTGAAAACCCCACTCGCTTCTAATTACTGTGCATGACTATACATGGCAAGCACATGGGTGTGTGCTAAGCCTCTGCTTCTTCCCCCAAAAATTCGCTCCTCTTTTCCATCTACTGCAACTGTGAAATCACCAGAGCAAGACGCAATACATTTCTGCCTATAATTCTTCTATGCACACAGAGTCATGTTTTCACATAAGTGCCAAAACGAAATTTCTTTGCCAATTTGAAAGCACACTTACTGCTCTTTTTTTTTCGGGCCAAGTGAAAATCTCTTTTACAGACTGACACATTATGAATCCACCATGTGTAACTACAACAAAAACAATTCCCATTTCTATTATTCATTTCTTTAGTTACCACATACATCCCCTCTCAAACTGTAAACTCACCTTTAAATTTAGTTAGTTGTGAAAGAAATGTGTCACTCAAACAGCAGATTATCAGAGCCAGGATCTCTGTTCTGTACACCTCTCTCCTCTCAGCAGAACCAGATAATGGCAAACTTTCCCTCTATTTTTCCACACATATACATGTAAGTTTCAAATCTCAGTGCTTCCCCCTTTTTTTCAAATGTAATGACACATTTCTATTGGTTGAAAACCAACCCTTTTCCAAAAGTACCCTGCCCCCAACTTGACTTCTGCCTAGTACCCTTCCCCCAACTTGACTTCTGCCTGCTACCATAGCAACAGCTCTTGGAACACTGCTGTGTGCAGTTAGGTCAGAAGTTCGACACACAATGTTTCAATTCCACAGAGCAAGAGTGCTTGACTTTTCAATCCTAACTGCAAATCCATAGTACTGTTCTTTGGTTACACATTTTTTTGTACCAATACAAAACATGCTTCTATTAATTTTCACATACAGCCTAGTTTTTATTCTAGAATGGTATGAAACAGCCAATCAGTTCTTTTTGTTTTGTAAAAAATATGTATGCCTCCATTTCCAAACTGTCTTTATTTTCATATTGCCATTCTACTGAAAGACACCTCCTGAGTGCATCCAGTTCTCCTTTGAAGATGTTCACAGTGTGGATTGTAGGGCACAGCTATGTCTTCTGGAGTGAAAAGTTTGCAGAGAAAACAGATATGGTGAGAGACCTTGCTTTGCCAAATGTAGACATTAAATGGATTGGTCAGAGAGGGTTAAAGTGGCACCAATTGATGCCATTGGTGAAATCCTTCATGCAAATCCAACACCCTGACCTCATAATAGTGCACTGTGGTGGCAATGACCTAGGCACTTTGACTGGGGTAGGTCTGGAAATGCTTATGAAGGACACCTTTGCACAACTGTTTACACTTTTCCCTAAAACTGCCTTTGTGTTTTCCAACATATGCCAAAGGCAAAAATGGAACTGGTCCAATCATTTCTGTCCACAGATTGACAAAGCAAGAAAGCACGTCAACAAATCTGTTTCTGCTTTCCTCCGTGACTATGGTATGGGTGCCATTTACCACAACAACTTGCGTTACGACATGCAAGACATTTATAGAGGAGATGGTGTGCACTTCAATGATGAAGGGAACAGAGTCTTCCTCTTGAACCTTAGACTCTGCATCGGTACTTACTTGTAAGTACCACTAAAAAAATGACTCCATAAACACAACAGCTCTTTTTAGAGCTCCCTAATTTCTAAACTCTTAAATCTGATTTTCATTTATTTATTTTTATTTTTTTTACCGTACGCTTACCGTGAGCTTACCGTACGCGTACCCCGTGATTTTTTTTAAAATCAATAAATGTTTTTTTTGTACTTTTCTGTCCTTCTTTGACCCCCTTACAATTGTTAGGGGGTCTGTAACTCTCCTCATTGCCCCCTTTCTTTGTTTTCACTCTTTTTTTTCAGAGTGAAATACACAAAATGGCGGCCGCCGCTTCCTGGTTTCGGCCGATTCGAATGTTTACTAAGATCTAAGAGCCAATCAGAATCGCGCTCGCGCACGCCACCGTACGCTTACCGTAAGCGTACGGTAAGCGTACCGTAAGCTGGCTCAGATATATATATTGATTTAAAGGCTATTTTCTCAGAATCTACTGAACAAATTTACACCAAACCTACAAAAGGCACTTCCTTGACCTAGGGACTACCTCTCTGCCAAATTTCTAGTAATTCTGTTCAGCCGTTCGGGCTGTAGGTCGTTCTAAAGGTCCTATGGAAAAATGCATGGGAAAAACGCGTTTTGGGACCCCCCTTTTATCTCAGCCCCCGCTTGACGGATCCCCCCGAGACTTTCAGGGTAGGAGCGGAGCATAGCGCCCCACCTATTTTGAGAAATTCGCGAGGATTCGTCGACCGGCGCCAAAGTTATTCAAAATAGAATGTTGCGGATTTCCTATGGAAACGTGGTCCTAACTATAACTACCTACTGGCGACCGCCAGTAGGTAATATATATATATATATATATATATATATATATATATTCAGTGAAAAAACCATAGGTTTCACACACGTTATAGTTAGGAATTAGCATTTAAAAAACCTTAGAAATTCAGTGAAAAAACCATAGGTTTCACACATGTTATAGTTAGCTGGACATTTTACTCGTAAAAAACCAATGAAATTGCCCCGTTATAGTTAGTTCAGCTAACTATAACTCGCGCGCCCGCAATGCACTGCTGATGACGTCACATATTACATCACTCATGACATGGTCAGTGACATCACTCATGACATCACTGATGACATCTCAAATGACATCACTGATGACATCACTGATGACATCATCCAGTGAATGTGTGTTTTTCTGAAAATTAAATATGTTTTATATATGTATATCTCAAGGTCGATGGAAGAATAAATGGGTATATAAGTGTCTAAATGGATGATTTGTTTTTGAAAAATTGATTGTGTAACTGACTGATTAAGTGTATCATAGTGAATACATGGCTTAGTGAGTAATGTTTAAATATGTAAATATCTGTATCAGTCTCTCACTTTGTGTATAAGTGGCTGCATGGGTTGGTGAGTAGCTACATGGGTGTCTATATAGGTTATTAGTTGGTTTTTTGAGTATCAGTCTGAGTGTCTGCATGGTTCGGTGGGGGGTATTACGTAGTGCATAGATGCATGAATGAGTGACTCACTGTTTGTATGTGTTGAAGACAGCATGTGTGCAGGACTGTATGTGTGGATGAGTGTGTGTATGGGTGTGTTATTGAGTGAATGACTGTCTCAATAGTGTCTTCAGGAGTAACTACATATGTTTTAAACTAGTATATGTGAGTATTGGTGTATATATGTGAGTATATATGAGAGGGAGAGATTGAAAGAGTTCCTGTATGAATAAGTATGTGTATCTATAAGTGATTGTTTAAAAGACTAACTATGTGTTACTTTCCGTAGAAGTAAGTATGGTGGTGTGTGTATTACTGTATATGCAAGTAAATTGATGTTTGTTTCTTTATTAGCATGAGTGACTATGTGTGTGAGTAACTCTATGGATGAGTGGCATTGTGTAACAGGATGTATAGATGTATGAGTACATATGATGAGTGAGTACATGTATGAGTGACTGTATAGGACTGTTGGTGAATGAGTGGATGAGTATGTGGATCTTAGAATTACTGAAGAGGTTGTTGTAACTGGTATTGGTATGTCCATTGTTTTGAAATTTTTAGTCTCTATTTTTGAATGTGTGTATCAAAGCTTATATTAAGGTGAGAGGAGGTCTGCCACTCTATCACAAGGATGATGTCATCAGTGATGTCATCAGTGATGTCATTTGAGATGTCATCAGTGATGTCATGAGTGATGTCACTGACCATGTCATGAGTGATGTAATATGTGACGTCATCAGCAGTGCATTGCGGGCGCGCGAGTTATAGTTAGCTGAACTAACTATAACGGGGCAATTTCATTGGTTTTTTACGAGTAAAATGTCCAGCTAACTATAACATGTGTGAAACCTATGGTTTTTTCACTGAATTTCTAAGGTTTTTTAAATGCTAATTCCTAACTATAACGTGTGTGAAACCTATGGTTTTTTCACTGAATTTCTAAGGTTTTTTAAATGCTAATTCCTAACTATAACGTGTGTGAAACCTATGGTTTTTTCAGTGAATTTCTAAGGTTTTTTAAATGCTAATTCCTAACTATAACGTGTGTGAAACCCATGTTTTTTTCAGTGAATTTGCAAGGTTTTTTAAATGCTATTTTTTGTTTTTTTTCTTCATTTTTTTCAAACATATTTTTAATTTAATTTTTTACCTTTTATAAAGACTATGTTTATTTTTTTAAAATCATTAAATATTTATTTTATATAAATTTTTTAAAATAAACAAGTGACATTTATTTCCAGATTTTTTTTTTTTTTTTTTTTTTTTTTTTATAGTACGCGTACCGTAAGCTCACGGTAAGCGTACGGTTTACGCACCGTCCGTAATCTATCTACGCTGCTTGCGTATAGTTACGTACTTTGCGTGGCGCGCGTACTGCGCGTGGGACGCGTGCGCGCTTACGCAACACGCGCACGTTACGCGGAAGTGCCGGGAAATGACTGTTATGCGCATGCGCGCAAGCGCGTGTCTTTTTTACGCGCACGCGTACTTTTTGCCGTAAGCGTACCGTAAGCGTACCGTAAGCGTACGGTAGGTCATGTGATCTTGAAACACAACTTTTGATTGGTTGAAACTACTTTCAGTTCTAGAAGTCTCCTACACCACACCCATTCCCCTCATTTCTGCTTGTGATCCCTTGGGAGAAGGAGCTGGTTTGTCTTTGGGATACGATGGCAGAACAGCAGAGCTCTTCTGAGAGTGAGTCTAGCACCAGCAGCACTGTCTTGAGGCAGAGAGCGAGGAAAGTAAAACCTTCTTATGTTTGGGATTATTTTACTTTTCCAGAAGGCCAGCAAAAGGTGAATGCACCCTTAGTTACTTGCAAGCTGTGTCAGCGTGTACTTTCTAGAGGTAATCCTGACAGGAAGTATTCCTTTGGGAATCACACCATGATGAGGCACCTCAAGGATGTACACAAAAGGACACATGCTCAACTTTTTGGAGGTAACTCTTCAGAAAGACGAGCCAGTACATCCACAGCAGCTCAGCCTGGACCATCACCTGCAGAGCTTACTCCTTCTTCTGCAGCTCAGGTGAGCCCTTCATCTGTGGGGGGAGAATCTCCTTTTGCTGGCCCTCTGGAAATGAACCCTCGATTTCGGAAGGTTGATATTCATTGCACATTTTGTAAAGCTCTAATTTGTTATAGGGAGACCAGTGTTTCCCTAGTGAATAACAAAATAGATCAGCACATTTGTAGCTTTGAATGATTTTCCCATGGTTCCTTTCCTCTGTCCCTGCATGAACACAACGGTTCTTTTAAGAGCCAACCTTATCTTTCATCTTTTTTTTACATTTTTTTTAAAAAACTTTTTTTTTTTTTTTTTACCGTACGCGTACGGTAAGCGTACCTTTTTTTTTATTTTTTAAAAAAAACACTAAAAATCATTTTTCACATTACAAGGTCCTTGAAAGACTACAATTATTACTATTGACTTACCATACTCACTGAAAAAAATATTTATTCATTTGTTTTTTTAAAAAATAGTTTTTAAAATGGTTGTAGTTTACGAAAATTTTCTATATCGATCTGAAAAAAAAGAAAAAAGTATTAATATTTTTAAAACATTTTATAATACAGTACACATATTTACATTTTTTTCCCAAAAATATTTTTGCCTTATTTTTGCTGTTTTCAGAATATATTGCATTTCACTATAAATTGTGAAAGCAATTGCATTCATCATTTTACAGCGGGCAAAAAAAAATAACAATCTCAAAGATTGTATTAAAAAAGCCCAGAATCTCTTCTCACTTAAACTTATCATTACAGAAATGCATATTATTCTTAAAAAATATCATCTAAAAACAATACTTTTTTCTTTAAAATACCGTCTGATATTTTTGTTTCAGGAGTATAATCACAATATTATATCTCAAATAACTCCAAAATACATCTGATTTTATTTCCTTTAGGCCAAATTGTATTTTTTTTTTTCCCTGGAATAAATTTCCAAGGGAAAACCATTAAAATTCTAAAGTTTAATCTGTCCAGATCTCACCGATTCTCTGTAACATTTTGGTTCACAAAAATTTTTTGAATTATTTATTTAGTCCACAATAGAATTGCTTACTTTTCCACATGGCCAAATAGTAATTTTTTAAATCATTTTTGTAAAAATTTCCAATGGCAGTCCAATAGCATTCCAAAATTTAAAATGTGCAGAAGTTACCGTTTATCTCTAAATTATTGGTTTTTCAGAATTGCATGAAAAATTTAAAAAGTCCACATTACAATTGGTTATCTTTCCTTTAGGCCAAATGATAATTTTAAAAAATATTTTTTCTACAAAATTGCAATGGTAATCCAGTAAAATGGTAAAATTATTTTGTCCACATCTTGCCAAGTCTCTCTAAAATTTAGGTTTCAGAAAGATTAGATAGGAATTTGCTAAATCAAAAGGCAAACGTTGTTTGAAAATCAATTGGGAATCATTACACAGTGTCCAGCCTTTTTCACATTTAAGATAAACTGTGTAATGTCCAGAAGTAACAGTAGGTCCATCATGGAAAATTATTGCAACAGTTACAAAAGTTTTTCCTGAAATTGATAATTGCTGTCCTGTAAACTTCTTTATTAAAGTATCCAATTTTGATCCATCAGCTCTACATCGTTGCATCATTAAAATTACATACTGTCCGTATTCCCTTAAAATTAATGTTGAAAACATGTCAGAATTACACTCACCACATTTCATGCTATGATTAGCATCTTTAACTAATTTTGCAAAAGTGACTGTTTTACTCTCTGGCAATGTCAAATAAATAAACCTTTCATTATCAACAATAGAGCCACATATATTATAACAATTTTCACAACTATGTTCCCATTTATAAGAGAGACCAAAAAAAATGTCAATGGGAACTCCTTCTTCTTCCACTACCTGAAGAAAATACATCAAAAATTCGTGTGCATCTTGCTGTTCATTTTGAGAAAACTGTGTTCGTCCTGAACATACATCTAAAAGTTTTCTAATGTCAGTAGCACTTTCTATTTGAGTTTTATCTTTACTCAGCTTTTGAAAAAGGAGACTGAGCTCTGAACAGAATCTTTTTCCCTGATTTACTATTATCTGCTCTTGCAAACTTTCCAGATAAAATGCAACATTCAGCACTACATTAGCGTAGCAGTTGACACCAGAGCTATTTTCAAAATGACATCCTACAACCTGTTCTTCATTTTCCTTATTCTTTTTGCTTGCAATTACATCACTCCTCTTTTTTTTCCTCTTCTCTACATCTTCATTACAGATATTCTCATTTCTCCTTTTACGAGAAACTACACGTTTCTCCAACACAGGATACTGACCTAAATGAGGAGCATAGCTTCTTCTTAATCTATTATACTCCTTTACACAGTTTGTATCAGCACTAACTTTTGAATCATCAAAGTCAATCATGAATAAACCTGATAATGTTTTGACTCGTGACAAAGCTACATATGCCATACCTTCTTTGAACACAGTTGAACCAATGTTCACAAATGCACAATCTACAGTCAATCCTTGAGACTTGTGGATAGTTACAGCATATGCTAGTGAAAACGGAAACTGCTTCCTACGTACATATAAGTCTTTCACAAGCATGAAACGAACTGAACAACGACAAATGTCTTTAACTTCCTCTATCTGATCAAATTTTATTTTTAAACATTCAATTCCATCTTTTTTCTGATAATTAATAAAACCCACAACTCTTCCCATCGCTCCATTCACTAAGCCTTTTTCAACATCCAAATTTCTCCTTAAAAACACTCTACAGTTCATGCAAACATATAGATTTTTTTCTAATCCTGCTGTTTTGGAGATATTCTTCTCTAGTGAGTCCAATTTATTTTTCAGTTTGCCTGTTACTGTGACAGTAATTCTTCCATCCTCAATTTTGTCCACTGCTTCCAATTTCATGATGTCTTCATTTTCCAATTTCAAAAGCTCCTCATTAAATATTGAGCATTCACGTAGAGTTGGCATTAAGCAGATGACACTTTTGTTTTCTGCAATATTCTTGTATATTTTCTCTGCAACTATTTCTTCCTTTGGAAATAAGTTATGTAGCAGCCGACTCTGTAATGCTTTTTTGCCAACTTCTGTGAGTAGTCCAATTCTGATATCTTTCAGAATACTTCCATATTCTTCATCGTTTGCTTGCCTCATATTAGTTGTAAGTTCCTTGTACTCAAAGAAGGACCAAATATTTGTATTTCCAATGCTTCCCAATGACTTCTTCGTGTCTTCATGTGTCACAGTATTAAACACTGGTTGACCTTTAACTGGAGTAAGTTGCAAAAGATCCCCAAAAACTATGACGTGTTTTCCACCAAATAACACGTCATAGTCTGTCTTCAAAATTTGCTGCATTCTTAAATGCACAAAGGCAAGCATTAAGTTTGATACCATGCTCACCTCATCAATAATGAGAACTTGCATCTTCTTCAATACTCTTGACACTTCTAAGGATGCTTCTCCAGTTAGCTTGTTGAATTGTATTTTGTTCTCATGCTCCACTGGTAACATTAGCAAACGATGTAAGGTGATTCCTTTTATGTTATATGCTGCTAACCCAGTTGGAGCAGTAACCACACAAGACAAAGTAGAATCCGTTTTTTGCTTTAGGTAGCTTCTGATGACTTTAATTAGGAAACTTTTTCCAGTGCCAGCTTGTCCGCTTACATACATCCTGATTGGATGAAATGATGTGCATGAGCACTCTTTTTTAATATGTAGAAATCCGTGATCAATTTTGTTTTTGATCTCTTCATAAATTTGTTGCTGCTCTTGATTCAGTTGTCTTTCCAAATTTTCTAAGTCTATAAATTCTTCTTGAGCTTGATTCATAGCCGTTTCCACTTCATTCATGGCTATTGATGCTTCATTTTCAACGATTGGTTGTCCTAGGGGATCTTGACTGTATGTTCCTGAACTTTGGCTGTCCTGAGAACTGTCTCTAGCTATTTCTGCTGCAATTGTAGTTTCCTGTTCAATTTCTTCATTTAACATTTGCAGATAAGTTGAGAATGTACTGCATTGTATGCTGTCTTTGCAAGCATTAAAAGAATCTTCATAGCTCTGAAATTCGCCCAGTAGTTCATCCTCTGTACGCCATGGTTTAAACAACTGTAAAAGAGCCAAGTAGTAAAATTCTTTCTTGTCGGTAGTGTCGCAACTCAGCTTCCGGTGATTTATCAAACTTCCTTTGGTTTGCTTCACCAAACATCCTTCTTCACCAACAACTTTATATTTTCCACTGTTGATGTCTTCTGCAGCTTTCCGTGAATAAATGTAGTTCTGCAGCACTTCATAGAGACACATGTTCTCCAGATGATGACTTCTCTTGGGATAATATGTGTCCAACATGTTTGTTTTCAATATGTCTGTACTTTCTGGGTCATTCTCGGCCAAATATTCAATTTCTCCAACAGATTTCAGTACCCGATTTCTCATTGCTGCAAGGCCTAAACTTGCCCAAATTATTCTTCTTGACTTCGAGTAGAGACTTGCAGAAGATAACCTATCTGAACATTCGTAGGATCCAATTTCTCGATGCGATAACATCTTCAAACTAAAACTGTACAGCTTCTTACTGACAGTCTTCTCGTGAGAAATCTCTTCCCACATTTCCTTCAATTCTGTTTTTTCTGATTTCGTAATGTAAGACGTTACATATCGAGCAACAGCAATGGAATTGTCAGCAACATACTGTATATCCATGTTAGCGTTCCACATGGATAAAATGACTGGGTTGTAGTCATTTATATTTTTTGATTCTTCTTTTCTTTTAAGGTTGTAGGTATTCTTAGGTGATTTTCTTGTGATAGTATGTCTCACAGCTGACATAAAACTGTTGACTCTTCCATTTGTAAGAACAGGTCTAGGAAATCCAAATCGACATTTAGTGTAGTATTTTTCTTTGCTCTTGTATTTCCGTCGACAGTTTTTTCCACACCGATGACTTTGGAAACGTAGAACTTGCTCCTTTAACTTGTTCTCTTCTGTGTTTTTAGGTATAGCACATGTTGCATATTCTTCAATGTAAGATAACACTGCTTCATCAGTATCTGTTCCAAACTTTGGGGCATCCTTGATCCACAGCAGCATATGAATATGAGGAGCACCTCTTGCCTGGTACTCTTTTCTCCAAAAGAAATCCACTACTTCTCCAAGGGGTGGATTTTTTTTATTGCAGATGAAGGACATCATAGCCTCAAATCTATGATTGAAATATCTGCAAACATTAACCGGATCCAATGAGCACAGTTCTCCTGCTGTCTTGTATTCGATGTTTTCAATGTTTGAATTGGCCTCTCGTAGAAAATCCAGTAAATCATCCCAAGCGTACTCGGCGCAGCTTAGGGTAAGGAACCATGTTGGTGTTCCTAAGTTGCGTAACATGCATTTTAGTTCACCATGGCGTCGGTACCAATATTCATTTGTCCCACGCTGACAAGCCATCAGATTGATCAGTTGTGTTTCCAAATGATCATCTCGGTGCTGCACTTTCTCCATAAAATCCTTAGCAGACACATTTTGTAAATGTACTCCACTTTTTAAAATGTGATTTACTGCATAAGACAGTGCAGACAAGTCGCTTTCAAATAAAAGATGGAACAAATAAGGGATACTTTGTCGAAATCTGGGATCTTCAGCATATAGTCTTGTAGTCCGATACTCAGAAGCTGGAATCTGTTCCGGACGTTCATCGTATCGTCCTCCTTTTCCTTTAGGAAACAGCTGGGGAAAACATCGAGCTTCCAAGCTCTCCTCCCATACACTCACAGGATTTCCTTTTGCTTTCTTCATCTGAAAGAGATCAATATTGTCTCCCATAACTTCTTTCGAATGGAGAGGATGTATGCTAAAATGTTCATAAATTTCTTCTTCCTTTGACTTGTCCACTTTTTCAATTTGTCCAGTTGGTGTTTCTGTGTCTCCTTGTAAATCTTCTTCTTCTTCTTCTTCTTCTATATAAATTGATTCATACCATTTGTTATTTTTTTTCAAATACAAATTTGCTCTTTGTACTTTCCGCACATCTACCAGCTCCTGCCAAATCTTCTTATTCTTTGTAGGGACACCATTAACCAGAATAATTAATGGTTCAGTTTCCAAAGTATCCGCATCAATAGTTTCCATATTTTTTTTCAAATCCAAGGGCAAATACACCACTCTACCTTTTAAACCTCTCAGTAAATCTGAAGGAGGTAATTTACCAGTTTTGGGCTCCATACGTACTATGGTCTGGAACGGATGAACACATTGAATGAGTATAGACTCATATGTATTTAATTCAGAAAGTTCAGCAGGAATAGCATCCAATTCTAAATTATTATGTACAGCTCTGGTCGGCATTCTATTTTCCTCTAACTTGTTGTAGCAGTATTTGCAAATACGCTGATCTTCACCCAATTCAAAACAATTTTCAAGAAATATATATGTGGCAAAATCCATCCACTTATAATTATCTTCAATTTCACTCTTTCTGTAGAGATCAACATTCCTAGTTTGTTTTCTATAATGAGTTCTGCGGCAACAAATACAAGTAACATTTGGTCTTTCATTAGAGACTATTGCAAATTTTGTTATGTGATCATTAAATGTGTTACTTACAGAGGGTTCTACATTCTCTTCCACTTCTGCCTCATTTATTGTGTCCTTCTCTGCACTGTTTTGTTCAGGACCAAAGTAACAAAACTGAATTTCATCAACAACCTTCTCTACATCTGATACCGTTCCTCGGAACAGAGCCCTATTCAATTCATTTAACTTTATTGCTGGACTTTTGGCAAAATACAACCGTCTCACAAACTTTCTCATTTCAGTATGATGAACAGCCAGCATCCTAAAATGATGGAAAACACTATTGCACACTTTTCTAGATAGACAAGCAAGAGAATGACCCTGCAAACCAGTATTCTCTCTCACTCTGCATGGATCCAGACTTTGAAGCACCTTAATCTTTTGTTTTACACTTTTTTTACTATATTCTCTTAGAAACTCTCGAAATCTGTCAATAGATTCCTGACGCACAGTGCAAATACTACTACAATTCCAAGTGTACACTGGGGCTTTAGGACGTCTCCCCATTGCCTCATCTGCCATCACTTGTACCTCATCTCTTGGAACCATTATCTCCTTCTCCATTATGCAACCATTTTTTACTTCGTATGAACGACCTCTGGTGTCAACTGCATGCAGCAAACTATTACTTTGAAAATAGCTTTCTTCATTAAAAAAAGGTTCACTACTTGAACTATGCATCCACTTTCCTAAAAACACTTTACAAAAGTTTGTTCTGTTCACTACTCTTTTGCTTTTGCTTTGTGATTTCAGTACATTAACCATTTTATCTAATGTACGCATCCTATTCAAAATTAATATGAATAGTTTCCTTTTTAATTCTAATGCTTTTGCTGCAATGGCTTCAATTTCTTTTTTTCTCTTATAATATTTAGCCTTTTGCTTATATTTCTTTATATCCTTTATCAAATTGGACATAACTCTTCTCTGAAACATTTT
This sequence comes from Triturus cristatus, assembly GCF_964204655.1. Classification (NCBI taxonomy): domain Eukaryota; kingdom Metazoa; phylum Chordata; class Amphibia; order Caudata; family Salamandridae; genus Triturus; species Triturus cristatus. The sequence continues at coordinate 771,067,841 of NC_140585.1, forward strand.
TCTACGTATCTCTTTAAATGCTGTTTTTCTGTTTATGTTAAACTTTTCAATTGCAGAAGGTATATTTGCATTAACTAAATCCTCAATTTTTTGCTGTTCTGTAGGTTTTGTTACATTTTTCCGAGAACAGACATTTTGTACATTTTTGTTTGTTTTCAATATTTTGTTTAGGAATTGTCTTTTTTGCTTACCAGAAGATTTTTTCTTTTTCCCAACATCAGCATCTTCTACTAACTTTGGTCCTCCAGTTGTCCTCAAATATAGTTTTTTTTTTAGCGTTTTTTGAACTCGAGATTTTGTAGGCATCTTAAATTTTGTTCACTGTTCTTCAGCAATACCTGAAAAAAACAAAAAAAAAAATCCTTTATTGTATTTAAATATATTACTACATTTCTTTTCACAATAGTCACAAAACGAAATTTCTTTGCCATTTTCAATGCACACAAACTGCTCTTTTTTTAAAATTTATTTAAATGCACATGTCCAAGCTTTTTTTTTTTTTCAGATCACCACCGTGTGTATTCTCTGTGACTGCCTACACTCCAGCAGGGGCCACCAGCCTTAGTGATGCAGAATATATTTGCATTACAGACTTAAACCTGAAAACCCCACTCGCTTCTAATTACTGTGCATGACTATACATGGCAAGCACATGGGTGTGTGCTAAGCCTCTGCTTCTTCCCCCAAAAATTCGCTCCTCTTTTCCATCTACTGCAACTGTGAAATCACCAGAGCAAGACGCAATAAATTTCTGCCTATAATTCTTCTATGCACACAGAGTCATGTTTTCACATAAGTGCCAAAACGAAATTTCTTTGCCAATTTGAAAGCACACTTACTGCTCTTTTTTTTTTGGGCCAAGTGAAAATCTCTTTTTACACTTTGAAATCACTTTTACAGACTGACACATTCTGAAACCTTTTTTTTAAATTTATTTAAATGCACATGTCCAAGCTGTTTTTTTTTCAGACCACCACCGTGTGTATTCTCTGTGACTGCCTACACTCCAGCAGGGGCAACCAGCCTTAGTGATGCTGAATGTATTTGCATTACAGACTTAAACCTGAAAACCCCACTCGCTTCTAATTACTGTGCATGACTATACATTGCAAGCACATGGGTGTGTGCTAAGCCTCTGCTTCTTCCCCCAAAAATTCGCTCCTCTTTTCCATCTACTGCAACTGTGAAATCACCAGAGCAAGACGCAATAAATTTCTGCCTATAATTCTTCTATGCACACAGAGTCATGTTTTCACATAAGTGCCAAAACGAAATTTCTTTGCCAATTTGAAAGCACACTTACTGCTCTTTTTTTTTTGGGCCAAGTGAAAATCTCTTTTTACACTTTGAAATCACTTTTACAGACTGACACATTCTGAAACCTTTTTTTTTAAATTTATTTAAATGCACATGTCCAAGCTGTTTTTTTTTCAGACCACCACCGTGTGTATTCTCTGTGACTGCCTACACTCCAGCAGGGGCAACCAGCCTTAGTGATGCTGAATGTATTTCCATTACAGACTTAAACCTGAAAACCCCACTCGCTTCTAATTACTGTGCATGACTATACATGGCAAGCACATGGGTGTGTGCTAAGCCTCTGCTTCTTCCCCCAAAAATTCGCTCCTCTTTTCCATCTACTGCAACTGTGAAATCACCAGAGCAAGACGCAATAAATTTCTGCCTATAATTCTTCTATGCACACAGAGTCATGTTTTCACATTAGTGCCAAAACGAAATTTCTTTGCCAATTTGAAAGCACACTTACTGCTCTTTTTTTTTTGGGCCAAGTGAAAATCTCTTTTTACACTTTGAAATCACTTTTACAGACTGACACATTCTGAAACCTTTTTTTTAAATTTATTTAAATGCACATGTCCAAGCTGTTTTTTTTTCAGACCACCACCGTGTGTATTCTCTGTGACTGCCTACACTCCAGCAGGAGCAACCAGCCTTAGTGATGCTGAATGTATTTGCATTACAGACTTAAACCTGAAAACCCCACTCGCTTCTAATTACTGTGCATGACTATACATGGCAAGCACATGGGTGTGTGCTAAGCCTCTGCTTCTTCCCCCAAAAATTCGCTCCTCTTTTCCATCTACTGCAACTGTGAAATCACCAGAGCAAGACGCAATACATTTCTGCCTATAATTCTTCTATGGACACAGAGTCATGTTTTCACATAAGTGCCAAAACGAAATTTCTTTGCCAATTTGAAAGCACACTTACTGCTCTTTTTTTTTTGGGCCAAGTAAAAATCTCTTTTTACACTTTGAAATCACTTTTACAGACTGACACATTCTGAAACCTTTTTTTTAAATTTATTTAAATGCACATGTCCAAGCTGTTTTTTTTTCAGACCACCACCGTGTGTATTCTCTGTGACTGCCTACACTCCAGCAGGAGCAACCAGCCTTAGTGATGCTGAATGTATTTGCATTACAGACTTAAACCTGAAAACCCCACTCGCTTCTAATTACTGTGCATGACTATACATGGCAAGCACATGGGTGTGTGCTAAGCCTCTGCTTCTTCCCCCAAAAATTCGCTCCTCTTTTCCATCTACTGCAACTGTGAAATCACCAGAGCAAGACGCAATACATTTCTGCCTATAATTCTTCTATGGACACAGAGTCATGTTTTCACATTAGTGCCAAAACGAAATTTCTTTGCCAATTTGAAAGCACACTTACTGCTCTTTTTTTTTTGGGCCAAGTGAAAATCTCTTTTTACACTTTGAAATCACTTTTACAGACTGACACATTCTGAAACCTTTTTTTTAAATTTATTTAAATGCACATGTCCAAGCTGTTTTTTTTTCAGACCACCACCGTGTGTATTCTCTGTGACTGCCTACACTCCAGCAGGAGCAACCAGCCTTAGTGATGCTGAATGTATTTGCATTACAGACTTAAACCTGAAAACCCCACTCGCTTCTAATTACTGTGCATGACTATACATGGCAAGCACATGGGTGTGTGCTAAGCCTCTGCTTCTTCCCCCAAAAATTCGCTCCTCTTTTCCATCTACTGCAACTGTGAAATCACCAGAGCAAGACGCAATACATTTCTGCCTATAATTCTTCTATGCACACAGAGTCATGTTTTCACATTAGTGCCAAAACGAAATTTCTTTGCCAATTTGAAAGCACACTTACTGCTCTTTTTTTTTCGGGCCAAGTGAAAATCTCTTTTTACACTTTGAAATCACTTTTACAGACTGACACATTCTGAAACCTTTTTTTTAAATTTATTTAAATGCACATGTCCAAGCTGTTTTTTTTTCAGACCACCACCGTGTGTATTCTCTGTGACTGCCTACACTCCAGCAGGAGCAACCAGCCTTAGTGATGCTGAATGTATTTGCATTACAGACTTAAACCTGAAAACCCCACTCGCTTCTAATTACTGTGCATGACTATACATGGCAAGCACATGGGTGTGTGCTAAGCCTCTGCTTCTTCCCCCAAAAATTCGCTCCTCTTTTCCATCTACTGCAACTGTGAAATCACCAGAGCAAGACGCAATACATTTCTGCCTATAATTCTTCTATGCACACAGAGTCATGTTTTCACATAAGTGCCAAAACGAAATTTCTTTGCCAATTTGAAAGCACACTTACTGCTCTTTTTTTTTCGGGCCAAGTGAAAATCTCTTTTTACACTTTGAAATCACTTTTACAGACTGACACATTCTGAAACCTTTTTTTTAAATTTATTTAAATGCACATGTCCAAGCTGTTTTTTTTTCAGACCACCACCGTGTGTATTCTCTGTGACTGCCTACACTCCAGCAGGAGCAACCAGCCTTAGTGATGCTGAATGTATTTGCATTACAGACTTAAACCTGAAAACCCCACTCGCTTCTAATTACTGTGCATGACTATACATGGCAAGCACATGGGTGTGTGCTAAGCCTCTGCTTCTTCCCCCAAAAATTCGCTCCTCTTTTCCATCTACTGCAACTGTGAAATCACCAGAGCAAGACGCAATACATTTCTGCCTATAATTCTTCTATGCACACAGAGTCATGTTTTCACATAAGTGCCAAAACGAAATTTCTTTGCCAATTTGAAAGCACACTTACTGCTCTTTTTTTTTCGGGCCAAGTGAAAATCTCTTTTACAGACTGACACATTATGAATCCACCATGTGTAACTACAACAAAAACAATTCCCATTTATATTATTCATTTCTTTAGTTACCACATACATCCCCTCTCAAACTGTAAACTCACCTTTAAATTTAGTTAGTTGTGAAAGAAATGTGTCACTCAAACAGCAGATTATCAGAGCCAGGATCTCTGTTCTGTACACCTCTCTCCTCTCAGCAGAACCAGATAATGGCAAACTTTCCCTCTATTTTTCCACACATATACATGTAAGTTTCAAATCTCAGTGCTTCCCCCTTTTTTTCAAATGTAATGACACATTTCTATTGGTTGAAAACCAACCCTTTTCCAAAAGTACCCTGCCCCCAACTTGACTTCTGCCTAGTACCCTTCCCCCAACTTGACTTCTGCCTGCTACCATAGCAACAGCTCTTGGAACACTGCTGTGTGCAGTTAGGTCAGAAGTTCGACACACAATGTTTCAATTCCACAGAGCAAGAGTGCTTGACTTTTCAATCCTAACTGCAAATCCATAGTACTGTTCTTTGGTTACACATTTTTTTGTACCAATACAAAACATGCTTCTATTAATTTTCACATACAGCCTAGTTTTTATTCTAGAATGGTATGAAACAGCCAATCAGTTCTTTTTGTTTTGTAAAAAATATGTATGCCTCCATTTCCAAACTGTCTTTATTTTCATATTGCCATTCTACTGAAAGACACCTCCTGAGTGCATCCAGTTCTCCTTTGAAGATGTTCACAGTGTGGATTGTAGGGCACAGCTATGTCTTCTGGAGTGAAAAGTTTGCAGAGAAAACAGATATGGTGAGAGACCTTGCTTTGCCAAATGTAGACATTAAATGGATTGGTCAGAGAGGGTTAAAGTGGCACCAATTGATGCCATTGGTGAAATCCTTCATGCAAATCCAACACCCTGACCTCATAATAGTGCACTGTGGTGGCAATGACCTAGGCACTTTGACTGGGGTAGGTCTGGAAATGCTTATGAAGGACACCTTTGCACAACTGTTTACACTTTTCCCTAAAACTGCCTTTGTGTTTTCCAACATATGCCAAAGGCAAAAATGGAACTGGTCCAATCATTTCTGTCCACAGATTGACAAAGCAAGAAAGCACGTCAACAAATCTGTTTCTGCTTTCCTCCGTGACTATGGTATGGGTGCCATTTACCACAACAACTTGCGTTACGACATGCAAGACATTTATAGAGGAGATGGTGTGCACTTCAATGATGAAGGGAACAGAGTCTTCCTCTTGAACCTTAGACTCTGCATCGGTACTTACTTGTAAGTACCACTAAAAAAATGACTCCATAAACACAACAGCTCTTTTTAGAGCTCCCTAATTTCTAAACTCTTAAATCTGATTTTCATTTATTTATTTTTATTTTTTTTACCGTACGCTTACCGTGAGCTTACCGTACGCGTACCCCGTGATTTTTTTTAAAATCAATAAATGTTTTTTTTGTACTTTTCTGTCCTTCTTTGACCCCCTTACAATTGTTAGGGGGTCTGTAACTCTCCTCATTGCCCCCTTTCTTTGTTTTCACTCTTTTTTTTCAGAGTGAAATACACAAAATGGCGGCCGCCGCTTCCTGGTTTCGGCCGATTCGAATGTTTACTAAGATCTAAGAGCCAATCAGAATCGCGCTCGCGCACGCCACCGTACGCTTACCGTAAGCGTACGGTAAGCGTACCGTAAGCTGGCTCAGATATATATATTGATTTAAAGGCTATTTTCTCAGAATCTACTGAACAAATTTACACCAAACCTACAAAAGGCACTTCCTTGACCTAGGGACTACCTCTCTGCCAAATTTCTAGTAATTCTGTTCAGCCGTTCGGGCTGTAGGTCGTTCTAAAGGTCCTATGGAAAAATGCATGGGAAAAACGCGTTTTGGGACCCCCCTTTTATCTCAGCCCCCGCTTGACGGATCCCCCCGAGACTTTCAGGGTAGGAGCGGAGCATAGCGCCCCACCTATTTTGAGAAATTCGCAAGGATTCGTCGACCGGCGCCAAAGTTATTCAAAATAGAATGTTGCGGATTTCCTATGGAAACGTGGTCCTAACTATAACTACCTACTGGCGACCGCCAGTAGGTAATATATATATATATATATCCACAAAAGAAAAGCATCCATTTGAGGAGCCTCAGGTGAAAGTTACCGCCTTTATTGGGGGAAAAAACAGTACAGCAACCAACAGTAAATCTCCTTTAAAATCAAATAGCCCAACGCGTTTCGAACAACGGAGTGTTCTTGCTCATGGGTCTCAGGAAGCTGAGAAATGGCAGTAATTAATGCAGAACACCTTGGTAAGTATACATGGCTCCGCCTCCGTACATGAGTGCTCAATGCCTGCTGGAGCCTGTAGTTTTCACATTGTTTCTCCCATGTGGGTGCCCCCATTGTCAGAACAATAATCCACATTTAAAACCCCAGTGGGTAAAGGCTACTTCTCTGTGTGCACCATACTGCGTAGTCCAACTTGACCCCCACTACCTTTCACCTCCTTTAGCGCTCTGGAGTTACCCGGAGCTGGATCCGTCTGGAGTCAGCGGCGGGCTTCCTCGCGACCGGACACGGCCGCTAACACATCCGCAAAAGAAAAGCGTCCACTTGAGGAGCCTCAAATGGACGCTTTTCTTTTGTGGATATATATATATATATATATATATATATATATATATATATATATATATATATCAATCCGCAATCCCAGCTGACGCTGGCGTTAGCCTCCCCCCTCTCTCACTTTTGATGGCGGTCCGTGGCGAGGTGGCAATCCTCAATATCTGAACCAGACGCTGTTATTCCTGGATACTCGAACAACAAAGCAGCCACGGACAACTCTTGAGCTTTCAAAACCAGTTATATATATATATATATATATATATATATATATATATATATATATATATATATATATATATATATATATATTACTTCTTTTCCAATCCGGTGACGATAATCCGCCGAACAAAAACAGGACACAGACCCAAAGTAAGTGCTCAAAATAAAGTTTTACTCCTTCTTCGCCATGACGCGTTTCAGCTCGTCAAAAAGCCTTGTTCACATGACATGTCGGAGCCAATCCATGGAACTATTTCAAGTGCAAATACAGATACGTAGCCACGTCACATGATCTCATAGCCATAGACATAGAAACAATAGTAATACCAGACAATAGCCTCAGAACCAACTTGCGGCTAATGTGTAAATAGTTCACAAATATATGCCAAATCTTCTGTTGCTCATATATATATGTATGTATGTATGTATATATGGTGTTGTTTCCGTCTTTTTATTTAATAAAAACCCACTAATCGACAACTTTTTTGTTTTTATGTGTGTCCATATATGTACATATATTACCAGTGCCATTGCATTACCCTTTTATAACAACTATGTACACACACCTCCGAAATACAGGTAGGGCGAAATTGTGAACCCAAAATTGTGGTGATATACCTTTCGAAGATGCTCACTAAACCTGCCAACTGATATTCCCATTAAAACTTTGAAGGTTTGTTTTCTGTGATTTAAACTGGGCTGCATGGTATAATTTGCTGTCATAGTCAGAAATGTTAATAGTGAAGTTTTAAAGTTGTTTTTGAAATGGACTAAGTTAATTCCAAACTTCTCCGTGCCCTAACAACATTCTAAGGGGCAGATTCACAAGCCCCTGGCGCCACTTTTAACATGGGAAAAGTGACGCAAAAGTGGCGCACGGGCTTGTAAATCTGCCCCTAAGTTTATAGCCTAGAAGCCATTGTTCTGTCTGTGGGACTTTCAGTAAACACAAACCTTTTTGTCTATCAATTCGCCGTCTCGTACAGCTAACGCGTGAAGTATCGGAACGTCTAATACATGTCATTTAAAAACGTCTAATACACTTCATTTAGAGCTGCATTTGTCACTTCATTACCCAGAATCCAGCAGCTTTATCATTTAAAAGCATAATTATTAAACTTAATATTTCTGGACATATTCCTAGTAATGAATATGAACCGGTAAATGTAAACATCCGACAAAATATTATTTTTCAGGACGGTGGCTTTCCCTTCACCTTGTAGAAGTTATACCAAACAATGCCTTAAGTGGAGCATAGAGGGCAGTCTTACACTAATGAAGGCAAACTATATCGGCTACATCAAAATGTTCCCAGTTCTTTTAACCTAAAATGTACAATTAAATAACGTTTATTCGACCTTTATGTGAGCAGAGAATATTCAACTGGTATCGCCCCTAAGAAAGCGCATTCTATATTGAAATGTTTTGGTAAACATAACTATATGTATCTTATAAATGTGCTCCGATAAGTGTTCTTCTCTCTCATGCCATAGTGGAGATAATATCTGGTTAGTGGTAACTGCATCATAAGGAAGTGATGCAAAGTTTGCATAGACTATTCGGGATGTTGTAGGAATCAAAATATGTATGTATTTTACTTATTTAAATATATATATATAAATAACAGAAGTACAAGTATAAGCAGTAAAGCAATTAATAATGTCATCAGCCACTGAACCAGAATGCTCCTTGATAAAATACTTAGGATAATCACGAGCCTGAAATAAGGGAGGTGGGGAAAGATTACTGGGTAAGATGGTTCAGCAATTTACACAAATATAGACGTAGCCAATAAGCTTTTACTAAGCACCACAACTGATACATTCAATAATTTGTGCTGATTGTGTGGTGGCCAGACATTGCAACTTCTCAAAATTGCTAAGTACATCAAGCTTTGCAAAATCTTAATGAGCGTAAAGCTTGCCTGCAAAAACTATTTTGTGGGATATTTCACCAGCAAACATCTTTGGGGGTATATTTTTCATGGTAAAAGATATGTTTTCAGTGCTTGCCTAGAAAAACATGCTTTTTGAGGTGTTTTTTAACCACACACCCTAGACTAACTTGACTAGCGCGAGTGAAGGAAGAGAAGGAAACTCGAGCAGACCCCAAATTGTCTTGCGATTATAAGAATGTCAAAACAACCACCATTCACCACAATTCTGGCCCTGCATGCAGAAAGAACGCGAAGAAGGTTAGGTCGACAATGGTATGAATGGATAGATTGAATCAGGGCCGGACTGGGAACAGACACCGGCCTTGGCAAACTGCTCAGCTGCCTCCCCTCCCGTGAGAGGGAGTGCAGTCGAGCAGTTTGCAAGGGCCGTTTTCGGCCGATTTTGTTGCAGGGGGCCGATATTGCCGACCCCTGGTAACAAAAACGCCCCCCCCCCCCCACGAAACCGGCCCCCACCCTAGGGGCCTACCGGGGAAATGCCGGTGCCCGCTATGGCCAGTCCGGCCCTGGATTGAATGAAAGTAGATGGAAGGCAGAGGCGAAGGATGGGTCATTCCTGGGTTGACTGATGGACAAATGCATGGATAGGTTGTTGAGTACTGTAGATGAATCAAATAATGTATGAGTGCGGTGGGGCAAGAATGGGTAAGTTGTTTGTTTAATAGTGTATATGAAAATGTGTAAATGTATCAGTAAATGCACGTGTGAATGGGTGCATGAATAGGTAGGTGGATTCATGGATGAGTAAGTAATGGGTAAGTTTGTAGGTGGCGGTGTAGGTGAAGTGATTAGATGTTTTTGGGCTGTTTATGAGCCTGTTTATGGTCTGGTTTCCCGGTTTTTACTGTTCATTTCTCTGTTCAAATATAGCCTATAGCAAGCACAAATGCATACTTTCTCGCATGTGTTCTTACAACTTCTGACAGCGCTTAAGTGTACCACATCAATGCCTCTGATTTAAATTGCATATTTGTACGTCAAAGTGCACCCCCTGGAAAACCAGCGATCAGAGTTCAGGCACTGTGTCGTGATTTCAAATGCACCATATTCACTCCCAACTCTGAATGTCCCACAATGCAGACTGTGCTGTAAACCACATTGTTGAACGTGAGAGTGCACAGTCTGCTTTAGAGAGCCAGCAGCACAGCCTGTTATTTAAAGCACTCCATTCCAAAGAACACCTTGGTACAGCATGCAGCGCTATGATGCTTCAGATATAATTAAATAAAGAAGCATGAGGTCACTAAAAGGAAACATATGCAGGAAGCCCAACTCAAATGTGCTCACTGGGGTGTACGGAAAGGCACAGACTGCCCGTCCTTAACTTAAATGTGGGGCCCACCAGTTTTCATACTGTTAATTAAACGCCACCACATAAGATGAAGAAGAAAAGGTGTTTATTGAACTTAAATCTTCAGGCACCAGCTGACAAGTGAAGTGCACTGAACATTCTAAAGCGAGCATCTCTTCAAGATTCTATTGGAATGGCAAGTACCAATGGGAGGAAAGGAAGAGGGGGGAAACAGGTGAAAGGAAGGTGGAATGGAAGGGGTGAATGAGGGGACACAGGAACAGGGTAAAGCTCCTAGTTACAACACATCTCCCTTCGAATAAGGGAACGCTATGGAAGAAACGTGTACAGGCAAAAACATTCACAAAGGAGAATACATTATGTTCATCATAAATAATACAAAAGATTACATTTTATAATCTGCCTGCCAAGCTGGCGGACAGCGAGTTCTGGACTCTTTAGAACCTTGTGAAATGAATGATGACTCATTACGACTTTCCTCACAGGAAGGTAACGGGAAATGTACCTTGGAACCAGTGCTTTCAATGGGCCGGTACTCACCGGTACTCAGTACCGGCACTTCTTTTTTTTACCCTAAAGAGTACCGGCACTTCTGCATTACCAAGTAGAGTACCGGTACTCACTGTGTCAATGCGGCATTTTAGGTCACAAATATGCGAGCATGCATCGCTTTCTACACTGGGGCGCATGCTCACATAAAGGTAATTTCACAGGGGGGGGGCAGTGACACGCAACGGCAGAGCAACGGGTGTGACTTCACACGCCAGGTAGCTGTGCAGCAGGAAGAAAGGGGAGCCCTTCGGCTTTCCCCGTTCTCTTTTCTAGCACAGCAGAAAGGGAAACAGACATAAAATTCCATCAACAAGCAGGTTTTCCCATCAGCGCCAGTGCCAGTCCGATTGAGGACCCATCGACAAGGAACTTTCTGCCACTCTGTAGGTGAGTGGCAGGCGCGCAACGCCCATTGGATTCAAAGGGCTTCAGCCCCCCACCCCCCCGTCGTGTTGTGGACGAGACATCTTCCCGGGCACCCACGCAGCCGCCCCGAGTACTTCACAGGTCGTTAAAAGACCTTTTACTTGTTAATGAGGCTTTGATGGTTTTCACCCCTGCTTAGGGCACCTGCAGCACCACTCTGCCTTTTGTTTGAAGAATCAGCCCCCCCCCCGAAATTTTTTCTTAGCCCAGCTCCCCCCCCCGAGATTTGACTCTAGTTGCGCCTCTGGTGAGTGGCCTGTGCGCAGCCCCAATCTCCTCGAGCCTAAGAAAATGAATGTGTCCATGTGCACTGCAGGGGAGGATGCAGTGCTTTACCACGGTGCCCTGCCTTCCAGGCCTCTACTCGATGCGGGATGCTGCAGCTTTGGCAGGGCGTGAAGGCCAGCAGGTGGCTGGATGCCTCGCGTCCTTTGCTTGATTACATGTTTTAATTAATAAGTGCTACTCACTAACTGTGTTGACTTACACTGCGGCTACTTCCATACAGTCCAGAAAGAAGCTGTGTATCTGGTCTGTGGAAATCATAATGCCTAACTGTGCCCAAAATCCCTGGGTAATGTTTCAATAATGGGCATATGACAAGGGCATTTATCTTAAGTACAGAGATAGTCGTCCATTTTCACTTTCTTTCAGATTTGCAGGAGGGTTGAAGTATTTTTTATAAATGTTGTTCCAGATCGTGGATGTGGAGATGAAGAATGATTTCTTTCTGTTTTTTCCTTCTTGCTGTTCTCCATCGATGGTCTGTCATACTAGGGCCAGCCCATATCCAGTGACCTGCCACAGATGCACAAATGACTAGACCCCTCAAACGGTGAATGTTATACAATAATCACAAATCAGGAAATTCGTTTTTTTTTCCTGCAAAGACTGTCTGCGTTGGGGGAGTGACACATACAGCCAGCCTTACACCTCCTTTTAAAGCAAATTGATGCAAATTCAAGTAACTTTCCCGGGACAATAACTGCAGTTTTCAACAAATTAAAGTAAAACCATCTATTTTAGGTGCGGTTTCTCCTTCATGACTGCCTTCTTCTGGTTGCACACCCAGCACTCCAACTTGGGAGTTCTGCACCCACAGAGTGCCACTACTGTGTTCCGACAGACGCATAATATGAACACTGGATTTCCATACATGTAAAATTTGTGAATTGGCAAAGTGGTACACCACTATAAATATTGTCCCTAGAATGTAGCTGTCATTTCAGATGTGGCCAGAGGTCTAGACCCTCAGGCCAGGCAGGGAGCCTAGGAAACACCCACACCACTACAGGCCATGACACATTTCCCTGCACTGGAAGGAGGGTGCGGGCAGATACGTCAAAAGAAGGAAGGATCATAGTTAGCCAGGGAAATGCAGGCATGTCTTTCCTGCTACTATGCTGTGGAGGTATCCAGGAGTGTGAGGTTGTGAACAGTACAGAGATATGAATGAGAAGTGCCAAACGTCTGCCCCTCCCCACATATGGTGGTGGCCTGGTGGTTGTAGCAGGGACAAGTGTGGCAATTTCCACTACAGCAGCTTAGAAATCTGTGGGGGTCCAACGCACTATGAGGTGCACCAGACTGGTCGCCATCAGTTCACACAACAGCTGGCTGTATCTGGTATGCATGAAAAAAGTGAGCCACACAGTGAGGGTGGGAGCACCATGGAACCCCCCGCACCCACGGGAGGAAGCCAAGCTTTGGGCTTGAAGAGAATGAGCAGGCCTAAGGGAAGCTTAGAGCATCAAACACGTGGGAACAGGGTGCCTCCCATATCAGAAACAGTGGCTACGGCAGGCCTGCTGTCCACCATCATCTACATTGACACCACACTCATATGTTACTCCATCCCTTCACTAGCCCCTCAGAATTTTGGACTAGGTTTTGCTGAGTGGCACAGTACCTAAAAGTGTGAAATAATATTGCTCTGTTGTGAGATCCCAGATAACTTGCTTTTCCCAGGATCACTAGCATGACAGCTGACTGCTTCCTTACACCCTATGTGGATCAGAGTTGTATTTTAGCATGTAGTCTTTTTTTCTTGTAATTAATTGCCTGTTGTGGAATTGTACTGTGGGCTGCTCTCTTCTTATACGTCAGGAATACTCTGTATGTTGACCTTTTATCCATAATTTTCCCTTCCTGTTCCTATTGGGTGTTTGGGTTTGTGGCATTACTACTGCAATCCTGATTTGTAACTGGCCTTTTTTTGGTTCAGGGGCACAGGTCACAAGCCTAATGCTGCACTGTCTGCTCCTACTGCCAACTCTTTTCTTTCTTCTTCGCCCCATTGCTCCCTTCACCACAGTTATGAAGCTGAAAGACATTGACAAATGTTTTTATATGTAAAATTTATATCCTTACAGAGGGTAGATATGGGGATTTACCAGAGGGTAGTGATTCGGTGCACTGAGGGCGCAGAAGTAGAGGGCTGAGATGCAGTGCAGTAACGGTTCAGAGGAGAGATTTCAGAGGGTACAAGAGAACACATGGAGAGTGGCACTGGATGGTGCAGGCGGAACAGATCCAAGACCACCAGAGGGTACAGAGTCAGGGACTGCAGAGGGTTGAGGTACAAAGAAAGTAATGAGAAAGGGGCACTCATGGGCAGATGGGTAGGTTACTTAGGGGGCATTGAGGCAGGGCACAAGAGCTTACACATGAGTATCAGGATATATAGATCAGTGAGGAAATCAGTGGTACTCTACTCTATCCTTACTCTTGCGCTTTTTATTAGGTCCATCTCTTAATACTCTCCTCCCTTTCCCTCAGTATTCATCAAACAAATTCTCTCATGTGCCTTCTGCCCTTCACTCTCTTGTCCTTCAACAAAGGGTATACTCCATTTTCAGGTTCTCTGCCACATCTGTCAGATATTTTGCACCACATGCAGGCAACTTCAATCCCTGTCCTGTACCATCCACTCCCACCACAGATAACCTTCAACATTCTGTTAACAATCCTTTTATTCCCCTCAGATACTCTTCTCCAAATAGAATGCCTTCTCTCATTTACACTTCTCAACCACCTGTTTGTCTGAAACTTCCATGTGCCAGACATCCTACCTAATTACCTTCTTTAATGTGTGGGCATGGGAAACTCCCAAATGTGAACACCCCAAAATGTACCTAAATAACTTGGCTACAGAATTGATGATTTAGAAACAGTGTTAACCTCAATTTCATGAGGCAATGTGTCCACAAGTTAAAGGTACTTCGGCAGACAACAAAAATACAATGGATCCAGAAAAGGCCACATCAATTATTAAGTTCTAGAGCAACAGAATAAGTTTAACAGTTTATTACATTTTACAGACAGCCACAAAGGCTGTTTGTAAATACAGCATTACAGGATAGTGCAAAGTCAGAATTGTCCCAAATTAGCAGCAAAATAACCTGATGTTGTAGTTTAAAAATCACTCAATAGTGAAGTAATACTGCCACAAACTGTGCAGCATTATGCTGTATTTGTCTTTTCTTCATGCGTAATTGTCTTCTTAAATGCATAGTTATCTTTTCTTGATTCAAACCCTGCGGCATAATTTGGTCCTCCTCTGTCTCATAACTCTAGAGTTAAAGAACCTCACATCTGTAAGCAATCTGGAATGTTCTTTTTAATGCAGTGCCATATTATAGGAAAAGGATAATTCGTCTTTCAGTAAAACAAGACTCCACAACTTTTAATGTTTTGTTTAATATACAGGTGCCTCTAAAATAAAGGGAAACCTGATAGTTACCTTTCAACAGTCAACTAGTACAACTTAATACATGCAAGGGCACCAACAATACATTACAGATTGAAGCAATTTGTCTTCATTTGTACACCCCAAAAATTCTTGAGCCCTTTAAATGTTTTTCATTAGCCCCTCCCTTTGTACCGCCTCTAGCCCCACCCCCTTGCCACACCCCAGCTCAATCTGATGAGTACCTGCACTTTTTTTTCCCATTTAAAGCACTGCTTGGAACAACATGCAACATTGTCCATGCTCCAGGTGCTACCATCTTCCAGCACAACAGAGTTATTATCAACTCGTGTTATTCTCATTGGTTTGGAAAATGAGGAGACTTTGGCTCGATATACGTTTGGCTTCTTGATGACTACCTATTGACCTTCCAGCCAATTCTTGTTGACAGTACCCCATTTCTTGTCGTATCTGGCTTTGTAGTCTTCTTGATGACACTCAACTTTTTCCAAGACAGATGTCCTGTCTACCCAAACAGGACATCCCCCATTAAGCCAATTGGGAGTGAGTTTGGAACCCGGATTCCTCTCTTTGAGGGAAATAAATGGAGAAACACCAGAAATACTATTTGGAGTGATGTGGTATTGGTGCAGATCGGATCTTCCGAATCCCCTCTACTTCCACAGATGGGGTGATTTCACAGTCACACACACACACACACATCATACGCTGGTGGGGCCCATAACACCAACATTCATCCTACCACTCTATCCGTGCCATGTAAAAGGGAACCATTTTTCTATACCCAACCAATCTGCATGTACCCTGAGGTCAATGAGATCAACTAGTTGCGATAGGTTTGGTGATACAACTTAACACTCTAAATATTCAATAAACATATCAATAAAATAACCACCCGACACAGTAATTCAAACATAATATTGTTTATCTAAATCAAATTGGAAGAAAAACCAATTAAATGCAAAATCATTTTCTCCATATTTACCTAGTCGTTTTCTAAGTCAGAACTGGTCCTCAGCAAAAAGTTAAAGATTTCTAGCCGTCATGTAGAGTCACCGTCCTCTCCGTCAGCATCGGGACCTCTGATCATTGGTTCGAGAAGAAGTGACACTAAACCTCTCTAGTCTACTAATATTTATACCAAAATTTACATTCCAAATGTTGCAAACATAACTTTCAAAACATTTGATTGGCGGAAAATATGTCGTCTTGGTACATTAAGCTACACCATTAAATTTTCTCATGTATTGATAGTTTCAAAATTGGAATAGAAATTAGAAGTCCATAGCTGATTCGTTACTTCTACGGATGTCTCCTCAGGATAAATGTATCTCATCCATGGGACCATTATAAGTTCATCAAGTCGGATTTTAAGTTGCAACATTTCTTCACGTTCAGGGGCATCTGGCAACACTCCCAGATTTGTCGTCATGTACATGGCTTTTCAGTTCAATCAGAGGACAGGGTCGCAGTCAGCGCAAAGCCTCTTTTCATATTTTCATCTACTCGAATGCAGGCTGCGGGTGGTGGCCATTTTACAGCAGGCCACAATGGTCAACTTAAGCGAAGAAAACACAAAATCATAATTACTACATGGAAATGATTATACAGTGTTATTCCCCTGCTAATACCCTTATGTGTATGTATTTATCTAGCCATTTGCGACATCAAAAGCCATTAATGCATATTTGTTATAGGCGCAAAACACAATAACATCACATAAGCAACATCTATACTGTCAATTTGCTCACCAACTTAGTTCACTTATTATTTTAGCCATGCAATTGCATTCCCACGTGTAATTCTTCTGTTAATAAGGTTGGTTAGACAAGACTCAACAAATCTTTAGTAATTACTAATTAATCAGTTGTGCTTTTAATAATGACATACGAAAATGAAACAGGTATTTGGTTTAAAACTAAAAACCCTGCTCCAACAATCCCCCCTTTGGTGATATTTTATCACCACAAAAATCAAAACCCAAAAATCAATTTAATTTCCCCTTTTTGAAGAAATTCAAAATGTCTTCTTGTTCATTTTTAAACTCTTGTTTCTTTATCATCTTCTCTTTTTGTTTCTATATACATACTTTCCCTCAATTCTTCTAATTCTATTTCTTGTGGATCTCTTTCTGGTTTTTTTTCTCTCTTTTTAACATTTTCTCGTTTTATTTTCTTTTTATTTCTTCTGTATCTACAACACATACACCCTAATCTAAGAATTAATAATGCAACAATTACACACGTTAATGGAAATAATACCTTACCAAATATGGTACTACCTATTTTAGCTATAAAATTCTTAATAGCAATCATCTTATTAGCCATTTTAGTCCAGATACTTTCAGCTTCCAGTGGTACTAATTCTTCATGCAAATCAGTAATATTTTTGATATAGACCTTTAGATCTTTGCTTTCGTCAGGAATGTAAGTGCAACAATGTTGAACTTTCAGCATTCCACAGACTCCACCCTCTTTTGCCAATAGAATGTCAAGGGCAAGTCGATTTTGCATTGCCATAGCGCGTAAAGCAACCATTTCAGTATTTACCAAAAGAAAGCCTCCAGCGGTGCTTGTTGACAAGCGATCCACCACTGTTGACAGCTTCCGAATGCCATATGCATTCAATGAAATTCCCACTGCTGGTATTAAAGCTCCAAAAATATCTCCTACAATTTCTGTCCATGTTTCTCTTCTATTGCGTGTTAATGGATTAGTTTGTTCAGGATTTTCTACTCTATCCATGTGAAAAATCTTTGGAAAGACCAGGCCAACATAACATGTGCCATACCAATGGTCAGGCAACCTGTAATAAGCCTAGTTTCCACAAATATAATACACTCCCGGAAAGACTGGATCTTCTCCACCTCTAAATCCCTATCCAGTTGCAATAAAGTATGTATCATGGCACTCACTAGTCCCTATGAAATAATAATCATACTGGGATTTCTTCCTGGTAATGCATAGTTTGCCTTTCTGTGGTGCATCTATAGCCATAGTTGGACTGGCTCCATTTTTCAACTCTTTTTCTTTCTCAATACCCCACACTGTTTCACTCATCTTATGTCCTTCTGCTTTCTTATGCATGTTCAACCTTCTTCTCTCAACCATGTCTAGGAAAGTTTTCTCTTCTTCCTTCAAACTGCAGGTTAAATTGTTTCTAAAAACATATTCTAATGTTAATTCTCTAGTTTCGATAAAAATCTCACCTAAAGTGTTAGCTTCTTTAGCAGGATTCAGTTCTGTATTCATAGGCAGTTGCCCAAGAATATTATCTACATTAGACATGTTATTATCTAATTTCCCTAATTGATAAAATATACTAATCAACACACTACATGAAATTCCATACGTAGCCGGAAGGTGATGATAAGTCACTCCTTCTGAAACAGAAGCAGGTAATTGCATACAGACGTAGCAATCCCTTACATCCATTGTCTTTACATATTCGTACAATAATTTTGAAAACACATTGCTAGAAAAATCATTAATAGACCTATCTTTATGTACATATATATTGCTAGTTCTAGTTGGAACTATCTTCTGTGAACTCTTCCCTATGTTAGTCATGTTCTCAGTATGGCCTCCTAAAGTGTCTATTGTTACTCTAAAAGAGATCAGTAGAGCAAGCACGCTCCAAAGTAGCATTAATAATCCTGTACAGCAGCAGCACATCTTGCACCATCTTTTCATGAAGGTACATCTACTTTGATTATTCTCAGTGTTAGCCATCTTGTTAACTTGACGTGTCTTTTGACTTAGCCTCTTCTACTCCACTACCGAACTTTTAGGGCAGCAAGTACCCAACAGATTATTACAATCTATTAATTTTTAATTTACTTCTTCACTTTCTTCCTCAAGTGACTTCTTTGGATTTACTCAATTTGGGTTTTCATCACTCTTCACTCTTTCCTCATCATCATCAAACCGTATTAGGTCCTGAACATCCGTTTCTTCTCCAATGTCGGACAAGATAACTCTCAGAATTCCAACTGCTTCTTCTTCTTCAACCACTTTCAGTAAAGCCTCCTCTGGATTTCCTTGACTGTCTGCCTCTTCACCTTGTTCAGGCAGTGCCACATACGTCCATTCTGGTGACTTATACTTCTGGTTTGGTTTTCTGATTCTTTTAGTTTCTTCAGATATCTTTGTTTCCTCTCCTTTCGTTTGGTTTTGACTTGACACTTCGTTCACCTGTTCAGCTTTCGAAGAGTTAACTCGTGTCAGTCGATATCTCAGTCTCTTTATCTTGTTGGGCCAAAGATCTCCTTTAGCATTTCTTTTTTGTTTTCCCTCTTTACTGTTTCTCTCTCCAATCCAAGTTCTCTTTCTCAGAACTCGACCTTCATGTATCTCATTCCCACTTTCATCAGATTCTGTCTCAGTTGCCTCTTGTTCATCAACAATTTTCCCTTCTCCAACAACTTCCTTTTCTCCAACAGTCTTTTTTTCCACCGATTGAGATCTCCCTACTTATATCCCTCCTCGGGTCTCCGACACGCAATCTTCTTGCTGTCTACTTGTCCCTTCACCTAGCTTGTTGTCGATGTTCCCTACACCTCCTCTGGGTTTTTCCGCAATCTGTCCCTCT
This sequence comes from Triturus cristatus, assembly GCF_964204655.1. Taxonomy (NCBI): domain Eukaryota; kingdom Metazoa; phylum Chordata; class Amphibia; order Caudata; family Salamandridae; genus Triturus; species Triturus cristatus. The sequence goes on from NC_140585.1 coordinate 771,087,375, forward strand.
CTTTCTTTTTTTGTCCCTTCCTCTTCAAGAATTATCTCAGGTGGAACTTTTCCAATTTTCTCATTTGATTCGGGTGTCACCTCTGTTGGAATGTTCTTTTCTTTTCTTTCTTTCTTTTTGTGTTCGTCACTGATAGTTGGGACTTCAGGCACTTCTTCAGAATCTGGACATGTCTCTGAAGTTTGTAATGTTCTTTTCAGAATTCCTTCTGGTGGGACAAAAGATGCTCTTGACCCACTTTCCCCCCTTTCAGGATTCCTTTTTCTTTTTACTGTCTCACTGTCTGCATCATCACTGGAATCTGATTCCTCAAAGTATTCTTTTCCAATGCCGTCACTTGGATTTGGAACTCTCAGAGTGTGACTTGCATGTATCCAATTTTTCACTCCAACACACTTCACAGCAGTCGTTGTGGTCAGAACGACTTGCCTTGGCCTTCCCCACCTTGGAGCCAAGCAATTTCTTCTTCTGTGGACTTTTATTCTTACCCAGTCCCCTGGGCTCAGATCATGGGCTGGTTTCCTTTCAAGTGTGGTGGCGTCTTCTCCAACCTGGTGAAACACAGAATGGACTGCGTCAGCCAGGCCTTTACAGTAATCCAAAATCATGTCATCAGTTATAGTTATCAGCTTGTTGACTGGTACAAACGCATGTCTCATAGCACGTCCCATGATGATTTCATGTGGACTCAAACCTGTTGTTCTATCTGGAGTAGACCTAATTGTCATCAGGACTAGAGGCAAGACATCAGGCCATTTCATTCCTGTGGCCAGGCACATTTTGCCAATTCTGTTTTTGATGGTACCATTCATTTGTTCAACCACACCAGAAGCCTCTGGTCGGTAAGCACAATGTAGCTTCTGCTGTACACTCAATGCTTCACAGATCAAACCCATGATTTCATTATAAAAGTGTCCTCCTCTGTCTGATTCAATTGTCACTGGGAACCCATTCCTTGGGATGAATTCTCTTAACAGTAGCTTGGCCACTGTTATCCCATCATTTCTTCTTGTTGGAAATGCCTCCACCCACCTGGAGAACAAACAGACTACCAACAGGACATACCTTAATCTATTGACTTGGGGCATTTCGATGAAGTCTACCTGCTTTCTGGTGAAGGGTCCTCCCTCCCTGCCTATTGTACCTAGGCTCACCACTGTTTTCTTTCCAGGATTGTATTGCTGACATATCAGGCATCTCTGACAGAGACTTTCTGCTATCAGCCTGAATTTTGCATTTTACCAGGTCTGCTTAAAGGCCCTTATCATAGCATCCACCCCAGGTGTCCCTGGCCATGATACATCCGTGCCATTGTTGACAACATGCTATTGGGCATGACTGGTCTTCCATCCCTATAGACCCACATGTGGTCTTTTTTTCTTGGTGCACAACCTGCTTTCACCCAATCTTTCATTTCCTCATCTCCTGCCTCATCCTGCAACTGCTTCACTTCCTCCCCTGTTCCCACCACATTAGTAAACATTAAGGAACAAGAAGAAATTTCCCTTTCCTTACTCCGGTTAATGGAGTGATTATTCCTTGCACAATACTGTGCTATGTCATTGGCAAATTTGTTCCCAAGGGTGATGAAATCATCACCTTGACTATGAGCAGCGCATTTTACAACTGCTAGTTCTTTAGGCAGCTGTATCGCCTCAAGCAATTTTCCAACCACTTCAGCATTCTTTATGGGAGTTCCACTTGAGGTCAGGAAACCTCTTTGTAGCCATAACTGGCCAAAATCATGGACAACTCCGAAGCCATACTGGCTGTCAGTCATCACAGTCACTCTCACATTCCTTCCAATCTTGCAAGCCTTCGTTAGTGCCACCAATTCTGCCACTTGAGCGGTTTTAACTCCTTTCAAAGGTGATGCTTCCACAACTCCTGAAACTGTACACACAGCATATGCGGCACTCAGCATTCCTTCATCAGTTCACAGACAGGATCCATCCACAAACAACACATGATCACTCTCAGGCAGTGGCAGATCTCTTATGTCTAGTCTTGGTTTTGTACAGTAATCAAGCACATCCAGGCAATCATGATCAACATCATCTCTTACCCCCACACTTTCAGCATCTGGCAACAGCGTTGCTGGATTCACATTCACGCATCTCTCAAGACTCACATTTGATGCACCAAGAACAACTTTCTCATATTTAGTCAGCCGACTATGAGACATAAACTGGGTCCGGCTCCTTGTTAAAAGGATTGCCACATCATGAGGTACGAATACCCATACAGGATATCCCATTATAATTCCCTCACTTTGTTCCAGACTTCTGCATGTAGCAGCTACTGCTTTCAGGCAACCTGGTAAACCCACAGCTACTGGGTCAAGTGTTGATGAGAAGTACGCAATTGGCCTCCTCAGACGTCCATGTTTCTGGATTAACACTGAAAGTGCACATCCATTCCCCTCACTACAGTACAGCTCAAATTATTTTTCGTAATCTGGCATTCCTAGGGCAGGAGCTTCACATAGCCTGTTCTTTAATTCTTTGAATGAATTCACTGACGACAATAACCAACCATTCCCAGGAACATTCTCACTTCTCTTTGTGTCATTGGGGCTCTCATCCCTCTGATGATTTTGATCCTGTCAATGGTCACTTTCCTCAGGCCTTTCTCAATATTATGTCCCAGATACTGGACTTCTCTCTTGCAGAATCCTCCATCTGCCAAGTGATTCAGTAAAGCAATGGTGTCTACTTCACAAGCTTCACGTGTTTTTGATGCCACAAGCAGGTCATCAATGTACTGGACCAAAACAGAATTTTCAGGCATTGTTAAACTCTCCAGAGATTTCTTAAGCAATTGATTAAATATCGAAGGACTCTCTGTATACCCCTGTGGAGTTCGGCACCATGCCAAAATTCGCTCTCCAAACCGAAATGCAAAAATCGGCTGGCTGTCATGATGCAACGGAATTGAAAAGAAAGCATGGCACAATTCAATTACTGTGTACCATTCTGTATCATGGGGAATCTGATACAAAATCACTGATGGATTTGGCACAATGGGACAGCATGACACAACAATCTTGTTGATTTTTCTCAAATCCTGTACTATTCTGAACTTCCCATTGGGTTTATTCAGTCCCATTATAGGTGAATTACATGAGCTGCTCAATATTTCCCTTAACACCCCCTGCTGGATCATTTTCTCAATTATAGGTGTTATTCGTTCAATTATTTCAGGTGTCAGTCTGTATTGTGGGATGTTTGGGTAAACTATTCCATCTTTTACAGAAATTTTTACTGGATCTACATTTCTCATCAGGCCCACATCTTCTCCAGTAAAATCCCAAACTGCTGCTTTTACTGTCTGTTTTAATTCTGGGGGTAATCCGTCCGGATTGAACACAGCATATGTTCCAATAGCCTCCCTTTCCCTGTTATCTAGGGTCATTCTGTATAGGACATCCTCATCTGGTGTCTCAAAGGCTATTCCATCTGGGGTACAAAAAATAGTGCAATTCATCTTGCACAACAAATCCCTGCCTAACAAGTTCACAGGACGGGTGTCACACACCACGAACCGGTGCATGTCTGAGAATTTCCCTATTCTAAGCCTTACTGGTTCAGTAAGATGAGTTTTGATCTGTGTGTTGGACACACCAACCACTTGGATTGTTTTATCCGAGAGAGGAAGATTCTTTATATCAGCTGACCTGACAGTCGATCTCGTAGCTCCTGTGTCAACTAGAAAAGTAACACTTTCACCATTCATTTTTCCATCTACAAAAGGTCCTGCCTGGTCTATTTCTAGAGTTGCGCCAAGCACGCACTCTTCCTCCTCTCTTCGGCACCATCAGAAGTCTCCCTCAGAATCACTTCCCTCATTCCGTAGCCAATATTGTGACACAGTGCTTGCGCGTTGTGGCTTGTTTACCTGTTCGTCATTGTAGAACCCTGAATCCTGGCTGTACTTCTGGGATCCTCTGTTTTGTGGCAAGGGCGGTTTTGGCACCTGATTCTGCTGCTTAACAGCCTTCTGTTGTTGCTGACCACACCCCTCACTCTGCACCTGTGAATTCAATGATGGATTGTCATTGTTAGCAGACGGTGGATTCTTACACTCGGATTTCCAGTGCCCTAATTTTCCACAGTTGTGGCAAGGAAACCTTTTCTTTGCTTCCTCAATATTGCCTTTCCCTTTTCCTGGGCCAAATCTGGGTTTATTTCCTGGGTTATTTGCTTGTTCAACCAACTGAGCTTCCTGTCTTTCTGCAACTTTCACCTGTGCCCACATTGCCTTTTCTTTCAGTTTTCTTTTCTTTGCCTCAATCTCATCACTGAAGTATTTTGCATGTCTCAGGATCTCATCAATCTTTTTGCTCTGCCAGTCTACGGTATGCTGCCTTATCATTTCACTGATTTCAGGTCGCAAGCCATACACAAATCTATACACAAAATGGCTCAGATCCTTGTCACCCAGATGTTCATCTCCACTGAACTGTTTGAAAGCTAGTATTAGTCTTTCATAGTAAGCATGGACTGATTCTTTCACTTCTTGATGTGTTCGATCTATCTTAACCCAGTCTGTTTCTTTGGGAGGTACCTTATTTTTCAGGAAAGCCATAACCTGCTCATACTTTTTCATTACCTCGGGATCGGGTGCTCCCGTTTTGGGATCTCTGGGGTATTCCTTTGTTGGCCAGTCTATAACTATCTTACATTCTGCCCACAAGTCTGCTGGTACAATTATATCAAACAGACTATTCAGGTCGATCCACAGCACTGTTGACAACTTCACAAATCTGTCAACCTGTCTATACCACTCGACGGGCTTCTCTCTCAGTCGAGGGAAATCATTTGTAAATGACAAAATATCTTGTCTGGTCCATGGGACATGTACATACCCTCCTCCTGGAATCTCCCCAAACAAAACAGTGCTTACCTCTGCTCTGTCCTTCTAACAAGCTCAGAGAATACCTATTACCTTTCCAGTGATAAGCGTTATCGGAATGCCATAAGGATCCCTGATACCTAAGACCAGACTTTCACAGGTAACCTTCGCTATCATATACACTTCTCCCACACAGAAAATACGTTTCTAATGGCAACACACGGCGATGCTACCTCATCGAACCCAGACAATGCGACGCGCAACTTCAATTGTCACCCGTTTTCCCCTGTCTACATACAGGGCCAACAATCCCGCCTCTTCCGAGAGCAGCACTTCCCTCTGCCCTACTACGGAACTGTCACCGACTTCCTACGTCCCAGAAGCCGTACACACTACATAAAACTCAATACGACTTCAACATATAGTGTTAGTACATATATCAATACCAATCAATAATCAATAAGCTTATATACACGCAAATTCACCAAATCCAGACAATAGTTAACCATCATTCTGCTACCAAGAAACTGGTGCAGATCGGAGCTTCCGAATCCCCTCTACTTCCACGGACGGGGTGATTTCACAGTCACACACACACACACATCATACGCTGGTGGGGCCCATAACACCAACATTCATCCTACCACTCTATCCGTGCCATGTAAAAGGGAAACACTTTTCTATACCCAACCAATCTGCATGTACCCTGAGGTCAATGAGATCAACTAGTTGCTATAGGTTTGGTGATACAACTTAACACTCTAAAAATTCAATAAACATATCAATAAAATAACCACCCGACACAGTAATTCAAACAGAATATTGTTTATCTAAATCAAATTGGAAGAAAAACTAATTAAATGCAAAATCCTTTTTCTCCATATTTACCTATTCTGGCTAAAAGTCGTTTTCTAAGTCAGAACTGGTCCTCAGCAAAAAGTTAAAGATTTCTAGCCGTCATGTAGAGTCACCGTCCTCTCCATCAGCGTCGGGACCTCTGATCATTGGTTCGAGAAGAAGTGGCGCTAGACCTCTCTAGTCTACTAATATTTATACCAAAATTTACATTCCAAATGTTGCAAACATAACTTTCAAAACATTTGATTGGCGGAAAATATGTCGTCTTGGTACATTAAGGTACACCATTAAATTTTCTCATGTATTGATAGTTTCAAATTTTGAATAGAAATTAGAAGTCTATAGCTAATTTGTTACTTCTACGGATGTCTCCTCAGGATAAATGTATCTCATCCATAGGACCATCATAAGTTCATCAAGTCGGATTTTAAGTTGCAACATTTCTTCACGTTCAGGGGCATCTGGCAACACTCCCAGATTTGTTGTCATGTACATGGCTTTTCAGTTCAATCAGAGGACAGGGTCGCAGTCAGCGCAAAGCCTCTTTTCATATTTTCATCTACTCGAATGCAGGCTGCGGGTGGTGGCCATTTTACAGCAGGCCACAATGGTCAACTTAAGCGAAGAAAACACAAAATCATAATTACTACATGGAAATGATTATACAGTGTTATTCCCCTGCTAATACCCTTATGTGTATGTATTTATCTAGCCATGTGCGACATCAAAAGCTATTAATGCATATGTGTTATAGGCGCAAAACACAATAACATCACATAAGCAACATCTATACTGTCAATTTGCTCACCAACTTAGTTCACTTATTATTTTAGCCATGCAATTGCATTCCCACGTGTAATTCTTCTGTTAATAAGGTTGGTTAGACAAGACTCGATAAATCTTTAGTAATTACTAATTAATCAGTAGTGCTTTTAATAATGACATACGAAAATGAAACAGGTATTTGGTTTAAAATTAAAAACCCTGCTCCAGCAGTATGACCATTGCATCTGTCGTATTGTGGTAAATTTAAATTACCTAGACTTAATTTATGCGGTAAAATTCAATAAGAATAACTCAGTAAATATAAGAGGCAGAATCCGTGGTATTTGAGGTTATAAAAGGGAATTTATTCCTTACAAAGGAATTATGGTTCGAACCAGGCAATCGGGTTCCGTCACCACGAAGGTTCAGGAAGGGATCAGCAATACATTATTGACAGGTTATCATATTTATAGTAAATGCATTACAGTAAAGACATATGCAGAAGGCGTTACAGCTGAGAAGAGAGATAAGAATACACATACGTAATGAAAAAGGCGTTACAATAGGCGTGCATAAAGGCGTGTACTAGAAACGTCATTATGATGATGACACAAGTGGGTGGATCCATAAGAGAATCCTGCAATGTCAGCAGAAATATATGGCAGAGATGCGCGCGCAGCCGCATGACGTGTGATTGACGTGTAACTAGAGGGTGAAGGGGACTTGACATTTAGCCCCACATGAGGAGACAGAAGTCTGGGATGTCAGGACAACCTAATCCCAAATCGTATCTAATATCTTGTGTTTAAGGAACTATATTATCTGGAAGGAAAGGTCTTTCGGACAGAGCCTATTCTATACTGACTGCTAGTGCGTGTACAAGCGTCTAAGTGTCTACATGAGATGCGAGGGGGCATGGGCCTACCATGGTAACGAAAGTCATGAATTACTTGCACGGAGACAGTAAGGCCGGGCCCTTTACTCTGCAGCTGGAGGGATGTTTACCTAAGCTACTAGACAGGAATGCATTTCTCGAGGAGCGGAGCAGATAACTTGAAGGCTGAATACAGTTTTGGCAGGCAACAGGCCGGGCTAGGCACCGTTAGCCGCGCAGGGAGTAAGACAAAGTTCATGGATACAGATACAGGTCCAGGCTGGAGCATTCAGAGGCAGAAGCAGGAAAAGCTCGATGGCAGAATTCAGGGCCTACCTTGCCAGAGCTGGAAAACGTGAAAGACGTGAAAAGTATACCATATAAAAGACGGTGGCAAGGCATACTTAGGAACGGAATATCTGACCCATTCATGGCAGATCTGAAAGGGGACATATTAACGTTGGACACAATTGTATTTGCGTCTTCATAGCTTGAAGTGGAGGGAACATACATGTACTTGTAGCATGTACATGGAGCCGTTGGGGTCTAGATAGGGGACACAGTTGATCATAAAAATTCATATTTCCTCATTCCCTCCTTGTCCCCTACGGACCCTTCATGAAATATCGATCTTCAGGAATCCATCAATCTGTTCATGTAACATCATTTGCTCTTCTTTCTTCTTCCGGGATTTTGAATGAGAACTTGAACGTGGAATACACGATGTGGCACACAGGCCGCAAATCGTTGGTCCACATTGTAGACACAGGCAACAACTGAATACTATGAGAAGGCCAATACCTAGGAAGGATAGGACTTTCCATCCCCAGGCTGACAACACGCTCCAGAACCAACCGGACCATGTCCAGGTGCCTGGATTCTGATGTATCTGGTTTGCAATCTTGTGAAGACGAGTTATGGCTTTATATACGGATGGCGCGTTTTCTGGAATGAAAACACAGCAACTTGATCCGATGACCCTACAGGCTCCGCCCCTATCGGCTAGGATGACGTCAAGGACAAGACGATTTTGGAGAACAACAATCCGCATCGCAGACTGCTCCTCTGTTAAGTTGCCTAGGGCGGAAGTAGTTTCATTCACTACTGCTTCAAGGGTTCTGGTTAATCTACGTATCAGTTTACTATTTGAGACAACACCTATGTAAGGAAAGAGACCTTTATTGAAGTCTGTATATTGTTCCCATGCTGTTTCAGTGTAGTCAACAATCGGGATATCTCTCTGGGGTCTATGGTGTACTAGATTGGTATTTCTATGATAATCAGGAGGGGCTAGGAAAACAGGTGGCAGAAGGAATGCAATGTAACAGGTACCATCCCAATCTAGAGGTAAACGTATATATGCGGTATGACCACATATGAAGTAGGAATGACGGGAAGCTCTAAATGTAGACTTGCCTTGATCACTGAATTCGATCACAGTAGTACATTTACTATGACCCAAGTGTACTGAACCATTCTTTCTTACACATAATTCACCTTTGACTGGTAATACTGACATAGCAGGCAAGACTAGTGCAGCTTCAGATTCAACATTCAGAATCATGAGGTTAAGTGTAAAATTACCTAATCCATATACTTCATTTTCTAGGTCAGTTCCTGTTCTTTTGGGAAGTCCCTCCTTGTTAGGGTAACAGGCTTTAAGCAAAACTAAGTTCAGGTTTCCCCATACCCAGTTGCTCTGGTAAACTACAGTGTTTGAATCTAAAGAGTTAATCAAACTAAACCATGCTCCACAGGAACCATTATGTGTAAATGGATACGGAAAGAGAGGCAGAACTCCCTTGTATTTCTGATAGGGAGGGAGTCGGCTACATATCCAACAATTTGTAGCATTGCTGGTCTGATGGGAATGATGTAACATACTAATGAATGTGTTGTTGCGCAGCGCAAATCTGTAGGACAACTCATGTGAAGGTAGTTCACTAAAAGAATGTTCGGCAGTAACATTGTAAGCAGAATGAGCACGCTTGAAGATAGGATAGTACATGTGCAACAGTATACTTGCAGCAATAATCAAAAGACTTAGAAAAAACATAATCAACAATGTCACTATACAGTGACTATGAAGTGATTTACAATATGCACGTTTCTTGAGCTGTTTCTGTCTATCTCTCTCTCGATTTTGGTCTAGAGGATACATGTCAGAGACTAATTCAACCGATTCACCTTGGAGAGGACTTAAACAATCGAATTGTCTGACTTGTTAGACCTTAGTTTCAGTTTGTATTCCTGTGATTCGGTTTTCTCAACCAGGGGGAGTTTTGAGTCAGTCTGTGGGGGAAGGCAGGGCTGAGAGTTCAAATCAGATGGTAGTCCATGAAATTTCTTGATATGGCTCGAGTGTAGCCAACCCTTACGACCCTCGACCTTCACTGCTGTCCTCGTGGTCAGAAGTACCAGTTTTGGCGTTTGCCAGCGAGGCTCCAACGGGCTCCTCCTGTCGAAATTTCTTATGAAAACAAAGTTTCCAGGAACCACTTCATGGGGCTTCACCTCGGTGTTGTCGGGAAAGGCTGCAGCTACCTGTGAACGGCAAGATTGTAGTGCAGACATCAAGGAAGCAAGGTAATCTGTCAGCATATTACAATCAACATCAGTGATTTTACGAGGTATAGGCGTCCCCCACATATTTGGTGGCCTACCGAAGACCACCTCGTACGGGGATAGCCCTGTGCGAGAATGTGCTACCATTCTCATGTAAAAGAGTGCAACTGGTAAGGCTACTATCCAGTCGACACCTTTCTCTCTACAGATTTTTGAAAGTCGAATTTTCAGGGTCTGATTATGACGTTCCACGAGACCTGCTGCCTCGGGATGTCGGACACAGTGGAATTTCCATTGATAGCCTAACAAGAGTGAAATGTGTTTCATTAGCTCGGATGAGAACGGCTGGCCATTATCTGAGTACACGATACGGGGCAAACCATACCGTGGGAAGAATTCACGAACTAACTGTTTGGCAGTAGTCGGGGCAGTGTAATCTGAGACGGGATATGCCTCTGTCCAACGGGAAAGAGCGCATACTACTACGAGGACATATTTGAATCCTCGACATCGTTCCATCTGGATATAATCCATCTGGAGGACTTCAAAAGGGTGATCGGGAGGTTGAAATCCACCCTGGCTTGAATACAGGCTTGTGTCAGAGCAATGAGCTCTGCTGCTTGAGCTGATAATGTGTCAATACAATTTGTTTCAATGACTTCGGTGTCTGTCGTGACTGCATAAGCGGCCACTAACTCTCCTGTACTTGTTCTCATACATGAACCATCCACATAAAGTGTCAGGTCTGGGTCTGGTAATGGGACATCTGTCAAGTCTTGTCTGGGTTTTGTCGTAATAGTAATGACTTCAATACAATCATGTGCCAATGGGTCTGTTCCACTTAATGGCAAAAGTGTGGCAGGATTTAATGTACTACAACGTCTGATTTCTATGTGTGGCTGAAACAATGTTAGTTCGTAACCTGTCAGTCGTGCTATAGTCAAGTGTTGTGTTTGTGTCCGGTTCAAGAGAACCTCTACTGCGTGTGGTACTTGTACTGTCAATTGATGTCCTAATACTATGGAATCGCTTTGTCTGATCGCTAGAGCTGTCGCTGCGACTGATTTCAGGCACGCAGGAAGAGCCTGAGCTATGGGATCTAATGTGCTAGAAAAGTAAGCACATGGTTTGTGTGATCCTGCTTGTTCCTGAGTGAGTACTGACAAGGCAGTACCTTCACGTTCTGTAACAAAGAGTGTAAAAGGCTTACTGTAACATGGTGTCGCTAAAACAGGTGCTTGGCATAAGGCTTTCTTTAAGTCTTCAAAAGCTTGTGTATGTTCTGAAGTCCAAGGGAGGACAGGCGATGTCGCTGCCTCCTGGGTTGTCAACTGAATGAGTGGTTTTGCTAGAAATGCGTACTGGGGGATCCACTGCCTACAGTACGAAGTGAGGCCTATGAAGGCCCGTACCTCCTTTTGTGTCTTGGGTGGTGGCATGTTTACAATTAACTGGACGCCGTCAGGTGTGAGCTGTCTCCCCCCCTTGGACAGCAAGTGCCCAAGGTACACAACTTGCTGAACACAGAATTGTAGCTTCGAAGGGGACACCTTGTGCCCCTTGTCGGCCAGAAAATGTAAAACCGTCAGTGATGCTTTTTCACATTCGGGTTCGCTTCGGGCGGTGATCAGCAGATCATCGACATACTGAAGCAGTGCAGTGTTAACTGGCATGTGGATACTGTCAAGTTGTCTTTTCAGTGCTTGGCTGTAGATGCTAGGACTTTCTGTAAATCCTTGAGGTGCGCGTGCGAATTTAAAGCTTCGTCCATTTAAACTAAATCCGAACAAATATTGGCTTTCCGGATCGATTGGGACGCTAAAGAAGGCGTTCTTGAGGTCAATTACAGTAAAGAACGTTGCTTCTGAATCAATAGCTGTTAGTAATGAAGAGATATCTGGGACCACGGGATATTGTGGTACAATGCATTTATTCAATTCGCGCAGATCAATAACTAATCGATATACTGGGGGTGCTTTTGGATCAGTTCGTTTAAGAATCGGAATGATCGGAGAATTACATACATTGGAGTCGGTTTCCACAACCACTCCTTGTGCAATGAGCTCGTCAATGATTTGCAGTAAAGCCACTACAGCATCTGGAGGTAACTTGTATTGTCGCATTCGTGGTAATACCACTCCTGCTTTGAGTGTGACTCGATATGGTGTAATGTGCATACAACCTACATCAGTGGGGCCTTGTGCCCATAAATGTGCAGGTAGATTCTGTAACCGGTGATCCATGTCTCTTGACACGTAGTGACCTTTAAAGTCACGCAAAAATAGTCGTACTCCGTCCGGAGAACAACATATTACAGCTCCTAGAGCTTTCAATGTTTTTATACCTAACAAGTTTTCTGGGCATGATTTTGTAAGCAATAGATCTGTAGTCCGTGTCAATGGACCAACTGTAAGTGGAAGCGGTTGCGATACTTCGTTAATAGTAGGCTTTCCTGAAAAACCAAGGGAAATATTTTGTGAGCCTGAGAGGGGTGCCCCTGGGACTTCGTCGTGACTTATAGTTGTTCTGCTTGCCCCTGTATCAAGTAAAAACTTTCTGTCTTTCCCTAATACTTGACTCTGTACATAAGGACCCTCTTGTCTACAGGAACCTCAATAAGGGGTAAGCCAACTTCCCTCTCTAGGCTATTTCGTGTGTAGCGCTGATAATCTGGATAGTCATTTTGTGCATACTGGTACATCTGTTGTGTCGTGTTTTGTGTTGCGGCAATAGGCTGTGGCTGTGATACCACTACGGTCTGTTGTGGAACCGGCATAGGCTGTACATGTTGAGGTGCTTGTTGTTGGATCTGATCCTGTCTAGGCGGACGTGGTCTCTCCTTGGTTTTACCCGTAGAGATATTATGTTTCAGAACTGCACAATCGTTTATATAATGACCTGGCTGTTTACAATAGTTGCATGTCCCTTTAACGGGAACCGCCGAATTACTGGACTGTGTCACACCCTTTTTATGACCGTCAGCTGGAACTGACTGAGCGACGAGCATTTTCATTTTCGTGTCTTTCATACGTCTTTGTTCGTGTTCTTGTTCTTCTCTAATTCTATTCTGGTGATACTGTAACATTTGTAACATTTGTGAAGGAGTGTTAGCTTGCCAAGTGCTCTCAACTTTCAATACTCTGTTTTTAACCTGTGGCAGGGAATTCTCGACTAGTTTTGTTACAAAAAGATGTGGATATGAATCGCTACTTGTTTTCAGGCCGCTATTAATACCAAAACATTTTTCAAATCGGGAATAAAAATCACTAGTGTCTTCATCGGGTTTCTGTTTGCAAGCTGAGATTGCTCCCCAGTCTTCCTTTTTCGTAGTTAATAAACGTGGCAATACTTGTACTAATAATCCTGGTAATGCTTTAGTTTTGTCCCCAAGCCCTACGCCTGCAGTTCGGGCATTTTCTTCGTTTTCTAATGCGGTCCAATCAATCTTTTGGTCTCCCACTTCCCACTCTTTTTCTTTGAGTTTCTCGTAAATACCGGCAGGCAATAATACTTTCAATATTTTCATAATGTCAGGATAGGTATAATCACCCATGAGTAACATGTCCTTTAGTTCACGGTGAAAACCTGCTGGATCTTTGTCATGGCTGGGCACTAATTTTTTCATTTCTAATAGTTCTATTTTAGTTATGGGCGTGTACACGAACACGCGTCTAAACGTATTATCATCATTTCTAACTGGGTGTACTTCGCGTAAGGGATTCTGTCTGTCTATGTAATATGTTTTTCTTTCCATGGAGGGAGCTGGATCATGTTCTGGACACAAAAAGGCACTATATCTATGTCGGTATTCTAGAATTACTTTAATTAGATCGGTACCTAGACCTCTCCATTTATTCATGAGTAGTTCTATCAGTATATCAGGTAGGGGACCAGGATCGGAGTGTTGGCCTTTATATAATATAAGGAGATGTTGTATCATGTATATACCAGCTAAACGCTGCTCATCTGGGGTGAGATTCAGAAACGTGTGTGCTAGCGCATCATCACTGTATTTTTCAGAACTGTCAGCCCATTGTACTGCTGACCTGGCTAATTCTTGTTCATCCATAGAATCGAGCACATGGTACCCCCTTCGTTCTCGAAGTAATTTATCAGTAGCCTGGAATAAGTGTTCAGGGGTCCTTGGATTTGAGATAGCTGCTTGAAAAATTCTGTTACATTCTGGACGCATCGGACGCATTGTATTATTAAAAGATCTTCCTTTTCCTACATAAGCTATCGTTTCTCTTGCTGTTAATTCTAATTGTCCTGTGTTCATTTCTGACTGTTCCTCCTCCTCTTCCTCTGATTCAGTTTTATCTGCCTCTAATCTTCTTTCATGTATTCGTTCTACTTCTTTTCTGATCTTTCGGTACATAACTTCTATATTCTTCTGTTTATCATGTTTTCCGTCTGCTATATTCTGACCCCATCGGGTAAGTACTTGCATTTCCTCCGGATCTACCTCAGGCCTATCTCTGTTTCTGATCAAGCAGTTTATGAAAAAGCGTAACAATAATTTTTGCATGTCCACCTTCTGGTATTCCATGGCCTCGCCAATACTTTCAGGACCTTGCCCCGTTTGGACAAAGCGATATATTTTGTCTAGATGTTCAACCATTCCTGGTAATGTCATTAAATAGTTTGCAACTCGTCGTAAACGTACTGATGATAGCAACATTCTGTCGTGTTTACCTGGCACTGGATCATATCTACAATCTGTAAGAGGCTCATTAAATATATTGTGATTAGCTGTTTGGGGTGTACGTTGGTGTGCTAAATCCCTTTAAGTCAATCTAGATGCTGGCGGTGGCGTGGAAAAACCTCCTGTCGCACCTCCTGAGGTGCCAAGTCCAAAAGGATTTGTTGGGTGTAGGGTAGAGAGTGTAGATGCAGGAAGGACTGTAGAAACAGGTGGAACGTTTAGAACATGAGGGGGAGTTTGTTGCTGCGGAGGTGGGGGCAGCTGATCTTGGTGTTGAGCGTCGTTAACAGGTGGTGTGCGTGGCTGCGCACCATTAGCATATTCGGGGGCTGCATCATCTAAATAGGAAGAAAGGAAAATGTCCTTTGCGGTCTTGGGATGTACTTTAATCGGGAGTAATGGAGGTGGCAGATCTTTTGGTACCTCCATGGTGGCCTTAGGCAAACCCTCGGCCAGAAGAGGATACATACCATTCATAAGAGTGTTTCGTTGTCTGTCTACTTGTTCTGTTTTTACTCGGATACCTTCGTCAATTAATATGTTTTCTCGGGCTCTTTCTGAATCTTCCCTACTTTTCTCTTCTTTTCTGAGCGCTTTCTCTGTGCGTCTATGCGATTCTTTACGCCATAGTTCAATGGCATCTTTCTGTGACTGTCTGGCTTTCTTTTTCCATAATACTTCTTCTACTCTCATGATGCAATCTGCATCCCATGTCCCAGCAGCGGGCCATCTCTGACTCTCTGCTAAATCCTTGGTGTAGTCCACCCATAGATCAAGATATAATACGGCATCTAGGCCATGTTTATGGTACATAAAGTACCCTGGAGTGTCCCTAGGTGGAATGGGAACAGCTTCCTCGAGTATCCCTTTTCTAGTTTTTATCTGTCTTAATTTTGAAAATAACGGCATCTTGAACCTTGCTACTTAATTCTTACTCGGTCTTGAACACAATAATTACAATAAACACAATAATGAAGATCGAACAATCACTCATACCACGACATTTAAAACATATCAAAAACTTTTTAGAAACGAACAATAATAATTAGAATAAAACTAGTTAACTGCATAATACTAAATATACTGGATGTACTGCTAAACAGTACAGATACACTGCTGAAACAGTGCAGACCAGGTCTGTGTACCCAAACCCGTCTTGACCGGCACAAACTAATGTGCACGTCTAGATGCGTCCCCAGCAACGGTACTCACCGGGAAGCACGGAACGGAAGGCCTC
This sequence comes from Triturus cristatus, assembly GCF_964204655.1. Lineage (NCBI taxonomy): Eukaryota > Metazoa > Chordata > Amphibia > Caudata > Salamandridae > Triturus > Triturus cristatus. Next base: position 771,103,233 of record NC_140585.1, read on the forward strand.
GGAAGTCTGGACTGGACTAGACCAAACTGGACTCGACTCGACTCGTGACTTAGATACTTCGGAACTTCGGACTCTGGTGGGCCTCTGTATACCTCGGATCTTGCTCTCTCAGCTAGGCTCTGGTCGGGATTCTCCGCACTCCTCACCGCCTTGTCTGGGTGTTGATCGCAGCCTCAGTCGCCCCCGTTGGCCTGAGGGAGATACAGGAAATCCTGCGGGTACGCGTAATTGTCCGTCCGGCTGTGGCAGGAGACCGGGTCTGCAACGCACCTCCGGCGCATGGGGTGTGAGAGGTGTCCCTGTTCGGGAACCAATTATGTGGTAAATTTAAATTACCTAGACTTAATTTATGCGGTAAAATTCAATAAGAATAACTCAGTAAAAATAAGAGGCAGAATCCGTGGTATTTGAGGTTATAAAAGGGAATTTATTCCTTACAAAGGAATTATGGTTCGAACCAGGCAATCGGGTTCCGTCACCATGAAGGTTCAGGAAGGGATCAGCAATACATTATTGACAGGTTATCATATTTATAGTAAATGCATTACAGTAAAGACATATGCAGAAGGTGTTACAGCTGAGAAGAGAGATAAGAATACACATACATAATGAAAAAGGCGTTACAATAGGCGTGCATAAAGGCGTGTACTAGAAACGTCATTATGATGATGACACAAGTGGGTGGATCCATAAGAGAATCCTGCAATGTCAGCAGAAATATATGGCAGAGATGCGCGCGCAGCCGCATGACGTGTGATTGACGTGTAACTAGAGGGTGAAGGGGACTTGACATTTAGCCCTACATGAGGAGACAGAAGTCTGGGATGTCAGGACAACCTAATCCCAAATCGTATCTAATATCTTGTGTTTAAGGAACTATATTATCTGGAAGGAAAGGTCTTTCGGACAGAGCCTATTCTATACTGACTGCTAGTGCGTGTACAAGCGTCTAAGTGTCTACATGAGATGCGAGGGGGCATGGGCCTACCATGGTAACGAAAGTCATGAATTACTTGCACGGAGACAGTAAGGCCGGGCCCTTTACTCTGCAGCTGGAGGGATGTTTACCTAAGCTACTAGACAGGAATGCATTTCTCGAGGAGCGGAGCAGATAACATGAAGGCTGAATACAGTTTTGGCAGGCAACAGGCCGGGCTAGGCACCGTTAGCAGTGCAGGGAGTAAGACAAAGTTCATGGATACAGATACAGGTCCAGGCTGGAGCATTCAGAGGCAGAAGCAGGAAAAGCTCGATGGCAGAATTCAGGGCCTACCTTGCCAGAGCTGGAAAACGTGAAAGACGTGAAAAGTATACCATATAAAAGACGGTGGCAAGGCATACTTAGGAACGGAATATCTGACCCATTCATGGCAGATCTGAAAGGGGACATATTAACGTTGGACACAATTGTATTTGCGTCTTCATAGCTTGAAGTGGAGGGAACATACATGTACTTGTAGCATGTACATGGAGCCGTTGGGGTCTAGATAGGGGACACAATTGATCATAAAAATTCATATTTCCTCAGTATGGCTTCTTCAACAGGTTCACGAGATGCTAAGGCCAATTGAATCGTATCCTTTATCATCTTGTTGGCTCTTTCAGCCAATCCATTGGCTTTCGGACAATAAAGGGGTGATTTGAGGTGGGTTATGAATAATGTGGTCAGTAAATGCATCATTTCATCGGAAGTGAATTGAACACCATTGTCTGTGATCAATGTGCTGGGTACACCCTCTCTGGAAAATGTTTCTTTAAGAAATTCAATTAAAGAAGATGTAGTAATGCTAGTGACCATTTTTGTGGAAATCCAGTGAGAGTGATCATCTATAAGTACGAACATGAATCTTTGAGAATGGTTAAGCAAGTTTAAGGGTCCCATAATGTCTAGGCCTAGTTTATCCCATGGTTTGGAAGGGATAGATACAGGAATGATTGGAGTTTTGCGAATAACTTTAGATTTGTCACTGGATCCACACGCTAGGCAGTCTTTCACAACCCTCTCTAACATTGAATCCATTTTGGGGAACCTATAGTCTTGTCTAATTTTAGTCATGCTTCTACCTGGATGGCCTCAAGGGCTATTTCAATCCTATTCCCTCTGTAAATGTGGTCATTTATGAATGATAACTCGTCTTTCACTACCCATGATTTGAGAATCTCTGGTAGTTCTGTAATACTCTTGGGCAACCCATTGCATATATTGTTTTTAAGATCATTGAGTATAGTGTCACTTTTCATTCATTTTTCCCATTCATCTTTTTTAATGGCCGGGATACCAACTGAAAGAATGGTCTCACCAGAGGGGTAAAACTGGGGGTTCTCATTTGTGATTGTAAGTCTAGAGAGACATTCAGCAACTAGGTTTTCATCGTCAGGTACGTAGCTTATGGTGTAGTTAAAGCCCTGTAAACCTAGAATCCATTTGGAGATGCGGGGAGTAGTTTTTCCATGCGTTTAGTTGAGAACAAGGGAATCAAGGGTTTATGATCTGTTTTTAGGGTGAATGGAATCCCCCATAGAAAGAATTTTAAATGATTTATTGCCCAATAGTAAGCGAGGGCCTCCTTTTCAATAGTGGAGTAGTTGCATTCTGGTTCTTTCAAAGTTCTTGACGCAAAGGCTATCACCTTTTCTTTTTCTTTTACATATTGTGTAAGTGCAGCTCCTAATCCTTTCATGCTGGCGTCGGTTGTTAAAGTGGTTCTGGCATTGGGGACGAACATACTTAAAATGGGTGCCTCTACTATTGCTTGTTTAATCTGTGGGAAGTCATTGTGACACTGAGAGTTCCATTCGAATGAAGTACCTTTTTTAGTTAACTCTCTGATAGAGTGGACCTGATCTGCAATACTTGGACAAATATTCGACCAGGCCCAGAAAGGATTTAAATTCCTCTTTATTTGTAGGTGCAGGAGTTAGCTTCACTGAATCCACTAGGCTTGATTTAGGTTTGATTCGTTCGCCTGATATGGTGTAACCTAGATAAAATACAGATTCAACACCTATTTTGCATTTGTCCTTATGTGTAGTGAACCCAGCTTTGTTCAATTTCGTTAGGACTTGTTTGACTTGTTTGAGAACCTTATTATGTTCCACTTCTGATTCTCCATAAATCAGGATGTCGTCCTGAAAACACAGCACCTTGTCTGTTCCTTGTAAGATGTGTTGCATTATGCTTTGAAACACTGCCGCAGATGCTAGGCCAAACGGTCCTAGAAAACTGGTATGCCCCAAACGGAGTTATGAAGGAGGTTAGGGACTTAGAGTCTGGATGGAGAGCTACCTGGTGGTAAGCTGAGGAGAGGTCGAGAACGCTGAAGAACTTTGTCCCCTGTATGACACTGAGCATCTCATTGATATTCGGGAGAGTGTGTCTGTCCACCCATATGTTTGAGTTCAAGTCTCTAAGGTCAACATATAGATGAATGCTCTTCCCTCCTTCCTTAGATGCCACCACAATGGGAGCCAACTATTCGGAACTCTCAATACGCTTGATCACACCGCTGGCTTCCAACCTGTCAAGTTCTTTTTTTGAGTGGGTCTCTGATAAGTAAAGGAACCGATCTGGCCTTGTGGACAACGGGTCTGTGCTGAGCCTTAAGCTTGATCTTCTGTAGGAAACCTTTCAACAGTCCTAATATCAGAAAACACTTTGGGAAATTTCTCACATATTTTTTTTCCTATATGCGACCTCTCCACATGATAAACTGGTTCAGGGGCATTAGGATCTAACTTGATCCATAGGTATTTTTGGTGTTTTCACTCTAATAAATTTTAACCATTTTTTGTGATATAAACCTTTCCTAAAGTGGATCTGTCCCAATGTGCATTAAAAGCATGCCCATAAGAGGAATAGGATCGTGGTTGTATCCTCCTGGTCTGATGTCAGGAGGTAATAGAATGTAGTCTTTCTTTGTTCCCTGAATTTTCCTGAAACATGGATTCACTGATGAGGGTATATGGGGAACATGAGTCAGCAAACACTACATACAGTCGTCGTCTAGCATGATCTCACATTTGGGATAGTTGTTGCTAGAAGATTCCATGTTGGTAGCTACTTGAAAAACAATATCTTCATTTGGAACAAGTTCATTGCTGACCATATGGGTAATGTTTCTCCTGATTACCTTGCAGACCTTAGCAAAGTGTCCTCTTTTATTGCATTTTCTGCATGTAACACTTCTTGCAGGGCATCTAACATCATTGGCCAAAGTGTTGGGATTACCACACCTGTAGCACTTACATTTGTTTCCTTCAGTTTTTTGTTTCACTACCTCAGTAGATGATGATCTGTTCTTATCATCTTTTGTGGATATTTTATTTACTCCGTTGTCCATCACTTGCTTTATATCAACTGCGTCTCTCATCTCATGCATGCAAAATGCAGTATGTTCTATAATTTTTGCGATATCAATAGCATGTTTTAAATCAAGGGCATCAGCTAATAGTTTCTCTTGTATCTTCTTATCACTTGTACATCTAACAAGTTGATCCCTGATGATAGATTCAGTCCAAGTTATGAAATCACAAGTTGATGTTAATCCCCTCAATACAGCAATGTAATTACACACTTTTTCATTTTTCCCTTGCGATCGTGAAAAATAATTGTGATGTTCTAGAACTACATAACTTTTTTCGCCAAATTGAGCTTCTAATTTCTTCAGAGTGTTTTGATAAACATCAGGCTGTACATCACCATGTGAGTCATCATTAACATCTTCACCCTCAATTATGGAATCAGGAAAATCATCAAAAATCTCTCTAGCACGTTTTCCTAGGTAATGCAGAAGGATATGCCGTTTACTTAAAGACGAAAACCTATCATCCCCTATAGAAATTAAGTAAGACTCAAATAGGTTTACCCATGTTTTCCATGGGATAAGTTGTTCTCCTGCTTCATTAAGAAATGAAGGCTGCTTGGACATTGGAAATGCTGCCATAGTGAAGAGAGGAGTGAATAAGGGGAAAGCAAGAATAGAAGAGAGAGAGGTAAGGTAAGTATGAAAAGATTAGGAATGCAGAGGAAAAGGAATAGAGACAAAGTACTAGTGACAAAACTGTGAGAAGACAGTAGAAACGTTGATATGTAACCCACAGTGAGAATTCTCAAAAATATAATTAAATATGTATCAAAATACTAAGCATATACGAAAATCAGCAGTGAAAAGGTATGAACATGCATATGTGATAACTTTACAAATATTATGATGTTTAGGATACCGAATATAGGACCTAAGACAAGAGAATTCAAATGTAAAAGAATTTAAAAGGTGAATATATGTAAATAAGCTGTGCCTATCAGCGAAGGAAGGCACCTTGTTGAAAGGATCATAGGATACTGAAATGAATAATGTGGAGTATACACTGGTTGTACACTTTGCAAACTGTGCCTGTCAGCTGTGAGGAAAGCTGGCAGGCTGTAGTAAAATGGTATCCCAAGGTGGAAGAATGCTGAAACAATTAATTGTAAAAGGGATCACTGGATGTACAACTATAAAGCTGTGCCTGATGAAGCAGTGGAGATGTGGCAGCCCCTCCCTTGAAGGAATAAAACAAAATGCCAAAGGCTCAAAAGGAAGAGCGCTAAGCGGCGTGCTGCATCATTAGGCACAGCTGAGGTGAATTTCACCAAAGCGGCGCCCTCAGCCCCTCCAGAGGCTCTGAGCGAAGGCGAGAGGCGGCGTGCAGAGTTACCCAGAAACGGCTGAGGTAATTAGAGTAAGACGTTGAAGTAGACGGAATCAAAGCGTGGTCTTCAGCTCCTCCCTTAGAGAAATTCACACGGTGCCCAGCGCTCTGAGGGACCGAGTGGAGCAGCGTGATGCGTCACTAGACATCAGCTGAGACGAGAAAGCAACCCCCACTGTTGAGGAAAGTGGCGGGAGAGTTCCTCACAGCAAAACGCAATACAGCGGCGGTGAGTGGTAACCGTGACTCAAGGAACTCCCTTCTCAATGAAAACAACAAAGCGCTCAGGGATTACAAGGAGGTGAGAGCGCAGAGTCGTGTATCACTAACAGCTGAGAGGAGTTTGACAGAAAGCTCGACGCCAAAACACAGCGGAAGGAGAAAGAGGGAGCGAGTTGCAGCGCAGAGAATGGAGAAGCTGTGTCTCTCAGTGAAAAGGAAAGCTGCAGGCTGCCCAGAGAGCGCGTAGCACTCACAGCAGAGGTTTGAAGAAATGAAGCTGCTTACGGAGGTTGAATTCTTCCTTTCTACAACAGCAGGCATACCTACTATACCTTGTTAGCAAGTATTGCTTAAAGGCGATTTCAGATGTGCGTTTTGCAGAATAAGTCTTTTTTGTGTGTTGTCCTTCCATTTTATAATCTTGACACAGAGGTTCCTGCTTGGTAAAGTGATGGATGGCAGCTGTAAAGGGTGCCATCACATTAATTAGATCGTTATCTTCCTCAATAGCTAATATTACCAATCTCTGCTTGTTTCTAAAGCAAGCACTTAAGTTCTGTGCCACCAAGAAACCATCCTCCTCCAAGGTATGTTCTTTCCAAGGGGAATAAGGGATTGTCTGTGGGATTAAACAAACAATTCAGAAGTAGTGTTGCTTACCAGATCTCACCTAACACGTCGGTGTTGCAGCATTGGAGCTGCTTGTGACTTCCTGGGCCCCTGCTGCCATCACTGTGGCTCATGCTGTACCCATCCCGAGGCGCTAGGTTTGGCCTTGTGTATTCATCTACTCAAATGTAGCAATCTACGGGGTTTCACCATAGAGTGCAATCAACATTTAACATGTCAGCTTGTGCTGAAAATAGTAAAACAATTGCTTATTTTATTGTTAAAGAACTAAAATATGTAGAAGAGTGGTTAAACAAGGAAAGTAAAGTGATCCACGGAAGGAACGCACAATCGGTACAAATATTATGACGCAATGAGGTGAAAATAACTCCCCAGCGGATAATCCCACAGAGGAGAGTGTCTGGTTATAGATGCAGAGGGTGATCTGCAAAATTTAAAAAAAGAGAAAAAAATGAAAATATGAACTCTGTTACTCCTTTTGCAGAAAATGCCTATCCTCTCAGTCAAGCACTGCAATCATCCTTGCTAAGGAGGGGACAGTGCAGAGTATTAAGATGGGCGGAGAGTGGGCAGAGCCTGCATGGCGCTTCCACGCCATATTCAATACTGCATGCCTCACAAAGCGAGCAGCACATGCGCTGCAACGCTAGACTCGACCTAAAAAAGCAGAAGCATTGTTAAAACCTCCGGGCCCGATTCACAGAACTAACTTAAGACAAAATCCTAAACTTACTACCATTTTCGTATTCACAGAAGGCACTTACTCATTTTGGTATTCACAGAAGACACTTACTCACTTCGGTATTCACAGAAGTTAGGAGTCCTAACTTTAGGACTCCTAAATGCATTCTGTGAATACCAAAAGTCTTAAAATTAGGATTTTTTGCAGTTTAGGAGTCCTAAAGTTAGGACTCCTAACTTTACTACCACTAAACTGAGAAAAATCCTAATTTTAAGGCTTTCGGTATTCACAGAAGGCATTTAGGAGTCCTAAAGTTAGGAGTCCTAACTTCTGTGAATACTGAAATGAGTAAGTGCCTTCTGTGAATACCAAAATGAGTAAGTGCCTTCTGTGAATACCAAAATGGTAGTAAGTTTAGGATTTTGTCTTAAGTTAGTTCTGTGAATCGGGCCCTCCGCCTTTAGGACCTATTGGCTTTGCAAATGTTTTTACCCATGATGCATAGCATCCCTGATGCTGAGCACACAGATGAGAAAGCAACGAGGGAGATGGACAGAAGCACACAAGGGTGAGCGCATCCTGGAGGGGGAGGGAGATCAGTGAGAGTGTGTTGGGGGGAAGAAGTAGATGAGAGAGACAGCTGGAAAACATACGCACTCTTATAGAGGGTTTATGCTAAACAAAAGCAATGCCTAAAATGGGAGCACTGAAAGCATGCAAGTAGTGGACCCACAAACACAAGAAGCAGAGGGAACGCCCACACATGGTAACTAATGAATATACAGCAAGCAAATGAGAATAACAATAAAGCCAACCAATGGTAAGTTCTAAACCACTGTAAGCCGGCAATACATCGCTCCTCTAAGGTGGAAGTGGGTCGCCCCACTGCTTTTAAGCAGTGTCACTAAAGGAAAAATAAAATGACAATAACTATAAGTTGTTATCATTTAATGTTATCCTTGTTGGGGCAGCTTTGTGGACAGGGTGTGGTGGGGCTGCTCTTCTGACAGGGCAGGGGAGGGTGAAGGAAGGGGCCCGTTTAGGGTCACCTGGGTCTCTCGCAATCACCTCTTAGCCTTCCATACCAAATGAAGAGTCGGTCAGACAGTAGAGAATACAAACCAATATATGTTTATTCAGATACACTCGAGTGGAGCCCGGTCTGGCAAGACTTCAGAAGTGTTACAGAGAGGGACTGACATCAGTAAACATGGAGATACATTATGTACAATTCAGAACCAATGAAGGCATGCTCATAATGGAATGTTCCAAGAAGATGCAGCTAAACAAGGAAGTACAGAAGGATAGGTTTCGATTCTGAGGCGGGGCACGCACTATCACCTACCCAAGGTCACTCTGTCCGTGCCCGCCACGAGATTGGTGGGAGAAGGCCTGTATCTAGTTGGAAAGGTATGCACTAATAAGAACAGTGTATTCATTAGCAAAGCAAAACCCTACCTTGGAAAAAAATGAAATTGAGCACAGGCCGTTTAAGAAGAAAGCAGGGATTCGTTTTGATCATGGATCAAAATGGAAGCCAAACATAGAATGGTGCTGCGAATGCTAACTTGCATAGAATAATGTAATGGCAGGAATGACATAAACATTTTCATTCCAACAAGGGAAGGAGTGGTTTGCACTCCCTAAAGTGCTCATGAATGTTTGGCCAGCCTCCCATTCTCTGGCTGACCGCTGATCAACAACACTCAGACCAATGACAACGCTGCAGTTCAGGATTGTGATTTGCTATCGGGAGGCTGAGAGATGGGTGCATCCTGCTTCCTGCCCTGGAAGCGGGAAGGAGGAACAAGTGGAGGTGGAGGCGACGGCGAACAGATAAGTGTGTATTATGTGGACTGTTTGGTTGTAGTCATCAAATGTGTTGCTGAGTGGTGCTTCATTTTCATGGGGGAGTATTTGTGTAGAATAAAAAAAGGTGATCCCTCTGTTGATATGATACAAGAATAGTGCTTACCCCACTAACCTGAAGACTTCCTGCAAATGTGATTACTTCTAAGTAACAGATGCCGCGAGTTGCATTGCATGGTGTTAGTCCAGAGTGAATGTTAGCATATTAGCAGTGTGAACTAGAGTGGTATTAATCGCAATCACAGGTGTATTGTCAAATTATATTTGGATCGATGAAGTGGAATTGTCAGTGTGAAGAGGCATAAATGTCTTATTAGGATAGAATTTGAGTGAGAAGTTGGTCATCCTCCTATACTGTACTGTAGAAAGCTGGCTCTCTATATAGTGCAATAGTTCCCTAAAATGAAGCACACTGTACAGAGAGTCCAGGGAGTCCCTGATTGGTTTACAGAGGCAAAAGTAGAAAATACTAACACTCTATGTGTTGAAGTGTGGGCAGCAGTTAGGCTTATCAGAGGGTAGAGCTTGCCATTTTTTCTACTCACTGAGGCAATAAATGAGACACACTCGACAATAAATACGAGACCAATTTATAAACATAGTAAACATATTTATGTAATTTTTAAGACCAAGAACTTTGATTTGCAGTAAGTACTTTAAAATATACAATTTTTCAGAGTTCACAAATTATATTACTTTTGTGCACAATTGTGCACCAATGATGTCAATGGAGAAAATCAGAACAATGAATATAAAATCAGGCAATGCTTTCCAGAAGCTTACCTTTTCATTTTAGGTCAATAGCAGGACCAGGTCCAATGGTCCAGCTGCAGAAGATGGGGAGCAACCCAGATTTTTCCGGGAGCAGGGTGCTGAGCCTGATATTAGGTGGTATGCTATGACTAAGGGGGCCGCTTGAAAAGACACTGCACAGGGGGACTTAAAGGTAAGTCCGGTGGGTCCCACTCGAGGGGGGAGGTCGTACGCGTCTTAGGACCAAGGGAGCACAACTGGATTGTCGTTTTATAATTTTTTGCTGAGTTTCATATAGCACGAACTAAACCCGAAGGTGTCAGAGCACTTTACATGAGCACCAGTTGCATTACAGACACACATACATTTTGTTAGGCACAAGGAGATCAAGTGATTTGTCCAGAATCACAGGATGTTAAGCATCCATGCAGGGACTGAAACCCAATTCTCCAGCTCTGAGGTCAACTGCACTAGCCGCTCATCATTGCCCAAGGTCTGATAAGACAGGATGCAGAGCAGATAAGTCAGCTGAGCGCCATGCATCGAGAGGTCCTCGCAGTTAGAAGCAGGCAGCTTGGAGAGGTGATTTTCAGCCATCTGGGCCACTCATGATGTGGGTCTCAGGGGTCTTGATGTTCCTCGAGGGGTGCTTGCTTCTGGGATTGTTGGAGTACGGAACTGACTCTTTATTTTGTTATTTAATGAAGGGGTCCGGTACCCCAGGTATTGGTACGGTGCAGCACCAGTAAGTCCTGGTGTCTATAAACTTGGGGGCAGATTTATAACAGACTTGCACCACTTTTACGCCGCCGTTGCATCACTTTTGTGACGCAGCGGCGGTGTAAACCCCGCGCCATGTTGCGCCCCATTTACAACGTGACGCATATTGGGAGATGCGTCACGTTGTAAAGCTTGCACCACATGTGGGCGTACCTGCACAGGGGGGGGGGGCGTTCCGGCGCAGGAACGCCTCCGACAAGTGGCTGAGTGAAATCTACAAGATTTCACTCAGTCACTTTTCCGGCCATGCTGCGTCAAAACCCTGCGCAGGCGTAAGGATTGACGCAGCAATTGTAACAATAGGGCACCCCTGAGCCTTGCTGGAGCTGCGTCGCGCTTGCGACGCAACTCCAGCAATGTGCCAACCTTCCGCCATCAGATGCGTCACGCATCTGTTTATCCTTGCGCCACGATGCGCTGCATTGTAAATGCGGCGCATCTATTGTGGCGCAAGGGTAAACTTTCGTGACGCATCTTTCCTGGCGCATCCCTGCTGATTTGCAGGGATGCGCCAGGAAACATAAATCTGCCCCATGGTGGGAAGACAGATCAGATCCTCTGGAGATGATGTACGTCTTTTGGTTTGGGTGTTGCGCCAGAGTTGATGGAGAGCAGCAAGTCGACAAACCGAACTTAGAGGGTTCAGTGCCTGGGGTGTGCAGGAGAGTGAAACTCCCACTCCAAGGGAGGATCTCAGTGAATTCTCAAAGGCTGGAGGAGCTCCAGGGTTCTTTGAGTCTTCACAGTTTCAGGACAAGACTGCACAACCACAATTATCGAGTCCTTGAGGCCGTGGCAGGGCTTGGCGCCACTTTTCTCTGCAGCAGGACTTCAGTTCCTGGAGCTGCAGCTCTTCTTTTTCTATGTATTCTTCTTGTCCATTGTATCTCAGGTTTAAGGTGCAGGGATGCTGCCCTAAATACTACATTTAGGGGCATTAAAGGGGGAGAAAGTTAGTAGCCAATGAGCTTCTTACCTTTAGGGTGTCTACACCCTCTAAGTGACCACTTCCCTTGGCAAAGGGCACAACCCTGGCCCTGATAGGTTGTTTTCTCACATCTCAAGACAGTGGATTTTCAAGAGAGGAGTCCACCTCACCTGCCACACCTTAGGGGTGGTGCTGGCTGAAGGGGGACACTCCTCCTCATCCAACTAATTTTTCCGCCTGTCCTCCTGCCAATTGTGGAGCAGGGCAGGGGCGTTGGTATCACCCAGTCTCTGTGGAAACCTGGGCCTCCCGTCAAGTGCAGCATCGCCTTTCAAGCTTCCTGCTGTGGAAGACCATTCTGGCCTGAAGGAGGTGTGAAGCTTCTCAGCCCACAGCAGACTTTGTTTCTGGCATCTGAGAGCACTGGCTCTCAGCCCACAAGGTCAGAAACATGTCTGGTTGTGGCGGGTTTTCAGGGGACCCTCTAAATAGTTTTCTGTGTGCATTTATTAAGACATCCAACACCGGCATCAGTGAAGAGTTATTAAGACAATATGTTTGGTATCAAACATCTTAGGGTACAGGGAAGCCATCGTGGACCTAGGAAACGTGCAATGAAAAATATCCAGCACATTTACCCTCTATGGTTTCCCTTTGAAATTGTAATATCCAAGAATGACTCAGATGTTGCAGGGTCATATCTGCTCATGCAGATATGTCCACACATGGGATGTAGTGCACCCTGCCTTAGGAGTGACTTACATATACCTCATGCAGTGTATGGGGGCATGACACACAGGGTTGTGTGGTAAATGGAGCCATGTCAGAATCCCCAACACAGCCAGAAGTGCATGTATGTAAACCATACATTAAAGTCCTGACCTTTTCTTCCATGTTTCAACATTGTTTATTCCAGAGGTAATCACAAGTAATCCAACTCACACAAGCCCCCCCAGTCCACAGGCTAGGAGACTCAGCCAAACCTGTAAAAGTCTTCTTTTGTCTGTCAGGCAAGGAAGAGTAGGAGAACTGGTTGGATTGTTCCTGGCCTACTCTGTTTTATATCCTCCTGTTCAGGTCAGTCCATCTGGGAAACTAGACCACCTCAACAGTTGCAGGACCCAATTTAAAATGCCCTTTGTTTAACCTTGCCCAATCTTTTTCATTTGGGACCAGTTGTGTCCATATCTGCTAATTCTAACTTAGCCAGGGCCTCACCTGGATGACCCAAAGCGGTTACTCATAGCTTGAGTAACCCCACCATCACCAATAGGTTCAGGGGGCCTAGCTTATCATTTGACATGGGGTCAGACTACCATGCTAAGGAAAATGCAGCTATAAAGGCAAATACCCGGCAGAGGCCACCAATAGCTGTCAGTGCCCAGAAACACACCTTTAGCTCTTCACTGACAGGTGAATGAATTCATTGACAGGTTTCTTGGGGTTCAAGTTGTCTGTCTGCTACTTTAGAGTGGGTGGCTACTACCTCCTGTAGCAAACACCCTGCCTTAGGGTTGACTTGCCTACACCTCATGTAGTGTATAGGGGTATGACACACAGGGATGTGAGCCAAGTCAGCTATTCAGTTTTCTCGGAACCAAGACATGATGCCTGCAACAGCAGTTTTTATGGTCTTGGTGAGGGGTCCCTAGGGTGGCACAATTTGTGCTACAGCCCTAATAAATTCTCTTGCAACTCAATGTCCTAGGTACCATTGGGTACCATTTACTACGGACGTATAGAGGTTGCTGAAGTGATGTCAATTGTCGTACATTTTTATGGAAAGAACACTGGTACTGGGAGTCTTGTTGGCAGGGACTCAGTACACCTTAAGTTGCATCCAAAGCAGTGCAAAAAGTGGAGGTGTGCAGCAACAGCCACCCAGCTTCTCACTAGTACAGCCAGATCTAATTTTACATTGCAAAGGTCACAAACGACACCTTCCATCAGGTGAAGCACATTTTATCTGCATTTAGGTGGATTATGAAATAATAAGAAGCCTGAAGCAGTTCACATGCTGGAGGCACACAGAATAAAATCCGAATGACTCACTGCTTTAAAAGATAAGATTTACACTAAGGGCAAGTTGGGAACATTTTTCCTATTAGGACAATAATGTTCATATTACCAGGCAAAATAAATAGAAGGACCCTTAGGCCATCATAGTGAAGGCCACTTTGTCCAAGAAAACCAGCAGATCAGTACCATTCATTGCTTGCAGTCTGAAAGCTAAAAGGGATAATTCTAGAAGGTTACAAATAAAAAAATGTGTGATGGAAGTTGGAATGCCACTGTTTTTCATTATACTGACTGGGGAATGAAAGGATAGAGACTCGTATACGTTTTCCAGTCATTTGGGCACCGAATATGGGGGCATATCATTAACGAGCAGCGATAAATATTGCCGAGCTCGCTTAAGGCGATTTTGATTAACCCCGGCTATCGCCAGATTTGATCGCCGAGATATTGCGTTATTTACAACGCTTATCTTCACGGTGATGAAAAATCCAGCGGAAGCGGCGAAATGCAGGTTTATCGCTGTGAATCCAGCGATAAACCTGTAGCAATAGGGGGATCCTTAGTAATAGGGAGGTGTGAATTTAGCTGTACAATCCACCTCCCATGTAAAAGATAGTGAAGTCAGGAATTTATCAGATGTAAAATACCAGCAATAACCGCGGTTAGCGCGGCTGTTGATATTGCATGGGTGTCCTGGGCAGGCTTGTAAATACCGCGAAGGGCAGATAGCGATATTTTTAATGTCGTTTTTCTTGGGAACGCCTACTTTGCATCTCATTAGAGATGCGACGCAAGGCGTAAGGAAAACCGGTTCTGAGACAAGGAAACACGCGCTAGTGTGTCCTTGCTAATAGTGAGATGCCATTATCGCCGCTTTTCGGGCGAAAACGGCCGCTAAAGCGGCGATAATGGGCTTGATAATATGCCCCAGGGTGTCATTTAGGGAGCAGAGTCAAGAGAGCTGGGGCGGCAACAACACCGTTTTTGTCACCTTAACGTTAAGAGAACGACTGCATCTAGAGTTGTGTGTACAAAGGATGGACATCTTTTCCTGAATTATTCTTTACCTCAATTTGGCGGAAGTTACTTTGTGGGGAAAATAGAGTCATTAGACCTATCACGCCATGCTGGTATATATGTCCTGCCTGAATTTCTCGTTTTTTCCAAAGTCAAACATGGCCCATCTTTGGAAAAGCATAACTAATGCCCCAATGAACTGGGAGATTCATTCCAGGGTATGGGAGAAATTCGGAGACGTTTAGTGTAAGGGACTGTTACGGTTTATATGTTGGACCCGAACAGGAAATTGCTGGCATATGTGGCGTTAGAGGGTCAGCACTAATTAGTCACAGTAGTATTGGTACCAAGCAGTAGCATTGTCACTAACTTTGATTTGTTGACACAACGACACCATGCAGTCTAAATGAAGCAGGGATGTGAAAGATGGGTCCACATCTTTAGCAGTTGTCTTGATACCGCCCAGCTCATGACCAGGCCCTAAGCTTCCTAAAAGTTCTGAAATGTACCCTGTATTAGAGACTATGGAAAATGTTGAACTCTACCATTAGTGCCACTTATACCATTACTTAATTTCCATTGTTCTAACAACAGCATTACCGTTTCTAACATCACTTTTCCTACATTTTTCTCAACAATTCTATTCTGTCTTCCATTACCTCATCAGCCTACATTTATCATTAATTTCATCATTATGTCAACAGCTTCTCCTTATTATGGCATCAAATCCAGAATCAGTACATAATTGTACAATAATATTTTTTTAGTTGTTTTATCACCAATATAATATGAGTTCGAATTAGTTTCAAACAATTTCTCATCATCTTAACCACAGTGCTTTCTCTAACCTTGAACTATGTCTGATAGAAAAACCAGTTCCAACAATTTTAATTCAGGGTTTATGTTCCTTTTTGACAATTTTGTTTCCTGCATAAAAGTGTTCCTCATCGACACAGTGCATGAACCTTTGGGTACAGCGACTCCTAGCATAATCCAAGCATGCTGGTAAAGCAGCGGGATGTGCTTGGAGAAGTGACTGCTCGCTAGAGGAGAAACAAAGGCATTCTGCAGCTTTAAAATGTTATAAAAGAATGTAAGCAATCCCGCACTCATTATTTTTCACTTCACCAAATAACCCAATCCATTAAATGTTTTAAATTGTTAAATAATCCAGCCGCTGCCCGTGAAGGTAAGAGCGGTGGGGCGTTGGGGCCGGATGGGGGGGATTTCGACAGACGACAAAGAGGGAAAATTAAATAAATAATTAATGTTCCCTCGCAGTTGTCTGTCAAAATCCCACCGCTCTTACCTGCATGAGCCGCGGCTGAAATAATCCACCTATCATTTGAGTCATACTAACAAGATCTGCTTTTCTTTGTTTTTCTGAGCTTTAGTCACACTCATTCAGCCTAGTCAACAGCGGCCTTCACACTTACTCTACTAGTGAACCCGATGCCTCCTTTATTGCAGAGTGTGCATCCACAAGTTCATTAAGTGTAGCAGGCTTTATCCTGAATGTACTCTAATAGCAATTAGGGCAGTGGAATGTGGCTCTCTGGCAGACCCCGTGCTGCTAGTTTTATGAATCTCGCTGACAAGACCATTGCTCTGTGATGAATTAGTCTTAGAAATCTTTTGTTCAGCAGCTCCACTGTACCTTCTCAGTGGAAGTAGGCCTCCGATGCCCCCCTTCTGAAGCAGCCCTCTGCATCTCCCACTACTGGGGGTAATTATTGCCCTATGTTCTTGAAGTCTTTTACACCTAAATTAGCAGAGAATAAAAGTAATTCTGAATTTCTTCCTTCATCACAACTAAGGGGTTTTAAAGACTTTCAGGGTAACGAAGTAGCTCTGTTAGTGATTCTAAAAGTGTGCCATTTGTTTATGCATCACTAAATGATTCTCCTGGAACTTTCTGCTGCCTTTGATACTGCATCTGCCTGCCATACCGGCCTCACGCAAAACCTAAGGCCATAATTTATTCAGCATCTTTTTCCTTCGACCAGTCAACATATTCATTTTGCAGGATGCCTTAACAGGTATTTGTACATCTACAATCTACAAATTAGAATATAAATAATGAAATATTTTACATTTTAAATAACAATACTTCATAGCAATTTCATTAAATTACATTTATTTCCCATTACATTTCTTCTCCTAACACTGCCTCATAAAATATTATTATTATTAGTTATTTAGATTTAAATTTAAAGCAAATTAAAATATGTAAGGGACCATACCCTAACTCAAATGCTAGCTAGCCAAAGCCCTCTCTCTAACCTAAATCAATATTAAGGGCTGATTCACAAAGGCAATCTGACAAAAAAGTCTAACTTTATGACTTTTGGTATTCACAGAGGTCATTTACGAGTTGCATCATTACGTTCCCAGTCGGGCCGGAATCTCCAGCTTGGGCCGTACTCTCCTCACCTGGGTTGCAATCTCCAGCTCGGGCTGTACTCTTTGGCTCAGGCTGAATGAAGTGTAATCAATGGACCAGAATGCAATTTTTACAAAAAGCTCTCAAACCTCTCAGTAAAAATATATTTATATTTGTCCACTTAACCAAAGGTTACCGGGACATTATAGTTAGGAAATAGAATTTTAAAAACCATAGAAATTTATTGAAATATTAATCCAATAAGTAATCTAGGCAACCCATCCAACACGTAAAATCTTAACTGTGAGGGTGATCTTCAAGTGTGTCTTGTCTCTGGAAGAAAAGGGTAGGGGGTACCGACCAAGTGAATAGCCCACATCCCTAGCCACATTCTCATTGCTGAAATGAGACTCTCTACCTTTTTTCTACTATAGGAAAAAAAAGAGAAATACGAATAAAGAATTAAAACCATTAAAAACTCTAAAGACTGAGACTATCTTAGCAGAATATCCGGTAGGAAAAAAGGAACTAATTTTCCAGATGGACATTAAGTTATGTGTTCCACGCCTCGGGACCCTTGGTTTCGAAGTCTATATTATATCCAGATTCCCTTATTGACATCTGTAGGATCCTATTGTACCCTCTGGAATCCTGTGGCAATTGTTAATAGGCATAATATGTGACTTCGTTCCTGTCACTAAAGTGTGCTTCTGTAAAATGTCTTGCCATGAGGTAATGAGGGTCACTGTTGTTTATGGCTCTCATGTGTTCAAGGATCCTCCCTTTTACTTGAAGAATGATTTACATATCTCTCATTGCATGGGCCATATTATTATGTAAATTACAAAATGTGAGCTACATGTAAGGAGTTGTTTGATTTCCTTTGGATCTCTACCATAAGTGAGTGGGTACTCCTTTATGCTGTTGATATTTCTTTACACTTGCACAGGGGTAAAAACCACTAAGAGCATTGCTGTTGGTATTGTGTCTGTGATGTCAGTATGTACGAGTATGTCCCTCAATGTTCTTTTTCTCTTGCAATTTTTTTAAGGCCATTCTTGATCTTTCGAGAGTTGAAATAGAAGGTGATGGCAAGTTTGGTTATGAATTCTTACCCAACTTCTTCAGTAACCTTTGGTAGGAAAAGGATCTGATTGCTCCTTTATTCTTTGACCCTCTGAACGGCTCTGTTCAAGACCCATTGGGGATACCCCTCTCTCCATGTATCATAAGCATTCTTCCCATTGGAAATCAGTCTCAATGTTACAGTAACATTTTAACCTCAGCAGCACACTTTAAGGAATACTCAGTTTGAGGGCCTCCGGGTGACTCTTGAGAGCATGCAGGTGACAGTTACCTGCCATGGGATTTCTCTATGAGCTGATTTCTAATATTTTTCCCTTGACCTGAATCAACACATCCAAAAATCCAATCAAAGTATTAACTCTGGGTTTCTCCACAGATTTTTTGCTGAATCTTCCTAGCCTTTCCAAATAATGATTGGGTTGTCAATGAACCTAAGCCATACCATGACATGTTCCATCTCTTTCATGGTTTCCTGTACCTTGGACATCAGGTTCTCTCACCATCTCATGAATAACTTTGCAAAAATGGGGGTGAAGTGTGTGCCCATCTCAGTTCCTCTCACTTGTCTGTAAACAGTCCCATCCAACATAAACATATTAGTCTCTAGGCAAATTATAGTCATCTCAAGGAACATGCCAGTCTGCTTGAGAAAATGGAATGGAATGGCCCTCATGAAATGATGACAGGCATTGATCTCATACTCATGTCTGATATTAATGTATAATGAGCTTACATCTAACGTCATTTTCACAAAGTCTTTTCCCCATGTGACATTCTCGATCCTAGCTAGAAAGTCTTCAGTGTATCTGATGTATGGGATTCAGGTCATTTCAAATGTTTTTGAAAAAATCAATATATCTTGATGTGTTTTCCAGTGCACTCCACTTGGAAGACACAATGAGTCTGCTTGAAATGTTGTTCCTGTCTTTGTCCAGTTTGGTAAGAATGCACAATTCTAGCATATTTGGAGTTCTCAGATAATCACACTCCTCTTGTTCCAATAAGTGTTCTCCAGACCCTCGAGCATCTCCCAGTAATCTATGAGGCTTTTGTTATGTTTATCTTTACTGATGATCATGTAACCATTGCCATTAGACAGTTATCCGTGGTCATCCTGAACATACATTTCTCTCGACAATATATAAATGTTCCCACCCTTGTCTGCCGGGCTGGATCATAAAGCCGGTATCCTTAGAGAGAGAAACTAAATCCTTTCTCTGACTCCACTATACATTCCAAGTAATCTTATGCCAAATGAAACCCCAAAAAATGACTTACCTTCAAAGTATACTATCACAATGTAAAGGTGGTGAAACCCCACCCTCAAAGTACTTATCTCTGACACAATGACTATGATGTATTTACATACAATGTAATGACTGAGATGTAATGGTTATTCAACAAAAGATGCCTCCAAGACCATCAATCAAATGAGTCTTCATTAGAAGAAACCAAAGCATCGTTTTTTCCAAAGTCTATGACTTGACCTGTAATTTTTTAATGATTTTAGCAGGTATGTACACTTACATATAGCATGCCAGAATAAAATAGTCCTGTAATTCTGAATGAAATAAGTCAGTGGTCCTCTTTCTTAAATTATAGCTTTTTTCATAGCTTTTAAAAAAAACATTTAAAAAAAAAGAAACATTGCACATTTAGTACTTACATTTCAGAACAAAATGATAAAGGACACAACTTATACAAATCAAAAGACATAACATGACATGACTTATTAAATATGTATAAAAAAGTAATCAAAGGACGTGCAGCACAACATAGGAAATTGTGTATATAGTGTCCTACATTGTCCTCTTATCTGTAGTGCTAGACAGTACTATTTGGCCCTATAGTGGTGGGGGTTAGAGCATAAGTTTATAGCAGGATGTGCTCCTAAATTCCATCTCACATAGTGCACCACTTTATGTGCAGATAGAACATTTAATGGTAGCTATTGGCCCCTTTGTGATTGTGCTGACATGTTTCGACCTTCGTACTGGGCCTATGGTGTATTTCGAGGAAGGTCTTCTTCAGGCCTGTGAACTTTATGTACACTGTGTAGATGTTAAAACAGACAGTTACTATTTTTTGATTGTCCTTGTATACCCTAACTTAGCGATAGGTGGACTAAATTCCACAAATCTTTAGGCATTATGAGGAGACGTACTGTTGGGTTCACTTGTTCCTGTGCTCTTTTGAAGCATCGGTATGGTTTCCTTACTGGGGGCTCCTGTTTTAGCATGGAGTCCTATATATGGATGGACATAGAACAGGATTGAGTGTTATTCTATAGGTGATGTGGACCCATCACCCTATATCTTATTCTGCGTAAAAAAGAGGAGAATCCTACCTTGGAGTGTATTTATGAGGAGACCGTCCAGCGGTTCTACTCTGGGGTCCTGCTGGGGATCAAAGAACACCTGGTCATGATTTTTATATTTGGACACTCAGTGGGGGGGGGGGTGAATGGACATGCTTTATAGTATGTGGGTGCACGAACATGTGTGCTCTGTTCGTGGCTTTTGGGATACATCTGCTCAAGTGCACGGCTGGAAAAAAAAATCAGTGTGGTTAAAAATGGAGAGGTGTTTGTCATATGGTGGAATCAGTATCAAGACCGTATCGCTAGGCTTTGTGCTCAAGGCATGTCTTATATCATGTTTTAGGCAGTTGTTGCCATCATGCTTGTTCACCCGGCAGTAGGGGTGTATGGCATTGGGTTGCCTTATTCATGCATCTGTCACCTGAACAAAGCAGTGTCCTGCCTGTGGGCCAGTGCTCAGAAACATGCTTTATATCGTGCTTGCAGCATTAGGTGTCATTATGCATCATGCTTATTGGCCGGGCGGTGGTGGTGACATCTGGTTCCTTGTTTGAGGCAGCCTAGATTCTTACCAAATATATGATAAACCATAAATGGACTGGGTATTTGGTAACGTGAGGTGTAACCTGGTGGACATGGTGGGGGGTATTGAATCAGCCTGTGGTTTGTGTGCCGGTGCTTTTCAGCATGCCTGCGTGTAGCTAAGCACTGAGCATTGGCTGTGGATGCATGCGCTGGCCATTACCTTGTGCAGGGACTTCAACCTCCTCTTGTGGGGGGTGGGTTTCGTTCAAGAGCGAGTCGTGGCAGCGACTCCGACTCGGGCTCTCTCCACTCCAGTGCCCTGATTTGTGCTCTGCAGTGAGCGTGGAGGTGGATGGGCGGGGTATTAATAGAAATTGATTTGCTTGAATAGCGGTATGTTCTGCTTGGCGTGGGAACTTCCCTAAGGGGAACCTCATCTCTGTTGTTTTTTTATAGCTCTATCTTTATTGATTTCTGTGATCGTGTTTGCTTTCTTCTTCGAGTTTTTTTTTTTAACAGACCTAACTTTATTGATTTTGCCAAGCATGATTGGATCGATGTTATCTATATACTTACAGACTTTGCACATAGCAATTGCCGGCAACGTTTAGTACACTGGGCATAGAGCAATAAATGGAAGGATGTTGGGCAGCATACAGTCCTGCCTAACGTGTACCAGATTTATTTTGGTGGGTGGTGGAAAAAGTGTTCTATCTGCAGTAGCAATACAAATATAAATAAGCTAACAGGAGCGGCCCGTGCAGGTAAGAGCAATGGGGTGGTAGGGCCTCAACAGACGACGGCAAGGGAAAATTAAATAACTATTTCATTTTCCCTCTGTTGTCCCCCCCAACCCTGCTCCACCGCCCCACTGCTCTTACCTTCATAGGTGGATCCTGTAAGCTAATTCTCCCTAGGTTTTGTTTCCCAGAGCAGTTCCTCAGGACAAAACAGAAAGGGCAGATGTGATAAGGAGGAGAAGGCATATTCCCTGCTAACTGACCTTCTACATGCCTTAATGGTTAATACAATCACAAAATACGCCATGAACCCTGTACACCAAAAAAGGAATCTTACGCAAACTCACAGCTATTAAGTAAATTGATAAACATAATAATACTCTACTAATGCTGCCACCACCTCAACAGATTACAAATCAAATTAACATGTTCCCAAATAAATAAAACCAAACAAATCGAGAATAGAACTGATGACGTAATCCATACAATATGCGAGATAAATATGTATTCTGGACACGTTTTAGAAGGTAGGGATGTGTTGCAATCAAACAAAGTGATCGTGTTTCATTCTCAAAAACTGAATACATGAAAAGCCTCTGCCTGCGAAGATCTCGGATGGGAAAGCATGCCATCACTAAAGCATATTGAAAGCAATAAAAAATGATGTTCTGTTTAGTGCAAACGAAGGGCAATAAAAGCCACACTGATTGGGTAATAATCAAAAATCTCAGCAGGTACTTCAGTAATGGCAGGAGATCTGCAATAAAAATGCAGTATTGGAAGCTGAAAATTCAAGTGGAATGACATTGGTTAAATGTTCTGGCAATTCCAACCGTGAAATAGTGGTGTCATTTTCTGCTTCAACGGACCTCATCCCTAACTCCCCCCCCCCCTTTTTTTAAAGTAATGACAGAAGAGGAAAGATAAATTTGCCAGGTCCTCTGTGAGTGGGAGGTCAGCAGGAGAATTCAAACATAACCCTCACAATGCAAGAATGTATATTTCGTGGACGGTACATTTATATTCACTTGAATCTACATTCAGAGAATTTGTAGAATGCTTCATACTGCTGTCCTTGATAAAGACAGAATAGTTTAGGTTGAAATTTGGACAGTATTTTGGGAAAAAGAGTTACAGATCTGCTTTGAAACTCTATCCAGATGGTGTCTTGTCTCGCCACAGCAGAGTAGCCTATTCATTATTACTCTCTGCAACAGCTTCTTTCTTTATAAGCATGTAGGTTACACTTGCACAGAGAAACAGCACTAAACTTTACATGAAATAACTGCATTTGATTTTCAAAGTCCTAATCATCAAAGTATGTTGCATTTCAGTATCTGTGACGTTTGCGTAACCTGCTCAGTCATGAGGATCTCTTGTATGATTAGACACGGACATTCCCATGCGTGTGTCATACCAATGGCTATGCAAACGAGGTGAACACATTAGGCAGGAGGTATAGTCTTGTTTTACCTACATTTTAGAGTGTTTTGGTGTTTCCCTCTGGGCAAATCTTGTTCACAATATGTTGATCAATTAAGGAAATTACTTTTTACTAATTGGAGCAACTTATCAGAGAAAATGCACAACCATTGACTCGATTTTTTACTACTTACAACTGAGAGTATATTTTTGCATGACAGCCCCTTTTGCTTTTAGCCTACCCTGATTCAAAATATGAGAGCTACTCAAGACTTTGCAAAGAAGGAGGACTATAAGTAGTGTCTATCAACTACTCTTAGAGGAGCAGAGCAATAATTTAAGTGTAGAGCAAACAAATGATCTTCTAAACCTGGTGAGTAAGTTAGTGTTGAGGAAATCCATTAGTGCATTATCTTAGAAGATAACATTTGTCAAGTTTCTTGACTCAACCTACATCAGTACAAGGCCCAGCAGAACCTCTATTACCCTCTGAAAAGATGACATGCCTGGGGCTGTCGAGCAAAGCTCAATGTTTTGAATCCCAAACATAGGGTGAACACAGCACACACAAAGAGATGATGAACGGCGCGCTGAAACCTGTCAGCCACTCACCCCCAGTCACTGCTCATAGTGTTGGGCACAGCGCACCTTTTAAATAAGTGCCCTAAAATTCAAGTTTGTTCGATTCAGCATTTTAGCCAGAAAATTATGTTTTAACCTTTCTCCTAAATGGATTACACCCAGACACTTCTCGTAGAATCCCCATTGAGTCATATGATTCATGGAAATTGTGTATTTCATTGAGTTTACTGCTATTCTACATAGTGCAAGGGCATGGCTCAATACCTATCTGCATGATTTTTAGGGAATGACGGGCTGGCTGTATGGGTATCTCAGGGATGGAAATGTCTACTTTAGAAACTAACCAAGAATCACAACATGTCTCTGGTATCTGATTATTTGCTGGATGCGGACACTTCTTTAGTTTGTCCCCTGGGAATTCTTGAGTTCTGGTTCCTTTCTGCACTTGCCCTAGCACTTTATGTAAATAGTATTTTATTGTATTTTATATGATATACCAAGTTTATTTAATAATCAAATTGCTCTACATTGCACTTTTATGACTTTTATTGTTGTTATTATCTTTAACAAATAATAAAAGAGTTGAAAGTCTGCATAAAGGACTCATTTAGAGTTCGATGAAGTGGGAGCCTCACCATATCTTAGGACTCTTCCTCCTTTAGAATTGCACTTCAGCTGCATCATTTAGAAGTAAGCAAAGTGCAAAGTTTCCATCGGTGAGGAGTTGGAAGCCTTTAACTTAGAAGGCTATTGATCACATGGCTGTCAAGCCCCTGTGGTGGCCATCCTGGGTGTGTCACTAGATTTCCCTACCCATGTCCACCATTTAAGGTTTGGTGGTCCCGGACTAAGAATCCTTCAATAGAAACCCTGTGTGCATCAGGGAGATTTATCTTATGTTTTTTTAAGACAAACCTCCACATTGGGAGGGCAACTGCCGGGGCCATGAATTTAATAGTCATTTGTGAGATGTGATGCAGATCCCATACTAATCTTCATTTAAATATTTGGAACGAAAGAATCGAGTTTTGTGTGGTGCTGAATATGGGGGAAAGTGCACCTGTAGTCTTCATTTTCATCAAGGATGTAGAAAAAGAGGTCTTTTGTGTAAATACAAAGGAAATAAATAGATATAGTTATCATTACCCACACGTTGTACCCTGTATATGAGGTTTTCTGCAATATACAGACTCTGCACAAATAGATTTAGTGAAAACAGTTACATGCCTGAAACGTATATGAAAAAGAAATACGTATGCAGGCAACTTATCACATGCGGCTCATTGAAGCCTGAGAACTAGTACATGTGTGGAGGGATTCATCACCTTCTTTGAGACTTTGGCTCATGCTACACATATAAAGGACAAAAAACTCCGACATTCTGCAGTAAATAGACACTGTGATATGCAGTTACATATTCTTGGACAATAAATTGCTTGATTCACTTTCAAGTGCAATTTACCAGTCACAATTTATTCACACGGTAATCGAACGCTCATTAGTGAAAAAGTAATTTAGGGTCAGGCCTTTATGACAACAGCCAGCAGCCAATATTTGTAGCAGAGGCATTTGCACTAGGTCACATATTTTCATTTTCAATGGGTATTATTTGATCTCGATCATTTCATAATGTCCAAGATCTCCGGTAATATGCAGTCAGCCAAGGCGTAAAATGCCTGATATTGTTGTCTGGTATCTCAATATTGTTCCATGAAATGCTTCCTCTGGTACAATGTTGCACTTACTAGATAGCTAATTAGGTTCATGGAAGAATCCTGTGTGCCCCAATAGCATACACAAGAATCACGTGGCATGGTGGCCGGCATTTAGCAGAGTCTAGTGTTAGTTCAAAATTCTATTCAGTTATGCTATCTGCATAACTTGAGTAGATTCTACAAGCTCTTCTTCCCTCCCCTACTTTATTCATTATTGTGGTTAGGTTTAAATTGGTATGTCAAATCTATTATTCCATAAACGAACATTGTCTTACCATTCTTTCCACTATATGCAGCGATAAATCCTTTAACTTAATAATGTGTGCCATGTTTTCTTGCTATTTTTATCTATGGCATGACAGCGCAGCTGTTTGTGTGAGATATTGTTACTATTTCTTATACAGAGTGGGTTTTGACTCCACCAAGAGCAATACTATTTACTAGCCACATGCTATTAGCTATTTGAGGTATCACCCCACCTTCCAAGAAGTGCTTCTATTTTAAGCAAGAGGGGAATATTTTGCATCAGAAAAGGTTTCTCAGGTTTATTACTGCCATAGGGAAATTGTCCGTCTTCATAAAGATACACAACATTGTACCTATAGCCCACTTTAATGTCAAGATCAGCTTAATAACTGCTTTCAGTCTCACAAGTTTTTATCTCATCTGCTTTCACATTCTCTTCGAAATTTTTATTGCTTGTGGTAGCCAGAAAACTCCACTCCACCTGCAGAGTTCATGGAGTTTTGCCACGCCATGCACCGCTTGAAGCGCGGAGTTTGGCAAAAACTCCGCCCACCGCCACAAAGTAGAGTTTACTGGCACAAATTCTGTCACACCCACTCAATGGAAATTCTCTGCCAGCTTTGGGCAGGCGGCCCAACCCCTTCTAGGAGATCTCAATTAGTGTCAGGTGCTCAACACAGCATTGCATACATCACCACTGGACTGCTCAATCCAAGGATGTAACTTATCTTATGTTGGTCGTGGGTGGCTCCCTAAGGGGATTATGCTACTTTGTGCACTTTATAGGACATATGGTTATGCTGTGTGTCTTTTTTTCTTGGTATTACTGCTTTTGTAGGGGGAAAGGCAAGGAGAGGTCTAAGAGGCGTCTCCTTTAGGAATAGGCTTAGAGCTTCTTACTTCTATTTGTAACCTGCTGTCATGTATCAAGTTTTTAAATTTTTATTGAATGATTATGTCTAATGGCCCGTTGTATGCCTCTTCTTTTAATGTTTATGGTTTTTATTAATGAATAAACTTTACCTTACTGGGTACTGCATACAGACTCAATGGTTGGTGTGTTACGATTGCAACACATAGGTCTTTACTACTATGCATAAATACTCTCACAAGTGACTTACTTCCTACCCTGTATGAAACCAACCCCAATCTAGGTTAAGACTAAAACATACACGTTTAAATAGTAACCAGACCCTTTCAATACTGTACTCACACTAAAAGGTGGTATAGTAACCCTCCACTATGCAATTTACTTAAATCCTGGAGTAAAGGTACATAAAAAATGGGAAGATACCTTCTGATACACGCCAAAGCAACCCTGTGTGAGCATCCACATATGGGGTGCCAAAATAGACGGCAAGAAGTGGAAACCAGTGGAATAACCTGCCTGGACCAACTCATGAATGATGATACACTCAATACTTTCAATGCATTAAGACCTGAAGTTTTTCTTCCTCTGTTATGTCACTGGAAATAATGCCAATTTTCACACTGTCTGCAGTAGATTTAGAGGTTTGAATGTCCCTTTATTAGATCTCCCATTGTGAGTTATATTAGGACATTGGTGTCTCACACAGGTGTAATCCAGGCTATATAATGTACTGTTCAATTACTTCAACTCAGAACAGTCCCTGACTCACAATACACAACTTTAAATTAATCAGAGAAGCAGAATTAAAATTCTTATACCATGCAAGGCTGTTTCTGGATGCCCTGCAAACTGGACAGCCCATAGACCACACCAAACACACCTCCATTCAGACTGCTGATGATGTATTATTACTATTTGCAATTTGACTCATATTCGTTGCCACTGTCTCAATCTGTATCCCAAAGGCTGGGTGTATAGAGAGAAGCATTTAACAACCAAGAAGTACTAGTAATAGCATCAACACATCTGGGTCTTTCACAGGATATGAGTAGACTGGAAAGTACCTCGAACCACAAAACTCAGTGCCTCAAAACATCTACTTTCTGACACACCGGAGATCACCTTTTATTCCCACATTGGTGGAAAGGCAAACAGAAGCAATTAGGACCCAATTAAGCTTATAAAAAGAGGCATGGGCTAAAAACAGGGAAGGTACAATATCTATATATATATATAAGTGCAGGATGGTGACTTAAATCAATATCCTGATCGATGACAGCATAACTAATAATGAAAGAAAGACAGCATTGGCAATGACAATAAGTCTGACTTGAAAGGAATGTTGTATGGCAATACGTATGTATTTATGTGGAAGCAAAGAACTATAGGATAATACTGCTGTAGTTTAAAAGTTTAGGTGACAGTCAAAGTGAATAACTTCTGCCAAATCAAAACATGTACTTCTGGCACCCAGAATGTGGGCAGAGACAAAGCCCCTGTCCTGGTAGTTCTCAAATAATTATTTGGCAACAGCTGTGCTTTCGAGCCAGACCATAAAAAGGACCAGTACCACTATTATACTTTACATGGTATTGTGCTGGCCCCCTTGTAGCAGCACTGCAATATGTTATCTGGAAGAATAGTGGCACTTGATGGCATCAGGTAAACACTATATATAGCAAAACGTCAGTACTTGTCAGAACATATTGTTTAACATTAATTTGCCATTTAATGCTGGAATTATTCCCAGCTTTTTAGATTTTTGCAAATATGACAGTGCAAATGTATCAACTGTACTTAAGCTCATTGAGTGAAAGGGACACATTTAGATTTTGGAGGTAAAAGTCCCTTCATTGCTATTTTAAGGGATTTAACACCTACTAACTTGGTGTTCCGCCTGCCCTATTTAGATGTTGGCGAGTCTATGGGTGAAAGACCGCCAGAGTCCCGCCGCCTCCACCTGGAATCTTCTCCTGTGTCGAGAGCACCATGGGCAGAAGCAGCTGGCTGCGGGAGTCCAGCCAAGGATTCAGCCAAACTAATTATGATGTGCCTTTCCATTGAAGCAACAGTTGCGTGAATACCCCCTACTTTGAGTTGGTGTAATACAAGGAAATGAGGTAAAACAAATCCTTTTTCTGTTTTCCTCTTCAATTTTCTGTTTTGTACCCCATCAACCAGGTCCATTCTTTCCTGCTCCAACTTCACCAAGATGCCAAACGACTCTGTTATCACCTGGATCAAAGGTAAGCTACTTGTACAATTGCCCTACTCTGATTCACATGTTGACAATTGCTGTGGCCCAGTGTATATTTTGCAATGCTCTTACATGCAATAATTTTCTTATGTGTAATGCATAGTGTTCATTTTCCTACTTATCAATGTAAACTGAACACAAATGTATTGGCACTTAAAAAAAGATATTGTTGTTGTGGTGCTTGGGGGTGTGGTGCTTGTGGGTGTGCATTGAGTTGCGTGTGTATGTTTGTGTGTCATGCAATATGGGATGTATGTCGTTACAACACACACTTTTACAACGCATGCACTTACAACGCATTTTTTACAACGCAAAATCCATTACAACGCATTCCATTACATAGCATGACACTACAACGCATTTTTAAAAACTACCTTTACAACGCATTCCATTACAATGCATACTACCTTTACAACGCATACCATTACAACGCATAATATTAAATTGCATTTAAGGTAAGTATTAGATAGTATAGGGGTAAAAATTACTTTTCTAACTCCAGGGGGTGCAACAGTAGGGTAAGTGTTGGATAGTATAGGGGTAAAAATTACTATTCTAACTCCAGGGGGTGCAACAGTAGGGTAAGTGTTGGATAGTATAGGGGTAAAAATTACTATTCTAACTCCAGGGGGTGCAACAGTAGGGTAAGTGTTGGATAGTATAGGGGTAAAAATTACTATTCTAACTCCAGGGGGTGCAACAGTAGGGTAAGTGTTGGATAGTATAGGGGTAAAAATTGCTATTCTAACTCCAGGGGGTGCAACAGTAGGGTAAGTGTTGGATAGTATAGGGGTAAAAATTACTATTCTAACTCCAGGGGGTGCAACAGTAGGGGAAGTGTTGGATAGTATAGGGGTAAAAATTACTATTCTAACTCCAGGGGGTGCAACAGTAGGGTAAGTGTTGGATAGTATAGGGGTAAAAATTACTATTCTAACTCCAGGGGGTGCAACAGTAGGGTAAGTGTTGGATAGTATAGGGGTAAAAATTACTATTCTAACTCCAGGGGGTGCAACAGTAGGGTAAGTGTTGGATAGTATAGGGGTAAAAATTACTATTCTAACTCCAGGGGGTGCAATAGTAGGGTAAGTGTTGGATAGTGTAGTGTAATATTATGCGTTGTAATGGTATGCGTTGTAAAGGTAGTATGCGTTGTAATGGAATGCGTTGTAAAGGTAGTTTTTAAAAATGCGTTGTAGTGTCATGCTATGTAATGGAATGCGTTGTAATGGATTTTGCGTTATAAAAAATGCGTTGTAAGTGTAGTGCGTTGTAAAAGTTGCGTTGTAAAGGTTGTTCCCCTGCAATATGTATTAAAAAGGGGCATAACAAATGTAATACATTTGTTTTTGAGGCAAACAAAACATATATGTGTATTGAAATGAAGATAAGTTGTACTTAACAGACTCTACTCCCCCAGGGACCCAGACCATCATGAATTTACTGCCAGGACACTGCTAGCACAACGGGGACAGCTAAATCGTCTTGGTGGAATACCGCCAGCCTGACGGCAATGAAGCTAGCAGATCCTGCACAATTGTAAATACACAGGCGAGACTCCGTTAACTCGACAGAGTACCTGAAACCGCTGTCACAGAGGGATTGCAGGAGTACTAACAAGATCTAAATTAGGCCCTAAGTTATTACTTTTACATTGGGTGGGGAATCTTGCAATTTTTCTGTGGCACCTTTGTTTTCTTGCCAGTTACTATGTTTTGATACTGTATTCTTTGTTTCGAATTGTGATATCAGTCCATCTGTGTAGTGCTCTGATAAATGGCCTAGTTCTCACTTTAGGAAAATGATTAACTATATCAATGCTTTCAATATGACAGTAATTATAAGCCTTCTGCAGCACAGTAGCACTTTGAATGGGACATTGCTGGCAGTCATCAGAATCAGACACTGACTGCATGACTCAGTAGCACTGCAATGGTTTAAATACAAACACTTCAGCGCTTTGCAGCAGCATGTCATGCTGTAAATGGGACGTTACCAGAAATACTTTGAATGGTCAGCAATTCTCAGCAGTAACAAAATGTTTTCAGCAAGACAGTTCTAGCTCTTATCAGAAGGAAATAGACACTGAGGGGCATGTTTATGAGAGCTTTGCATCATGCTTGCACGGCACACCCTGGTACATGCAAAATGCAAACCTCCAACTTATACCTTTGATGCCAATCAAAGTTACTTTAAAAAATATGGAGCAATGCAACGCAGCGCAAATTGCTGCGTTGCATTACCTTGTGCAAGGGAGGCGTTCCATGGGCGTTGCGATGGGTGTTCCCCCACAAATGTTGTGGCTTTTTCACGCATTCCCATATTTACCATACCTAGTAAACCTGGGAATGTGCCAAAAGTATGCACCTCCCCAGGTGGGGCATAATGAGAAGAAATATCTTTGTTTCTCCTAGCTTTTCCTCTTTCCACGTATGCTTCATTCTGCTTAACACATAGAAAAAGGAAAATGCCCCTTAGGATTGTTTTTGTGCAGGAAGGTGCCCATTCCTGCACAAAAACAATCCTGCCTACAGCACAGACCCCCTTGCACCATGGTGTAAGGGTGCCTGGGTTGGCACTAGGGTGCCAGCACAGGAGGAAAGGACAGGAATGTGCCTTATTTGATAAATACGGTTTTCCCTGTGACGCAGGGCAGTGCAGCAAAGTAACTTGCTGCGCTGCCCTGTGTCACAAATCTCTTAAATATGCCCCAGAGTAATTGAGCTTGCACTATTGTCCTTTCATTTTAAGCAAAAAGTCCATAGCATGCCGTGTTCGGCTTTTAACATTCTTTGCTCAGTGTTATTCAGGTGACTGAGTACCCTTTGATGATCTGCTGGCATTTAAACTTGCTAAACTGGCATCTAGTTTGAGACAATGACTTCTCATTTCTGGTATGCGTCACACCATGAGAGAAAGAAGGGCGGCCAGGATGTTGGATGGCATAATGAGCAAACTTAGTTCCTTTGCATCATACCAGTATTTTGGATCACACCAATAGTACTCAAAATATGATTTCCTCGAGGAAAGGAAGAGGCAACCACAAACCTCGAATTTTTCTTCCATCAAACATCTTCCTTGCCTCTTTCAACTAAAAACACAGTGAACAGATGTGTGCCTATATCGGTCATGATGAAAAACTATAACCATAACAGTTCGCAGCACTATAAATGAGCGATAATGAATAGAATCGGATTACTGCAGATTAAGTGAGTCATAGTGAATAGTGCCAGCATGGGAGCTTTAAGTGCTGTATGTAGCAGTGATAGACTGGTGTATCGGGAACAGACCTCTCGTATATTTAAGCACAATGTAGTGTTTCTATTTGGCACCCAATGTCTTATGGACAAACCCAGCCACGTAGAAGATGTTTAATGTCGCACATAAAACATATTGGAATATTTTACCAATTCATCTGCACACGTGGCTGTAACACCTTTGCATTTTTAGCTAATATTTGTGTTGACTTGTGCTTTAATATGCATGTTTGGCACACGTTTTCCCCCAAAATGATTGGGTAAATATCTGTTACCAAGCCTATTACAAAAAGTCAATTTCTTTAAATATTCGCTTGCAGCTGCAGCTTTGTGTATATGAAGATATCTATGAGAGGACAGGATGCTGGGAAGGTGTGCTATGTAATATCCTCGATTTCTTGAGGAAAAGAGATCTCCTCCTAGTGGCCACCGTGCCATTCCAGACAGAAGAGTATAGGTGAAGGGTCAGAAATCTCTCTTTAACAAGGTGCCTGTTAGGAGGGAAACCCACAAACAGATGCAAACCTGGTTGGCAATCTTGTAGCTCCTGCTCGAAGATGGAAGTAAGTGTTGGAGAAACAAGCAAGGTAACAAACTTCTCCTGAGATCAGGAATGAGAAAAGAGTCAAGCAGTAACCTGCAGTACAAACTCAGAGGAAGTTGAAAACAGCTACCACAAAAAAATCAGGGACAAAAACAGTAGAAGGGTGTAATGATATGATGTAAAGTTAGGGAAGAAAAGTGTTGTTCCAAAACTTGGAAATGTCTCTTTATTTATGGCATTACCAGGAACTGACATTACAGGAAGGTGTCTTTCCACATTTGATTGGTAACCTCAATTCAAATTCTATGGACAGCCCACTATCTTCAAAAATGAACAAGGAAATGATGCAGCGCCACAAGCCATTTTGCTGCGCCGAGCGGTGTCATTTTAATAGCACAAGGATGTGCCGTATTTACAGCAATATGGTGCATCCCTGTGCTCTCCCCTGCACTGGTGCTAAAACAGTAGCTGGGTGCCAATGCAGGCACCCTTGCACCATGGTGCACCGATGCCTGCGATGCAGGGATGATTGTTGTTGTGCAGGAAGGAACACCTTCCTGCACAAAAACAATCTGATGGCATTTTCCTCTTTCTTTGTGTGCTGCAGAATGCAGCACACATAGTAAGAGGAAAAAATGAGGAGAAATAAAAGTATTTCTCCTTGTTGCACCATTATGATGCCTCCCATGAGGAAGCGTAGGATTCTTATGCGTTCCCAGGTTTATGAAGCATTGTAAATCTGGGAGTGCAGCAGCATCCATAGGTATTGCACGGGAACACCAACAGGAAAGCCCATGGCACGCCCCTTACACATAAAGTTATGCGTGGAAAGGGGCCGTATTTACAAGGCCGTAAAAAGCCATGCAGGCTGGCTTTATGTGGAATTGTAAATATAGACCAATACAGTGCGCTGCCAGCTTCACAAAAAGTAACAAACCTGTGGCACAAGGGGGTTGTAAATTAGCGTCTCATTAAATGGCTTTGCCAACCCACCTTTTTAGAAATCATGTTGTTCTCCAGATGAAGAAGAAGTCAGGATTTCACATCTCTTGATTCTCTTCACGGCACACTGACTGCGGGTTCTCTATGGTTTCGCTAATGCACCTGATCTGCTTTGATTCCTGCTTATCCCGTGGATCCTGAATCCCCACCCGGGCTGACCCTGATGACTGGTATCCACTCTACTTCATTGTGACTTACCAAAGCATTGCGTACAAGATTCCTGCATTTCCCCTGTGCCCTGGAATCCCCCTGAGCTGACCCAGACACCCGGACTCCACTCTATTGAGACCCTGAAGCAACGCACACAAGATTCAGTCCCTACCAGCATTATCAGTCAGCTGCTGACGTGGGATGCCCACTCTCACCTGGGCCTACATTACAGATGCTAATCGCAGACATTGTTCTCAGGCATCAATTGTATTGTCCTGATGATGATCCCATTGCCTAGTTTAGGGATCTAAACACTGTTGACTCCAGCACCTTGACACAATTGAGAATGTTGTTATTACAAAGTGTTAAGGTGCTAATTAGTATGTTCCTTGACTCACAATGCTTACTTGTATTCTGGTCAACATGTCCAATGCCTGAATTTGGCAACCTGTTTGTTGTAATATGTCCTACTTTTTATGTTTTTGTGCAATTCTTGTATTGAAGTATAAGCATCTATATGGATATATGAACATAGATGTCATTGTATCTCTGTGTTAAGCGCAAAAGCAAATTCATGTTGTGAGGGACCATTGTTTCTATACAGATATCTCTTGACTAATGGCGGCTGGTAATTTTAGCAAAGCAGGGGGGACAGGACAGAAGCACACATACATACTCATTCACACACATGCACACACACACAACCATTCATAACGCTCACTCCTAAATATTCATACATACATATAAGCACTCACCAAACATTTAAAACAAATCCCACTTACCAGCTGCAAGTCTGCCTTTGAGGTCCCAGGAGGGTTGGGACTGCTGCCTTCTCTCATTCACTGACCCTAGGTCAGGCAATGAGGGGAGGTAGCAGCCCCTAACTCATTAGAGAGAAGATGGCATCAGTAAAAGTTGATGTGATGAGCTGTCACTGATTAATACTTGACCCAGTGGTGTATCACTGGTCCTCACAACCCCCGCGTGCAGGTTGGCCCCCTCAGTGCAGTACCCTGACCAGTGAGCTCCTAATTGAGTCTGGACGGGGGCCTCTCCATGTACAATTCAGGGAGGGCCCTCATGTTTCGTTACACCACTGCTTGGTCCCGGGCACTTTAGAGCTTAACATTATAGTGCCAGGTCTGAGGCAATCAGTGACACTTTCCCCTATCACAAGGGTTAGGGCCTCAAGGTTCTTTGCCAGGCTGAAGATGTCATGCCCACAGGAGCTGTGACAGCTTCAGCCTAGCAAAGTTCACCTCAGGCAGGCAGGAACTTGCGCATTTAGCTCATGTTTAGCTCCTGGCTGCCTGATCTGAACAACAAGTCTGTCTGCCGGGCTAACCTTTGCTCAGCCTGACAGACACTTTTCTTGTTAGGCAAAATGTGAGGGGGTGAAGCCACTCTAACTGTTAGGACGGGCCATGGCATCTCTTGACCAGCTCTACATTTTGTACACCTGCCGGCATCATCATGGCCTGTAACTTCGACTAGCTCAAGAACTCCTCTCTGGGAGGCCACTAACCTTAGATACATCACAGCTGGTGAGGCGGTGCAGCAATCTTCTAAAGATGTACAGTGATGCAAGTTAATTTATTTCTGTGATAGAGCAAGGGCAGCCATTTTGAACAATGATTAAAAGTGTGCGAGTTCTACCTTCTATCTCTAGGTAAGTGAAGAAATTAAAGCGAATACATGTGCCTCATGTGGCAGTGGATTGCATTTGCTACTAAAATATAAAACTCAAAAAAATAATATGTGTACAACCAAATTTTTTTAATGCCATTTGCATAACTTGTGTTATTGACAAAATAGTTCACATTTTTCTTCATATAGGAAATTGTATGAAGAGGTTCTAGTACCGCAAAATCAAAAATATGTTAAACATTCTACATATTTTGCTGTTGCCACTTGAGCCTTCATCTTTTATCAAAAAGACATTTTTTAATATGCTTAAACATATATTTTCTATGTTTCTCCTGTCATTCAGGACGTTACGAGAGTAAATAATTGTGGTGAAACTGGCCCCAGTTCTTACAAGTCAAACTAAAGATAGCAAACCAGTTGCTGTTGAGAATGTTACATTTTATGATACAAAATAATTTGTTATCGCTTTTATTTCCTCCATATCTAGATTTGCCAAGCATGGCCTCCATGTAAAAGTTGCTTCCCTCGTCTCGGTGTGGTGTATCTCTGAACTCAAGAGATAAGTACAACTGTTCTTTCCCGCGGGTTATTTAAAAATCTAAGCGCGCCTCCACCAAAGGGATCACCTGCAGTTAGGAAGCTTCCGACTCCTGGAGAGGCTTCATGCTCACTGACGCGTTCATCGGCAAACCAGGCGCCCTGCTGGCTCAGCCCACTGCCCTTTGTATTCACAGAGAATGAAAAAAAGTTTCCTGGAAGCGAAAATCCATGTTCAGTCTGCCAGTTATTTAATCACAGATTGTTGCAAACTAACTACCTGTGTAAAATGTCTATTACGTTATAACTGGTGTTATTATTAAAATTGATTTTCAATTTTACAAAGCCAACAATAGAATGGAGAAGAATGGGCAAACCTGCAATTAATTTAAAGCATCTGAAACACATCAAATCCGAGTGGAAACGTGTTAGTGACAGTGTTGCTGCCTCCTGGTATGTTCGGAGACTGCTGGCCCACGTTCCACCCACAGAGTCTGATTCCTGCCTGGCTGTCAGTCACTTTCCAAGACATGTAATGAGGAGACTGGAGTATATTCGCCCGTTAACTTTTAAACAGAGGAAAAACAGACTCTCTCCAAGAATCACGGCTGTCATTCTGTGGCTGCCGAAATATTTCATTTGAGAATAGTTCTATTTAGTGATAAAAAAGCCTCACGATTCACTTTTTTTATTTCACCTTAAACCGTGAGTAAGATAATAAGATAATTTGTTACCAGAAATTGCTGCTTCGTGATTTCTTTCGGTTTTTAAACTGTATACAGCAAGAGTACATTTCAAAATATGTATTGTTGCCACCTACACAGGGTGCATACATTGTCAGCAAAGTATTTTGTCGTAAGGGAATCTTTCTTCTCTCGGCTCCTGTTTCTTTCCATAACAATTAACCCTCCTCTCTGCTAAGTCTACTTTCTCTGAGCTAGCATCTGTGTGAATAGTTGCAGGGTTCTTAAGGTTTGTCGCTTGAGGCCTGCCTCAGGGTACTACATAGTATGATAGATACAATTCCAACTAATTCAGCTTCAGCTGTAGTGTGCAGCCCTGCGGCAAGAGACAGAAGTGGTGCTTCTCTCATAATCTTCAATGATAAGGGTGTGCCATGTAGAATGGACAAAAGTTCAAGTTAGAAATTAGGAAAAAGGACTAGGTAGGTAAGGTGCTTATGGTCTTTTGCATGTTCCTCTTCTCTTCCAAGAGCTAGTGACTAAGTATTTTCTAACAATCTCAGAGAGTATTTAAGCCACTGGAACCCAGGACACGCTAAGATGCGGTCCGCCGATGGGATCCAATAGGTCAATTTGACGGAGGCAAGCCGAGTCAAGTAAGTTTTCTCTCTCCTGCGCCTGGGGCTAGCTTGCAACCTTGAGCCCCTTTTTCCTTTTTTTCACTAACTTGAACTTTTGTCCATTCTGCAGGGCTGTAACGCCATACCAACTCTAAGCTTTTTAACCCCCACTCTCTCCAAGGGTTATTTAGGCTCCTCCATCCCTGGCAGACCATGAGGCAAATTTTGATTAACTACTAAGTAGGTTCAAACGCCACTATGTATGTTTTATGTTGTGTCTGTTATGTCGGATGTCCCATCACGAGTGTAATGTCTTTTCATATGTGTTTTACCAGACTACATTGGATGTCTACACCTATTCTAAGTTACAGGCATGAGCACCATCACCTACGGTTGAAATTGATCTTAGATGAATCACCTGCCCACAACATCGTTGGGCAGGCAGCGTATTAACATGTATGTTTTTTGTATTTCTCCAGATACTACGCGTTCAATCTAACCGTATGTAATTGATTACGCTGACACTAATGTGCGCGTTTATCTTTCCTTTTTACTTTATCACCTTATTATAGGTCTTTGCACGGAGTGGTACACATGGGGCTGGTCCCCATGCGGTTCTGAAGAAGAGGTTTAGGGGATAACCTCGAAACATGTTGGCTTTCAATATTAGGGACTATTAGCACATTATTACCTAATTCCTCCCTTTTATTAACCCTCCTTTTTATCCTTTACCAACTAGGAGCACGAATAAACTCATTTACGCTCACTAGCTAGGTAACGTTTTTATTTAAACCCACACCACTCCCCTCTCACTGCACTACACATAGTCTTCACTAAATAGTGCTCCTACGTAACTGTCACAAGTCGCAGCACGCCCCAAGCAGTAGATGCTTGGGATGGCCCCAATGATGAAGCATGTCACCTAGGGGAAACCTTTGGTGAGTGAGGGGACTCAAGAAAAGTATTTTCTTTTCTCTATTTGAGGTGCGTCTTACTCACTAAGTAGACCCCTCCCTTCCCATCTACCTAGGTTCTCTGATCCCTGATGTCGGATCTTTTTTTGCGTTATTAGTACCTAGGAGGACGAACCTAGCCATATCCCTCTCTCCCCTCTCCTTATTTCGACAGGTTAGCATCCACTGGCAACTACACTCCATGCACCAGCAGTTGATCTCCCCATGGCCATTTCCGTGGTTTGCAATCTGTGGTATGTCCGGCACCTCCATGCCACACCTGGCATTGGGTAGGTTCACATTCATTAGTCACTTGCCACTCTCGCACGTCTGCTCCCTGCAGCGGGGTCGCCGGACTTCCGCCGGAGTTACGCCTGAGTTCAGCCCGTCTGCGCCCGTCCACGCTGAGGACGGGCTGCTGGTCGGGCTGGACACAGGGGTCCTTGACCGTTTCCAGCAGGTAGCGAGGGTATATTCCCTACGGGAGATGCTAGCTCTCAGACCATCGCTTTTAGCCTGTCACCATTGCTTCTCTCCGGAGGGCTTGAGACGTTCTTCCTTTTGTCATACCTGTGGGGCGGTTCTTCGTCCTGCTCCCTCTCCTTGGACGAGACCTCAAACCTCTTCAGTATTGCAGATTGCTACTCAACCTAGAAAGGGTTTCTTGATTAATGCTAGGTCACTTATCAAGAACAATATAGCGTTTCATGAGTTTGTGAATGATAGGCAACCCGATTGGGTGTTCGTGACCGAAACTTGGGCGTCTGACTCTTCTGGTCATGACTTATTATTGGCGATACCTGAGGGTTTTACGCTATACAGACAGGATAGACTAAGACGTAGAGGGGGAGGGTTGGCAATTCTCTGTAAGGTCTCATTTTCCTGCACTATAAAAACCCTGTCTGAGCCCTTGGACTCTTTTGAGGCTTTGTACTTTTGCATTTCGTGCTCTCCCACAGTTTCCTTTACTGGCATTCTTATCTACAGACTGCCTGGTCCCAGAGCCAGTTTCTGCTCCGAGCTTTTTAGAATTCTGGAGCCCTATTTTGGCAAATCACATATTACCATTCTTGGGGACATAAATTTCCATTTGGACGATCTGGGGGCTAAAGACACCTCTCGGCTGATGGACTCGCTGGAAGCCTGTGAGTTTATTCAGCTGGTGAACAGCCCAACCCACCGGGCTGGACATATACTGGATGAGGTGTTCACCAATGATTACAGACTCTCAGTTGGTTCCCCCCTGCCTTTGGTTTGGTCGGACCATTTGGCAGTACCTCTAGAATTTGCATCCCCTTCTGGAGAGCTTCTTAACCCTGCTGCTACTAACAGAGGCTGGAAAAGAAGTTATAGGAATATCACTAATGAAGCCCTTGCTCCTTTTATAAGAGGCTCTGAGTTTTCGTCGAGATGCGGGTGAGGCGGCTCAAGATCTTGCCAACTGCATTACTATAGCGGTTGATGAGCTGGCCCCCGCCTCTCTGCGATATGTGGCTCGGCGGAAACCCTCTGCGCCTTGGTTCACGGAGTCTTTAAGACTCTTAAGACAAACCTGTAGAAGTAAGGAGAGAAGATGGCGCAAGACGTGGGATACCTCCGACAGAGAGGATCATAAACGGCTGTTAAGGGAGTATAAAGCCAGAGTTATTAAAGAGAAGCAGGAGTTCTTCTCGAATCTTACAACCTCTCTCACCTGGTCTAAAGAGTTGTTTAAGATTGTGGACTCTCTCTGCTCCCTTCAGGTACCTGATCCAGTTGTGGGCTCACAGGAGCTATGTAATAACATCTCTGAGTTCTTTTACAAGAAAATTGCGGATATTTACCTCGCCTTAGAAACTCAGAGGAGTACGTTAGGTGATCACTCTTCCCTCGACATTAAGATCTTAGAATCTTGGACGAGAGATCCAACTAAGACTCTCACTCACTTTCCGCCGCTCTCCCTGGAGGGGCTTAATCTCCTGTTAGACGGGACTAAGTCTGCCTCCCCTTTGGATCCCTGTCCCCTGAAAGTTCTAAAGGATTGTAGGGACATCCTCTTGCCGCCGCTGTTGGAAGTAATGAATGGGGCCATGGCCCAGGGTACTTTCCCCTTGGCCTGGAAAAAGGCTATAGTGAAGCCCCTTCTTAAAAAGCCCTCCCTTGACCCTAGATTACTTACAAATTTCAGACCTATATCTCTGTTACCGGCCCCAGCAAAGATGCTTGAATCTCACCTGAACGTCCATCTATCCACTTTCCTAGATTCCTCTGAGTTCCTGGATAGTTCTCAGCATGGTTTCAGGAAATCTCATAGTACAGAATCTGCCCTTACTATGGTGGTTAATAACATTCGCCGCAAGGTGGATCTTGGTCAGACGACTGTTTTGGTCTTATTGGACCTTACTGCAGCGTTCGACACCCTGTCTCCCTCTACTTTAACATCTCGTTTAAGGGAGGCAGGGGTGGCAGGGGTGGCAGGGCCGGCCTTGAGTCTTCTTGACTCTTTTTTACATCTCAGAGAGCAAAGAGTCATGCTTGGAGAGTTCCTCTCCCCTGCTAAATCTTTGCAATGTGGGGTGCCCCAGGGGTCGGCTTTAAGTCCGACTCTGTTTAACATCTATGTGGCCCCCCTTTCTAGACCAGTAAGATCGCAGGGGATGGAGGTGGTGTCATACGCCGATGACACGCAAATTATGGTCTCCCTGGCCCACTCTGTTAGCACAACTGCGTTCGGCTTTAGGTCATGCATGCAGATGGTGGCGGAGTGGATGATCCTAAACTCCCTAAAATTGAATGGCGATAAAACAGAGGTCCTGATCTTTGGTAAGGACCAGGACATTTGGTCTAGTGAGTGGTGGCCGACTTCTTTAGGAACCTGCCCAACTCCTTCCCAATCGGTCAGGAATCTCGGCGTCATATTTGACACCTCGCTGTCCATGAATCTTCAAGTCAACAGGACGGTGGCCACCTGTTGGGGAGTCATCAAGATTCTTAAAAGAATCCTTCATTACTTGTCCCCCCAGGCGCGTAAGCAGACAGTGATTGCTCTTGTAGGCTCCAGGTTAGACTATTGTAACGCACTGTATGCGGAGACCAATAAGGACCATGTCCAGCGCCTTCAGGTTATACAGAATGCGGCTGCCAGATTTGTTTTGGCACTTCCAAACGCATCTTCCGCCTCAATGGCTAGGAAGAGCCTGCACTGGCTTCCTATCTGCTATAGGATTTCATTCAAAATCCTCTGTCTTACCTATTGAGCTCTTCTGGCTGGTTCCTCAGATGCCCTGGGGTCTTTGCTAACTCGCTATATTCCCAGCAGGCTTCTTCGCTCCTCAGATTCTAATCAGTTGGTAGTCCCCCGCTTTAAGAAGGTCAGATGGGGCAGCAGAGCTTTTTCCATTGTTGCTCCATTACTATGGAATACTCTCCCTCTGGAGATCAAGTCCCAACCTTCTTTGGCCCTCTTCAAAAAAGCCCTTAAAACCTGGTGTTTTATTAAGGCCTACCAGTAAGTTCCTCCACTCTTTACTTAGCTAGTTTTTTGGTTAGGCGCCTTGACGCCCATTGGGCTTAGTAGCGCGGTATAAATCTGAATTCATTCATTCATTCATTCTCCTCACATCCTGCCATTGTTAGTCAGTGGTGCCATGCCGTGGCTGGGCTGTGGGCATGGCACGGCAGGATTCCCAATGGAGTTGTGTTGTCGTGTCTAGTCGGTTGGCATGTTGTGTGTCATGTTGTATGTGGTTGTGCTGCATGCCCATTGGCAGTGTTGTGAGTTGCATGACTGTGGGCTGGAGGTGTGTGGTGCGCTTATTTTGGACTTACCAACGGGCACTGCATTTCCATGTGTGCCATCCTGGGAGCGCTGGTTGATGATGGACTGTCGGTAGATGTGAGTTTCATGCACTCTGTGTGGGGAGTTGGCCACAACATTGTTGAGGAGTCCTGGGTGGTCCACTATTGCTTACACATTCATGGTATGCGTGTGCTTTCTATTGTGGTAGTTTTGTGCAATGTGGGCAGGGGGCACGAGGTGTATACATATGTGCAGTTGATTGTCCCTGACATGTGAGGGAATCCAGCTATGGCGTAGGGGCTTGCTTGGCCTGCAGGTGCTCCTACACAGTGTGGGTGACGTGGGGGTGCTGGGGTACCAGGCTGATGTTGGCATCCAGGACAGGTGTGATGACCTTGGATGGGGCTGGCTGTGTGACTCCTCCGACTCTGGCAATTGTGGGTTGGATGGTACCAGAGGCTGATATGTGCTGCACAGCCGGCAGCTTTGTCTGTGGTGGGATGTTGGTTGTCCGCTGGGTTGGTACCGTCAGTAGGTGGGGATGTGGGTCAGGATGCGGGGGATGGTTGTCCTTTTGGGCCTGTGGTGGGCAATGTCCTCCTCTGGCATTGGGTCTGGACAGCAGGTGAGTTTCAGGTGGGTCCACTGCCTCTGTGGTGTTCCGGGGGGACAGGGGTTCCTGGGGGTGGTGGCAGGCCTGGGGTGGTTGCGGTGGGTGTTGTGGCCCTCATGGGTATCCGCGTTGCATGATCATTGTGTCTATGGCATCTGTGGGTGTTTCGGTGTGGCTCTTGGCTGGGCTCTCTTTTATGCTGCAGGTAGTCGTCCTGCTTAACAACAGCAAAAGGCAGGTGTTAATTCCCTGCTGCTACCGCGGCTTATCGCCTGTTTTTGTTTCGCATTGCAGATCTGGCAGTTCGTTGTGAAAGTGGTGTTGTGGTTTTTTCATGTGTTTTTGCACAGGAACGCCTACTCTGTATCTCATTAAGGTTAGTTGGTGGTGTCCACCATGGAGATACATTTTGGGGCAGTTATCGCAGAAATACTGGCATTGTCTGCAGTTTGCACCAGCTTGTGAATGGGGTGTTAAATCTATCTCCACTTTTGATACGTTAAGGTAGAAATAAATCAGAGATAAGTCCTTGTGAATATCCTCCTATGTTATTACACCACAAAATATCTGTGGTTGAATTTTCTGTAGAGGTATGGTTTTTCCACCCCTAGCTTCTTCACTCTTTCCAAATACAAGGACCCATATCTCAGGTAGACCTTTTTGATCAGCATGAACTAAGTTTTTCACTAGAGCTTTTATGTGTAAAACATTTTCGCAAAGTTCAGATTTTTCTTCACATTATATGATAAACTCTATGAACTTGGTATTCAGCTTTTCTGATTTTGAACTGAGTTTTTGAACATTGCCTGGATTTGCATTATGTCTTTTGAATGAAGTGCACCCTGTGCCCTGACCACTTCTGAGATAAGA
This sequence comes from Triturus cristatus, assembly GCF_964204655.1. NCBI lineage: Eukaryota > Metazoa > Chordata > Amphibia > Caudata > Salamandridae > Triturus > Triturus cristatus. Next base: position 771,146,625 of record NC_140585.1, read on the forward strand.
TATGCAAACCTAATTTGTCATTTTTGTTTCAGAAAGTATTCCAATGCAATGTTTCTATAGTCTCCGATATGAGGAGCATACCTTGTAACAAATTATCATAATACGTTCCGCTCAATACTGACTGGACAGTTGTGCTTCCAGAGCTTTCAGCCTCAATAAGTGAATCATCTATGCCACATCCACTGAGATAGCTTCCTGCACACCACCATTAAGGATAATGGGGCAACCCAGTAACCCTCAGAACCTGGGCGTAATAGTGAAAGCAAAGAACAATGGTTGACACGTGGTCTGGTTAATCCATGCAACAGCCCCTCCTCTTTAATTTTTGCAGAATTTGAACAGAATTTACCCTCAAAGTTGATGTCGGCCCCCTGCATAAGAGACACGAGGAATCTATTTCCAATTAATTAAATCGCTTTCCCAGGTGAGCTATATTGCCGCATAAGGGAAATTAAACATTTCCTTTACTTGTGACGCACACATTGCCCTGACACCAAACTCTTTGCGCTTACAGGTCCCCAACCTATTTCTTGTCCTGATGAAGACCCCCTTTGATGCATTCTAATTGGCACAACCATATTGGGTCGAAACGTCGACGTTACCTGTCCTATGCGTCCGTGCAAATCCACACATAGAACAAGGAAATCACAACTTATAGTGGCCTATGTACTTCAAGCCGGATCTGTTTGTTTATTATTTCTATGTATTGTCCATTGTACATATCTGTTATATGTAATTTTTTTGTTCAAGCAATCACTGTTTCACAAATTGTTCCATTTTGTATGTGTATTCTGGTTGGTTCACCCTGTAAACACTTCGGTGTTTTCATTACAATAATTAATACTATTCCATCAAGTAACACGAATTCAGTTCTGTTTCTTTGGGTCTGTGTGTGTCCTGTACAGTTCTAAAGTGTATTCAGTACACGTCTAAGCTAGTTTGCTTACTTCCCGACAGAACCATTGTTCCTGCACACCACAACACAACTTTTGCAATGTGTAAAACCCCCATCATTGGATAAAGACCATCAAATTCTACTGAATTGCTCATACAAATGTCATCTACAACACCCACCTTTATTGCTGAAAATTAGCAGGATAGTCTGTTCTTCAAGCTGAGCATGCACATTTTGGAAATCTGTTACAGCTGTGTATACTGTTGTGTAGCTTGTGACTGGAGATGGTATTATTGGTAAAAACCCAACCCTCTTCAGTGGAACAGTATTCTGAGAGATCAGAGCATGAATTCCAGTCCACGGAGGAACTGGATTTTCTTCATCCTTCACTCCGCACCAAATAAGCAAAATGATATATTCAGTTAAATCTGCTTTGCGGACCTCAGCATCAGGTAGAAGAAGGTCCATGTCCTCGGCCACTTTGAAACTTTCTGGTAGAATGAGATGTGTTGATGGCTTTTAGTGATTTTGCATACTTTGTCAAGGCAGTTGAGTTATAAGTTTGTAGCTTTACTTGTTTATGTCTACAGGGGACACAGCTTGTTTTCCAGCAGCTACATCATTGGTGCAGTCATGAAAAAGTACCATGGCTGTATCATGTGTGCTGAATGTTCAAGACAAAGAAGAGCTGTCTTCAAAATCAAAATTATCAAGAGCAGCAATTCTACATCCTTTCCTGGTAAAGTGACCTGGAAGTGGAGTGCTGTTAGATTCAAAAGATTTTACAGCATGAGCTGCTAACAAGTCCTGATTCGTACTATGTCATTACAACTTGTTGATACACCAATCCTATTCACTAAAGTGATTAGATGTCTACTTTTTCACTTGTCATAGATTGCGTGGGCAGTCATCATGTGTAGCAGAGTTGTATTTTTGCCGTGATGTAATTCATAAAAAGTGATTTAGAAAAGTCAGTTCATTTGCAGAGCATAAGCCTGTTGGTTTATGGTATTGTCTTCCACTTCTTCGCTTATATCTTCAAAGCCATCATCAATGTTGACGGCTTCTCTTCCGAACGCAAGAACTTTAATTTGTAACAGTTTTGCTTGCCTGATTTTAAACTATGATGTAAAAAATGTTAAGACGACATCAGACATTCTTGTCGACACCCACTATTTGCTGAGCTCTGGGGCATCACAAAATTTGTAATTCATTCCCAAAACTAAATCTTTCAGGATATTTCTTAAAATGGTTGCCAAATCAGCTGAGAACACCATAACTGGCTCCTTCTTTTTGTTAGACTGACAAAAAATAATTCTGCCATTCATATTCATTAGAAAAATCTAATCTTAATTTCATTATTCTGGTTCAATACAGTTTCATCAATGTTGACGATTATTTCTCTGATGTCAATGAGTGTCAACTCAAAGCCAGCACTCAAGTGTAGCTTTAAAACTTAATATGCTTTTTCAAAGACAGCAAACTTAACTGAAGGCTTGGTGTTACATTGCTGCTTGGAGCTCATTGTACATTCATATTTTCAAATGTATGCTTCCATGTAGTTCGGGTGGGCATACAAATCCACTGCCAATACATTCACCTCACTGTTTAGATCAGCTACTCAGCTGAAAACGTCATCTTTGAAAAAACTAGCTGCAGATAAAAACATGTTTGCCATTTGTGACTCACATACTTTGTACTTTGCTCTTTCATCAATCCCTTTGGCCCTTGCTCTGGCTAAACTACAAATAATACATTGAAGATCCTCTGCTTTCTGATCAGTTGTTAGAGGTGAATGAGGGGTCGCCATCATTCTTCTAAGTGGATGGCCACTGAGTTTGGTTGTCATCACTTTCTCAGAAGACTCGGATTCTTGTTGTGATTCACTTGTTTCTGCAATTTTTGGCAACATTTTTTCAGGCTTTTTTCCATTGTATATGACTTGTAGCACTTGTTACAATGATACAATATTTTGTCCTCCTCACCCATCAATTTCAGTCTTTGTGAACTCTGTCTTGCCGTATGTCTGCAGCATCTCAAACCCTTTTCTGTCCAGCCGTAGTTGATGTTAGCTTTTCTTTGGGATTAGTTTGGCATATGATATGTTTCTTTGTTGAAGGAGTCTTCAGATTTTGTAGTTAGCAACACTCTGTCAGGATCTAAAGATCCTCTGCAACCACCTGCTTCACTCATGTTTGTAAATTTAAATCAACAGAAAACATGAAACAGAAACAATATTAAAACTAATTTACCAATATGATCACTAAAACTCATCATGATAGAGCCAGCATATTGGAAAATGACTAAAGGGTTGCTCTGATGAGTTATTTGCTGCCTCTTAAAGACTACTTGACCCCCCCCCCAAACCTATGTTGTGACACCAAAATGAAGTATATAGCTTTCATCGTTCCTGAAATATTATATCATCACTGCAACACATCCGCCATTTTTAAAAACGTCGTCCAGAAATATTCAGCCCAGGTCAGATTAGCAATGTCTACTTAAGCTAAATTACTTCTATAATAACACAAAAACACAATTCAAAAATGCAAATCTCTGGACAACAATTTTTGAATGAAAGTATATCAAGAGGCCAGGAAAACTGGTCGTCAAATGGTCTTTTTAAAATATGGGCAGCAGGAGCAGATTTAAAAGCTGTCAGAACTAAAGCAAATTCAAAGATTGATTGCAGATATTCTTATTTGGTTGCACTGTTATGTTACTGACTAAGTGCATGATTCAAAAGGGTGAGGCTTGAGAGTGGACCCAGATTTAACCGAGAGAAAGGTAATTATGATGGAATCAAGTTAAATGGTGCATGTTGGGATGATAATGTCTCCTGCATGGTGTGCAGGTGTGCCCCTGCACTGAGTACCCAACTGTAAGTATCAGATATCCAGATATCAGGATTATTTGCCACAGCCTAACACTAATCTAGTGTGTGTGCCGAGCTTAGGCCTCTCCATTGACATAAGTGCAGTTCTAGACCTGTCCGGGACTCAGAGTGGTGTGCCAAGCTTATTCCCCTTATGGCAACGGAATACCATCCCTATCACGGGTTTAGCATGTAGATTGTGTTGGCAGCATACCATGATTTTGTTATCTTGTAGTTGTGACCAGATCTTTTTATCTGTGTCATGGACGTGGAGGACTATGGGCACCATGTATAAAATTCTTCTTTGACACGCTAATGCAAATCCTAGTGTTAACACCCCCACATGTATACACTTGTATATAGTTGTATGGTCTGTTTGACACATACATTACATGTGTCTGAGTGAACCAAAGGAAAAGGGTCCTGTGGGTTTTGTTTTGAATGTCCCTGTCCTATTCATGTGCACAAGCTGATGGGCAGGTTACTTTCCCAGACACTGGAAGTGTATTGCTGACTTTTTGGGGATTGAAAGGACAGGACTAAACAAGTGAAAAGAGGAGACCGGTTTCACTTCAGAGCTGTTAATTAGTCTGCCTGATGCTGCTTACTTGCTCTTTCAAATTAGTCCATCCTTTCGGCTCTCTTCCTGATCAATATCTATGTGGCTGTTGATTACCTGGTACATAATTCTCACTCTACTTTGTACCGCTGTTCTGGGTGACTCAATCTAGACATCAACAATAAAGGACCTGTTCTGAATAACCAGTGAAAACTTCCATCAGTGACCCCTTCAAACATATGTAGTCATCCTTATTGACATGACAAGACAGCGCCTATCTCTATACCGTCTGAACAGGGGGTCCTGAATCACCTCAATCTTTATTAAAAATAGATTGCATCTGTGTATACTTGTCTCCCATACTGTCTCCCAACCAACAGTGTAAAGTAACCAATTTTAAAGGAGAACAAAAGTTGTGATAAAAGTGTAGGAAAAAGATGGCAGTGCCTCACGGGAGTAACACCATGGGAGTTGGCAGACTGGTACTCTCCTGCGTCCTCATGTTCTCATCATTAGCAACAGCCACCCTATAACAAAAATGGTGAAAGATATAGAAAAGAATGAAAGAAATGCAAAGTGTGAAATCTCAGCTCCGGTTAAATAATCCGGGCCAAGAATAGTGTCAACCCTATAAGGAGTAACAAGGTCTAGTTAGAAACCACGCCAATCCTGGTTAAAAATGAGCTAGACAACACTAGCTATCTTACTTTATTCCGCGTTGTGTGTCTGCTCTCTTAAAAACAAACCAACATGTTTCATTGCCTCAGGAAACTTGCGACAATTTCATCAGGGCAAGGGTTAACTAGCCACACTGCACCATTATTTGTCAATTTTTTACGTTTTATAAACCTGCGGGAGACAGAAATAGTCAGAAAACAACCATTCATCAATCAGCACCAAATAAAATATCGTATCGCGTGTGTGAAAGTCACTTGTAATATTGCCTCTATTTTGACAGGGCCATCTTTACTTCGAATGCTCCTCTAAGTGGGACCTCAACAGCCCGGGATGAGTGGGAAAAACTCTCCAACACTAAAAAACGCCAGGTCAGAATAGCGCTTCATGGGGCACTAATGACCGAGTACCTGCGAGCAGGAGCAGCTCCAGCTAGTCTCTTGGTCCGTATAGAGCCTAAAATCTTCTTGGTGGATAAGAGGTTCCGGGTTGACTGGAGCTACATAGCTAACAAGTGCATCCGGGACTGGCTTATCCTCATTATTAATACGGCCAAGAGACTAAGTGAAGAACTCTTGAAGGAGATATTAGAACTGGAGAAAGCCCTAAAAGCAGATACCACCATAAAAGATACTAAGGAACAACTTGCCCAGATCCAAAATGATCTAGGGGAATACCAAACTTATATGGTTAATCAAAAAATCAAAGGCCTTAAAAGGAATTTGGATAGATTTAGCCATGAATGGGCGTTCCCCTATGTAGAAGATCATTACTATCAACAACCTCCAGAACAGACATCATACACTCGGGGTGCGAGGGGCGGGCGACGACAGGACAGACAAACCCCTCATAATTGGACGTTCGAGAATACAAGTAGCGAAGACGACGACTATAGCGGTCAAGCATCCACTTCGAACCAAAGTATGAGATTCAATACTGAAGAGAGGACGAACGAAGATCTAGGTGTGTTGTTCCGTGCTTTTTTAGGACAGCACCCTCCAGACCAGAGAGGGTCCAGTCATAGGGGCAGGGGGAGAGGACGGGCACGTCAGAACCTGAACACAACATGGCAGACATTTTCACCCAGGATTACACGCAGCCGGGGCAGAACACCTCTATAGCCCTGAGCGACAACAATATAGTGGTCAATTTGTCTGGTTATCAACTGACTGAGGATGAACATAGGGTTTTAAACAAAGGTCTAGGGTATGTCCCAGCTCCTAAGCATGACAGCTTCAAACTTTGTGGGGAAAAGTATGGACTTATGAGAAAGATCAAACTCAAAATGTTTTTGGAGGGTAAGGAACCAGATGCTCCCTCAGTATTTTCAATAAAACTGTGACGTCCCTCACAATTTTGCCCTCCCAATAATTTAGTTGGCCCAGAGGTACAAGTATTTGAGCAAAAAATACTACAAGAAATTTCCAATCTGGAACAAAACCAGCAGGGTACTTGTCGTAGTAACATGACTAGTTCAGACTGACAGGCTGTTCAGTCTTTACAAAATAATCATGCCATCACCATCAAACCGGCCGATAAGGGCGGGGCGGTGGTGGTGATAAATACTCAAGATTATGAAACTGAGGTGGCCAGGTGTGTGGGGGGTCTGCCAAAACTACAGACCATTGATGAGAGATCCTACCAAAAACCTCCAGATGACCATTATCAAAATGGTCACGGAGGCCAAAGAGAAAAAATGGCTTACATCTAAAGAGGCAGACTTTTTGATCAATAACAAACCCAGGGTTCCTGCATTTTATATTGTCCCAAAAATACACAAGGCCCAACGGCCCCCACCTGGTCGCCTGATAGTGTCGGGTATTCAATCATTGCTAGAATCTTTGTCCCAATTCAAAGATTTTTTCTTGGGGGAATGTGTTATTATGCAACCCTCTTATGTACAAGATACCACAGATGTCTTGAGGATATCGGATAATGTTGAATATGATCCTGAGCAACAGTTAGTAGTTACCATTGACATTGAATCATTATATACCAGCATGCCCCAGGAAGCAACACTGGTGGCAGCAGCACGTGCCCTGGGGGAGTGAGAATGGTTTTATGATGTTCCACAGACATTTGTCCTACAATGTGTAAAACTGTCCCTGATGCAGATTTTTTTCGCATATAAGGACCAGATGTATCTCCAGGTGTCCGGGACTTCAATGGGGGCTACTTTTGCCCCCAGTCTGGCCTGCATTTATGTAGGCCAGTTTGAAGCAAATCACATCAACCATGCCACCAATCTCTTCCAGAGGAACATTGTCCTCTGGAAGAGATACATTGATGATGTGTTATGCATATGGTCTGGGACTGAAGTTGATCTCCTAGTGTTTCTGAATTGGCTTAACAACCTTGATGGCTGTTTAAAATTTACCTGGACTATCAATAGGTCAACAGCGACTTATCTGGATTTGGACATTAAGGCTGAAAACCACAAATTAGCCACCAATGTCCATTAAAAATTAACAGATAAGAACTCGTTATTACATTACAGGTCCTATCCTCCTAGGGCCCTCCAGGACAACTTAAGCATAGGACAGTTTTTGCGATATTGCAGAAACTGTTCATCTACTGAGGTATACACAGAACAAGCAGAAGATCTGTCCAGGAAATTGGAAGAGCGAGCTTATCCCAGGATAGTGATCAAGCGAGCAAAAAAGAGAGCTTTAAACACTCCACGCTCTGCGCTACTTGAAAGAAGATCTAAGAACAACGGGGACTGTATCCCAGTGGTCACTACATTTGTACCACTCTCCACCAAAATCAGACAAATAATTAGAAAACATTGGCATTTGTTGAGTACTTCTACCATGACAATGCCTCACCCCAGATTTGCTTTTAAGCGATCTACTAATTTGCGAGATCGATTGGTCCATACACGACCCACACAAGAAATTAGAGACACTGGTGTACCCTCGGGACACTATCAATGTGGGGGCTGTTCAGTATGTGAGTTCACCGAATCTGTCAAAAGTGTTACCTTGGTAGGAAGTCAAATCTGGCACCTCAACAGGTTCAGCAATTGCAATACCCCAAATGTTATCTATAGACTCACATGTCCGTGTGGACTTCATTACATTGGTCTCACGACACGGAAGGTCAAAATTAGGATACAGGAACACCTCAGTACCTTGAGAACAGGTAAATTGACCACAAAACTTTTCGAGCATTCAAACACAGCCCCAAGGATGTACAATGGGTAGTATTGAAAAGACTTGTGGGTGACCAAAACAACATGGAAATGAGATTAAGCACAAAAGAAGCACAAAAGAAGCACGCTGGATTTATCAGGAGGGGGTGGACCAACAGGGGCTGAATGACCTCATTGAATGGAACCTGGTGGCTTTTCAGTGAATGTATAGCAATTTGGCTTCGTTCATATAGTGCCTCTCAAAAAACAGATATCCAGATTGACCTTGTATAGAGACATGTATGAAATAGAAATATAGAAATAGAAATGTCTGTGCCATTGACTTTTACATGGTCTGGCCATTTGTAGTCTAATGGCCAATAGCCCTGTTACAGTTTGAGCTAAGGATTACAATATGAATTACTCTATTTGATGTGGATAAGAAAGTAGTAACACCATGAATGCTATCCCTGGGGGTATGCCTCCCTACTAATTGTGATTGATGGAAAGTATAAGGCCAAAAAATAGCCGCACTTTTGTTAACTTAGTGTGAGACTAATGGTTTATTTTGCAGTAGTGAATCACATGACTGACAGTTATGAAAAGTGTGTCCTTTGACAATTTGACTCAGGTAATAGGCTTACATATCATGCATAGAAAGAGCCTTTTTTATAAAACCGGAGATAAACCATCACGATTTTCGTTATACATTTTAAATTTCTCTAAATGTGTAATTATAAATATAGTAGGCAACTGTTCGTAATACTTATACAAGATGGCGGCCATTCCCTTCAATACTGATTGAGAATGTAATACGGGAAACGCATGCGCAAACGCGACGCGTCACGCATGGACAGTGTGGGCAGTTCATTGTCTTTCCGAGAGGCTGACAGAATGCGGGTCACTCGGGCTGTACAGGTGAGCGGACCATCAATAAATAGAGAAATGGGAACCAAGGCAGGCTGCATACCAACTCGGATATGCTAGTGCATGCACATTGGAATATGAAATATGACTCGCTGAGAATGCTTACGGGGCACTTAGGTCAGGCAGCTTTCATATTCAGGGAAACAGAAAGATAAAACTGTTTTGCATTTTAGAAAGAGATAGTGATAAGGACACCTGTGCGTTCACTATTGCTTGATTAATCCTTATAAGGGCTCTCCGTGGACATGTATACAACAAGGAACCACTTTTGAGGGCAGTTTTTAATATATATGTACAAACATGATGCTGTTTTTTTTATTCTCCCATAGACTGACGCTTTGCAGTATGTTTGGCAGCCAGTGTGAGAGTGGACTGGGGCACACAAACATGAATTTGAAATAAAGGGGGTATAGGTATGCCAATGAAGGGCAAACATTTGGAAAATATATCCATTTATTACAAGTGACTTTCACACATGTGATACGATGTTTTATGTGGTGCTGATTGATGAATGGTTGTTTTCTGTATATTTCTGTCTCCCGCAAGTTTATAAAACGTAAGGAATGGACAAATAATGGTGCAGTGTGGCTAGTTAACCCTTGCCCTGACAAAATTGCTGCAAGTTTCCTGAGGCAATGAAACATATTGGTTTGTTTTTAAGTGAGCAGACACACAGCACAGATTAAAGTAAGATAGCTAGTGTTGTCTAGCTCATTTTTAACCAGGATTGGCGTGGTTTCTTACTAGACCTTGTTACTCCTTATAGGGTTGACACTATTCTTGGCCCGGATTATTTAACCGGTGCTGAGATTTCACACTTTGCCTTTCTTTCATTCTTTTCTATATCTTTCTCCATTTTCCTAATAGGGTGGCAGTTGCTAATGATGAGAACGTGAGGACGCAGGCGAGTACCAGTTTGCCAACTCCCATGGTGTTACTCCCATGAGGCACTGCCATCCTTTTCATACACTTTTTTCACAACTTTTGTTCTCCTTTAAAATCGGTTACTTTACACTGTTGGTTGGGAGACAGTATGGGAGGCAAGTATACACAGATGAAATCTATTTTAACCCCTTCCATGCCCACGACGGAACGGTTCCGTCATGAGCATCGGTTGCGCTGTGCTCATGACGGAACCGTTCCGTCATGGCCCCGCCCGCGCTCGAACCCTTCAGCACCGCGGGGGAATTCCCGCCGCGCTGAAGGGGTTAATAAAGATTGAGGTGATTCAGGACCCCCTGTTCAGACGGTATAGAGATAGGCGCTGTCTTGTCATGTCAATTAGGATGACTACATATGTTTGAAGGGGTCACTGATGGAAGTTTTCACCGGTTATTGAGAACAGATCCTTTGTTGTTGATGATTGTTTGAGTGGGGGGCGACCTGTTCTTTTACCCCCTAAGCTCCTCGTTGTATATGGGTATGCCTCAATCTAGAGACAACTTTGCCGTGAGGAGCATCCCTCTTGTCAAAGTCTGAGTCCACAAATCATCCTGGAAAGGACACATGGAAAGACTCGCATTGTTCTGAATGTCGAGACAGAGAATACCCTTCCCCTTTCTATCGTATGCGTTTAAAAGTGACAACTGTTGACCAACTTGTTTTTTCAGTTCTAAGTCATCTTTTAACAAGGAGTGGATGCACTGCACAGTAGCTAAAGGATGTCTGTGCAACCAGAGCTGGTGTCTGCTGATAGCCAGCTTCTTAGAGGAGTAAGGACATCACTTGAAATCTTTATGAAAGGAAGAGTTGTCTTCCTATCATGAAGCACCTGGAATGCTCTTACCTGTGCGGAAGAGGGAAGAAGAAAGCCAAACTTGCAGACAATTGCCAGCATGGGCAGAAAAAAGCTCGGCCATGGAGTCAGTCACTTTCACTGAAGCTGCTAGCCAATGGCACTTGCCTGAAGTGTGCCCCAATGCACTCTGAAATGGGCAACTCATGGCACTTGCCCTAAGTTTCAAGACGGATTTACATGTGACAGGGACCAAACTGGGGTGACATGACAGGCAAAATAACTATGGATTATACCCAGATCTTTTACTGGGGGTGAGTGGTTTGAAAGGTTTAACACTCCGTCCATCATTTTATTTTGTGATGTTGCTTGCCCAAAGTGTGCCTTGTTGACTATTCCCCCACATTCTGAATCTACTAGCAAGTGGCACTTGCCCCAATAGACCTAAGTGCATTTTGGCTTAGAGTGTGGCTTGCCTGCGTTGCTGATCTGAAGTGTGCCTGATAACTGGATCACCCTGCTGTCTAGTGAACTGTAAGCTCCTACAGGTGGTCCACCTGCTGCTATTTGGAACAGTAAACTGAAGGGGACTACAAAGACATCTTGATCTCAGGACCTTTCCAGCTGCACTACCTATTCTGCACTCATAATTTGTGGATGGGAGCTGCACCACCACCAGAAAGATAGGAACCTCTGTAACTGGTGACTGGTGACCTTCGACAACCACCAACTCTCAATGAGCCTAGAAAAAGGCCTGCTCTGTGGGAATACCACCAGCGATCCTGACCGTAGGTGCCAATGACTCATTAGTGTAGTGTGATGCCCTCTTGCCATGCCTTCTGTTTGCTTACACGTTGGTGCCACAGAAGGGGATCTGTTTTAGCCCCTTCAAACTCCTCTATGGCTACTCTGCTAGGGGACCTCTCAACCTTGCAATAGAGGGGAGGGAGCAAGCTTCCAGGAAATCCTTGCAGGATGTGGTCAGCTACATGCTGGCACTCCATAACCAAATGCATTGCTTTTGGAAAAAGGTGAAAAGCAATCTTGAGACCAGTCAAGAAGTTATAAAACACTGGTATAAGCAGAAGGACACTCTGGTAGATGTTCAACCAGGCAAGAAGGTGTGGGTTATGAAGCCTGTGAAGCCCAGAGCTCACCAGGACAACTGGACAGGCCCAAATAAAGTGAAGGGGTGAAAGGGGGAATCCACCCACCTGGTGGATTTCAAGACCCCTAGGAACCCGTTGAAGGCGCACCACGTAACCTTCCTCAAACCCCACTTAGAGAGGTCTGAAGTCAACATGCCCCTGGTGACAGATGAGGGAGTGGAAGAGGAGGGTGAACCTCTACTTGACCTCCTGTCTGCTCAAGAGCACAATGGGTCGGTAGAGGGTGGCGTTCTCTCCCCTTCTCTGACTGCAGAGTAGCAGAGTGACTGTTGCCAATTGTTCAGGCTTTTGTGTCTCTCTTAGGGGCATATCAACAACAACCGGCGATAATTATCGCTAAGCGCACTTAGCGCTAGGATAATTATCGCCGGCTAGCATTGATTTTTATCGCTGAGATAGCGTGCTATTAGCAACGCTTATCTCAATAGCGATAAAAATCCTCACGCTAAGTGGCTAACATGAGATTATCGCTGGAAACCCAGCGATAATCTCACGTTAGCTTGTTGATAGGGACAGACAAACTTAGCCATGATATCCTACTTCCATAGGATATCAGGGCTAAGTCAGAAAAATACCAGACGTAAAAAAGCAGCGTTAACCGCGGTTTGCGCTGCTTTTTTTGTCTCTAACAGGGTTAGCGATATTCTTGATAATAGGAGAAATGTCGCTTAGCGACATTTCTCCTATTATTTTACTCTGGAACGCCCCCTTTGCATCTCATTAGAGATGCAAGGGGAAGCGTAGAGTAAAAGGGTGCTAACATGCAAATTTGCATGTGAGCACCCTGTTGTTGATAGGGTGCTTGTTTTATCTCTGCTTTTTTGGCTTTTAAAGCCAAAAAAGCAGAGATAAAGCCCTTGTTGATATGCCCCTTAGTTCCCCTCACCCCTGGGCTCAAACATTTGTTCGCCCATGACAATGACACTGGAGGCAGTCTGCATGTGAAAAATAAAATGTACAAGTTGTCAGACAAGGTGAGGGCCTACAAGATGCTGGTGTTAGTGGAGATTGAGCTCTCTAGCAGCTCCTGGTCCAGTCCTGTAGTGCTTGTACCCAAGGCTCCCCACCAGGCAACACTCCAGTACTTAGGTTAGGGGCTCAGTTCTGTGACGAAAATGGATGCACACCCCGTCCCACGAGCTGATGAGTGTATACATTGACTGGGCACTTCCAAGTTCTTCAATACCTTATCTCACATCAGGGTACCTGCTGATTTCTCAGACTGAGGGAGCAAAAGAGAAGTCTTTATTCTAGACATGAGAGGGCTACTTCCAATTTAGTTGGATGCCCTGTGGCCTAAAGAATGTTCCTGTCACCTTTCAGAGGTTGGTCAACAGGGTCCTAGCTGTGAAGGAGTTCTGTACTACCTATTTGGAAGAAATATCTGTTTTCAGCTCTAGCTGGGAGGAACACCTGTACGACCCCCCAGGAGGTGCTTCAGGCCTTCTAGCAAAAAGGACTGACTATCATGGCCAGCCAGTGCCAGCTAGAGCATGGTTCACTGGTGTATCTGGGTCATCTGGTAGATGGGGCAAGGTTCAGCCCCTCCAGGCTAAGATTAAGGCTATCCTGGCCTGGAAACCCTCTAAAGCAAAGACTGAGGTGAGGGCCTTTCTGGGCCTCACCGGATACTATAAGAGGTTTGTTACTGGATATGTTACTGGATATTCGCTACCTAGATGTTGGGTCCCGAGTGACAGTCAGCAGCTGCAATCTGCACCCATGTAGAAAAAGATGAGAAATTGGAGAAATATCGAGGCAGATCACCTAGTAGCCACCCTGCACTCAATCCCGCCCCCAAGGACTAAGATAGTGAATATTGACCAGGAGAGTGAAGCATTGAGGGTTAATTTACGCAAAGCCATAGATGTAGTAGCCCCAGAACGGAAGAAGAAAGTCAGAGACAAAGGAAAGGGGGCCCTATGGGTTAATGAACCACTGAGAGAAAAAAAAAACCTCCGCCAAGCTGAGAGGCGGTGGCGCAAAAGCTCTAACTCAGCGGAATTGAATGCCTATAAAGCCCTTCTCACCTCCTATAAATCAGCCATTATAACTAGGAAAGCGGAGTATGATGAGGGAAGGATTGCTGAGGCAGCTAACATACAGAAAGAAACTTTCATAATTCTGAAAGAACTAAGCCAAAAGGCTGAGAAGAAATCCACAGTCGCATCTCTCGACTGTAATATCTTCCAGGCATTCTTTCTTCAGAAAGTCAAAGATATCATTTCAGAAATCACTAATACCCTGACTGACCTTGGCTCCTCCCTCAAAACCTAGCCCCCGCCCTCCTCTGTTAGCCAACTCACATAGGGGCATATTATCAAGCATGGCATTAAATTTATCGCCACTTTAGCGGCAGAAAACTGCCGCTAAAGCGGCGATAATGGGCTTGATAATATGCCCTTGAGAATTCCAATAGAATCCCATGTTGACACCAGAACATGGGCTTCTATTGGAATTCTCCAGGGCATATTACCAAGCCCATTATCGCCGCTTTAGCAGCAGTTTTCTGCCTCTAAAGCGGCAATAATTTTAACCCCGTTTCTTGATAATATGCCCCAAACTTCCCAAAAATGGACTGAGCCACCCTATCCCCATTAATAAATCGCACCAAATCAAGCTCCCGGGCAGATCCCTGCCCTCCAAGGATTTTTCAAATGGCCCTTCCAGGGCTGGATAAACAGATCCTTGTGTTACTAAACAACTCCCTGGAAACTGGCTACTTACCGACCAACTTAAAAGAAACCAGGGTCACCCCCATGCTGAAGAAACTGGGTGCAGATGCCTCCACTTTAAAGAATTACAGACCCATCTCTCAGCTCCCCTTCCTGGCAAAAGTGTTAGAACAGCATGTACTAAAGACACTCTCGAACTACTTGCAGGACCACCAGCTACTCCAAGCTAGACAGGCGGGCTTCAGAGCCCACCATAGTACTGAGCTAGTGATGCTGTCTTTTCTTGACGGGCTCAGAGTCATGGCTGACAACAAACAGCCAATTGCCCTGATTTTATTAGATCTATCAGCGGCATTCGATACGGTCAGCCATAAAAAGCTGCTGACTCGTCTCTCCGACCTGGGCATCAGCGGGCCAGCAAATCAATGGCTAAAATAATTTCTGTCGGACCGGACTCAGAGGGTTCAGTTGGGTGAGCATACATCGGATCTGGACACTCTTGCCTGCACTGTACCCCAGGGTTCCGCGCTATCCCCACTCCTTTTTTAATATTTACTTGCAACCCCTAGTGGAGACCATGGCTCACATGGATTGCCGTATCTTCAATTAAGCTGATGATACCCAACTCCTCATCCGGATTAGCAACTCTTGTGAGGCCCAAGAGTCGGCCAAAAAGTTGCTTAGATTTACAGTGAACTGGATGACGGCCAATTCGCTGAAAAGAAACCCTGATAAGACCGAAGTGCTCGTAATTCCAGCAAAAAATAGCCCTTGGTGTAACCTCTTCTGGCCACTGGAATTGGGTGCTGCCCCGGTACCAGTTCCGCTGTAAAAAGCCTGGGTTTGAAAATTGACTCTGAGTTGTCGATGTCCAGCCAGATCACCGCGGTGGTAGGAGCCTGTATAGGACTGCTGAGGCAGTTACAGAAACTTGCTCCTCTTCTATCAACGTCCTCATTACAGACAATTTACTCCGCCACTGTCATCTCTAGGTTAGACTATGGGAATGCCCTTTACATCGGCCTCCCCCAGAAACCTATCAAGAGACTGCAGGTGGTACAGAATGATGCGGCCAGGCTCATTCTCAGACTTCCTAGAAAGACCCGCGCTACCCCTCTACTACACAAATTGCACTGGCTCCCCATCAAACAGAGAGCTCAATTCAAAGGCTTATGTATTGCCCACAAGGCAATTTATGGCCAAGCACCAGTGTATATAAAAGATTGCCTAGAGAAATATGTTCCTGGCCGGACACTGCGATCATCTGAGGCCTGCCGTTTAGCTCTTCCCCGATATATCACGAAATCCAAAGGGGGTAGAGCGTTCTCTGTCCTGCTTCCACAAATTTGGAATAACCTACCTGAGTACCTCCACAGGGAACCGGTTCTCCTTACTTTTAGGAAACAACTTAAAACGCTCCTATTTAGAGAGGTGCTAGCCACAGTGTAATTTCTGGTTTGCTGCTTATGTTTCCATCTGCCGTTAGTGACTTGGTCACTTTTCTCTACAAGCGCTTAGAGACCTGAAGGTGATTTTGCGCTATATAAAATGCATGTAACATAACATAACATAGCATGGCATCAATGTTGTTACCTTTACAGAGCTGACTTCTAAGAAGCACCCAGAAACATGATGTGGACAGAGGCCTGCCAGAAAGCACCAGTACACAAGGCCCCTGCCTTCTCTAAGGAGTTTATTGTGCTGATGGATGCTTCAGAGCATGGCATAGGGACGTTCTTAGCACAGTTAAATGAGGAGGGCTTATACCAACTAGTAGCCTTCATTAGCAGTAGTATATTTTCCCAGGAGCAGAAGTGAAGTGTGATTGAAAGGGCGGGCCTGTGTTGTGGTCAAGGTACTGAAGAAGTTGAGGCCATAACTGTTTGAGAAGCACTTCCAGGTTCAGATAGATCACAGACCACTCAGAGGGCTAAAGCGAGGTGAAAATCCCACATTCTTGAGATGATCCATCTCCGTACAGGGAATGGACTTTACAGTGGAACACCATCCTGGGTCAGACCACACTAATGCTGATGGTCTATTCACGGTCTTCTACCTTAGTGATGAGAAATCTCAAGGGGTTGAGTAGTTCTTCCTGGTTCTCCCAAATTTCAGCTAGGGGGTACATGTTAGACCTGTCAGCTTTAGGATGGACTTCCCCCAAACCTTTTACCTTCCTCCTCCATTTTTTTTCCGATTTAGTTTTTGCTGGCCTTAGGATTCTGTGTACATTAACACTGCTAACCAGTGGTAAAGTGCATGTGCTCACTCATAAAATATGGTGCCATGGGTTTATTTCCAATTAGCATATTTAATTTACTTAGAAGTCCCTAGTAAAGCGGTACTATATGTGCCCAGGGCCTGTAAATTAAATGCTACTAGTTGGCCTGCAACACTTATTGTGCCACCTACTTAAGTAGCCCTTTAAACATGTATCAGGCCCGCCTCTGCAACCTGTGTGTATAGACTGCCATTTTGACGTGGCAATATGAACCTCTTGCTTGATCCAAACCTTCCTTTTTAATACACATAAGTCAACCCTAGGATAGACCCGGGCCTGGACAACCCAGTATGTTGGGTGCAGTGTACTTTAAAGGTTGGACATTTGCATTTTAAGTTGTACATGTTCTGGTACTGAAAAACTCATAAATGTGATTTTCCCTACTGCAAGGCCTTTCTCTCCATAGGATAACATTGGCATTATCTTATTAGATTTAATAAGCTGTAGCTTTCTAATAGGAAGAGGTAACTTGTTAATTTTTTGTGTCTTTGGAATTGTAATGAAGTATTGGACCTCAGGCACCAACTCTTCAGCACACTTCTGGATTTCTGGATACTCTGCAAGGAAAAAGGACTGCTGTGCTGCTGGAAGGACTGCCACTCTGCTGGACTGTTGTTCTGAAGGACTCCTTCCCTGCTCTGCTGACCTGCTGCCTGCTTCCCTCTTGCCTGAGTGAGAAGGACTGGACCTCCTGCATCTATTGAACTCAGGACCCCAGAGTGCTTCCAAGGGCTAGCAGGCTGACTTCCTGACTTGAGCCTCAGGGACAGAAAACTCCAACAAACATAACCCCAGCACCTGGACTCTGCCATCTGTGAGTCCATCTTGCTAAGTGAGTCTATCCCAGTCCTGGACCCTTGGAAGTGGGCCTAAGGTGCTCTGCTAACCGTTATGGATCAAGTGGCGCAGACATATATCCTCTCCTGCATGGCATAATCCTGAGTAGAACTGATGCATTTCCACTACTGTGTGGGCCATTTCTGTTCACAAAGACCCACACCGAATTGCAGCCTGTCGCCTCATCAGAACAGCTGTGGCATGATGCATCCTCTACGCAGGTCATCACATCCCTCGTAAACGACAGCCTCAACGGTGAAGTCAGATTCCGCATCACATCGCCCTCACTGCTGGACTCATCCTCAATGCCGGACTTCACATCGCAAGTCCCTGTCGATGGGATCCTTGACGACTATGCAGGACATTACACTGCAATATGGAACAAGGTGGTCCCAGTATAACAATACAAAGGCAATGTAAAATAAACATTAACAAATAAGTCAAAAAGATTTTGAAAGCCGTTCAAGTGTTATTTAATCACACCGAACCTCTATTGCAGATTTTAAAAATACAGTAAGCAACAGTCATTCAAAAAACATAATTGGTGTGCCCAAAGGGGTGGGAAGGGAAGGGGCAGTGAGTTTGTGTGAAGTTGAGGGGTACGTGAGCAATATTATAAACTCTTATTTACAATCAGATTGTTAGGCATGTCTATTCAATGCCGCATATTATACATATGTTTCATCTCACAATACACTACAGTCAAATTAAGTACAGCCATGTAAAATGAAAGTCACAGTGCAACATGTACTGTTGATGTTACTGGCATTAGTGGTGTGTCGACGTTTCGACCCCTGGAGTTGTGTAGGTGTTTGTCATTAATGACAGGAGGCTACGCGATGAGGATTTATTCTTCAAGTTAATTCAATTGAGGTTAAGCCTTTATGCTCCAGCCCGCGATTTTTCTACCACGGCTGTCTTCAGGCAGGATTTGGACTGCATTGAACAGAATTAGTAGGGGATCTCTCCCCTTTGGCTGAATGTTCATCACTTTCTCCATTGTACCCCTGGGAGGCACTGCACCCCATATACTTAGACGACTTCCTGCGCCTTTGAACACTGCCAGTGAGGCAGATACGGTGCCCTTTTCCTTCCCACTCGCACTTCTGTCCTGAGGAAGATCCCACTTGTAAGGTTCCGACAAACACCTACACGACTCCAGGGGTCGAAACATCGACACACCACTAATGCCAGTAACATCAACAGTGCATGTTGCACTGTGACTTTCATTTTACATGGCTGTACTTAATTTGACTGTAGTGTATTGTGAGATGAAACATATGTATAATATGCGGCATTGAATAGACATGCCTAACAATCTGATTGTAAATAAGAGTTTATAATATTGCTCACGTACCCCTCAACTTCACACAAACTCACTGCCCCTTCCCTTCCCACCCCTTTGGGCACATCAATTATGTTTTTTGAATGACTGTTGCTTACTGTATTTTTAAAATCTGCAATAGAGGTTCGGTGTGATTAAGTAACACTTGAACGGCTTTCAAAATCTTTTTGACTTATTTGTTAATGTTTATTTTACAGTGCCTTTGTATTGTTATACTGGGACCACCTTGTTCCATATTGTCTTACACCCAGGTCCCAGTGATTTTGGGTATACCCTTTCTTTAAGGACATTACACTGCAGCCTCACTGCGTCTCAGAACTGGTGCATTGCTTCGGCTGTGTAACTTTTCTTCGACGCAGATCCTAACAATGCTCCACTTACCAGAATTTAAGGTACTTTGTTAAGCAGCCCTAACTTAGTCCCTGTAGCTGGCCCATGCTAGATGACAGTCAGCCTGAAATTGTGAGTTGGTCCTGGACTGGCGCGACCAGATATCCACAATTGGCGCTTTGTGTTTTTTGCTGCTATTTTCACTGAAATCTTTAAACCTGCATATCTCCGATTTAACTGTTTTGATTTTTGTCATTTTTGTCTTGTTTTAATTATAAAAAATTACTCTATTGCACTAATCTGTTGTAGAATCTTTTGTGTGGTGTGTTTTCACTGTGTTACTGTTTGCAGTATTGCACCAATACTTTACACATTGCCTCCAGGTAAAGACTGATTGCTCTGTGCCAAGATACCCGAAAGTTGAACACAGGTTAATTTAGCATTTGCTTTTGACTTCACCCTGAGAAGGACTGTGCTTCCTGCTTGAGCAGGGTTTCACTCTCCTCAATCATCAGTAACCCAATATCTTACATCATTTCTGATTGTGAATCCTGATTTATGTTTTCTTCAGCACTTTTTAAGATATTGTAAGAAGCTATCTCTCTATATAGTGTGCTAAAATGACGTACACTGTGCAAAGAGTCCAGTGGATCCCCAACTCTCATACAGAGATAAAACCAGATCATTCAAATGCTCTTTTTGTGGTAATGTGGCCGAGCAGTTAGGCTTATCAGAAGGTAGTGTTAAGCATTTGTTTTACACACAGAGGCAATAACTTAGGCACACACTGAAGAATAAATAAATTATTTTGTTTATTATCCTCGGGCACTTATGTATTGTATTTATAAAATGATAATAAAAAATCTCAGCACAAAAAAAAGAATAAATCCATGACCAATTTATAAAAATAGTATTGATTTTTATGTAATTTTGAAGACCAAAAACTCCTTGTCCATCAAATCTAAGTTCCAGGAGCAGGGGTGCCATCTAAATGCTGAATTTAGGGGTGTTACGGGGGAGACAGGGAGTAGCCAATGGGCTACCTATGTTTAGGGTGCCTACACCCTCCAAGTGACCCCTGCCTCTGGAAATTGGCACTGCCCAAGCCCTGATAGGTTGTTTCCTCACCATCCCAAGATGGTGGATTTTTAGGAGAGGAAGTCACATCACATGCCTCACCCTGTGGGTGGTCCTGGCTGAGTGGGGACCCTCCCACTCATGTAACTAATCTTCCCACCAAATGTGGAGCTGGACAGGGGGTTGATATCCTCCACTATCTGGGGAAGCCTGGACTGAACTTCAAAGGGGCCAATGCCTTTGAAGCTTCCCGCCCTGGAAGACCATTCTGGCCTGGAGGAAGGGGGAAGCACCCCAGCCCAGAGCAGGCTTTGTTTCTGGCCTCTGAGAGTGCAGACACCCCTCTTATGAAGTCAGAAACAGGTCTGGTAGAGGCAGGCAAATCAGAGGCCACACCAGTGTGGGGGACCCTCTAAAGGGTGTCCTGTGTGCATTGATTAATACATCTCCCACTATCAGTGAGGATTTATTAGGACAAGATGTTTGGCGTCAAACATCTTAGGGTACAGTGGAGCCATCATGGAGCTAGGAAACTCGTAATGACAAGTATCCAGTCCACATATGCTTTATTGCTTCCCGGTGCACTTACGATATCTAAGGATGACTCAGATTTTGCAAGGTCATATCTGCTCATGCAGATATGTCTGCACATGGATTATAGTGCACTCTTTATTTATTTATTCATTTATTTTAAAGGTTTTATATAGCACTGACTAGACTCAGGGGTATCAGAGCGCTTTACAGGAGTGTGAGGAGGTACGGTAATTGATACATTTGGTCAACAACATTGCAATAAGAACCAATATAACAAGGAAAGCAGATAAATACAAATGCTATTTACAAAAGTACTATATTAAGCTCAAGTGGGTAGAAAGTAATTAGGCTAGGGTGGGTGGGTGTAAGTGAAAAAGAGAAGATAAAGGAGGGGGATAAGGAGAGTGGGAGATAGGGGAATAGGAGATCAGTGGGAGGCAGTGCATAAGGCTAGATGTCATAATTAAAGATAGAGGCAGGGAGGGGAGTTAGGGGGAGGGGAAGTAGAAGCGTGAGGGAGGGGAGTTAGGAGGGAGAATGGGGAGGGGAGAGAATTGGAGGGCAATAGAGGGGAGCCTGATGGGGTGCAGAGCGGTAGACGGTGTCAGAGGTAGGTATTATTGACCCCAATATTTGTTGAGGAGGTACAATTTGAGGTCTTTTTTTAAGTTGACGTAGGAAGGGTTACAGGGTAGGTCTTTAGGCAGAGAGTTCCAGATGGAAGGAGCGTTTCCAGAGAAGGAGCGAGCTTGTGTGCATTTCTTTTTTAACAGAGAGGGGATAAGAATGAGGGCGTTGGTGCTCCTCATCGGTTGAGTGCACCCTGCTTTGTGGAGTTTGTCTGAGAGGTAATGTGGGGTGTTTTGGTGAAGGGCTTTGTGCGTGATACATGCAATCTTATAGGTGGATCTGCCTTCGATGGGTAGCCATTTGAGGGTTTTCAGGCCAGGGGAGATGTGGTCAAAAGGTTTGTGGTCATAGATAAGTCTAGCAGCTAGGTTGAGCACAGATTTGAGTGGTGCTAGATGGACTTTAGGTGTTACAGCGAGGATAGCGCTACCATAGTCTATTCTCGACAGGACCAGCGATTGGACAACAGTTTTGAAGTCATCAGCTGGGATGAAGGGTTTAATTTTCTTGAGATGACGGAGAGTGAAGAGTGCTCCTTTGGCTGAGGTCAGAGGTACGGGCAAGGCTATTTCAATGGTGTTGCCTAGAGATTTAACTGAATTGGAAGTGGTGAGAGAGCAGTTGAGAGCATTAAGGTCGGATTTCCGTCTCTCGTCTTTTTAATGCCTTTACATTTTTTTTTTTATTATTTACTTTTTTACTATGTCTTTTATATTGTTAAGGTTTTATTTGACCAAACAATAAAAATGTACTTACTTACAGTCTTGTATGGGGAATGGGTTGTTTTTAAGGGAGAAGAGAATGATTTTGTTTTTTTAGGGTTGAGTTTGAGATGGTTGTGGTGGAACCATGATTGGATCTTGGTCAGGGTGTCATTGAGGTGTAGGACATCAGAGTGGGATTTAATCTTATAGTAAAGTTGAGTGTTGTCGACATAGAGGTGGTAATTGATTCCTGCTTGTTTGAGAAGGAGGGTGAGGGGTTCCATGAAGAGGTTGAAGAGAGCGGGAGAGAGAATGGATCCCTGGGGGACACCGAGGGAGATTGGAGTGGGGTTGGAAAGGCCGTTCTCGATTTTGATTTGTTGGGTTCTGTGCTGGAGAAAGGAGGTGAACCAGTTGAGGACATTGCCAATGAGGCCAAAGCGGACTTTAAGAGTGTTAAGTAAGGCAGTGTGGTTACATGTATCAAAAGCAGTGGAAAGGTCAAGGAGAATGAGTAGGCAAGACTCGCCATTGTTGAGTGACTGATGTATGTCGTCCACTATTTTTATTTAATTTATTTTAAAGGTTTTATATAGCGCTGGCTAGCCCCGGAGGTATCAGAGTGCTTTACATGAGTATCAGACCATAGTTGCAGGTTACATCGTTACAAAGGTTGCACAGTTATTAGAACTTGGTAAACACAGTTACATGTAAGGTCGAGACTAGAAAAAGGACATATACGTAAGGGAAAAAGCAGGCAAGGGGAGAGATTCAGGAGGGGGGTAGGAGCATGGGAAGTAGACAGAGAACAGAGGAGGGAAAGAGGAGGGGAGGGTGAGAGTCACAGCATGGAAAGAGGAGGGGGAGGGTGACGGGGACACTAACCAGTAGACGAGTCAAAGCTGTGTCCAACGTCCAGTAAGCTGTGATACCAGGGGAAGTGGTATCATTTCCCTGTGTCTGTTGTGAGAGGTTCACTAAATGCACTGGACTCTCCCAGAGGGGTCTCTGAGACTCCAAGGCCTACAAACTGGATCATTCCCGAAAAAGGGGAGAGGGGAGTGCTTTGGAAAGGGGTGCTATACCATACCTCTACTGTAGGTGGCTCCCTTGGCACTGTGGACTCTCACAGCGGGTTCACTGAGACTCCAGAGAATAAATATTGGATCTTTCCCCAACAAGGGGAAAAGGAGTGCTTAGTCAAAGGGCACAAAAGGACAGGGGGCTAGGTGGCGTAGCAGGCAAGGGTGAGGGATTCAGGTGAGAGGGGATAGGAGTAAAGGAAGGAGACAAAGAAAAAAGAGTACTACATGAGAACAGACTGCATTGATTAGGGGGACAGATTGTTTTCTCTCTGTGGCCATGAGTTTGCCCTTTCTCTAAGTTAAAAACCTAGCACAGGCCATTTCAGAAGCTTTGCCATTCTGGACATGAAGCACACAGATTGTAATTCGATTTTTTTTCACAATTCACAGAAGTTTATAGTACGCTGCACATCAGCAATCCAGATCTTATCATATTAAGTTCTGCAGAGGACGACGTTCGGAACTAACAGTGTTTAACCCATTCATTATCCAGGGGAGATAGTTCAGAATCATGAGGCTGAGGGAGAAGATCATGAACCCAATGAAGGCCAACTCATGGACCGCAGGGTTCTCTGTAGAGCACACGTATGGGAGCAGGCATAGGTTCTCCTGGATGTTCAGAATGAGGATAAAGTGGCACAAGACGTGGTAAGTGATGGTGTGCTCTGTGCCTTCTGTTTCTGAAGCCAGCGCGTCTGCGATTGTTATTCCCTAGTATCCAGGGAGAGGGAAGCAGTGCTGGAGGGTCCGGTGAGCCTTCCGATGATTAGTGGTTCGGGGCGGGCATCTGCCATCCCCCCCATGCTCCAGGACCCGATGTCGATCTTTCTTCTCCAAGCCCTGCCGTCTACAACACATCGGCGCAGGGCTCGGCTGCAAAGCTAGAGGTGCGCAGACCTCGCTGCGGCCTCACAACATTGCCGGGAAAGTGACGCAGAACATGAAGCGGCCCGGAACGGGTCCATGAGTGATGGGTGCCATTTTGAGGGTTTGCCATCGGCTGCTCCTTCCCTCAATGTTCGAACAAGCATGGGGCCTCAGCAGCACAGGGTGAGTCCCGCCGCTCCCTACAGTCCAGCCCGATCCGGAGAATCGGGCCTAGGCCCCGGCACCAGGAGCGCGCTCAGCACACGGGCTACCCCAACCCCCAGCCAGCACTCACAGCACCAGGCCGCAGCACAGGGTCCGCTCCCCTCAGATCCAGGTGACGAGTACACCTCTCGGACATCAGGGTGTGCTGACTCAAGGCAGCTCTCGATCCTCAGCAGTCTCACAGGTCAGGAAGGAGGTGAATCAGCTCCACTGTTGTCAGTTACGGGGGGGTTCTTAGAGGCCAAGAAAACTGTGCAGAGTGTTAATTTGGTCACGAAATTGCAGTTGATGTCAGCGGGCATAACACGCACAAATCCGCATGGCCCAGCACCTCTCAGGTCAGTTGCATAGAGGCATCGGGGCTCAAAAGTTACTTTTTACTGCACCTCCGCGCACGGTGGACATATTATTTATTACCGCTTCTATTTGCCATGAAAGCCGGTTTCTTAACGGCCTTCCCCCTCCCTCATTACGCCATCCACCCTCCGAATTGGAGTGGTGGCGAGATGTCTTCAAGGTGGAAAAAGCCTCTGGTGTTTATCGGTCAGGATCCGTTTTTCTTTAGCCAATGCTCCACAATTAGGGCTAGTCTGATCCTCCGGAGCGGAGCCAAGAGCTTACGCCGCCATCTTCCTCACTCTCCCGAAATTTCTTACAGGAACGTTGTTGCTCATAACTTGGCCGATCAGGATCCTAGAAAGGTGGTTTTACCTCCTACGTGATCCACCAACATTCCGGTTTCGGTACTGGTGTTTCTGGCGGGATATGACCGCGGCAAAGGGCCGCTCTGGATACCGGAGTGCGGGTTCACCACAGAGCTTCAGCTCCGAGCGGCCATCATGGCCCTTAGCCCTGCCCTCCCTTCCAATAGGTAAAGTCCACTATATTGAGCATGGCAGATTCTTTGCTGCATCCTTTTCTGAAGCCAGATTGCAGTGAGTCAAAGAGGTCGAAAGTGTTGATTATCCAGTTGGAGCAGGGCGCATTTTTCAAGGGCTTAGGAGAGAAGTAGGAGGTTAGAGATAGGTCGGAGGTTATTTAGGTCGTTGGGATCTGCGTTGGGGTATTTGGGGATGGGTGTGATTTGACCCAGTTGGAGGGAGGCGGGAACACACCCCTTGGTCAAGGATGAGTTTATAATGGTGGTCCAGAGTGGGGCAATGATATGTTTTCGGTATTGGAGAGGGTTAGAGGGCATAGGGTCTTTGGTGTGAGAGGATGGTTTAAGCTTAGAGATGATGTTATAGACTTCAGCTCAGTTATAGGGTGAAAATTATGCCAAGGATGCATTTTTTTTTGTTGCTTGGGGAGAAAAGAGTTGGATTCAGATGAGAAGGTAACGGACGAGAGATGGGAAGGGACCTGGGAAGGATTTGATGGGGTTGGAGATTCAGGAGAAATGTAGGAAAGTAGTGGGTTGGGAGAGAGGGGATTTAAGAGGAAGGATTTATCTATTTTGGTGATTTTATCAGAGAAGAAATGTGCAATTTCTTTGCATTTCTTGTTTGTGGCCATCAGCTTTTGGGGGGCAGGGGATGTTTGGTTTTTGACAATGCTGCATAGATCTCTAGGTCTGTTTTTGGCCCTATCAAGCTGTGTGCGGAAGAAGGAGGCCTTTTCATTGAGGATGTGTTTTTTGTAGTTGGACCTAGCAGATCGGAGGAGAGCTAGATGGGAGGGGGACGGGTGTTGTCTCCTGGTTCTTTTTGGACTGTCTAAGAGAACGTCTTTATTGTTGAGATCAGAGGTGAACCAGGATTTGGAAGGTATGTTTCTCTGGGCTTTTAGTTTGTGAGGGGCCAATTGGTCTAAGACCTTGGTAACTGATTTATTATAGTGCTCGTGAGGGTGTTAGCATTTTGGGAGAGGGAAGCGAGCAGAAACTGGGCTTTGAGTTTCGTTTCTAGTTCGCGGGGGGGATACAATGAAGGTTTCTGATCAATTTCTAGTGTTTGATGCTTTGGCGTGGAGGGGGGGCTGTAGTGGTGATCGTGAAGAGGATGAGGTGATGGTCGGACCAGTCGATGGGCATGATGTTGAAAAGGGAGGCTAAATCATTATTAGTGATGATGGCATCAAGAGTAGCCCCTTTGGTGTGAGTTGTGGAGTGACACATTTGTTTAAGGTCACTAATCTCCAGAAGATTCGTGAGGAGATTAAATGCAGGGTCTTTGATATCATTCCAGTGGAGGTTGAAGTCTCCAAGGAAGAGATTTTTAGAGTTGGAAAGTGAGGATTGGGTGAGGAGGTCGGAAAGGTCCTCTGCTAAGGGAAGGGATTTGCCGGAGGATGATAGATATTATGTAGGCACATATTTGGGGAGCCCTGAATTTTAAGTTCTGCTTCAAGGTATTCAAAGGTGGTAGGGTCAGATTTCTTAACAAACGAGAGTTGAAGTTTGTTTTTAAAGATGATGGCTAGCCAACCTCCAATTCTATCTAGTCTATCTTTTCTGAGTATGGAGTAACCGGGGGGGGAGAGTAGGTCAAGGATTATGTAGAGTGGACATTGAGCCAAGTTTCCGTAAGGAAGGTAATGTCAATGTCTTCGTTGAGAATAGTTTCAGCTATTTCGGTCGCATGCCAGACAGCTGAGCAGCAGTTGACCAGCATGCATGTGAAGAGTTTCGGGTTGTTTATGGGGGAGGGCATGATTGGATAGCGGTAAGTTGTGTTGGGGGTCTAGGGGAGACGGGGGAGGAAGGGATTCTGGTCATCCCCAGGATCACGGGAATGGTAGAGTGGGGGGTGGGAGGGTCAATTGAATATTTAGGGAGGTAGGAGTTACAAAAGTCATGGAGGTCTGAAGGGGCGAGATGACTCGAGGCACAGTTGCAGCGGGGGAAGGATCTCCACCGTTGAGGGTTGGAGGTGTTTTGCGTGTCAGGGCTTGGGGAGATCGTGCGGTTTAGGAGGATTTCAGAGGAGAGGGTGTTAACATTTTTCCAGAGTTGAGAGAGTTCAGACGACAAGGTAAGGAGATAGCTTTCGATGTTAGATAGGGTCTGTGTTAACGGAGTGATAGGGACTGAGGGAGAGAAGGTGGTAGGGAGAAGAGTATGATCTGAGTTTTCTGGGGAGAGCGGTCTGTGGAGTGTGTGGGTTGGGAGGCCGGGGGGGTGGTGGAGAGGCGTTCTCAGGTTGGTGGACGAAGGGAGGTCTGTGTAGTTAGAAAGGGAGTGCATTGAGTCATAATCAGTGTTCTGAGATGGTAAGGGGTCGTGAGGGGAGAGAGGAGAAATAACATCCTGGCTAATAACATCCTGGCTAAGGGGGGGAAGGCAGTTTGGAGAAGGTGAAATTGGTACAGGCAGTCGAATAATAGGAATATCGGGAGGAGGGTGCTGGAAGGAGGAAGTGAGGGGGGCGTGCTTAGTGGTGGGTGGGGAGAAGTCATTAGAGAGAGAAAGGGTTTGGGAGACTGGGCATGCTGTTGCAGTTTAAATGTTGTTTAAAGATGGTGAGGTGATTTTCTGAAGCTTGGATTAGGATGTTATCGGATTTGAAAATGGAAATGTATATTTCGCCGAGGAAAGAAAGGGAAGCGGAGATGGACAATTTAAAAACCATATGGGATTTTGCATGATTTAGTGATGGGGAGGTGGTGGAGGAAAATGCTTTTCTATTTGGAGGGACGTTTGGAATAAAATATGTAGTTGGTTTTTATTATGGAGGAGAGGCCAAGGTAGTTATCAACACATAGAGTTTCATGGTGATCAATAAGTAGTTTGTGTTTAAAGTTTTTCTTACAGTTTTTGGAGAGATTACGTGGGTAGAGGATCGTCCATGAATTCAGGCCATGTCTAGTGATGGGTGAGTCCTGTGGATTGATTCTGTAGTCTGTTGTAATGAGGGGGTGTGTGAGAGGGGGCATGGTAGCTGGATTGAGGAGGCTAGGGGACAGGGAAAGAGGATGGGGGAGACTTGATGTGGGGCATAGATTGGTGGGGGGGGTCAGAGTAGGAGCAGAGTGTAAGAGAGCGATTAGAGTAAAACCCCAGAAGGGGGGAGGGCCGCGCTGGGGGACTAGAGTAAGAGGATAGTATTGAAAGGAGAAGATGTGGTAAATCGGAGTCAGGTGTCAGGTGGGCTTATCAGTCAATACACATATTGGAAAACCTGGACAAGTGTAGGAACAGGTAGGAATAAGGGGAAGGAAGAGGGATCAGAGCAAGGGGGAATAGAAATGATATAATCAAAGAGGGTTAGAAAGAGACATTGAAGATTTAGTGAAAAACTAAGGGTGATAAAAGGAACAAATAGTGAGCAACATGTAAAGAAGGTAGTAACTTACAATCATAGCCAATAGAAGTAAACCACAATGAAAAACAATACAAAAGGGCACAGAGGGTTCAAACCATAATTAAGGACATCAGTAGTTCCACTATGGAAGAATAGTTAGGCAGTAGTCAAAATAAATGACAGCAACATTAATAGCATGGGCTGGTAGTCTTGGTAGCAAGGAATTGTCGACGTTCCAATTTGACCAAAAGTCAGGATTATTGGTGGGAGAGGATTGTTAGGGCTGCACGGTCTGCAATAGGGGTGACTTACCTATAACTCATCCAGTGTCTGTAGGCATGGCACAAAAGGCTGTGTGCCATGTCAACTCTTCAGATTTCTTTGCACCAAGACACGCAGGCTACAGTGGCAGTTTTCATGGTCTTGGTGAGGAGTTCCTGGGCTGGCATAATTCATGCTGTAGCCCGAGTGGACCCTCTTCAGAACCCATGCCCCAGGTACCAGTGGTATCATTTACTATGGACTTACCAGGGTGGCTGAAGTTTTGCCAATTGTGGTACAGTTGCGGGAACGGGATCTGGCACTGGGGAACTGGTTAGCAGGGACCCAGTGTACTTACGGTTCGAAATCACAATAGGCATCAAATAAAAAGTGGGGGGCTAACCATGTCAAAAGAGGCCCTTTCCTACTGATATCCTTGAAGTTATGTCCTCTTTTTATACATCTATGACAGGTTGCGTCCAGGGCCAACCCCTGAAGTGCAAAAACAAATGCCTTACACATCAATTTGGGTGGAGGGCCTGACTGATTTCTGTTAAAAGGGGTATTTTATCGAAATCTCACGGGAGCTGACTGAAAAACCCAAGGCTATGGTGAAGTTATAGTTAGCTTTGGATATAACACCTTACGTATGTATCTAAAACAGATACATTAATTGAAACACCTTTTAAAGTACATCTATGGTTGCAAATTAAAACTGAAACATCACTTAATTTTGAAAGTTATGGCTAGCTCCATAAACCATAATTCAGACACGAATGCAACATGTATGACCTCACAATATTTACACCAATAAGTAACACCACCTAAAATCTGAATATAATTTAATAACGACACATACCTAAACCAGTATTTGTTACTACATTACTAGTAAAGTTGTTTATAGTGTTTGCAATTGCATCTGTATTCTGTTTTATCAAGAGCAAGGTCAGTTTCTTCACACCTCGTTCTGGGAAATTTACATTTTATGGCAAAGCACACAGGCTAACATTATGCAAGTTCAAAGCAAGCACATGCAGGTACAACACACTGCAATCACAATTCGTTTAAAATATCACCTAAACATCAAATGATTTGATCAATTAGCCAAATGTAAAATATCTTGCAGCTAGTGAGTCACCGTAAAGTGAGTCACCGTAAAGGCTTCAAAGTCCCCCTTTCAATAAGTCCCAAACATACTGAAATCAATCCCAGACGCCTTCATCACACATTTTAATCACAAGTGGGTGATAATACAGTCCTAATTTTTTTTTAATGAAATAAACAACATGAATCCCCAATTAGTTGCATTTTTTCAATTAATTCTCATATTTTACACAATGCACCCAACAAAATGCACCATTATCCAGAAATACAAGGGAAAAATATTAGTAGGCAAAGTTTTAGTCATCCTGATTAAATAAAAACAAACACTGTCTGGTTGAAACACACCTCAATAAACACCCCAAACCTATACATCTGAAGCTTTACTATAAGAGACCAAATAGGACAGCATGGTAAGCTTTAATTAAAAAGCCAGCAACTGTATTCTCATTGTAACAGCATATCTCTAATTAATGAAGAAATATCCACATATAACCCAATTACGTATACATAGCTAATAGTAGTTTAAAGAGATGATGTCCCACCTCAGAAGATGGCATACAAAGATTAACCGTTTTATATGAAAAATCTTTCTCATGCAGTTCTATTAAGCAATTAAAACACTTACTATTACAGCTAAAGCAGGATGAACATCCCTTTTCATACAGTAATGAACAATTTCTGCCAAGCCAGTATTTATGACCTTATTGTCTCTGAACCCCAGGTTTCAGAAATGAGTTGCAAATTCTCTCAGGAAAGTCCCAGCATTGATCAGTTTCTCCTGAAATATGACATTCAACCACAATCAAAGGACCCCATCCTACCAGCTCACTGAACTGTAATGCAGAACTGTGCAACAACCACATAACATTAAAGAAGAAGATTGCAATCTGTTGACTTCTCCATCATCACAGGAAATCAAGCCGAAATTGTGGAAAGTAAAATCACAACCACCACAGTTTCCCTCCGTCCTACACCCTACAACAAAAATTGACCCAAATCCCTCCAATCCTTTAGAAATCCACCTACCCCCTAAACCTTTGAATATGAATGGCAACTGAAAAACCTCAGAACCAGACCTTTAAATCTGCTCACAAATATATCCATTCTGAACATGCCCTCTTCTCCAGAATCCTCATTACCATTATGCTGTCTATCCTACTTGAGACCTGGAAGTTCTAGAAAGTCCAATTTTCTACACCAATACTAAACACTAGAATTTGTTCTGCTGCACCATAATGCCCCTGTCCAGACAATAATGGCAGAAATCTTTTACTTTCTCGACTAAGACATTCGATCATCATTGTTATTCAAATACCTCGCTGCTGACATATTACCAATTAGCAACATCACCTCAATAGCTGATCCTTTTCTTTGTGAAGCACTTTACAGCAAAACAAACCACTAAATGTTCTAGACAGCTGTATATTCTTTTCTATTTCGCTAACCATCCTCCACCTTTTGAGCCCCGATCACATTTGGCCCCATAACTTCCTTGCTTATGCCCGATTCAATTATAAATTTCAAGCTCTCTCCATTTATTTCTCTGCCATTGCTCATACACTCCCTAGTCACTATTAATTTCTAACTCTTCCCATGCATCCTGTATCAGAAGTACTTTAATCCTGCCATCTAATGTAATTCCACAATTGCTGAAATAGTCATAATGTCACGGATGTGAGAAAACAGACTTAATCATTATTGATAACAAACAATAATCTCTGCCAACATTTTCAATGAAATCTGATTTACAGCAACATTTTTTGTAGTTCCTTTCATAATTTTTTTTAAATTTCCCTGGAAATGTCAACAAGCTTCCACAGAGTAACCAATACCTAAATAAAATGAAGAAAAAGAAGAGGCTGTGCTGAAGTTCTAAATGTCTGTCTCAAACTGCATTTCAACTTAGTTGAAACCAAAATAGAAAGGAGATAAAGAAAGTTCCTGCCACACAAAATAAGGATATTGCAAGCCACTAAGGAGATCCCTAACCGTATAGTGACAAGGTCGAAGGGCAAGTTACTTTTCAAGGTTATGAAACTCTGAGGTGACTTGCAATAAATTTATCATGTACGGCAAGGGGTACTTTATCCCACATAGGGGCATATTAGCAAGGAAGTGGCGGAGAGAGGCGTTAGCCTTCTCGGCTTAACGCCTCTATCCACCACTTCGGAAATGCAAAGCTGCACCATATTATCAAGGATATGGTGCAGCCTCTCGTTTCCCCCTGCCATGGCACTAAGTTTTACAACTTAGCGCCAACACAGGCACCCTTGCACCAAAGTGCAAGGGAGTCTGCGAGCAGGAAGGTTTGTTTATTGACAGGAAGGTGTACACACAGCACACATGGAAAAAGCTAAAAAGAGGAGAAATAAAGCATTTCTCCTCTTTTTGCCATCTTAAGACCAGGATTTTCCAGGACTTAAGTTCAGCGCTGCAACTTATTATCACCACCCTTTATAATAGGTGGCAGCGTCAAATTCAATGGGTGTTGCAGTGGAACGCCCACCGCAACACCCACTGCACGCCCCTTTCACGCTAAAGTTAGCGTGAAAGGGGCACTTTTATCAAGGCAGCGTTAATCCACTTAACGTGGCTTGATAATATGCCCCTCAGTACTTTGTCACACATCACCTTTCCTAAAAACCACTTATCACTTGGTGTGTACCTCTTTCATATGAAAGAGAGAACATGTTTGCAAACGTGAAGAATAAAAATAGAACCTCTAGTGCAATATTAAACAGGTTAGATATTTGTTGCAAAAATAGTAGAAAAAGTTCAATTCGAGTCAGTTTTATTAAAAAAGCTGCAGAAGCTCAGAATTTGTAAACACGTGCAAAAAGATTCTAACTATTCTATAATTATTTGAGGAGTACAAAAAAAAGGTCTTTCTACTTTTCACTGTAAGCAGAAACATAGAGCAGAAGAATAAAAGCAATGCTTTGTTTTTGTTGCTTAAAAAAGCTGCTCCACTTATGCTCTATGAACGCACAAACTCCTCTTCGTCGGTAAATACAAATATTTTATTGTATTTGTAGCTCCCTTCTGTCTGCCATGACGCATTTCGGCCGGAAAACGTCCTTGATCACAAATATATATATACACTGAAAAAAACACATATATCAGGGACGTTAAAGTTAGTTGGACATTTCACTCATACAAAACCAGGGGAATTTGGCCGTTATAGTTAGTTAAGCTAACTATAACTCGTGCCCCCGTAATGCACTGCTGATGACATCACATATTACATCATTCATGACATGGTCAGTGACAGCACTGGTGACATCTCAAATGACATCACTGATGACATCACTGGTGACATCATCCAGTGACTGTGTGTTTCTGTAAAGTTTAAATATGTTTTATATGTATATATATATGTGATCAAGGTCCATCAGGACCGAAACGCGTTATGGCAACATTAAAATATTGTGAGCACTTATCTTGTGGTCCGCATCTGCATGTTGAACGAACCGACAGCGATGAGCAGTGTTGGGAGATATATATATGATATAGTTAGGAATTAGCATTTAAAAAACCTTAGAAATTCACTGAAAAAACATAGAATCACCAATGTTATCCTATGGCAGAAAATTCACTCAGCAGGTAAGTAGTGTTATCGTTACTTTTTCTTACTTAATGGTGGATCCTGGATCCAGCACAGGTGAATCTCCTGTAAACAGTTGAAAGAATGTGTTTAAGTCATACAGACACATTTTTAGGAATATTTTTAGTTTGTGAAAATAGACACTTAGAAACTTTTCTACTTAAAAGCAGGCATTGGATTCCTATGGAAGGAAATACAAGTTACTGTTAAGTATGCTTACAATTACTTTTCAGGGTCAGTGCTGGGCTAAAAGATGCACTGACCATGTCATGAGTGATGTAATATGTGACGTCAACAGCAGTGCATTGCGGGGGCGCGAGTTATAGTTAGCTGAACTAACTATAACGAGGGAAT
The DNA here is from genome assembly GCF_964204655.1 of Triturus cristatus. Lineage (NCBI taxonomy): Eukaryota > Metazoa > Chordata > Amphibia > Caudata > Salamandridae > Triturus > Triturus cristatus. The sequence goes on from NC_140585.1 coordinate 771,180,747, forward strand.
TTCTATGGTTTTGTACGAGTGAAATGTCCAACTAACTATAATGTCCCTGAAACCTGTGGTTTTTTCAGTGAATTTCTAAGGTTTTTTAAATGCTAATTTCTAACTATAACATCCCTGAAACCTATGGTTTTTTCAGTGAATTTTAAAGGTTTTTTAAATGTTAATTTCTAACTATAACGTCCCTAAAACCTATGGTTTTTTCAGTGAATTTTAAAGGTTTTTTAAATGCTAATTTCTAACTATAACGTCCCTGAAACCTGTGTTTTTTTCAGTGAATTTCAAAGGTTTTTTAATGCTAATTTCTAACTATGCCTACAAAGGTAGGACATATGCAGAAAGATGAAGAAAGGTGCAGAAAGAAGCAAGAGAAATGCAGAAAGAGGCAACAGAAGTCCAGAAAGACGAAGAAAGGTGCAGATAGAAGCAAGAGATGTGCATAAAGAACCAACAGAGGAGCAGAAAGAGGCCTTGGTGCAAAGTCATCCTGTGCCCCCAACATTTTGGTCCAGTGGTAACTGATTCTGACTAACCAGGCCTGGAGCCAGTGCTATGCTGAAAGACACTTAGAATACAGTGAAAATACACACATACACTAGGGTACACTATTGGTTGGGGTACCCCTGTGATTGGCATGACCTCCCCTATATGGCCCTACATAATAGGGCAGGGGGATTAAAACTACCTCTAACTAAGAGGTGCTGAATGAGGCAAGAGAAGTGCAGAAAGAAGCAACACATTTGCTGAAAGAGGCAAGAGAGGTGCAGAAAAAAGCAAGTGAAGTTGAGAAAGAGGCAAGTGAGGTGCAGAAAGAAGCAAGAGCAGTGTAGAAAGAACTAACATAGGTGTAAAAAGAGGTAAAAGGGGTGAAGAAAGGGGTAGTAGAGATGCACAAAGAGGCAAGAGAGCCACAGAAAGAGGCAGGCGGGTTGCAGAAAGAAGGAAGAGGAGTGCAGAAAGAGGCAAGAGGATTGCTGAAAGAAGCAACAGAGGTGTTGAAAGAAGCAAGAAAAGTGCAGAAAGAGGCAAGTGAGATGCAAAACAGGCAGGAAAGGTACAGAAAGAGGAAAGACGAGTGCAGAAAGAGACAACAGGGGTGCAGAAAGAAGCAAATGAGGTGCAGAAAGAGGCAAAATACGTGCAGAAAGAGGGAAGAGAGGTGCAGAAAAAGGCAAGAAAAGTTCAGAGAGGCAAAAGAGGTACGTAAAGAGACAACAGGGTTGCAGAAAGAAACACGACAGGTGCAGAAAGAAGCATGGAAAGTGCAGAATGAAGCAACAGGGGTGCAGAAAGAGGCAAATGAGGTACCGAAAGAGGCAACATACGTGCAGAAAGAGGGAAGAGAGGTGCAGAAAAAGGCAAGAGAAGTGCAGAAAGAGGCAAAATAGGTACATAAAGAGACAACAGGTGTGCAGAAAGAAGCAAAACAGGTGCAGAAAGAAGCATGGAAAGTGCAGAATGAAGCAACAGGGGTGCAGAAAGAGGCAAGAGAAGTGTAGAAAGGAGCAAGTGAGGTACAGAAAGAGCCAACAGAGGTGCAAAAAGAGGCTAGAGAAGTGCACAATGAGGTAAGAGAATGCCTGAAAGAAGCAATGGGCGGTGAAGCCCAAATGGCCTCCTGACTAACCCTGGGCGGCCAACTACGCTACGCTCGCGTAGTTTGTGCTACTTTGCGCTACGCGAATTGCACGTAACACAGGGCAAAAACGCGTAGCATAGCGGGCATTTTTTGCTCGCTTGCGGTCCTCAACATCAAGTTGGCGACCGCGAGCGAGCAAAATGACATCCAGGCAAGACTTTTTCCTCCTTCGCGATCAGCAGCATCAAGTTGGCGATCGCGAGCATGGGAAATAAACCTCCCGGCGAGATTCTCAACGCGGGGAGATCAGGTTTCTCATTGCGAGTGGTCACGTATGCTCGCGATGAGAAACTACCAGTCCGAGATGAGAAAGCTGCCACTCGAGTAAAAATCTACTCGAGCGGCAGAAAACGACAGCTGGCACTGTGCGAGATGCCGTTTTCAATGATTGCACAGTGCGGACAAGCATCCGGCACTGTGCAATCATCCCAAACAGCGCACTACGGAGTTCGGGTAGCGCTACGCATGTCTCGCGTAGTGCGAAGTGCACTTCACGTAGCTACGCATAGCGCTACTCTGCAAACTACGCCCAGGGTTACTCCTGACAAAGGACCTGGCACCTATTTGTTTACAAATTAAGCACTGGTCACTATTTATAGATATATACAATTTTTAAATTGCAGATGGCCCCACCAGTTTTATCTGTGTCTTAACGTGTGTCCTCTCTAAAATTCACTTCTAGAGGCCCCAATGAAAAAGGGAATGTCTATTTGCCTCTTTTTCCCTTGTGGCTGGGGGTGTCACATTGATGCGTACACTGGCGCTGGAACAATTGTCAGAGTGGGGGTGCTGTCATCAATGTTACACCATTGAAGTCATAGGGATTGTGCAAAATCTGAGCGTCGCACAAAGAACAAATGTAGCAAATGAGTAACATTCTTTTAACAAGAGAGTGGTTCGAATGTAGAGTGTAGTTCTTAGTGCATTTTGGAGCACATGGCTGCAAATCTATTACTAAAACATGGGGCGGTAGCACACTATCGTTTACAGACTGCACATTTACCATTGAAATGGTCACTAAATTGGCACAGCAAACACAAGGAGATTATGGACGGAGCACTGAAACTTTTCTGACACTCACTCCCAGTCACAGATCTGAGTTGAATCCATCATCATTCTTTAGCTCACTTCGCCACCTCAGTTCAGACCCAGCTACATGCAAATCGGTCTTGACCTGTGCCTCATGGGAACAGTCCAGCCCGAACTCAAGCCAGGTCTTCCCTGAACTGGAAACAAGCATCCTGGGACTGTTTTCTGGGTAACACCCTTCATCAGCCAAGCTAGCCTGAATCCAGTGGCAAAATGAGCAAGGGACCCATGTCTGGCCATACCCTGCCAACCTAGAGTGAACAAAGCAAAGATTGGCACAGACATGCTGTTTTACAGATATAAATATCCAGTACACAAACTATGATGCATGGAATTGGGGTTTCAGGTTTCTGCAAATATATATCAAATATATATCACCAAGAAAAGTGTTTTGCATTGTTTTCATCCTATTAAAATTAGGTACAAATGTGTTTTTTGTACTTTCTAATGACTGTTATATGTTGATATACTTGCAAAGTTCATTTACACGTATTCAAACAGTGTTGTGTGTTCGAATATAATTGGCAGTCTACAGCCTTTCCTTTCACATTCCCTCTGCACCATAGGAAGTTTGTCACACAGTTCAAGTTATATAATCCTCTCACCTAACAGTAAGAGAAAGAAAAGAAAAATAAACTCAACTCTCCATGGTTAAAGAACAATAGGTAATTTGGTAGAAGACATTGCTTGACATTTGACCTCTGTCTTTGAATGCATAACAAAAGTGAAAGGTATAAAGGCTTCTTTATTGCTGATTAAACTTCTAAACTCCAGCATGGATATTGTAGGGTGCCGTCCCCCAGCCCTCACACCCCTACTTCCAGCTCCTATGGATACATCGTGTTTTCTTTCTCACCCTAACACATAACAAGAGCCTGTCATAGATGCAGCGCCGGCTTAGCGACCCCATCGGCCTGTGCACCCTCACGTCTTCCATGCACCCCTGCCCGTGCTCTGGCACAGCTGCAGCAGAATTTTGCACCTTGTGGTGCAGCTGGCGCTGTATGGGCACGAGAGAGGACTGGTGCAAAAAGACAGCGATTTCATGGGGAATCCCACACAAGTTAGGGCATTTCAATCGGAAAGTCAGGCTCTCGTTAATACTCTGTGGTACTGGTTATGCTCCCTGGCTCCAGTTTGCTCCAGCGGCGCAAGCTTGGGGCTCCCACTGTGGTCCATCACTTCACTGCTCTCATGACACATTGTTAATGCTCCTTGCTACAGTTATGCTCCCAAACTCCAGCCTGCTCAGGGTGCCCGGGTGGGGTCAATGAACTCTCACTATGGCCCGTCTCTTCCCTGTCAGGCTCTTGAGACACGTTGTTAGTGCTCTGTGTACTGGTGATGCCCCCTGCCTGCAGTGGGCCTCTCACAACGGCATGTCCCTTCACTGTCAGGCTCTCGTGACACGTTGTTAGTGCTCTGTGTACTGGTGATGCCCCCTACATGCAGTGGGCCTCTCACTACAGCCCGTCCCTTCACTGTCATGATCTCGTGACACGTTGTTAGTGCTCTGTGCACTGCTGATACTCCCTGCCTGCAGCGGGCCTCTCACTACGGCCTGTCCCTTCACTGTCAGGCTCTCGAGACATGTTGTTAATGCTCTGTGTAATGGTGATGCACCCTGCCTGCAGCGGGCCTCTCTCAACTGTCCGTCCCTTCACTGTCAGGCTCTCGTTGACACATTGTTAATGCTCTGTGTTCTGGCGATGCTCCCTGTCTCCATCTAGCTCACGCGGCTCGAGCATGGGCCTCTTACTGCAGCCCGTCCCTTCACTGTCAGGCTCTCGTGACACATAGTTAATGCTGGGTGTATCGGTGATGCTCCCTGCCTCCAGCCTGCTCAGGGCGGGCCTCTCGTCACGGCCGTTTCTTCCCAGTCACTGTTTCCAGCCCTTCTCTGGGTCCCTGCATGTGGCACAACATAGCAGAAAAGGCGAAGAGTTTTACCACAGAGCCATCTGCGGGAGGCAAGGATTCGCTGCAGTCTCAGGAAAACATAACTCTACTCTTATGTGAGGAAATGTGGTTTGCGCCTGAATTTTAGGACTCAGGGTTTCTGACCAGGCTTCCCTAAATCAGGTGATACTCAAATGTCCGCTTCCCCATAGCTGTCAAGGTTTCAGATTGCTATGTGTGAAATTTTCATAATTTCAGTGTAATTATGAATGACATTTTAACAACTAAGAGTGACACTTTCTCAGGAGCAAAATCAAGCAATGCAGACGAGGAAAACATATAAATGTCATAAATTACACCCATTTGAGTAAAGATAAACTCTGAGAATCTTAGAATTGCTGTAAAGCACCAGAAATGGAAGAGCATTTTTGGAGCCTGGAGATCCAGCAACTGGTTAAAGAGGAGGCCACTTACACTACAGGATTCTAGGGGGTTTGCAAGTCACAGTCTACAAAGGAGACCCGGAGATTATGAATGCCTTTGAGCTTTTACAGGAGAGAAGTGCGCACAGAGAAGGAACAGAGGAATCATCCTGACATTTAAAAAGGTTATACAGGATGTCAATAGACTAAGTATTGAAGTTTAAGGTGGGGCTCAGGGCCCTCATGTGGGTTGTGTAAAAGTATTAGGGAGGCCTGGCCCTGCTGGTGTACAAAGGAGTTCCAGGGACACCCACAGCCAGTGCAAGTGTACACAGAATGGATAGGGGTCACGAAGTGACACTGTAAGGTGTACAATGGAGGCCCAGTGGCCTGCCTGTTGTTTACCCTCTGGACTGCGTTCTGCTTTCTGGGTTTCCCTGCCTGAGCTCCTATCCTTCCCAGGAATTCTCCTCACCAGCAGGGGCTAGGCTGAGGCATGGCTCCTCTGCTCCCGTCCCCTGGCTCCTGCCATCTCCCTCGGCTCAGCGCAATTAGGATCAGCTGATCGCATTGCACTTACTTTGAGGCTCTGATAGTGTATTCCTGTATACAGAAAAATGTTATGATTTCCAGGCAAGGGCCATTGGGCATGGTATTTTTTCTAGTCTCATTTTCATCTGGTCCGGTCATGCCAGAGAGATCACTAGGAAAGTTTGGACTCAATGTTCCAGCATGCAACGAGGTAAACCTGGAAAAAGTGGACAGCAAAATATGTAAATAAAAGACATGCACGAATGACAAGCCTGTCTATTGTGCGTTATTTTTCTATTAAGCTGCACTCTGCAGACACGTGGCTGGTGCTGGCTTTGCAGACAGATAAAGAATTAACTGGTTTTAATTGGTTCGACTTTCTAGCAAAGTCACTGTCCGCTCTGAGCACCGCTCCTCATTCATGCGCAGCACTATAAATAATAGGCGGAGCTCGACTGTGCTGCTGTCTACTACAGCAGTGAGCCTTAGCGACGGCGTTGTTGTCTGCTCTTTTCCCACAAATCATGCACCACGCAAATGTGACTTAAACTCAGCCTAACATGAATAAATGTGTGAGTGGGAGGAAGGGGGGTTCTGGGAGCAGGCTGATTGCACAACTTTTTTAATGTGCATTATTGATGTTGGGCAATTAATTATGTGGAAGGTCAGTGGTATTAGCATAAGACATGTCAGTGCGTTTAGGCCAGCACAGTCAAATGTTAAATCATTCTGATCAATTCTCATCCTTAGACAGGTGTAGTGCCATGGTGTCTGAGGTGAAGTATGTGTCTGCGGGTGTGTCGTGTGTCTAAGGGGGAAGGCAAGGCTAGCTGAAGCATGACAATTGGAACTTTAATAACTGCAACTTTAAATCTGAATGATTTTAATGTATGCCCATGACTCCAGGGGCTAGGCTAGGCACACACTCACTTGCAAGCTTAATTATTAATTTGAAGCGACGGCCGGTGGCGACCAACGAGACCTGCATTTCCGTATTGCATACTGCCTGTGCCTTGCTCGCCTCAGTCTCTCTTTGCCGGTCCGCCCGCATCAGGTTTACTCAGCCAGCTCAGGCACAATCAGGAGTCAGTCCCGGTGCTCCTTGAGGCTGCAAACAAACCACCTTTGACCAGGATGCCACACTGTGAGTCAGTCCATCCAGACGCTGTGCGCCAGGTTGGTGGGTTAGTGTCGGTCATGACTCGGGCCGGCCGCTGAATTTACCGTGGCGCCGCAAGCTCAACACAGCAGCCTGCCCCGCCCACACTATTCTGATTGAATTCACCATCCGCTCGCGCCATGGGAGGACGGGAGCCTTTGTAACGCAGCACACTTGCCTTGTAACTGTAAGTCTCAGAACTCACTGACCTCACTCCTCATATTGGCAATAAACCCCTTCCTGTTGATGTAAGTAATACAATATTAAAGGCTTTTTTATCTTTCTCCTACCTTTTTATTTCTCTCTCCATCCAAGGCACAAGATGGCTGCCAACACTTCCTGGTTTGAAGTGTTGGCAGCCAATCAGAGGCAAGCAAGTGCTTGTGTGATTAGGCTCCGCCCAGATATCAAAACTTTTTCTTTTTTTAATTTCTCAGGAACTACTGAACAGGTTTACACCATTTAACAAAAAGGGCTTGTTAGATGTGGGAGTCTCTGGTTGGCACAGTTAGGTACTTGTGACATGCAGGGACCCTCTCCTCTAGTCAGGATAAGGGGATTACCCTCTTAAAATAACCCCTGCTCACCATCTAGGTAGCTTGGTGCGAGCAGACAAGACTTATCTCAGAGCGTTATAGGTTAAGCATTTGTAAATACATACAGCAACTCAGTGACAACACCACACATGGACACCACACCAGGGTTTGTATAAAAATAAGTATTTCTTTATATAAAGGCTTAGCACAAGACCCAATAACGTACAAATAGGCCACAATACTGTTTAGGACTTAAGAGTTCTTTAAAAATGCGTGTCTTTATGTTCCATGCACTTCGCGCTGACTGTGCGGGTCTTTTGGGGAAGATCATATACAAAAAGAGTTAACTAAACGTTGCGGACTCTCCGGTCCAGTGCGCACACAGTCTCAGTGCGAATCGTACAGTACCTTTTAATGCGTCCGACGCGGACGAGGCGCTGGCAGGAGTGAAGGCAAACCAGGGACGTTGGCGGCTCCTCTGTGGTGCAGACCCCGGCTGGCTGTAGGCGTCTTTGTGAGAGGCGTAGAGCGGGGGCCCCGAGGAGCGAGGCAGACAATGCTGGTTTTCCGGCGTTCACTGTGCGAGGCGGATGCGCGTCGTGCCTCAGAGCGGGGATGCCTGTTCGATGCGAAGCAGAGCGGCACAAGGTGGCCGGTACGTGGCGAATGTCTGGGCCATGCTCTTCGAGTGCAGGGCTGCCGGGGGATCTCACTAGTGAAGTGCGATGCGGCCGGTACGCTGTGAGCATACAGGCCGTATTCAGCCTTACGGGGTGCTCCGATCCCTGAGTCCAGCGGCAGGAGTGCGGCGAATCACTGCGGCTCGAAGGGGGGAGGGTGAAGCGGGGTGCGGGTGGCCCGCTTGGACGGTGAGAGCTGCGGCTCGAATTTGGAGCGGAGACACACTTGGCGGGGCGGCCGGGCACAGACTTCAAAGCGGACAGGGGGATACGAGTCGCACTCGGATCGCGGCTGCAGCGGCAGGACAAATCTTGGCAATGTCCAGCAGCTCTGTCTGAGGCAGTAGGAGATTTGTTGAAAGCACAAGTTGACAAAAGTTCCTTTAGTCTTTTCCTTTCCTCTCATAGCAAGGCAACCACTGCAGGCCAGTACCCCAGGTCAGGGACAGTACTCCTCCTTGCAGCTTCTCCAGTTCCTTCTCGTCGGGCAGAGGTTCTTCTTGGTTCAAGCAGGGTCTGATTTCTTGGGAGCAGGGCCCCAATATTTATAGTGCAATTCTTTTGTTCTTGCAGGCCAGGGGGCCTTTGCCCAGTTCAACCCAGTTCTGGAGTACTTTGTTTACTGGACTCTGGCTTCTCCTTTCAGTGTGCAGGACAGAGACATCAGACGCTCCCCAGGGGGTGGAGCCAGCATTGTGGTGGAAAGACACAGCCCTATTCAGAGTGCAGGTGTACTCCTCCCACCCATCTGGATGTAATCTTCCTATTCACCACCTGGCTACCTAGCCCTGCCCTCTGGAATCCCCCAGCCCTGTCACTCACAGAAACCAGACAGCAGATACACATCCTAGCAGAGGTGGGCTGAAATGGTTAGGCAAGCAAATACCAGCTTTCTAAAAGTGGTATTTGCAAACACAGAATATTAAAATAAACTTTACTAAAATATGTATTTTATTATTCTGAGTTCAGGCATACTAAACTCGAATCTCTACCATGTTCCCTGGGTCTGTTAGGATCATAGAATGTAACAATTCTTACAGCCCATTCTGGCCTATGGGAACAGGTAGCCTTGCAATAGTGAAAACCGAAAATGGCTGTAATTCACTATTAGGATATGCCGCACCCATCAGGGCTTGTCCTACCTTATGCTTACAATGCACCCTGCCCTTGGGCCTACCATAGGGGTGACTCACATGAAGTAAAGGGAAGGTTTAGGGACTGGCAAGTGGGTGCACTTGCCAAGTCAGCATGACAGTACCAGACTGCACGCAGGTTCTGCAATGGCAGACCTTAGACACATTTTACAACGCTGCTTCTGTGGGTGGCACAACCAGTGCTGCAAGCCCACTAGCAGCATTTGGATTTCCAAGCCCTGGGCACTCCTGGTGCACTTTACTGGGGTCTGACAGTAAACCAAATAAGCCAATCATGGAATCCAACCAACATATACATTTTATACAGGGAGCACTGGCACTGTGGCACTGGTTGGCAGTGGCACATTGCTCTGAGCAACTAACACCAGCAAAACACATGAGGAACAGCAACAAAAAGTGGAAGGGAGACTCACGCCAAGGTGCCAGGTCTAACATGGCTCTTTCTGAACCAAAGGGCTACCGTTTGGCCAAATTTGGTGTAATTCCATTCAGCAGTTTGGGCTGTAGCTTTGTCTAAACTTTCCTATGGAAATTAACATGTGGAAAATGTGTTTTGGGAGCCCCCTTCTTTCTTGGCCCCCGCTTCATGAATCACCCCAAAACTTTTACAACAGGAACTGACCGGAGCGGGCCACTAGTTTTGAAAATTTTGCAAAGATTCATCAAACAACGCCAAAGTTATTCGGAAAATAAAAAACGCTTTTCCTATGGAAACTAGGTCCTAACTATAACCACCTACTGGCAACTACCAGTAGGTTTTATATGTATATATATATATATATATATATATATATATATATATATATATATATATATATAATATATACAAAAGTCCATGCAAATAAGCCACGCACTCTCAGTAGCAGTAACAAGTTTAATAAACACTGTTACGCGTTTCGGGAGTCGCGCTCCCTTGGTCACACAGTGAATGTTACGAACACAATCCTTTATAAATGCATACAAGGTGGTAGACATAGTCATAGGACTCAGGATCTTAGTCATGTGTAAGCAAGAGTGACTTTGGCGACCATCTTAGAGTGGGTACATTTTGCAATGCAAAGGGAGACAAACTCGTTCCTTATAATCCATTTAAAGGACACAGTTCATTTAACAAAATTGAGTATAGGAATAACACGGTAACATTATTCACGAGCTTGTACTTTCAAAAAATCCTATTTACGTCATAGTGACTTGTAGCCAGTACATATTCACACTGTACACTTGCTAATAACAGTTTTCAATGCCGTGGTTTGAACTCGTCATAGTGACTCAAGGTGACAATTAGCCAAAAGGTATAGACCCAATTGCAAGTACTTCCAATTTTCTTCATCAAACCAATACTCGCACCAAAGTGGTGGTACCCTAAGAAAAAGCATTATGCCTTCAATACAATTTACTGACTGTAGACCATCTAATAAGTCCCCCTACACAACCTGTGCACATACACAATAGAAATTCGTGAAAAAAAGATAAGTGTAGAAAAAAGTGATATCTTATCTACTCATCTTCAGATTTCTTATCTGTGGACATGAAGAAAAGGGTAGGAGCCCGTGAGGTGCTCGAGAAGATATAGTGGGCCCCTTCCTTTCCTCCTGTAAGAAAAGGACAAGAAAAAAAGTATTAAAAATATTACCAAAACAGTATTTTCATTAAAAACCAGCATAGGTTGTAAACATTATGCACGTACATGAAAAAGAAGACAAAAGAGGAGGAAAGAAACATAATGATTACACAAGTTAGTCTTCTAACAGGTGAGTTGCCAATTCCTCATCCAAATTGTGGCCTTTTGGGAACTTGGTTTCCAGATCCATAATCCACTTTGATTCCCGCTTTCTTAGGGTCAGTTCCCTATTACCACCTCTTTGCCCTACTCTCACTTGTTCAACCGCAAAGTAGGAGAGTAAATTGCTGTTGAATGAATGTAGTTCTGCAAAGTGTCGTGCTATGGGATAATGAGGGTCCCTGTTGTTGACTGCTCTCAGGTGCTCCAAAACTCTCTTTTTAGCCATGTGGGTAGTGCTCCCTACATATCTCTTTTTACAGGGACATTCCAACACATATACGACAAATGTCGTGCTACATGTAAGAAACTGTGTTATAGGTTTCATGTCTTTTCTACCCGGTACGCTAAATTCTTTCACCATTTTGCTGTTTCTACAGGCCTTGCAATGGCCACAGGGGTGAAAGCCCTTCAAATTGTGTAAATGTTGGTCTTTCTTAGCAGTGACATCCCCACGTACTAGTATATCTCGTAAGCTTTTACTTTTTCTGTATGTTATTCTGGGTCTAGTACTGATTGTGGGACCTATTATAGCATCATTTTGTAAAATGTTCCAATTTTCACACAGTATTTTCTGAATCTTAGATGATTCTTTGTTGTAGGTAAGGATCACTCTTGTTTCTTTGCTCTCTACAGTATTCTCCTGGATTTTAGCTTCTAGAGTTTCTTCTCTTGTTATATTTCTGATTTTGGATACAGCTTTATCAAGCACCCAATCTGGGTACCCTCGCTCCTTAAATCTGCATAACATGGTTTTTTCTTCTTCCAGATAAGCTTCCATCTCACTACAGTTTCGTCTTGCCCTCAGGAGCTCACCATAAGGTATACTCCATTTGAGTGTTTCAGGGTGGCTACTGAGGGCATGGAGGAGACTGTTACCCGCTGTTTTTTTACGGTACAATTTTGTTTTAAGTGTGTTCCCTGTAGCCATAATGTTAATGTCTAGGAATTCCACTTCTTCCTTTTGCAGGTTATGAGTAAGAATGATGTTGTATGGATTATCATTAAGCAGATTTACAAATTCAATGGCCTCCTGTTCACTACCTGTCCAAATGAGAAACAGGTCATCTATATATCTCAACCATGTGTCCACTTTACTGAGGTGTGTTGCATACTTGGGGTCCCTCCGTACTTCATCCTCCCACATCCCTAGAAACAGATTCGCGAAACTTGGCGCGAAACATGTTCCCATTGATGTACCCGTGGTTTGTTTATACAAGTCTCCATTAAATAAAAATATATTATTGTGAAGACATAGGTTCATCATTTCAACTAGCATCTTGGTGTGATCCAGATACATGATGTCTCTGTTGTTAAGATAATGTGTGCATGCTCTGATTCCTTGATTGTGTTCAATAATAGTGTACAGAGAAGATACATCCAATGCTAAAAACATGTGCCCTTCTTCCCATACAATACTGTCAATTTTGCACAAAAAATCCTTTGTATCTTTAACATGCGTTGGCAATTTATACACATAGTCCTGTAAAAAATGATCGACATATTTAGAAATGTTCTCAAATACACTCCCTATAGATGAAACTATTGGTCTTCCAGGGGGTACAAGGGGATCCTTATGGATTTTAGGGAGAAAGTATATAATCGGGAGTTTGGGGTAATCTCTTTTAAGAAATAAATATTCCTCCCATGAGATTATGCCTTGTTGTTGCCACGTAGACAGTTTCTCCCAGGTTGTGATGATACTCTCATTATATTCTCGTGTGTCACTTTTAGAATAATATTTGTCATTTTCCAATTGTCTATACGCTTCTTTGAGGTACATTTCCTTATCTTGTAAGACCACATTGCCCCCTTTGTCAGCAGGACGGATAATGAGGTTGTGGTCATTCCCCAAGTCTGTAATGATGGATTTTTGTCTCATGGTGAGATTATAAGGGTTAGTCTTCCCTTTGCCTTGCCCATGTTTACAATCAAGAAGCGATTTTGTGACAACATCGTGAAATGTATCTATGTTGTCATGGGGAAGTATTGGGTAAAATATAGATTTGGGCTTGAAGCTTGTGCTGGCCGCTTTGTCTGTCACGATATTGCTAATCCCAGCAAATGTGTCTTCATTGGCATCCTCCCTAGCTGCATTGTACGCTAGATCCTGCATAGTTCTAACAATGCTAGCATCTCCTATTGTGAGACTTGGTTGATCATTATCCTCATACACTACTGGGTTACCTTCTTTGGTTCTCCCTTTGAGGGTATGCCATTTAGAAAGTTTTAACTTCCTAATGAATTTAAACATGTCTACTCTGGTGTTGGAATAGTTAAAAATTTCCGTAGGGCAGAATGATAGGCCTAGACACAGTGTTTTCTTCTCAAGATTAGAGAGATGTCGGTTAGAGAGGTTAACAATGGTTTTATTTACCACAGCATTGTCATTCATGGTTGTTTCGTTCTGTAGCCTCCCCGTCTGGTTCCCATCGGCTCTGTGTTTCTTTCTCTTGTTAGTTCTGTACTTCCGTCTTGATCTCCTCTGTTTGCTGCGCCCCTGCCTCTTCCTCTGCCTCTTCCTCTTCCCCGATTTCCTCTCCCTCTCGGTGTTCGTGCTTGTTGAGGGGTTGGTTTCCCCGATTGCCGCCCCTTCTTCAGCACTCGGAATTCGTCCAAAAAAGTCGCTGGTCGAGTTATCACCTCTACCTCTGATGTAGTGCTGGTAGTGTTTTCTGAATTATCCATGTCCGAGTCATAAGTTGCGCTGTTTGTGGGAACCGGGGTGGTTTCCGTAACATTGATTTTATTCTTATCCGTTTTAGATTCTTGGAGGTCATACATATGATCATACTTCCTGCTATAGGTGAGTATGCGGCCCGTCTCATAGTCCGTGCAGTCACGATGAAGTTTCCTTTGTTTCATCAGTTTGATGTCTTCTTCATGCTGGGTTAGCCTTGTTCTTAATTCCTCCTTGTATTTTTTAATTGTAGTCTGATCGTTGTGTATCTTTAGTTCTTCTTCTAGTTCCGCTATTTCTTTGAGTATATTCTCACGATCTTCCCAGGCGTACTTCACAAGGATACAAAGCATAGTTCTCGAGCTCTTTGTGGAATTCTCAGACCATTCCTCCAACATGCGAGGGTTGGGTGACTCGTATGACGGTGTGGTGTAAATTCTAAGTCCACGTGGTACCATCCCTTTATCTATATAGTCCTGGAGGGAAACTGCTTCCCACCATTTAGATGTTTCAGATTTCTTCAGTTTTTCAAATCTCTTTAATTTGGTCGTAAGGGTGGTATCAGCTTCTGGTCTCACTGTACCCTGTTGAAGTTTTCCGGGTACTCTTGCTAGGAGAGTTTGGGCTGCTAAACGTCTCTGTGCATCCTCATCCATGTTACGTGGATAACCATACAGCCTATAAAGATGTGTTGAATCTGGTCTGTTTTAACTGGATTTGGTATACCATTTGTGACACAACGTCACTTGTGTCCTGAAATTGTGTCCAAAAAAATAATAAGCTCATCAAACTCACTCGTATGTTGCTACCCCTTGAAGAGTTCAAAGTTCCCAATGCCGCTATTTAATTAAGGATCGACACTTCCTCCGGTGCTAGTGGGACACGTGACAAATGTTCGTTTTTTCAGCTTCAAAGAATAAACGAAGCGGTCGAAATGAGGACAATACCTCAGTCCCTCACAGTGTCTAAGCACGCAAAACCTCCCCGACAGCCAACTAGAGATGCCTCCCTCCCCGTGGAAACGCAGCCGAGCTGAACAGCGCGTATCTCGCACTGAACTTCCGATCACACTCCCCGGACGGGATGGGCTTACCTCTAGGGCGCTGTTGCGGGTGAGGTCACCGATGGTACTGGTACTATGTGCTGGAAGTATCCTCGTAGATCCAAATCAGTCGTGAAATAGACTCAGCGGCCGGCAAGATTCCCTCAATTTGTGTGCGCAAACGAAGTCAGCTCTTCCTGGGGATCTCGCCCGTGGTTGGGTGGCGCGTGAAGCCGGTAGAGCTACCGCCGGCAATAGTAATCCAAAAGTCCATGCAAATAAGCCACGCACTCTCAGTAGCAGTAACGAGTTTAATAAACACTGTTACGCGTTTCGGGAGTCGCGCTCCCTTGGTCACACAGTGAATGTTACAAACACAATCCTTTATAAATGCATACAAGGTGGTAGACATAGTCATAGGACTCAGGATCTTAGTCATGTGTAAGCAAGAGTGACTTTGGCGGCCATCTTAGAGTGGGTACATTTTGCAATGCAAAGGGAGACAAACTCGTTCCTTATAATCCATTTAAAGGACACAGTTCATTTAACAAAATTGAGTATAGGAATAACACGGTAATATTATTCACGAGCTTGTACTTTCAAAAAATCCTATTTACGTCATGGCAGACCTTAGACACATTTTACAACGCTGCTTCTGTGGGTGGCACAACCAGTGCTGCAAGCCCACTAGCAGCATTTGGATTTCCAAGCCCTGGGCACTCCTGGTGCACTTTACTGGGGTCTGACAGTAAACCAAATAAGCCAATCATGGAATCCAACCAACATATACATTTTATACAGGGAGCACTGGCACTGTGGCACTGGTTGGCAGTGGCACATTGCTCTGAGCAACTAACACCAGCAAAACACATGAGGAACAGCAACAAAAAGTGGAAGGGAGACTCACGCCAAGGTGCCAGGTCTAACATGGCTCTTTCTGAACCAAAGGGCTACCGTTTGGCCAAATTTGGTGTAATTCCATTCAGCAGTTTGGGCTGTAGCTTTGTCTAAACTTTCCTATGGAAATTAACATGTGGAAAATGTGTTTTGGGAGCCCCCTTCTTTCTTGGCCCCCGCTTCATGAATCACCCCAAAACTTTTACAACAGGAACTGACCGGAGCGGGCCACTAGTTTTGAAAATTTTGCAAAGATTCATCAAACAACGCCAAAGTTATTCGGAAAATAAAAAACGCTTTTCCTATGGAAACTAGGTCCTAACTATAACCACCTACTGGCAACTACCAGTAGGTTTTATATATATATATATTCAGTGAAAAAACCATAGGTTTCACACACGTTATAGTTAGGAATTAGCATTTAAAAAACCTTAGAAATTCAGTGAAAAAACCATAGGTTTCACACATGTTATAGTTAGCTGGACATTTTACTCGTAAAAAACCAATGAAATTCCCCCGTTATAGTTAGTTCAGCTAACTATAACTCGCGCGCCCGCAATGCACTGCTGATGATGTCACATATTACATCACTCATGACATGGTCAGTGACATCACTCATGACATCACTGATGACATCTCAAATGACATCACTGATGACCTCACTGATGACATCATCCAGTGAATGTGTGTTTTTCTGAAAATTAAATATGTTTTATATATGTATATCTCAAGGTCGATGGAAGAATAAATGGGTATATTACTGTCTAAATGGATGATTTCTTTTTGAAAAATTGATTGTGTAACTGACTGATTAAGTGTATCATAGTGAATACATGGCTTAGTGAGTAATGTTTAAATATATAAATATCTGTATCAGTCTCTCACTTTGTGTATAAGTGGCTGCATGGGTTGGAGAGTAGCTACATGGGTGTCTATATAGGTTATTAGTTGGTTTTTTGAGTATCAGTATGAGTGTCTGCATGGTTCGGTGGGGGGTATGACGTAGTGCATAGGTGCATGAATGAGTGACTCACTGTTTGTATGTGTTGAACAGAGCATGTGTGCAGGACTGCATGGGTGGATGAGTGTGTGTATGGGTGTGTTAGTGAGTGAATGACTGTCTCAATAGTGTCTTTATGAGTAACTACATATGTTTAAAACTAGTATATGTGACTATTGGTTTATATATGTGAGTATATGTGAGAGTGAGAGATTGAAAGAGTTCCTGTATGAATAAGTATGTATTTCTATAAGTAATTGTTTAAAAGACTAAGTATGTGTAAGTTTCCGTAGAAGTAAGTGTGGTGGTGTGTGTATAACTGTATATGCAAGTAAATGTATGTTTAATTCTTTATTAGCATGAGTGACTATGTGTGTGAGTAGCTCTATGGATGAGTGGCATTGTGTAACAGGATGTATAGGTGTATGAGTACATATGATAAGTGAGTACATGTATGAGTGACTGTATTGGACTGTTGGTGAATGAGTGGATGTGTATGTGGATCTTAGAATTACTGAAGAGGTTGTTGTAACTGTTATTGGTATGTCCATTGTTTTGTAAATTTTAGTCTCTATTTTTGAATGTGTGTATCAAAGGTTTTATTAGGGGAAGAGGAGGTCTGCCACTCTATCACAAGGATGATGTCATCAGTGAGGTCATCAGTGATGTCATTTGAGATGTCATCAGTGATGTCATGAGTGATGTCACTGACCATGTCATGAGTGATGTAATATGTGACGTCATCAGCAGTGCATTGCGGGCGCGCGAGTTATAGTTAGCTGAACTAACTATAACGGGGGAATTTCATTGGTTTTTTACGAGTAAAATGTCCAGCTAACTATAACATGTGTGAAACCTATGGTTTTTTCACTGAATTTCTAAGGTTTTTTAAATGCTAATTCCTAACTATAACGTGTGTGAAACCTATGGTTTTTTCACTGAATTTCTAAGGTTTTTTAAATGCTAATTCCTAACTATAACGTGTGTGAAACCCATGGTTTTTTCAGTGAATTTGCAAGGTTTTTTAAATGCTAATTCCTAACTATAACGTGTGTGAAACCCATGTTTTTTTCAGTGAATTTGCAAGGTTTTTTAAATGCTAATTTTTTTTTTTTCTTCTATTTTTTCTAACATATTTTTATTTTAATTTTCTTACCTTTTATAAAGACTATGATTAAATTTTAAAAATTCTTTAATATGTTTTTTTTAATATATTTTTTAAAATAAACATGTAAAATTAATTTGCAGTACTTTTTTTCTATTTTTTTTTAAATTTTTTTAGTACGCGTACCGTAAGCTCACGGTAAGCGTACGGTTTACGCAACGTCCGTAATTTTCCTACGCTGCTTGCGTATAGTTACGCAATTTGCGTAGCCGCGCGTACTCCGCGTGGGACGCGTACGCGTGTACGCTACACGCGCACGTTACGCGGAAGTGCCGGGAGTGACTGTTATGCGCATGCGCGCAAGCGCGTGTCTTTTTTACGCGCATGCGCACTTTTGCCGTAAGCGTACCGTAAGCGTACCGTAAGCGTACGGTAGGTCATGTGATCATGAAACACAACTTTTGATTGGTTGAAACTACTTTCAGTTCTAGAACTCTCCTACACCACACCCATTCCCCTCATTTCTGCTTGTGATCCCTTGGGAGAAGGAGCTGGTTTGTCTTTGGGATACGATGGCAGAACAGCAGAGCTCTTCTGAGAGTGAGGCTAGCACTAGCAGCACTGTCTTGAGGCAGAGATCGAGGAAACAAAAGCCCTCTTATGTATGGGATTATTTTACTTTTCCTGAAGGCCAGCAAAAGGTAAATGCACCCTTAGTGACTTGTAAGCTGTGTAAGCGTGTACTTTCTAGAGGTAATCCTAACAGGAAGTATTCCTTTGGGAATCACACCATGAAGAGACACCTCCAGGATGTACACAGAAGGACACATGGTCATCTTTTTGGAGGTAACTCTTCAGAAAGACAAGCCAGTACATCCACAGCAGCTCAGCCTGGACCATCATCTGCAGGGCTGACTCCTTCTTCTGCAGGTCAGGTGAGCCCTTCATCTGTGGGGGGAGAATCTCCTTTTGCTGGCCCTCTGGAAATCAACCCTCGATTTCGGAAGGTTGATATTCGATGCACATTTTGTCAAGATCTAATTTGCTATAGGGAGACCAGTGTTTCCCTAGTGAACAACAAAATAGATCAGCACATTTGTCGCTTTGAATAATTTTCCCATGCTTCCTTTCCTCTGTCCCTGCATGAACACAAAGGTTCTTTTAAGAGCCAACCTTATCTTTCATCTTTTTTTTACATATGTTTTTAAAAACTTTTTTTTTTTTTTTTTTACCGTACGCGTACGGTGCGCGTACTTTTTTTTTTTTTTTTTAAAAACACTAAAAATCAATAAACACATTACAAGGTCCTTGAGAGACTACAATTATTATTATTGACTTACCATACTCACTGAAAAAATATTTATTCATTTGTTTTTTTAAAAAATAGTTTTAAAAATGTTTGTGAAAACACACTTACTGCTCTTTTTTTTTCGGGGCAAGTGAAAATCACTTTTACAGACTGACACATTATGAAACCACTTTTTTTGATTTATTTAAATGCACATGTCCAAACTGTTTTTTCAGACCACCACCATGTGTATTCTCGGTGACTGCCTACACTCCAGCAAGGGCAACCAGCCTTAGTGATGCTGAATGTATTTGCATTACAGACTGAAACCTGAAAACCCCACTCGCTTGTAAATACTGTGCATGATTATACATGGCAAGCACATGGGTGTGTGCTAAGAGTCTGCTTCTTCCCCCAAAAATTCGCTCCCCCTTTCCATCTAATGCAACTGTGAAATCACCAGAGCAATACGCAATAAATCTCTGCCTATAATTCCTCTCTGCACACAGAGTCATGTTTTCACATTAGTCCCAAAACGAAATTTCTTTGCCAATTTGAAAGCACACTTACTGCTCTTTTTTTTTCGGGGCAAGTGAAAATCACTTTTACAGACTGACACATTATGAAACCACTTTTTTTGATTTATTTAAATGCACATGTCCAAACTGTTTTTTCAGACCACCACCATGTGTATTCTCGGTGACTGCCTACACTCCAGCAAGGGCAACCAGCCTTAGTGATGCTGAATGTATTTGCATTACAGACTGAAACCTGAAAACCCCACTCGCTTGTAAATACTGTGCATGATTATACATGGCAAGCACATGGGTGTGTGCTAAGAGTCTGCTTCTTCCCCCAAAAATTCGCTCCCCCTTTCCATCTAATGCAACTGGGAAATCACCAGAGCAATACGCAACAAAAACAATTTCCATTTCTATTATTCATTTCTTAAGTTACCACATACATCCCCTCTCAAACTGTAAACTCACCTTTAAAATTAGTTAGTTGTGAAAGAAATGTGACACTCAAACAGCAGATTATCAGAGCCAGGATCTCTGTTGTGTTCACCTCTCTCCTCTCAGCAGAACCAGATAATGGCAAACTTTCCCTCTATTTTTCCACACATATACATGTAAGTTTCAAATCTCAGTGCTTCCCCCTTTTTTTCAAATGTAATCACACATTTCTATTGGTTGAAAACCAACCCTTTTCCAAAAGTACCCTTCCCCCAACTTGACTTCTGCCTAGTACCCTTCCCCCAACTTGACTTCTGCCTGCTACCATAGCAACAGCTCATGGAACACTGCTGTGTTGAGTTAGGTCAGAAGTTCGCCAAACAATGTTTCAATTCCACAGAGCAAGAGTGCTTGACTTTTCAAACCTAACAGCAAATCCATAGTACTGTTCTTTGGTTACACATTTTTTTGTACCAATACAAAACATGCTTCTATTAATTTACACATACAGCCTAGTTTTTATTCTAGAATGGTATGAAACAGCCAATCAGTTCTTTTTGTTTTGAAAAAAATATGTATGCCTCCATTTCCAAACTGTCTTTCTTTTCATATTGCCATTCTACTGAAAGACACCTCCTGAGTGCATCCAGATCTCCTTTGAAGATGTTCACAGTGTGGATTGTAGGGCACAGCTATGTCTTCTGGAGTGAAAAGTTTGCAGAGAAAACAGATATGGTGAGAGACCTTGCTTTGCCAAATGTAGACATTAAATGGATTGGTCAGAGAGGGTTAAAGTGGCACCAATTGCTGCCATTGGTGAAATCCTTCATGCAAATCCAACACCCTGACCTCATAATAGTGCACTGTGGTGGCAATGACCTAGGCACTTTGACTGGGGTAGGTCTGGAAATGCTTATGAAGGACACCTTTGCACAACTGTTTTCACTTTTCCCTAAAACTGCCTTTGTGTTTTCCAACATATGCCAAAGGCAAAAATGGAACTGGTCCAATCATTTCTGTCCACAGATTGACAAAGCAAGAAAGCACGTCAACAAATCTGTTTCTGCTTTCCTCCGTGACTATGGTATGGGTGCCAGTTACCACAACAACTTGCGTTATGACATGCAAGACATTTATAGAGGAGATGGTGTGCACTTCAATGATGAAGGGAACAGAGTCTTCCTTTTGAACCTTAGACTCTGCATCGGTACTTACTTGTAGGTACCACTAAAAAAATGACTTCATAAACACAACAGCTCTTTTTAGAGCTCCCTAATATCTAAACTCTTAAATCTGCTTTTCATTTATTTATTTTTATTTTTTTTACCGTACGCTTACCGTAAGCTTACCGTACGCGTACCCCGTGATTTTTTTAAAAATCAATAAATGTTTTTTTTGTACTTTTCTGTCCTTCTTTGACCCCCTTACAAATGTTAGGGGGTCTGTAACTCTCCTCATTGCCCCCTTTTCTTGTTTTCACTCTTTTTTTCAGAGTGAAATACACAAAATGGCGGCCGCCGCTTCCTGGTTTCGGCCGATTCGAATGTTTACTAAGATCTAAGAGCCAATCAGAATCGCGCTCGCGCACGCCACCGTACGCTTACGGTACGCGTACGGTAAGCGTACCGTAAGCGGGCTCAGATATATATATTGATTTAAAGGCTATTTTCTCAGAATCTACTGAACAGATTTACACCAAACCTACAAAAGGCACTTCCTTGACCTAGGGACTACCTCTCTGCCAAATTTCGAGTAATTCTGTTCAGCCGTTCGGGCTGTAGCTCGTTCTAAAGGTCCTATGGAAAAATGCATGGGAAAAACGCGTTTTGGGACCCCCCTTTTATCTCAGCCCCCGCTTGACGGATCCCCCCGAGACTTTCAGGGTAGGAGCGAAGCGTAGCGCCCCACCTATTTTGAGAAATTCGCGAGGATTCATCGACCGGCGCCAAAGTTATTCAAAATAGAATGTTGAGGTTTTCCTATGGAAAAGGGGTCCTAACTATAACTACCTACTGGCGACCGCCAGTAGGTAATATATATATATATATATATATATATATATATATATATATATATATATATAAACACACACAAGCACACACACACACACACACACACTCACACACACACACTAAGGTCAATTACTTTACTTTGTGTGTACTAGTAATGGGTGATTCTATTTGAAAACATAGATTATGTGAGTGCCTGTGTAACTGTATCTCGTGTGTGAGTGTATGTGTGTATGGATTTATGGGTCAATAAGTGGATGTGTGAGTAGCTGTATGGGTGAGAAAGTGACTGAGTGTCTGTATGGGAGTGTAAGTGGTGTATGGATGAGTGAGTGGGTTTGTGTGAGATAGGTGAGTGGTTGTGTGAGTTTTTATAAGGGTGAGCAAATCGCTGTGTCAGTGGCTGCATGAGTAAGTGAGTGGCTATTTAAGTAGCTGTCAGATTCAGAGTAGTTCCTCAGAATGCCCACCTTCCGGCAGCTCCGACTCTGGAATATTTTAGAGAGGATCAGAGAGGCCAGATGAGGGGAAGGGAATTAGGTAGGGTACCGAGAGGAGGTAGACCTGAAATAGATGAATTTTATGGTTAGAAGAAGGTAATTACTTGTTATTCTCTAAAGATTGTACAATGCTTTACTATGGTGTGCATTCAAGACATAGAAATTACCTCTAAAAGGAATGAAGAATGACCAAACATCCCCTGAGAGAAATCTTTGTTACCATGAGTTCAAAGTGACTGCCAAGGAATGTTATTAAAAGAATGCGAAGACCTTAGTCTTAGTCAGTATTTCCAGAGTACGTGCTCACAAGGTTCTCTAGTGTATGATACCCTCAAGGTAGATCTGTGCACCAATATTCTATAATCAGTTATTTGCAGTTATTTGAATCGGTAGAGACTTGTGTTCAATTATTTGCCAACCTCAATGACTATTCCTTCAACGTCTTACCCCAATAAGTCTAGTTCAATGCTTATTCCTGATTGGCATATTTCCATACTCTTGTATAGTACATAAAAATGTGAGCGAACGCTCTCTTTTTTTGAATCCAGAGTGTGCTGAAATCAAGAAATCTGAGAATCATGAAAAAAGATTGCTCTCCTATCTTGATTCTGGGCAATCAATAGGACCTACTGCTTCTGTGGAACATCGGAGATCGCAGCCAGTATACAGGGATTACCTGAAACAGGTCCGGAGTCTTTAGTAAATCAGCAATAATCTGCAAACACCAGCAGGGCACAGTCGTATTTATCGGTAGCACACCCCACCGGCTGCAACTTCTCTAGGTTTCATGGGGGGATACCTGGAAGCTGAAACTGACAAAGTACATTGTTAGGGAAATGAAATGATGGGCTCTCATGCTAGGACTGCTAGTGGTTTATTACTGGCCAACCTCTGTTATACTGAACCAGTTGTGCTAGTCACTGGCACAATGTGCACACATCCAATACCGTTTGTAAGCCTGCTGAGCTATGATGAGGGTTCCTGACAGTGACTGTATGGGTGAGTAAGTGGCTGTGCGAGACTCTGAAATGGTGAATAAGAGAGTGCATGATTGGCTGTATGTGTGAGTGAGCACATGCATGAGTGTCTTTATG
The DNA here is from genome assembly GCF_964204655.1 of Triturus cristatus. Classification (NCBI taxonomy): domain Eukaryota; kingdom Metazoa; phylum Chordata; class Amphibia; order Caudata; family Salamandridae; genus Triturus; species Triturus cristatus. Next base: position 771,204,204 of record NC_140585.1, read on the forward strand.
TGTGAGGGTACATGAGTAGATTTATGGATGCATGAATAGGTGTGTAAGTGGGTGTATGGTGGGTGAGTGGGTGTGTGAGCGGCTGTATGGGTGAGTGGCTGGGTGTGTGTTTGTATGGGTGAGTAAATGAGTGTGAGAGAGGCTCTTCAGGAGATTATGTGGTTGTCTCAGTGACTGTTTAGGTGACTGAGTACTTGTGCTAGTATCTTTATGACTAAGGGGCATATTTACAAGGGCTTTATCTCCAAAAAAAGCAGAGATAATACTATCACCCTATTTACAAGAGGGTGCTAACATGCCTAATCGCATGTTAGCACCTTTTTTACCAACGCCTCCCTTTGCATCTCTAATGAGATGCAAAGTGGGCGTCACTGGGCATACCTGGATGGACCACCTTGCAAATATCTCTGACGTTCACATCGCGATATTTACAAGGCAGCCCACAGGATTTTAGCACATGTTAGTTTTTGGAGAAAACCACTGTTTTCTCCATAAACTAACGTCTGCTAAAATGCAGACTTACCTATCCCTGACATTGGGGTGGATTATGCTGATACGACACTGTGGGTTGTATCAGCAAGGTTATCGCCGTTTTGGAGGGAACATCACTGGAAAACCAGCGATGTTCCCTACAAAACGGCGATTTCCCCGCTATCTCTGGAATTTTTATCGCCCAGGAGTAACGCATTGTTAATAACGCATTACCAGGGCGAGAAATTCCAGAGATAGACGGCGATAAATAACAAAGCGCTAAGCGCGCTTTGTGTTTATATATCGCCGTCCTTGTAGATATGCTCCTCAGTGAGTGGGTGTTTGAGTATCTGTATGGGTAATTGACTGGTTGTGTGAGTGCTTGTAGGAGTGAGTGAGTGGGTGTGTGAGTGGCTCTCTGCATGAGTGACTGGATGCATGGGTATTTGAATGGGTATGTGAGTGGTTGTGTGTGTGGGGGGTATATGAGATGTTTCATGGGGTGTGACTGGGTGTGTGAGTGGGTCTGTAGATGATGTCATCAGTGATGTAATGTGAGATTTCATCAGTGATGTCATCAGTGATGTCACTGACCATATCATGAGTGATGTTATATGTCAGGTCATAAGTAAGCCTGGGCAAAGTACTACGCTACGCTCGCGTAGTTTGCGAAGTTTGCGCTACTTCGCACTACGCAAATTGCACGTAGCACAGTGCAAACATGCGTAGCATAGCGGTCATTTTTTGCTTGCTCACGGTCCTCAACATCAAGTTGGCGACCGCGAGCAAGCAAAATGACATCCCGGCGAGACTTTTTCCTTGTTCGCGATCAGCAACATCAAGTTGCTGATCATGAGCATGGAAATAAACATCCCGGCGAGATTCTCAACGCGAGGAGGTCAGGTTTCTCATTGCGAGTGGTCGCGTATGCTCGCGACCGCTCGCGATGAGAATCTACCAGTTCGCGTTGAGAAAGCTGACGCTCGAGTAAAAATCTACTCGAGCGGTAGAAAACTACAGCTCGCACTGTGCAAGAGGCCGCTTTCAATTATTGCACAGTGCCGGATGCTTGTCTGCACTGTGCAATCATTGAAAAAGGCATCTTGCACAGTGCGAACAGGGTACTACGCAGTTCGCGAAGTGCTACGCGTAGCTCGCGTAGTGCGAAGTGCACTTTGTGTAGCTTCGCGTAGTGCTACTTCGCGAACTACGCCCAGGGTTAGTCATAAGCAGTGCATTGTGGGGTGTAAGTTATATTTAGCTCAAGTAACTATGACAGCTGAAATTCTATGGGTTTTCACAAGTGATATCTGAGCTATTACGCCCCTGTAACCGTTGGTGTTTTAAGTGAATTTCTAAGGTTATAAAAGAAATATATTTCCTAACTATGACATCCCTGTAACATATGGCTTTGTTCAGTAAATTTCTAAAGTTTTTTAGTAGCCCCAATAGCTAACTTAGAGTTACCAACTAACCCCTCAGCCCAACTTCTAAATGGGACTACCAAAACGGGAACTTGAAGGTATCAAATTAATCAAGGCTTTAAACCTGAATTGGCACATTTAAGGAAAAGTTACTTTAAGAAACCTGTCACTCTGTACCCCAGTTTTCCCAGTGGCCTCACATGGTTGCTGGCCACCAGACAGCCTTCTGCCTTCCAGATGAGTTGTGTGAAAGACTCCCAGGCTTAGAAACAATGGTAGCCTTCTACAGAGGGAGGTGTTACCTCCCTATGCATAAAGCCACTCACGGTCCTGGCCCAAAAGGCGAGTTTGAAAGGTAAAGCTCCCTTTGTTGGGAAAATGGTGATCACACTCCTGACGGGTTGCCCCTCTGTTCAGGAAGACATGTTGTAAATTGAAACGTCGATGTAATTAAGCATTCACTAAAGACATGAATTCCCCTTTAGGACCAAGTCTCTTTCGTTATGTTGACTAAAGTCTGGACTCCATTTCGTATTGTTATGTCTCCACGTGCTCAACACGAGAAGAGTCCTATCTTCGTGTTAGTTGCTCTTGCAATCTGCCTAGTAACAGTCTATAAATAGCTCCTTTGTCCGTCTGGCGCATGCCCAGACTTGACCACATCTGTTATCAGTTAGTCCTTTCTTGACCATGTTTTTGCGGGCTCAAGGAGTGTGTCAGCTCCGCCCATATATCGATTCTGTATCGAAAGTGACCATAAAAGGTAATATTCTTTGCCTCATGTTGTATCCACCCACTTATGAGCCCCTCTGTTGTGTATAAAAGGGGACCGTGTACGCAAGTTCTTTGTGCTACTCTATGCAATACTGAAGGGTGTTGTATGGATTGTAGGACCACCCTTAAGGGTTAATAAACTTTGTCTTTGTACTTTGCAGTTTCCGTGCCAACTTCCTTGTAGATTCCAATTGCAGGAGAGCGAACCCTTGTGTCCTGCGGGCCTAGCTGGGGCCTGTATTCATCAATTGGCGCCCGTCACGTGGGGCTCATCGGCGACTCGGATGCTCGAAGGATTGGTCGTGACGAAGGTGAGGAATTTGGCCAGGGATGTGATCACTGCCAGAGGCACTTTAGTCCTGGCATCCCGAGGTTTTCTTCCTTCCCTTCCGAGCTGACCATCTGGGTGGCGCCGGTCCTCGACTGAGACCTCTTCTGTCGGTCCTGCCGTGACAGCCGTTTGGGCGAATTTTGGAGCTTGGCAGTTGGAATCTGGACTCTTGATTGGTAAGAACCGTTGTACGGTACTTGCTCCGAGTTTTGGAAGCCTGGTTTGGCTATTTGAGTTTGATTTGTGATGACCGGTCATATCTTGTATTGATTATTGTGAGAATATATGCGTTGCAACACATATAGGCAGGTAATGTGGAGACATTTCTCCAGAGCTGTGTAACTTTGAACGGCACAACGTTTAAGTGCCATTTTTTGGATAATACTGCATATTTTGCATTATTTTTGAACATGCCTGCTTTTAGCGCACTCCGTAAGTGGTGCTGCTGCTTTGGAAACCGGTTAAACCTCGAGGAATCTGCTCCAGCTCCCCCAGAGGGGACTCCTAATAGGGATATGTATGTGAAGCATGGTCTTTCTTCCATAATGTACAGCACAGTATGGAGGAAATACACCAGAAAGGATCCTGAGTTGCGATGGCCTTTGTATGGGTCGTTTGATATGCGTAAGATTGAGTACGTGGAACAGTGTATGTGTAAACGGCGTGCTCGTCAAGATATGTTTGAATGTGTGCGGTTATGGGTGAAAGAAGTGCGTGAGCGAGAGAAACGTGAGAAAGCGCTGTTTGATAAAGAGCAACGGAAGAATGATCATGTGCGAGCACAGGAAGCGAAGCGTCGGGAGGAAAGAGAACAGGCGGAGAGACAAGAGAAGGAGCGTAGGTTACAAGTGTCGGGTCAATATGCTGTTCGGCAGCCTCTTTATCCTGTCCTAACTAATCTTGATGATGATTTTTTCCTATTAGATCGTTCCCCGCCACCTTATGTAGGTGCGTCTGCTCCAACAATTCAGGATTCTGGATCGGGTAAAGATAAGAAAGACACGCGATCCATGTTATCTCTTGAGCGCTCGGGTGAGCTTCGGAAACTTTCTTATCGTGCAGTTTCAAATAAGCTGTCGTTTTCAGAGCTGTTACCGGATCTGGAAGGATGGCAGGATAGAGAGAAAGTGTATTTTGCTGCCATTTTCTCTGATGAAGTGGTTGCTGCCTTTCGAAAATATTCTGATGTTTTTGAGCCGCAGGAGATAGTGTCGGATTCTAGAGCACTGCGTAATGGTACTTTCTCTCCCTCCCAGGTGCCTGATGCGGTCCGACGTCTGTTTGCGCTACGGGATGAAATGCTTCGACTGCGGGAAAAAGCGCGCCGGAACAAGGAAGAAGAGAGCTTGACCTTGCAGGCGGACGACCAGCAGCTGTCTCCCCCCCAGTCAGATAAGAGCGACCTAGTGCATGTTAAACCAATGCGAGAGGCGGCACCTTTGTATGTTCCTCCTAAAGGAGCGGGGAATAGTTCGGATATTACCTCTGCCGATGCTAAGGGATATTTTGTGTACAATTGGGTTTATACTCCTTGGCATAGGGCTGATGTCATGGCATTAAAAAATGCATTGCCTGATCCCCGCAAGAATCCAGCGGCCTTCTACGAAGAAGTTGAGGGGGCCCTGAATTCTTGTACTATGACCTTAGCAGATATAGATTTGTTCTTTGGGCTTATTTTACCACCAGATATGTGGCGATCTGTGCGGAAGGTGGACGATGTTGCCGCTTTTAAGGCTCGGTGGTCTGAGCTTGAGGATGAGGATAGGGAGAGGAAGCCCGCGCAGAAACCACCTCAGGTTATCTTAGATCTCCCCGCTGCTATTCTGACTAAGTTGAAGACAATCATCCCCCCTAAAAAGATTGACTGGAATATGTTAGCCTCGTGCAAGCAGAAAGTCGATGAATCAGTTGCAGATTTCTTTACGCGCTTTGAGGAGACGTTTCATGATTTTAGTGGTCAGTCACTTACGGATGATACGGGTCGACACCTCTTTGCTGATAAATATGTGGCGAATTTACTACCGGCGATCGCAGCCCGCCTAAAAGCGAGTGAAAGTTCTTGGTCCACTGCGACCCCGACAGCCCTCCTGACTATAGCTCAGTATTATGAGCGTCAGGAGCAAGAAGCGAAGGGACAGGAGGAGAAGAAATCGAAAGATTTAAAAACAAAGGTGATGTTAGCGCAAGTATATGGTCCGCCCCGTCGGGGTGTCAATAGAGGAAGGGGAGGATTTTATGGTCCTCCCTCGGGCCGATCTGATTTGAATAGGAATCAATGTGCGTATTGTAAGCAATCGGGACACTGGGCCAGAGATTGCCCGGCATTGCATGCTTCGCGTCAGGGACATAATCAGGGTGGCCCGAGAGGTAGAGGGGGTTTCTCGAATTTTAGAGGGACTTCTAATGATCACACTCGTTTTGATCCCGCCGGGCAGCAACGAGACAGACCTAATGTCTTTGATCGGCACAACCAGTATCAAGTGTCAGGGATTGATCGCTCTGGGTACCATGATTCTCAGCATGCATAGGAATGCGTTGGATGGGGGTTAGAATCAGTTGAGGTGCCGGTTGATCAGAAGGGTCCTTATGTATCAGCTGAGGTTTTGGGTTCTACTGATCAGTTCCTAGTAGATACAGGAGCGACTCGTAGTGCGCTGTCTAAACAATTGGTTCCGAGGGCTCCCCCATCTGGCTTAATGGTTACATCGGTAGGGTTTGATGGTACACTCTCCCGAAGCCCTCTTTCGCGGCCCCTCACATTTCAGGTTGATTCTTTTTCTGCACCCTGTCCGTTTTTGCTTGCCCCGAACACGCCGGACAACATTATGGGTCTTGATATGCTAAAGCACTTCAGAGCTACGATCCGCTGCTCCCCCGCTGGTGTGCGTGTGATATTAAATGATAATCACCCTCGGTCTGAACGGATGTGTGTGGTTGTAGAGGATGCTGTGTTAGCGACCCTCCCTCGTACTTTGTGGGCCACTTCGGATACTGATGTAGGACAGATGGTGATTCCGCCTGTTCACATTAGTGTCCAGGAGGGGGTGGTGTTACCACGCCTCCCACAGTATCGTATTTCCCAGGAGGGGGAGGAAGCTCTTACACAGATTGTGCAGGATTTGATTAAGGTGGGAGTAGTGGAGGAAGTTCCCTACAACGTCTGTAATAGCCCGATTCTACCCATTTTGAAAAAGGATACGGATGCCAAGGTTTATCGGTTTATAATTGATTTGAGAGAAGTAAACAAGATCGTGATACCTCAGTATCCAGTGGTTTCTGATATCACGACGTTGCTTACTTTGGTCCCGCCTACGGCGACGACGTTTTCAGTCATTGATTTGAAAAATGCTTTCTTTTCGATTCCTATTCATCCCGATAGTCGATACCTTTTTGGTTTCACTCTGAATAATAGGTCTTATCGATTTTGTAGAGTTCCTCAGGGCTACACAGAAAGCCCTAGCATTTATAGTCAAGCTTTGAAAAGGCAATTGGACTCCTTTGTTCTGCCCGAGGGTGTCGCCCTCATTCAATATGTCGACGACATCTTGCTGGCGGCCGACACTCCGGAGTTGTGTGAAAGGAGTACGTTGTCCTTGCTTTCCTTTTTGGCATCCCACAATCACAAAGTATCTCGGAAGAAATTGCAGTTCTGTAGACCAAAGGTGACTTATCTGGGTCACCTTTTGTCTAAGGAGGGGCGTGCACTTACACCAGATCGTATCCTAGTAATTTTGGACACGCCAGTACCTTCCACGCAGAAGGACGTGCGTGCATTTTTGGGTCTTGTTTCTTTTTGTAGGCAATGGATATTAGGGTTCTCACACATAGCCAAACCATTATTAGCCCTTTTGACAAAAGACACACCTATTCCGCTTCCTTGGTCAAATGAGTGTGACGCTGCTTTTCAGCAATTACGACAGGCCCTTTGTTCAGCACCAGTGTTAGGGACCCCTGATTATACCAAACCTTTTTCGCTGTATGTGCATGAGAAAGATGGATGTGCATTATCAGTTTTAGTGCAGATGCACGGCGACAAGCAGCGCCCTTGTGCATATTTTTCAGCTGTACTTGATCCTGTTGCCCGAGCATTGCCTGGTTGTTTTCGCTCGGTTGCGGCGACAGCTGTGTCAATACGCCAAAGCGAGGGAATTGTGTTATCTCATAAGCTGTTGGTATTAGTCCCCCATGCTGTTGATGCCCTGCTTAATCAGACAAAGACGCAGCATTTGACCAGTGCCCGTTTAACGGGATATGAGCTGATGCTTTTGGCCCCTCATATTACGTTAAAGAGGTGTGTAACGTTAAATCCGGCCACATTGTTGCCATACCCCGAGACTCAGTCTGAAGCACGGAAAGCACATGATTGTATTCTTGTGACTGAGGAACAAACAAAGGGTCGTATTGATCTCCAGGATACGCCCTTTCCAGATGTAGATGGAGAACTGTGGGTGGACGGATCATGCCTGAAGCTACCAGACGGTACGACTTCAGCAGCGTATGCAATTACCACACTGCAAACAATAGTGGAGACAGCACGCATACCACAGAAATCAGCTCAAGCAGCGGAACTGATAGCATTAACACGAGCATGTGAGCTCAGTACAGGATTGTGTGTGAATGTTTATAGAGATAGCCGGTATGCCTTCGGAGTAGCGCACGATTTCGGCCTGCTCTGGAAGGAGAGAGGGTTTTTAACGTCGCATGGAGTACAAATAATGCATGGAGAGTTAGTTCACAACCTTTTGACTGCATTGACATATCCGAGGAAAATTGCTATCATTAAATGTAGTGCCCATAAGAAAGTAGTTGATAAAGTTGGAGAAGGGAATGCGTTAGCAGACCGGGTGGCACGGGAGACTGCGATGCAGCCCGGTGCTACTGCCATGTATGTAGTGAAGTCGCAGGTAGAAAGATGGCACGATGCGAAGGAAGAAGTGCGAGAAATACAGAGGACCGCTTCTGATAAAGAACGGGAGCAATGGTCCAGTGAGGGAGAATTGGATGATGAGGGTTGCTGGAGAAATAAGCAGATGGATAGATGGAAGTTACCCACGGCTTTTGTACAACCTATGGTTCAGATGGCACATGGGCTAGCACATGTTGGAGCTTCCGCAATTGTAAAATTGCTTACCCAAGTCTGGGAGCATCCAGAGATTGCTAGCACGGCAAAGAGGGTGGTGCAGACCTGTATGATCTGCCTGAGGTACAACCCAGGAAAGGGTACTCGAACTCCAGCAGGAGGATTTGTGACACCTACTGCACCCTTTGAGGTTTTGCAGATGGACTATATCCAGCTTGAGCGCTGTAACAATTTGAAGTATGTTCTAGTAGTGGTTTGTGCCTTTAGCAAATGGGTTGAGGCATACCCTACGAAAGACAATACTGCAATGACTACCGCCAAGATGCTGTTGAAGGAGTTCTTCCCTCGGTATGGCGTTTGTAGACTTCTGTGGAGTGATAACGGACCCCACTTTATAGCGGATGTTATAAAGTATGTTCTGAAGGGTCTGGGCATCACCCAGAAGTTCCACGCAGTGTTTCACCCTCAGTCTGCAGGACTAGTCGAGAAGTATAATGGTACACTGAAGCTCAAGATCGCTAAAATCCAAGCTTCGACATCTTTGACTTGGCCAGATGCTTTACCACTGGCATTATTGTCAATTAGATCGATACCGCACTCTCGAACCGGTCTTACCCCGTATGAGATTATTTTCGGACGCCCAATGAATATTTGGGGTCTACCAAGACCTAAGGCTGTGTATGATGTACCTTGTGTAATGATGAATGATTATCTGGCACAGTTAACGGATAATTTGGTTTCTATTCATCAACAGGTCCGGGAGGCGCTCCCTGATCGGTCCACCGGCGAAGGACATAGTCTCCGGCCTGGAGAGTATGTTATGGTGAAGATTTTCGAAAGGACGAACAGCTTGGAGCCGAGATGGGTTGGTCCTGAGCAGGTCCTACTTGCAACGAGGACGGCTGTGCGGGTTTCCAACAGAAAGAATTGGATCCATTCCCTGCACTGTCGCAAAGTACCGCCCGGATTGGTGGAGCCTGCTGTATTGACCGATCAACGAGAGATTCTGACCACAGAGAAAGGCCGTGCTGTGGAACCGAACGACACTGAGGAGCTCTTTCCGGATCACGCGACTCCTGGAGGAAAGCGATATCATCTGAGACCAAGGAAGTGAATTCTTCAGTATCAGGACATGTTGTCAGAACGGCCCTTGGGTTAGTGAAACGGAGAGCCAATGAGGCAAGGGGGGGGATCAGCCCTGCATTAGTGTAGTGACACCCGTCTTGGCCCGCTGGTGAAGAAATCAACCGCTGCCCAAGGGGAAGAGTTCTGACAAACCTTTTAGTTTCAGGAAGATATTGATTCTTTATTTTGACATGGAGAAAAAGAAAATCCTTTGTGCAACAGGTTTTATGCTCACAGTAGCTATTGTTGGGATAACCACATGGTTTGTTGAGGATGTGACTCCTGCTCGAAAGTTACTTGTGTTGACCACTCCAGTGCCTGAGGAGCACTACTTTTATACCCTTCCGTATCAAGAATTGAAGCATCGTCAGTCTTATTTGAATAACACTTTCATCCAGATGTTGCATCATACCCACGTTGCCACGAATGCTACGAACTGTTGGATATGCGGTATGATGCCAGCTCATCAGAAGAAAGGAGGAACGCCATTCATACCTCTTCCTTTCTCTCATAATGGCTCTTGTAGAGCATGGTACACTTTGCTTTTCGCCACCCGGAAACCTACAGTGGGACGATTACTCTTCAGACTTAATAGGGAATGTCATCAGGATAAAGATGGATACCCGCAAGTGAATGGGACAATTTGGGAATGGGAAGAGTATCGACCAGACAATGAATCGATTCCTTATATTTTCACGAACACCAGAGACACTGTGGGGAAAGACCGATTTGTGATTCAAGTGGCACAAGCTCAAGCGGACCTGTGTGTCCAGAGTGTGGGTTATATTCCTGTTGGTGTTAGTGATTGCATCACTATTCTAAATATCGACGGATTGAATAACAGTACCTTCTTAGCATCCCATAATACATATTTCGTATGTGGAAATAAAGGTTATTACCGTTTGCCAGCCGGTTGGTCCGGAGTAAGTTATGTAGCATTCCTATTGCCCCCTGTATTCTTAGCACCTGCATCTTATCATAAGGATTTGAAGTTGTTAAATAATGTGACTGTAAATAGGTATAAACGTACTCTATCAATTGATGATGTGGATCAGACTGACACTAGTCTGCAGCAGTATATTGATTTTAATTTAGGATTGTTTTTCTTCGTTGGAGCTGCCCTAAATAGTAGGAAAGTTCGAAGGTTAACAAGAGTGGTAGAGGCTGTGACAAACCAGACCGCTGCTGCTCTTGGGAATCTTACGGAAGAATTACAGATTACTAGAATTGTTGCATTGCAGAATCGCATGGTGTTAGATGTTATGTTAGCTGACCGAGGTGGAGCTTGTAAAATTATCGGAAGTAGTTGTTGTGTGTTTATCCCTGACCACACGCCGTCAGTTTATAATGCTATTAACAGGTTGCACAAAATTGCAGCTGAAATCCATACAGAAAACGGCACTTGGACCTTTTCTGGATGGTTTTGGGCATTGATCACTGCTTGGGGGTGGAAGGTCTTAACTGGTCTCTGTGTTATTGTAGCAGTTCTGTTTTCTTGTTGCATTTGTGTCCAATGTGGTCCTTTGCTCTGTTCCTTATGTGTATCATTCTGTATTCCTGATAAGAAAGCTATTGCCAATGTCACTTATCAGAAACATTTAGCTAAAGAAGTAGAGGAAATGATGACAATTGACATATACGATGATTATCCTAACAAACCGGATGTCTTCAGTGAATGCTGAAAGGGTCGTCTGTTGTAAATTGAAACGTCGATGTAATTAAGCATTCACTAAAGACATGAATTCCCCTTTTGGACCAAGTCTCTTTCGTTATGTTGACTAAAGTCTGGACTCCATTTCGTATTGTTATGTCTCCACGTGCTCAACACGAGAAGAGTCCTATCTTCGTGTTAGTTGCTCTTGCAATCTGCCTAGTAACAGTCTATAAATAGCTCCTTTGTCCGTCTGGCGCATGCCCAGACTTGACCACATCTGTTATCAGTTAGTCCTTTCTTGACCATGTTTTCAAGGAGTGTGTCAGCTCCGCCCATATATCGATTCTGTATCGAAAGTGACCATAAAAGGTAATATTCTTTGCCTCATGTTGTATCCACCCACTTATGAGCCCCTCTGTTGTGTATAAAAGGGGACCGTGTACGCAAGTTCTTTGTGCTACTCTATGCAATACTGAAGGGTGTTGTATGGATTGTAGGACCACCCTTAAGGGTTAATAAACTTTGTCTTTGTACTTTGCAGTTTCCGTGCCAACTTTCTTGTAGATTCCAATTGCAGGAGAGCGAACCCTTGTGTCCTGCGGGCCTAGCTGGGGCCTGTATTCATCAGACAGGCTGGCAGCAGAAATAGAAAAGGGAGTCCAGTAGCCAAACCAGTTATCCTATGGGTGTGTAGCCCACAGCTAGCCACACTTCTAGGGTGTGCTGCTGTGCTCCTAACATCCAAAGAAGAGTTCAGACATCTTGGGAGTGTGCAAAGTAGTGCACACTGGATTCTAGATGCCACACATAGCTGGAAGTCATCACAGGGAGGGAGGGATCCTGGTAGCCCACTGGCTAGTGAGCATATCATCCTCCAGAGCTCTCTCAGTTCAGAAATATGGCAATTCTGGCACGTGAACCTCAGATCACGACAGAACTGAAGAAGGACAAAAGCAACACTGCCCTTCTGAACACCGGAGCGGGCAAAGAGAAGCTGCACCATCTGTTGGACTGCACCTGCTGTACCTTGGAATAGAGAAGAGATGCCTGTGGCCACTGGCTAGACAAAAAGTCTCTCCCAAACCCCAAATGCAAGTAATTGCTTCTAGGGTCAGTTGGCTGACCTCCAGGAACCAGAACCGGGGCCATCTATGCTGGAGTAGCCCAACACAGCAATTCAGTAGCCACTTCTGGAGAATCACCACTGGCAGCCACTGAGATACCCAAGAGAATGATCCTCGATGGCCAAAAGTTGCACCAGAGCCTGTCAAACCAGGAAGTGTTGTCTGAATCCAGATTCATCATCAAAGGGGGACACTAGCCTCCACCAAAGGACAATGCTGAACCGGATGCGACCGGAGACTGGTAGTGCAGCAGCAGCTGGCCTTCTCCTGGTTCAAAGAGGAGCTTTGAGGGACCCCAGTCCCTATGGTCAGAATCACCCCATCTGACCCGTTGACCGAGGCATAATTTCAAGGACATCCCTATCGACTGCACAGCAACCAGAGTACCCATGAGTGTCCTCTATGTTCTGCATCCTCTGTATCAGGACCACTCCATTGAAGTCTATGGCGGTCCCGCTTTAATGTTCAGAACTGGACTGGGGAACTTTTTGGTGCCCAAATACCGATTAGTGTCCCCCCTGACTCTGTTCCTGCTGGATTTGGTCACCCCAGTTGGGCTGGAGTATTTGAGAACAACTCATTCAAACTTTTCAAAAGTTTACAAACTTTACAGTTACCAATGAGTGTTTGTGGTTGAACTGAGATTTGCATTTTCTTTAATAACCTGTATCTACTGAACCCTCTGGTGGATTTTTCTCATCTTGGTCTCTAAAAATTCAATCTATTTTCATAAATTAATGTCAGATTGTGTTGTGTGACTTTCTTATTTCATAGTTTGGTGATTCTGAAATGCTTTACACTAGTTCCTTTGTTGAAGCCTTACTGCTTGAAGCCACAGCTACCCAGGGTTGTGCTAGAGGTTTTACAAATGAGCCTGACTGGACCCAAGACAGTTTTTCAAGTGTACTAACTAGTAGGGTCACACAATCATACCATATAATGCACCCAAATCCTCACACTTGCCATCTGGGTTGCTACAGTATTCAATATGGGTTCTGAGTCAGCCGGGCCGAAGAAATTTACCAACCCTGTCCACTTCTGAAAACGAGAGTCATAGAGGAATCCAGTGCTTTGGGACTGGAATGGATTTCATCACACCATCACATTTTCTTACCCAGAATGCTGTGTGAATGTCAAAACCATGCCTAACATCCCTCTTACTTCTGTTTTCTCACTGGGGAGGTTGCAGTATTCCGTTTCCACAGTGGTATGGCACCTAGGCACCCTCTCACCCCTTCCCTTTTCTAAAACTACAGACCTAGGGGAATCCATAGTGGTATGACTTTGCATGGCTCCCAGCATTATCTCTTACTCACAGAGCACTCCAATTGTCAAAGTATTTGCCAAAACACAAAATGTCCCCAAATTTATGTGAGAGAAATCTCAGGTACTTTCTGCCAATGGCAAAAGTCGTGCAATGCTGCATTTCTTTGTTTCACAAGGAAAACAGTTCTCCATGTGTGTGGGTGGGCCTAACTCATGTTTTAGGAATAGACAAAAACTGTAGCAAGGTGAAGAATGCATTGACACTGAATCGACTTCAAACGGTGAATGTTTTAACCTGGTCATATTGAGTATGACACACACAACCACAACTGAGGGGTACTGTTTTTATTGTGAGACATATGGGACAGCTGGATAATAGTACTTTTGTTGATCCCTGCATATTTTAGAACTTTCCACTCTCGGAACTGTTAGGAAAATTTGTTATTTTCACTAATGTTTGTTGTTTTCAGGGCAAACTTGGTAAGAAAATGCACTTGAATCCACATATGCCAAACCACCCTCAACTGCCATGGGTGTCTAGTTTTCAGAAATGTCTGGGGTTTGTAGGTTTTCTTGGTGCTGGCTGACCCTAGGCCTAAATTCTTCAGCAACCCACTGCAAGAATCAATGGGATTTTTAGAATGAATTATATTGTCCAAGTATGTTTATGGCCATTTCCTGTCCTGTGCAATAGGTCTAATCACAAATGTGTGGCCCAATTAGTTTTGGGAGGAGTTTGGTGGCATAGAATAGTAGAACATTTGTTATGGTCTTTTGAGAAAAGTCTTGTAAAATACCCCTGAAATCACATAATGTTTTGTGCAACCACAAATTCACAATTTTTTGAATAGCCTCCAATACTAAACTCCAGATTCTTGGGCACATTTCACAAATTTAGCTTTCCTTCATACCCATTGTTTATTCATTACACTTTACCTTATTAATTGATGGATAGTCAGTGTACAATGAACAATCATTATGAGATCTAGTTTGGAGGTGGGTCTGGGAATTACATTTATGAACAACCAACAAACATGACATATCCTTGCAACTGGAAGGGTTTGATGGATATAACAGTATATTACTTTTGTAGATGGGCCATCAGTGCATTAAATTACGGATGAAAATATTGTAACCTACTTCATGAGTTTGTTCATTCAATTAGTAGGTTCTTTTGTAAAACCAGGAGTAAAGTACATAAATGATCCTCTACTGAATTCAGAATGCTGTTTGCTTTTCAGAAATGTACAGTTTTCTGGGTTCAGGGTTTGGTTTCAGACATCTTTACTACACATACAGCAAGTAGGTAAAAACCCCAAACTCTAAAAAATAAGAAATATAGACCACTACTTAGAATATTGAAAATTACAATACTGTTGTGAATTAAATTATTTTTTGACAACTCTGTTGCAAAAAGTTGGGAAGACAGCGATCCAAGCACAGCAACCCTTTTGTTGAAGTCATTTTTAGAAAAATAAATCTGCATAGTTTCTTGCAGAGCAGCACTTTTTCATATTTTCCCAATAACAGAAGTCTTTTCTATTTTGTTAGGCGCCCACTAGGGGAATCCACAAAGTCTGGGTATGCCATAGTATATAGTAAATAAACGACATAAATGTGGCCTAAACAAACGGTTTCAAATATTAAAAAATGTTCAGGATGGGGAGTGTGGATCCTCAGCACTTAAGGGCATAAAGGATTCAATTTTGAAATTATAGGCTAAGGATATAGGTTTCCAAGGTTAAAGGGGTAGGGGTTAAGGCTGTTGGATTAAGATTTAAAGGGAACCGCAAATAGGGTTATGGGTAAGAATGTAGCATATATGCTATCCATTTTGAGTATGTGGTTAAGTGATTGTTTGGTGTATTGTTTTAAAAGTTTGAGACTTTGGAGTTAGGGATTAATGGGTAAAAGGTATGAAAATTAACCCCTAAATTATATTTGTTTAGAACCACATTTGGAAACATGTCTAAGGTGTATTGATGAGTGCATTTAAATCGCTAGCCTATCTGCATAAGAACAAATTTCGCTTTTGAGAGTAGCTCTGAATTTAAGTAATTTCTAGGGGTGGGCGGAATTTGCGAAATCCACTTTCGCAAACTATTGCGAAAATGTTTAAAATTATCGCAAACAAGCGGAAATATCGCGAAGATGCGGACGTTTTTTTCCCGCATGTTCGCGAGATTTTCTGCATGGTTGCGGGTCGCCAACTTACCCATCTGGTTGCTCGCGGGCGCGGCCATCTTGTTTTGAGTTGTCTCGTGGTGCATGATCGCCAGAATAAAGACGTGATCGCGCGACGCATGACGTCACTGCGGGCGCGAACTGTCGCGAGACAGCGCAAATGGCTAAAAACAATACAACATCTCATGGAGAACGCGACCGGATCAAGAAAACTTGTCGGCGAACGCAGGGATTCAGGTAAGGCGATCGCGCGCGCGCGAGAATGTATTATTTTACAGCGCGAGCAAGAAACAAATTATCGCCAAGCTGCGGAAAGCGGAAATTTTGACATTTTTGCACTCTCCGCGGAACGCTAAAATGTCAAATTATCGCAATTTCCGCGAACGGAACGAAATTTTAGCCCAGGCCTAGTAATTTCATTGAAAACACTTTAGGGGCATATTATCAAGGACGGTGTTAAAAAATTTCGCCACTTTAGCGGCAGAAAACTGCCGCTAAAGTGGCGATAATGGGCTTGATAATATGCGCTTGAGAATTTCAATAGAAGCCCACGTTCTGGTGTGTACATGAGCTTCTATTGGAATTCTCCAGGGCATATTATCAAGCCCATTATCGCCACTATAGCAGCAGTTTTCTGCCGCTAAACCGGCGATAATTTTAACGCCGTCCTTGATAATATGCCCCTAAATTTCTAAATGATGCAGTTGTAAATGTTAAAAGCGAAGTGATTTGACAATAATCAAATTACCAAGATACAACCCAATATTTGCGTATGCACCATGCAAAACGGTTTTACCCAATGTCTCAAAATGATGTCCTTTATGTACCACGTACTGCTACTTCCCCGTGCACTTACTTTCTTTCCTTCACAAGAGACACCTTGACCCCGGCTCTCACTTTGCTTAGACATATCTTCACTTTGACATGACCATGACAGGGGTATAAATAGTAAATCAGCCATATTGAAATATAGGTCTGTCTACATAAACGCCTATCCTAAAGTGATGGGGGAAGTTAATCTAACCTGCGTGATTTTCGTCTCATGAAAAAACTTCACTGTAAAAAGGACAATGCTTTGTTGGCAAGTATAAAATATATTGAAAAGAGCAACTGAAATAAAAGTAGAAACATTTATTAGCTTTCTGGTTGTAAACGGAATTTGAATCAATATATTTCCGGAGGCTTTTACAGCAAATTAAAGACACAGCCTTGTTGTTACTAGTGGGAGCAAGTAAGTATTACTGTGTGACACAGTAGAATTAAGATTACAAGCATTTGACCTTTTGCACACACTGGAAACGTCCACATTTTTGTGACTAGTAATAAATTGCCTTTGGCTGGGGAACAGACTGTTTCTTGCATTCAGCAACTCGTGCCATAGTAGTACCGCTGAAGGAGCTGCCCGAAATAAAGGTTCCATAAGCATATATTGGAAATGCTGACTTTGTAACAAGTTTCCTTAGTAGCTGTGCTTATCGTGTGGTCACCCGGAGCAGACCTCTCATTACTCGCCTCCTATGCCCAATGTAGCTTTGACTGGCTGTACCTTTTTCACTTATGCAGTATGCATTATGAAAACTGTGGTCAAACAATCTATGCATTAGCTGTGTCTAATACTCAAACCCGGAATGCTGCGAGACAGTTTGATAACACTACACGTGCATTATTCTCAGTACGTGCAGTGTAATGATTACATAGGTCATTTACTGAGCCTCGGAGTTAGCTGTCTGGGAGAATTGTGGGGCATATTATCAAGCACGGCGTTACAATTATCACCGGGCTAGCGGCAGAAAACTGCCGCTAAAGCGGCGATAATGGGCTTGATAAATGCCGCAGAGAATTCCAATAGAAGCCCATGTTGACAACAGAACATGGGCTTCTATTGGAATTCTCCAGGGCATTTCAGCAAGCCCATTTTCGCCGCTTTAGCGGCAGTTTTCTGCCGCTAAAGCGGCGATAATTTTAATGCCGTTTCTTGTTAATATGCCCCTATATTTGCCTACGAGGATAATACACGGCGGGTGCATGTATATTTGATGACAGCCAACCTGACGAAGTTTGAGAGTATGTAATTATTCTCCAAAGTAAAAGCTAGAGAAATGTACTTTCCAACCTATTCAGCTGCCCACAGATCCAGCCTAAAATCCACTCACAACAGGAGACTTCCTTTAGTAAAATTCTTGTGTATCATGGCAAAAAGACAGATATAACTAACGATGTTGACAATTTCTTGTAAAACCAAGTTATAACATCTTTAAATATATATACTTTTCCTCTTCCCGTAAAACTGTTTGTACACTAGCCCAATTTAGGGGCATAATTTCAAGAACTGCGTAAAAAATTCTCGCCGGTTTAGCGGCAGAAAACTGCCGCTAAAGCAGCGATGATGGGCTTGGGAATTTCAATAGAAGTCCATGTTCCGGTGCGAACATGGGCTTCTATTGGAATTCTCCAGGGCATATTATCAAGCCCATTATCGCCGCTTTAGCGGCAGTTTTCTGACGCTAAACCGGTGATAATTTTAACGCCGACCTTGATAATATGCCCCTTACTTTCTGGTCACCGTAAAACAGAAAGGCGTGTGCAGTGAAGAAATTGAACAGCCCCATAAAACAATGAACTTCTTGCAGCCAGAGAGACAGAAGAGGTATGACTCACTTGGGGGCATATTTTCAAGAAACGGCGTTAAAATTATCCCCGCTTTAGCGGCAGAAAACTGTCGCTAAAGCGGCGATAATGGGCTCGATAATATGCCCTTGAGAATTCCCATAGAAGCCTATGTTCTGGTGTCCACATGGGCTTCTATTGGAATTCTCTGCGGCATATTATCAAGCCCATTATCGCCGCTTTAGCGGCAGTTTTCTGCTGCTAAAGCGGCAATAATGTTAACGCCATGCTTGATAATATGCCCCTCGATTACCTATGCAATGTAATATATCTAGTTTACAGCAATGTACAAGGATCTCAGCTAAACTGCAAATCCAGGGCAATTTGCACTAGAATCTCTTTCCATTTAAATCGTCCAGTACTTTTATGAAAATGACATTTAGGTATTCTTGTGACTCACCTTAGGGCCTGATGTTTGAAAGGCTCTTACCCCTTTTGTGTCTGTGGGGAAACAGGTTCATACATAAGGGCCTTAGTTTGGTCTGTTTTAGGGAAACGTATGAAGTTGTAGGTTAGGAATCCATAGTAGTTGAGGGAAAAAAACAACAAGTATTTTATAGAATGATGCACCCTTTTGACCATGTTCCTCAAAAGTCTGCCTAAGACACAGCTGTGGGAAGTGTTGTGCCATTCATGACCAGCTCGAAAAGGATAAGTTTGCATGAGGTTTTTGTAGGTTATGTTCCATGGTGCACAAACAAACATAGCCAGTCGGGAGAAACTCTGCATAGGTACTTTCCAAACATATATTCAATCATTTTTGGACATTACACATTTTGCTATTTATGGCTATTGACTTATAAAATCAGCTAATGAACCATACCAACAGTTTATAATATGCGCTTGTGACTGTTTTTTCTAAAGTCATTACAGTTGCAGCGAGGGTATACCAAGTTTAGCTACAGGCCAGCAGGTCTTTGTGTGTTCTAAAGGCTCCTACTGAATGTCACAAAATGGAACCTGAAATAGGATGGATTCCACAGGTCTAAGAAGTTTTTTGACTTCCAAGAGTTTTAGAGCTTCAATGGGACCTTGCAGCAACAATGTCCGATTTCAATAGGACTTTGTCATACATAGCTTCCAGGCTTGTCCCACTGGAGGATTTTGAGCTTCTAAAAGTTAAAAAGTCTGAAGGTAAAAATCTAGACCGGACAAAGACCAATGGTAGGGCTTTGATGAGTACAAACATTTTAAATTTTCATGCTAAGAGCTTTCCCAGTCTGAAAGAAAGGATGTGTCTGCAACCTTTCCTTTCCTGGGAGTCTAGTACCCCATTGTAGCATTTGACTCTTGGGGTAGCAAAGCAATGCAGTCCAAGGCCGACTCAGGGGAGGTGGTGTATGTTAGTACCCCAGCTCACAAGAATGCAACAAACAAGATAGCAGGGGGTGTTATTATCAAAAGACAGGCTGTCACTGCATTGATGAAAGCAGGAATATGGTATATTAGAACATTGGAATATTGGAAGCTCCATTGAAAACAATGGAGTGCTCCGGGCTTATAATGGCTGGTATAAGCCCGGAGCTCCAACATTCCAATGTTTCTTTGTTCACAGCTCTGGCTGTGAACAAAGGCTTCAGGGAGCCTGAGGGGATTTGAATCCCCTTGCACTCCCTGATAGCTTTGTTTTATTTGTTAGAACATTCTGCCCTCTAGAGGCAGAATGTTCTAATAGCCTTATAGCCCTTCGTAGCAGGGCTATACCGCCAATTAAAGTCCTGCTGCTTTGTTAAAGACCCTCGCTGTAGCGGGCCTTTAATAGCCGGTATAGCCCGCTACGGCGGGCTAAAAGGCTATAATAAGGATATCACAGAAATCACTAGGGATGGTAGCATCTTACAAAAAAAAATTGTTGAGGCTTGGCATAACACACTGTTATCCTTGGAGATGTTAATAAAGGAATTTTGAACTATGTCAATGACCTTCACTCTGACTTGTCATGGTTGACTGTTAATTATGTGCTTATCCTAAACCTTTTCATGTCCTTGATATGACCTTCCATTATCAATATTGTCATTGATAATTAAGTATTATCAAATCAATTTAATGTGTACAAGACTCTTCATTTTAGCATGATGCCGCTGCAGCCAAAGAACAAACCAACATGAGTTCTCATCACTCCAAAGCCTATTTGCAGAAACACCTATGATTGCTTGGATACATTGAAAACTTCTCCCACTGAATCTCAATGTAACCCCCAGGGGACTTTCGGCAATCTTTAATGAAAAATACTTCTGCATCTCTGGCAATCCTCTCCAACACCTTCTACCATCTCCTTGTGGTGCCCCTGTCCTTCAGGGGACAACACAAAGACCAATACGTAAACAAATGTAAGACCTCATTGGGGCTTATGGGGAGTACCAATCCCAGAGGACGCAAATATAATATGAACAGCTTTGCTGCTGACCTCAGGCTTTTCATTTTTAAAGAAGAGCACTCACATCTGTGTGGCCAGCCAGCTCCTGCCACTGGCAAAGTTATTGGGTGCTGATGCCGAGCTGGCATCTTTATCCGTTTCCCACCTGCGCTGATTGCAGTTAGGGAGATGTCTAAAGGTATGCTTACTGCTCCACCCAGACTCTGGCACATGTAGCAGTAGAGACACGCCACCTCCCTGTTGCTCTGCAGTGGCACTTGTTTGGTGCTATCCAAGGGAGTTGAGGCTTCCTTGGTCAAATATGGTCATGTCAGCCCGGGGATGGTGTTTTTAGAGACAAAGGTATGCTCTGGGGAGGGAGCCTCAGAGAAGCCGCCGTACCATAAAAAATTACAGAATCAAGTTTGCGTCAACCCCTGGGGTTTGGCCAACCCCATGGGTATCTCCAGCATTTTTAGCAGAACCCCATGCAAGCTCTTTTCTGCCTGGTTCTCTTGCAGGTCCAAACTTCTCGAGCTGTTTCTCCAGCCAAGTTGCACATTTGGGTGTTGTTTTGCTCTAGACGGTGAGCTTTTGCCACCAGGTCTGCTGGACACCAAATTTACTTCTTGGTTTGGACCTGGATTTTTAAGTCTCCTGTTACTGAAACTGACCATTGTCTAGGCTCCTGGTACTCCTACCACTAACAGCAAGAGCTTCAGAGGAACCTTGTCCCATGTCTCTCTGACTATTTTTTCACTGCAGCAGGGTTGGCTGATCTATAGGAAAGCATTGAGACAAAATATTACATTTAATAATGTTATCGCCAACTAGAAAACAGTTATAAATGTAATTCTATGACTGTTTATAAGATATCAGAAGCCCATTTCACTGGTGAAGTTGGACTTGTAATAAATATTTTGGAAAAGGTAATTTTAGAAAATTACCTTTTCCCTGCTTCTAGCATCTGGAGGCCTAATTGCATGAACTCCAGCTGTCATCTGGCAGCTAAATAGCACACTTGATGACGTGTGAAAACTGCTCCCACTGCAGGACAAAGTCTTGGGTGTAGGGAGGTGTTTTCTGTTTTGGCAGGATGGCCATCTGGGCTGTGTTTAGAAAATGTCTTAGCTTGGAAGGTGCATATTCTTTCACAGGCAAATGTTAGCTGACGCCTGGCCAGGACCCTTCATTGTTCCCCAGTAAGGCAGGCACAAATCCAAGTAGGATTGGATCTACCCCCCAGAACTGGTTTAGAGAGACCACAGAAGTGGAGTTGCTCATTTGCCTGGCCACACATTTGCACAAGGTGAGAAAGGCTTGAACAACTTAGATTAAGGCAAAGAAGGCATTGTGGGATTGTTTTCTCTAGGGTGCACAGGACGTGTTGCAAACGTGGATAGGGTAACCTCAGGGAGCTTTTTACAAATTGGTTAAGGTGGAGTCAGGAGTCACCCCCACCCACAGGCTGCTCATGGCATAAATGTGGCACCCACAGTGTACTCTTGAGGACACTTTTGATAACTGTGGAAGAACTGACACAGAGAAGAGCCCTAAACTATTGGACCTGCTTTCCCTCTTGTAGACTGGACAAAGGTTACAAAGAAGTGAAGTGCAAGTATCAAGACCTGCCCTGAATTGCAGCGCACCTGAACTGCAAGACCTCCTGTTAAAGCAACGGAGACACAACAAGATTCAAAAGTCTTTACCTCTAACTTCCCACCTGAACAATTCCAACTGACCTGCCCTGGGCCTGCTGCTGCCTCTGCTAGAATATGCTTTGAGCTCCAAGTGCTGTCCCCAAGTTCCTGCTGCCTTGCCCCCGTTAGGATTTAAAAACATAATTATTTTTATTAAAACAACAACTTGCCACTCAAGGTGAAATATTCACATCACAATAGCCTGGCGAGTCCCCAGTACAATGATAAATCACAAACATTCCTCATATAGTAGTTGATTTCCCTTGCTTCACCCCTCCCCAATCCCTCCTTCCAATCATTCTGCTATATTGTTTCTTGATCATGTCTAAATCTATAAAACGGTCTCCACAGCATTCTACGATATTCGTTCAATTTCCCCCAAATCTTAGCCCATTTTTGTGGGCAGCCCCTGCTCTCATAGACCGCCCTTTCTGCAAGCATACACCAGTCCATATCAGCCTTCCATTTGTTCAAAGTCGGGGCACCCCCTGAGGATAGTTGGATTTCCATTTCAGTCCGAAAGTAAAACTCCTGAATGGGTCAAACTGGTTTTCTGTACCTGGCCAGTGCACCATTGTGGTAAGCTTTAACCTGTGTCTAGGTACCCCTCTAGTGCAACCAGATGACTGTGGGTGGGTCTTAATGCTTTTGACTCTATTTTGAACCTTAAACTTTAAAAATTCACAACTTTGGCTTCCCAGATTGGATTTTTGTAGTTTTGGGTTTATTTAAATACTCTATTTTTCTAAATTGGTTTGGGGTTTTTCTAGTGCTGTTCGGACTTTATTACTGTTTTGGTACTATATACATACTTTACACATTGCCTATAAGCTCAGGCTAATTAAGTAACTTTAGTGATTCACCCTAACAAGGATTGTAGGGGCATATTATCAAGAATCGGCGTTAAAATTATCGCAGAAAACTGCCGCTAAAGCGACGATAATGGGCTGGATAATATGCCCTTGAGAATTCCCTTAGAAGCCCATGTTCTGGTATCAACATGGGCTTCTATTGGAATTCTCTGCGGCATATTATCATGCCTGTTATCGCAGCTTTAGCGGCGGTTTTCTGCCGTAAAGCGGCGATAATTGCCAGAATACTAACTACCAAAATTTGTGAAGGTAAGTACGTATAGGGAAGTAGAGATATTTTATTCACACCTATCCATTTATGTACCTTGAAACATATATGCTGTTAACATATTGGGAGTTAAGTAAAGTAAATCTATATTTACATATATATATTCTCCCCGAATTTCAAGCACTGCTTTGCTAAAATATTCACAGGCGTGGAAACAACATGGTATACACTTCAAACCCTCACAAATGTCATGTCTGTGGCGGTCAAGTAGCGATAGACAATATCTTGATGACTGTTGTAAACAGATGAATTCTAAGCATAGGTTTCAACTCATTCATTTTAGTTGCTTCTCATTATGAACAGATAGGTTGGCGTTTGGCTACAGTCTGTTTTAAATCCAACCCGAATTTACAACACTTTCACTGAATCCGAAACTATATTATTTGTGCCAAAATGACCTTGTATGCATTTTACATGTTTAAGGTTTCACTGTGTCCGACAAGTAGGTAGCACACCATCCCAAAATATGTTAGATACTTGTCTTCATGTGAACCAAAGCCAGCTGAACCTACTTAAATTCTGCAGTTTGTTATGTGCTAATGTGGTATGTGCTAATCACAAATCAAAAGGTGTGCTGTGTGTGAATTGTTGTGTGTGGCCAGTGATGAAGCCTGTTTCTCAAATATAAGAACACTGAAACTGAATTTGTGTATGAACAGTAAGTGATTTATGTATTTCAGGCCGTGTGATTAGAATCGTGTGGAGAATCACGTCGAAGTGAAAATCAACTAGGCATGGCTAATTAAGTAATGTTGGGAGTACCATTTATCTGCAAACACAAGAATGTTTGTGTTTAACGAGGATGTTTCCTACTCTGAAGTCCTTTTGCTTTTATTACCACATGCCAGGTCGCTAATGAAGCATCAACCAAGTGTTCCATCAATACCTACGAAATAGTTTGCAAATAGCAACAGATCAATCTTAGCAACAGCCAACATGATGTGCAACAACCTATTTTAGCAACAAACAACGTGATATGCTGCACGGAAATATGTTAAATTCATCTACGTTTGTCTTTCAAATAATGTTTTGTTTATTACCAAATTGCATGTGCTAAATACTTATATCACCTGTCTTTGACAAGTTTAAAACTGCCCCGATTTTCAAATGTGGGTCACTGTTTTTAGTTATTTGATTCCTAAATGGGGGCTTTTGGAGCCCATTTCTAATTAAGTTCGTGGTTTACTTTTATGGTTTTATAATTGTTTAATAGTTTATACATGAAACAAATTTACTCCATCCCACAGAATTGTAATTTGCTTCAATTGGCTAAATTAGGCCCAGGCTGCAGCTTGAAATCTAAACGTGACACTGTTTTCATTTCTTTTTTCCCTCCAGTCGCATCAACATTTGCCCTGATTTATCAAGAATGTAATACGTTATTTTATAACTCTGCTTGCTTTGTATGTGTTAAACTGTTGCTGTTTGTAAGGAGATCTCAAATGTTCCCTTTAACGCTCTTGAAGTTTGTCCTCAGTGACCCCATTCAGTTCATAAGTCTGTGATTGTTTTACATGTAACTAGGGGGCATATTATCAAGAAACTGCGTTAAAATTATCCCCGCTTTAGCGGCAGAAAACTGTCGCTAAAGCGGCGATAATGGGCTCGATAATATGCCCTTGAGAATTCCCATAGAAGCCCATGTTCTGGTGTCAACATGGGCTTCTATGGGAATTCTCTGTGGCATATTATCAAGCCCATTATCGCCGCTTTAGCTGCAGTGTTCTGCCGCTAAAGCGGCAATAATTTTAACGCAGTGCTTGATAATATGCCCCCTCATTTCTACTGTCAAACCCGAAAACATTTGATCAAACTGGGACTAATTATTAGTCATTATGGGGAAGGTATTATGTATTTTGAAACTTTGGTCTGAATTGGTATTCGTTGAGCCTACATAGCATGTGGCTCACTTCACAATGACAGTGTGATTGTTATTGTTTTTTTGCTTATAAAAGAGGGCCCCTTTTGGAAGTGAGCCGGAGTAGTTTCCTTTATTGTCAGAACAGAACATATTTGTCTGCTGCATACTTTGGATTTGCTTAGTCTTCTCTGTTTATTGGCTTAAATGCCAACTCTATCCGGTACTGGCAATTGTTTTCTGAACTTTATGCTATTACATCATATACATATATATATATATATATATATATATATATATATATATATATATATATATATATATATATATATATATATATATATATATATATATATATATATATATATATATATATATATATAATTCACTTAAAAAACCATAGGTTTCACACAAGTTATAGTTAGCTGTACATTTCACTCGTAAAAAACCAATGAAATTCCACGTTCTAGTTAGATCAGGTAACTATAACTTGCGCGCCCACAATAAACTGCTGCTGACATCACATATTACATCACTTATGACATGGTCAGTGACATCACTCATGACATCAATGATGACATCTGAAATGACACATTGTGCATTGCGGTCGCGCAAGTTATAGTTACCTGATCTAACTATAACGTGGAATTTCATTGGTTTTTTACGAGTGAAATGTACAGCTAACTATAACTTGTGTGAAACTTATGGTTTTTTAAGTGAATTTGCAAGGTTTTTTAAATGCTAATTCCTAACTATAACGTGTGTGAAACCTATGGTTTTTTCAGTGAATTTGTACGTTTTTTTAAATGCTAAGTTATGTATTTATTTTTAATTTTGGCGTGCACGGTGTGCTTCGCGCACCGTGCGCGCTCTGTGGGCACTCGGTGCGCTTTGCGCACCGAGCGCCCACATTGCGCATTTCGTACCGTGCACGCCTCGCCATTTTTTACAAAATATCAATTGTTTTTTTCTCCCTTGGGGGTCCTTAGATTTATATATTAAATGTGATTGTTAATTCTTTTTTTTTTTTAATGTTTTTTTACCGTACGCGTACGGTAAGCTTACCGTACGCGCACTCCGCGATTTTTTTTAAAAATTATTAAATTTATTTTTCATACTTTTTGGTCCTTCGTGAACCCCCTGACGAACGCTAGGGGTTCTGCAACTCTCTTCGTTGCCCCCTTTTCATGTTATCAACCTTTGTTTTTCAGTGCAAGAGACAGAAAATGGCGGCCGATACTTTCTGATTTCGACCGATTCGAATGTTTACAGTCATGTAACCACCAATCAGAATTGAGCTCGTGCACTGCACCGTACGCGTACGGTAAGCTTACCGTAAGTGCACGGAGCGCGCTTACAGATATATATATTGATTTAAATGCTATTTTCTTAGGACCTACTGAAAAGATTTACACCAGACCTGCAAAAGGCACATCCCTGACCTGAGGACTACCTCTCTGCCCAATTTCAAGTAATTCTGTTCAGCCGTTCGGGCTGTAGCTCGGACTGAAGGTCCTATGGGAAAATGCATGGGGAAAACGCGTTTTGGGACCCCCCTTTTTTCTCAGCCCCTGCTTGACGAATCCCCCCGAGACTTTCAGGGTAGGAGCGTAGCGTAGCGCCCCATTAGTTTTGAAAAATTCGCGAGGAGTCGTCAACCGGCGCCAAAGTTATTCCAAATAGAATGTTGCGGATTTCCTATGGAAACACGGTCCTAACTATAACTATCTACTGGCAACCGCCAGTAGATAATTTATATATATATATATATATATATATATATATATATATATATATATATATATATATATATATATATATATATATATATATATATATACATATCCAATGTTTAGTTGGCTGTTCCCAAGCCACTTGAACGGCGGGCACACGGCAGGGGTAGCCACCCCCAAATATTCCACACAATCTGCTGCGTCTCACTTTCCCATCACATACTCGAATTCATGTCGTTTTAAATCAGTTCAAAATCAGGTGACAACTAATGCGTTTTTTTAAATATTAGCCCAAAAATATTAGCACAAAAATATATGTGGAACGCAGGCAACATTGTTATGAATTTACATGATCATGCCGTAATGCGATAAATGAAATTCAAACCTGTGAAAACTTTATCAAATCGTCAGTGCGCGCAAAGACATGCTGGGAATACGGTGCTACCCTCGTGTGCTTGTATCATGGCTACTTTTATAACAGCATATGTTTTCTATGTTTAGAGCACGTGACCGGCACTTGCACTTTAATATTGTGGAAAAAACACAGTCTGTTGCCCGTGAGAAAGGAGTGCCATTTAACTCCGAAACGCATCGGACCTGGTGTTAAAATAAACACGCATTTTTGATTGTGGCCCCGGCTCCATTGTTCTTTCGTCCTGTGATGGGAAAGTGAGACGCAGCGGATTGTGTGGAATATATATATATATATATATATGTAATCCAAAGTGCCCTGAAGCAATTTAGGAGGTCACTCGACAGAGCCTCGCCATGAGGCTCCCTAATGCAGTCTGCCTTCCTGCTCCTCAATTATTCCAAATGCCAACGCGTTTCGAGGAAAAACCCCTTCTTCTCGGGCTGCCAGCAATGAAACACTGAACCTCGCACTCCTTTCACTTTGCAGCTTTAATAGATAACATCGCCGCCCCCCCAGTGGGCGTATGCTCAGTGCAGCTTTTGATGTGTGCTGGGACATGAAGTCCTGAATGCGAGCGTCATTATTTTCTTGCAGTAAGTTCAATTGTTTCATTAAATGTAAAGGCACATTTTAATCCTATAGTAGGAGTGGAGCATTTGGCAGGCTTGATTTAGCATATTTAGGCACTGTGCTGATACTGTCTTGGTTCGTGCAAAACAACAGCCTCACCCTGCTGGTGTGTGGATTTCTCCTCCAGCTTTATCGGCGATGGTGCCGTGTTAATTTATGTAATCCATATATATATATAGTCACTTAAAAAACCATAGGTTACACACATGTTATAGTTAGGTGGACATTTCACTCGTAAAAAACCAATGAAATTCCCCCGTTATAGTTAGTTCAGATAACTATAACTCGCGCGACCGCAATCCACTGCTGATGACGTCACATATTACATCACTCATGACATGGTCAGTGGTATCACTCATGACATCACTGATGACATCATCCTTTTGATAGAGTGGCGGTCGCGCGAGTGAAACCTATGGTTTTTTAAGTGAATTTGTACGTTTTTTTAAATGCTAAGTTATGTATTTATTATTATATTTTCACCGTACGGTTTTTTTCTGCCTTCAGGGACCCCCTGACAAAGGCTAGGGGGTCAGGAACTCTCTACCCTGCCCCCTTTTCACGTTCGCCACCTTCCTTTTTCACTCTCGCACTCAAAACAAACAAAATGGCGGCTGACACTTCCTGATTTCGACCGATTCGAACGTTGACTGACATGTAAGCACTAATCAGAATTACGCTTGCGCACGTTAGTTGGCCCCCAGGGACCCCACGGATTCAGGAGGACGTAATTCCCCAACTGAAAATGCGCCACAGGGTGCTTTTGCACACTTGTCACATCAGGCCACGCCCACTCCCTGCACCACTGTGCAAACAGGCCCCCTGATGCATTGTAAATTTGGGGATTAAATCCCTTTGTGTCCTGAGCATCCCTGGGGGCCAACTAGCCCACCAGCTACCTCCAGTAAGTGCCACAGAGCTGCGTTACAGCGTGGTGTAAAATGGGGCGCGGCCTCGGACCACCTCTCTGCAACGCAACTCCGTGGCCCTTTCTGGAGGTACCTGGTGGGCTAGTTGGCCCCCAGGGACCCTCAGGATTGAAGGGGAATTAATCCCCCAACTTAAAACGTGCCACTGGGCGCATTTGCACAGTGGTGCAGGGAGCCGGGTGGGCCTGATGTGACAAGTGTGCAAACACACCCCGTGGCGTGTTTTAAGTTGGGAGATTAAGTCCCCTTGAATCCTGAGTATCCCGGGGGTCCAACTAGCCCACCAGGTATCTCCAGTAAGCACCACAGAGCTGCGTTGCAGAGAGGTTTTAGGGGTGTGGCCTCAGACCACCTCTCTGCAACGCAGCTCTGTGGCACTTACTGAAGGTACCTGATGGGCTAGTTTGCCTCCAGGGACCCTCAGATTTGAAGGGGACTTAATACCCCAATTTATAATGTGCCGGGGGTGCTTTTGCACTCTTGCTATGTCAGGCCCCGCCCCCTCCCTGCACCAGTTTGCAAACGCGCCGTGGGGGTGGGCACCCTGGGACACTGCAGGAGCCGGCCCTTTATTTTATTGATTTACCAATAAATTTGGCGCCGTTTGACTAATCTTCATGAAATTTACAAAACTAATGGCCCACTCAAGTCAGCTGCTGTCTTGAAAGTTTGGGGTCATTCATCAAGCAGGGGCTGAGAAAAAAGGGGGGTCCCAAAACGTGTTTTCCTCATGTTAATTTCCATAG
This sequence comes from Triturus cristatus, assembly GCF_964204655.1. Classification (NCBI taxonomy): domain Eukaryota; kingdom Metazoa; phylum Chordata; class Amphibia; order Caudata; family Salamandridae; genus Triturus; species Triturus cristatus. The sequence goes on from NC_140585.1 coordinate 771,233,811, forward strand.
GAAACTTTAGACATGGCTACAGCCTGAACTGCTGAATGGAATTACACCAACTTTGGAAGAGAGATAGCTCTTGGTCCAGAAAGCACGCTTTTCTTTAAAGGGTGTAAATCCATTCAGAAGTTGTTGAGATATTTAAAGATTTACAGATATCGATGTTTGAGAATTGTGAGATCTGATTGGCTGAGCCCTCCTGATCACAAGCTTGTTTCTGATTGGCTGCCACCACTTCAACAAACAAAATAGACCTGACTGTTTAGGACATATTAACATTTCTTCAAAGCCGGGGGTGGAGTACTGCTTTCTCTACCCAACCGCTAGCTTTAGTTAATTGCCATTCGTATCCAGTCCTAAATGCCCCACAAAAATCTTTCAGATACCAGTCCACCCATGTATATGTACACCCTCTTGAAAGGTGTTTACAAAACAATTTGTGTGAAGGTTAGAAAGTACCTCATGTAAGTATCACCAGGGGAGCTGCTGGTAGGTACTCACCAGTTTTCCCATGTTTCTCATCATCTGTAACTTTCTTACCCATGAAAAGAAAAAAAAAAGTGTCCAGTGTAAGAGGTGAATAACAAATAAAGAAGAATATGCACAGAAGCTTCAGACAAGACCTCGTAATGTGAGAAAGAATAACCACTCTTCTCCAACTAAAATCGAGTTATGACTCACATGTACAAGATCCTAGTTTTATTCCATACTGTGAGCCTACTCAAGGTAAAAAGCAAACTGCATGTTACAGACCACTTTAAGATGGGCCAACATATTTCATTGCCAATCTTCCATTACAGCAATTTTATCAGGGCTCTGGGCCAAACTTCACCTCACTGGATTTCAAGGTTAGACTACGGGTGACTGATAAACAAAGAATAAAGAACAAATTAAAACTACCAACCAGTCAGGACATCCTACATCACATCTTCTGACAGATTTGTCAGAGGTAAAATATAGGATAAAGAGTTCATAGTATATTTACCGGGTGGTAGCTGACAAAAGTCATACCGGCTTCCCACTGTTTAAGGAGGTGTCCTTCAATCGTAAGTCCCCCACTAGCACAGTCCGTTGCCGTCCTTATACCTGCGAACATATGCGAGTAAATTTCAACCTGTTCTCAACTTCAGGTGATGTATACACTGTTCAATTCAATTCAATACAAACTTTGGCAAAACTGTCCCATTAATGCCCACAGACTCACACTATGAGCAAGGTGATAGACAAATGCAACCTTACTGGTCTCTCATCCCCTCAATAATGGTATTCATTGCACAAAAGGGAAACCCAAGTCAAAGAAAGACCATCCTCTTTAGCATAGATGCGGGCCCTAGACTCCCCCTCCATTCTTCAGCTACATATTACCACTCGACCAATTCTCATCCTTTACGGGGTCATACCTCAAGGCTCTCTCACCGCCCATCACGTTGTCATGCATACTCTTACTGCGTTTACATGCGTACTCCGCTTTGTCTCATCCCAGTGTCTTACTGCTCTCCTCGTGCTCTACTTCAAGTGCGCATCCCGGAGGAGTATTGCCATGTGACCCTGCATGTGATCATATCAGGTGATTGACCCGGCGTGCGTGCCATCTTTTAATGGTTCTTTTTTTTAAAAACAAATAAAGGTTGCAGCCACGAACCCTTTCATAACTCCAACTTGCCACAAAACCAATATTTAAAAACATTCTCATACCTATATGCTGTTCTTGCCTTTTCCCGGCACCAATCTCCTCTGTCCGCGCCCTCAATTGCAAGCGCTTCTCGATACTATCCCTACATGACCGTGCCCTCGGCCACGCCACACAACCATGTTAGAGCCAGCGACCTCTTTAAATAGATATATCATCATTGCCATCATGATTCACTATGCTGGCAAATGGAATAAACTTGCCACTGCAAACCACGCGCTCAAGTACATAGCGACACATTCACCCTGGGTATCTTTCACATCTCATTAAGCCCTCAATGCCAGGGCTGCAATTGTCCATGGGAGTCCTTGAGACTAATTTCCCAAGGGAATCTTGAATAAAGAATAAGGACATTTTTGTTGTTAGCAGACCTGGGAGAAGTAGCAATATGACAAGACGCCAATAGAATAGTGGCTACGATACTGTTCAGGGTGGATAGATCTTACTGTAAAAGCCTAAACATTTCAGTGTGTTCTCATGAGGTATGAATCCTTGGTCAGACAACCACCCTCACTGACATCAATGCTGCAGCTACTATGTTTATTGAGGTAACATTGAGGCAAAGAATATGGCAAGTTTTGTTTCACCAGTGACTTATCTACTGATTTTGTTCCATCAAGGCCATCATTAAGCCCGATTGGTCAGCCTTCTCAGAAAATATCCAGCGGGCCTCCTTTCTTGCAAGTGTCCCTTCTATACTGCATGCCTCACCTATTACTCTCTCTAGCACCGTCTATTTTAATGCTCTAAAATTGTGTTGTTGTTCCTGAAAATGGCGAACCAATCTTTTCTGGCGTTTATTGTACTGAGATGTTACTGGATCCGTCCTTTATTTTTTCGTGCAGTTAAACCAATGTAATGTAAACCACATCCACAGGTAAGTCTGTCTATCACATTGGTATTATTACAGTTGCTGAATTTATTGAGATACCATCTCTTACCATTCAACAACTGCACACTCCTGTGTTTTTCCGTGAGGTCTCACACTAAACAACTACCACAAGGGTAATGCGTTGGACCGGGTGAGTATGAACCAACTTGTCTTTCAAGTTTGACGCTCTCTTGAACACAAATCTAGGTGGTGGCATGCTAAATTCAGTTGTGGTTAGCAGTGACCAGTGTTTTCTGATAGTTTGTCATATTCTCGTCGACAATGGATCAAAAGTTATGACTACAGGCAAACAATCACTATTCTGTGTCTGTCATTTCTTTCTAGTAATGCATTGTGGGGTGTGTTTAAAGCTCTCTTACAAACTCTTTTCCCACCCTGGTAGGGTAAGCCCTTTGTTCTAATTGAACAACCAGGTTTGCAGACTGTTCCATGTACATGTACATGTCCATGGAATTGTAGTTCCTGCGGTAACACAGAAGCTGTCCCATGGGGAGATTGTTCCGTAAAGCCCTCGGGTGAAAAGATTGGTAGGAAGTGTTGGCAGCCATCTTGTGACTCGGTAGAACGGAGTCACAAGAAAAAAGGTAAAAAACAAGATAAGGGGGCAGGGTAAAAACACCCAGATCCCCTAGGCCTGGTCAGGGGGTCCCTGTGGGACCCCTAGGGCCCAAAAAAGCATCTTTGTTAAAACAAATTTGGCAGGATTCGCGAATCCCGCTGAAAAACAAAACCGAAGTGCGATGTCCTGCGCTTTGTTTTAATGAGCTCCCAGGTGGGCCAGGTCCCGGGGGCAATATATAATTAAATGCGAGGGCTGTGCGGGCCCCCACAGCCCCAGGGACCACCACCTCCTCTGTGTTTTCCTTAATTATGGGCGGGGAGCCTGTCGGGCCCCCCAATCCCCGGGGACCGCCACCTCCCCGGGGCATTTCTTGATTATGGGTAGGGGTCTTGCGGGCCCCCCAGCCCTGGGGACTGCCACCTCCCCAGGGTTATTTAAAATAGTAAGTGTGGGGGTCTCAAGCCCCCCCAACACTGCCCTAGGAACCACCACCTCCCTGGGGTACACTGTATGCAAATACGAGGGTCCTTTGAGGACCCCAGGCCCTGGGAACCAACACCTCCCTTTGACACAGGGCCGGCTCAAGCAATGTCTCGGGGTGCCCCCCTGGGACATTGCAGTTTGCAATGACAGGGCGGGAGCACTACTCCCACCCTGTCATTGCAAATACTGCTTTGCTTCATGGAAGCAAAAGCAGGAACCCTGCTCTCACTTCCATGAAGCGAAGCAAAATTGCTTTTGGGCAAAGGGAACTGTATGTCAGCAGCTCCAATTGCCCAAAAGCAATGCCGGCTCCCGCAGGAGGGGGGGAGCCGGCTGGAACAGCAGGGGCATTGGGGCTCCCCTTGTGGTTCCCAACAAGGAGGCCAGACCCCAGAAGAAGGGGTCCCTGGGGCCAAAAGTGGTCCAGAAAAGGGGGGCCACGCAGCCCCCTCCTGTAAAAATAAAAAAACGAGGGAAAGCCCTGGGTGTTGAGGTCCCCGGGGCAAAAAAAGGCCACTCCATGTTACCTGTGTCTTGCCCACTCTTCTTTGTCCCAAGAATAATGGGGATTTGAGGCCTTGTGTGGATTATAGGGTGGTCAATAAGAAGACTATGAAGAACTGCTCTCCTGTCCCGTTAATCTGAGTACTACTTGATCAGCCCAGAAATTCCACCATTTATTAAAAATTGGATTGACGGGAAGCTGACCTCCTATTCTGTGTATGAGAAGGTGATGATTGGAAATCCAACTTTAGGACTAAATTGCGTGTTGTTTGAGTATACTGTTATACCATTTGGGCCATGTAATGCTCTGGCAGCATCTCAGTATTTTATTAACGTGGTCTTTAGGGAGTTTTTGGATGCTTGTGCAATGGTCTACTCAGACGACAGAACATGAACATGTAAAATATGTATGAGCCATCTTGCAGCGCCGGGGGAAAACTAAAACACTCTCTTTGCTAAATTAGACAAATGTTCGTTCCATGTACAGTCAGTAGAGTTTCTGGGGTATCACTTATCTCTGTCAGGCATTGCTATGGACCGCAAAAAGGTAGAAGCCATTACCAACTGGCCAACTCCAACAAATGTAAAGGAAATTCAACAGATACTTGGCTTTGTCAATATCTATTGTTGTTTCATCCCACTCTTCTCAGAGATAGTGGCACCTATAACACATTTGCTAACAAAGGGGCAATCATTTGCATGGTCTCCAGAAGCCAATCAGGCATTGCAACTGTTAGAAACTAAATTCACCATTGCACCCATCCTTCAGCTTCCCAATCCAAACCAGACTAATTACGTTGAAGCCGATGCTTTGCAGGTAGCTGTAGGAGGAATTTTTTCTAAAAAAAAAACAGGAAGTGGTCACATGCATCCATATCCTTTTATTCCAAAAATCTTCTACCAACAGAGCAAAACTATACAGTGGCAGAAAGAGAACTTCTGACCATCAAACTAGTGTTCAATAAATAGAGGTGTTACAAACACGTAGCTTAACATACAGTCACAATATTCTCAGATCATAAACATTTACAATTATTTAGTTCCGTTAGAGCTCTTAGAGCTCTCGCCCCCTGTCAAATGCGATGGCTGCATTTCTTGAGTGGGTTCGATTTCAACATCACCTATCGCCCAGAGACCAAGCAGTTACAGTCCGATGTTCTTTCTAAACTGGGATATGCCCACTCTTCCCATTCCAAATCAGAATCCCCTACTATCATTCCACCAGAAACGATAGTCGCAGTCAGCAAGGGTGACACCCTTATTGCAGCCCTACATAAAGAATATTTAAAAATTAAAGACCAAAGAATGGATCAAAACAAGATCTTCCTTTACGCTCAGAACCTGTACATCCCTACTTTAATATTAGGACATCAGGTAATCCAATGGAATCACAACACAGCATTAGCAGGACACCCAGTTATAAAAAAAACCCTTAAGGAATTGTCAATACACCTTCTACTGGAACAACAAACAACATGCAGGATATACAAGAATACATATCTGGTTTACCAACTTGTGCACGAAACAAGAACTCACACCTGCAGGCTTATTACAGCCTCTGCCTATATCCCCAGTTCCTTGACACACCAATTGGATTTTATTAGTAACATTCCAGCAAGTAATAGCTTCACTACCATTTTAGTATTTGTTGTAATGTCATGAAAAATGCCACATTTCATCCCCTCAAATGAAACCCGCCACCGCAGAATTTAGTCAACCATTCATTGATGATAACATAAGACTGCCTGGTGTGCCAGCTAAAAATCATCTCAGATCCTGGAGTTCAGTTCACATCTAAATTTTGGTAAGTTAGGAATAGAGGTAGCATTGTCTTCTGCTTTTCACCCACATACTAAAGGGCAAACTGAACTGGTCAACGAATCACTAGAAACAACAATAAGATGCTTATTACACTTTTGCACAGGACAATGGCACCAGACCTAACCCCTAGCTGAATTCACTTATAATAACTAGGCCTGGGCAAAAATTTCGTTCCGTTCGCGGAAATTGCGATAATTTGACATTTTTGCGTTCCGCGGAGAGCGCCAAAATGTCAAAAATTCCGGTTTCCGCAGCTTGGCGATAATTTGTTTCTTGCTCGCGCTGTAAAATGATACATTCTCGCGCGCGCGCGATCGCCTTACCTGAATCCCTGCGTTCGCCGACAAGTTTTCTTGATCCGGTCGCGTTCTCCATGAGATGTTGTATTGTTTTTAGCCATTTGCGCTGTCTCGCGACAGTTCGCGCCCGCAGTGACATCATGCGTCGCGCGATCACGTCTTTCTTCTCGCGATCATGCACCGCGAGAACAACTCAAAACAAGATGGCCGCGCCCGCAAGCAACCACATGGGTAAGTTGGCGACCCGCAACCATGCAGAAAATCTCGCGAACATGCCGGAAAAAAACTTCCGCATCTTCGCGATATTTCTGCTTGTTTGCGATAATTTTAAACATTCTCGCGATAATTTGCGAAGGTTAATTCCGCAAATTCCGCCCACCCCTAATAATAACAGCACCCACTCACACACAAATTACACACCCTTCTTCTTTTTGTCAGAACAACATCCTCAGGCCCTTCCTATTGATATGTCAGGAGTAACTGCTATGCTACCCTCAGTCACAGAAAGATTAGAACAACTGCATGAAATTCAAAAACATGCTTGGACAAGTTTAGCAAAAGCCAAATTGATCATGAAGGCACAAGCTGACAAGCATAGCGCCCCTTGCAATGAACCCCATCTCCTATATACAAGGTAGGAGACAGGGTATGGTCATCAACACAACCCCTTCAACTTGAAGGCCCAAGGAAATTACATCATCAAGATGATTATTCCAGTCACAGTCCAGCTACTGCTTCCCCCTAAATAGACTATCCATCCAGTGTTTCCCATTTCACTTATCAAGCAATGCTTCCCCGTCACACGAAAAGATGCCCCACCCCACCGATTCTAATTCATGGCCAACAAGAGTACTAAGTTTACCGTATCCTGGACTCTAAACAATCTCAGTGAAAGCTATATTACCTTTTAGATTGGAAGAGTTATGACCCTTCAGAGCGCTCCTGGGAACCGGACTCCTTGGTTCATGGCCTCATCTGGTGAGATGATCTTGTGTCCTCCCCCCCACCAATCCACGACCTCTATGACCTCTATGACTGCCTTTTTGGAGGGGCAACTGTCAGGATTTCTGCCACAGTTCACATCTCTTGACTATCACAAGTATACCAACATGATTCATATTGTTCCTCCCAACAAATATGAATGAACAAACCTCTTGTACCCTGACTTTTGACCATTTTACATGGTGTTGGTAAAAGCTAGCTGCAGCTAGTGTTCCCCAGTTTGTTTGAAAAGGCTTAATAGCTTTTACAAATGTTTTACCATGCATATGCAAGGTCAAGTTTCAGGTACCACGGAAACATCCAGAAAAACCACCAGTATAAGTGTCAAGCAACCAGCATAGATGGCCTCAATGTGAACCTTCCAGAAGACAAGCATTATCAAATTAATCATCTGCATCCGTTCCTTGCTATAAGCAACTAAAACGAGACCTTTGTGAAAATTCTAAAGCACCATCTAGAAGGCAGCCTCATCAAGTTAATTATCTGCACCTGTTCCTTGTTACAAACAATAAGAATGTGACTTTTGTGAACATTCTAAAGCAGTGCAAATAACATTCATGTCCAGAACAAAGATAAGCTGCCTTATCTAAAGACTGTCCACACTGCTCCCCTTCGCTTAGCCTCTTCACCTGCCAGTTACCTGTTTCCCAGCTTCCCAGCTTCCAAGGCTCTGACTTGCCAGCTTCCTTGTTCCTCCTGCTTCGAACTCAGTGCAAAGAACGTCCTGCATTAGTCTCACACCTGGATGGAGAAAACGAGAAGAAAAGAAGAGAAGCATTAACAGACTTGATTCTCTACGCGCTGAGTTCAGTCGCAACATTGTGATGCAAACAAAGGTAACCAGTGTTTTTGTTCAACTTGTCCTTACTGTTGGCAGGGCTCTGCCAAAAAGGACTTGGGTGAAGCTAACCCCATCTGAATTTACTTATGGGTTTAATGTTGAAATTATACTACAGTTTTCAAAACTTTGACTTTGGACTATCCAAAAAAAAAAAAAGCCAGCAAAGGTTGGTTGAGATTTGAAAAGCTTTTGTGAGGTGACACCTTAAGAGATATGGGGTCAGATGTGCGACCATTATGATTTGCGACTTGCAAATTGCGAAAAATTGCAAGTGGGAATTTGTGAGTCGCAAATCACAATGTACAACAGTGTCTCAGACACTGTTTGCGATTACCAATGGGGTTTCAATTTGCATGCCTCATGAATATTAATGAGGCACCTGCAATTTGCGAGCCCATTGATAATGGCTGGCCCTCCTAGGTATGGTGGCCTGCTGGGCTCAGCAGACCTCCATGTCTGGGACTGCTTTTAAATGAAGCAGTTCTTTTTTTCCAATACAGCCCGTTTTTCTTTAAGGGAAACAGGATGCATTTAAGAAAAAAAATGAACAGTTTTCGTTTCATTTTTTAAGGGCAGGTAGTGGTCCCTGAGATCACTGCCTGCCCCTAAAATATATTTTCTCCTGCCTTTGCAAAGGGGAAGGAGTCCGCTTTCCATTTGAGGGTGCATTACCACCTTCTTGAAGAGGGCGGTAAATTGCGAGTGTTTTGCAGCCACAATTGCAGTCGCAAAACATTCTTACAAAGGGTAGCGAGTCGCAATTAGGAAGGGACACCCTTGGAACACCCCTTCCTAATTGCGAGTCGCAAATCCTATTTAGCGAGTCGCAAATAAATTGTGACTCGCTAAATAGGGTTTGCACATGGCCCTATTAGTTTTTGCATGCGCAAACGGGTCGGTAACTTGTTTGCACATGCAAAAATGTGTTGTACATCTGGCCCATGGTGAATACTAGATTAAAGCCTTATTACTTGTTTATTTATAGGTACCATATCTGCTGGTACAATTCATCAGAGTGGAGTGAATGCCTGATGCAGTTTTGCTGTTGAGTAGACAACCCCAGCATCTTTTGACTCTGCATACTCTCTCCATCCCAACCCCCATGCCCCCAGGATTTGCCACCAGAGCAGTGTATCCTCCTGAACACCGAAAGGAAGTCTCAGGAAAATGCGGGAACTAGCATAGCCACCCCACTGGAATCACCTGGGATCCAGGTAGGAGGCTTTGAGATATGTTATGTTATGTTGTCTTATGGTGATTTGGATAGTGCACTAATTGACCGAAAGGGTAAACAGGTGCTTGGGCAAGTGTGTAGGTATGTGATCCTCAAGATGCTTATTTCAAGAGCCAAGGCTTCAGCTCCTTGTGGAGCTCCAGAAGTGAAGAGGAGACTCTGATGTGTTGAGGGAGGTCTCTTCATGTCTTGGTTACAATGTATGAGAATGAGTGTTCTCCAGTTGTGCTCTTGCAGAAGCAGGGAGTGTGTGCAAGTGAGAGTGAGGCAGAGTGTAGGTGTCTGGTGGGTTGGTGAGAGTATATGCGGCTGTTCAGGTTTTCTGGCCCTGTGTTTTGTAGAGCTTTGTATGTGTGCTTGAGAAGTTTGAATTGGCTGCACTTGTGCATGGGTAGCCAGTGAAGCCTGTTAAGGTGTGGTGGGATGTGGGTGTAGGGTGGGAGATCCAGTGTGAGTCTTCTACATGGCCTGGAGTCTGTGTAGGAGTTGTTTGAAGATTCTGGCGTATAGAGTGTTGCTATAGTTCACCTGCTGGTGATATATGCGTGCATTACAATCCCTCTGGTGTTCTGAGGCAAACCTTGGAAGATCTTTTGCAGCAAGCATAGGATGTGAAACAGGAGTTGCACAATGCATTGACCTGAGGTGTCATGTTGAGCTTATCGTCTAGGATGATACCTAGATCCCAGGATGAAAGCTGCTCTTTCTTCTCAGTCCAGGGTGTTTTAAATGTCACTGGTGGCCATGATCAGTGCTGCTTTGGTGCTGTGGTACTTTCTGAATCATGATTGACTGTTGTCTAGAAGATGGTGAAGTTAGAGGTGAGTAGTGAGTTGATTGTTGATGGCCTTTTCAATAACTTTCGCTGGATAGGAGAGCAGTAAAATAGGTATGAAGATGCTCCATTGATTTGGGTCGGCTGTAGACATCTTCATTTGAAAATGCTTTGTCAAAACAAAATACAGATCTAATAATATATCAGAAATGTGGACAACAATGTTCGCATAAAAGAACAGTGGGATTGTAACCTGACAATTAATAGTATTTGATGTAGATCAGTGCTCCTATAAAAAGTATAGGTAAATATGCAACTTAAACCTTGAGTAAATTAGCATTTTGTTATTTTTGCTTAAGTTTGGTTTGGCAAAAAGAGGTGGGAAAGGAAAGGAAAGGAGAGAAAAGGAAAGGAAAGGAAAGGAAGAGAATAAGGAAAAGGAACATGAGAGCACAGAGGGAGGAGAAAGTAAGAAGTATTAGAAACTAAGAGCGCTTACTTGATGGAAAGTAAAATCCTATGACCAGTTCAAATGCCTGCTATATAGGTCAGAATTGACAATGTAATGCAATGGAAACATAAATCATTATTCATGGAGGCTGGAAAGGAATGTTAGCATCAGATAATTAAACATGTTGTTGAGATAAATATGTAGATAATGGTAACCAAAATAAGTCTTTCTTCATTAGACACTAGGTAGAAAAAGCTCTTTCTCTATCCAGTCTATGGTTATAACATAACAGATTCCACCATCTAGTAAAAGTGACCAAAGTGGTATCTTTCCAACTGGATGTGGCAATTTGCAGAGCAATAGCAAAGTAATTTAACAAATTTTCAAAGTATACCTTTCCCAAACCGTATGTATGAAGCGCTTCCTGGAAAAATATGCAATTTGTCAAAAGTCAGAGCAGTAGAACAAATGCTTGAGAAGTTTTCCCAAACTTGGCAGACAAAGGGTATTAACAGATGGATAATGAAAACACAGATGCATAATATGTCCCATTCAGCTCTATAGGTCCAGAATTGATCGTCTATGGTGAGGTTGTATTTAGGAAGGGAGGTAGGGGTTGGAAATACCCTTTTGTAGAAAGAGTACAATGTTTGTGTGGTATTAGCCGAATGAGAGGTAAAATCAAAAAGTACAAATTAACTCTGATTTCTTTTGTAATTCCACTTTTGATTTTGGTAGGTTAGTTGGGAGATAGTCAATATGTTTGTAAAGATAGGAAGCTTTAACATCAAGGAACATTTTAAAAGTATAAGAAGCATGTTTGGAATTGGGGAATCTGCAGTTTTAAGAACATGTATGTAGTGTGAAATAGTCATTTTCAACAATTCATATTTTAGCGTAGGAAAGGAGCTAATTTGATATCTATGATGAAATTCAGTAGAGGAGAGAAATGCAGTGCTCAATAGTAGCTGTTTGACTTGTAGAATGCAGTGTACCACCCAATCCTTTAAAAGAAGTTGATCAATTGGATAGTTTCACATTTGTGTTGTTCCATTTAAGGGATTCTAGAAACACCTATAAGAGTGATAGTGGCCAAGTAAGAATAGGTTGTGCCTGCTGAATCGAGTTACTAATAATAGAATATGAAAAAAGGATTTTGGAGTCTGTGAGATATAAACCCCATTTCTAAAGTTAGAAGGAGAAATCAATGAGTCTTCTAATTTGCACCAAACAGGAAGTTAACACCATAATCCGAAGACTACATAGGCTAAATAGGTTTCAGCACAAAAGCAGAATGATATCTCTGAAAATCAGGAACACTTTCTCCACCCAAATCTTTAGATTTACATAATGCATGTAGCGTAATACATGTTTTTATTATTTGTCCATAAAAATTTACCTGAAACATTGATTTAATAGAAATTAAAAACTAGTTGCGTCATCATTTTGATGGTGTCTAATCTGCCCCGCCATGAGACATGCAAAGGTGACCATTCCTCTGACATGGTGAGTATTTTATGGTTAACATCAATCAGATTAAGACAAATGATTTGTTTGATAGAGTTGGAATATTTAATTGCCAGACATTTCATACTTTCAGAGTTCCATGTGAATCTGGAATCTGCTGACATTTCCTTTAAGTAATGCTTTTTTAAGGGCATGACTTGTGGCTTTTTAATGTTAAGTTTATAAGCAGATATATTTGAGTATTTATTTAATAGATTAAAATAAATCAAGAATAGAGGACTGTGGGTCTGACACATAAAGTGTGACATCGTCAGCGTATGCAATGAATTTAACTTCTGGATCTTTATATTTGAAACCATGAAAGGAAGATGACTGAGGAAGGGGTTCTAAAAATGGCTCCGAGAATAGAATAACCAAAAGCAGTGAAGGCAGACATCTCTGTCACACCCCCCTTTGCAAAATGAAATAAGGAAATTGAAGACCATTAACATAAATAGAGGTTTTGGGTGAAGCATTGAATGAGGTAATGCATTTTAAAAGTATGGGGCCATAACCATGTCACTTTAAAGTTTGCATCATAAAATTCCAATCGAACTGGTCGAAGACCTTTTCTACATCTAGGGGCCGATTCCGATCCTGGAAAAATGTCCCCCGTACGAATCGTATCCGGATTTTTTACCGTACGAATCGTACAAGTAGCGTAACAAACTGCCAAGTACGATTCGCATGGGAAAAAGTCAATACGATTCGCATTGGGAAAATTTCCCCACACGTCCTCGGGTCGGAAAATGTGTCCGACACATCCCCGGACGATTTACCGTACAAATCGGAAAAATGAAGTCCGACCGCAACCGTATGGAAAAAACACCGTACGGACCGAACTCCTATAGCAACCATGGAGACATGTGCCTGCATATGCGCAGAACACCCCACCCCAGACCCCGTATGTACGCGCAGAACACCCCCCCAGCCCTCGTATGTACACGCCCAACACCCCCCTCAGCCCCTGCATGTACGCGCCAAATGCCCCCGGCCGCGGATGTACGCGCCGAACCCCCACCAGTTTATGTACGGAGCGTACCCCCACCCGTGTATGAATGGAGCGTACCAACACCTCACCAGTGTATGTACGGAGCGTACCCCCACCCGTGTATGTATGGAGCGTACCCACACCCCACCAGTGTATGTACAAAGCGTACCCCCACACGTGTATGTACAGAGCATACCCCCACCAGTGTATGTACAGAGCGTACCCCCACCCGTGTATGAATGGAGCGTACCAACACCCCACCAGTGTATGTACGGAGCGTACCCCCACCCGTGTATGAATGGAGCGTACCAACACCCCACCAGTGTATGTACGGAGCGTACCCCCACCTGTGTATGTACGGAGCGTACCCCCACCAGTGTATGTACGGAGCGTACCACCACCCGTGTATGCATGGAGCGTACCAACTCCCCACCCATGTATGTACAGAGCGTACCCCCACCAGTGTATGTACGGAGCGTACCCCCACCTGTGTATGTATGGAGCGTACCCACACCCCACCAGTGTATGTACGGAGCGTACCCCCACCAGTGTATGTACGGAGCGTACCCCCACCCGTGTATGAATGGAGCGTACCAACACCCCACCAGTGTATGTACGGAGCGTACCCCCACCCGTGTATGTATGGAGCGTACCCACACCCCACCAGTGTATGTACGGAGCGTACCTCCACCAGTGTAAGTATGGAGCGTACCCCCACCAGTGTATGTACGGAGCGTACCCCCACCCATGTATGAATGGAGCGTACCAACACCCCACCAGTGTATGTACGGAGCGTACCCCCACCCGTGTATGTATGGAGCATACCCCCACCAGTGTATGTACGGAGCATACCCCCACCCGTGTATGCATGGAGCGTACCAACTCCCCACCCGTGTATGTATGGAGCGTACCCCCACCCGTGTATGTACGGAGCGTACACCCAGCACCCCCTGTATGTACGGTGCGAAACACCACCACCGATGGACGGTGCGGACCAACACCCTGCCCGTGTCTGTATGCACCCTACCCCAGGCCCCTACACCAGCACCCTCACCCAACATCGCGCATGTACGAGTCGTACTAAGCCATAGCAAAGGACAGCACTGTACAACAACATGGCTCATGTACGCACCGTACAGATGCAAAAAACACTCGTACTGAACCCGGACAAACCCAAACAACACAAGGAGAGTCAATTCGATGCACACAACACCACAAAACATGTCCAACAAGCCCAAATACATCCTATACACTGACCTGCAACTGCCAAACAGCTAAACAGAGGCCCAAAACACAACCACTCCTTATAACACACCCACCCAAAGTTCAAACACAGCCACACCCACAAATGGACCAATAAAAAGGCCCAACACACACACACCATGATCCTTTGCAACAGATCCACTACTGCCATCCCACAGAGACAACGCACTGCAGCATACTACATCCATCAATACACCTTACACTTGACCTCCTACACACAACCACCATCACAAACACCCCCTCATCACATTCACACACACACACCTTCACAACCACACTCACACCCCCATAACCATCCACACCCACACCCCCACAACCATCCACACCCACATCCCACACCATGCCAACTAACAAGAATCCAAAGTTCACAAAGGAGGAGCTGGAGGTCCTTGTCGACGAAATCGCCAGAGTCGAGCCACAGCTCTTTGGAACATTGGTCAGACGGACCAGAATATCTGAAAAATCAGCCATGTGGGAGAGGATTGTCAATTCTGTGAATGCTGTTGGGTCCACCAGAAGGACCAGGCATGAGTGCCAAGCCAGGTGGTACGATCTGCGGAGGACGGTCCGCCGCAAAATGACAGACGATCACAACCAGGGGAACATCACTGGAGGAGGGCCGCCCCGCAGACCGCTACACTACCATCCTTGGGAGGAGAAGGTGATGGCCACGCTGCCGCCGGTGGGAGTAGACGGAGTAGAAGGAGTCCGAGAGCCTGGTGAGTACACAAACAACTCACATCACATGGGGGGAACGCCATACACAACCAAAATACCAATCATGCACGCAACCCCCCCAAAGCCAGCACCGGACACAACCACACTCCAAAAACACACACATGCCACTAGCGCCTCCATGCCCCATGCCCCAAGCAAGGCCATGCCAAGTCACAGGCCACACAAAACACCAACACAAGACAGGATGTCCCCGATGCCGGGAGGGTGGGCCTCAAAACTAACATAGAGCAACTCTGAAGCACACAACAATGCCCTCCGCCCATATGGCCTAGGGCACAGCCATACAAACAGTGTGTCTCCACACAGTACTGTGTTGCCTGCAAATGGTGGCCGCGTTGCAGGATGACATGGGTATGAAGGCACAATTTGCACATAACAGCAGCTAATGAAGACGCATCACTCTGAAAGAGTGTCAGCACACACCGCCACAGCAGCAGCGCAGACTCAGACACTCCGCCCAATGGGTGCCCGGAGATAAGAAACAAACCCACATGAACAAGCCAATGGCCTTTGAAAGACCTGCAAAATGTGTGTGCCCAGGAAGCTGGGCTGAGGTGACAGAGGGTGACACACAGAGGGAGGGAGAGGGGGAGAGAGAGGGAGGGAGACAGAGGTGGACACAGGGAGACAGACAGAGGGAGGGAGGAGGGTGACAGAGGGAGTGTCGTACTTTAATCTTTGTTACCGCGTAGGGAACAGGGCCCTACCCCTGTCTATCTTGGTATTAGCGAACCGCAAATGGTGAATGCGGCATGTACGAGTGTTTTATATACCGTTCTAGTTATGAATGCACTGTGTACACGTCATTCTGCTTCACTACGCGGGTTCTATTTTGGAAGCAGTGGCCATCTTGTCATTGCCCTCACATAGGCTATAATGGAGCAAACGCGGGCCTCACAGTACATGTGCTTTCCCGTGACTTCTCTGTGACCTGGGCAGCTGGCTCTGCTGCCCTGGGTCAAACCGGTCTCACGAGCTCCCCTTCCTCCCTCCACCTGTGATTAGCATCAGGGCTTGACCCATCATAAAACCCTTTCATTCTACACAAACCTCCGGCTAATCTCTTCCACACCTGCTTGTTCCTGCTTTATGACTTGTTTCCCAAAACAGGAGATGCTCATGTTTATTGGGGGGTCTGCCAACATCAAATGTGGGATCTGAACCTTACTGTGTAAATCATTGTGGGCTGGCCGAACTAGAATGTGGGATGGTCATCATGACTCTGCCTTTTCTTTGTAATATATACTTGTATATGGCCGTATCATAAAACCTAGGAATGTATGCTTGAGGCCAGAAAAGGCCTATTTAAAGTGAAGTCCGTTTCTATGATTTTCAGCAGTCTCCTGAGAACATACACGCTGTTGTACTTCTAGGATACCTGTCATTGGTCTGCAGCCAATAAACGATTCTTTGACTTCACCCAGAAGACTCTGTGTTTCTGTAGGTCCGGAACAGGGTGAAACCCAGAAGTCATAGGGTGTGTGCCCCTGCACCACTGGGACTAAAATACCCAGTACTTCAGTTTGGCGCCCAACTCGGGACGATTTCAGCGGTACCAGTCCAAGCCAGAGGTTCGTGAGGAGCTTCGTGTGGAAATTCCGGAGGAAGGCCGCCACTTCATCGACCCCTGCATGTCGACGTGGTCCGAAAGTCTTTTCTGCGAGGTTCTCCGCGTCCCGACGGCTACGAAGGTCTGCTGCCCTGATTAATCGACCTGTTTTGGACCCTTGACGAGTTTGAGAGAGCGAAACAATCGAGAGAGTCTTCTGGTGACGCCATTGATCAGCAATATTCAGTTAAGTATAAGTGGAGCGTCTCCCATTTGTTTTGGTATCCTTCGGAATCATTTGAAATTAGTGATTTGGAGTTTGAAAACGCCAAAACCAGAGGACTCGTGTATTCACGAGACTATCGTAATCGATAATCCTTTGACGTTTGGGATCTAGACTAGTGAGCGAAGATGCCTGGTTCTGGAATATTTGGTAGATTATCCTGTTTGGGTTGCGGAAAGGATTTCCAGCTGGAGGAATCATGTCCGGTTCCTCCGGTTGGAACCCCAACTTATGAGCTCTATGTGAAACATGGCGTAGGCCCCATTGCATATAACGAAGTATGGATCCACTACACCAGGAAAGACGGTGTTTTAAAATGGCCTCAAAATGGTAGTTTTGATACCGATATTTTAGATAATTTGGAAATTAAATTGTTCAAGAAGAGAGCCCGGCCGGCGATGTTTGACTCTTTCCGCTTATGGCGAAAGGAAGCCAAACAAAAGGAAATTAAGCTAGCGAAAAAGAATAAAAGAGAGAGAGGTATGACAGTAATGCAAGCAGCTGTACAATTTAAAGATAATGAGGAGGAGCAAATGAGTGAACAATTGCACAGGCAGCGCAAGTTAGGTATCGACAAATGTTACCCAGTTTTACCACACTCTAAGCAGAATGAGTCCGAAGAAAAGGAGAAAGATCCCCTGATGTCACATTTGTTGAGTTCGCCACCCCCGTATGCTCAAAATGCCACGGCGCCTCCCCAGCTTGTAAATATGCCACCTCCAGTGAATATACTGCAAGCCTTGCCGCAGCCGCCAGCGGTGTTCCCGACTGCCCCCGCGCTCCCTGCGACTTTGCCTAATTCAGCAGCTGCCTCTTCTGACACTTTTCCTTGCACTACTTCAGTACCTGTTTCTACATCCTCTTTTCTTCCCTCTGTTTATCCCCCTGTTTTCGCCTCAAATTCTCCTTCGGCGCGACAACGTTTAGCTAATGTGGTTACTACGTTAATGTCGCCTCTCTTTGATGCGTCTGGTGCGACTCCTGGCTTACAGCGTAAGCAATTGCGTAGTCAGTTGCCTAACCCCGATGAGAAAAAGGTAATAGATCGCATGGCGCGCAGATGGATTGTTTTCCCTTCACTGTATGATGTGGAGTCAGTGGTTAATGTCTTCCATCAGTGGGATGCCCCGAAACAGAGATATGTGTTTGAGAAAATGTGTGAGATTCTCTGTGAAGAATTGGAGGATAGTGGTAAAAACCCGAGCCCGCAGGAATTGTGTAGAGTGAGGTCTGATTTTGAAACTGGTATAATTGTGGATCACAAAGTAGATAAAGCAGTCGCGGTTGTATTGTCCTTCAGGAATGGTGATTGTCAACAGTCGTTGTTTGAACCTGATGTTCTTGTGGGGAAAAAGGTAAAAGCGCGACAATACCCTATGAGAGAAGTTCCCCCGGTATGGAAGGAAGCGGTTGCAGCTGCCGCTGGTAACCCCGCTGTGGCAGCACATTTCCAGCGTGTTTGGGTGCATGTTCCATGGAAGCGCTCTGAGGTGTTAGCGCTTAAGCAGTCCTTGCCTGATCCCCGTAAAAACCCAGCAGGTTATTATAAAGAGTTGTCACAGACGGCAGGGTCATGCGTTATGAATCTGGCCGATATAGACATGTTGTTTGGTAATGTTGTCCCGCAGCCCCTATGGGGGTCAATCCGTAATGTAGATCACAATGCAGAACTAGGGGACACATGGGCTAACATTGTTGCTGCTGATGCTAGACAAACTGGTGGTGCGAAACCAGAACCTTTAGTAGCTGAACTGCCTGGTAGAATCATTACGTATATGAAGACAATAATGCCTGTGATGCGCGTAAATTGGGACAAGCTATCTGCATGCAAGCAGAAGAAGGATGAGACAGTGTCAGACTTCTTTACCAGGTTTGAAGAAACGTTTATTGATCACAGTGGGCAGGATATGAGTACTGAGGGAGGCCAACGGTTATTTGTGGATAAATTTGTGCAGAATTTACTTCCTGATCTGTGTAAAAAGTTGAAAGATTCAGAGAGTTCTTGGGCTGTTTCCTCTTCAGCGCAAATACTGGCTACTGCACTGTATTATGAAAATCGGGATAAAGACGAGAAAGATAGGACAGAAAAGAAAACGAAGGAATTGAAGACAAAGGTCCTTTTACAGCAGGCCTATCCACCACGTGGAGGTCAGAATAATTATAGGCAACCCCAAGGTGTCTATCACCAACCCCAACAGCTTCAGAACAATCAGCAAATGAATGGGTATTATCAACCACGTGTCCCTGTAGGTCCCAACCAATGTTCATACTGTAAAGAGGAAGGTCATTTTAAATATAGTTGCCCTAAATTACCACAGCGGAACGGTAATATGTATGGCGCAAGAGGTAGAGGTGGTCAGCAAGCTCCTAGAGGTAGAGGGCGTGGAAATGCTCCCCAGAACGCGCGTCCTCTGCCGCCTCAAAGTACCATCAATAGCTTTGATCAGCAAGCTAACGCGACTAGTAATACGGCTCAGTATTATAATAATGATTATTATGCAGAGGATGGTGATGCAGAAAATAATGATTACTAGGACAGCCATAGACAGAGAGAGGGAGTTGTTTCAGTGCCAGTGGATCAGAGTGGACCGTACGTTGAGGTGACTACAGCAAATGTAACGGAGCCTTTTCTGCTAGACACTGGTGCTGCAAAGAGTTCAATTATGCATTCCAAACTCCCTGGCGCACCTTTGTCTGGCAATATAAATGTTTCAGTAGGTTTTTCTGGCGCCCCTGTTAGGAACTAGGGGTGGGCGGAATTTGCGGAATTAACCTCCGCAAATTATCGCGAGATTGCAGAAAATCTCCGCAAACACGCCGGAAATATCGCGAAGATGCGGAAGTGTTTTTGCCGCCTGTTCGCGGTATTTTTTGCGTGTTCGCGGGTCGCCAACTTACCCATGCGGTCGCTCATGGGCGCGGCCATCTTGTTTTCACTTGTCCCGCCCTCTGGCGTTGTTTACTTCCTGTTCCGGGTCGCGCATTGCATGTTCGCGGTCGATATTTCCTGTTCGCGATCGCTTTTACTTGATCGCGTTGCTTTTTGCTTGCTCAGGGAGAAAATATCGCGCGAACTTGCCCACGTGGTCGCAACGGGCGCGGCCATCTTGTTTTCCACTCTATTGCATGGTTCTGGGGCCTGATTTTCAATCCTCCCTAAATCTTTTCAATCCTTTGTTTATAGCCACTTTTTTCGGATCTTTATTACTTATTATTTCTCTAACTATTTTCCTGCCTCTATATTTTTGGTTTTTGTGTACCTTTTTTTTTGTTTTTTAGCTACTTTTTCTCTGTGTATTGCCTGCTATTTATTTCCTTTACTCCTTTATTTATTTTACCTTTTCTTTCCCGCCCCGTCCCCAGAACCATGTCCAAGGGCAGGGCTGTTCGCCGGCGCAGCCAGAGCCGCGACCGCCTTCCTTGCGGAAGGCGGCGCCCACAAGGGGTGCATGCACGGGCCTTATTTGGGGAGGCGGAGTTGGCTGCACTAATTTTCTTTGTGCAGCGCCACCTCCCCTCAACCCTGGCAGCAGGTGGCAGGCCTGGGTCCGGGTACGGCCTCCGGGAGCGTCGGCAGCGGTGGGGGAAGGTGCGCCGGGCAGTGTCTCGCATCTCTGGGGTCCGGCGCACCCAGGCACAGCTGACGCACCGGTGGTCCGACATCCTGGACCGTGAGCAGGACCTGCTGGACCTGCTAGGAGTGGAGGTCCCGGGGCTTGGTGAGTACCTATTTAATTATTACAACTTTGTGTCTGTTCTTCTGCTCTATGTTATATATTGCGAATATCTTTTTTTCCTTCCAACCAGATAGAATGTTGCTGCTTGCAATACATTCCAGGTTAATAATGTTTAAAAGTCTTCTGTGATTATGACACAGGTGCTCTTCTGCGCTACTACTAATCTTACTTGTTTGCAGCTTTGCGTTTGCGCTTGCTTAGCGTGATTCTTTACGAGTTTATTTTAGAGAAATTAAGTTACGTAATGCTACAGTGACTCATGTCCACTCCTTACTTTGTCCTGTCACTAATAGATAGGGGCGGATTGATACATAGGTTTAGGTACTTTGTATGAGCTTCTAATTGGTTAGTGGTATGCGTGATGCCCCCTCACTCAGTTACGTGACGTGCTGCTAGTACGCCAGTCTTTAGAACCTTTCTAGTTTGTTCAATGAGTGGAGGTAGGCTTTGCAGTTACTTAGCAGTAGCAGATGAGCATCAATCAAACCAAAATTGTGTATATACAAAAAATGTAGTCATGTTAATGTGTCCTCCATGATTGGATCATACACATTGCTGAGGAATACAGTCGAAATGCATACTTAATGTACAATTGGCATGCCTGGAATAGGTGGGCTAGGTTGGGTGGTAGGTTGTACTAATACTTAGGCTTACTTGTAACTTAGTTTTCTGGAATCAGAATGGAAGAATGGATTACTGTTGATAAATAGTAACTTAAGTAGTCGAACTGCGAATCCCCCGATATTACATGTTGACCAGATGAGATCGGTCAATGTAGTTATTGCAATTGTTTAGATAAGTGTTTTTTGACCGTTGTTGAAAAAAATTGTATTTGCTTAAGTTGACACCATCCATCAATGTTTGTCTTTCTTATATCTTTCCTGTTCATCAGCACCCAGGGGCAGACGGGCAGGGACTGGGCAGTCGGCGGGACAGGAACACCACGAGGAGGACACCGCTGAGGGCTCCTCTGCTGGCCCCAGTAAGTCTTCTTGTTTTTAATAATATTTCTTATTCCATAACTTTTACTGCCCCATTTCTCCCGAACTATAGTGTGTTTCCAAATGCTATTTTTTTACCACCAATTATCCTTCGATCTGTACGGTTTCAAAAAGCTTATCCCTGCCTCCGCTACGATGACTGAGTACTACTACATACTATCAGTCTGTCTGTCTGTACTGTAGTAGCTAGTCTTGCCCAGTGGCACTCTTTGTGAAAGGTTGTAATATAAAACTCATATTCACCAGTAGCTCGTACAATCCGTTGGGTCGTTGTCTTGTACTACTTTTTACTCTTGTTGATGTTTAGGCTTTGAAAATTCACAGCAACAGCCCTACCAGATTTCTTAATATTTTGATATGATACCCTATAGGACATACAACTGTTGTAGGGATCTTGCACATACATTTGCACCAGAAAATAGGATGTTGGTGATGGTAGGTTGGACCTTCCTTGCACACCTCAATCAGAAATTCCGCACCCACCACAATTCCACTGCTTGACTATAGTACTGTCTTGTCATACCTATTAGGTCTCGGAACCCTCCCCCCAAGACAACCAACAAGTAGACAACCCAGAACATTAACACACCCAACCTCTGTCGTGGAAGCAATTCACATGCACACCCTTACTTTAATTTGCTCAATCGTGTAAGTTAGTCCACTCCACACCAAATACCACGAAGTCTATGTAAGTTTAAAATTTTTATTTCAATTTGAGAAGGTCTGTACACTGTTATCTTAGCAGCACCAACCGGCAAATCAATAACATTAAAACAAAATACATTGTTACACTAATACAGTTGGGAATTAAATCATGATAACTGAAGTGGTGGAAGGCAGCACCACCATCCCATAGCAATTTAGTTTATATACATTTATAAATGAAGATGTGAGTGAAGGGACCCCTCACCTCAGAAGAACCTAGTACTGGTAGTTGGTGCATCGTTCAGAAGCTCTGGTTCGTAGAAGCGAATCTTGCGTCTGTAATGCGAAAAAAGAAATGGTGTGCGTTAGTATATTGCAACTTGCAAGCATTTCTCAGCCGTGCCAAAAAGTGTAGCATCTATGGATAAGCAATATGGACTAACAGTAACAGTAGTACACCAGTTCTTCCTAAAAAAGTGGCTGGTTAATGTTTGTTGACCGCCTGTACGCAGCGCGTAGACTAGACAGTAGCAGTGTGAGGCAGGTCATGTGGGCTCAAAGGTGTCTTAAGAAGCTGCAAGGTAAAGGTAACGTCACATGTGCATGGCTAGGGCTAATCAAGCAAATGCTACAATGATCATATAACTTAGTGTCTACTCTACTACTACCTGATTTGTACTAGTGATTTATGTTAGTATTAACTCATTTTTCAACCTTGCTACTGATCAATAGGGGGGAGGTGTATATGTTGCCTAATAAATGTGTAATGTTTTCTAGGCGCACTACCGACCACCATTGCTGGGGCCAGCGAAGGCGACGCCGAGGGCGAGGATGCGGCAGTTGCAGATAGCAACGGAGGGGGAGTGGCAGCACCAGTGGCAGGCGGTGGTAAGTTAGATTCATAATCTTTAACTATTGTTGAACTTGACAGCACACTCACTGCAAAGGTGTACTGTATGTCTATGTATACTGTAAAGTTGTGAATTAGGGCCCCATTAGGATGGTGGGCGTATTGCCCCCGCCGGGCTGGCTGGAATTCACTGCCGTCACAGCAGGGGCAAACCTCCCGCCATCCCTGTAGAAAATATTCAGACATGTCTAGGCGGAAAAGGGTTCAATATGGCGGTGGTGTCTCTCTCACCACACCGGCAGCCATATAATCTGCATTTTGGAATGCCTTTGCGTGGCGGCATTACCGTCCGCCACGGAAAGGCATGCACACATTGCAGAGTATGCTTGGGGGCCCCCATGGAGGGTACCTACCGATGCTATGGTACCCCCCGACTTTCAAAGCAAAACGTGACAGGCTCCGTGCGAGGCCCGTCATGTTTTGCTTGGAAAAGCAGCACAACATTTTAGCATTGCTTTCAGCAAAGCCAACCAGAATTTAAAATTAAAATAACAGGGTGCGCCCGCCACTGTGCCGGGCGCATCATCCTAATTAATTGTCCCCACGGGACCCCCACCCTTTTTAGCAGTCGGATGGCGGGCGGACAAAGTCCGCCCGCTATCCGATGTCGTAAGTAAGTATGAGTTCTTGGGGACGTTTGAAGAGTGAACTAGAAGACTAGAATTCCCTTTAATTGGTATAGGACTAGGAGCCAGAGTATTGAGTAACCAATGGCCTCATCTATCTGATTTCAACTCCGCTTTGAAAGTTTTATGGAGAAGAGCACCTGGTGCACTGTTCAACTAAAAAGTGTAAGACAGGTGGAAGCAAGAAGGACGGGCGACATTTAAAATGTTATGTACTACTGTGCTTTATTTTATAGTGCTACTCTACCATGCCACTATGTGTATAAATAATTACCTTGTCCTACTGTTTTATTAAGACTATATTTTACAATTGTCGTGTTTTTTTCTTTTTGATACACAGCTACTCCGAAAATCAACCGCAAGGAGTTGGCCGCCAAGGCACGGCGCCGGAAGCTGGAGGCAATCCAGCAGGAATACCGGCGGCTGGTGGTCCTAGCCGAGGAGGAGGAGGAGAGTGCAGCAGCAGTTGAAGCCTCCTCCAGTGCCCCGGGCCCCAGCCACCGCCCTCCAGCGGTACGGCGCCACCGTCTGGCGGCTGCCCGCCGCCACCGTGCCATCTCCGGTGCCCCCCCCCACTGTGGTTGCAACTGCCGCGGCCTTAGACGCCGCGTCGCCCATTTAGAGGACCAGATTCGTGTCCTCCTCCAGTCCCGCCCCACCAGTTAGTCCCTGTCACTGCCCCTTTTTTAATTCCTGTTTGTTTCCTCACTCGTTTGGGCGTTCTCTATTTCTATGGACAGTCGTTGGGGTTAGGGAGGGGGGTGGGTCAGCTTTTGTGGGTTTAGTTTATTTGTTAGGGTCAATTAAATATATTTTTCTATGTTACATGCAATGTTGTTAATGTTTTGTAGGTGGGGTAACTGTTTTACATCACACTGTTTCTTTGCTGGTGCATGGCCGCCCATAGCGTGTGTTTGATTTCAATAATTTGCTGACTGTATAAGACACAAACAGATAGATGCGACACACCTCACTCATTGACTGGTCCTACTATGCATTCTTTGGAGTGGTGTTTGAAACTGACATCATTGACATGTCCATTATTGATTCTGCCTCCCCCAAACTTCTCTCTTACCGGTGCTTGATGTTTATGTCCAACTGTGGCACAGCACTGGCTGCATGGTGAAGATGGTTTCCTTTTTCATACATGCCATGATTGGGGTGGTGGTGGTAGTATAGTAGTAGTATACACTGGCAGGGTAGCAGCATTTCCAAAAAAAGAAAAGGAGATAGTCAATCGCCTTTGAGAGACTGTTAGAGGAGTAGTTGAATGAAGTACATCACAGAATTTACCGAGCAACAATTATATGTTCAAATATTTGACAAAAAAAATGAATGCTGGATATTATGAGGATAGCCTACTAGACAGAGTTACAAACTATAGTTTTGTCGACTTGGCTATGCCTACAGTCTAACAGTTAGTGCTGTATATGAGGAATGACAACAAACAAATCAAATCAATGCCGGCAATTCATGCTGAGGTATATGTTCCTTTGTTAAATAAAATAACCTGTGAAATATCCTACTCATGGGTGGGCAAGCAGAAGAAGATCATCGCTCTGCATTGAAATTGAAGTAGTGTTGCTTTCACCACATCCGCCCCAGCAAGTGTGTGATTAAGTATTGGTGTACTTTTAATTTAGTTACACCTCGACAATAAGTCACACAGCCCGGGGGAAGAGGGTTAGGGTCCGTTGATTGGATGGGAAGGGGGATTTTGGGAAAGGTTTGACATAGAAAAACAGTATGCATACATAGACAAACAAACGACAATCATTGAAGACTACCATACCATATCCATTCCATATGTTAAGGTATAAAAAAGGAAATGCATGCATGATGAGACCCGGATTACATACACTTCTATTTCTTGTTCTTGTTCTGTTCCGGCCTTAAAACTTTAACAGATAGCAAATAGAAATTTTAAATATTGGTAGTGAAGAATCGTAAACACAGAGAAAACGTAATGATGATTGATAATAACAACTCCAAGAACACACTGTTGTAAAGAATGTATACAAGATATTAATCAAATTTTTTAAAAGAAGTGAAAAGTGGATACTGTTACTGTCTTATCCTGGTCAAAAATGTGGACTGGTTTTTTGCATCTCGGCATTCCTCTTGCTCCTCTCGTCCATCAATCTAGGGTGTGTCGCCTCACCACTCGCCACTGCCCGGCTGGAATAAAAAGGTGATTGATTGGTAAGGTAATTAATATGCATTGTAATGTTTTACAAAGTTTTGGACAAGGCCCGGCCTGTAATTTTAGATTGAAAACCAAAGGGGATATTCAGAAAGAAAGTGAAAACAAATGCACAAGTGATGGTGTAGTGCAACAAGAACACTTTCCGAGGTGGCATGTATGCATATGCATCATCTCTACTGTAGTCTGTTTCCAGCATAGACCTTCAACAGTAACAGGAGAGATCAGGCCCACAGTGCTTACCATTAGCACATCCTACGTTACCACTTTAGACTAGAGTCCTTTTTTTTTTCTCTCAAAGAGTTGGACAAACGCAAAGCACATTATCCATTCCAGACATAGCATTTTACAGTTAAAGTTAGTAAAATCAATGCACTGCAGTCATCCCACCGCTACACTCTATTCAACTTCTACACAGACATTTGGGTGTGCTGTGGTTGTGGTTCACGTGTTTACCTTTAGGCTTTTCCGTTTTATGCCACTCATGAAACATCCTCCTGACTTCATCATCAGCTCTGATACTTCTACTGACTGAAGATCGGCCTGCAGTACAAGTGTAATTTTTAGAACACAACAAGAGTAGAAATATAAATATTACTGACTTGAGTCATTCTTTATTGTGTACAGAAAGATAGATTAACACTAGTACACTTTGACATCATTCACTTTGTGCACAACAAACAACGCCAACACAAAGATCAATAGCTCAGAGTCAGGTGTCCAATGCATGCCATTAATTATCATCATTTATTACCTGTTACTTCTCATCTTAAGTTAACGGGCCGTCTCTTTCGCCATCATCATGACGGACGGTGCTGTTTAAGTCACAGTCATTTGCATTGCGCAGCAGATTGAGTGAGTGCCCTTCCTGTATTGAATTAAAAGCAATGTATCACCAAGATGCAGGAGAGAAGTACACATTTCTTGTTTGCCAGAAGAGGAAAATTAGTAATTACTAGTGTGTTCTGTAGAAAGTTGATTAGTGGCAGTGCACAATTACATCAATTCATGCGAAACACACCACAAAATCTACATCATTCAGTCTGCTATTCTGCGGCCAATGCATGGCATCAATCATTACCTGTTGCATCTCATCTCGTTAACGCTGCAGGCCGTCTCTTTCGCCATCATCATGATGGACGGTGCTGTTAAGTCACAGTCATTTGCATTGCGCAGCAGATTGAGTGAGTGCCCTTCCTGTATTGAATTAAAAGCAATGTATCACCAAGATGCAGGAGAGAAGTACACATTTCTTGTTTGCCAGAAGAGGAAAATTAGTAATTACTAGTGTGTTCTGTAGAAAGTTGATTAGTGGCAGTGCACAATTACATCAATTCATGCGAAACACACCACAAAATCTACATCATTCAGTCTGCTATTCTGCGGCCAATGCATGGCATCAATCATTACCTGTTGCATCTCATCTCGTTAACGCTGCAGGCCGTCTCTTTCGCCATCATCATGATGGACGGTGCTGTTAAGTCACAGTCATTTGCATTGCGCAGCAGATTGAGTGAGTGCCCTTCCTGTATTGAATTAAAAGCAATGTATCACCAAGATGCAGGAGAGAAGTACACATTTCTTGTTTGCCAGAAGAGGAAAATTAGTAATTACTAGTGTGTTCTGTAGAAAGTTGATTAGTGGCAGTGCACAATTACATCAATTCATGCGAAACACACCACAAAATCTACATCATTCAGTCTGCTATTCTGCGGCCAATGCATGGCATCAATCATTACCTGTTGCATCTCATCTCGTTAACGCTGCAGGCCGTCTCTTTCGCCATCATCATGATGGACGGTGCTGTTAAGTCACAGTCATTTGCATTGCGCAGCAGATTGAGTGAGTGCCCTTCCTGTATTGAATTAAAAGCAATGTATCACCAAGATGCAGGAGAGAAGTACACATTTCTTGTTTGCCAGAAGAGGAAAATTAGTAATTACTAGTGTGTTCTGTAGAAAGTTGATTAGTGGCAGTGCACAATTACATCAATTCATGCGAAACACACCACAAAATCTACATCATTCAGTCTGCTATTCTGCGGCCAATGCATGGCATCAATCATTACCTGTTGCATCTCATCTCGTTAACGCTGCAGGCCGTCTCTTTCGCCATCATCATGATGGACGGTGCTGTTAAGTCACAGTCATTTGCATTGCGCAGCAGATTGAGTGAGTGCCCTTCCTGTATTGAATTAAAAGCAATGTATCACCAAGATGCAGGAGAGAAGTACACATTTCTTGTTTGCCAGAAGAGGAAAATTAGTAATTACTAGTGTGTTCTGTAGAAAGTTGATTAGTGGCAGTGCACAATTACATCAATTCATTCATGCGCAACACACACAACAAAATCTACATCACTCAGTCTGCTTTTCTGCGGACAATGCATGGCATCAATCATTACCTGTTGCATCTTATTTTCAGTTAATGGCCAGTCTCTCTCGGCTCTGAAGGAGGATAGCTATAGAAGTCATCAGATTCATGGTCCACTTGTTTTGGAAGGACGAGGAAAGTTTGAATTTGTTGTTACCATCATCCAATCATCATTCATGAGGGAAATGGAATTGACCAGGAGATGCAGTATGATCGAGCGGAGGAGCTGGATTCTGAGGACTGTAGTGTCAAATGGCAGACACCTGAAACTTGTATCTTAAATTAGAAGATTAGAAGACGGTGATAATGCATTGGTTGCGATTCACAAGTTTATAACCGGAACAACAGACACAAACAAAGGGGGAAAAAAGGGAGGAAGACAGTAAGTGCGAGCCTAATTGTCAGGGAAGTATAGCTCGTCCTCAAACTCTGGGGGATCTTCCAGTAGTAGGTAATCATCTGACACAATACTACCGTCACCTGAGCCGCTGTCCTCATCTTCCTCTGTTGATTCATGCATTGTGTAATTCGGTGGTATGAAGTGCTGATTCATTTTGATCATTGTTAACCTCTCCACGTTTTTGGGAGATAGACTGGTCCTTCTCAAGGTTACAATGGAACCAGCAGCACTGAAAACACGTTCGGAAGAGACACTTGCGACAGGGCAAGCCAGATAGCTTATCGCCAGCCTGCTGAGCTGTGGCCATTCAGACCTTTTCCTATACCAATACTGCACTGGGTTTTGATCAACGTACACCTCTGTTGGATCGTCCAGATAGGCCTGGACCATCCGCTCAATGTTCAGGGTTGCTGCTGGTAAGCTTTTGTGCTGTTTTTTCTGTGCATCAGCACTGTGCTTACGGCCCATCTTTACATACCAATCTGATAATGATTGTACTCGGCCGAATGATCCAGTTATTGTTTTTGTAGTCGATGGTGATGGTGAGTGTTGCGATTGTGAGCCAACCGCACTGCCCTCAGCCGACGAAGTTGCACTTGATTCTGCATGGCCTGCTTCAGTATCAGTACTTGTTGTGGGTTGATGTGGCGGGCTTTTAATTAGCAGCCCTTCGTTTTCAAACTTGATGGCTGCTTCAGCTATACAACTTTTGTAGCGGGCAACATCAGTGTCGGAAAAAGAACGGAATAGTCCTAATTTTGCACGTGGATCCAGAATTGTGGCACAAATGTAATGGTCTTGTGACAAAATTTTATTTTGTATCCTTACATTTTCTGATAAGCGCCTGGATAAGCTCTCCACCAAGTCATGGGCTTGCCTTCTGTCCTCTACACCTTTGTAGGATTCAGACACATTATTCAGCTCATGCTCTAGCATTTGCAACAATGGGATCGCTTGGCCCATTGTACAGTCCTCCTTGCTGACTTCACGTGTGAAGACCTCAAAAGGAGACAGCATCTCAGTCAGGCATTGAATTAGGGTCCATTGCTCCCTCTGAAGGGTCATGCCTTTAACACTAGCATCACTGCCTTTGTACCAGACATAATCATTGAGTGACCTGTGCTGTTCGTACAGACGATCAAGCATGTAATACGTTGAGTTCCAACGTGTTGCCACCTCCTGGATGAGTGCCTTGACTGGCACCCTACGCTCACGTTGGAAGATCCTCAGCTGCTTCCGAGCTTTAAAAGAATGGCTGAAATGAGTGCATATTCTTCGGCAGATGGACAGTAAATTGCTTACTATGGGTTCTTTTTTCAGAAAGTCTTGCACTATAATGTTTATGCAGTGTGCCAAACACGGAACCCTGAAATAGGAACCAAGTTCCATGGCCTTAAGTACATTACTGCCATTGTCTGTGGCAACAAAACCAATACCAAGCCCTCTGGGCTGCAGCCATTCCAAAACCTTGGTGCGAAACTCTTCTAAAATGTTTTCAGCCGTATGAGATTTCTCCATGGCGAACATGGCTACAGTTGCATGTTTCCGAGTACCTTCAAAAATCGCAGCTGTGTCAACAACACCTCGTGCAGATAGTAGATCTTTAACCCCCACAAAAGAGATCCAGTGTGCAGTGATACACATGTAATCTGTGGCTTGGCAACTGGTCCACATGTCTGTTGTCAGGTGGATATTGTGCACAGCACTCTTCTGCAAAGCTTGTCCAACCAATTCCAGTACATCATGATGTAGTGCCGGAACAGCAATTCTTGCGAAATAGGACCGGCTTGGAACTTTCCATTTCGGGCAGATGGCAGACACAAATTCAAGGAAACCCACCCCTTCCACAAATGAAAAAGGAAGAAGGTCCAGCGCTAACATTTTAGCCAGCTTCGCATTGTACAATCGTGCCGTTGGGTGGTTGCGTTGGAACTGCCCCTCCAACCTAAACATGCTGTCAATGGTAGGCTGGCTTACTTTCCTTAGTGGTGCCATTAACCCACTAAGGCTCAACGACACAGATTGTCTCATTGAGGTACTCGCCGCCGGTCGCCTTGGTGTCTCACCCACACTCTGAGTATGGCTCTTACTGCGGTGCCACTCTGATGTTACTGAGGAGGATGTGGGCGTTACCACTGCAGTGACTGCACTACTGGAGACAGGGCTAGAAATGCCTCCCTGTTCTTCACCTGCCACCACAATAATATCGCTCCCTGATTCCTGACCAACTTCAAAGGGTTTAGTTTTCCTACTTTCTTTTAACTTAAGTAGGTGATCCTCCCACACAATAGTGTGGTGTGTTCTGAGATGACTTGCTTGTCCTCCGGTACCATAGTTTGTACCAAGCTTACCACGCCGAACACCTTGCCGACAAATTGCGCATATAGCAACGTTCTCCTCCTTGGCGCTAACAGAAAAGAAGTCCCAAACTGGGGAGGAGAACTTTCTGGCACTGCTGGATGTGGCACTTTCAACACCAGATGAACTTGAGGGGGTCCTTGAAAATATGTGACCCTGTCCACCTACACTGTGACTTTTACTACCACTTCCTACTGAGGTGGTTGAGCTGGATGTAGGTCCCTGCCGGGCCTTGGAAAATATGGCAGCTGGAGGTAGTGGTGGTGTAACCTGTGTTGGTGAGATCCGTGCTGCATCCCGCTCAGTAGCAGCCTTTCTGGATAGGGTTAGAATGTCGGTCTCCAATCCCTTTGGGGCGGGAGTAATGTGCGTGATGACTGGCTCGTCTTCATCAACATCATCACCCCCCTCTTCTACATCTACCTCCATAACTCTCAGTTTTTCTGGGACCTTCCTTTTCAGAAGCAATGTCTTGTGGCGTACTTCACTCTCAGACCGAGCTGGTGGGACCCAAGTGTCATCACGATCATCAGAAGCGGGGCTTGAAGAAGAAGATGATGGACTAAGCCTCCTTTTCCTTGCTGGTGGTCTGGAAGACAATAGATGTTCTGGAACAGTGGTTTGACTTCGCTCCGCTTTGTCTGCAGGAAGCTCGATTTCCTGAAATGCCCCTACGTCAGGAGCAACAACTACTATGGTGGGCTGTTGTGGCGGCTGCTGCTGTTCTGGTTGCGGCGGCTGCTGCTGCTGGTCTGGTTGCGGCGGCTGCTGCTGCTGGTCTGGTTGCGGCGGCTGCTGCTGCTGGTCTGGTTGCGGCGGCTGCTGCTGCTGTTCTGGTTGCGGCGGCTGCTGCTGCTGTTCTGGTTGCGCCGGCTGCTGCTGCTGTTCTGGTTGCGCCGGCTGCTGCTGCTGTTCTGGTTGCGCCGGCTGCTGCTGCTGTTCTGGTTGCGCCGGCTGCTGCTGCTGTTCTGGTTGCGCCGGCTGCACACTGATCTGCTGAGTTTGCGCCTGCGTTGAACTTGATTGTGTACTACTTTGCGGTAATGACATTTCTTCAACACCGCTGCCCGTTAGTAGACTGGCTACCTCTGCGACAGTAAAGCCCTTGGGCCTAGGTTGGTGGGGTTGCTGGACCGCTGTGCTGCTCCCAGCTTGGTTCCCGGACAACGCTTTGGTGCCAAAAAAAACCTTGGCCGGCACACCACCAGTCGTGGTTAATGGCACTTCCTTTTTCTGTTCCTTCTTCTCACCAGCAACTTTCTTGGTACTGGACCTGGTACCTTTCTTTGGGGCCATCTTATTCCGACGTCAGGCAGGAGGCAGATGCACAACAAGTTCTGGTCACACGTGGGCGTGATGCGCAGCAGGACTTCTGTCTGGCTGGCAGTACAACGGGTAGCCAGGTGATGCCGATGACACCTCCTACTCTGTCTTTTGTGCACCTAAAAGCAAAGAAGACAGGAGAAGAACATCAGTGAAATGTTGCATTTGTTTTTGTGGTTCAGTTACTTAGTACTGTACTAGTGCAAACAAAAGATAGTCTAGCCATTTATGAATTTTTTTTAACTAGAGCTATGTTATACTACTAGTACTGTGTACAGCCACACTACACTCTCAGGAAGGTGATGTCTAAAAATTCAACAGATCACATAGAAAACACTTGATCAATAAAGCTGTGGCTACCTGCTCTGGTAGCAGTGGATGAAAGCAGGCCTGTTGGCAGACAAGGCCAGGCAAGCTTGCAGGCCTAGGCCTCAAAATGGCCACCAGCAACATGGCGAGCCCCAACAACATCAGCAAGGCCACCCCAAAATACACACTTCCCCAACTCAATCCAATGGCATCCATGCCCAAAATGATGTCTAAAATCAACAGAACACACAGAAAACAGTAGATTACTAAAGCTGTGGCTACCTGCTCTGGTAGCAGTGGATGAAAGCAGGCCTGTTGGCAGACAAGGCCAGGCAAGCTTGCAGGCCTAGGCCTCAAAATGGCCACCAGCCACATGGAGAGCCCCAACAGCATCAGCAAGGCCACCCCAAAATACACACTTCCCCAACTCAATCCAATGCCATCCATGCCCAAAATGATGTCTAAAATCAACAGAACACACAGAAAACAGTAGATTACTAAAGCTGTGGCTACCTGCTCTGGTAGTAGTGGATGAAAGCAGGCCTGCTGGCAGACAAGGGCAGGCAAGCTTGCAGGCCTAGGCCTCAAAATGGCCACCAGCCACATGGCGAGCCCCAACAGCATCAGCAAGGCCACCCCAAAATACACACTTCCCCAACTCAATCCAATGGCATCCATGCCCAAAATGATGTCTAAAATCAACAGAACACACAGAAAACAGTAGATTACTAAAGCTGTGGCTACCTGCTCTGGTAGTAGTG
The DNA here is from genome assembly GCF_964204655.1 of Triturus cristatus. Lineage (NCBI taxonomy): Eukaryota > Metazoa > Chordata > Amphibia > Caudata > Salamandridae > Triturus > Triturus cristatus. The sequence continues at coordinate 771,267,331 of NC_140585.1, forward strand.
GATGAAAGCAGGCCTGCTGGCAGACAAGGGCAGGCAAGCTTGCAGGCCTAGGCCTCAAAATGGCCACCAGCCACATGGCGAGCCCCAACAGCATCAGCAAGGCCACCCCAAAATACACACTTCCCCAACTCAATCCAATGGCATCCATGCCCAAAATGATGTCTAAAATCAACAGAACACACAGAAAACAGTAGATTACTAAAGCTGTGGCTACCTGCTCTGGTAGCAGTGGATGAAAGCAGGCCTGTTGGCAGACAAGGCCAGGCAAGCTTGCAGGCCTAGGCCTCAAAATGGCCACCAGCCACATGGAGAGCCCCAACAGCATCAGCAAGGCCACCCCAAAATACACACTTCCCCAACTCAATCCAATGCCATCCATGCCCAAAATGATGTCTAAAATCAACAGAACACACAGAAAACAGTAGATTACTAAAGCTGTGGCTACCTGCTCTGGTAGTAGTGGATGAAAGCAGGCCTGCTGGCAGACAAGGCCAGGCAAGCTTGCAGGCCTAGGCCTCAAAATGGCCACCAGCCACATGGCGAGCCCCAACAGCATCAGCAAGGCCACCCCAAAATACACACTTCCCCAACTCAATCCAATGGCATCCATGCCCAAAATGATGTCTAAAATCAACAGAACACACAGAAAACAGTAGATTACTAAAGCTGTGGCTACCTGCTCTGGTAGCAGTGGATGAAAGCAGGCCTGCTGGCAGACAAGGCCAGGCAAGCTTGCAGGCCTAGGCCTCAAAATGGCCACCAGCCACATGGAGAGCCCCAACAACATCAGCAAGGCCACCCCAAAATACACACTTCCCCAACTCAATCCAATGCCATCCATGCCCAAAATGATGTCTAAAATCAACAGAACACACAGAAAACAGTAGATTACTAAAGCTGTGGCTACCTGCTCTGGTAGTAGTGGATGAAAGCAGGCCTGCTGGCAGACAAGGCCAGGCAAGCTTGCAGGCCTAGGCCTCAAAATGGCCACCAGCCACATGGCGAGCCCCAACAGCATCAGCAAGGCCACCCCAAAATACACACTTCCCCAACTCAATCCAATGGCATCCATGCCCAAAATGATGTCTAAAATCAACAGAACACACAGAAAACAGTAGATTACTAAAGCTGTGGCTACCTGCTCTGGTAGCAGTGGATGAAAGCAGGCCTGCTGGCAGACAAGGGCAGGCAAGCTTGCAGGCCTAGGCCTCAAAATGGCCACCAGCCACATGGAGAGCCCCAACAACATCAGCAAGGCCACCCCAAAATACACACTTCCCCAACTCAATCCAATGCCATCCATGCCCAAAATGATGTCTAAAATCAACAGAACACACAGAAAACAGTAGATTACTAAAGCTGTGGCTACCTGCTCTGGTAGCAGTGGATGAAAGCAGGCCTGCTGGCAGACAAGGCCAGGCAAGCTTGCAGGCCTAGGCCTCAAAATGGCCACCAGCCACATGGAGAGCCCCAACAACATCAGCAAGGCCACCCCAAAATACACACTTCCCCAACTCAATCCAATGCCATCCATGCCCTAAATGTGATTGAAAATGAAATATATTCAAAAAACAAAAGGAACAGTTGCTTCATCATGCACACACACACCCATGAGGCCATGCCCATGGCTAGCTCGGGCCTACTACTACAACCCACAAAATTAAAATAAATTAAAAAAAAAAAAAAGGAATGATGATAATTAATTATCAAAAATAAATTGTAGTTACACAACAACTGCAATGCCCACAATCAAACACAACAACCACTTACTTGTAAAATATCCTATTCCAAAAATCCTGAAATCCAATTGCAATGATGCAGCAGACAAAAAGAGAGATCTTTCCAGCTCCAAATCCAAAGGCAGAATGAGCAGGAGATGGACAAAGCACTGGGAGGAGCCTGCTGGACAGGAACAGGAAGTTGGAGAATCTGTGTCACTTCCTCCCTCTCTCCACTTTGTAAAAAAAAAATGAATCCTGGAGTCCTTGCACAAAAAAGGAAAGCCAAATGTGAATGTAAGGAGTTCTTTTCATCCAAAATCAGTATTTGCAGATGGTTTCATGCTGCTAGAGCCGATATTCCTCTCCAAATTGTAAATTTTACATTGTTGAGTTCTCCAGCTTCACATTACTTCCGCCGGCGTGTCGAAAACGATATGATTGCGTTCTCTTCTTTGTCCCTGTCGCGTTGGATATGACGTGTTCGCGGTCTCTTTCTCCTGTTCGCGTTCGATTTCATGTGCCCGCGTCCTCATTCTCTGGCTCGCGATGTAGAATGACATGTTCGAGATCTCAATCTTCTCATACTCGCGCGGTGCATGATCGCGAGAAGAAATACCTGATCGCGCGACAAATGACGTGATCGCGTGAAAAATGACTTGAATGCGGCCGCGAACTCTCGCGAGACAGCGCAAAATGGCTACCAAAATCCAACATCTCGTGGAGAACGCGACCGGGTCAAGAAAACTTGTCAGAGAACGCAGGGATTCAGGTAAGGCGATCGCGCGCGCGCGAGAATGTATTGTTTTACAGCGCGAGCAAGAAAAAAATTATCGCTAAGCTGCGGAATGCGGAAATTTTGACATCTTCGCGCTTTCCGCGGAACGCGAGAATGCCAAAATATCGCAACTTCCGCGAACGGAACGGAATTTTGGCCCAGGCCTATTAGGAACCCGATTTCCAGTCCCATGTCACTTTCTGTTGGACCTTGCGAGCTGAAAGCACCCCTGATTCTGACAACAGGTTGTGGTGAGAATTTGCTGGGATTAGATTTGTTGAAAAGATTGCACGCTACACTGTATTGTTCTCCTTCAGGAGTACAACTTACATTAGGCAAGAAAGTGATTTCCCCGATGTACTTGTCCAAAAATACAATGCCGCCTGAACTGTCATCCCTTCCGGATGCCCTCTGGGCTACTGGTCCCAATGATGTGGGCCTCTTGGAGATACCGCCATACGTGGTGACTTTAAAGGCTAATGTCAGACTGCCACGTATTCCCCAGTACAAGATCTCTAATGAAGGGCAGAAAGCATTGTTAGACATTGTCAGCGACTTGATTAATAAGGGTGTGATTGAAGAGACAAGAGGCAACGTTTGCAATAGTCCGATTTTACCTGTCTTAAAACGAACGGACCCTTCACAGCCACCTGTTTACAGATTTGTGATTGATCTCAGAGAGGTTAATAAGATTGTTGTACCACAGTTTCCGGTTGTCCCTGATATAACTGCCTTGTTAACAATGATTCCAGCCTCTGCTGCATGGTTTTCAGTGATTGATTTAAAGAATGCTTTCTTTAGCATCCCAATTGCAGAAGAGAGCAGAGACATTTTTGGTTTTAGTCTGGGAGGCCGAAGCTTCCGCTTCAAACGCGCTCCCCAGGGCTACTGTGAGAGTCCTTCAATATACAGTCAAGCTTTGAAAGCACAACTTGATGCACTTGTTTTACCCAGTGGCGCTATCCTGATTCAGTACGTGGACGATTTACTAATCGCCGCGGATACTGAACAAATCTGCAAAGAAGCCACATTGTCATTGTTGCGCCATTTATCTGCTTTCCATCACAAGGTGTCTCTCTCTAAGCTGCAATATTGTCGACAAGAGGTGACCTACTTAGGTCATCTCTTATCGAAGGAGGGAAGGAAACTGACCCCAGAGAGAATTCAAGCTATTGCACAGTTGAGTGTGCCGAAAACACAGAGAGAGGTGTGTGCTTTCTTGGGAATCACCTCATACTGTAGGCATTGGATCCCTAGTTTTTCTTTGTTGGCAAAACCTTTGTTAGCGTTAACATGTAAAGACACACCAAATCCTATCCCATGGTCTGAAGAGTGTCAGAAAAGTTTTGTGGAATTGCGAAATGCATTGTGTTCGGCTCCTGTGTTGGGCACTCCTGACTATAGCAAGCCTTTTACATTGTATGTCCACGAGAAAGATGGTTGTGCGTTGTCAGTGTTAACACAGCCTTTTGGCGACAGACCGCGCCCATGCGCATATTTCTCATCAACCTTGGACCCTGTAGCGAGGGCATTGCCAAGCTGTCTGAGAGCGACAGCTGCTGCAGCAATGTCTATCCGACAATCTGCTGGTTTGGTAATGGACAACACATTGATTGTTATGGTTCCACATGCTGTAGATACATTATTAAATAGGACCAAGACACAGCACTTGACTAGTGTGCGATTATCAGGCTATGAGCTCACACTGTTAGCAAATCACATACACATAAAGAGATGCAATACGCTGAACCCAGCTACGTTATTGCCGATTCCAGCAGACTCAGATGAGATTGAGCAACATGATTGTCTGTTCAGAACGGAAGAAGAGACGAAAGGGAGAGTGGATCTCAAAGATACTCCCCTGACTGAGTGTGATGGCACTTTATGGGTGGATGGTTCCTGTTTCAAGCTCCCTAATGGTGACACGACTGCTGCATATGCTATCACGACTTTACACACGGTCGTGGAAACTGCACGAGTGCCACATAATTCGGCCCAAGCAGCGGAATTATTCGCCCTCACGAGAGCGTGTGTGTTGTCTGAAGGAATGAGAGTGAATATATACACAGATAGCCAGTGCGCCTTTGGCGTGGCTCATAATTTTGGGCGACTGTGGAAAGAGCGTGGGTTCCTGACGTCACATGGAGCTAAAATTCAGAATGGCAAGCTGGTGAATGATCTCCTTGAGTCACTGACCCTACCGTTGCAAGTTGCGATCATGAAATGCAGTGCGCACAGGAAAGTTACAGATGATGTTGGACGTGGGAATGCATTTGCTGATGAGACCGCGAAAGAAACGGCACAGAATGTGAAGACTAGAATGTATGTTGCAGGCCCCGCAAGATGGGTTAATGATGTTGGGATGTGTGAAAACACAATAGAGAGTGTGAAGTCGCTTCAAGCTGAAGCCACAGAGGAAGAGTTAAGCAAGTGGAGAGAAAGTATGGGTAAGTTGGATGAGAATGGTTGCTGGATTGATCTGACAGAACATAAGCGATGGTTATTGCCTGATGCATATGTACTTCCAGTGGTCACTATGGCACATGGAATGGCACATATTAGTACGAAAGGTATTTGTAAGTTGTTGGCTCCAGTATGGCAGAATGCTGGGATTCCCAAGTGTGCAGAGAATGTGGTCAAGAATTGCATGGTATGCTTGAAGTACAACCCTGGTAGGGGAACCCCAACTCCAGCCGGTCACTTTGCACCCCCATCATGTCCATTTGAAGTTTTGCAGCTGGACTTTATTCACATGGAAAGATGTAACAACCTGAAATATGTACTGGTGGTTGTTTGTGCTTTCTCGAAATGGATAGAGGCTTATCCTCTGAAAGATAACACTGCCCTATCCACAGCTAAAGCCCTTGTGAAAGAGTTTTTCCCTAGGTTTGGGATGCCAAGAATGGTGTGGTGTGATAATGGAAGTGAGTTCGTGGGTAAAGTGATGAAGAATGTATGTGAAGGTTTAGGCATCCAGCAGAAATTCCATGCTGCAAATCACCCCCAATCAGCTGGATTAGTAGAGCGCTACAATGGAGCCTTAAAACTCAAGCTGGCCAAAATTCAGGCGAGCACCGGTCTTAAATGGCCTGACGCTCTGCCTCTAGCACTCCTGTCCACCAGAATGACCGTACACTCACGAGTGGGACTTAGTCCTTACGAGGTAGTTTTTGGCCGTCCGGCCAACATATGGGGTGTACCGAGGCCTACGAAGTTCAATGAGATAGAGCATCCAGTACTGCTCGATTACCTGTATGATTTGACTGTTAAACTGCGTGTTTTGCACCAACAGGTACATGATACTCTCCCTCAAGCCTCTGAAACTCCTGGACACCCTATCAACCCTGGTACGTGGGTGCTAGTCCGAAATTTCCAGCGCAAGAGCAACGACGAGCCTCGCTGGATCGGCCCTCATCTTGTTCTACTGTCGACAAGATCAGCAGTGCGAGTGAAAGGGAAGAAGCACTGGATCCATGGCACCCACTGCAAAGTAGTCCCCTTGCCTCTGCCATATGACCAGTGGGTCCAGGAGGGTATCGCCGACTCTGAGACGGACACTGTACCTCGTTTTGTACCATTCAGTGACGCACGCCTAAGAGGCACAGTTTCAGATCAAGAGAGTGACAATATTCTGCAGGAAGCTGTGCCGCCATCAAATCGACTGGACACTACTCAGCCTGAACTTTTGTTCCGAGACCAAACAGCACCTGGCCGTCTCCGTTATAATTTGAGACCTAGGCCCATGGACAAATAAAGATTTCCTTACTATTTCCTTTTTTGACATTTTTTGCTCTCCCATCTGAAAGACTTTCTTGATTTTTTGTTTTTCGAACCACCATCCGGGTTCTGCCGCAGGGTCGCGGTGCCAAGACTTTGGGGTACAGGCCGAAGACGCTAGGTCGACGGTTCTGGTTGGTCTAGGGCGTTTCCCTGGACTGGCAGGCGTACTCCTTAGCAGAAGAAACTCATCCGCCGCGAGCGGCCCGAGTAGAGGATGGAGTTTTTTTAAGATGGAGAGACCCATTGAGGAAATGAACTTTAAAGCAAGGATATGTAAAATTATGAAAAGTAAATGTTTTGTCTTGTTGTGCCTTTTTACACTGTGTAGTACAGTAATGTTTATTGTTGGATTTGTGTTTTTCTCCGCTCAAAAGCCCATTGCACCCACTCAACAGCCTATACCTCCTTCTACCGCATCCTCTCACTCTTTTCACCCTTTGCCTGAGCACGAGCAGACCAGACGATCGGAGTTTGTAAATAACTCGTTTATCCAGCTCTTGCACCAGCACCAACTGGTAATGAATACGACCAATTGCTGGGTGTGTGGGTTAATGCCACATACCATTAACAAGGGTATTCCCTACCTGGTGCTGCCGTATAGTTACAATGGATCGTCATGGGCATTCCAGACCATGTTTCTCTATGCTCTAGATACGTACTCTCCTCGCCAACCGCGTTCCATCAGACCCATCACCAATAATAAGGCTTTAATGAAAGGAGTTGCCGATATGAGTAGAGATATCGACGCATACTCGTCCATTCCCAAAGAAGAGTTGAGACCTTATGTAGGATGGAACGCGACGGGGTATAGTATTAGTCTGGGTGAAAGACAGCAAAAAATCTCCTCTCCAATCTGGGTCGTACCCCACATGGGACGGTTCTGCTTACAGGGTAATGGTCAGAATCCTAGAGCTCAACTGGGAAGAAGTGACTGTACTGAAACGTACACTTTCCCGTCACAGTTCTCCCCTGCGTTTCTGGCTGCCAAGGGCACATATTTCATCTGTAATGACCGAGCATATACATGGTTGCCCCCTGATTTCTCGGGCACATGTTATATTGCGAATCTGCTACCGCCGACATTTACTGCCGCCCCCGACTATCACAAGACCAGAGTTGTGAGAGGTGTGATTAGTAAGGAGGATACTGCCGGTCAGGAAGCAGGAGACTTCTTCTTGGGTTTCCTGCCGTTTTGGGGACCTATGGTGAATAGTAGGAACCTGAGACAACTGACACGTGTGGTTGAATCCACTATAAATGTAACGGCTGGTGCCCGTAGTAATCTGACAGCTGAGCTCCAAGCGGATCGCCTTATGACTCTGCAGAACCGCATGGTTCTAGACGTTATCCTTGCAGACCGCGGTGGAGTATGCAAGGTTATTCAATCCAGTTGCTGCATTTTCATACCAGATAACGCTCCAACAGTGTATCAAGCCATCTCCAAGCTCCATAAAATATCTGAAGCCATACACGTGGATAAGGGAGACTGGTCACTGATGGGGTGGTTCTGGGAACTGATATCTGCCTGGGGTTGGAAAGTTCTGATGGTCATTGGAATGATCTTAGCCATTCTTTTCCTGTTCTGTCTGTGTATACAGTGTGCTCCTGCGATATGTGGCCTCTGTGCTACCTTATGTGTAAGGAAACCTGTATCGAGGGACGAACTAAGTAATAGGATGATGCTACAGCAACATCTCCATGACTTTGCGGACATTGACCTAGATTCGGATTGAGATGGGTATAGTGATTGCCTATGTAAGGGCAAAAGGAGGGTCTGTCGTACTTTAATCTTTGTTACCGCGTAGGGAACAGGGCCCTACCCATGTCTATCTTGGTATTAGCGAACCGCAAATGGTGAATGCGGCATGTACGAGTGTTTTATATACCGTTCTAGTTATGAATGCACTGTGTACACGTCATTCTGCTTCACTACGCGGGTTCCATTTTGGAAGCAGTGGCCATCTTGTCATTGCCCTCACATAGGCTATAATGGAGCAAACGCGGGCCTCACAGTACATGTGCTTTCCCGTGACTTCTCTGTGACCTGGGCAGCTGGCTCTGCTGCCCTGGGTCAAACCGGTCTCACGAGCTCCCCTTCCTCCCTCCACCTGTGATTAGCATCAGGGCTTGACCCATCATAAAACCCTTTAATTCTACACAAACCTCCGGCTAATCTCTTCCACACCTGCTTGTTCCTGCTTTATGACTTGTTTCCCAAAACAGGAGATGCTCATGTTTATTGGGGGGTCTGCCAACATCAAATGTGGGATCTGAACCTTACTGTGTAAATCATTGTGGGCTGGCCGAACTAGAATGTGGGATGGTCATCATGACTCTGCCTTTTCTTTGTAATATATACTTGTATATGGCCGTATCATAAAACCTAGGAATGTATGCTTGAGGCCAGAAAAGGCCTATTTAAAGTGAAGTCCGTTTCTATGATTTTCAGCAGTCTCCTGAGAACATACACGCTGTTGTACTTCTAGGATACCTGTCATTGGTCTGCAGCCAATAAACGATTATTTGACTTCACCCAGAAGACTCTGTGTTTCTGTAGGTCCGGAACAGGGTGAAACCCAGAAGTCATAGGGTGTGTGCCCCTGCACCGCTGGGACTAAAATACCCAGTACTTCAGGAGGGAGAAAGGGAGACAGAGGGAGATGGACAGAGGGAGGAGGTTGACAGAGGGAGACGGACAGAGGGAGGAGGCTGACAGAGGGAGGGAGACAGAGGGGGACTGACAGAGGGAGGAGGCTGACAGAGGGAGACGGACAGAGGGAGGAGGCTGACAGAGGGAGGGAGAAAGGGAGACAGAGGGAGACAGACAGAGGGAGGATGTTGACAGAGGGAGACGGACAGAGGGAGGAGGCTGACAGAGGGAGGGAGAAAGGGAGACAGAGGGAGACGGACAGAGGGAGGAGGCTGACAGAGGGAGGGAGAAAGGGAGACAGAGGGAGACGGAGAGAGGGAGGAGGTTGACAGAGGGAGATGGACAGAGGGAGGAGGCTGACAACAGAGGGAGGGAGAAAGGGAGACAGAGGGAGACGGACAGAGGGAGGAGGCTGACAGTGGGAGGGAGAAAGGGAGACAGAGGGAGACGGACAGAGGGAGGAGGTTGACAGAGGGAGACGGACAGAGGGAGGAGGCTGACAGAGGGAGGGGGAAAGGGAGACAGAGGGAGACGGACAGAGGGAGGAGGCTGACAGAGGGAGACGGACAGAGGGAGGAGGCTGACAGAGGGAGGGAGAAAGGGAGACAGAGGGAGACGGACAGAGGGAGGAGGTTGACAGAGGGAGACAGACAGAGGGAGGAGGCTGACAGAGGGAGTGAGAAAGGGAGACAGAGGGAGACGGACAGAGGGAGGAGGCTGACAGAGGGAGGGAGAAAGGGAGACAGAGGGAGACGGACAGAGGGAGGAGGTTGACAGAGGGAGACGGACAGAGGGAGGAGGCTGACAGAGGGAGGGAGAAAGGGAGACAGAGGGAGACTTACAGAGGGAGGAGGCTGACAGAGGGAGGGAGAAAGGGAGACAGAGGGAGACGGACAGAGGGACGAGGTTGACAGAGGGAGACGGACAGAGGTAGGAGGCTGACAGAGGGAGGGAGAAAGGGAGACAGAGGGAGACCAAATCACCCTTGGGTGTTGTGGCCATGTCCGCTCGTCAGCAGGTGGACTGTGTGCATGTAGACAAGGTTTGGCAGTGCGTGAACCCCCCCTTCAACCTTTGATAAACACTGGGCCATGTGTCAATCTGTGCACGAGTACATCCGTGCTGCAGGCACAAACCTAACCTACGCCATAGTGATAGGGACCGTACACGCGTGTGTACGGTCTGTATTACTATGGCGTAAATAATTTAATTACCGGGACTTAATTTGATACAGAAAAATAATAAATATAGCTCAGTAAAATAAGAGGCAAAATCCGTGATATTAGAGGTTCGGAATGGGCTTTATTCCAATGGACGATTCGAATCGTTGACTCCAGGTTCCATCACCACGGAGGTTAAGGAAGTGAAGTACATATTTTATTGATAAGTAATCACTTTTATACAATAGGCATTACAGTGAAGCAAATGCAGGAGGCGTAACAATTGATAGTAGGGATAAAACATACATGCGTAGCAAAAGTAGGCGTAACTGGGTGTAACTAAAGAACGTCATCAGGTATGATGTCATAATAGGGTGGTTCCATGAAAGAATTTCGCAATGTCAGCAGAAATACTTGGCAGAAATGCGCGCGCAGCAGCATGACGTATGATTGACGTGCGACTAGGGGGTGAAGGGGATTTTGACATTTAACTCTACATGTGGCGACAGATGTCTGGAGGGTCAAGTCAACCTAATCCCAAATCATATCTAACATCCTATGTTTAAAGAACTATGTTATCCAAAAGAGAGGTCTCTTAGAATAGAATCTTATTCTATACTGACTATACTGACTGTTAGTGCGTGTACAAGCGTCTAAGTGTCTACACTAGATGCGAGGGCAGAAGTCTTCCATAATAATAGGGCTATGAATTACTTGCATAAAGACAGAGAAGCCGGGCCTTTGCTCGGTAGCTGGAAGAATGTTTACTTAAACTACTAGACAGGAATGCATTGGGCAGGGAGCGGAGCAGATAATTTCGAAGGTGAAATACAGTTTTTGGCAGGCTACAAGCTGATTTCAGGCACCGTGGGCCGCGCAGAGAATGAGGACAAAGTTCATGGATACAGATGCAGGCTCAGACTGGAGCTCTCAGAGGCAGAAGGCAGGAAAAGCTTGATGGCAGAATCAGGGCCTACTTGCCTGGACTGAAAAATAGCATAAGTGAACCATATAAAGCCGGTGGCCTTTCGTACTTAGGAATGGAATATCCGGCCCATTCATGGCGGATCTGAAAGAGGACATGTTAACGGTGGACGCACATGTATTTGCGTCTTCATAACTGGAACTGGAGGGAACATACATGTACTTGTGATTTATACATGAAACCGTTGGGGTCCAAGATAGGGGACATAACTGATCATAAAAATCCATATTTCCACATTCCCTCCTTGTCCCCTACTTGCCCGTCAAGAGATATCAATCTTCATCAATCCATTGATCTGTTCATATAGCATCATTTGTTCTTCTTTTTTCTTCTGGGATGAATGAAATCTTGGTGGTGGAATACACGATGTGGCACACAGACCACAGATCGCTGGTCCACATTGTAGACATAAGCAGCAACTGAATAGTATGAGAAAGCCAATACCTAGGAAGGATAGGACCCTCCATCCCCAGGCTGACAATACACTCCAAAACCAACCGGACCAAGTCCAGGTGCCTGGATTCTGGTGTATCTGGCTTACAATCTTATGAAGGCGTGTTATGGCTTTATATACAGACGGCGAATTTTCTGGTATGAAAATGCAACAACTTGATCCGATGACCCTACAAGCTCCGCCCCTATCGGCCAGGATGACGTCAAGGACAAGACGATTTTGAAGCACAACAATCCGCATAGCAGACTGTTCTTCTGTTAAATTGCCTAAGGCGGAAATAGTTTCATTCACTACTGCTTCAAGGGTTCTGGTTAATCTACGTATCAGCTTACTATTAGTAACGGTACCTATATAGGGAAAGAGACCTTTATTGAAATCTGTGTATTTTTCCCATGCTGTTTCAGTGTAATCGACTATTGGGAGATCTCTCCGTTCTCTATTGTGTACTAAATGAATATTTCTGTGATAATCAGGAGGAGCTAGGAAAACAGGTGGCAAAAGGAATCCGATGTAGCAGGTACCATCCCAATCTAGAGGCAGACGTATATATGCCGTCTGACCACATATAAAATAGGAATGGCGGGAAGCTCTAAATGTCGACTTGCCTTGATCACTAAATTCTATTACAGTGGTGCATCTACTATGGCCCATATGTATGGAACCATTTTTTCTTACACATAATTCACCTTTTACTGACATGGCGGGCAAAATTGGAGTAGCTTCGGATTCGACATTTAGGATCATAAGATTAAGCGTAAAATTACCTAATCCATACACTTCGTTTTCTAGATCAGTTCCTGTTCTTTTGGGAAGTCCCTCCTTGTTAGGGTAGCAGACCTTAAATAAAACTAAGTTCAGATTTCCCCATACCCCGTTGTCTTGATAAACTGCGGAGTTCGAATCTTGGGAATTAATTAAACTAAACCATGCTCCACAGGAGCCGTTGTGTGTGAACGGGTATGGAAAGAGAGGTAGAATTCCTTTATAATTCTGATAGGGAGGGAGTCGGCCACATATCCAACAATTTGTAGCATTGCTAACCTGATGGGAATGATGTAACATACTAATAAAAGTGTTATTGCGCAGCGCAAATCTATATGACAATTCATGCGGAGGTAATTCACTAAAAGAATGTTCAGCAGTAACATTATAAACACGTCTAGAAATAGGATAACATATGTGCAACAATATACTTGCAGTAATTATTAAAAGACTTAGGAAAAACAGAATTAATAACGTCACTGTGCAATGACTACGCAGTGATTTACAGTACGCATGTCGTTTCAGCTTTATCCTTTTGTTTCTTTCTCTGTACAGGTCTAAGGGATACATGTCAGAGACAAATTCGACCGCTTCACCTTGGAGAGGACTTAAACAATCAAATTGCCTGACTGGTTAGACCTGAGTTTTAGTTTATATAGTTCACGACTATTCAATTCAACCAAAGGAAGTTTAGAGTCACTCGGGGAAGACACGCAAGGTGTGTCGTTTACATCTGATGGTAGTCCATGAAATTTCTTGATATGACTTGAATGTATCCAGCCTTTTCGACCCTCGATCTTCACGGCTGTCCTCGTCGTTAGTAATACGAGCTGAGGCGACCTCCACCTAGGATCCAGCTGAGACTTCCGATCAAAGTTCCTCACTAAGACCAAATCTCCTGGAATTACGTCATGGGGTTTCACCTCAGTGTTGTCGGGAAAAGCTGCAGCTACCTGTGAACGACAAGATTGTAGTGCAGACATCAAGGAAGCCAAGTAATCTGTCAGCATGTTACAGTCAATATCAGTTATTTTGTGTGGTATAGGCGTCCCCCACATATTTGGTGGTCTACCGAAGATCACCTCATAAGGGGATAGCCCTGTTCGAGAGTGTGCTACCATTCTCATGTAAAAGAGTGCAACGGGTAAAGCTACTACCCAGTCGACACCTTTCTCTCTACAAATTTTGGACAATCTAATTTTCAGGGTCTGATTATGTCTTTCCACGAGACCTGCTGCCTCGGGGTGTCGGACACAGTGAAACTTCCACTGATAACCTAACAGAAGTGAAACGTGTTTCATTAGTTCGGATGAGAACGGCTGGCCGTTATCTGAGTAGACAACACGTGGTAAACCGTACCGTGGGAAGAATTCTCGAACTAACTGTTTGGCAGTAGTCGGGGCAGTGTAATCTGAAACCGGGTATGCCTCTGTCCAACGGGAAAGAGCACAGACAACTACGAGAACATATTTGAATCCTCGACATCGTTCCATCTGGATATAATCCATCTGGAGGACTTCAAAAGGGTGATCAGGAGGCTGAAATCCACCCTGTTCTACGGGAATGCTTTTTCCTGGGTTAAACTGACAACAGATCATACAGGTACGGACTTTTTGTTTAGCTGCTGCTCGTAAATGTTTGTTGAACCAAATGTGTTGGATGCTGTCTAGCATAGCTTTTTCTCCTAGATGTGCTGGACTATGTACAGTGTTAATAACGACTTGGACCATTGAATCAGGAAGGAACCACACAGATTTTTCCTTCATCATCCATCCTTGATCCGTTTGGATCCCTCCTAATTCAGTCAATTTCTTTATTTCGTCTGGAGTAGCATGTGTCTGTATGTCAATTACGTCAAGAGCGGGATCCTTAACCATCATGCAGTGTGTTGGCGTCGGGACTATTGTCTTTGTCATGTCGGATGTTTGAGTTTGAGCAGTCTGTTTAGCTGTTCTGTCAGCTAGATCATTGCCTTGAGAAATGATATCAGTAACTTTCGTATGAGCTTTACATTTCATAATTGATATTGCAGTGGGTAGATGTATTGCATCTAAAAAGGCATGAATGAGGGGTCCGTGCTGAATGTGGGCACCGTGAGAAGTTAAATAACCTCTCTCTCGCCACAGCACGCCGAAGTCATGTACAACTCCGAATGCATAACGTGAATCAGTGTATATGTTGACTTTTTTATTTGTGGCTTGAATACAGGCTTGTGTCAGAGCGATGAGCTCTGCTGCTTGAGCGGACAAGGTATTTATACAATTTGTTTCAATGATTTCAGTGTCTGTTGTGACTGCATAAGCGGCCACTAACTCTCCTGTACCTGTTCTCATACATGAACCATCTACATACAACGTCAGATCTGGGTCTGACAATGGGACGTCTGTCAAATCTTGTCTGGGTTTCGTCGTGATAGTGATAACTTCAATACAATCATGTGCAAGTGGGTCTGTTCCCTTTACAGGTAACAGTGTGGCAGGATTCAATGTACTACAACGTCTGATTTCTATATGTGGCTGAAACAATGTTAATTCGTAACCGGTGAGTCGTGCTATAGTCAAGTGTTGTGTTTGTGTGCGGTTCAAGAGAACCTCTACTGCATGTGGTACTTGTACTGTCAATGGATGTCCTAATACTATGGCATCGCTTTGTCTGATTGCTAAAGCTGTTGCTGCCACTGATTTTAGGCATGCAGGCAAAGCCTGAGCTACGGGATCTAATGTACTAGAAAAATAAGCACACGGTTTGTGTGATCCTGCTTGTTCCTGAGTGAGTACTGACAAAGCAGTACCTTCGCGTTCTGTAACAAAGAGTGTAAACTGTTTATTGTAACATGGTGTTGCTAGGACAGGTGCTTGACATAAAGCTTTCTTTAAACTTTCAAAAACGTGTGTATGTTCCTGAGTCCAAGGGAGGACAGTCGATGTGGCTGCCTCCTGTGTTGTCAATTGAATGAGTGGTTTTGCTAGAAATGCATACTGAGGGATCCACTGCCTACAATATGAAGTGAGGCCTATGAAAGCCCGCACCTCCTTTTGTGTCTTGGGTATTGGCATATTTGCAATTAGCTGGATGCGATCTGGTGTAAGCTGCCTTCCCTCCTTGGACAGCGAGTGACCAAGGTAAACAACTCGCTGGACACAGAATTGCAGCTTAGAAGGGGACACCTTGTGCCCCTTTTCGGCCAAAAATTGTAATACCGTCAGTGATGCTTTCTCACATTCAGGTTCGTTTCTAGCGGTGATCAGCAGATCATCGACATATTGAAGCAGGGCAGTGTTGACTGGCATGTGGATACTGTTGAGTTCTCGTTTCAGTGCTTGGCTATAGATGCTGGGGCTTTCTGTAAATCCTTGAGGTGCGCGTGTGAATTTAAAGCTACGTCCATTTAAACTAAATCCGAACAAGTATTGGCTTTCCGGATCTATAGGGACGCTGAAAAAGGCATTCTTGAGATCAATTACAGTAAAGAATGTTGCTCCGGAATCAATAGCTGTCAGTAATGACGAGATATCTGGGACCACAGGGAATTGTGGCACAATGCATTTGTTCAATTCGCGCAGATCAATAACCAATCGATACACTGGCGGGGCCTTTGGATCTGTTCGTTTAAGAATCGGAATTATCGGGGAATTACATACATTGGAGTCTGTTTCCACAACCACTCCTTGGACAATGAGCTCGTCAATAATTTGCAGTAAAGCCACTACAGCATCTGGTGGTAACTTATATTGTCGCATTCGTGGTAGTACCACTCCTGCCTTTAGTGTAACTCGGTATGGTGTAATATTCATGCAACCAACATCAGTAGGGCCTTGTGCCCATAAATGTGTAGGTAAAGTCTGCAGTCGGGGATCCATGTCTCGAGACACATAGTGACCTTTGAAATCACGTAAAAACAATCTTACTCCTTCCGGAGAACAACATATTATAGCTCCTAGAGCTTTCAGTGTTTTTATACCTAACAGGTTTTCTGGACATGATTTAGTAAGCAATAAATCTGTAGTTCGGGTCAAAGGTCCTATCGTAAGTGGAAGAGGCTGTGATACTTCATTAACAATAGGTTTTCCTGAAAAACCAAGGGAAATATTCTGTGAGCCTGAGAGGGGTGCCCCTGGAACTTCACTACGTTTTATAGTTGTTCGACTTGCCCCTGTATCAAGTAAAAATTTTCTATCTTGGCCTAATAGTTCACTATGTACATAAGGTCCTTCTTGGTCTACAGGGACCTCGATAAGGGGTAAGTCAACTTCCCTCTCTAGGCTGGTTCATGCGTATCGTTGATAATCAGGATAGTCATACTGTGCGGTCTGGTACAGCTGTCGTGTCGTGGTTTGTGTGGCAGCAACAGGCAGCGCTGGTGCAGCTGGCACAAACTGTATAGACTGTTGTGGAGCTGGCATGGACTGCGCATGCTGCGGGGCTCCTTGTTCATTCTGATCCTGTCTAGGTGGCCGTGGTCTTTCTTGTGTTTTACCTGTGGCGATATTATGCTTCAGGACTGGGCAATCGTGTATGTAATGACCTGGTTGTTTACAATAGTTGCATGTCCCTTTTACAGGTCCTGCTGAATCACCGGACTGTGTCGTACCCTTTTTATGACCTTCAGCTGGAACTGTCTGGGAGACTAGCATTTTCATTTTTGTGTCCTTCATGCGTCTCTGTTCATGTTCTTGTTCCTCTCTAATTCTATTGTAATGGTACTGTAACATTTGTAACATTTGTGATGGGGTATTACCTTGCCAGGTACTCTCGAATTTTAATACTCTATTCTTCACTTGAGGCAAGGAATTTTCAACTAATTTTGTCACAAACAGATGTGGGTATGACTCGCTACTTGCTTTTATACCACTATTTATACCAAAACATTTTTCGAATCGGGCATAGAAATCACTAGTGTCTTCATCTTGCTTTTGTTTACAGGCTGAGATTGCACCCCAGTCTTCCTTTTTCGTGGTTAATAAACGTGGCAGTACCTGTACTAGTAAACCTGGTAGTGCTTTAGTTTTATCCCCAAGCCCCGAACCTGGACCTCGGGCCTTTTCTTCATTTTCTAATGCTGTCCAGTCTATCTTTTGGTCTCCCACCTCCCACTCCTTTTCCTTGAGTTTTTCATAAATGCCAGCAGGCATTAATACCTTTAATATTGTCATAATGTCGGGATAGGTATACTCTCCCATGAGTAACATGTCTTTAATTTCTCGGTGAAAACCCGCTGGGTCTTTGTCATGACTGGGTACCACTTTCTTCATTTCTAACAATTCTATTTTCGATATGGGCGTATATACATATACACGTTTAAACTGATTGTCCTCGCCCTTTATTGGGTGCACTTCTCGTAAGGGATTCTGTCTGTCCATGTAATACGTCGTTCTTTCCTTGATGGGCAGTGAGACATGTTCTGGGCATACAAAAAGAATGTACTGCTTTCTTGATTCTAATATATCTCTAATTAACTTAGTACCTGAACCTCTCCATCTATTCGTGAGTAATTCAGTCAATATATCAGGTAAAAGACCAGGATCGGAATGTTGACTTTGATAAAGTATAAGAAGTTGTTGAATCATATAAATCCCAGCTAAACGCTGTTCATCTGGGGTGAGGTTCAAAAATGTGTGTGCTACTGTATCATCACCATATTTTCCGGGACTGTCAACCCAATGAACGGCTGACCTGGCTAATTCTTGTTCATCCATAGAATCGAGTAAATGATAACCCCTTCGTTCTCGGAGTAATTTGTCAGCGGCTTGGAACGAATGCTCGGGGGACCTTATATTCATTATAGGTGTTTG
Organism: Triturus cristatus; assembly: GCF_964204655.1. Lineage (NCBI taxonomy): Eukaryota > Metazoa > Chordata > Amphibia > Caudata > Salamandridae > Triturus > Triturus cristatus. The sequence continues at coordinate 771,285,410 of NC_140585.1, forward strand.
GAAATTCCTGTTATTATCTGAACATATCGGACGTATCGGGTCAGTGAGACATCTAGTACTATTACAAGATCTTCCTCTACCTACATAGGCTATGGTTTCTGACTGTCCTGTGGGCAGTCCTGATCCTTCCTCCTCCTCATTTTGTTCAAACTGATCTACCGCTAATCTCTCTTCGTGTAAGCGTTCTATTTCTTTACGGATCTTTCGGCACATGGCTATTATACATTTATGCCTATCATGTCTCCCCTCTGATATATTCTGACTCCATCTGGTAAGAGTTTGCATTATTTCCGGATCTACCCCCGGTCGGTCTTGATTTCTGATTACACAATTTATGAGGAAACGTAACAGTTCCCCCTGTATCTCCACTTTCTGGTATTCCATAGCTCTGTTAATACATTCAGAATCTTGCCCTGTTTGGACAAAATGATATATATTGTCTAGATGCATAGTCATTCCTGGTAGCTTTCCTAAATACACCGCAGCTCGTCTGATACGTAATGATGCCAGGATCATTTCGTCCTCTTTTCCGGGCACAGGGTCATATCTACAATCTACAAGAAGTTCCTTAAGCGTGCGGGAATTTATGAGTTTGGGGGTACGTGGATGTGCTGATTCTTGAAAAGTAAGTTTATTTATTCTGGGTGGCGTAGAAAAAATGTTGGTAGCACCTCCGGTAGCCCCGTCTGGGGTATCGGGCGTGAAAGGATTCGTTGAACGCGATACAGCAACTATAGGTGTGGACACAGCTGTAGAAGCAGCTGTAGGAACAGATGTGGAAACAGATGTGCTTGCCGGAACTTGTGTCAGGATTTGATGCTGTAGGGATACAGATACTGGATCTTGGCGTTGAACCTCCCCGGCAGACGGTCTATGTGGGGCGGAGTTAGCATACTCGGGAGCTGCGTCATCTAAGTATGAGGAAAGAAAAACATCTTCTGCTGTTCTAGGATGCCCCTTAGGATGCATTTTTATTGGGAACAATGGGGGTGGCAAGTCTTTTGGTATCTCCGGAGTAGCCTTAGGTAATCCCTCGGCCAGAAGGGGATACATACCATTCATAAGGGCATTTCTTTGTCTGTCTACTTGTTCTGATTTTACTCGTGTACCTTCTTCAATTAATAGATTTTCTCGGACTTTATTTGAATTTTCCTTACTCTTCTCTTCCTGTCTACGTGCTTTTTCTGTACGTCTATACGATTCTTTACGCCATAATTCAATGGCGTCTTTCTGTGATTGTCTAGCTTTCCTTTTCCATAATTCTTCCTCTACTTTCACGATGCAATCTGCATCCCAGGTCCCAGCTGCGGGCCACCTCTGACTTTCTGGTAATTCCTTAGTGTAGTCTACCCATAGATCAAGAAATAATATGGCGTCTAGGCCATGTTTATGATACATGAAGTACCCTGGAGTGTCCCTAGGAGGAATGGGAACAGCTTCTTCGAGTACCCCTTTTCTAGTTGTGATCTGTCTTAGTTTCGAAAAAAGCGGCATATTGAGAACTGATCTGATACTTGGTCTTGAACAAACTTAATACAATAAACACAATAATGAACAGTCATTCACACCACAATATGCAGGACGTATTAACACATTTAACATTTAACGTTTAAATGAGCAACAATGATGATGACGATCTAAGAAAACTTAATCACAAGACATAATCCTCGGCATTAACTGACTTGATATACTAGATATACTGCTAAACAGTACAGATACACTGCTAAGACAGTGCAGACCGGATTTGTGTACCCAAACCCGTCTGGACCGGCACAACTTATGTGCACGCCAGAACGCCTCCCCAGTAATGGTACTCACCGGGTAGCTCAGAACGGAAGGCCTCGGAACGGAACTGAACTGAACTGGACTGGACTCGACTCGAAAACTTCGGAAACTTCGGAACATCGGAAACCTCGGAACTTCGGAACTTCGGAACTTGGTGGGCCTCTGTATACCTCGGATCTTGCTCTCTCAGCTAGGCTCTGGTCGGGATACTTCGCACTTCTCACCGCCTCGTCTGGGTGTTGATCGCAGCCTCAGTCGCCCCCGCTTGACCGGAGGGAGATACAGGAAATCCTGCTGGTACGCGTTGTTGTCCGTCCAGCTGTGGCAGGAGACCGGGCCTGCAACGCACCGCCGGCGCGTGAGATGAGAAAGTGTCCCTGTTCGGGCGCCATTCATGTGGTAAATAATTTAATTACCGGGACTTAATTTGATACAGAAAAATAATAAATATAGCTCAGTAAAATAAGAGGCAAAATCCGTGATATTAGAGGTTCGGAATGGGCTTTATTCCAATGGACGATTCGAATCGTTGACTCCAGGTTCCATCACCACGGAGGTTCAGGAAGTGACGTACATATTTTATTGATAAGTAATCACTTTTATACAATAGGCATTACAGTGAAGCAAATGCAGGAGGCGTAACAATTGATAGTAGGGATAAAACATACATGCGTAGCAAAAGTAGGCGTAACTGGGTGTAACTAAAGAACGTCATCAGGTATGATGTCATAATAGGGTGGTTCCATGAAAGAATTTCGCAATGTCAGCAGAAATACTTGGCAGAAATGCGCGCGCAGCAGCATGACGTATGATTGACGTGCGACTAGGGGGTGAAGGGGATTTTGACATTTAACTCTACATGTGGCGACAGATGTCTGGAGGGTCAAGTCAACCTAATCCCAAATCATATCTAACATCCTATGTTTAAAGAACTATGTTATCCAAAAGAGAGGTCTCTTAGAATAGAATCTTATTCTATACTGACTATACTGACTGTTAGTGCGTGTACAAGCGTCTAAGTGTCTACACTAGATGCGAGGGCAGAAGTCTTCCATAATAATAGGGCTATGAATTACTTGCATAAAGACAGAGAAGCCGGGCCTTTGCTCGGTAGCTGGAAGAATGTTTACTTAAACTACTAGACAGGAATGCATTGGGCAGGGAGCGGAGCAGATAATTTCGAAGGTGAAATACAGTTTTTGGCAGGCTACAAGCTGATGTCAGGCACCGTGGGCCGCGCAGAGAATGAGGACAAAGTTCATGGATACAGATGCAGGCTCAGACTGGAGCTCTCAGAGGCAGAAGGCAGGAAAAGCTTGATGGCAGAATCAGGGCCTACTTGCCTGGACTGAAAAATAGCATAAGTGAACCATATAAAGCCGGTGGCCTTTCGTACTTAGGAATGGAATATCCGGCCCATTCATGGCGGATCTGAAAGAGGACATGTTAACGGTGGACGCACATGTATTTGCGTCTTCATAACTGGAACTGGAGGGAACATACATGTACTTGTGATTTATACATGAAACCGTTGGGGTCCAAGATAGGGGACATAACTGATCATAAAAATCCATATTTCCACAGTACGCATACGCCAGCACTCCCATAGTGATAAGGACCCTACACGCGTGTGTACGGTCCGTATTACTATGGCGTACGCATACGCCAGCACTCCCATAGTGATAGAGACCGTACACGCGTGTGTATGGTCCGTATCGCTATGGCGTACGCATTAGCCAGCACTCCCATAGTGATAGGGACCCTACAAACGCCTGTACGGTCCGTTTCACTGCATTTGTGGTGCCCTAGGGCCGTGGAACGCGCCGTACCTGTGTGTAAATATTGAAATAACATAGGGGACACATGAGGGACAAGTATAAGGGCCAAAATGCATGCTGGTTGTCATGGAGACCGAGTTTAAAGTTTGCATTTTTGCATCAGGTGGCCAGCAGAAGTCGGGTGGAAACAATATACTTTGTTGCAAATTGGTTGTTGACTTGACATCATGCTCAATTTTTAAACCATGCAAAGCCACTCACTGGGGTAGGTTTAAAGGGATTGGAGGAAACGTAGGATGCTAATGTGACTGACCAATCACTCTGTACTCCTGTAAATGAAACAGGCCAGCAAGGCAGATATAAGGCAGCCAGGTCCCATGAGAGAGCACTTGCCTGCACATCCTTTTTTTCCACAACACTGCTGCTGCTTGTGATTCCTCTGGCACCATGTCCAGGTCTGTGGAGAGGGCCCAGCCATTCACCATGGAGGAGAATTTGGCGTTGGTGGATGTAATCCTCCCACAGTACACCATGCTGTATGGTCGACCAGGGGAGCAGGTGGGTGCTGACTCCACTAGCTTAGACTGTGCCCCTTTTTTGTGACTGTGACTTCTGGCATTGTGTCCATGTGTGACAGACATGCAATGTTGTTTAGAGTGGGTCCCAGGGTGGGGAATGCCTCATGTCTCCCATGCAGAGCATGCTGTAGCTTCTGAGTGCACTCCTCACTTGCATAGTGCTTAGTGTGACAATCAATGCATGGTGCATGCCACATTCTGCCTGGCTACTCCTCCTGGGAATGTTGTTTCTACAGTCCTGATGTGATTCTGTGGTCCCCCCAGTGTGACAGGTGACAGTACCCATAGATGTGTGTTTGTTTAGTGTACCTGTGCTGTGAGTGTCCAAATGATGTGTTCGTCCCCTGGACATTGGTGTGTGTGTGTAAGTCCCCTGTCATGTGGGTGAGTGCATATGAGGAGTGTTGCACACCAGCTGCATGAGGGATGGATATACCCTGGCCATCTGATGTGAGCAGGGAGCAGTGCTGTGTGACTGCCGTGCTGAGCCAGCCCCACACCTGTGACACCCCCCAGTCTAGTGGCACATGGGCAGAGTGAGATTTGTACCCGCAGTCGGCAATGGCAGGTGATTGTCCTGTGCCTGTGTGTGTCTGTGTACTCTGCTGAGGTTGCGTCAGTGGGCTGGGGCATGTGACTGCTTTGAGGTGCTGTACATAATCCTGGTGTCGCTTGTGATGCACAGTGTGATCCAGGATCATTGGTTGTGTGGCACCCCTCATGCCACCTGTGTACTTTCAATGCCACGTAGTGCATTTGGCCTTGCCCATAGGATAATGTCCCTATGACAAAGGTGCAATGAGTTGCCTGCATACCATGGCCTGTTCAAACAAGACATATTATTAATATGTGTGTCTCTGTGTCATTGCTCAGGTGTATTAAAGTATTCTCACTTTTGCATCCTCACAGGTAGGCGTCCATGCCAAGGGGGAGATATGGAAGCAAGCCGTCAGTGCCATGAGGAAGACGGAGGGTCGGAAGCGGCGCCCAGCCCAGGTGAGGAAACGCTGGCAGGATATCCGGTGCTGGACAAGGAGGATCGCACGGGTCCTGCTGGGGGACTCACCTGAGAGCCACAAGAACCGTGGGCGCCGGCGTCTGACCCACATCCATACGCGTGTGCTGGTGGTGGTCTTCCCTGACTTGGATAGGCGCTTATGGGAGAAGCAGCAGCAGGAAGGGGGTAGGTACATGTGTGTTTGTTGTGTGTCACCAGCTTTTGGAAGTGCGCTGTTGCATGGATACACTGCCAGGGTTTAAATGTGCAGTGCATGACCTGTTCCCAAAAGTACACCGGTGCTGTTCTTCCTCCCTTCCCCTCCTTGCCATGTGTTCCCTGGTCTGTGTGTAGTCACTCTTGCACAAGGTTATCTAGGCTGGCAGTTAATCCAAGTGCCCAATGCTTGCAGCATCATGTGTGGGGGTGGTGTGTAACAGGTTTTTGGACCTTGCCTGTGCCCTGGCCAGTTCAGTCATTGTGGGGTCCATATCAGTTGGCACTGATGGTGAGTCCCGACATAGGAGTGTGTCTTAAAAGTGTACTGCCTTACAGCATGCATGTCCAATGTTGTGCCCTCTGACATGATGTGCATGAGTGGGAGTAATGCATAGTGCAGGGACGGTTGCTTCAGTTGCAGTCATATCCATCCAGGACCATGGAGGAGTGTGGCCACTACCATGCCCTGGGGCACATTTTCCTAAGTATCATGTGTGTCATCCAACAATGTGGACATTCTCTGTGTCTTCGCCATAGGTTGGGCTCTGTGGCATTGTACCCTGGCCTCATCTGTATTTTCGTAAACTGTGCTACATGTGTCCACTGTACAGTGTGACCCAATTTTGCTTGTGCATACTCACAGTGGGCAGTGCCTGTGTGTCTTGGTACGACAATCTGATGATGGTTGATTGTCAATGATATATGTGGACAGGCGCACCAGGGGTAGTTTGTGTACAATCAGGATTTAGTGCAGGCCATGTGTTTTTATCCCAGAGTAAGAGGTGTAAGTACTTCCTCTGTCTCAATCACATTGTCTCAGGTAGGGGGTGGTTTGTGCGGGCAAGGCCTACATGTAAAAATCTGAAGTCTCCTTGCTTGGTCTGGCCTGTGTGTGATGTTTGTCTGGACATACACTCAAAGTGCAGTGACCCAGTCATGTTGGCCATGGTTTAATGTATTAGCTTTGCAGCATGTGCAAAAAGTTAATAGACATGGTTCCTGCTCATCCCTTTTTTGGCAACGCTGTGTGGTGCTGATGCTGTGCACGATTGTCCCCAGAGCCTGGCTCCTCTGTCCAATTTGATATCAAGTAATTTGCTGTTGTGTCATGCTCTCCATTGTTTCTCAGTGGCATGTTGGGTCAACCAACTGTGTGTTGCAGGGCCTACATATGTACCTTGTATTGTAGATGTTACTCATGTTGCTTTTTAGGCTATGCACTGTGACCTATGTAGATTTGACTCATGTAACATATGTATACAGGTGTCTGATTATTTCCTGTCTCTTCACCTTGCCCACAGCATCGTCGGGGGACTCCGAGGGAGACACTAGCACGGACCGTGAGGAGGGATCGAGCACCAGTGCTGTCTTGTCTGGCGCATCGAGTGGCACGGAGGCCGAGGAGAGTGAGGCGGAGGACCTGTCCAGTCCCACCACCGACTATGACGCTGACGGGTCCGAGGCGGAGCTCCCAGAGGGGGCGGAGGCAGCTCCCACAGCTGAAAGCAGCACTCAATCTCTACCCGCCCCCTCCATTACCATCACCGGCCTCCCACTTGCTCGGGTCCCTTCCCGCCGTGCTAGGTCACCACGTGTCTCCTTCTTGCCAGGCACCGCACCCCCTGCCCCTGTCTCCACTGCTGCCGCGAATGCCGAGTCTGTGGACATCCTGCGCGAGTTGCAGGTTGGTCAGACTGCGATGCTTAATGTCCTCCATGGCCACACCCGTGTGCTCACCCAGATGGAGGCATACATGGAGGGCATCTCAGCTGCACAATCTGACCAACGCCAGTTGCTGAGGTCCATAGACTCGACACTGACTACAGCAGTGGATCTCCTGCAGCGCTGCGTACCCCCCACACCTGCACCATCCACACTTCCCACTCCCATGCCTGTCCCACGCACACCCAGACTTCACCATGCACGCACCCCACCAGACACAGGCACCACACCACCAGAGAAGGCCAAGCGCACACCTCCTCTCACGCACACACAGGGTGAAGTAGGCACACCCACTGGGTCGGGGGGCAAACGGAAGACACGCAGCCACAGTGGGAGTTCACATTCCTCACAACCCACTCCCCCCGAATCCACTCCCCTCAGCTCTCCTGGCCAAGATTCCAACAAAGATTCCTTCATGGCCGCTCAGTCCCTGAGCCCCAAAGTGCCACCACCCCGCAAGCGGTCAAAGGAGTCCCCGGTCAGGATGGTTGAGTCCCCCCCCTGTCCACACCCTCCCCCAGTAGCGCTGCGACCCATCCCTCCGACCCCCCCCCCTCCTTGGCGCCTGTGGTTCCTTCTGGTGCAGGGGAGATGCTGGGGGACCTTGCAACCGTGGCGCTGCCCCACCCCCTGTGGTGGAGTCCTCCGTCCCTGCACCCACAACACCTACCCTTGCCCCTCCTGTCCCTGCGGTGCCTGGTCCTTCCCCCCCACATGATGCCCCCCCCCCTGTGGAAGCAAAGAAGGTATAAACTGTGCAGGCAAGCTAGGGGACACGCATCCCTATGTGTCCCCCACCAGGAATTGGACTATGGACTGCCCTATGGGCCTTGTACATATAGAACTTTTATTAACAATGTTTTCTTTTCATGCTGAATAAAGCAATGTTTTATTTTTCCTTTGTACACTACTGCTTTTCTGGTATTGCTGTTGGTGGTGCTGGTCCATGATTTGGGGTGGTGATAATGTGTTAGGTGTCTGGGAAATGTTGTGGTGTGCTGCTCATGGGGTGGACCCTGGTATCTGTGTGCCATCACAAGGGCTCTGCAAATAATCTTTGGTCATGTGTGTTCTTACTGTATGGTGAAATTGTCTCAAGGTGTGTTCCTTCCTCTGTGGACCCTGACATCTTCCCTGCAGGGTGTTTCCAATATGTTGTGCTGAGCTGTGTCCTCATTTCCTTGGTGTGTGATGGATCCATTCAACTTTGGCCATGCATGCTGGGCAATGTCTCCACCTGCATCATTAGTGGCATCCTTGGTGGTCACTGTACTTGTGTATGGAGATTATTGACATTACTTCATGTGGACATGTTCCCTTTTACACACTATGCATGTGTGTACTCCCAGCCTAGCACACATGTGTTACGTGTTCTGCAGGGTCTTTGGGCACCAGACTGACATTTGTGGCCATTGTATCTGTGGGTACTCCACCCTTTTCTTTCCATGGGCACTGCTGGGAGGACTCTGCACCCACCCCTCCTGTGTCTGGGCACTGCTGGGAGTGATAGGCACCCACACCTCCTATGTCTGGGCACTGCTGGAAGTGATAGGCACCCACCCCTCCTATGTCTGGGCACTGCTGGGAGTGATAGGCACCCACCCCTCCTATGTCTGGGCACTGCTGGGAGGACTCTGCACCCAACCCTCCTGTGTCTGGGCACTGCTGGGAGGACTCTGCACCCACCCCTCCTGTGTCTGGGCACTGCTGGGAGTGATGGGACCCACCCCTCCTATGTCTGGGCACTGCTGGGAGTGATAGGCACCCACCCCTCCTATGTCTGGGCACTGCTGGGAGGACTCTGCACCCACCCCTCCTGTGTCTGGGCACTTCTGGGAGGACTCTGCACCCCCCCTCCTGTGTCTGGGCACTGCTGAGAGGACTCTGCACCCACTCCTCCTGTGTCTGGGCACTGCTGGGAGTGATGGGAACCCAACCCTCCTATGTCTGGGCACTGCTGGGAGTGATAGGCACCCACCCCTCCTATGTCTGGGCACTGCTGGGAGGACTCTGCACCCACCCCTCCTGTGTCTGGGCACTGCTGGGAGGACTCTGCACCCACCCCTCCTGTGTCTGGGCACTGCTAGGAGGACTCTGCACCCACCCCTCCTGTGTCTGGGCACTGCTGGGAGTGATGGGAACCCACCCCTCCTATGTCTGGGCACTGCTGGGAGTGATACGCACCCACCCCTCCTATGTCTGGGCACTGCTGGGAGGACTCTGCACCCACCCCTCCTGTGTCTGGGCACTGCTGGGAGGACTCTGCACCCACCCCTCCTGTGTCTGGGCATGTACGCTCGGGACATACACGGGTGGGGGTACGCTCCATTCATACACGGGTGGGGGTATGCTCCGTACATACACTGGTGGGGTGTGGGTACGCTCCATTCATACACGGGTGGGGGTACGCTCCGTACATACACTGGTGGGGTGTGGGTACGCTTCATTCATACACGGGTGGGGTACGCTCCATACATACACGGGTGGGGGTACGCTCCGTACATTCCCGTACCCAGGATCTGCAGGCCTGGGTACGGCCCATACCCATGCCTTTGGAACATGGGTACGGTGCGTACCACCATTGTTGGGGTGCCGTAGGGGTCTGCATCGTACCCAGGCCTTAAGAGCGTGGGTACGGGTCGTACCACGCGTACCCCTACATCACTCCAACAATGGCGGTACGGTCCATACCCACGTTCTAAAGGCCTGGGTACGGGCCGTACCAGCATTGTTGGGGTGATGTAGGGGTACACGTGGTATGACCCGTACCCACGCTCTGAAGGGCTGGGTACGGGGCGTACCCCTACGGCACCCCATTGGGGGTCTGCACCGGACCCAGGCCTGAAGAGCGTGGGTACGGGCTGTAACGCCATTGTTGGAGTGACGTAGGGGTATGCGTGGTACGACCCGTGCCCACACTCTTAAGGTCTGGGTACGGAGCGGACCCCCAATGGGGTGCCGTAGGGGTACGCACCGTACCCGGGCCTTCAGAGCGTGGGTACGGGTCGTACTACACGTACCCCTACATCACCCCAACAATGCTGGTACGGCCCGTACCCAGACCTTTAGAACGTGGGTACCGGCCGTACCGCCATTGTTGGGTTGACGTAGGGGTGGGTGTGGTACGACCCGTACCCACGCTCTTAAGGCATGGGTACGGTACGTACCGGAATTGTTGTGTTTCCGGTTCGCGTCAACATCCACTTCCGTTGTGGCGGACGCTTGCGTTGCTGGACACGCCCCCACCCCCTCGAGGTGACCAGGTCCTGCAGGTCAGGTATGTCCAGGGCATGTCTGATTTGGGACTTGGGTGGGGGTTATGTGTCCTGCCCCCCCCTTTGCCCCTGGGTGTTGTTCTGACCTTCGGCAGCGTCTGCGTCGGTTCCTGTAGAGCAGGTGGACTGCTATGAGGGCTGGGATGACACGTAGGTTCGGGTCCATGGCTGTCCGTCGCGTACAGGTGCTCCTTGTGCTCGTCGTCCTGATTTCCCGGCAGTTTTTGGCAGCCGGAGAATATAATCCGTGCGGGGTGACGTCGGTGCGGATCGTACTTCCTGGTTCGTGAAACGCAGCCTGAATGCGTCCCGACGTCACGTCGGCGCTTTCCCGGATCACATTTGTATGTATATTTTCGCCGGTCGGTGTTTTGTACGATTCGTACGGAAATAGTGTTTCCATATGAATCGTACTTGCATTTTTGTAATGTATTTTGGCCGGGTACGAGTCGGACGGAGAAAATGCTCCGTCCGACGTTTCGTACCCGGTTTCTCCAGGATCGGAATCGGCACCCTAATGTTATCGCTGCAGTAGGTACAGCGTTTTTCAATGAGAGGTACATAATATCTAAGAACTCCCTAGAATTATCAGTCATGTATCTTCTATTCACAAATCTGGATTGCTCTATTCCAATCAAATCCTGGATAAAGTCATTAATATGTGGGATCCCCATTTCTGCAAAAATCTTGCAATCAGAATTAATGAAGGATATTTGCCTAATGTTGCAACGGTTAAATTCATCTTCTTGTTTCTTGAGAATTAAACAAAGCATAGCTTCCAAAAACAATCAGAAAGCCTAATTTTTAGAAAGCAAGTAGTGAAATAAAGATAATATTTGAGGTATTAAACTGTGTGAAAATTGGGTGCAAACCTCAACTAAAAAGCTACCTAGTTCCAGTGCTTTTGGTAGTTTGGTGAGAGCTGCTTGTATCTCATGGATGGACATATCATTATCTATGGAGGAAACTAACTGGTGTTAGTGTGTAGAAAGAGAATAAATGTCTGATAATATTCTATAAAGCAATTCAACATTTTGAAATCCTTGAAATGCTTATTACCCTCTTTGTCAGTAATGATTTACATTTTTTACTTTTGTTTCTTTACTATCAAGTATGTACATGCTTTAAAAAGGCCCCTATAGTAGTGTGCATTCTTTTTTAATAACATATTAGATGCACCTTCAACTGACCTTTTGTTAGAATCCAATTTTGCCTGAATGAGGCGTTTTAGAGTGGTTTCTTTGTTGGACGTGCAATATTCTTGCTTAAGTTGTTTACTGGAAGGTAGTAGAAGGGAGGATTCCTTGAGGGCTTTTTTCTTCTTAGTTGCAACATAATCTTTAATATAACATCTGACTGTTGATTTTAAGGTATCTCATACAAAATTGAAGGTAATGTCTGGACAAATATAACTGTAAAGAAATAATTGAAAACATGTTTCAAATAGTTCCACACACATGTTATCTCATAACAAACTATTAAAAAGGGCCTATTTGAGCATTGACTAAAGAGGTAAGTAAATTATGGGCTCGGGAGATATAATCTATCCTAAATTTAGAATGATAGACTGGAGGATAGAAAGTATATTCCATTTCGTTAGGATTATAAGGCCACTATGCATCTGTTAACACTCAGAACAAAATAGATTTCCAGAAAGTATTTTACATTTTATTGGGAACAAGTGGTGTAATTGAGCTCAGTGTATGGAGGGATCCATAAGTTGGTTACAGTCTACTGCAAGAATAAAAGTTTCACTTCAACAGAACATGAAAACTTTTCCCAAAATTGAATGTCTAAATAGGTGTGACTGTGTAAGTTAAAAATGAATATAGGAATATTGTTTACATTGAGGTGTATAAGAAGCCCTCTGCCCTCCTCATCCTTTTCTTTTTTCTCATAATCAAAGAGACTTGTGTAACAAAACAGCAACCCATTCTAATTACTTTCTGAAGTGGAGCAAATAGCGTGGCTCTCCCATTTATTTAAGTTAATAGGTTTGTCGGTAAAGTGAGTTTCTTTTAAACGGGCAAAATTGACAGATGTGTGAGAACTCTTTGCTTCTTGCTACTAAGCATACTTTTCAAATTCCAGGGTACAATGCAGAGATTACTATACATATGTACACAAAATTTAAAAGATACAAAATTAAAAATAATATACCATCTAAAAAAGAAAACAGGTCATAGTCAAAATACAATCGTTATGGGAATGACATACCCAGGCATATATAACATGATAGAAAGGAATAACTATAACATAGGGGAAGAAGGAAAAGGATAGGAAAAGAAAAGAAAGGAGAAGATTAAGCATAAGATAAATATAAAAGAAGAAATGGTGAGAAGACAAGGAGGCTTTAACCATGCTGTGTGAAGATACAGTAGGAAAAACAATGTAATGATGGGGTGGTGAAATGCAGAAAAGACGGGCATTCCACAAGAGAGTTCCAGGAGAAATGTATGTTAAGGTGAAGAGAAAATAAATGAGTATTACAAAGAACGTGACTTAAAATGGATAACTAATGATAATAGGAGCACTTACCAATGTGGAAGAAACATATTCTATATGAGGTCAAGGGTAGGAGGATACACTGAACACAGGGGACACTTGGGTCAAGGAACCATATGATAACATTGAAACTCCTATTGAAAACAAAAACAAGAATCTTCATGAAAACCAGTATTATTAGAAAAGGCACTTATGGAAGATAACTGCACAAATTAAGCTTTACCAAGGTCCATTTATTCTCCTTTGTTAAGATGCATGAATTGCTTTAGATCAGCTGCAGATTCAAAAGACATAATTTTATCCTTGAATGTGACCTTAAACAGGCAGTGGTATACAAGGCTATAGCGTGCATTCATTGATCACAAAAAGGGTGTAATGGAAAACACTCTTTCCATCTAATAGCTGTCACTCTAGCTATGTCCTGTGGCCCGCCCACAGCATTTGTTTTTGTTCTTTAGTTGCTGACAGAACCTTCATAAAATCAGAATATTGTAGAAAAAGGACTATGATTTCTCAAGGTTGAGCTGAGGAGGATGCTGTTGATGATTTAGGGCCCACACAATGTGCTCTTTGCAAGTTAAAATCAATGCACTATTTAAGACTAACAATTTAAAGAATATGCAATTAAAAGAAGGAGATCATATCAGAACCCTCTACACCTTCAGGAATACCATAAAGTCTCAGATTGCTTTGTCAATTACAATTTTCTAACTCTTCTGTTTGTTGCTGAAGAAAAGAAATTTCCATGGACATTGAATCAATCATATACGTCACATGTTGGATATCCCTCCCTAATTCGTTGCTCCAACTTGGAAAATCTAGATTTGGGTTTGACCATTTTTTTTTTATCCTTTGAAATATGAAATTTGTTTCTGCAATAAAGGGATTTAAAATCTTAATTTCATCCATTATATCTTCTATAGTGAGAGGTAGAGGAGACTTTGTCAGAGACACTGGGTCTTTCTTTTGTTGGCATTTCGCTGACATGAATGAGTTAAGAGTTTTCAGGTTGGAAGATGTAAATATTGCTTGGTTGGTCAAATGCCAGCTTTAGTATATGAAAACAAGACTGTTCATATTGATCTGGAAGGATAAGCTGATTTGCGAATCAGAAGTCACCTCAGGCACAATCGTAAAACTTGCCAGAACCAACTATCTTTCAAACAGGTAGGTCCTTGGGGGAACCCCAAAAAACCTGGATGGTTGAGAGATCCTTTCTACATGAAAGGAGAGAGGATACAAACTCCCAGTAAGACAATTTTAATAAACAAAAGGGTGTCCACTCGCTGAGATTAGAAAATTGAGAAAGAAGAGGGAAACAGTCCATGTAAGACGTAATACGCAGGGGTTTGCAGCAAGGACGAGGATGGCGGTGGGGAGGAGACACCATAGCGAGGAGGAGGGCAGCCCAGAGACACCAGAGAGCAGGTAAGTGTTTTTTTTTTATTTGGGCCATGGTGCAGGGGCTACCTCCATTCTGCCACAGAGTTGGAGTTTTGCCTGAACTCCGCATTCTCAACAGAGCGCAGAGTTGGCATAACTCCGCAAACTCCACTGGTGGAGTTTGCCGCCTGGGTTTAAAATTGAGTTAGTTACACTTTTTTCTCTTTATATTCCAATATTTTATAGTTGACACATGAAATTACACATCTGTGATTTGGGGAATTTTCAAAAAGACCGAGGTCTCATTTGTAGAATGATTTAGCTTAGGTACACGAGGGCAGGGTACCTTGACAGAAGGTTATTCATTAATCAACTTATTTTTTTTTAAAACACAGTTACTCTGGGTCCTAGAGGTGGGTATCTGATAGACATTCTCAACTTGCACAAGTGTAAAGGGATACACCTTTTGGATAGTGTCAACTGGGGGTTGAATGAAAATGAGGAAATTATTAGACAACTGTCCCTCCTCAGCACTGGATGAATTCTGTCTCTGACTGTGATTTTTCCCATTGTCTTCCATTCGGGCCTCTTAGTGTAGACATTGTATTCAGTGTGAGGACTCTGTTAATGCCCCCATTATGGCACGTTCATTAATATTGCAATCCATGAACCCCTATAGATATGGTGTGCAGTTTATTGTCTGCAATGTGTCTATTTCAGTCACGGTTATCGGTGCGCTCGCACAGATGCAAAACGCTCCGGTTGTAAATTCCCATATGAAGGTAGCTTCACATGTCCTTTGGCCAGTCTTTCCTACCCTCCACTATCTTGGGTTTGTCATCCTTAGCTGGGATGCTATTATTTTTCAGGATAAATAGAGCCGATTAAATTATATTTTTAGACTTTGAAGCACCAAGTCTATAATTATCCCAATCTGGGAACTCAAGAGATCATGTGGGTAAGTTACCCACACCATTACCCTGGTTCACTTATTTCTACAAAGTGCCTTATCTGTTTTTGAGTTAAAATTCCTAATCTCAGATGTGCAATTCATTTCCAGCACATCACTGACCTGGACCCTGATGAGGCCCACACCTTCTTCCTTATTGGAGCTACCTAGCCCAATCCCAAGTTTGTCCCACTTGTAACTCTACGGTGGGTTCAAGGTGAGCCACTGTGCCACACTGTATTGTACCCAATATTAACCATCTTACATAAGGGTTTGAGTTATTGATTGGTGTCCCCATCCCTCTTTCAGATTGCTCCCTTCCTGAAGAAAACCCCACTGCAAGGTTCCATTGGCCCTCCCTCACTTCAGGTCGATACATTTTCATTTTAACCCTATCGACCTGGACTGAAAAACTCCTCCACAGTCAGATAATCGCGGAATTTGCGATAATTTGGCATTTCCGCGTTCTGCGGAGAGCGCGGAAATGTCAAAATTTCCGCATTCCGCAGCTTTGCGATAATTTGATTCTTGCTCGCGCTGTAAAATAATACATTCTCGCGCGCGCACGATCGCCTTACCTGAATCCCCGCTTTTCGCCGACAAGTTTTCCCGATCTGGTCGCGTTCTCCATGAGATGTTGTATTGTTTTAGCCATTTGCGCTGTCTCGCGACAGTTCGCGTCCGCAGTGACGTCATGCGTCGCGCGATCACGTCTTTCTTCTCGCGATCATGCACCGTGAGACAACTGAAAACAAGATGGCCGCGCCCGCGAGCAACCGCAGGGGTAAGTTAGCGACCCGCAACCATGCAGAAAATATCGCGAACGGGCGGGAAAAAAACTTCCGCATCTTCGCGATATTTACACTTGTTTGCGGAGATTTTTAACATTTTCGCGATAATTTGGGAAAGTCGCTTTCGCAAATTCCGCCCACCCCTAATAAACACATCATTCTGAAAGTGTATCTGATGACTTGGGGAACATTTTATTAGGAAAAATACTCTCAGCTGGTCTTTATCTGAAATCATTGTTTACACTGTACATATTTTCACCTGTAATACTTATTCTCTTCTTATCTACTCATGAGCACTCTTATCTACATTGCTTTCCACTCACTGTGGAGCATCTGTGTCACATGAATGAATGTGTCTAGAAAGTGATTAATTCATATTCTATGAAAACAAACTTGATACCAATGTCTTTAAGTGTTTTGTAATTTGTAATTTGTGATATTGGACACTAAGTGATACATATCTTAAAGAATTCATGTTGGGACCAACTGTTTTTTTGTACCAAGTATTACCCAGGTCCTATGGCCTACTGGGTTGCCCCACTGTTTTGTAATGGTGATCTTCTAGTTTGATCTACTATGCTTGTTGGGTTTGATGGGTGTGAGGGAGTCTTGATCTGTTGATGTCCTTTTTGAGGTTATCTGTGGGGCTAGGTTGATCCGTGCTGAGTCTGCTTCTGTGATTTTACCCAGCTGTGGCTTGGAATGCTGATCTTGGTAGGGGATGTTAACCGTAGGTGTGTTGATTTGGAAGTGGATGATGGAGTGGTTGGTCCATGTGAGCAGTGTGGTGGGGTTGTTTTTGATGCTGGTGCTTTTGTTCGAGATGGGTCCAGTATGTGTCCTGCCGTGTGTGTTGGTTCTGAGAAGAGCAATGTGAGTCTGATGTTGCTCAATCTTTTGAGGAGTGCTGTGGAGCAGGAGTTGTTGTGGTCTTCCAGGTAAAAGTTGAAGTCACCGAGGAGAATGTAGGCTCCGGATTCAATGGTGAGTGGAGTAATGAAGTCAGTGACATGGTTGGTTAAGGTGGCTCATGGTCAGAGGGTCGATAGGTGAGTTTCACTTCAGTCTGAAGTTTTCAGGAATTTGCAGCAATCAATGCAGGTGTTCCATGAATGGTGTGGCATTCTCTGTGGATGTTGTGCATTTAATTGAGCCCTTGTAGAAGATAGCGAGTCCTCCTCCTGGTTTGTGATGGTGGTATTTTTGATCAATCTTGTAGCCCCCTGGGTCTGACGTGGCGATGTTGGGAGCCCATGAGGGTGTGAGCCAGGTCTCTGTGATGAAGACGATGCCAGGTGCATAGCTGCTTACCAGGTCCCATATGTCGGTTGTGTGTTTGCTGAGTGATCGTGTTCTGAAAAGCATACATGCAAGTAAGTGTTTTCATGCAGGTTTGCTGTTGCATGTGGTGTAGGGTGTATGGGAGACTGTAGGTGTTGCTTGTGCTTGTGAGGCATACATTTTAGGTGGTGATGTTGAGAGCATTGTTAATATTTGTGTGGGGGTGTTGGTGGGTTGCTGCTGGAGAACTTGTAGTGGGTGCAGGCAGTGGTGGCTCCTCGAGGGAGTGCTGCAGGCGGTAGGGCAGGGTGGGGGATAGTAAACTCCAGAATTGGGCTTGAACGGAGTTGAGTAAAGAAATAAAGAAATAAAAAAAATTGCATTGTACGCTGCATCGCCGATTTAGCGTTGCATCACAAACAATGAACTGTGCCTGTGCAAAGCTTTCACGATGCAGGCCATTGCATCTCTAGTCGATGGCAACCTTGATAGCGATGCAGGTTCTTCCTTCACAGCCTCACAGCTCCTCAAAACTGATGCATCTTCTCGACTGCAACGCACCCTCGATACCGGAATTTGCATCGCATGTCCTCATCGATAAGATAAACGATGATTCAGGGCCACGCATTGCAGTTCCACAACACACATGATCTAGAGCATCACCTCAGTTGCAAGACGCATCCTCAGTGTGGAACCCTGCAGGGCTCATACATTTTGTTCAACAGACCTAACTGGGTCCCTGTAACCAGCCCACACTCCATAGTGGTCAGCCTGAACTTGTGACTTTGTCCTGTTTCAGAGTGACCAGATATCCACAGATGGGACTTTATTATTTTTTGGCACGCTTTTTACTGAAATCTCAGAACCTGCATATATATCTCCAGTTCTAATGATTGGATTTTTGTTATGTCGGTCTTGTTTGATAGTGTGATAGTGGATCGTTTTGTGATGTGATTTCACTGTGTTACTGTTTGAAGAGTTGCACAAATACTTTACACATTGCCTCTGAGTTGCCTGGCTGCTTTGTGCCAAGCTATATGAGGGCTGAGTACAGGCTAGTTTAGGGTTTGTTTGTAAATTCATCCTTACAAGGATTGTGGTTCCTGCTTGAGTAGTATTTCACCCCCCAACCAGCAGTAACCCAATTCCTTACACTTGTATTCAGCAGTGAGAATTTTGTCTTGTCTTTGTTCAGTTCTGTTACAAATGGGATCTCTGGTTGCACCAAAGCCAGGCAGAGACCACCACTCTAGTCAGGGCAAGGGAGTTACACGCCAAAGATAACCCCTCCTCACCCCTTGGTAGCTTGGCAGGAGCAGTCAGGCTTATCCCGGAGGCAATGTGTAAAGCGTTTGCGCAACTCACACATACAGCAGCAACACACTAGGCACACCACAAAAGGAACTCCACACAAGGTTATATCAAAAATAGTCTTTGTATTATCATAAACCACATTAGATGGTAATCTCACAATATACACTGTGCCAACTGGCACTGGGCAATATTTACAGGGGATTATATACACATGACAGGGCCACATGGACCACTGTCATAATCATCACTTAGTAGAAATAGTAAAAGTAAGATTTATCATAAACGTAGAACACAACCAGTAATTGTAGAACAATTAGGACATGTAGAGCACAACCAGTAACTACTGGTGAAATACTGAACTGAGAACTAGATCCTGTAACATAAAATATAAGATGCATGAATCACCTTGAAAATGAATCACATTAGGCATAAAACTACATTAGCATCACACATTATGCACCAACCTCATACGTAAAAGCACATTATGAAAGAATCATAGTGCATAAATACTAAGCCTGGGCAAAGCACTACGCTACGCTCGCGTAGTTTGCGAAGTTCGAGCTACTTCGCACTACGCGAATTGCACGTAGCACAGTGCAAACATGCGTAGCGTAGTGTTGCGTAGTGCTGTGGTCATTTTTTGCTTGCTCGCGGTCCTCAACCTCAAGTTGGCGACCGCGAGCAAGCAAAATGACATCCGGGCGAGACTTTTTCCTTGTTCGCGATCAGCAACATCAAGTTGGCGATCGCGAGCATGGAAAATAAACCACCCGGCGAGATTCCCAACGCGAGGAGGTCAGGTTTCTCATTGCGAGTGGTCGCGTATGCTCGCGACCGCTCGTGATGAGAAACTACCAGTTCGCGTTGAGAAAGCTGCCGCTCGAGTAAAAATCTACTCGAGCAGCAGAAAACTACAGCTCGCACTGTGCAAGATGCCATTTTCAATGATTGCACAGTGCCGGTTGCTTTTCTGCACTGTGCAATCATTGAAAACGACATCTGGCACAGTGCGAACAAGGTACTACGCAGTTCGCGAAGTGCTACGCGTAGCTCGCGTAGTGCGAAGTGCACTTTGCGTAGCTTCGTGAAGTGGTACTTCGCGAACTACGCCCAGGGTTAATAAACACATTAGGTACTGACCCCTGGCCTTCTGTGGGCCTCAAATGCCCTATGTCCAAAACAGTCAGGGCATAAGCTGCCAATGCAGCAAATGCAGAGTGCGCAATGCGCTGGCCTAAACATAGCAGCTTCCCGCTAATTGCAGTGCAGCTGTGTAGACAAAGAATGTGGGCACAGGGAAAATGGCGCTGGGCTCTGGGGCCCTGCTCTGGGGCTCTCCCAATAAATGTAGCCCAATGGACACCGTCAATGTGCCCCGAACACACCACGGTGCCCTTGTGAAGCCCCACTGGGACTTCTTCCTGGAATGTGCCCCACTCGCTGCAGCTGCCCTCTGCGAACGGGGCAGCTGGGGTAAATAAACTGACGGGGCCCTGGCACATATGTGCCCTTGGGGCCCCACTGAGCGTTTCAATAAAATTGGCCCCCACATTGGAGTGACCCCCCATCAGGCGGGGCCGCTCAGAATCCATGCAGGACTGTCCGGGTGCCTTGTGAGCACCAAGAACAAAGAAGGACATTTCCCCCCTCACTCACCGGGGCTCTGGGGACTCACTGGTCTCCTTGGTCCAGACACCGACCTGTGCCTCGGAGGCCTCAAGACTGCAGCGATCTCCTCCTTCACCCAGTCTGCTGGGTCGACGCTGGGTCGGACCACACGTGGGGCTCCCTCTGATACATGGGGCCCTGCCTTTCTTTCTTTGCACACTCTTATTCTTTGGCTGCGCAGCGGTTGTCAGTGCAGGGTAGGCTCCCGCCTGGCTTCTCAGTGTGCATGGGGTTCCCTCGATACCACGGAAGCCCCTTACGGACAGCAACACCTCCGCCTCACTTTCGGCCCTGCCCACGTCCCAACACCGGATGACTGACTTCCTGTTTCGCTCTCCACGGCACCCGGGTCGCAGCGGTGATTCTTCTTTGCGGGCAATACGGGGTAGGCTCCCACTGAAGCGAGGACAACTGCGGGGTGGGCACACGCGTTCCTGAGCATAAAAGGCGGGGTGGGCACCCGCCGAGAATCTCAAACACGGGGTAGGCACCCGTTTTCAAGGTACCGATACGCGGTGGGCTCCCGCTCGGTTTTTAGCATAAATTATCAGGTCCAGGTGCAACTCCTCCCTCCCATCTAGATGCAGATCTCTCTATTCACCACTGGGCTGACTCACCCTGTCTCCTGGAGCCAACCACACCATCCAGCCCCTGTCACTCACAAGCCAGACATGCAATTCCTATCAGGCAGGCATACACATAGCACACAGAAATGCCAACTTCAAAAAGTTGCATTTTTCCACCAGTCACCATAAATCTGCGCCCACCATTGTGCCACATTTATTCTCACGTGTTCATACATACTAAACTCGCCCCTGCACTCCTCTCATACCAGGAATTACCATGGACACACATATCCCCCATGCATTCCTATGGGAGGGCAGGCCAATCTCACCACATGCACTCAGAGCGCTCACGCACTTTACACTGGGCCACAGTGCTAAAGTGCGCAGAGGCCAAAAACTACCAATATCAGGTCACAGAAAAGGCAAAAAGTTTAGGGGTGAACCTGCCAAAAGGCCCAAGTCCAACAAGTTCCATACAGTAATTATTGTATTACACTATTATCCAATATAAATAATGTGAGACCATTTAAAGTTTTAAAAAATTCTTCCCGTTTTTCCAAATCTAACCTCATTTCCACTGGACTTTCTGAAACCATACCTGATGTAATGGAGTTTGTGCTGGCCAACTTTGAAGGTTACATTGCGACTACTGAGGGTAAGCAGTTCTGCTATAGGGGACTATAAATGCAGAAGGGCACCAAAACATTGGAGTTGCAGAAAGCTCTGAGAGCCTGGACAAAGGTCCAGCAGTTAATGAACGCTACGGAGGAGCAAGATAACAAGCATTTGCAATGCAATGGTCTCGGCATTGTTAAAGTTAGAGCTATTGGCTTTGCACATGACATTATTTTTGTTTATGTTTTTGTTTTTAAAACATTTAAAGAAACGGCATTGTTATTTACAATGTCAATAGCTTAATCACTCTCAAATGTGAGACCTATTGCATTTGCACCCACACAGAGCCACACACAAAGCCACCCACACACAGAGAGCCACCCACAGATCCACTCACATAGAGCAACCCACACACAAATAGAGCCACCCACAGAGCCACCTACACACACAGATGCAGTAGCCCACTGACCTATTTACATTATGTGCACTTTGTGATCTGCATGGTACATGTTCTTTGCTGCAGGCACATTAACCCTATGTGCTACCTTTCCAGGAGTCAAAACTTCAACTAGACAAAACTCCGATCTCTCTCTAGGAAGAACATTAAACACCAAAGTCATCATGACATACAGTATACTGTATTTCAACAATCTGGCACCCCCTACTTAAAGTCTCACCTTGCTCTTAACAGTCACATGGAAACTCTGCAAGGTTTGCACCCTAATAATAGGTCTCCCACCCTCTGTAACTCGACAGCCCTTTATTTGAGACTGGAATTAATTTTCCGTTAATACTCCTTTCACAGATGTCTTCTGTTCGTATTCACGGGAGAGCGAAGAACCGCCGTTTTTGGGACACCAAGGTACTCACAACCAATCATATAAGAGCAAACATATCGGATTAGTCATCGGAAAGTGTGCATACCTTGTATTGGTTAGGGAACCCCTTATCATATGATTGGAGAAAGAGGAGTTCTTGTTGGTCATTCATTGGACACGAGGCCTTTGAAGCTGTGCAGTGGCCCGCCACTGGCCTAATAAAGGCATGTCAGTTGTTTATTGGCTGAGTATTGTGACGTCTACGTACCCTGCTTCAGAAATTTCCACTGTAGTACAGCAAATCTCCTTCCTTCAGATGGACTCCCCCCTGCTTCACATCAGGACTTGATCAGCCTCTCTTTCAGCCTGTCTGTCTGAATCGGCTCGCTGATAGTGCGAACAGAATCGCAGCACATGATCAAAATCACCAGAAGGCGGCCTTAGGCTAATCGGACTAACAGCTCCGGCCCAAAGCAGCTTCTGTGACGATTTCCGTTGCCGAAAGCCACCAAGTACACCAAGACTATGTTACTTCCTGCATGTCTTCCGTCCCAGCTGCGTAGCAGTGTAGCTTGCACTGGGCGGCTTTAGTTCCCAGGAGTACTAAGGTCTTGTAAATGCCGTGGTTAAAGTTCGAGCCAAAGCTGACTGTTAATGTAAATGGAATGTGGTTTTCCGCGACTGTATAACATCGGCACAGCAGGCTTTGTAATCTGAATTGGCGATGTGCTGAAAAGGCTCGAGTGCCGTACGTGTTTCAGACATGACGCCAGGCCTCTTGGTAGTTAGCTCACTGTGACGCAGCCTCTAAGACATTTGTGCCTGCCGGTCTCAGGCCAACCTCCCACCTACCAGATGTTTTGAAAATAGCGCTCCACAAAGTTCTAATCACTTCAGCGCCAGCCTGAGAGGACAGGGGGGAGGAGACCAGAGCAGCAGCCGAACATGGGAGCCGAGAGCACGGGGAGAGGACGCCATTAACACCACCGCCTTTCTCCGAGGTCAAGCAGAAATGCCTCGGAGAAACGCAGCGGCGTTTTCGGATTCGGGGGCGTGTTTTTCTTTCTCTCCTCTTGCCATTGGTTGGAATGTTTACATTCCAGAGGAGAGAAAGAAAGTAAAAAACACACCTCCGAATCTGAAAAAGATGGGGCTTCTTTGGGGAGACAAAGCTCTTCTCCAATGGCTGACCAGCGTTTAAGAGGCCAGCCAATGGAGAAGAGGGAAGAAGAGGGGCGGCTTAAAGCCCCACTTCTAAAACATAAAATCTCACGAGCGAGAATGCGCAAGCGCAGCCTTCGCTAGCCGAGACCTAAAAAGGACAATACTGTTGAGCTGGATCAGTACTTGGACATCAGGTCTGAAACACAGCCTTCCGAGGAAGTGGTTATAAATATTTAGAAAGCATCCTATGTGGATGTGTTATCTAGCTTATTATTATTTAGATAATCAAGAAAGGCAGCTAATAATTTATGTTGATTATCAACAGTTGTCGTATAGGGTTGTATTTAGAGATATTCTCCACTGTAGGAGAAGAGTAAATTATAGCAAGATCTGATGTGGGGAGTGGCTCTATTTTAGGTTCCAAAATCATGGGACACAAATTTCTACAAGGGAGTAGATAATTAATTTGGGAATATGTTGAGAGAGCACTTGATAAGAAAGTTATATCTTTACTACAGGGAAAAGTAAGAATCCTATCATCAGTCATATTGGTATCAGCCAAGAATGAATCAAATAATGCACATTATTTCGTAAGATAAAATGTAATTGTGCTAATTCTGTCTAATAATGGATCTGGCATCATATTCAAATCTACACCAATGACTATAGGCATGTTTCCAATGTTCACTTTTTCTAAAGGTAATGTTTCCCGGAAATTAGCTAATGTAGAGAGCTTTGTGTAGCCCTAGCTAGACCCAAAGGTATCAGAAAAAGTTACATAAAAAGAAAAAGCTTAACGTAGCATTACATAGAATGCATAAAATGAAAATTTGTATAACACAGCTCTTCGTATGATGCTAGACACATAGATTCAAGAGAAAGCATAAACTAGAGATAAAGAGAATCAGTGGGCAAGAAATGTATGATTAAAAGTATGTGGATTGATTTATAACAGCATAAATTAAAGGATTGAATGACATATTATGTAGCTGAACCAATCAAATACCCATCTGTCTCAATTGGTTGAGTCCTGGAGAGAGCGAGCTCTTGGAGCCTAGTTCGGTTGGTTTTAGAGATTGTTCTACATATGTCTTGACATCATCGGGGAAATTAAAGGTTTAATTTCTTGAGGTGTTTTAGTGAGTAAAGCGCTCCTATGGCTGAGTTTTTGATGTAATCCTTCATTGACAAGTTCTTGTCCGGGTGATGCCTAAGGACTTTACTGAGTTGGATAGGGTGAGGGAGCAATTTAGGGCATTCAGGTTCTTGAGCCAGTCTTGGATTGGTTACTTTTCGGGGTCAACAGACTTAATTTCATTTGGTTTAGATGCAACTTTAAGTGGTTCGAATTATACCAAGTTTGCATCTTGGTCAGTGTGGCATTGAAGTGTAGGATAAATCCAAATGGTCGCACACTGCTGACCTACCTGCGTGTTACCCCAAAGAACTGTGGTCCCGGTAGTCAGCGTCGGCGGATACACCTATGCTCGTGTCGTGAGTGCAAGTGTGAATAGCGTTAGCCATCCCTGGACACGTGTTTCGAGGTTGTTGTCTCTCGTCAGCAGGGAGTAGGAAAGAGTGCAGGGTTGCTGTGTAGGCTGCTAAAATCATTATCAGGTATGTACCTCTCCTAGCAACGCAGGTGCGTAACCTAGAGCCCGTTGGCTCTCCCGGCTCAAGGAGCCACTAAATTAATAAATCCAAATGGTCACACACTGCTGACCTACCTGCGTGTTACCCCAAAGAACTGTGGTCCCTGTAGTGAGCGTCGGCGGATACACCTATGCTCGTGTCGTGAGTGCAAGTGTGAATAGCGTTAGCCATCCCTGGACACGTGTTTTGAGGTTGTTGCTTCTCATCAGCAGGGAGTAGGAAAGAATGCAGGGTTGCTGTGTAGGCAGCTAAAATCATTATCAGGTATGTACCTCTCATAGCAACGCAGGTGCGTAACCTAGAGCCCGTCGGCTCTCCCGGCTCAAGGAGCCACTAAATTAATAAATCCAAATGGTCGCACACTGCTGACCTACCTGCGTGTTACCCCAAAGAACTGTGGTCCCTGTAGTCAGCGTCGGCGGATACACCTATGCTCGTGTCGTGAGTGCAAGTGTGAATAGCGTTAGCCATCCCTGGACACGTGTTTCGAGGTTGTTGCCTCTCATCAGCAGGGAGTAGGAAAGAGTGCAGGGTTGCTGTGTAGGCTGCTAAAATCATTATCAGGTATGTACCTCTTGTAGCAACGCAGGTGCGTAACCTAGAGCACGTCGGCTCTCCCGGCTCAAGGAGCCACTAAATTAATAAATCCAAATGGTCGCACACTGCTGACCTACCTGCGTGTTACCCCAAAAACTGTGGTCCCTGTAGTCAGCGTCGGCGGATACACCTATGCTCGTGTCGTGAGTGCAAGTGTGAATAGCGTTAGCCATCCCTGGACACGTGTTTCGAGGTTGTTGCCTCTCGTCAGCAGGGAGTAGGAAAGAGTGCAGGGTTGCTGTGTAGGCTGCTAAAATCCATATCAGGTATGTACCTCTCGTAGCAACGCAGGTGCGTAACCTAGAGCCCGTCGGCTCTCCCGGCTCAAGGAGCCACTAAATTAATAAATCCAAATGGTCTCACACTGCTGACCTACCTGCGTGTTACCCCAAAGAACTGTGGTCGCTGTAGTCAGCGTCGGCGGATACACCTATGCTCGTGTCGTGAGTGCAAGTGTGAATAGCGTTAGCCATCCCTGGACACGTGTTTCGAGGTTGTTGCCTCTCGTAGGCAGGGAGTAGGAAAGAGTGCAGGGTTGCTGTGTAGGCTGCTAAAATCATTATCAGGTATGTACCTCTCGTAGCAACGCAGGTGCGTAACCTAGAGCCCGTCGGCTCTCCCGGCTCAAGGAGCCACTAAATTAATAAATCCAAATGGTCGCACACTGCTGACCTACCTGCGTGTTACCCTGTCTACAGGGACCACAGTTCTTTGGGGTAACACTCTGGTAGGTCAGCAGTGTGCGACCATTTGGATTTAATAATTTAGTGGCTCTTTGAGCCGGGGAGTCGACGGACTCAGGTTACGCACCTGCGTTGCTACGAGAGGTACTTTACCTTATAATGATTTTAGCAGCTTACACAGCAACCCTACACTCTTTCCTACTCCCTGCTGACGAGAGGCAACTACCTCGAAACACGTGTCCAGGGATGGCTAACGTTATTCACACTTGCACTCACGACACGAGCATAGGTGTATCCGCCGACGCTGACTATAGGGACCACAGTTGTTTGGGGTAACACGCTGGTAGGTCATCAGTGTGCGACCATTTGGATTTAATAATTTAGTGGCTCTTTGAGCCGGGGAGTTGACGGACTCAGGTTACGCACCTGCGTTGCTACGAGAGGTACTTTACCTGATAATGATTTTAGCAGCTTACACAGCAACCCTACACTCTTTCCTACTCCCTGCTGACGAGAGGCAACTACCTCGAAACACGTGTCCAGTGATGGCTAACGCTATTCACACTTGCACTCACGACACGAGCATAGGTGTATCCGCCTACGCTGACTACAGGGAGCACAATTCTTTGGGGTAACACGCTGGTAGGTCAGCAGTGTGCGACCATTTGGATTTAATAATTTAGTGGCTCTTTGAGCCGGGGAGTCGACGGACTCAGGTTACGCACCTGCGTTGCTACGAGAGGTACTTTACCTGATAATGATTTTAGCAGCTTACACAGCAACCCTACACTCTTTCCTACTCCCTGCTGATGAGAGGCAACTACCTCGAAACACGTGTCCAGGGATGGCTAACGCTATTCACACTTGCACTCACGACACGAGCATAGGTGTATCCGCCGACGCTGACTACAGGGACCACAGTTCTTTGGGGTAACACGCTGGTAGGTCAGCAGTGTG
The DNA here is from genome assembly GCF_964204655.1 of Triturus cristatus. Classification (NCBI taxonomy): domain Eukaryota; kingdom Metazoa; phylum Chordata; class Amphibia; order Caudata; family Salamandridae; genus Triturus; species Triturus cristatus. Next base: position 771,312,708 of record NC_140585.1, read on the forward strand.
CGACCATTTGGATTTAATAATTTAGTGGCTCTTTGAGCCGGGGAGTCGACGGACTCAGGTTACGCACCTGCGTTGCTACGAGAGGTAATTTACCTGATAATGATTTTAGCAGCTTACACAGCAACCCTACACTCTTTCCTACTCCCTGCTGACGAGAGGCAACTACCTCGAAACACGTGTCCAGGGATGGCTAACGCTATTCACACTTGCACTCACGACACGAGCATAGGTGTATCCGCCGACGCTGACTCAAGGGACCACAGTTCTTTGGGGTAACACGCTGGTAGGTCAGCAGTGTGTGACCATTTGGATTTAATAATTTAGTGGCTCTTTGAGCCGGGGAGTCGACGGACTCAGGTTACGCACCTGCGTTGCTACGAGAGGTACTTTACCTGATAATGATTTTAGCAGCTTACACAGCAACCCTACACTCTTTCCTACTCCCTGCTGACGAGAGGCAACTACCTCGAAACACGTGTCCAGGGATGGCTAACGCTATTCACACTTGCACTCACGACACGAGCATAGGTGTATCCGCCGACGCTGACTACAGGGACCACAGTTCTTTGGGGTAACACGCTGGTAGGTCAGCAGTGTGCGACCATTTGGATTTAATAATTTAGTGGCTCTTTGAGCTGGGGAGTCGACGGACTCAGGTTACGCACCTGCGTTGCTGCGAGAGGTACTTTACCTGATAATGATTTTAGCAGCTTACACATCAACCCTACACTCTTTCCTACTCCCTGCTGACGAGAGGCAACTACCTCGAAACACGTGTCCAGGGATGGCTAACGCTATTCACACTTGCACTCACGACACGAGCATAGGTGTATCCGCCGACGCTGACTACAGGGACCACAGTTCTTTGGGGTAACACGCTGGTAGGTCAGCAGTGTGCGACCATTTGGATTTAATAATTTAGTGGCTCTTTGAGCCGGGGAGTCGACGGACTCAGGTTACGCACCTGCGTTGCTACGAGAGGTACTTTACCTGATAATGATTTTAGCAGCTTACACAGCAACCCTACACTCTTTCCTACTCCCTGCTGACGAGAGGCAACTACCTCGAAACACGTGTCCAGGGATGGCTAATGCTATTCACACTTGCACTCACGACACGAGCATAGGTGTATCCGCCGACGCTGACTACAGGGACCACAGTTCTTTGGGGTAACACGCTGGTAGGTCAGCAGTGTGCGACCATTTGGATTTAATAATTTAGTGGCTCTTTGAGCCGGGGAGTCGACGGACTCAGGTTACGCACCTGCGTTGCTACAAGAGGTACTTTACCTGATAATGATGTTAGCAGCTTACACAGCAACCCTACACTCTTTCCTACTCCCTGCTGACGAGAGGCAACTACCTCGAAATCGAAACACGTGTCCAGGGATGGCTAACGCTATTCACATTTGCACTCACGACACAAGCATAGGTGTATCCGCCGACGCTGACTACAGGGACCACAGTTCTTTGGGGTAACACGCTGGTAGGTCAGTGTCGTACTTTAATATTCGGGAGCGCGTAGGGGACAGGGCCCTACCCCTGTCTTTCTTGGTATTAACAAACCACAAATGGTAAATGCGGCATGTACGAGTGCTTTATATATCGTTCTAGCTATGAATGCACTGCGTACACGTTATTCTGCTTCACTACGCGGGTTCCATTTTGGAAGCAGTGGCCATCTTGTCATTGCCCTCACATAGGCTATAATGGAGTAAATACGGGCCTCACAGTACATGGGCTTTGCCTCTGACTTCTCTGTGACCTGGGCAGCTGGCTCTGCTGCCCCAGGTCAAACCGGTCTCACGAGCTCCCCTTCCTCCGTCCACCTGTGATTAGCATCAGGGCTTGACCCGTCATAAAACCCTTTCATTCTATACAATCCTCCGGCTAATCTCTTCCACACCTGCTTGTTCCTGCTTTATGACTTGTTTCCCAAAACAGGAGATGCTCATGTTTATTGGGGGGTCTATTGACATCAAATGTGGGATCTGAACCTTACTGTGTAAATCATTGTGGGCTGGCCGAACTGGAATGTGGGATGGTCATCATGACTCTGCTTTTTCGTTTGTAAAGTATACTTGTAATGGCCATATCATAAACCAAGGAATGTGTGCCTGGAGCATGATATTTTGTACTTAAGGAGAAGCCCGTTCCTATGATTTTCAGCAGTCTCCTGAGAACATACACGCTGTTGTACTTCTAGGATACCTGTCATTGGTCTGCAGCCAATAAACGAATCTTTGACTTCACCCAGAAGACTCTGTGTTTCTGTAGGTCTGGAACAGGGTGAACCCAGAAGTCATAGGGTGTGTGCCCCTGCACCGCTGGGTCTAAAATACCAAGTACTTCAGTTTGGCGCCCAACTCGGGACGATTTCAGCGGTACCAGTCCAAGCCAGAGGTTCGTGAGGAGCTTCGTGTGGAAATTCCGGAGGAAGGCCGCCACTTCATCGACCCCTGCATGTCGATGTGGTCCGAAAGTCTTTTCTGCGAGGTTCTCCGCGTCCCGACGGCTACGAAGGACTGCTGCCCTGATTAATCGACCTGTTTTGGACCCTTGACGAATCTGAGAGAGCGAAACAATCGAGAGAGTCTTCTGGTGACGCCATCGATCAACAATATTCAGTTAAGTATAAGTGGAGCGTCTCCTATTTGTTTTTGGTATCCTTCGGGATCGTTTGATTTGGTAATTTGGTACTTTGGAGTTTGCAAACGCCAAAGCCAGAGGACTCGTGTATTCACGAGGCTATCGTAATCGATAATCCTTTGACGTTTGGATCTAGACTAGTGAGCAAAGATGCCTGGTTCTGGACTATTTGGTAGATTATTCTGTTTGGGTTGTGGAAAAGATTTCCAGCTAGAGGAATCATGTCCGGTTCCTCCGGTTGGAACTCCAACTTATGAGCTCTATGTAAAACATGGCGTAGGCCCCATTGCATATAACGAAGTATGGATCCACTACACCAGGAAAGATGGTGTTTTAAAATGGCCCCAAAATGGTAGTTTTGATACCGATATTTTAGATAATTTGGAAATTAAATTGTTTAAGAAGAAAGCCCGGCCGGCGATGTTTGACTCTTTCCGCTTATGGCGAAAGGAAGCCAAACAAAAGGAAATTAAGCTAGCGAAAAAGAATAAGAGAGAGAAAGGTATGACAGTAATGCAAGCAGCTGTACAATTTAAAGACAATGAAGAGGAGCAGATGAGTGAGCAATTGCATAGGCAGCGCAAGTTAGGGATTGACAAATGTTACCCAGCTTTACCATATTCTAAGCAGAATGAGTTAGAAGAAAAGGAGAAAGATCCCCTGATGTCACATTTGTTGAGTTCGCCACCCCCGTATGCTCAAAATGCCACGGCGCCTCCCCAGCTTGTAAATATGCCACCTCCAGTGAATATACTGCAAGCCTTGCCGCTACCGCCAGCTGCTTTGCAGCCGGCTCTTATCCATGTAGCGCAGCCCTCTCAAGGGCCGCCAGTTGTGCTTCCAACTGCCCCCGCACTTCCTGCGACTTTGCCTAATACAGCAGCTGCCTCCCCTGACACTCTTCCTTCCACCACTCCAGTACCTGTCTCTACATCCTCTTTTCTTCCCTCTGTTTTTCCCCCTGTTCTCGCCTCAGCTTCTCCTTCAGCGCGACAGCGCTTAGCTAATGTGGTTACTACATTAATGTCTCCTCTCTTTGAGTCATCTGGTGCGACTCCTGGTTTACAGCGTAAGCAATTGCGTAGCCAATTGCCTAACCCTGACGAGAAAAAGGTAATAGATAACATGGCGCGTAGATGGATTGTTTTTCCTTCACTGTATGATGTGGAATCAGTTGTCAACGTTTTCCATCAGTGGGATGCCCCAAAACAGAGATATGTGTTTGAGAAAATGTGCGAAATTCTCTGTGAAGAATTGGAGGATAGTGGTAAAAATCCGAACCCGCAGGAATTGTGTAGAGTGAGGTTCGATTTTGGAACTGGTATAATTGTGGACCGCGGGGTAGATAAAGCAGTTGCGGTTGTATTGTCCTTTAGGAATGATGATTGCCAACAATCATTGTTTGAACAAGATGTCCTTGTGGGGAAAAAGGTAAAAGCGCGACAATACCCTATGAGAGAAGTTCCCCCGGTATGGAAGGAAGCGGTTGCAGCTGCCGGTGGTAACCCCGCTGTGGCAGCGCATTTCCAGCGTGTTTGGGTGCATGTTCCATGGAAGCGCTCTGAGGTGTTAGCGCTTAAGCAGTCCTTGCCTGATCCCCGTAAGAACCCAGCAGGTTATTATAAAGAGTTGTCGCAGACGGCAGGGTCATGCGTTATGAATCTGGCCGACATAGACATGTTGTTTGGTAATGTTGTTCCACAGCCCCTATGGGGGTCAATTCGTAATGTAGATCACAATGCAGAACTAGGGGATACATGGGCTAACATTGTTGCTGCTGATGCTAGACAAACTGGTGGTGCGAAACCAGAACCTTTAGTAGCTGAACTGCCTAGTAGAATCATCACGTATATGAAGACAATAATGCCTGCGATGCGCGTAAATTGGGACAAGTTATCTGCATGCAAGCAGAAGAAAGATGAGACAGTGTCAGACTTCTTTACTAGGTTTGAAGAAACGTTTATTGATCACAGTGGGCAGGATATGAGTACTGAGGGTGGCCAACGGTTATTTGTGGACAAGTTTGTGCAGAATCTACTTCCTGACCTGTGTAAAAAGTTAAAAGATTCAGAAAGTTCTTGGGCTGTTTCTTCTTCAGCGCAAATACTGGCTACTGCACAGTATTATGAAAATAGAGATAAAGACGAGAAAGATAGAAGAGAAGAAGGGAAAAGAAAACGAAGGAACTAAAGACAAAGGTCCTTTTACAGCAGGCCTATCCGCCACGTGGAGGTCAGAATAATTATAGGCAACCCCAAGGTGTCTATCACCAACCTCAACAGTTTCAAAACAATCAGCAAATGAATGGGTATTACCAACCACGTGTCCCTGTAGGTCCCAACCAATGTTCATACTGCAAAGAGGAAGGTCATTATAAATATAGTTGCCCTAAATTAATGCAGCGGAACGGTAATGCGTATGGCGCAAGAGGTAGAGGTGGTCAGCAAGCTCCTAGAGGCAGAGGGCGTGGAAGTGTTCCCCAGAACGCGCGTCCTCTGCCGCCTCAAAGTACCATCAATAGCTTTGATCAGCAAGCTAACGCGACTAGTAATACGGCCCAGTATTACAATAATGATTATTATGCAGAGGACGGTGATGCAGAAAATAATGATTACTAGGACAGCCATAGACAGAGAGAGGGAGTTGTTTCAGTGCCAGTGGATCAGAATGGACCGTATGTTGAGGTGACTACAGCAAATGTAACGGAGCCTTTTCTGCTAGACACTGGTGCTGCAAAGAGTTCAATCATGCATTCAAAACTCCCTGGCGCACCTTTGTCTGGCGATATAAATGTTTCGGTAGGTTTTTCTGGCGCCCCAGTTAGGAACCCGATTTCTAGTCCCATGTCACTTTCTGTTGGACCTTGCAAGCTGAAAGCACCCCTGATTCTCACAACAGGTTGTGGTGAGAATTTGCTGGGATTAGATTTGTTGAAAAGATTGCACGCTACACTGTATTGTTCTCCTTCAGGAGTACAACTTACATTAGGCAAGAAAGTGATTTCCCCAATGTATTTGTCTAAAAATACAATGCCACCTGAATTGTCATCCCTTCCGGATGCCCTTTGGGCTACTGGTCCCAATGATGTGGGCCTCTTCGAGATACCGCCATATGTGGTGACTTTAAAGGCTAATGTCAGACTGCCACGTATTCCCCAGTACAAGATCTCTAATGAAGGGCAGAAAGCATTGTTAGACATTGTCAGCGACTTGATTAATAAGGGTGTGATTGAAGAGACAAGAGGCAACGTTTGCAATAGTCCGATTTTACCTGTCTTAAAACGAACGGATCCTTCACAGCCACCTGTTTACAGATTTATGATCGATCTCAGAGAGGTTAATAAGATTGTTGTGCCACAGTTTCCGGTTGTCCCCGATATAACCGCCTTGTTAACGATGATTCCAGCCTCTGCCGCATGGTTTTCAGTGATTGATTTAAAGAATGCTTTCTTTAGCATCCCAATTGCAGAAGAGAGCAGAGATATTTTTGGTTTTAGTCTGGGAGGCCGAAGCTTCCGCTTCAAACGCGCTCGTCAGGGCTACTGTGAGAGTCCATCATTATACAGTCAGGCTTTGAAAGCGCAGCTTGATGCACTTGTTTTACCTAGTGGCGCTATCCTGATTCAGTACGTGGACGATTTACTGATCGCTGCGGATACTGAAAAGATTTGTAAAGAAGCCACATTGTCACTGTTGCGCCATTTATCCGCTTTCCATCACAAAGTGTCTCTCTCTAAGCTGCAATATTGTCGACAAGAGGTGACCTACTTAGGTCATCTCTTATCGAAGGAGGGAAGGAAACTGACCCCAGAAAGAATTCAAGCCATTGCACAGTTGAGTGTGCCAAAAACACAGAGAGAAGTACGTGCTTTCTTGGGCATCACTTCATACTGTAGGCATTGGATCCCTAGTTTTTCTTTATTGGCAAAACCTTTGTTATCCTTAACATGCAAAGACACACCGAATCCTATCCCATGGTCTGAAGAGTGCCAGAAAAGTTTTGTGGAATTGCGTAATGCATTATGTTCAGCACCTGTGTTGGGTACCCCCGACTACAGTAAGCCTTTTACATTGTATGTTCACGAGAAAGATGGATGTGCGTTGTCAGTGTTAACACAGCCTTTTGGCGACAGACCGCGCCCATGCGCATATTTTTCATCAACCTTGGACCCTGTAGCAAGGGCATTGCCAAGCTGTCTGAGAGCGACAGCTGCTGCAGCGATGTCTATCCGACAATCTGCTGGTTTGGTAATGGACAATACATTGATTGTTATGGTTCCACACGCTGTAGACACATTATTAAATAGGACTAAGACACAACACTTGACTAGTGCGCGATTATCAGGTTATGAACTTACACTGTTAGCAAATCACATACACATAAAAAGATGCAATACGCTGAATCCAGCTACATTGTTGCCAATTCCAGCAGACTCAGATGAGATTGAGCAACATGACTGTCTGTTCAGAACAGAAGAAGAGACGAAAGGGAGAGTAGATCTAAAAGATACTCCCCTGACTGAGTGTGATGGCACTTTATGGGTGGATGGTTCGTGTTTCAAACTCCCTAATGGGGACACGACTGCTGCATATGCTATCACGACTTTGCACACGGTCGTGGAAACTGCACGAGTGCCACTTAATTCGGCCCAAGCAGCGGAATTAATCGCCCTCACGAGAGCATGTGTGTTATCTGAAGGAATGAGAGTAAATATATACACAGATAGCCAGTACGCCTTTGGCATGGCTCATAATTTTGGGCGACTGTGGAAGGAGCGTGGGTTCCTGACGTCGCATGGAGCTAAAATTCAGAATGGCAAGTTGGTGAATGATCTCCTTGAGTCACTGACCCTACCGTTGCAAGTTGCGATCATGAAATGCAGTGCGCACAGGAAAGTCACAGATGATGTTGGACGTGGGAATGCGTTTGCTGATGAGACCGCGAAAGAAACAGCACAGAATGTGGAGACTAGAATGTATGTTGCAGGCCCCACAAGATGGGTTAATGATGTGGGAATGTGTGAGAACACAATAGAGAGTGTGAAGTCGCTTCAAGCTGAAGCCACAGAGGAAGAGTTAAGCAAGTGGAGAGAAAGTATGGGTAAGTTGGATGAGAATGGTTGTTGGATTGATCTGACAGAACATAGGCGATGGTTGTTGCCTGATGCATATGTGCTTCCAGTGGTTACTATGGCACATGGAATGGCACATTGCAGTACGAAAGGTATATGCAAGTTGTTGGCTCCAGTATGGCAGAATGCTGGGATTCCCAAGTGTGCAGAGAATGTGGTCAAAAATTGCATAGTATGCTTGAAGTACAACCCTGGTAGGGGAACCCCAACTCCAGCTGGTCACTTTGCACCCCCATCATGACCATTTGAAGTTTTGCAGCTGGACTTTATTCACATGGAAAGATGCAACAACCTGAAATATGTACTGGTGGTTGTTTGTGCTTTCTCAAAATGGATAGAGGCTTATCCTCTGAAAGATAACACTGCCCTATCCACAGCCAAAGCCCTTGTGAAGGAATTTTTCCCTAGGTTTGGGATGCCAAGAATGGTGTGGTGTGATAATGGAAGTGAGTTTGTGGGTAAAGTGATGAAGAATGTATGTGAAGGGCTAGGGATAAAGCAGAAGTTCCATGCTGCAAATCACCCCCAATCAGCTGGATTAGTAGAACGCTACAATGGAGCCTTAAAGCTCAAGCTGGCCAAAATCCAGGCGAGCACCGGTCTTAAATGGCCTGACGCTCTGCCTTTAGCACTCCTGTCCACCAGAATGACCATACACTCACGAGTGGGACTTAGCCCTTACGAGGTTGTTTTTGGCCGTCCGGCCAACGTATGGGGTGTACCGAGGCCTACGAAGTTCAGTGAGATAGAGCATCCAGTACTGCTCGATTACCTGTATGATTTGACTGTTAAACTGCGTGTTTTGCACCAACAGGTACATGATACTCTTCCCCAAGCTTCTGAACCTCCTGGACACCCTATCAACCCTGGTACATGGGTGCTAGTCCGAAATTTCCAGCGCAAGAGCAACGACGAGCCTCGCTGGATCGGCCCTCATCTTGTTCTTCTTTCGACAAGATCAGCAGTGCGAGTGAAAGGGAAGAAACACTGGATCCATGGTACCCACTGTAAAGTAGTCCCCTTGCCTCTGCCATATGACCAGTGGGTCAAGGAGGGTATCGCCGACTCTGAGACAGACACTGTACCTCGTTTTGTACCATTCAGTGACGCACGCATAAGAGGCACAGTTTCAGACCAAGAGAGTGACAATATTCTGCAGGAAGCTGTGCCACCATCAAATCGACTGGACACCACTGAGCCTGAACTTTTGTTTCAAGACCAAACAGCACCTGGCCGTCTCCGCTATAATTTGAGACCTAGTCCCATGGACAAACAAAGATTTCCTCACTATTTCCTTTTTAACATTTTTGCTCTCCCATCTGAAGGACTTTCTTGATTTTTGTTTTTCGAACCACCATCCGGGTTCTGCCGCAGGGTCGCGGTGCCAAGACTTTGGGGTACAGGCCGAAGACGCTAGGTCAACGGTTCTGGTTGGTCTAGGGCGTTTCCCTGGACTGACAGGCGTACTCCTTAGCAGAAGAAACTCATCCACCGCGAGCGGCCCGAGTAGAGGATGGAGTTTTTTAAGATGGAGAGACCGATTGAGGAAATGAACTTTAACGCAAGGATGTGTAGAATTGTAAAAAGTAAATGTTTTGTCTTTTTGTGCCTTTTTACACTGTGTAGCATAATAATGTTTATTGTAGGATTTGTGTTCTTCTCCGCTCAAAAGCCCATTGAACCCACTGAACAGCCTATACCTCTTTCTACTGCCTCCTCTCACTCTTTTCACCCTTTGCCTGAGCACGAACAGACCAGACGATCGGAGTTCGTAAATAACTCGTTTATCCAACTCTTGCACCAGCACCAACTAGTAATGAATACGACCAATTGCTGGGTGTGTGGGTTAATGCCACATACCATTAACAAGGGTATTCCCTACCTGGTGCTGCCGTATAGTTACAATGGATCGTCATGGGCATTCCAGACCATGTTTCTCTATGCTCTAGATACATACTCCCCTCGCCAACCGCGTTCCATCAGACCTATCACCAATAATAAGGCTTTGATAAAAGGAGTTGCCGATATGAGTAGGGATATCGATGCATACTCATCCATTCCCAAAGAAGAGTTGAGACCTTATGTAGGATGGAACGCGACGGGGTATAGTATTAGTCTGGGTGAAAGACAGCGAAAAATCTCATCTCCAATCTGGGTCGTACCCCACATGGGTCGGTTCTGCTTACAGGGTAATGGTCAGAATCCTAGAGGTCAACTGGGAAGAAGTGACTGTACTGAAACGTACACCTTCCCGTCACAGTTTTCCCCTGCGTTTTTGGCTGCCAAGGGCACATATTTCATCTGTAATGACCGAGCATATACATGGCTGCCCCCTGATTTCTCGGGCACATGTTATATTGCGAACTTGCTACCGCCGACATTTACTGCTGCCTCTGACTATCACAAGACCAGAGTTATGAGAGGTGTGATTAGTAAGGAGGATACTGCCGGTCAGGAAGCAGGAGACTTCTTTTTGGGTTTCCTGCCGTTTTGGGGACCTATGGTCAATAGTAGGAACCTGAGACAGCTGATACGTGTGGTTGAATCCACTATAAATGTAACGGCTGGTGCCCTTAGTAATCTGACAGCTGAGCTCCAAGCGGATCGCCTCATGACTCTGCAGAACCGCATGGTTCTAGACGTTATTCTTGCAGACCGCGGTGGGGTATGCAAGGTCATCCAATCCAGTTGCTGCATTTTCATACCAGATAATGCTCCAACAGTGTATCAAGCCATCTCCAAACTCCATAAAATATCTGAATCCATACACGTGGATAAGGGAGATTGGTCACTGGTGGGGTGGTTCTTGGAATTGATATCTGCCTGGGGTTGGAAAGTTCTGATGGTCATTGGAATGATCTTAGCCATTCTTTTCCTGTTCTGTCTGTGTATACAGTGTGCTCCTGCGATATGTGGCCTCTGTGCTACCTCATGTGTAAGGAAACCTGTATCGAGGGACGAACTAAGTAATAGGATGATGCTACAGCAACATCTCCATGACTTTGTGAACATTGACCTAGATTCGGATTAAGATGAGTATAGTGATTGCCTATGTAAGGGCAAAAGGAGGGTCTGTCGTACTTTAATATTCGGGACCGCGTAGGGGACAGGGCCCTACCCCTGTCTATCTTGGTATTAACAAACCACAAATGGTAAATGCGGCATGTACGAGTGCTTTATATATCGTTCTAGCTATGAATGCACTGCGTACACGTTATTCTGCTTCACTACGCGGGTTCCATTTTGGAAGCAGTGGCCATCTTGTCATTGCCCTCACATAGGCTATAATGGAGTAAATACGGGCCTCACAGTACATGGGCTTTCCCTCTGACTTCTCTGTGACCTGGGCAGCTGGCTCTGCTGCCCCAGGTCAAACCGGTCTCACGAGCTCCCCTTCCTCCGTCCACCTGTGATTAGCATCAGGGCTTGACCCGTCATAAAACCCTTTCATTCTATACAATCCTCCGGCTAATCTCTTCCACACCTGCTTGTTCCTGCTTTATGACTTTCCCAAAACAGGAGATGCTCATGTTTATTGGGGGGTCTATTGACATCAAATGTGGGATCTGAACCTTACTGTGTAAATCATTGTGGGCTGGCCGAACTGGAATGTGGGATGGTCATCATGACTCTGCTTTTTCGTTTGTAAAGTATACTTGTAATGGCCATATCGTAAACCAAGGAATGTGTGCCTGGAGCATGATATTTTGTACTTAAGGAGAAGCCCGTTCCTATGATTTTCAGCAGTCTCCTGAGAACATACACGCTGTTGTACTTCTAGGATACCTGTCATTGGTCTGCAGCCAATAAACGAATCTTTGACTTCACCCAGAAGACTCTGTGTTTCTGTAGGTCTGGAACAGGGTGAACCCAGAAGTCATAGGGTGTGTGCCCCTGCACCGCTGGGTCTAAAATACCCAGTACTTCATCAGCAGTGTGCGACCATTTGGATTCAATAATTTAATAGCTCTTTGAGCCGGGGAGTCGACGGACTCAGGTTACGCACGTGCGTTGCTACGAGAGGTACTTTACCTGATAATGATTTTAGCAGCTTACACAGCAACCCTACACTCTTTCCTACTCCCTGCTGACGAGAGGCAACTACCTCGAAACACGTGTCCAGGGATGGCTAACGCTATTCACACTTGCACTCATGACACGAGCATAGGTGTATCCGCCGACGCTGACTACAGGGACCACAGTTCTTTGGGGTAACACGCTGGTAGGTCAGCAGTGTGCGACCATTTGGATTTAATAATGAAGTGTAGGATGTTACTGGGTGATTTGATTTTTTTAGTAGAGTTCTGTGCTATTAGCATATAGGTGATATTAGCCTCTTGCATACTTCAGGATGATTTTAAGGGGTCCATGAAGAGATTCAAGAGAGCGAAGGGGAGAGAATTGAGCCTTGGGGCACACCAAGAGTAACTTGCGTGGGTTTAGAAAGGCAAGAGTTGATTTTAATTTGTTGTGATTGGTGTTGAAGGTAAGATGTGAACCATTTAAGAACGGTGCCATTAATACGAGAGCAGATCTTAAGTCAAGAAGGGTGAGTGAACCTGCTTCACTTTCATCTAAGGTTCTGTGCATGTCATCTGAGATATTGAGCATGGCAGTTTCTGTGCTACAGCCCTCTCTGAATCCTTATTGGAAGGTATTGGGGAGGTTGTAGTCACCTATCTGTTAATTAAGTTGTTGAAAAATGCACTTCTCCATGGTTTTGGCTGGGAACGGAAGGTTAGAGCTACGTCTTAGGTTGTTGAGGCCATTATGCTGTACCCCTGGTTTTTTTAGTATGGGTGTGATTTGTCCCAGTTGTATGGAGTCAGGTACAGAGCCTTAGGCAAGACATGAGTTGATGATTTTTGTCCAGAAACGGGCAATGATGTAGTTGAGATTTTTAACAATTGTAGACGCAAGGAGAACTCGCAGAAGGGCTATTAACAACTTTACTCACGGAAATCAGAGAAAAATTTGCGGTTTCAGAAAACAATCAACTTAAAATACAAGCAGTTTGTGAAAATTTTGAAATTAAACTGAACGCAATCGCTGATAGGGTGGGAGCTGTGGAGGGAGCAGTGGAAAATTTAACAAAACAAGTTGAGAAAAACACCCATGAGATACAAGCAATAAGAGGAGAAGATAGAGCTCTAAAAGACAAACTAGAAGTCTTAGAAAATGCCGCAAGAAGGAACAACATTCGCCTCTTAAATGTCCCGGAAGATGTGGAAGGTAGCGATATAAAATCATTTGTTATTAACATCCTATGCGATATTCATCCCAATTTAGATAAAAATATCTTGGAGGGAGATATACAAAGAGTCCATAGAGACCCATACTTTAAAAAAAACGGGAAGAAAAACCCCAGAAAGATCCTGGTTAATTTCAAATCATATACCTTAAAGGAGAAGATCCTGACAGGAGGTCTGAAAGCAGGAGACTATAAGAGATCTGATTGGTCCCTCCGAATCAGTTCGGATACATCCCATTTTACTCAGGAAAAACAATGGGAGCTGGGGAAATCATTGCAGGAATTGAAAACTATGGGTGTTACAGTGGCTTTACGGTTCCCAGCATCTCTGAAGGTTATGTGGGATAATAAGATGTAAATTTTTAAAGAAGCAAATGCCTTCATAAATCGAATTAAGAGCTCCTCAGCGAAATAAAATAAATTCTTGTATGTCTTGAGCCGAGGCTGAGCCTGAAAATAGAGGAATTCCTCTAGTAGTTGAAAGGGAGGTTTCCCTAAGGGGTGGGGTGGGGGGATGGAGACCACCTATAAATTGGAAATGTTGTTTATTTTTAACTTGCACAGGGTGGGGAGCATATGGGAAAAAAAACAAAAAAATGTCCTCAGCTGAAGTGGCAATCTCCAAAAAACATTTAGTTTATCTCTATCCTAATCAAAACACTGAAAAACTCAATATAGAGTGATGTCGAGGATGAGGAAATTTGATTTAGAAATAATGACTTGGAATGTAAATGGTTTGAGGGTACCCAGAAGGAGAAATAAGATATTGGAATTTTTAAGATTGTCCGAGTGTAAGGTTTTTCTTATACACGAATCTCATCTACTGAGGGAAGAATGGGAGCTAATTATAAAGCACCATAGGTGGATCGAACATTGTATATGCACAAACCAACCTTACACCTCTAAAGGCTCCACAATATTAATCAAAAAATCAGCATTGGCAGTGCTGAAAGAAAGTATTGTGGATCCTGCAGGTAGATGGGCGGTGGCAAAAATAAAAATAAATGGTTATGGAATGTCGTTTGCAAGCTACTATGGCCCCAATTGGGATGACCCGAACCCCCTATACACATTGATACCCCATTTATTAGAAGTCGATAATGATATAATTTTAGGAGGGGACTTCAACTTGGTCTTAAATCCAGGTAGAGACTCGACTTCTTCCAGAGCTGTATCTACAACAGTAAAAATGAGAAGAGCCTTAAGACAGTTAATCGTGGATATAAATCTAATAGATATATGGAGTGAGATGCTGGTCAAATCTAAAACGAAAGGTAGCAAGTTCACTTTTCATAACAAAAAGTGTGGCCATAGATCAAGGATTGATTTTTTTTTAGTAAGTACGACATTTTTTCATAATACGGTCCTAGTAGCTCACGCCCCCCAACATATGTCAGATCATTCTGCAGTGATTATAAAAGCAGCCATATGTAAGACTCAATCATCCCGAAGGTGTACTATAAATAGAAAGTCGCCGAAAGCATGTCAACTCCTATCCGCTATCCCCCTTCTTTTTCCTGACTCTGCTCCATAGCAGCCTGCCTGGGCCCCACCCTGTGTCGCTACCGCTGACTGGCCCTTCTGCATTCACGGCGCTATCCTTGTCTCACATCTGGTGAGTCCCACTCTTGTAACCTCCAGGAAGTCTCCTCGCGATATCGCCGGAGCGCTGCAGAACCGGGAGACGCACTCCGTACACACCGGGGCTGGAAGCAGAGAAACACCTTTTTACGAGCCCAGCTGCTTTCAGGGAAAGTTCGGAGCATTAAAGGTAGAGGGACGGAAAGTAATACACCGCGGGCGGCTTCAGAATCTACCGAGACTCCACCCGCGACTCGACCAGATTGCTCCTCGGAAAAATAGTAGCGCGCAGGGGCGGGGGGGACAACAAGGCTGCCAAACCTTCCCCTGCCCACCCCAGTGAAAACCCCGGACAACGCGGACAGCGCGCAAAACGCCTGCCTTTCACCTGCATTGACAGCAACTCCATCAGCGGCGTGCAGAGAGCAAGAGACTGGTGAATGCCAAGGTGCGGTCGCAATCAGTAGCGGCCGCGGAGTGCGAGCCAGGTGGTAGCCCAACTGGGTCGCTGTTGCTTGTGGCTCACCTGCGTGCCCTGCTCGCCCCTGAGCTCATTCCGATTGCCCTGCCGGAAACACAGAAACAAGGAGGTATTGCTCCAAGGACAGTCTTTGACTTGCCGGTCCAGGCCGTGTCTTGCATCTACCCCAACTGCCAGCCGTGGGAGCAGCAAGCAGCAAGCAGTGAGCAAGGCTCAGATTTTTTTTTTTTTTTTTTTTTAAATTTATTTAGCTTCCCTTAAGTGACACCAAGCAGCCTCCAGGACAATAGGAAAACTAGACAAGAAGGAGCAATTAAGCGTAGTGCTATTACTGCTATTACCTATAAAGCACACTGCCCTGATTGTGGGACGCTGTGGACTCGCTCCCTTGCCTGTTTGGGCTATTTGTGCGAGGGGGACGCTGTGTTGAACTGGGAGGCCGTCACAGAGGCTAGAATCGCCGGGACTGCGAGGACCAGGGTGCTTGTTGCTTAGTTTACCCTGCACACCTGCATCCTCTTCCTGGCCCCGCCTTCTTTCTCCCGGTCCTCCCACTTTCCACCATTATCAAGGGTCCAGCCCACACGCGCCAGCGGGACGCGCGCGGGTCATAGCCCGGGGCAAAGAGCGGGCCATTTGAGGCCGTTCGAGCAAGGGCGACCAGAGCTTGGGCCCCTTCGAGCTGTCTGACGCCCTCCCCACACCTTGACCTGTGTCTAAGCATGTCAACCAGAGAAACCCGGAGTAAGAGCGCCTTAGCGACAGGGAGGACGAATGGAACTCTTGATATGTACTTTGCCAAAGCTGGTTCCCTCCTTGTCGA
This sequence comes from Triturus cristatus, assembly GCF_964204655.1. Taxonomy (NCBI): domain Eukaryota; kingdom Metazoa; phylum Chordata; class Amphibia; order Caudata; family Salamandridae; genus Triturus; species Triturus cristatus. The sequence goes on from NC_140585.1 coordinate 771,328,623, forward strand.
CGAGATCACCATCCTGGAAAGGCGAATCTCTCAAGAAATTGACTGGGTGAGGAGATCTTCCTTGGGTCCTCTTGCACGTGCTATGACTCCTGACAAGTCTCTAGATTGTACATCTTTAGTAGTAGGGGGGGGAAATGGTATGGATGGATTACCAATTACACCTGCAACAAATTGCTCTGCCATTTCTTTCGCTGATTGTGATAATTCAGGAAATGCTGAGCTTAGTATATTGCCTCTACCGCCCTGTAAGGCCTCAATACCCCAGCCCTCTGTTGATGGGACGGCTCCCACACAGAAAGCATGTAGTAATGGGGAGATGAAACAACATGCCCAGGGTGAGAGGGAGGGAGCAATTCCGAAAAATCAAACAAGGGCCCACTCAACGGGGGACAAACACGTCAAAGTTGCTAAATCCAGCTCCAGGCCCAAGGGAATCCAAAAGAAATTAGCGAGCAAAGGGTCAAAGCCACTATGTAGAACGGGTGTATTGCATCATCAAATTCCGGCTAAAACTCTTCCAAGCCAGCATAATCCAGCTGAGGGGGAGGAGGTCACTCTTTTGGCCCTCCGTACTCTACTGAGGGAACTGCTTATTCCCCTGGAAGAACGTTTGGCCAATATGGAAATTTGTCTAATGGATCTGCGCAAGGGACTTTTGGGTTTAGCTTCAGGCCGAAGAATGGCCGAACATGGTGTAGTTGGGAACTTTGTTGGTACCTCCAAATTGCCCACAAACCCTGTCATCTTGCCTTCTCAATTACCTATACCTACCCAAATAGATAATACTACTACAGTTCCCCTGCTAAAATCTTCCCTCACAACACTGTGCAGCCAACAACAACCTCTGACAGCAAACCCTAGTAAGTCGAGCTCAGCCGGGCCGTTATATACACTGGCTGAGGAGAAAGTAATAAATAATGTAAACCACCCTCCAGCCAGGCAAGCTAGTTCCCAAAATTGGTGCAAAGTGGTAAATCTCCCCCCAGAGGCGGCAGTATATTCAGTTGTCTTGAAGGGGGTACCTATGCTACGTGGAAACGCGGTGGAATCGTACGACTCCCTGCATAATAAGGTCACTAGTTGGCTAAATACTCACAGGTCACTACCATCTAGCCTTGATGGCAAAATTCTTTTGGTAAGAAGGGTCCCATGGATTGGTCATACTGATAAGAATAATGCTGGAGATTGCATAATTGTAAATTTTAGGAGCCCTAACATTGTGCCATACATTTGTAACTGGTCTGGTAATACAGGATTGACATCCATTGAAGTGGCCCACCTGTCATATTTTTATCCTAATAGTAGTAATCCAAATTTGAATAATGATGACGGTTGGTCCAGGGTTGGTCCTGACGTTGATGGATCCAGACACAGACTTAGGTCCAGTCGCAATGTTCCTCCCAATTATGCCAATTACATACATCCCAACAGATATAGCTGCCTTGAACAGGTAGATTGATGCTATCTGCGACAAAAGCCTGTAAGTGCCAAAATAGAGACCACCCTTCGAAAATCCCGCGTATTACGACGGGAGTCTTCGTCATCTACTAACTCCCAGGGTCTAGCAACCCATTCACCCAAGAGACCACAGGGCCCTAACAATAATAAAAACCAAAGTTCGATTACCTCATCCACTCCTAATGTTTCTACTAATTCTCCACCGACCCCTGCAACATCATCGCATGCACCTCCATCCCCAACTATAGATGTTATAATGGAGGAAAATGGCGGATGTGGATCAGAAGTGCCTGATAACGTCTTGAAGGTCCTTTCTTGGAATGTCGCCGGCATTACCAATAAAATAGATACGAGTGACTGGGACACTTTAGTAAGTAACAGTGATATTTGTCTCTTTCAGGAGACCTGGGCTAGGGAACCCCTGTCCAGAGCGGGTTATGCAGTCTTTGAAGTAAATGCAGTTTGGTCTGGCAGGGGGAGGCCATCTGGAAGACTGGCGATTTGGGTAGCTAGTCACATTGGGTGTAATGCGGAGAGTCTACCGACTCTCTCGCCGGACATACAATGTGTTCTACTCAAGTGGCCTAATGGTTTTAAACTAGCAGTTCTTAATGTGTACTCCCGCCCCATTGGTATTACTGTGGAATCCCCACTATTAGATGATCTTGCGCGCTTTCTGGAATCCCTTCCTATTAACTACAAGATAGTGCTGGGCGGGGATTTTAACTGCCACTTTGAGCCCTTGGAAGGCTTAAAGGAAGGTGCACTTACGGCAGAAGATGATCTCTGGGGTGTCCCCCCCTGCCAATCCCCATACGCTAAATCCTGGTCCCCCTTGGCTGTGCAAATCATGTCCCTAACACTTAATTTCTCTCTAAGGGCATGTAACGGACGCACTATCTCTGATACCTCTTCTGCATGCACGTTTAACAGGAAGAACCATGAATCCAGGCTGGACTATATTTTTGTAGACATTAGCCTATGGCCAAAGGTCCTGGACTTTAAAGTCACTGATAGATCGGACAGTGACCACAATGCACTTATAATGGAGATGGTGCATCCTGTGGCTGCCGTGCGATCTTCCTCTGTTGAGCTTGGTCATGATCCTGGGAACCTGGTACTTAGCTCAAACAGACGCAGGGTCAAGTGGGGGAAACTGGAGAACTCAGAGGAGTCCATAAGTAACATCTACAGGATAGCACTCCCAAAGCTACAAGAACTGGATTTGCTAATTATGCAGCCTAAAGATCTGCATTTTAACGAGAAGCTGGCCTTAATCCATGACGACCTAGTGGGTGCACTGGGTGAGGTTTTCTACCCAGTGTTACCGCAGAGGAAAAATAAAACACGTACCCCAACATGGTATAATTCATCCTGTAGAAAGATTAAGACAGAATTACTAAATACAGTCAAAATAGGTATGGATAAAACTAAAATTTCTGAGCTTAGACGAAACTACAGGAGAGCTATGGCAGTGGCACGGTCAGAATGGGATTGGAACAGATGGCAGGATCTCACATTCGCACTTGAAACAAGGGATATGAGAAAATTTTGGTCTCTGGTAAATGCCGGCACGGCGGAACCCAAAGCTGCAGTGGAGTCAAACATTGCAGCATCCATATGGGAGGCCCATTTTGGACAGCTTTATCAAGAACCGCTTCGATGCGATGATGAGGGGTATGTGGCTCCTACAATTGCCCATGACCCCACATCTGATCTGGAATTCACTCTTGTCGAGGTGGTTAATGCAATCGGGGGTTTGGCGAAGGGCAAGGCACCGGGTCTTGATAGGTTGCCTGGCGACCTCTTTCGTCTTCATCCAGACATTTGGGGTCCTTATTTCCTCATACTTTTCAATTCCATTCTGGGTGGGATGGAGATTCCCTGTACTTGGCTGGGGGCGGAGATAGTTCCAATTTTTAAAAAGGGCTCTCCTCTTCTCCCAGCCAACTACAGGCCAATAAGTCTCATAGATGTCCCTCAAAAATTATATTCTCGCCTCCTCTTGAACCACCTCTCGGAGTGGATGGAGGACAATAAAATTCTTAGTCCTCTTCAGGCTGGCTTCAGGAAAAAAACGTCCACCATGGACCAGATCTTCCGCCTCGTTCTCCTTTATTGGAAAACTGTAACCATCGAGAGGGGAAGGCTGTACATGGTGTTCGTGGACCTGAGGTCAGCATTCAACCTAGTTCCCAGGAAAAAATTATGGCAGACCTTAAAGGAGTTAGGCGTTCCGACCCATATATTAAATGCCATTATCAGGCTCCATGAGAATAACTACGCACAGGTCAGGCATGGGAGGTTGGGAGCACTATCATCAAAATTCCCGGTCCTCAGAGGGGTCAGGCAGGGCTGTGTCCTTGCACCAACCCTGTTCTGTCTTTATGTCAACAGTGTCATAGCACATCTTGACACTGTTGTCGACAATGATGCCCCCTGTTTGGGCAGCAGGAGGGTACCCGCCATCATGTTTGCAGATGACACCCTCCTGCTGTCAAAATCTCCGATGGGGATCCAACGGATCCTAGATGGATTTGGCCTTTTCTGTAAGCAACATGGTCTAGAAATTAATACAGAAAAGACCAAGTTTATGATATTTAATCCATCATCTAAAACCAGACCTAATCCTTCTCTGAGCACTGAAAGATTGGAGAGGGTGAATACCTTCCAGTATCTGGGGGTAACTCTCCATGAGAATTTATCTTGGGAACCTCAGGTGACTAGAAGTCGGCTCAAGCTTTCTCAACTGTCAGGGGGAATTCTGAAAGTGGCAAATTCCTCTACATACAAACCTATCAGTCCGGCAGTTGAGATGTATAAGACGCAAGCAAGAGCAGCCGCATCCTATGGTGGAGAACTTTGGGGACACAAAGCGGGTCTAGGAATTGTAAAAGTAGAGAACAATTTCATAAGGCGCCTTTTGGCCCTCCCTTGTGGCACACCCCTTCTCCCCCTAAGATTAGACTTGGGTCTACCCTCCATAAGAGAAGACCTGGAATTAATGCCACTGAGATTCTGGCATAGGCTTTGGTCCACCGCTGAGCTCGAACACTACAGGCAAGAGCTTGCCCATGTCATGAATTATAATTTCTGTGATAAAATCCCGTGGCTGGTTTTTATAAAGAAAGAACTTTACCGACTAGGTCTTCACGAACTATGGGATTCCCCGGAACAAGGCTGTTTCAAGGTGTCACGCAAACACCTTGTGGGTATTTATAGGGAAAAAAGTTTTGCCTCCCTTGTTTCTGCCACCAATAAAGGTATTTTGACTGTTAGATTTTTGGATTTTAAGGATTTATACCAATTCGAAGGGTTTATGGACATAATTTTCCCCATACTAGCTAGAAAATTGTTTATCCAATGGAGGCTAGGGACTCTTCCCATTAAAACATTTACTTACAACTGGACAAAAAGGACGGATAAAATCTGCCCAGGTTGTTGCATTTATGATGAGGAAGAACCCCATATTATGTTTTTCTGTCCTGCATACAATCGACCCAGAAAATACTGGTTAGCTCCTCTATGCAGAAACTTGGGCTTAAGGAGCTATCTCCATTCCCTTAGAATATTGAAAACGAGCATGGCACCCCACATAGTATTTGCAGTTGCTAAATTTTTAATGGCCATGTGGCAGTTAAGGTCAAAATATCTTAAAGACTGATCCTTTTGGCTATGATTCTTAACGCCTTTCGCAATCGGAAATTCTTTTTATACTATGATGGTTTTATGTATTTTACTATGTTCTTAAACTAATGTGGATGCATTTTAATGGTATTGTTTTTGCATCTTTTATGGCCAAATTGGCCGAAATAAAGAATTTGATTGATTGATTGATAAATAGAACATTATTGTTGGAACAATCTATTATTCAAAAACTAATAATAGATACTAAAGAATTTTTTGAAAATAACTTAGATTCTGCAGCAATTCAATCAGTATGGGATACATACAAAGCTTTTTTGAGGGGGATTTTATTAAGCATAAATTGTAATCATTCTAAGAAGCAAAAAGAGGAAACAGGAAAGTTAGAAATGGAGCTACAGAAACTGTATGAAATCCTTGAAATGGACGAAGATAATGAGAATATCGTAAATAGCATAAAATCAGTCAAGTGCAAATTGAATAATCATTTAGAAGTTATATTAAAAAAGAAATGGGAGGCCAGTAAATTGGCTCATCATGAATATGGGGAAGGGTGTGGCAAGCTTCTCGCTTGGAAAACAAAAACAGACCAGGCGAGAAATATGATAAAAGATATACGTTCCCACAAAAATGGGCTCTTAGTCACAGAAGAATCAAAAATTGAGGATTCCTTTGTCCATTTTTATGAAAGTCTATATCGGGGGGAGGATAACCTGGATATGGTAGGAATGGAGGAATACTTGAGGGGCCTAGACCTCCCACCGCTTCGACAAGAAGATAAATAATCTCTCAACGCCCCAGTAGAAATAGAAGAGATAAACCAAGTAATAAACTCCCTAAAAAAAGGAAAGGCTGCTGGCCCCGACTCTATCCCCAATGAGATCTATAATACACTTAAAGATGAATTAGCCCCAGTTCTTCTTCAGTTATTTAATGCATCCTTTTTAAATGGAGACAACACTCCCTCTTCATGGGATGATGCAACAATCATAGTCCTCTTAAAACCGAATAAAAACCCACGTGAGTGCGAATCTTATCGCCCAATATCACTTTTAAACTGTGATCATAAAATCTATTCACAGATTATTACAAAAAGATTAAATAAAGTGATAGATCCACTCATTCATCAGGACAAAAGGGTTTCATGAAAGGGAGGCAGTTGAGCGAATTAACTCATGACCTCATTGGGGCAATTGACCTGGCGCAGACATATAAGATTCCCTTGGCGGTTATGACATTCGATGCCGCCAAGGCTTTTGACCGGGTCGAGTGGTCATTTTTATTTAAAATTCTACAATGCTTTGATCTCGGGGATAGATGTATAACAGCAATTAAGGCACTATATAAGAACCCTTCAGCTAAAATAATGATTAATGGGAATCTATCTAGAGCAATACATATTGGGAGAGGAATGAGACAGGGTTGCCCCCTGTCACCGATACTCTTTAATATGTATATTGAACCGTTAGCTCACAATCTAAGATAATCTCAGGAAATCATTCCCTTTAACTGTAATGGGTGGGAAAAAAGAATAGGCCTTTACGCTGACGACTTAGTCATATTTACGGGAAATCTGGAAAAATCATATGTGGGGATATGGCAGGAAAACTTTGGAAAGGTCTCGGGCTACCTTCTTAATCAACAAAAAACAGAACTTATGAAGTGGCATATGGACTTCGAGAGCCCTTATGAAAAGAAGGAGATAAGATATTTAGGAATCCAGATTGTGCAAGATATCAACAAAATAGCGCAAGTCAATTTTGATAAAACAACCAAAGAAACAGCTTCCCAATTACAATCATGGGGAGCGCTCTCTCTCTCTTTTCTGGGTAAATCTAACATTGTGAAAATGTCCATTATCCCAAAATTCACTTTTCAATTTAATGCTATCCCCCTAGAGTTCCCAAAAATGTGGTTTGGGAAAGTACAGGGGTTTCTCTCAAGGTTTATATGGGCTAATAAAGGCCCGAGGATTGCTCGAAATAAACTTAGGAAAAAAAAGGAACACGGAGGAATTGCAAGCCCTGACCTGTACTTGTATATGTGTGCATTTCAACTAAAAAACTTTCGACAATTAATCTTAGAAGACTGTATGTTCTCACCTCTCTTCAAAGCCCTCACAAAAGATTTCTCCAAACAAGCTGGGAAGTTTCTATTTAAATTTGGGAACCCCAAATTTTTCAAAAAAGTAAAACTCAAGATATTGAGTGCGGCAATAAATATTTGGACACAAGTAAGACGAATTCTAAAAATCCCATACTATAACGAATCCGCGCCAATTTGGGACTCCCCCGGCACTCCGGAATGTTTATTGGACAGCTTGGCAGTTCCGTTGAGAAGATCTGGGATCAACACCTGGGGGCAAATTTTATATGAAGCTGAAATAATTTCCTGGCCTCATCTATCATCAATAACAGGAGGTTCGATTTCTAAGTTCAAATTTTATCAGCTGACAAGTTGGATTAGATCTGCCGGGAAAGACGTGAAAGGGAACTCAAATTTGGCGCATAAGATATGCACTCGTAGTGGCAAAGAAAAATAAGTGGCTGTTTGGTACTGGTTACTTGCCCAAGGTGGAGAAGAGGACCAGGCCGCATGTATGGAAATTTGGAAAAAAGACCTTCCGGATGAAGACCTTGAAAATATCGGGCAAGTATCTATGTTCTATCTCTGGTCCTATGTAAATGCCGCTTCTTTAAAAAAGAATCACATCTTTACAGCGCATAAGGCTTACTGGACTCCGCAGAAAATCTCAAAGATGGGAAGTCGAGAGATCAAGAAGTGCCCCAAATGTGGAGATGAAATGGCCAACGAGGTACATATGTTTTGGAGATGCCCGGTCTTGACTCCCTTTTGGGATAAAATTGGTAAGACGCTCTCTTATATTATGGGTTTAGAAATAAAGCTAACAATAGTTTTGGTTCTTTTTGGGTTACTTCCTAGTGAATCTGAAGAACGAAGACTAACTAGAAACCACAAAGCGCTATTTTTTGTTTTGATCCTTTTAGCCCGGAGGGGAATATGTATCAAGTGGATATTGCCATCTCCCCTACGGAAATAGAATGGGTACATTCTATCCAAAGGATAGCAATGTTAGACCAAGTTGAGGTCCACAAGAAAAAAGCTAGATACTGGGAAATATGGGAAAATTGGGTTGAGTCAGGGACTAGTTAGACATAAAGGGAAAGGGAAGGGGGAGAGGTGACATGACAGGTAAAGGAAACTAAAATGTTTAGAGATTAAAATATCTTGTTGCTTTTCCTTTTTTTTTTTTTCTTCTTGGGTCCTATGATTATCTAACATGCCCAAGGTAAAGCCCAGGTGTATGGGCTGAGAAGGCCTTCCTTTATGGGCAACGTGTTTCCGGGGGCCAATGTAGATTCAAGATAAAGGCGAAAACCCAGATAAGGAGTCGAAGGTACGGTTTTTGGAAGTTACATTGTATCCTCCCCGCCTTTAGGGGTGTCCTCAAATCGGTAATTACAGGAGTATTCCTTCAGACTCCAAAAGGGGTTAGAGATTCTTTTTTTCTTGATTCCTTTTCTTGGAGCATGTTATCTTCATATGAGGACTAAAAAAAAACAAAACAAAAAAAAAGGAGAACTGCAGTGTGGGAAGTAGGCTTTAAGCTCGCAATTAAATTGAAGACTTCTTTTTCTGCCTTGACTTTGAAGTCAGACCAATTGACATAGTTTTTCAGTTGGGTGAGAGAAATGTTGTTCTTAGTATAATTTAGATCCATTTGGTCATTAGTAAGCATAGTGGGGCAGGTAAGGATGGATGGCGGATTTGTGACTTGGAAGAAGGATTGATCGATTTGTTTGTGAATTTATCAGTGAAGATGCTGGCAATGTCTTCACAGTGTTCATTGGTGGCTGTTATTTTGTGTAGTGATGTGAGGGAGGTTTGTCTTTTAACAATGTTGATGAGTTCCCTGGGTCTATTCTCAGCATGGTCAAGTTGATTATAAAAAAATGAGGCTCTAAAAATGTGCTTCTTATATGACAGCAGTGCATTTCTAAGTAGAGCTAGGTGCATTGTCAAGGGGTCATGTCTCCATGCCCTTTCCACATGTCTGAGTTGTTGTCTCTTGTTGGTAAAATCTGTGTTGAACCAACATTTTGATTTGATAGACCTCAAATGTATTAGCTTGATTGGAGCCACTTGGTCAAGCACCTCCATCATCTATGTGTTAAAGTGTGCAGTGAGATCATCGACGGTGTGAGTTGGAAGGTGAATCTGTAGTTCGGAACGACTCCTGGACTCCAGTTAAGTTAATGGGACTTGTTTGATAATCCTGGTCCATAGCTTAGGTTTATCAGTTTGGGCTGGTTGGAATCTGATGTGTGGATCAATATTAAACAATATGAGGTGGTGTCATTATTGGTGATAATCACATCAAGAGTGGCTCCTTTAATGTGTGTTGCGTCATTGTAGAGCTGTTTAAGATCATTTATTTCAAGACAGTTGGTGAGGTTCTGTATTGTTGGGTCCACTGAGTTGTTCCAGTGAATGGTGAAGTCGCCCAAGAGCATGCCCATTATGTTCGTTAGTGAAAATCGTGTAACTATGTCGGATAACTCTTCTGTGAAAAAGGCACGATCACCAGGAGGGTGGTAGATGGCGTGTAATTTGATAGGAGAGGAGACTTTGACCGTAAGTTCGACTCCGGAGTACTCAAAGCCAATTATTCTGTGTTTTTTTTATATGGAAAGGTGTATTCCTTCTTTGTGAATGATAGCTAGCCCATAACATGTTTTTATAGGTCTGTCGTGCCTAATGATGATGTATCCCGTTGGGATAGTCAGGTCTAGAAATCTATTTCTTCATTGAGTATAGCTGCAGCAAAATCTGTAGCTTGTTGAACTGCTGATCAACAGTTAAGTAGCATGCGTGATAAAGGGGTTATCACTGCTAGAATGTAATGTTTGACTGGTAGTGTATTGAGCAGGTAGTCTGGCCGAGTGGATAGTTCTAGAGATTCTGTGTGTGCTCACTATTACTGGAAATGTGGAGGGCAGCTTATTAACCATATTCTGGTTCATTAAGAGGTAAGAATCTCTAATAGCATCGGCTTCCGTTGCTGATATGGGGTGGAGAGCTTGGTGGGGTCTGTGGGGCTAACAACCCAAGGGAGTAGAGGGCCAGGGGGTGTGTTGAAGATTGATGGGACAGTCTGTGTGGGGAGATGATTTATAACTACCCAGAGTGTGTGAGCGGGTTAGCTTGGCCTGGCTAAAGAGGTCTTGTCTTAGACGCATGATGTCAATAGCTAGAGAGCCAAGTTTTTGCTCTATTCCTTTTACTGGTTAAGTGAGTCATTGGTGAACCATCCTTTAGAGTAGGAGAAACTTTTCAGGTCCTGGGTATGAGGATGTAGAGTACACACTGCTATGGGGGTGGTCAGTGGCATTGGGCTTAGAATTGAAGATGGTTGAACATGCAGAATAGGGCCTGCATTGGAAGTAGGGGCTGTTTGAATGAGCAGAGCCGGGCCTGCATTGGTCTGGAGGGGTGTGTCTTCAGAAAGTTTAGTAATAGACTGTAGTTTGATGATATATTATCATATATATACAATTCTTAGATAAAAGAAACAAACATCAAACTTACATTTAAATAATCATCTAATACTTTCCATATTTTAACAGGATGATGTAAACCCTTAACATTCAGAGAAGCAATTATTAAGAAATATTTGCTGTTCTGTTCTGTTCTGGGTGGACCCTGCTGGGAATGTACTACACCTGCATTATAACAGCTACTCCCCTGAGCGAGCTTGAGATGACTGACAAGTCCCTTATAACTGCCAAACCATGTTTCCACCACCAGCTTTATTTCCAGCTAGATTTTTTACCATTTTCTTGCTAAATATCCTTGAATATATCTGTCTATTCTCCGAAATTTACTGTGTTGTGGAATGCTAAGTTGACTATTTACTGATTTAGACTAAGCTGAAATCAAGAATACAGTGCCACCAGTGCAAAATGTAAGTGCACTTCTACTGCTGATACACAAGAAACCTGTTTGGCTCCAAATTGAACTACAATGTATTTAATTTGCACATGTAAGGACGAGACAGGTGTAAGAGTGCTTAGTTGTACTGCCACTCTTACATTATTAATTTGTTTGTCTATCCTGAATCAAAATCTAGTTTGGATTGCCAGATGTGAGGCATCAGTGCAGTCAACACCATGTAATCAGTTCAAAGCTCATTAAAAAGACATACGTTCTCTTGTCTGTATAAACAGCACTACCAATCTATAATATCATCATTGTTCTACTGTAAATACCCTATCTAATCTTCTTATACCCTACTTTAACTGAAAAGCATTTGACCTACAGGTGTTTGTGTAAACACCACTATTATAATCATAATATCAAAATGTAATTTGCTGTGAAACTATTTCCACATTATTTAATCGGATGAACAATTGTCTAAATTTAAATCTACTTTAGAACTACCTCTGCGCTATACCTCCTTGATGATTATACTAGTTTGCCTCCTTGATGATTATACTAGTTAGTTAAAAGCTCGCTTGAGTTAAAAGGTTTAGTATCAATTCTGTAAACAGTGCCAATGACTTAGAATGTCATACTGTTATTATACTATCTAACTGTCTTACAGCTCAGCTGGGCTGAAATATATTTGATCTTCACAGGTTTGTGTAAAGAGTGCCACAGACATAAAGTGTAAATTATTACTAGGTGTAATATATTTAACCCATTTGAGGTTCACCTGCACTATGAACTTTTAAACTGCCAGTATTTGTGTGAATAGAAACAATGTTGTCAAATGTAATTTGTGTTACTGTTAGTATTTCCAGGTTCTCAACTGGAACCTGTAAGGTTTTGTTTCCTTGACCTTAACACTCCTCTCTGACATCCTTTTACATAGTCACCTATCACTCCTTGATTAATATCCTAAAGCATACAAGAACTGGTCACTTACTGGTCATTTCTATGGATCAATATATATCACACTTGGATTAACTTCCCAAGTCCCAGCTTGAGTGAAATGCATTTTGAGTTGTCCAATTTTGTGTTATCAAGCCACTGACAAAATTGTAATTCTTTATACTCCTAGTACTACAACTCATTTTAAGGCTTGCCTGAGTGGAAATATACTCTTGGAACATCCTTCTTGTGAACAGCTCCACCAGTGTGAAGCCTGGTGTGATGTGGCGGTGGGATTACCAGATCCATTATCAGCACCTACAGGCCTTGGAACATCTGGCGATACACTCACTCCAATCTTTTTATCTCATGTGATGCTCGTAGGTCACTCCAGACTAACCCTTATAGCGCATATTATGATGGGTATCATACTGCTCACTTTACTCCTCACTGATCTATGCTACAGTTTGGAGGAAGCAACATATTTGTATATCCTGCACTTGCCACAAACGTTAATGTTCATTAGAACATTGGAATGTTGAGAGGTCCATTAAAGACAATGGAGTAACTCCAGGCTTAGAATGACTGGTATAAGGCTGGAGCTCCAACATTCCAATGTTTTTCTTCAAGTGTCTCCCCTTTTAATTTAGAACATTTTACCCTTAGTAGGTGGAATGTTCTAGTAGCCTTATAGCCCTTCTGCTCATTTTTTCCTCCCACTAATTTTGTTTGCTTTTCAGGGTTAATTTCCCCCCTAACTGATTCCCCTTTGCAGGCTCCCATTCTGCCTTTAGCTGCTTTAATTTTCAGGCTCTTTTTCCTTCCTCTAACTTATGCTTTGCCTCATTTTTCTCTCAGGCTCTTTTCCCAAACTCCCATTCAAAACCCTTTCCCTCCCACTCCCCGTCTCCCACTGACCCCGCCAAGAGCCCCATCCCCCTTCTGGGTAACCTACCTAAAGGAGGCTGCAGCGTGACCACATTAGGCTGGTCCCCGGGCCTACTCTCCCCTAGTTGCTCACTACCCCAGATGTCCACCCTTCAACTCTGCTTGCATTTAGGCTGGATCTTCCCTCCCCTTATATTGTTTACTTTTCAAGCTTGTTTTTCCCTCCCTCTAACTCTGTTTGCTTTTCAGGCTTGTTTTTTCCTCACTCTAATTATGTTTGCTTTTCAGGCCCACTTTTCCCTCCCTTTAAATTTGTTTGCTGTTCAGGCTTGTTTTCTCCTTTAACCGCTTTCACTTTTAGGTTTGTTCCCCCCCCTCTAACTCTGTTTGCTTATCAGGCTCACTTTTCCCTCTCTCTAATTTGGTTGCTTTTCAGGCTTGCTTTTCCTCTTTAACAGCTTTTACTTTCAGGCTCTTTTTCCCTCTTCTAACTCGTGCTTTTTCCTTGCAGGCTCTTCTCCTGCGCTCCCACTTAAACTTCCCTCCTTCCCGCTTCCTACCTCCCACTGACCCTGCCCAGTGCCCCGCTACCCTCCCAGATAACCTACTTAATGGAGGACACAGTGCGGCTGTGCCAAAGGCAAATTCGTCTGCACCAGGACAGTGCCCGGACCCCTGGCCCTCCTCCCATCTACAGATACACAAGCACTGAGCTTTTAGCCCTCAACCGCGGACAATGCAACAACAACTCCAATCTTGCCTCCCCGTGAGCAACGGCAGGACCTTTTTCATGCTAACACTGCCCACTCCACTTCAGCACAGACCCCTCGGCTCCGGAACCTCCAACTACTGCCACTGATGCAAAGCAACTCAATACCTGCTAATCAACACCTGATTACTCCAGAAGCAAGCTAGCAATATCTGGGACACCAGCCCCTCCCTTTCGCTGGACATCACTTTCTTCACTGTGGCATGGGTCAACCCAGCATCAGCATCCAACATAGACACCACCACACCCTACGGATACATGATAATTCACCAGGACTGCACCAATAACCAAGGTGGTGGAACAGCCATCATCCACAAAGAATCCCTCAACTGCGCAGCCACCCCCGACTCCTCCACCCCCATCATGGAACACATTAATTTCCAGATCAACACCAACCGCAAAACAACAGTCAGAGGCACTCTCATCTACAGATCCGCGGGACCACGCCCCGGCTTCTACGAAGCCATCACTTTGTTCATCTCTCCACAAGTCATTAACTCCAAAGTCTACCTCTTCCTCTGAGACCTCATCTTCCACCTGGAGGATCTCAATGACACCAGAACAACCAACCTCTTCTCTGGTGCAGCCACTCCACCAAATTCACCTGGTCAGACCACTCCATTGTCCACTTCCACATCACAAACTCTCCGTGAACACCCACTATCCCCCCAAAGCCCCCTACAGGAGCTGGAATAAAGTAACAGAAGACCTCTGGACCAACTCCATCAAAATGACGCCCCAACACCACCACTGACCTCAAGGTGGCAGTTGGAAACATCAGCGCATGGACTGGCAAAGTCCCTCCCTTCAAGCTCATGAAAACCATCAGTTCCTCCAAACACGACAGATGGCTCAAGCCAGAGATGCAAATACCACAAGCACTCCTGAAAGTGACATGAGAGGATTTGGCACATCAGCAAAACAAAGACCGGCCACGACAATTTCAAACTAGCCCTTAGCAGGTACCACCACCAAATCAAAACCACCACAACAAACACCCTAGCCCTTCGCCTAGGTGCCAGCTCAAACCAGAGCTAGGAATTGTTCTGCATCATCACGTTTTCCAACCCCACAGCCACTGAGAACACTGCCACCCCCTCACAGGAGCTCTGCAACACCCTCGCTGACTTCTTCTATACCAGAATCACCACTATCTTTGAGAACTTCGACCCCATAATCAAACTCAACTGACTATTCAGCAACCCCAACCACCAGGAAAACTCACTAAATGCATGGAAACCTCTATCTGCAGACACACCTGCCACCATCATTGGCTTCCTCCTCTCAGGAACCCCCAATGCTCCGTGCCTCCACCCCATGTTCAACCTAGGACAAAGCACCATCAGCAAGGAGCTCCCCACAATCATCAACACTGCCATCACATCTGCCTCTTTTCCTGAATCATGGAAACACACAGAAATCAAACAGCTCCTCATAAAACCCACCACACACCAGAAGACCTAAAAAACAACTGTTCCATCATTCTACTGCCTTTCCCCGTCAAGTTGCTAAAGAATCAATAATCTCCCAACTCGCCACCCACCTGGAGAAGAATAACATTCTTGACCTCTCCCAATCTGGATTTTGCTCAAAGCACAGCACAGAGACTGCCTCAACAGTTGAGATCAGGACCCTCCTAGAAAGGCGAGAGGCCAATGCCCTTATCCTTCTCAATCTCTCCGCAGTGTTCGACACTGTGTCACACCACACCCTTCTGCACGTTCTCCACCAAATGGGAATCTAAGGGAAAGCTGTCAAATGGGTCTCTTCATTCCTCTCTGGTCAAGCCAAAAGCGTCCACCTCCCAACTTTTAACTCAGGATCAAAAAACATAATCTTCAGCATCCCACAAGGTTTCCCTCTAAGTCCTACCTGCTGGCCACCCTGGTCAGATCCGACGCATGAAAATAATTTCCTATGCTGACAATACTCAGCTTATCCTCTCACTCTCTTCAGACCCAGCTAACACCAAATCTAGGCCCATATGTATCATGCATTTTACCAGTTGCAAACAGCCCGATTTGCAGAATCCTGCAGTTTATGACCGATAAAATGCATTTTGGTATGTATGAATTACAATTTGCAATTCAGTAACATGTTACAGAATCGCAATCTGGAACTGTGAATACATATTGATGCAGTATTAGGAAGGGGCGTGTTGAGGGCATCCCTGCCTAATACTGAATTGCAGTAGTATTTAAGAATGTTTTGCAACCAAAATATGCTCGCAAAACATTTGCATTTTGCCACCTACTAACCCATTTGCAAATGGGAAGGGGCCAAGGGACCCTTTCCCCTTTGTGAATGGTAGAGAAAAAGAACCATGGACCACTGCCTGCTCTTAAAAAATAAAAATAAAACATTTAATTCTTTATTTTTAAATGTAACTTGTTTTCCTTTATAGAAAACGGGCTGCATTAAAAGATTTCTTTATTTATACCAGCAGGCCACCATCTCCGTGATTTTAGTGATTCTGAATGGGTCACAAATTGCGAACTACCTCATTAATATTTATGAGGAAGGTCAATTTGTGACCCATTAGGAATCACTAAATGAAACTCATGGAGTTTTAAACATTACGAATAGTGATTACCTAATTACGATTCACAGAGAATCGCAATTGGGTAATCACTATTTCCAATAATGATACATATGGCCCCTAATTTTGACAGCGTAATCAACAGCATCGCAGACTGGATGTGTAGCAGATGCCCCAAAATCAACACATATATATTTTGCAAAGAACAAGGGAACCCAAGTGATCTGAGAGGGATCTGGGGTACAAATAATTATACAGGAACAATGGTCCCTTAAAACATAGATGATTGACATTAATCAGCACAGTGATACAATAAAGACTGTGTTGTAGAAATCCCAATAGGAATATAAATATTTTTATTTACATCATGAATAAAAAGGAAAGAAAGAAAGTGGGACAGTATTCAAGAAGTGTAATCCAAAGAGCTCAGGCATAGTCATGTGCAGCCATACTACAATCCCAGATAGGCCACAGGCATATGGAGAGCACCATTGCACAACGTACAGTAGTTAATTAAACAATACAGTGTCAAGGAGCTAAGGTCAACAGCGTTTTGATCCCTAACATAATAATGGGATCATCATAAGGACTAGATAAATATAGCATGAAATGGATGCCTGCTGAAAGGAGGGGGAAAAAAAGGAGGGATAGAAAACCGAAGAAAGGATAATAATATAATTAATGAAAAATGCTTTAATATACGAATGGTGAACGTCATAGTGCCCACATGCTGGTAAGTGGCTATAGTGAGACAAAAGGGGATGGTAATCTAAGCACAAGAGGCTGAAATGTATTTAATTGTACAGGGCAATGAACACACCCAACCCACCTTATAAGATAAAGTGACTGGCCTAATCCATTCATACAACAAGAGCAACCAGTGTTATGATGAAACGATACATCAGAATGCATGGGTGCAAACGGTGTTCTGAAATTAAAAGATATTCAGTAAAAGTTAAATTAATTGGAAAATCAAACATAATATTGCGTAGTCCAGATGGGGCATGTACAAACAATAAGTTGGAGCCAAGCGAGTCGCAATGAGTCCAACTGCGAAACCAAACTTGATAATTAGCCCGACGCCTAGAAATCAAGGGGTAGCACATCAGGTGTCCAAGGACAATTTCCAAGGGTTAAGGACAACCTAAATGGTAGAAGTCAAGGCATCAGATATCAGCTAGCCACAGCAGGAGGGCAGTCTTGGGTGGGCATGCTGATAAGTGCCTGTTAGTGTTGTGAATTCTTCCACATGAATGCGTGAAGCATGGGGAGGAGAACAGACATGCCAAAATTAGGACAGGGTACAGTGTTCGGAAAGAAGGTTTAATGATCTGGACAAAATAATAAGGGGTCTTAGTCCTGGGAATGCAAACCCATGTTAGCTGAGCCCGGTATATGAGTCATACATGTGCATATACCAGGAGAAGTGATGGCGGAACTCGCATGTGATGGTGGACTCACAGCTGTCAGATGCAGCGTGCCAAGGGGATAATGAACTATGTATAATGTGAAGTGGTCACTTGCATGCAAACTTACCGCAAGAATCCCGAGGAATGTTACGGGGATCTATGGTGGGCATATTGGAAATGGGGAAGAACCAGAAAAATAGTTGAGAGATGGCAAAGTGGACAGGAAGGAAGTAATAAGACCCCCGATGTTTTAATCTGGCATCATTTGTGCATCAATAATTGATTAATTCACATTAAAAGAAGCATAATGTCAGTCTTAATTAGAAAAGGAGAGCAAATCAAACAAAGGGTTTACCAGACTGTGTGGAACACAGAGGAATAAAATGAGGAGAAATGGTTATGACAGTAATATAAAAAGCTCATAGAGCTAAGTAAAGGAATATTACAGTACTTAAGGAAAAACAGGTTCCAGTACAGTACTGGTCATATGACGTGAAACTGATCTTAACCAAAAGGTAAAGTGCTCGAAGATACACAAAGTTCGGAAAAAGCATCAAACCAGAGAGGTACAGTTCTCTAGTTTGTTCAGACCAGTGCTCTGACCGTTAGTACATAACATTCATTTCAGTTCTTCCTTACTGAGAATAGAACTAATGTCAGTTCCTCTAGGAGGGGGTTTAACCACGGTGATTACTTGCCAGCGAATCTTGTCCTACGCGTGTCCTTTGTCCATGAAATGTGGGACCAGTGGTGCATTTGGTAGCTTGCAGCAGAGATTGCTTCTGTGCTGGTAGATGCAAATTTATATTTTCTGTGTTGTTTGACCAATGTATATTTTGCAAAAGGCTGAAAATTGCATAGACATCATTTGAGATATTACAATCAGAGAATTGGCTGAGAGTAATTTTAATGTTATCAAATACAAACTCTTTGCTTTCAATTGTAAATTGACACACAGCACAGTTCCCACATTTAGTATGTCCAACTAAGGGGGGTGTACCCCATTAATCAGTGAGGGTCTGTGCATTATGTTTGGAGGGGATGCACACTCTAACCAAATAATCTTTAATGTTTCAATTTTGTATCAAGTGCAAATTTTGGGTATTCTAGATTGAGATTTCCTGTATTCAGTATAGGCCAGTGTTTAAAGATATATTTCCTGACTTGGTTGGAAATAGGTGAGAAAGTGGTGACACATACTAAGTGGTCATTAGTTATTTTATGTTTGTGTGTGAGTAAGACCTCACATGGGCAATACCATGGTATTTTGATAGATTTGTGGACAAGTTTGTGAGAGTATCCCCAGGTGATTATTCTCGTGGCCAGATTGTTGGTTTCATGAAAGTAGTCTTGTTTGAATGAGCAATTCCTTCTGATACATAGAAGTGGCAAAAAGGGAATGAGTACCTCAAGGCCTGAGGGTGATAACTGTCATAGGAGAGCAGAGTGTTTCTCTCTGTGGGCTTGCAATATAAGGTGATCAAAAGTTCATCAACTACAGGTTTGATCAAGAGGTCTAAAAAGGCGATCTCTGACTTGCTATGTGTCAGTGTGAATTTGAGTCAATTACCATTAGTGTTGAGCCAGTGAAGAAAGATCAATAATGTCAGCTCAGTGCCATGCCATATCATGAAATTGTCATCAATATATTGTCTCCAGATAGTGACATTGTTAATGTATGGGTTGATGGGAGCCAGTATCTTAGTTATTTCAAGGTCAACCATATACAGTATAGCAAAATGTGGGGCAAAGACCACTCCCATAGAAGTGTCTTTGACCTGTTGATAAAATTGTCCATCAAAGGAAAAGAATTTACATGTAAGGCAGATTTTGAGTAGATGCAGAATGAATGATGTGGTTATAGGATGTGTTTGGGTTCTGTAATTAAGGATTTTCTCACTGACGTTCATAACCTCTGTCTGTGGGATATTGGTGTAGAGGGATTATACAACTAAAGCGCAAAGAAAGCTGATAATAGAGTCACAAAGAAGGAGTTCAACTTGTGTAATCATATCCATAGTTTCTTTAATGTAAAAGCGTGTTTTGGGTATGAAATCCTTAATAAAGGAATTTACATATTGTCTAAGGGGCTCTAAAGCGGGACCACAACCAGAAACAATAGGGCAGCCGGGGTGGAGGGGAGTGTCGGTATTTTTGGGTATTTTGGGGAGAGGGTAGATAACTGGAATTCTTGGGGACTTCGTATTGAGAAAAAAACATTTGTTTTGAGACAGAAGGCCTTCTGTTTTGCCTTTATCTGTGAAGTCATGAATCAGGTTTTGTTTTATTTTGTTATAAGGGACCATCAAACTCAACACAGACAAAACAGAAATACTCATCTTCTGGAGCAGCAACTCCCTGTGGGATGACTGCTGGTGGGCAATAGAGCTTGGCACCACACCAACAACCACAGGGAACACAAGAAACCTCAGAACAATTCTCAAAAACATGCTCTCAGAGAGAAAACAGATAAATGCTGTCTCATCTTCCTGCTCCCTCACCCTGCAACTTCTCAGAAGAATCTTCAAATGGCACCCCTCTGACACTAGACGCACAGCCACCCAAGCCATCATCACCAGCCACCTGGACTACGGTAACTCCCTCTACATGGGAATCACCACTGAATTACTAAATAGACTCTAGACCATCCAAAACACAGAATCCAGGCTCATCCTCCACCTCTCGAGGCAGACCCACATCTCCCCCCACCTCAAAGCCCTACACTGGCTCCCCATCAGCAAAAGGTGACAGTTCAAACTGCTCACACACACCTACAAAGCCCTTCACAACAAGGACCCAGCCTACCTTAACCACAGGGTGAACTGCCACCAACCTACCCACAAACTTTGTTCCTCATCACTCAGTCTGGCCCATCCCCCACATTTCCAGAAGCATGAGCGGTGACCGTGCCTTCTCACACCTGTCAGCCAAGTCCTGGAACAGCCTCCACCTCCATACATACCCCACCCTGCAGGAGTTCAAGAAGGACCTGGAGACCTGGCTCTTTGACTAACTCATCTCTGCAGCAGTCTACCCCACCCCCCATCACCTGGATACCTCAGGGGTGATAAACAGTGCTCTACAAATCCTATTTCTTTGATTGATTAATTCAATGGGTGCTGTGTGCGAGGTGTGTCTGTGTAAGTGCTAGGTGACTGTGAGTCATGTGAGTGCAGGTTGAAAGATGTGCCCATGTATGTGCAGGATGAGAGGTGTGAGTGAAGGGTGAGTGGTGTGCCTATGTGAGAGCTAGGTGGCCAGTGTGCTTGTGTAAATGGAGGGTGTGAGTGAAGGGTGAGTTGTGTGAGTAATGGGTGATTGATGTGTGTGTGTGAATTAGGCCTAGGCCAAATTTCCGTTCCGCTCGCGGAAATTGCGATAATTTGACATTTTCGCGTTCCGCGGAGTGCGCGAAAATGTCAAAATTTCCGCATTCCGCAGCTTAGCGATAATTTGTTTCTTGCTCGCGCTGTAAAGTAATACATTCTCGCGTGCGCGCGATCGCCTTACCCGAATCCCCGCGTTCGCCGACAAGTTTTCCCGATCCGGTCGCGTTCTCCACGAGATGTTGGATTGTTGGTAGCCATTTGCGCTGTCTCGCGACAGGTCGCGCCCGCAGTAATGTCATTGGTCGCACGATCACGTCTTTCTTCTCGCGATCATGCACCGCGAGAAGAGTGAAAACAAGATGGCCGCACCTGCGAGCAACCGCATGGGTAAGTTGGCGAGCCGCGACCATGCAGAAAATACCGCGAACGGGCGGGAAAAAAACTTCCGCATCTTCGCAATATTTCCGCGTGTTTGCGGAGATTTTTTAACAATTTCACGATAATTTTCTAAAGTCACTTTCGCAAATTCCGCCCACCCCTAGTGTGAATGCAGGATGATGTACCCCTGGACACAATGAGTACTTAATAGTGTCATTGATGGTTGGAAAGTTGGGGTTTTGGTGTGAGTTCAACTATGATTATCATGCTGTCAATCAGGGATTTAGGGTAAAGCAAATAAATATACCTGATCCTACAACAAAATCACACAATTTTAGAAATGACTAATGTTACTTATCTGGAGGTGGGCCAGCCACTCAAGACCAGAGACAGAGGTTGCAGCTCTGGCTCAGGAAGTGGTGTGTTTGAACCCTCTAGCCAATTCTTCCTGTGGCTTGTGCCACCCACCCCTGTATGTCAATCTCCAAAGTCATTCCTCACTTCATCTAGAAACTATGTTTTGCAACCTTGAACCAGTAAACTTAGCCTCAAATATGGTTTACCTCTTGAAAACGTGTGTGACCTTAAGCAATTTCCTTAATTCACTCTCTCTCCTTTTCCTTTATCATCACATTTCAGAGTACCTCAAAAAGTCTCAGTTTGAAATGCATGCTCTAGAAAATCTAACTTGTATGTGTTTCAATAATCTTTAATGCTGCTCCATGTGTTATGAGAAGAGAACCTGAGCAGGGTTTACATGAAAACTGACTTGCCTCTTGGTTCTCTAAAAGTATTGTCATCTGTGTGTGTCAACATTTCAAAGTTTATATTTAAATACTATGACATCCAATAAATGGCACTCAATGAAAACAATGCGTTCTCATACCTGTCACTCACTCACATTTGGCAGGTGTCATCCACTTTTTACTTCTATTCATCCCCCTGACAAAATGGCTCCATAGACTTTAATGAAATCACCCATTTTTTAAATCTATAAAACCTTCCATAATCATCCACGTTACCTATTGACCTTACAGGGATAACTCTCTTAAACACCTGAATTCACCCACAATTCTGAGCTATGAGGGTGACATCTGTGGAATCTAGTGTGCCGAAGTGAAATGATTGTACGTTAAAGATAGTACATTTTGAATTTTGATTGATGATTTATATACTATGGTTCTTGGATGGCAAGGTAGATTATTGGCTGACCTCTGGCTCAGTATGGCTTACCTACCTCTGTATTTTTCCATTCTCCCACTGTGGCAACAACACTCGTTTACAAGAGATGGAGCGTCAGGGGTCATAAGAAGCAGCTGAAACACACAATGACTGGTTAAATTATGAAAGGTATTTTGTAGACCTGCTAAATATTTTTGATGAGGCTGAGTCTGAGGAGTCAACACCTGCCCTGTCCCAGCCCATAGTACAAATAAAATTGTGGTCCTCTTGTCAATTGCAATACTCAATTTGCAATACAGGTGAGCGAGAAAAGAACATTTGATCAGATCACATTTAATGCTGTTTCAAATAATTTACATCAAATTTTATATTTTATATTTTATATTTCAAGGTCATGTATAACATATAGATTGTTTAACATTCTGGTTGCTCTGAAATAGGTGGAAAAAGAGGTGATTTGTGCATTGTGATTGGAGAAAAGACAAAACACAGTTAAAGTAGTTCGCATAATTCATTTTAACTAACATCCATGGCTATGAGAGAGACATCCACATTAGCCAAACTTAAAAAAGCCTGTCTGAGACTTTTTTAACCAACTGTATTCTTCATTGTTCGGAGGGGTGATGACTGAATCAAATCCCACCACTCATAGGGATAAATATACTCAACCCAGGCTTTTAGTTTTGTTGATGTTTCAACCCTACTGTTTCATGAGGTAGGTTAAGCTCTCGCAAGTGAGTCTTCATCAGGATGGTGATAAGGGGTAATGTGTACAGGGCAACCTAAAAATAAAACACTAAATAAACATAGAATGGGTCCTATCAAAAACACTTTAATCGCTAATAATTTAAGTTTAACTACTGACCTAAAATGGTGCAGCCACATAGTAGGTGGGGGGAAGGTGTTCAGTCTTGATACACCCTTCTCTCTTGATTGAGAGTCCATAATTCTGACTAATTGAATCTGGGGTTGTAAAATAATTACTTTAAGTAAAAATACCAGCTACTTTTTAAAAAAGTGTATGAGTAAGTCTAACTCCTCATGGTGTGCCTAACCAACTCTCAAGTGTTTCAGCTAAACAATGTCCCCTTTAATAATCATAAAGACCCGCATGCAAGGACTCATACAACAGTCAGGTTAAAATGTCGACAACAATAAAAACCTGGATTGAGTATGTTTATCCCTATGAGTGGTGGGCTTTTATTCAGTCGTCACCCCTCCCTACAAAGAACATTACTGTTGTTTGAGAAACTCTCAGGCAGGCTTTTTTGAGTTTGGCTAATGTGAATGTCTCTCTCATAGCCATGGATGTTATGTAAAAAGAATTATGCAGGCTACTTTTACTGTGTTGTTTTCTTTTCGCTAATCACCACGCACATGAGCACCTCTATAAACACCTATTTTTCCACCTACAACGGAGCAACCAGAATGTTAAAAAATGTATATGTTATACATGACCTTGAAATATAAAATATCATATTCGGTTTAAATTATTTGAAAGAGCGTTAAGTGTGACCTGTTCAAAAAAAATCACGGTCGCCTGTACGGCAAATTGATATGGCAATTGCCTATAAGACCACACTGTTATTTGCACTATATGCTGGGTTACCACATCAGTTTATAATGTGCTGTTCCATCCCATAACTGCTCAAGAATTGCTTGTATTCCTTGAAGCTTAAGCTGCTTTGACAGGGCCAAATCAGATAACGATGGGTGGGCTAAATCCCTTTCAGCCCAAAGGGCATTATACACCTGGTAGCTTGACATTACAAAAGAGGGGTCATTAGTGTGTCTTTTTTCACACTTCATTAAAAAAGAAAATTACAGCTTTGTGGAAGTTGCCTGTGTGTGTGCCCACTTTTGTTGCATTTCTGTTCTTCATTTTTTATTCAGTTAGGGAAGACACAGTATGCTTTGCCAAAACTGTTTAGGTTATGTACAACTTGATATAGTTATTTTTCAAGAGTCTTTCAAAGGCTAATATTGAGGCACAGGCTTTGTGTAATGTAATTTTTCTCACAGACTGTAGAACTGAGGTTGCTTAGAAACAGGATATGCTGTCTCCACTGCCTTTTGTGCTAAACCCAAGACATGGACACTAGTTCAGTTTCCACTCTCAGAGTATGTTTGGTGTGCCCCTGCAGGTCACATGACAGGACCGGGACCTCTCATTCTGGGAAAGTCCTATGACTCAGTGCACACACTAGATTATGGTGAATCCTGGGACAAAATAAAATTCAGCACACCAGCTACACAAGAAGTCAGCTACTCAAGGAAGGGGTACATACCTGTATACCATGCAGGGGACATTCCTTTTCCAACAGAAATCAATCTTGAGGGTGGATTCAACATTCACCAATTCTAGTGCCTCTCAAGTGACTTAATGTAGCATTATGTCACAAGCAAATAATAGCATAATGCTGTTTTCATTTTCTTTAAGTTTTACATCCTCAGATTTTATGCACTACCAAAACGCCTCCTTCCACCATATTCTAAAACCCTGTATGAAAATCTGATTCTGACTCAAAACATTTACAGGCACATGCATCAAGCACAAAACCGGTCGCAAACGGGCAGATTCTCAGAATCTGCCCCTTTGCATTTGGGATGCATCATCCCAAATGCACAAATCGCTATTTAAGGAATCTCTAAATAGCGATTCCTTAAATAGCAATAGCATTTAAGGAATCCCTAATTGAGATTCCTTAAATGCAATGCATTACAGTTTTAAAAATAGCGATTTCGCTATTAGCGTGAGGAAATTACCATGAAGCTGGACTTCATGGTAATTTGCGAAAACTTAGAAAAATGCACTTATATGCATTTTTCTAAGTTTCATGTTGCGCACACACATGCCCTTAGAGCATGTGTGTATGCAACATATGTGCAGAGTTAACATACATGGGTGCAATAGGGTGTCATTTTGACACCCTTGCACCATCGAAATTTCGGGAGCAATTTGCGAGTACCTACTGGTACTCGCAAATTGCTCCCGCAATCTCTAATTCATTCCTATGGGCCTGAAGGCCCATAGGAATGAATGGGAAGACATTCCTTAATTGCGACTCGCAATTTGCTAGTCGCAATTAAGGAATTTGTGGGAATCGCTATTTCTTTAGCGATTCCTACATGCATAGGGTTTTGCTATTCCTTAATTGCGATTCCTTAATAATCGCAATTGAGGAATCGCAAAACCCTATGATGATGCATGTGCCTGATAATTTTTCCCTCTTCCTTCTTCCTTTTGAACTACCTCTCCCATACCTCCATCTCTGCATGCTTCCTCTCTCTAGGTATAGTCTACTTCAAATTCCATGCCTGTCTCCCTTCCCTTATCATATTTCTGCAAATTGTCTACACTTCATTTCATAGACCACAATCTACCCTTGCCTGAAACCACATCTATGCTACCAGATCAGCCCTAACAATGAGGTCCTGTAAAGCCGTAAAGCGCTTCACGTCTTGTTAGTAAGCGCTGTGTAAAGTAAACTCAATTAATGCAATACCAGGAAAGGCAAATAGTGTGGGGAACGTGCCTGGGCTACAGTCTTTTACTGGCAACTCTTTTCACCTTTAAATGAGCTGAAAGCTAGAGTCATGCCAATTAGAAACTATTGTTTTGCTTGTAAATAGAGCTTGAGTTAGTAACTTCCATTCTTCCAGATGATCATCACTTTCCACATGTCTTAGAAAAAGACAACAGCTCTTCCTCAGCCTGGGTTGGATAGGAGGGACATGGGACATGGAGGTATGAAAAGTGGTGATCCAGCGCAAAAGCCGGGGAATATAGAAAGAGTACAACTATCCTCCCTGCGTCGCAGACCCGCCGTCACACTACCTCATTCACAGGCGCATTCATTGGTGGGGCCCATAACAGCAACACTCATACGTCTCTCTCTCACGAGTCTGCACACAGGAGGGATGATATAATTCTTACGCTGGACATGTGGGGGGAACACCTTATAACCTATAGGGAGAGAAAAGTTATTTTACAAATATACATTAGCAATTGTCGCCTATAGATCCCTAATCCTAAACATAAAGGCACTCCACCCACTTGATCGACGGACAAATTAGTTGGTTTGGTTGATGGTGATTTAGAAGCAGCTAAAACACATTTAAGATTCAGAATCCTTATTTCCCTTAATGAAACACCACAAACTCATATTTTCTTGTTAATCAATATTTGTTTATCTATATTTTCATAATTTATATTTTCATTTGTTTCGTAAAAGTTTAGAATTTCTAGATCAATTTAAGTAAATCACAGAAATCTGGCTATCTGGGGTCGTCTAATTAATTGTCCGAATAAAGCAGGCCAAGGCTCAAAGTCCAAAGTCCTCTGCTCAGCATGTTACAGTCCAACATGTTATCAAAGGACCAGAAATTGTGCAAGCATCTATCATAACCTGTGGATTTGGAGAAAGTTTGCAGTCATCAAGCGGTCAGGCAGCATCTGGACCATCAGGAAGATGCGTTGACCCTTTCTCTCTATTCTACTACCCTTTTTATAATAATATCAGGTTAAGAAGATACATTTTTAGGCCTAGATCAGTGGTGATTGGCTGGTTGGGATCGTCCGATTCTTATTCCCAGCGCCTCAGTTCAGTCCGAGTTGTGAGGTCACTAGTTCACATTAGTATCGGATTGTTCCGGTCTGTTGAAATCGTGATTGTTCCCTTATCTTGGCAGGCCACCAAACTGTTATCCTTGACCGGGAACATGATGTATAAAGGTTGTTAAGAAGTTCACGATTCCGTCCGGACATGTGTAGTTAACACACTTCACGAGACAGTGGCCACTTCTGGGTACGGTGTCAGCGGCCATTTTGGATTAGGCCCAGATGTCAACTCAAGCGAAACAAACACAAAAGAATAATTAATATATAGAAATGATGATTCTAATGTTAACCGCTTACTAATCCCTTTATGTGTTTGTATTATCTAGCATATAGCGACATTTAAAGCAATCATAGTAACCTTTTCGATCCTCCACGAAGATGCAAACATTACAAAGCAATATCTCATGCAATATACAATTACCACATATACTATTGTTAATATGCGTACAGATTTAAGTTACATGAGTTGTTAAGCCATTCAAATAGGAGTTTCCCACGAGTAATTTGGTTTTAATAATGTTGATTAATATACATGCAGCACTCGTTTAATAATATTATAATTTCCACGCAAAATAGAGGAGGTATACAAAATTTTGCACTACGTGCTCCATCAATCCCCCCTTTGGTGATTATATCACCACACTACCAAAAATTTTGTAACTCTATAAAAAGAAATTAATCCAAAATTGTATTAGTTCACATTTCTGTTTCACCTGTCTCTTCTTCTCTTGCTTTTTTATACATATTATCTTTCATTTCTTCTAATTCTACATCTTCAAATTCTCTTTCTCATCTTTTATTTTCTCTTTCCTTCAAATTTTCTCTTTTTATGTTTTTCCGTATTTTCTTTCTTTTGTAACATAAACATCCTAATAAGATTAATATTAAAAATATCACATATGTTAATGGAAATAGGATCTTACCTAAAAATGTACTACCTAATTTAAACAGGAAATCTTTAATAGAGGAAAATTTCTTTCCAATCTTTTCCCAAACACCTTCAACCTCCAGTGGTGCAATTGCTTCATGCAAATCAATTATATTTTTAATGTATGTCTTTAAATCTTGACTTACATCAGGAATGTAATTAAAACAATGTTGAACTTTCAGCATTCCACCGACTCCACCCTCTTTTGCCAGAATTATATCAAGGGCAAGTCGATTTTGCATTACCATGGCACGCATGTCAACCATTTCTGTATTTACCAATAAGAATCTGTAATGACTGAGTCGAGACGTTTGGAGGATCTTAGGATGTTTATTGGTAGTTAGTTCCAGGTAATCCAGATCAATCCATAACCAGTAGTCAAGACCAGTACAGAAACCAATGGTAGGCCCATGGTAAACCCCACCAGGAGCAGCTAGACTCTTGCTCAGCCCTTCCCAACTGACTCTCTGGCTCCCAACATTCTGTAATGCATCATAGAATGAACATTCCACTGGCTGAGTAGGAGATCACATAAATAAATACAAAGCCATGATATAACAGAATCCTCCGGCGGTGCTTGTTGACAAGCGATCCACTATTGTTGATAATTTTCTAATTTTGTGTGCATTCAGAGATATTCCCACTGCTGGTATCAATGCTCCAAATATGTCTCCTACAATTTCTGACCAAGATTCTCTTTTTCTACGAGTTAGTTGACTACCTAACTTATGTACACCATCTCTTCCTCTTCCCAAATGGTATATCTTTGGGAAAACCAGGCCTATATAACATGCGCCATACCAATGGTCTGGCAAACGATAATATGCTTTGTTCCCGCAGATAAAATATAATCCAGGAAAAACTGGATCATTTCCTCCTTTAAATCCCCATCCACCCATGATTCGATATGTATCATGGCAATCACTTATACCTACAAAATAATTATCATATACAGTTTGATTCCTTCTAATACACAACTTTCTTTCTGTGGCCAATCTAAAGCCATCGTTGGACTAGCCTCTCCCTTCAAATGTTTTTCTCTTTCAACATCCCAAACTGTCTTTTCTTCTTTTCCTTCAGGTATTTTCCTTTGCATCTTTAATCTCCTTTCTTCAACCATATCTAAGAAAATCCTTTCCTCCTTCTGTAAGCTGCAAGTTAGATTATTTCTAAATATGGACTCTAATGTTAGTTATTTAGTTTCTAAGAAAAATTCACCTAATACCTTTGCAGGTTTTACTTTATTCAATTTGTTAACTACATGTACTTGGGAAAATATGTTAGCTACATCTGAAAAGTAATATTCTAATTTTCCTAATTGCTATTACACTACATGATATTCCATATGTTACTGGGAGGTGATGATAGGTCACTCCCTCTGAAACAGATGCAGGTAACTGCATACAGACGTAGCTGTCCCTCACATCCATCGTCTTCACATATTTGTATAGTAATTTTGAAAATACATTGTTAGAGAAATCATTTATAGACCTGTCTTTATGTAAATAATTTCTATCTATTTTAGTCGTGTATACTTTCTGAATCTTTTCTACATTAGTTTTATTCTCACTACATCTTTCTATTGTTCCTAATGTAACCTTGAATGAAACTATTAAAGCCAATACACTACATAGAAGCATTAGTAATCCTGTACAACAATAACACATTTTTAACCATCTTCTAAGAAATACACATTTAGTTTTTCTACTTTCTGTGTTTGCTATTTTGCAAAATGATCAGTGTCTTTTTGACTTCTTCTACTTCACAACTAATTTTGTCTAACCCAAGGCTCTAAACACCTGCTTGGTTCTATCAGTTATGTCCTTTTCAGTAATTTATTGTCTTCCCACTTGGGTCACTTTTGGTCTTCTCAGTTTGGCATTTGATCGTCTTTTACTTTCCTTTCATAATCTTGGTACAGAACTTCCTGAACATTCGTCTCTTTTCCAATATCGGACAAGATAACTCTCAGGATTTCCGATTCTTCGTCTTCCTCAACCAGTACTGGTACAGTCACCTCTGGATCTCCTTGGCTGTCCGCCTCTTCTTTTATTTCAGGCAGTGCCACATATGACCAGTCTGGTGACTTATACTTCTGGTTAGGTTTTCTCGTTCTCTTATTTTCTTACACTGTCGCTTTTTCCCCTTCTTTCAATTTTTGTTGGCTTGATACTTTATACACTTGTTCAGCTCTAAATTAATTCACTCTTGGCAATCTGTATCTCAATCTCTTTATTTTATTTGGCCAAATTTCATCTCTTGCTGATCTCTTCAATGTATTTCCTTTTTCATTTTTCTCAGTTGTCCATGCTCTCTTTCTTAGAACTCGACCTTCTGGTACTTCTTCATCACTGTCTTCCGATTCAGTTTCAACTTGACATTTACCTTCGGCTATTCTCTTTTCCACCACTTCTTTTATTTTGCCTACTTCTGTCCCTCCTCGTGTTTTTCCACACAATCTTCCTGCTGACTAACTGACCCTTCCTCTAACTGGATGTGTGAATTCCCTACAACTCCTCGGGGGTCTTCCGCACAAATCTTTCCCTCACTCTCTGTATCGGGCACCTTACCATCTAATGTTATTACTTCAGGTGGAATTTCTCTTGAATTCTCACTTGGAATCTCTTTATCAAAGATTTATTTGACAATCTCTTCACTGTTTATCTTTCTCTTTTCATGGACTCGTACTGGTTCAGTATCCGATTCCGAGCTGGTATCAGAAATCTGCAATTTTCTTCTTAATGGAAGATTTTCTGGGGTAACAACTGGATTTGATTCTGATTCCCCCCTTTCAGGAGTTTGTCTTGTTCTTGTGTCCTCAGTATCAGATTCAGAACTGGTATCCGATTCTTCGAAGTACTCTCCTTCTTTGTTATCCACTGGGTTTGGAATTCACAAGGTGTGACTAGCATGTATCCAGTTTTTTACTCCTGCACACTTTACTGCTGTTGTTGTGGTCAAGATCACCTGATGTGGTTTTCCCCAACGTGGGACCAAACAGGTTCGTCTTCTGTGCACCTTAATTCTCACCCACTCCCCTGGGCTCAAATAATGAGCTGGCTTATTTTCAAGGGTGGTGGCATCCGATCCAACCTGATGGAACACAGAATGAACGGAATCAGCCAACCCCTTGCAATAATCCAATACCAAGTCATCAGATATAGGCAACAGTTTGTTGACTGGTATGAAAACATGTCGCATGGCTCTTCCCATGACAATTTTGTGAGGACTCAGACCTGTATTTCTATCAGGAATAGATCTAATAGTCATGAGTACCAGAGGCAAGACATCAGGCCATTTCAAACCTGTGGCTAAACACATTTTTCCCAATCTGTTTTTAATAGTGCCATTTACTTGTTCCACAACACCAGAAGCCTCTGGGCGATAGGCACAATGTAATTTCTGTTGTACATTCAATGCTTCACAAATTAGCTTCATGATTTCATTATGAAAATGTTTTCCTCTATCTGACTCAATTGTGACTGGAAACTCGAATCTAAGAATAAACTCTCTCAATAGTAGTTTGGCCACTGTAATTCCATCACTCCTTCTGGTTGGGTATGCTTCTACCCATGTAGAAAACAGACAGACCATCACTAAAACATACCTCAACCTGTTACAGGGAGGCATTTCATTGAAGTCAATCTGCATTCTGGTGAAAGGCCCTCCTTCTCGACCTATCGTTCCTAGACTTACCACTGTTTTTCTTCCAGGATTGAACTGCTGACATATAAGGCATCTTTGACAAAGGCTTTCAGCTACAAGTCTGAATTTTGCATTATACCATGTTTGTTTGAACAATCTGATCATTGCGTCTCTCCCTACATGTGCTTGGCCATGATACATCCGTGCCATAGCGGACACTATGCTATCAGACATAACTGGTCTTCCACCCCGATAGACCCACATATGATCTGTTTCCCTTGGTGAACATCTTGATTTTACCCACTGTCTCATTTCCTCATCTCCTGCTTCCTCTTGTAACTGTCTCACTTCTTCCCATGTATTCACAATGTTAGTAAACAACAAGGGACATGAATTCATTTCTTTTTCTCTTGCCCAATATACAGAATTCTGATTGCGTGCGCAAAATTGAGCCATATCATTAGCAAACTGGTTACCAAATGGGATATAACCTCCAGCCTTTGTATGCGCAGCACATTTTATCACAGCTAGTTGCTTAGGCAGCTGTATCACCTCAAGCAATTTTCCAAACACTTCAGCATTCCTTATAGGAGTTCCACTTGAAGTCAAAAATCCTCTTTGGGACCAAATTTGCCCAAAGTCATGCACTACACCGAAGCCATATTGGCTATCGGTTATCACAGTCACTCTCACATTCTTTCCCAACTTACATGCTCTTGTTAAAGCAAACAGTTCGGCAACTTGGGCTGATGTTACTCCTTTCAGGTATGACGCTTCCAATACTGCTGCTACTGTGCAAACTGCAAATGCTGCACTTAGAATTCCATCATCCGTTCTCAAACATGATCCATCCACAAACATCGCATAATCACTTTCTGTCAAAAGTACATCTTTTATATCAGGACGTGGTTTGGTACAGAAATCAAGCACTTCCAAACAGTCATGATCCACATCATCTCTGACTTCCACATTCTCAGCATCAGGTAGCAATGTTGACGGATTTACATTCAAACATCTCACAAGATTCACATTTGTTGCACCTAAGATGACCTTCTCATATTTAGTCAAACGACTATGCTTCATGAACTGTGTACGGCTCCTTGTTAAAAGGATTGCCACATCATGAGGTACAAACACTCGCACAGGATATCCCATCACAATTTCTTCACTTTGTTCAAGGCTCTTACATGTAGCTGTGACTGC
Source organism: Triturus cristatus (assembly GCF_964204655.1). Taxonomy (NCBI): domain Eukaryota; kingdom Metazoa; phylum Chordata; class Amphibia; order Caudata; family Salamandridae; genus Triturus; species Triturus cristatus. The sequence goes on from NC_140585.1 coordinate 771,361,511, forward strand.
TTTTAGACAACCTGGTAATGCTATAGCTACAGGATCCACTATAGCTGAAAAGTATGCAATTGCCCTTCGCAGTTTCCCATGTTTCTGTATTAACACAGAAAGTGCACACCCATTTCTTTCACGGCAATAGAGCTCAAACTCCTTTTCATAATCAGGCATACAAAGGGCGGGTGCTTCACACAAACTGTCTCTCAATTGCTTAAAAGCCATCAATTCTTCTTTATTCAATTCAATAGGATCTTTCACATCACTTCTTGTCAATCGTACTAATGGTTTTGCAATCAGGGAAAAGTTACTTATCCACTGACGACAATATCCCACCATTCCGAGGAACATTCTCACTTCTCTTTGCGTCATTGGGGCTCTCATTCCTTTAATTATTTTGATCCTATCTGCAGTCACTTTCCTCAATCCTTTTTCGATTTTGTGGCCTAAATATTGTACTTCCTTTTGACAAAATTGTAATTTTGACGGAGATACTTTAAGTCCACCATCTGCCAAATGATTTAGCAATGCGATGGTATCTACCACACAAGCTTCTCGAGTTTTTGACGCCACAAGTAGGTCATCAATATACTGCACCAGTACTGAACTCTCAGGCATCTTTAGATCTTCTAAGGACTTTTTCAATATCTGATTGAATATTGAGGGGCTCTCTGTATACCCCTGTGGGATTCGGCACCAGGCCAAAATACGTTCGCCAAACCGGAACGCAAAAATCTGTTGACTGTCATGATGCAATGGGATAGAAAAGAAAGCATGACACAGATCGATTACTGTATACCATTCTGCATTATGAGGAATCTGGTACAAAATCACAGATGGATTTGGTACAACAGGACGACATGACACAACAATTTTGTTTATTTTTCGCAGGTCTTGCACTATTCTAAATGTTCCATTAGGCTTTTTTAGACCCATAAGTGCTGATCACGATCCGGTAAAAAAATTCCCCGTACGACTCGTATCCAGTCTTTTTACCGTACGAATCGTACAAGTGCCGTACAAACTGGCAATTACGATTCGCATGGTAAAAAGTCCATACGAATCGCATTGGGAATTATTCCCCACACGTCCTCGGGTCGGAAAATGTGTCCGACACGTCCACGGACGATTTACCGTACAAATGTGAAAAGTGAAGTCCGACCGCGGAATTACGATCTATCCCGTGCGTCCGATGTTACAACCGTATGGAAAAAACACCGTCCGCACCGAACTCCCATAGCAACCATGGAGACATGTGCCCGCATACGCGCCGAACACCCCCCCAGCCCCCGTATGTACGCGCTGGGGGTACGCACCGTACATACATGGGTGGGGGTACGACTCGAACGTACACGGGTGTACATACACGGGGGGTTCGACACGTACACGGGTGTACATACACAGGGGGGTTCGACACGTACACGGGTGTACATACACGGGGGGGTTCGACACGTACACGGGTGTACATACACGGGGGTTTGACACGTACACAGGTGTACATACACGGGGGTTCGACTCGAACGTACGGGGGCGGGGGGGTCAGCGCGTACCGGGCCACCTACTCTGGTCGTTTCGCGCCGTACTTCGCTTTTCCGGCACTTTTTGGGTGCCGTAAAAATATTGCCGTCCGGACTGCTGTCGGTTTGTATCGTACTTCCTGGGTCGTGAAACGCTGCCTGACAGCATCCCGACGTCACGTCGCAGCATTCCCGGTTCACATTTGTACGTATATTTTCGTCGGTCGGTGTTTTTTACGATTCGTACGGAAATGGTGTTTCCGTGCGAATCGTAATTCCATGTTTGTAAAGTTTTACAACCGGGTACGAGTCAGACGGAGAAAACGCTCCGACCGACGGTTCGTACCCGGTTTTTACCGGATCGTAATCGGCACCATAATTGGTGAATTACATGAACTTCTCATTATTTCTCTCAAAATACCTTGTTTAATCATTTTCTCTATTATGGGGGAACTCCAGTAATTATCTCGGGTGTCAATTTATACTGTGGATCTACATTTTTCATCAAACCCACATCTTCTCCAGTAAAATCCCATACCTCTGTTTTCACTGTCTTTTTCAATTCTTGAGGCAATTCCTCAGGATCAAATACAGCAAATGCCTTTGTAATTCCTGTTTCCATGTTAGCCATTGTCATTTTGTACAGCACATCCTCATCTGGAGTCTCAAATGCTATACCATCTGGAGTACAAAATATTGTGCAATTCATTTTGTACAGCAAATCTCTCCCTAACAAATTTACAGGGCTTGAATCGCACACAACAAAGCGGTGCATTTTAGAAAATGTCCCTATTTTAACTTTGACTGTATCGTGAGATACGTTTTTATCTGTCTGTTGGACACTCCAACTACTTGGATTGTTTCGTCCGAGAGAGGAAGATTTTTAACATCAGCTGACCTAACAGTTGAACGAGTAGCACCAGTATCTTCTAGGAAATAAATATTTTCATCATTCACCTTTCCATCCACAAAAGGGCCTGTCTGGTCTACTTCTAGAGTTGCGCCAAGCACGCACTCTTCTTCCTCCCCTCGGCACCGTCAATAGTTTTCGTCTGACTCACTCTCATCGCGTTGTAGCCAATACTGTGAAACAGCACTAGCGCGAGGCAGCTTAGTTACCTGTTCTTCGTTGTAGAATCCTGTCTCATTACTGTATTTCTGAGGATTTACGCTCTGTGGAAAAGGCAGGTATTGGCGCCTGATTCGGTTGGGCAACAACCTGTTGCTGTCGCTGTAGTTGACAACTCACCTCTTTCTGCACCTGCGAATTCAATGATGCATTATCATCATTAGCACTCGGGGGAAATTTACACTCGGAATTCCAATGCCCTATTCTTCCGCAATTATGACATGGACATTTCTTTTTGGCTTCATCTATATTAAATTGTCCCTCCCCTTTTCCAACATTAAATTTAGGTTTCATACCTTCACCATTTGCCTGTTCAATCATTTGAGCTTCCTATCTTTCTGCCACTTTTACCTGTGCCCACATAGCTTTTTCCTTTAATTTACGCTGTTTTGCTTCAATTTCATCACTAAAATACTTTGCATGTCTCAGTACTTCATCTATTTTCTTATTTTGCCAGTCCACTGTATGCTGTTTAATCATTTCACTTATTTCTGGTCATAGCCCATATACAAATCGATATACAAAATGACTCAAGTCCTTTTCACTCAAATTTTCATCACCACTAAACTGCTTAAAGGCAAGAATTAACCTTTCGTAATAGGCATGTACCGACTCCTTTGCTTCTTGATGAGTTCAGTCAATTTTTACCCATTCAGTTTCTTTAGGGGGTACATTGTTTTTCAGAAAAGTAATTACCTGTTCATATTTTTTCATTACTTCAGGCTCAGGGGCACCTGTTTTTGGGTCTCTTGGGTACTCTTGTGTAGGCCAGCTAATCAATATTTTACATTCTGTCCATAAGTCTGCTGGTACTATTATGTCAAAAAGACTGTTTAAATCAATCCATAGAACTTTTGATAATTCCACAAACCTATCTACCTGCCTATAACACTCGACTGGCTTTTCGCACAATCGAGGGAAATCATTTGTGAATGACAAAATGTCTTGTCTAGTCCAAGGCACATGTACATATCCTCCACCTGGAATTTCTCTCATGGGACATTCTGTTACTACCTGCAAACGTTTTGTCTGAGATATCATCTCGCTTCCAAAACCACCGACTTTTACATTTATCGACATCTCCCCATTTTCTTAATAAAATGATTAAGTCTTTAATCTGGGTTGTTCGTCCTGTAGTGTTCAGATTTTCAATATCCTTTCCAGAAAAATCTACTCGGTATGGTTTTTGTAAAGACTTGACCTTTTCAAAGTCTATACCCATTTAATTTGCTACTTCTTCTAATCTTTCATGTAGATTCCTTGCTGTACATATTATACTTTTACATAAAAAATAATAACTCTTCATCTTGATAAGCTTTTAGCTTCTCTGTGGGGATAGTCCCTACTATTAATTCTTCCAACACAATTTTCAGCTTGGCCACATCTATAGGTTGGGGTTCTGTATCTTTCCGCTGTAAGCTCCTCAACCATTCGCTTAAGTCTTCTGTAGTGGGTCCTACTGAACTTTTCTCGCTACTAGGTTGATCTGAACCCTTTGGTGATCCTGGAACTGATTCTGTTGTCATTATTATTCTGTCCACTAAACTTTGATTTTCTGTCAAGTTTTTAGGCGTACTTTGTCCTGAAATACTTACTGTTTGTCTCCATGGATTCTCATCTGAACTCTTTCTTGGCCTCTCGGTTTGTTTATTACTGTTATAAGGAATCGTCAGACAATGCTCACTATCCTTTTGTTTATCAAAAATAGGCATTCAAGGTCCTATAGTTACAGGAACGGTTACAGCTTCTAAGTTTTTGGTCAATTCCCTAATCTTTTCAGTTAACTCTAAGGTGGTTTTTGCTAATTCAGCTGAATTTTTGTTACCTGTTTTACCATGTTGTTCTTTCTCTATTTCTCTGAAAGGATTATTTCTTCCTACCTCTTGGGATACTGATTCAAATTTTATATTTCATGGTGTCTCTTTCATTGGGGCACTTGGTGTCAATAATGTGGAATCTGATTGACATGGGGTGGATTTTTATAAAACATGTCATCGAGAACATCATCCTCCGTTTCATGCACACCATACCCTCCTGTCTCTATATTATTTCTCTTTTCCATACATTTCCTACTGCTAACCTCTTCAGCATGTCTCACAGGAAACAAACCATCAGTCATATTTGCGCTTCGCCCTTCCTCATTCTGTCATCATGATTCTCCTGGCCGTATGATGTACCAAACATATACGTATACCTTCTGCCACTCCTGTTTTTCTCTTTCATGCATCTTGTCTTCCAATTCTGTCAATGTTTCAAACTGAGTTGGTCTAGGTCTCGGTTCTAAATTCATCATTCTTTCTCTTAAATTTCTCAAAACCGCTAAATTAAATGAACCATGTTCTGGGAATGCTAAAACTCCATCATCTTTTGTATACTTTGCCCAATTGTCCAACCAAATACATGTATGATATTCGTATTTCGCAACCATAAAGGATGCAGGCGATTTTGGTGGAGGAAGCAACTGTCCCTCTCTAGTCACAATCGGATTGTCCTTTTTAAATAGACCTTTGATTTTTCCAAACCAAGACTTTTTCTCTTTTTCTGGTGGTTCGTAATACATCATTTTGTCTTTTCAGTACCGCTAGATTTTCCCTACGACTATTTTGTTGTATAACCAATCGTAGCGCGGCTTACACTAACGCACCTATCCAGAGCGTTTATGTCACTCCTGTGATTCTCCAATCCCAGCGCGACTCACACTAAAGCACCAATCCGGAGCGTTTACGTCACCCTGTAATTCTCCAATCCTAGAGCAGCGTACACTAACACGCCAATCAGAAGCGTTTACGTTGTTTTACAGCTGGCCAATCCCAGCACAGTCTTTCTGACGCCAGTTTTTCTCACTACTCCTGCTTCTGCTGACCCCTCCTTTACAAAATTTATCGGCAAACTTTCTTACGTTCTTTCTGACTTACAAATCTGTTAGTAATGACATAAAAACACCACCATTATCTGTTTCGCTAACAAAAGTATAGTTAATGACCTTTCTCACAAGAATTCCGTCTTTCCCAAGAGCAGCGCTTACCTCTGCCCTACTATGGATTCGTTACTTCTGTCTATAAAGTAGCACATCCCTCTACCTTACCCTTCTAACAAGCATTAGCTAACCGTTTCTCTAGAATTAAGACACCTGTTGGAGATGCTCTGCTCCTGAGAAATAAAACCAGAGTTTCACAGTTAGCCTGAATGCTATTTCATTCACGCACTTTCATACGGAAAATGTAGTTCATTCACACAGAATTCTGTCTTTCCCGAGAACAGCGCTACAGAATTATGACACTCGTTAACAAAGTAGCACTTCCCTCTACTTTATCCTTCAAACAAGCTTAGGGAACACCTATTACCTTTCCAGTGATAAGCGTAATCAGAGTGCCATTTGGACTCCTGGTACTTAAGACCCAAATTTCACAGGTGGCCTTCGCTATCATACATTTCTCTCATACAGAAAATGTCCCTAGCGGCAACACACGACGATGTTACCAATCGAACCCAGACAATGCGTCATGCAACTTCAATCATCACACGTTTTCCCCTTGTACCTACAGGGAAACAACAACAATTCTGTCTTTCCCGAGAACAGCGCTTCCCTCTGCTCTACTACGGAATCATTTCGAACTTCCGACTTCCTACATCCCAGAAGCCGTCAAACAACATAAAACTCAACACAACTCAACATAGAGTGTTAATACATAAACCAATTCTCATCCAAACATCCGCAATCAATAACAAATAAGCAAAATTGAGAAATCAATAAGCAATAATCAGATCAATAAGCAATAATCTCCAAACCAAAACAATAAAACCATCATCCTGCTACCAGAAAAACTGATCCAGCGCAAAAGCCGGGGGAAATAGAAAGAGTACACCTATCCTCCTTGCATCGCAGACCCGCCGTCACACTACCTCATTCACACACGCATTCATTGGTTGGGCCCATAACACCAACACTTATACGTCTCTCTCTCACGAGTCTGCACACAGGAGGGATGATATAATTCTTACGCTGGACATGTGGGGGAACACCTTATAACCTATAGGGAGAGAAAAGTTATTTTACAAATATACATTAGCAATCGTCGCCTATAGATCCCTAATCCTAAACATCAAGTCACTCCACCCACTTGGTCGATGGACCAATTAGTTGGATTGCTTGATGGTGATTTAGAACCAGCTAAAACACATTTAAGATTCACAAACTCATATTTTCTTGTTGATCAATATTTGTTTATCTATATTTTCATAATGATTTATATTTTCATTTGTTTTGTCAAAGTATAGAATTTCTAGATCAATTTAAGTAAATCACAGAACATCATATTTAACTAATCTGGCTATCTGGGGTCCTCTAATTCATTGGCTCTGTATAATCAAATTTGTCGTAAATTATCCGAATAAAGCAGGCCAAGGCTCAAAGTCCAAAGTCCTCTGCTCAGCACGTTACAGTCCCAAATTTTATCAAAGGACCAGAAATCGTGCAAGCATCTATCATAACCTGTGGATTTGGAGAAAGTTTGCAGTCATCAAGTGGTCAGGCAGCATCTGGACCATCAGGAAAAGGCGTCGACCCTTTCTCTCTATTCTACTACCCTTTTTATAATAATATCAGGTTAAGAAGATACATTTTTAGGCCTAGATCAGTGGTGATTGGCTGGTTGGGATCGTCCGATTCTTATTCCCAGCGCCTCAGTTGAGTTCGAGTTGTGAGGTCTGTCGTACTTTAATATTCAGGACCGCGTAGGGGACAGGGCCCTACCCCTGTCTATGCCGGTATTAGCGAACCGCAAATGGTTAATGCGGTATGTACAAGTGCTTTGTATACCATTCTAGCTATGAATGCACTGTGTACACGTTATTCTGCATCACTACGCGGGTTCCATTTTGGAAGCAGTGGCCATCTTGTGATTGCCCTCACATAGGCTATAATGAAGCAAATACGGGCCTCACAGCACATTTGCCTTTCCATGACTCTTCTGTGACCTGGACAGCTTGGCTCTGCTGCCCCAGGTCAAACTGGTTTCACGAGCTCCCCTTCCTCCGGCCACCTGTGATAGCATCAGGGCTTGACACGCCATAAAGTCCTTTCATCCCACACAAGCCTCTGGCTAATCTCTTTCACACCTGACTGTTCCTGCTTTATGGCTCGTTTCTATCAACAGGAGCTGCCCGTGTTTTATTGGGGCCTATCGATATCTGATGTGGGATCTGAACCTTGCTGTGTAAATAATTGTGGGCTGGCTTGATTGGAATGTGGGATGGTCATCATGACTCTGCTTTTTCGTTTGTAATGTATACATGTAATAGCCATACCATAAACCTAGGAATGTATGCCTGAGGCAGGAAAAAGTGTATTTAAGAAGAAGTCCGTTTCTATGATTTTTAGCAGTTTCCTGAGAACATACACGCTGTTGTACTTCTAGGATATCTGTAATTGGTCTGCAGCCAATAAACGAATCTTTGACTTCACCCAGAAGACTCTGTGTTTCTGTAGGTCTGAAACAGGGAGTAACCCAGAAGTCATAGGGTGTGTTCCCCTGCACCGCTGGGCTTAAAATACCCAGTACTTCAGTTTGGCGCCCAACGTGGGGCCGATTTCAGCGGTACCAGTCCAAGCCAGAGGTTCGTGAGGAGCTTCGTGTGGAAATTCCGGAGGAAGGCCGCCACTTCATCGACCCCTGCATGTCGACGTTGTCCGAAAGTCTTTTCTGCGAGGTTCTCCGCGTCCCGACGGCTACGAAGGACTGCTGCCCTGATTAATCGACCTGTTTTGGACCCTTGACGAGTTTTGATAGAGCGAAACAATCGAGAGAGTCTTCTGGTGACGCCATTGATCATCAATATTCCGTTAAGTATAAGTGGAGCGTCTCCCATTTGTTTGGTATCCCTCAGGATCGTTTTGATTTGGGAATTTGGAGTTTGCAAACGCCAAAGCCAGAGGACTCGTGTATTCACAAGACTATCGTAATCGATAATCCTTTGACGTTTTTGGGTCTAGACTAGTGAGCGAAGATGCCTGGTTCTAGAATATTTGGTAGAATATTTTGTTTGGGTTGTGGAAGAGATTTCCAGCTGGAGGAATCATGTCCGGTTCCTCGGGTTGGAACTCCAACTTATGAGCTCTATGTAAAACATGGCGTAGGCCCTATTGCATATAACGAAGTATGGATCCACTACACCAGAAAAGACGGTGTTTTAAAATGGCCCCAAAATGGTAGTTTCGATACCGATATTTTAGATAATTTGGAAATTAAATTGTTTAAAAAGAAAGCCCGGCCGGCGATGTTTGATTCTTTCCGCTTATGGCGAAAGGAAGACAAACAGAAGGAAATTAAGCTAGCAAAAAAGAATAAAAGAGAGAAAGGTATGACAGTAATGCAAGCAGCTGTACAATTCAAAGACAATGAGGAGGAGCAGATGAATGAGCAATTGCACAGACAGCGTAAGTTAGGGATCGACAAATGTTACCCAGCTTTACCGCACTCTAAACAGAATGAGTTAGAAGAAAAGGAGAAAGATCCCCTGATGTCGCATTTGTTGAGTTCGCCACCCCCGTATGCTCAAAATGCCACGGCGCCTCCACAGCTTGTGAATATGCCACCTCCAGTTAATATACTGCAAGCCTTGCCACTATCGCCACTACCGCCAGCTGCTTTGCAGCCGGCTCCTATCCCTATAGCGCAGCCCTCTCAAGGGCCGCCAGTTGTGTTTCCAACTGCCCCCGCGCTTCCTGCGACTTTATCTAATTCAGCAGCTGCCTCCCCTGACACTCTTCCTTGCACCACTCCAGTACCTGTTTCTGCATCCTCTTTTCTCCCCTCTGTTTATCCCCCTGTTTTCGCCTCAACTTCTCCTTCAGCGCGACAGCGTTTAGCTAATGTGGTTACTACGTTAATGTCACCTCTCTTTGAGTCATCCGGTGCGACTCCTGGCTTACAGCGTAAGCAATTGCGCACAATTGCCTAACCCCGATGAGAAGAAGGTAATAGATCGCATGGCGCGTAGATGGATTGTTTTCCCTTCACTATATGATGTGGAATCAGTTGTCAACGTTTTCCATCAATTGGATGCCCCAAAACAGAGGTATGTCTTTGAGAAAATGTGCGAAATTCTCTGTGAGGAATTGGATGATAGTGGTAAAGACCCAAGCCCGCAGGAGTTGTGTCGAGTAAGATTTGATTTTGGAACTGGTACCATTGTGGATCGCGATGTAGATAAAGCAGTTGTGGTTGTATTATCCTTCTGGAATGATGATTGTCAACAGTCATTGTTTGAACCTGATGTCCCTGTGGGAAAAAGGGTAAAAGCACGTCAATATCCGATGCGTGAGGTTCCCCCGGTTTGGAGACCTGCTGAACCAAATGCTAATCCACCTGTCTTAGCACATTTTCAGCGTATTTGGGTACATGTTCCATGGAAAAGATCTGAGGTGTTAGCACTTAAGCAGACATTGCCTGATCCTCGTAAAAACCCTACCGGTTATTATAAGGAGTTGTCACAAACTGCAGAATCCTGTGTAAAGAATCTGGCTGATATAGATATGCTGTTTGGGAATGTGGTTCCACAGCCTTTGTGGGGATCCATTCGTAATATGGATCATGCTGCAGAACTAGGGGACACATGGGCTAACATCATCGCTGCTGACGCTAGACAGATTGGTGGCGCGAAACCAGAGCCTTTAATAGCAGAACTCCCTGGTAGAATCATCACGTATATGAAGACAATAATGCCCGCGATGCGCGTAAATTGGGACAAGCTATCTGCATGCAAGCAGAAGAAAGATGAGACAGTGTCAGACTTCTTTACCAGGTTTGAAGAAACGTTTATTGATCACAGTGGGCAAGATATGAGTACTGAGGGTGGCCAACGGTTATTTGTGGATAAATTTGTGCAGAATTTACTTCCTGACTTGTGTAAAAAGTTAAAAGATTCAGAAAGTTCTTGGGCTGTTTCTTCTTCAGCGCAAATACTGGCTACTGCACAGTATTATGAAAACAGAGATAAAGACAGAAAAGAAAACGAAAGAGCTAAAAACGAAGGTCCTTTTACAGCAGGCCTATCCGCCACGTGGAGGTCAGAATAATTATAGGCAACCCCAAGGTGTCTATCACCAACCCCAACAATTTCAGAACAATCAGCAAATGAATGGGTATTATCAACCACGTGTCCCTGTAGGTCCCAACCAATGTTCATACTGTAAAGAGGAAGGTCATTTTAAATATAGTTGCCCTAAATTGATGCAGCGTAACGGCAACATGTATGGCGCAAGAGGGAGGGGTGATCAGCAAGTTCCTAGAGGCAGAGGGCGTGGGATTATTCCCCAGAACTCGCGTCCTCTTCCGCCTCAAAATACCATCAATAGCTTTGATCAGCAAGCCAACGCGACTAGTAATACAGCTCAGTACTACAATAATGATTATTATGCAGAGGACGGCGATGCAGAAAATAACGGTTACTAGGACAGCCGTAGACAGAGAGAGGGAGTTGTTTCAGTGCCAGTGGATCAGAGCGGACCGTATGTTAAGGTGACTACAGCAAATATAACGGAGCCCTTTCTGCTAGACACTGGTGCTGCAAAGAGTTCAATCATGCATTCAAAACTCCCTGGCGCACCTTTGTCTGGCGATATAAATGTTTCAGTAGGTTTTTCTGGCGCCCCAGTTAGAAACCAGGTTGTGGTGAAAATTTGCTAGGGTTAGACTTGTTAAAAAGATTGCATGCTACCCTGTATTGTTCACCGTCAGGAGTACAACTCACATTAGGCAGGAAAGTGATTTCCCCGATGTACTTATCTAAAAATACAATGCCGCCTGAATTGTCATCCCTTCCGGATGTTCTTTGGGCTACTGGTCCCAATGATGTGGGCCTCTTGGAGATACCGCCATACGTGGTAACTTTAAAGGCTAATGTCAGACTGCCACGTATTCCCCAGTACAAGATCTCTAATGAAGGTCAGAAAGCATTGTTAGAAATTGTCAGTGACTTGATTAATAAGGGTGTGATTGAAGAGACAAGAGGCAATGTTTGCAACAGCCCGATTTTACCTTTCTTAAAACGAACGAACCCTTCACAGCCACCTGTTTACAGATTTGTGATTGATCTTAGAGAGGTTAATAAGATTGTTGTGCCCCAGTTTCCAGTTGTCCCTGATATAACTGCCTTGTTAACGATGATTCCAGCCTCGGCTGCATGGTTTTCAGTGATTGATTTAAAGAATGCTTTCTTTAGCATCCCAATTGCAGAGGAGAGCAGAGACATTTTTGGCTTCAGTCTGGGAGGCCGAAGCTTCCGCTTCAAACGCGCTCCCCAGGGCTACTGTGAAAGTCCATCAATATACAGCCAAGCTTTGAAAGCGCAGCTTGATGCACTTGTTTTACCAAGTGGCGCTATCCTGATTCAGTACGTTGACGATTTACTAATCGCCGCGGATACTGAAAAGATCTGCAAAGAAGCCACATTGTCACTGTTGCGTCATTTGTCTGCTTTCCATCACAAAGTGTCTCTCTCAAAACTGCAATATTGTCGACAAGAAGTGACCTACTTAGGTCATCTCTTATCGAAGGAGGGAAGGAAACTGACCCCAGAGAGAATTCAAGCCATTGCACAGTTGAGTGTGCCAAGAACACAGAGAGAAGTGCGTGCTTTCTTGGGCATTACCTCATACTGTAGGCACTGGATCCCAAATTTTTCCTTGTTGGCAAAACCTTTGTTAGCCTTAACATGCAAAGACACACCGATTCCTATCCCATGGTCTGAAGAGTGCCAGAAAAGTTTTGTGGAATTGCGCAATGCATTATGCTCAGCTCCTGTGTTGGGTACCCCTGACTACAGTAAGCCTTTTACATTGTATGTTCACGAGAAAGATGGTTGTGCATTATCAGTGTTAACACAGTCTTTTGGCGACAGACCGCGCCCATGCGCATATTTTTCATCAACCTTGGACCCTGTAGCGAGGGCATTGCCAAGCTGTCTGAGAGCGACAGCTGCTGCAGCTATGTCTATCCGACAATCTGCTGGTTTGGTAATGGCCAACACATTGATCGTTATGGTTCCACATGCTGTAGACACATTATTGAACAGAACCAAGACACAACACTTGACTAGTGCGCGATTATCAGGCTATGAGCTCACACTGTTAGCAAACCACATACACATAAAGAGATGCAACACGCTGAATCCAGCTACGTTATTGCCAAATCCAGCAGACCTAGATGAGAATGAGCAACATGACTGTCTGTTCAGAACAAGAGGAAGAGACGAAAGGGAGAGTAGATCTAAAAGATACTCCCCTGACTGAGTGTGATGGTACTTTATGGGTGGATGGTTCGTGTTTCAAGCTCCCTAATGGTGACACGACTGCTGCATATGCTATCACGACTTTACACACGGTTGTGGAAACTGCACGAGTGCCACATAATTCGGCCCAAGCAGCAGAATTAATCACCCTCACGAGAGCATGCGTATTGTCTGAAGGAATGAGAGTAAATATATACACCGATAGCCAGTACGCCTTTGGCGTGGCTCATAGTTTTGGGCGATTGTGGAAAGAACGTGGGTTCCTGACGTCGCAAGGAGCTAAAATTCAGAATGGCAAGTTGGTGAATGATCTCCTTGAGTCACTGACCCTACCGTTGCAAGTTGCGATTATGAAATGCAGTGCGCACAGGAAAATCACAGATAATGTTGGACGTGGGAATGCGTTTGCTGATGAGATCGCAAAAGAAACAGCACAGAATGTAAAGACTAGAATGTATGTTGCAGGCCCCGCAAGATGGGTTGATGATGTTGGAATGTGTGAAAACACGATAGACAGTGTGAAGTCGCTTCAAGCTGAAGCCACAGAGAAAGAATTAAGCCAGTGGAGAGAAAGTGTGGGTAAGTTAGATGAGAATGGTTGTTGGATTGATCTGACAGAACATAGGCGATGGTTGTTGCCTGATGCATATGTGCTCCCAGTAGTTACAATGGCACATGGAATGGCGCACATCAGTACGAAAGGAATTTGTAAGTTGTTGGCTCCAGTATGGCAGAATGCTGGGATTCCCAAGTGTGCAGAGAATGTGGTCAAGAATTGCATGGTATGCTTGAAATACAACCCTGGTAGGGGGACCCCAACTCCTGCTGGTCATTTTGCACCCCTATCATACCCATTTGAAGTTTTGCAGCTGGACTTTATCCACATGGAAAGGTGCAACAACCTGAAATATGTACTGGTGGTTGTTTGTGCTTTCTCGAAGTGGATAGAGGCTTATCCTCTGAAAGATAACACTGCCCTGTCCACAGCCAAAGCTCTTGTGAAGGAGTTTTTTCCCAGGTTTGGAATGCCAAGAATGGTGTGGTGTGATAATGGAAGTGAGTTTGTGGGTAAAGTAATGAAGAATGTGTGTGAGGGTTTAGGCATCAAGCAAAAGTTCCACGCTGCAAATCACCCCCAATCAGCTGGATTAGTAGAGCGCTACAACGGTGCTCTAAAACTTAAACTGGCCAAAATCCAGGCGAGCACCAGTCTTAAATGGCCTGACGCTCTGCCTTTAGCACTCCTGTCCACCAGAATGACCGTACACTCACGAGTGGGACTTAGTCCTTATGAGGTCGTTTTTGGCCGCCCGGCTAATGTATGGGGCGTGCCAAGACCGGCGAAATTCAGTGAGATCGAACATCCAGTACTACTCGATTACTTGTATGATTTGACTGTTAAACTGCGTGTTTTACACCAACAGGTGCATGATACTCTTCCCCCGGCTCCTGAAACTCCCGGACACCCTATCAACCCTGGCTCGTGGGTCCTGGTCCGAAATTTCCAGCGCAAAGGCAACGACGAGCCTCGCTGGATCGGCCCCCACCTTGTACTTCTGTCGACAAGATCAGCGGTTCGAGTGAAAGGCAAGAAGAACTGGATCCACGCCACCCATGTGAAGAGGATCCCTTTGCCTCTGCCATATGACCGGTGGGTCCAGGAGGGTATCGCCGACTCTGAAACAGACACTGTACCTCGTTTTGTACCATTCAGTGATGCACACATAAGAGACACAGCTTCAGACCAAGAGAACAGCGATATTCTGCAGGAAGCTGTGCCACCATCAAATCGATTGGACACCACAGAGCCTGAACTCTTGTTTCAGGATCAAACAGCACCTGGCCGTCTCCGTTATAATTTGAGACCAAGGCCTATGGACAAATAAAGATTTCCTCACTATCTTTTCTTTTTGACATTATAAGCTCTCCCATCTGAAGGACTTTCTTGATTTTTGTTTTTCGAACCACCATCCGGGTTCAGCCGCAGGGTCGCGGTGCCAAGACTTTGGGGTACAGGCCGAAGACGTTAGGTCAACGGTTCTGGTTGGTCTAGGGCGTTTCCCTGGACTGACAGGCGTACTCCTTAGCAGAAGAAACTCACCCGCCGCGAGCGGCACGATTAGAGGATGGAGTTTTGTAAGATGGAGAGATCCGCTGAGGAAATGAACTTTAAAGCGAGAATATGTACGATAATGAAAAGTAGATGTTTTGAATTCTTGTGCCTATTTATACTATGTAGTATAATGATGTTCATCGTTGGATTTGTATTTTTCTCTTTTCAAAAGCCCATTGCACCCACTGTACCGCCTATACCTCTTTCTACTGCCTCCTCACACTCTTTTCACCCTCTGCCTGAACACGAACAGACCAGACGATCAGAGTTTGTAAATAACTCGTTTATTCAGCTCTTGCACCAGCACCAACTAGTCATGAATACAACCAATTGCTGGGTGTGTGGGTTAATGCCACATACCATTAATAAGGGTATTCCTTATTTGGTGCTGCCATTTAGTTACAATGGATCGTCATGGGCATTCCAGACCATGTTCCTCTATGCTCTAGATGCCTACTCCCCGCGACAACTGCGTTCCATCAGACCTAGTACAAATAAGAAAGCCTTAGTGAGAGGAATTGCCGATATGAGTAGGGATATTGATGCATACTCATCCATTCTCAAAGAAGAGCTGAGAGCTTATGTAGGGTGGAATGCGACGGGGTATAATATTAGTCTGGGTGAAAGACAGCGAAAAATCTCATCTCCAATTGGGTCGTACCCCACATAGGTCGGTTCTGCTTACAGGGTAATGGTCAGAATCCTAGAGCTCAACTGGGAAGAAGCGACTGTACTGAAACGTACACTTTCCCGTCACAGTTTTCCCCTGCGTTTTTGGCTGCCAAGGGTACATATTTCATCTGCAATGACCGAGCATATACATGGTTGCCCCCTGATTTCTCGGGCACATGTTATATTGCAAACTTGCTACCGCCAACATTTACTGCTGCCTCTGACTATCACAAGACCAGAGTTGTGAGAGGCGTGATCAGTAAGGAGGATACTGCCGGTCAGGAAGCGGGAGACTTCTTCTTGGGTTTCCTCCCGTTTTGGGGACCTATGGTAAATAGTAGTAACCTGAGACAACTGACTCGTGTGGTTGAATCCACTGTCAATGTAACGGCTGGTGCCCTTGGTAATCTGACCGCTGAGCTCCAAGCGGATCGCCTTATGACTTTGCAGAACCGCATGGTTCTAGACGTTATTCTTGCAGACCGCGGTGGGGTATGTAAGGTCATTCAATCCAGTTGTTGCATTTTCATACCAGATAACGCTCCAACAGTCTATCAAGCCATCTCCAAACTCCATAAAATATCTGAATCCATACACGTGGATAAGGGAGATTGGTCACTGGCGGGGTGGTTCTGGGAATTGATATCTGCCTGGGGTTGGAAAGTTCTGATGGTCATTGGAATGATCATAGCGATTCTTTTCCTGTTCTGTCTGTGTATACAGTGTGCTCCCGCGATATGTGGCCTCTGTGCTACATTTTGTGTCAGGAAACATGTATCGAGGGACGAACTAAGTAATAGGATGATGCTACAGCAACATCTCCATGACTTCGTGAACATTGACCAAGACTCTGATTGAGATGAGTATAGTGATTGCCTATGTAAGGGCAAAAGGAGGGTCTGTCGTACTTTAATATTCAGGACCGCGTAGGGGACAGGGCCCTACCCCTGTCTATGCTGGTATTAGCGAACCGCAAATGGTTAATGCGGTATGTACAAGTGCTTTGTATACCATTCTAGCTATGAATGCACTGTGTACACGTTATTCTGCATCACTACGCGGGTTCCATTTTGGAAGCAGTGGGCATCTTGTGATTGCCCTCACATAGGCTATAATGAAGCAAATACGGGCCTCACAGCACATTTGCCTTTCCATGACTCTTCTGTGACCTGGGCAGCTTGGCTCTGCTGCCCCAGGTCAAACTGGTTTCACGAGCTCCCCTTCCTCCGGCCACCTGTGATAGCATCAGGGCTTGACACGCCATAAAGTCCTTTCATCCCACACAAGCCTCTGGCTAATCTCTTTCACACCTGACTGTTCCTGCTTTATGGCTCGTTTCTATCAACAGGAGCTGCCCGTGTTTTATTGGGGCCTATCGATATCTGATGTGGGATCTGAACCTTGCTGTGTAAATAATTGTGGGCTGGCTTGATTGGAATGTGGGATGGTCATCATGACTCTGCTTTTTCGTTTGTAATGTATACATGTAATAGCCATACCATAAAGCTAGGAATGTATGCCTGAGGCAGGAAAAAGTGTATTTAAGAAGAAGTCCGTTTCTATGATTTTTAGCAGTCTCCTGAGAACATACACGCTGTTGTACTTCTAGGATATCTGTAATTGGTCTGCAGCCAATAAACAAATCTTTGACTTCACCCAGAAGACTCTGTGTTTCTGTAGGTCTGAAACAGGGAGTAACCCAGAAGTCATAGGGTGTGTTCCCCTGCACCGCTGGGCTTAAAATACCCAGTACTTCAGGTCACTAGTTCACATTAGTATCGGATTGTTCCGGTCTGTTGAATTCTTGATTGTTCCCTTATCTTGGCAGACCACCAAACTGCTATCCTTGACCGGGGACATGATGTATAAAGGTTGCTAAGAAGTTCACGATTCCGTCCGGACATGCGAAGTTGACTCCACGTTTCACGAGACGTGGCCACTTCTGAGTACGGTGTCAGCGGCCATTTTGGATTAGGCCCAGATGTCAACTTAAGCGAAACAAACACAAATGAATAATTAATATATAGAAATGATGATTCTAATGTTAACCCCTTACTAATCCCTTTATGTGTTTGTATTTATCTAGCATTTAGTGACATTTAAAGCAATCATAGTCACCTTTTCGATCCTCCACGAAGATGCAAGCATTACAAAGCAATATCTCATGCAATATACAATTACCACATATACTATTGTTAATATGCGTACAGATTTTAGTTACATGAGTTATTAAGCCATGCAAATAGCAGTTTCCCACGAGTAATTTGGTTTTAATATTGTTGATCAATATACATGCAGCACTCCTTTAATAATATTATAATTAATAGATTATGTGATTAATATTTCCATGCACAATAGAGGAGGTATACAAAATTTTGCACTACCTGCTCCATCAGTGGAAAGTGAGCAATTAACACGGAATAACACAGCTGGTAAGGAGGCAAATGGCAAGCAGTAAACTGTCAGTGTCTCAACCCCAGAACAAGGGTCAGGATGAAAAAAACGCTCTCTCGTGGCGCCATCTCTAAACAAACTGCTACGTTCCCCACGTTCACATTAATGAGTGAGCAATTTACATGCAGCATAGCGGTAATTAGTGAGGAATACACATAGTGAGAAGCAACTGTGTAGGGTGGAAACGCTTGACCCTGGGATGAGATGCATTTTTTAAATAGGAAGTGATTAATATTCTGTACGAAAGTATCATTGGTCTATATTAGCGAACAGTTCAGATGTAGCACTGAACAAGTGCAGCGCACGCGCGTTTGGGGACTGTTGCTCCGTGGCGCACGCAGCTGCCCTTTCTTCGCGGCGTCGTTTATTATGTACATATACCACCTGATACAAATCTGATGGGTTTAAGATGCGGAGGAAACACAGTGCTATTTCCATTCAGCGCTACGCTAATGCATCTGACGCCTTCCTGAAACATTAATCAGCCACAGACGGAATGGAAATCGATACCGGCCTGAAAGCGAGCTCTGCAACACCAAAAATAAGTGAGGAAAGACAGCCTCTGCGGTACGTTTCTAAATGTTTCGGAGCTTCGTGCTAACACTGCAAAGCGCAGGTCTTTTTTTCCACTTCGGCAGACAGCTCAGTATATGAATTGTATATGGCATGTCCAATGCTACGTGATATATTTGGAAAATAACACTATTAAAGTCGAGGCTGCGTCCCACACCTGGGGTAAATTATGGTTGCTTTTCCATGGTAAGCCAAAACCGTTGGGCGATAAATAAGGCATTTTTTTTCTCCAAATAAATGATGGGGGGAGTTTCACTTATACAGGAAACTTTGCCTTTTGTGAAAGAAGGCAATAGAAGTACTATATTTATGCTAGGAATTGGAATCCAATGATTGATTTAATTAAATGGATTAACCAGTAAAAAACAATCACAATCTGAAGAGTAACAGATGACAAAAACTTCATTGAAATCAATAGACAGGCGACCAGTCATTTATTTTATTTATTTATTTGCAGTTTTATATAGCGCTGGCTAGACCCGGAGATATCAGAGCGCTTTACATGAGGTTAACGTAAAAAAATAAAAACAGAGGGGCATATTTACAACGAGGCGATAAAAAATTATCGCCGCTTTAGCGGCCGTTTTCGGCCGAAAAGCGGCGATAATTTTATCGCTATATTAGCAAGGCCACGCTAACGCGTGAAACCTTGCTTTAGCGTGGGGATTTCTAACGCCCAGCTTTGCATCTCTAATGAGATGCAAAGTGGGCGTTCCTGACCTGACATGATAGGAGAAATGTCGCTAAGCGACATTTCTCCTATCATCAAGCCCCACGCTATGAAGCATAGCGTCAGGAAAAGTAGCGATAACACATGTTATCGCTACTTTCCTAACACCTGCTTCAGGACTGACTTAGCCATGATATCCTATGGAAGGTGGATATCATGGCTAAGTTTGTGAGTCCTTATCAACTAGCTAACGAGAGATTATCGCTGGATTTCCAGCGATAATCTCACGTTAGCCAGTTAGCGCTAGGATTTTTATCGCCAATGAGATAAGCGTTGCTAATAGCACGCTATCTCAGCGTTAAAAATCGGCGCTAGCCGGCGATAATTATCCGAGCGCTAAGTGCGCTCAGCGATAATTATCGCCGGTTGTTGGTGATATGCCCCTAAATTACATGATTACATCAGTTACTAGACCATAGCATAACACAAAAACAAGTCCATGGATCATGGAAGGTAGTGGGGGAGAATCAGGGGGCTGGAAAGTAGATCAGGTCTGGCAGACAGGCAATGGAAGATAGTATTACTGGAGCCACCAAAGAAGTAAGAGTTAAAGAGTCAACAAGCCGGTTGGGGTCAAGCAAAAACAAACATCTAGTGCCGGTCCCACTCACTGTGTCAGATCAAGGTGTAAACATTGGAAAAGAGTAACAATAGAGTAGTGGGGGGAAGGGAATATGGCAGAATTGTTAGTAAATTTAAATTAAATTTCCAGATTCCGCCAAACGGCACCAAACTAGTGAAGGTAACAGGGGTCGGTCCAACCCACCGGACCTGTAACAGAGGCAGTCCTTACTTAAACATTGGAAAAAAGTCACTATAAAGTAGGTGGGGGAGGGCATAGGGCAGAAAATGATTGTTGGTTTTAATTAAATTCAATATTCCTCCGAACGGCACCAAATATTTGGAGGCATCCAGAGCCGGTCCAACCCACCGCCATCTCAGATGTTTGCTATTCACAAGAATTACCACATCATAGCTGTATTATTTGTTTACATGCTGCACATGGCACAATAAGAACTGGAAATGCAATAGGTCTCGCATTTGGTTGAGGGAGAGCTATTGCCGCTGTAAATGACAATGCATTTTACCCATGTGTTATAGAGTGGATGTATGTAGTGGCTCCCCGTCAACAAGAGGATCACCTTCAAGCTCCTCACCCATGCTCACAAGGCACTCCACAACACCGGACCAGCATGCCTCGATAAACGACTCACCTTCTACACCCCGAACCGCCAGCTTCGCTCCGCTGACCTTGCCCTCGCCACCGTTCCACGCATCTGCAGAACGACCGCCGGCGGTTGATTATTTTCCCACCTCGCCACCAAGACATGGAACACCCTCCCTATCCACCAGCGGCAGACCCAGGACCTGCTGACCTTCAGGAGACTTCTTAAGACCTGACTGTTCGATCAGTAGCAGCACCCCCCGCACCTTGAGACCCTCACGGGTGAGTAGTGCGCTTTACAAATGTTTGATTGATTGATTGTAGTGTGGAGTGTAATTATGTGTGTTTGATTCGAATTGTTAGTAGTGGAATTGTGTGGCATGGAATTATGTGGTATGGAGTGGATTTGTGTTGTGGAATCTTGTGGCATGGTGTGCAGTGGAATTATGTGGATAGTAATTATGCGAGTGTATTGGAATAATAGGAAGTGACATTGTGTTATGGAGTGTAACTATGTGGAAAGGTATTTTGTGTTGTGGAGTTGTAAGTAGTGGAGTTTAATTATTTGTGTCCTGCTGAATTTTGTGGCATGATGTGGAATTCTGTGGTGTGCATTGGATGTATGTGGTATGTTGTGTAATTGTGTTGTTGAGTTGAATTATGTGGTTTGTATCGAATTATGTGGTGTGATTTGGAAAGGTGTGGAGTTAAATTGTGTGACGTGCAACGGTGTGGATAACTTTGCCTATATGTTTTTGCTTTGTTGTATATTTGTGTGGTTGCTATGTGTTATCTTTATACCTATTTGTCAGTCAGTCAGTCAAAACATAAGTGGATTCGTCTAATTTTAAACCTCCTTCTTAGTTTCCCTCCCCTGCTGGATGATATGCGGGGGGCCCACTCTTTTCCTGTCGAGACGGTCCGGCGGCTCCGTGCATTCACGGCCTTTGCAGCGGCAGCGGTGCTGAGACAGGAGATTGGCGCTGGAGGTGGGGAGAAGCCGCGCATGAGAGGAGACGCCGGGACATCGCCTGTTTGCTGCTCCGGTTCATAGGAGGCAGGGTCAGCACCAGTTTCGGTGTATACCCAGGTCTCCAGATTAGGAAATCTTCGGAGGTAGACAGTGAGCAGGTGGGGGGGGGGGGGGGGGCTCCAGCGAACAGCTCTCCATGAATGCGTAAAAGACAGTAAGTTTGACTCAATTCACCTATCTGAAGGTAAGCCAGAATTACAAATCTTATCTGGGAGTGAGAGCCTTTCTGATAGTTTCCCCGCATCTTGTCAAGTGAGACTCTCTTTGATTCAGAAGGGGAAGACACCTCTTTGTTGTATGGAGAAAAGTGATGGAGAAATGGAGAAAATGGAGTATGGAGAAAAACGAATAAAGTGAGTATTTCTCCCCCCAAAATAAACAGGTATACCTTGTGAGCTAGAGCAGCCCACCTATCTTCAAATACAGTTATTACCCAGTCGATTTTGCCTTCTCGGGTCTCCCCCCCCATTTCTGAAGTTAGAACATTAATTAAACAACGTAAGCAGGGTGGAAATATTATAGACAGTGCAACTCCTGTTAAGGGGAAAGTGGCTAATAAAGGCAAAGGAAGAGGAAGGGACAAGAAAACACTTACTGTAAAAACAAAAATTACTCCATCTTTAAAAACGTATTATCAAGTCATGTCCCTGTCCAAGTCTACACCCACGTCCATGTCTATGGTCCCGGTATGTCCTACTACTAAGCTATCAACTTTAACTGGCAATGGAACTACAAGCAATGTTACGCAGCCAGCTTAGTGGGAATTGAACCTCAGGACCCTTCTGCCGCTGGTGCAGTGCCCGAAACTGAAACTGACTCCGGGGTCCACCCTATGGTGAGTCTCTCTAATAGATATTCAGTTCTGGGATTACAAGATGAACAGGAGCAGGCACAAGGGTTGGAAACCCAGCAAAGGGTCCAAAAAAATATTAACAAAAGTTTAAACGCTCCTGTCTCCGAGGAGCATACAATTTTAGCTTCTAGCATGCATTCATTAACTGCTTTACTTCTGGCTATGAAAGAAGAGATGACCAGCAGGTTTATAGTCTCGGAGATGAATCAAGCAGAGTTAGCTAGTAGGTTCTCTGTATCAGAAGCAAACCAGGCTGCTATTCATTCATCATGCGAGGTGCTGGCTCCGAAATTAGAAGAAGTCACCTTGAGGACCGATGCAATTGAGTCTGAGATTCCCAAATTAAAAGAAGCGATCCTAATGACCTCTGCTGACCTGGTAAAGCTATCAACTCAAAATAAGGAACTGAAGGACGATCTCGAGCGACTGGAAAATCACTCTAGGAAAAACAATTTGAAGTTTCTAAATATCCCGGAAGCTCTTGCAGGGGTGGACATTAAGGGGTTTGTGATTTCTTTACGCTCAGTTTTGAAAAAATTTCCAAACATTGATCTTGTACATGAAATTTAAAGAGTGCATCAGGATCCCTTTAAGAGAAACCCAGAAAGACAGAAACCTAGGAAAAGTCTGGTGAACTTCTTGTCCTATTCAGTTAAGGAGATGATTTTGACTGCTGCACTTAAGGAAGGTGTGATCTCTTCTCCACTTTCAGATCTGTCTCCTTCTCCTTTTCCATTAGATCTGATATCTCCCATATAACTGCAACGAGACAGTGGGAGTTGGGGAAGAGGTTAGCAGAACTAAATAGTCTGGGGGCGAAGGCTCAATTGAAGTTTCCTGCCACACTACGTGTGATGTGGAATAATCACATGCAAATAATTCGTACAACCGAGGAGGTAGACACCCTTATTGTAAAGATTCAAAAAGAGAAGGAGGGAGGGAAATGAAGGAGGGGTCAGAGGCTAAGGGGGGCTCGGCTTAGGTCCCAAATGTTTAGACCGAATAGGCTTGCCTATTGGAAGGGAGGGTTCCTCAGGGTGTAGGGGGTTACAGGGGGGAGAGGGAGCAGTGGGGGAAAAACAAAAAAATATTTCTCATCTCATTTGTATTTTAAGGAATGCTGTTTAACTCGAGGAAGGGTTGCACTAGTTGATGGCAGGTAATACTAAAAGGGACAGTAAAATCTGTTTTATTTCCTGGAATGTGAATGGTTTAAGGTGCCCACGTAGGCAAAGGTTGATATTTAAGTATCTTGAACTCTCCCTGACCCAGGTCTTTCTTTTACAAGAGACACATCTGACTTCTATAGAATCACGTTCGATTTTTTTTTCAAAAATCTCTTGGATAGACTGTTTTTGCTTTTCGCAGCAATCAATTAACAGTAGAGGTGTTGCAATCTTGGTGAAGGGAGGGACCCCTGTGTAATTAAATCTATTCAGACAGATCAAACAGGGAGATGGGTATTGGCTCAGATGGATTTTGGGGGATTAGAACTAGCTTGTTCTTCCTATTATGGTCCCAATGTCGATGATCCTTCATATCTTTGTAAATTGCAAGATAAACTGTTGAAGGTGGATCCCCCATAATAATAGGTGGCGATTTTAATGTCCTCCTTGACCCTTCCAAAGACAGGTCTAATTTGAGCCATTTAATAGGAGCCCGAGATCTCGTCGGGCCATGAAAAATCTGATACATGACATAGACCTGGTAGATGTCTGGAGGGCCAAGAGGGGAGACCTCCAGGGGTTCACATTTTATAGCAAAAAATATCATCATTCATCAAGAATAGATTATATCTTAGTGAATAGGGAAGTGTCAGCTAATTTATGTGAGATATCTGTTCTACCTAGTCACCTTTCTGACCATGCCCCTGTTTCATTTTCGTATTCCAAGAAAGGTAACATTTCACAAACTAGATGGACGTTGAACAGATTAATGTTGTTAGACCTTGGAATTGTTCAGTCCATTAAAACATCCTCCTTAGAATATTTTTCATTAAACATGGGTTCCACGACCATAGACTATTTATGGGATGCGTATAAAGCTAGTCTGAGAGGCATGCTGCATGGTCTAATAAGCTCCAAAAATTGAGCTAAGGCCTTGGAGTTACATTCTATTGAGGAAAAGATAATGGAATTAGAAGCCGAGAGGAACTGTCTCAATCAGGACAGCTTAGATAGACTGGCACAAGTTCAGAAAGAACTGGAGGGGGCTAGGCAGGAGCTTAGGAGTCTGCTAGACCAGAAATGTAGGGCACAATGGCTTGCAAAAAATATGGAAAGTTTTGAATATGGGGAAAAAGCAGGCGCTCTTTTAGCGTGGAAAGCCAGGACGGATCGTTCAAAAAATAACATCAATGAATTGATAATCAACAGTAATGGAGATAAATCTGGCAAGGTGGAAGACTTGCAAAAGTGTCTTCTTTCTCTTTTTTCGGATTTGTACAAGGAAAATCTGGCACCCCCAAGACCAAGATAAAATACATTCCTGGATAAGGGGCAAATCCCTGCCTACTTTAACTGAAGCTAGTCGGGTCTCTCTTGACGCCCCTATCACCAAGAAGAGATTAGGAACCAAATAAAGAGGTCTAAAAACAATAAAGCTTCTGGACTGGATGCTCTTCCGAATTATAAGATCTTTTTGGGCATTCTGGCAGGGAGAATGGCTAAACTGGTTCCTAGTCTGATTAATATTGACCAGAAGGGCTTTATTGCAGGGAGGTACATACAGGAACAGACATAACTGTTGATTGGGAATATCTTTTGTCTGTGGTGAGAATGGACCCTTTGCCAGTGGTGGCCTTGGATGCGGCCAAGGCCTTCGACAGGGTCTACTGGAGGTATCTATGGGGGGGTTCTCAAGGGGCTAGGCATGGGCACTGTCTTTTTCCAGACCTTGAGGAAATGTTAGCGGGGGGCCTCTGCAAAGATCCTGCTGAATGGTACCCTGACCCCTAGCTTTGACATCCAGAAAGGGACTAGGCAGGGGTGCCCCTTATCCCCTCTTTTGTTTGATATCTATATTGAGCCCTTGGCATAAACTATTAGATTAGATGATTTAATCTGCCCTTTTAAATCACAAAATTATCATTGTAAAATAGCATTGTATGCTGATGATATTGTTATATATACTAGAGACCCGGAGGCAACTATTCCATGGCTCGAAAATCTGTTGGAGGAATTTGGCTCTATCTCTGGCTATCTAGCCAATTCTTCTTAAATGAAAGTGATGTGTTGGAACATCAATTATAGGGGAGGCCCCATCAGTAACGAATTTAAGTATTTGGGTATCAAAATTGTTAAAGATCTAAATAAAACCCCCCTGATCAACTTGGAGAAAACCATTAAGGAAATTGACCACCTCTTCGCCAGATGAATGAATCATATTTACTACCAATTTTTTTTTTTTTAGAAACCGTTTATTGCAATCTCAAGAATATACAAGTATGGGCCTACAACCTTTCGGCCGGCCGCTAGAATGACAGGAGCATATGACATACGTACAAAAACACTTGGCGTTGCAAAGGAGCAAAATAGGAGGTACCAGCGTCGTGGGCCACATCACTCTGACCCCACAATACGGTTTCATTTTATACAAACAACACAAAAACCACACCCGCAAGGCAACCTGCAATCGAAAGTAACAGCACGTGCTCCCCGAATGGGGGACCCCAGCCATCCACAGGAGTCTAAAGAGGGGAAGGGGAACAGATCGAGGACTGGGGGAATTCCGTGCTCAGGGCTAGGGAAAGGAGTCAACTAAAGGGACGGGGCTGGTGAGGCCGCAGGCAGCAGTGGTGGCGCGCAGATACCCCCGCGGTAGGCGTTCCAAGGGCCCCATACTTTCACCCATGCCCCAGGCTTACCCCTCGCCACATACACCACCTTTTCTCGGAACATGCACCAATCCATGTGTTCTTTCCAGGCCGACACCGCCGGGGGCCTCTGGGATCCCCACAGTTGAGCAATGTCACGCTTAGCTATCATATATCCCAGAGTCACCCATCGCGTCTGCGGAACCGAGTAGTCAGTTGGTTCCCACACATTCAGCAGGCATCTCCTCGCTTCAGGCAGCAGCTCGACATGCGTAACCACTCGCAGGACATCATGCACACCACGCCAGAATCGCTCCACCTTCGGGCATTCCCACAAAATATGCAAAAAAGTCGCCAAAGCACCACACCCACGCTTACACAACCCATCCTCAGCATAGCCCATACGCAGAAGCCTTGGCCCCGTCATGTAAACCCGATGGAGTATCTTAAGCTGGACGAAGCGAAGGCGAGCCGGTATGGCCACCTCCTTCGGAGAGGCCACCGCGGAAATCCAGTCTTCGTCGTCCAACTCCAGCCCGTCGGCAACCCAAGCCTCGCGGAGGCCAGTCAGCAGGCCCGAGCGGTCATTAATCAATTTTTTGTAAATAAGGGAGATCGTGCTGTCAGGAACGTGGCCATCCAGCACTCTATCCTCCAGGGGGGAAGACTCCGGGATGGAGGCGACGTCTGGGAAGACTGAGCCCAGCGCGTGACGGACCTGCAAGTACCGAAAGTATTCACTGCCCTGCAGCTGAAACTCCGTCTGCAGCGCCTCGAATGTTTTAAATCCCCCTCTCGTCCAGAGGTCCCCCACTTTACTGATGCCGATCGTGTCCCACTTCTCGAAGCCCTTCGAGGTCCACAGGGAGCCCAATCTCTCAGACGCGTACAACGGTGATGCCCGGGTCAAACGGTCCTTCCACCGCATAGCTGCGTTAGCCGCGTGCCATACTCGTACCATGACACGCGTAGGTCCCGTCAGGCGGGGGCCGGGCGCGCCAGAGTAGAGCGCTCGATTATAGTCGCCACCAGGCAGGAGCATCTTGTCCATTTCAAATGCCGGGTTTAAGGCGGGCCCGTAAAGGCCATGATTAATTGCAGCTAGCTGGGAGGCCCAGTAATACCGTTTAATATCCGGGAGGGCAATCCCCCCGTCGTACCATGGGAGCGTCAACTTCGCCAGGGCAATACGCGGCCTCCCGTCCCAGAACAGGCGGCGCTGTAGACTCTCCACCTCACGGAAGTAGCGCGCCGGGACTAAATCCATAGTGTTCTGGAGAGCGTACAGGAAGCGTGGCAACGACATCATCTTAAACAATGCCGCCCGGCCGAGCGGCGAAAGCGGCAGGCGCCGCCAGCGCGTGACGTCCTCCTTCAAGCGCTGGAGGGGGGGAAGCAAATTCCGCTCGTAGCGGGCCTCCGGGTCCAGAGTAATGTAAACCCCCAGGTACCGAAACCCCTGTGAGGCAATCTGGATCGGACAGCCCCGCGGGAGGACGGGAGCCTCCCCGGAAAGCACATACACACATGATTTAGCCCAGTTGATGACAAGGCCTGAGTTGCGGCCGAATGAGCGCAAAACATCAACCAGGACAATCAGTGATTTACGCGGGGAGGCTAGGTACAAAAGGATATCGTCAGCGTATAGGGACACGCGGTCCTCATACTCGGGGGTCCAACGGAGACCACGGATGGAAGGGTGCCACCGCAGCCACTCCGCCAGGGGTTCCAAGGCCAGCGCGAACAGGAGCGGCGACAAGGGACAGCCCTGTCGCGTGCCCCGTCCCAGCTCGAATGGGACCGATACTCTTCCATTCACCACCACCTGCGCCAATGGGCCCGAATACAACAATTTGACCCAGCTAATGAACCCCGGGCCAAATCCAAACTTCGCCAGCATAGCCCAGATGTATGGCCACTCGAGCGTGTCAAACGCCATGGTGCGTCTAAGGACGCCAATATGGCCGGCTCCCGCACAAACGGGACACGCGCGAGCACCCCGTGCAAGCGCCGCAGATTAAGGGCCGTGTTGCGATGGGGAATAAAGCCGGACTGGTCTTGGTGGACCAGATCGCCCACCACGCCGACCAGCCGGTTGGCTAGCACCTTGGCGAGGATTTTGGGCTCCGCATTCAAGAGCGAGATAGGCCGGTAGGATGTAACCCGGTCTCGAGGTCTCCCTTCCTTGTGGATCACCACAATTGTAGCCAGACGTTGGTCCGGCGGGAGGGAGCCCAGCGAGTGGGCCGCCAGGAACATCGCACGGAGGTGGGGTGCCAGTACATCCGGTCGCAGCTTATACAGCTCGATAGGGATGCCGTTCGGGCCCATGGCCTTGCCGGATGCGACCGAGCGTATGGCGAGGGCAATTTCGTCGGAGGTAGGAGCGGCATCTAACGACACCCTGTCCTCCACCGAAAGGGAAGGCAGCGCGATATCCCTAAGCAGGGCATGGGAATCCTCCTCCGAGCAGGGAGAAACCGGGGAATACACCTCGCGGAAATAATCCGCGAAGCAAGAGACAATGTCTTCTGGCTCGGTGACACGCACACCATCCGTCCTCTCAATCAGCGGGACCACACGACTCGCTCTCTCCTTTTTATCCAACCATGCAAGCAATTTACCAGCCTTATCACCCACATCATACAGTCGCCCCTGTTGCTCTCTATAGAGGCCCCTGGCCGCCTCCGTGACGAGGGCCCTGTAGGCCGCCTGCTTAAGTTGTAGGACATGTAGTGCAGCATCCGTCACCCCACCCTCTAGATCACCCTCCAATTCAGCGATTTCGGCCTCCACCCGGGTCACCTCCTCCTGCTCGCGCCTCCGGGCATGGGAAATAAAGGAGAGGGCCTCCCCTCTAAGAACTGTTTTGAAGGCTTCCCACAGGGAGATAGCCGAAGGGACGGACCCCGCATTCTCATCGAAATACCGCTGCAAGGATTTAATCAAATCAGCGCGAATGGTGGGGTCGCGCAGGTACCAGGCATTGATTGGAGCTACTCTGCCCTCCCCCCTCGGGAAGACATCAATTTGCAACAGGAGCGGGGAGTGATCTGAAATACCCCGCGCCAAATGGCGCACCTCTCCTACCCTCCCAACATAGGCCGCAGGGACAAGGACATAATCAAGCCGTGAGAGGCTACCATGGGCACCCGAGTGGAAAGTGTACTGCAGCTGCGTGGGATGTTTTAAGCGCCAGCAGTCCACCAATCCCAGTGTATCTAAGAAGCCGGACAGCCACGCCTGCGCCCGGGGGAGGTCCCTAGGGGGGTGACGATCCACGGTCCCAGAAACCACCGCATTGAAGTCCCCCCCATCCACCAGAAGCCCCCCCGGAAGGTCAAGGAGGAGGCGCCCTAGGTCTGCAAAAGTCGTAGACTGTAACCCCGGTGGGACGTACACTGAGACAAAGACAACTACTTTACCCTCCATTCTCCCCACTAAGACAGTGTAGCGTCCCCTCTCATCATGGCGCACCTCGTCTATTTCCAACGGGAGCGAGTTCTTCACCATGATGCCCACCCCCCGTGAGCCCGACGTGAAGCCCGAGTGGGCCACCAAGCGATAGCCACGCCGATTCATGGCACAAAAGGAATTACCAATAAGGTGTGTCTCCTGCAGAAAGACCACATCTGGCGAAAGTCGTTTCAAATACTGCAGGACCACACCTCGCTTAATCCTATCCCCCAGTCCGTTAACGTTCCAGGACAATAAAGTCAGGTCCCTACCCCCCATCACATACAGAAGCCATCATTCGTCCCCCGGAGAGCACCTTAAAAATACCAATACAATAAAGGGTTTGCCTTGCGGTAAAAACAAACAACACCCCACCCCAACCCACCCATCCCAACAGAACTCCCCCCTCCCTGCACCCCTGCATGAGCCCAAACAGCCCCCCCAAAGTGCAGTGTGCCTGTCGCCCCATGAATGATTAAACTAACTAGTCCCCCAGAGGAGGAGGGAGAGCCCCCAAGAGACCCCGTACCACCTCCACAGGAGGGAGACTTAACGAACAGTCAAAAATGACGACAATGTTGTCCAGAGCGAGGCCTACCATTAGTCCCTCAGTCCTGATCCGGCGAGCCCTCCCCTCCAACCGCGCCCCCCCCACCCCCCCGGCCCCGATCCCCGGGCAAGGAGTCCAACCAGTCCCCGGCTGCCTCGGGACGATCAAAAAAGTGCGTGCGGCCATCCACCTCCACCCGCAACTTAGCTGGAAAAAGCATCGCATACTTGAGGTTCAGGTCCCGTAGACGACGTTTGACTCCGAGAAAGCTCAGTCTCTGCTTCTGGACCGCTGGGGTGAAATCAGGATAGAAGTTTACATCCATATTGTCAAGTCTGACCGGTCCTTGTTGCCTAGAAGTCTGAAGAATAGCGTCTCTGTCCCGAAAGTTGAAAATCCGGGCAATGAGAGGCCTCGGAGGGGCTCCGGCCTTAGGTCTTCCTCCGGGAACCCTGTGGGCACATTCCACTGCAAAGAATTTACTCAGCCCCCGGGGCTGGAGATGGGTGAGAATCAGGTCCTCCACAAACAGGTCCGCCGCCGCCTCCTCACGTCCCTCCGGCACCCCGACAATGCGGACATTGTCCCTCCGGGCCCGACCCTCGGAATCCTCCAGTCGACGATCCATCAGGGCGCTCGCCTGGCCAAGCCGGCGCACCTCCTTTTGGAGGGCCGCCACGTCCGCTGTGAGGCCCGAGGTGGTGTGGGCCAAAGAATCGACCCGGTCATTGGTCTTGGATAAATCGGCCCTCACCAGGCCAACATCCACGTGGACCGAGTCAATCTTTTGCGCCAGTGTGTCAAAGCGCTGGTCCACCGTGGCCTTCATCTCGGCGATAGCGCCCATGACATCTCGCAGGGTCAGATCCGCGGGCAGCGCAGGAGCATCAGTCGGGCCCTCAGGGGACCTATGCGGCACCTCGGGAGATCCCTTCTGGAGGGTGTAGCGGTCCATGCTGTTGGACTGATGGGCTGCGCCACGGCGGGTCGATTTCACCTTTGCCCGGTCGCCATCTTGCTTTGTGGACATGGTTCCAGTCCCCAAATCGTGCCGATCACCTCGGAAAAGGCCGACAAACCAGTTCACGGGCTCCGGGGGGGGCCACCACAGGTCCGCAGGACGGATCACAGCCGGCGGGCCAGCAGGGCACCCCAACGAGGCCACACCACCGCACACCGCCCCGCAACCCAACCTCGCCTACGCAGCAAGGAGGGTGCAAAAGCGAAAGTGAAAGTGCGGGGTACGCGAGTCGCCCAGCCCTGCCCGCCGCTGTTGATCACTTTGCCTCCGGATCACCCCGCAACTCCAATCCGGGGGGCCGGCGTGGAGAAGGCCGCAAATCTCAATCGGTGCTCCCGCCGGTGTCCGAGGTCCAATTTGGAAACGGAAAACGGGTGACACCTCAGCTCGGGCTCACCAACACAGTCCCCTCATCTAGGACAGGATATTTTCAGGATTTATGTAGGAGGTCACGGAGGTCCTCGGGAGCCTCGCACCTACGCGGCCATCTTGGTTGCGCGCTAGGCTCCTCCACTACCAATTTTTTAAGACTACAATATTCATTGAACATATTCATCTTTCTTTGCAGGCCAATCTCTGTGTGGTCTATTATTACAAGGTTGTCTGCATATAATAGACATGCAATATGTATTCTGTTTACCCTTGCGCTGGCCCCTCTTGCAGTCCCTAAGACTGAAGTTTGTTATGAATAAGGAGAAATGTTGGGGGGCCAGCACACACCCCTGTCTAACCCATTTCCAATTGTGATTTTCTGCGATAGGCTCCCCTCTGTGTCTAGAATTATCTTCGCCCAATTATAAGTATGTAGTGTTTGTATTAACCTTAGCAGATCTTTGGGATGTTGTATCCGACCAACGTCTCCCACAGTGTCTCTCAGTCCACTAGATCAAGTGCTGCACGAAAGTCCACGAAGCAGCAGAAGAAACTGCCCTTCTGCTCGATAGACTTCCATGCGATGGGCCAGAGTGCAAAGCAGTGGCCGACTCATTTGTGGATTGGTCTTATGATTGCTCCTCTCCAGTTTTCTGGTATATGACCTGTATTAAGAATCCCAAGGAACATTTTTTTAAAGAATTCTGTCCACCAATCTGGCCTGGTTTTTTGATCACTGCAGGGAGGTTGTCTGGGCCTGCTGCTCAAGTCAATGTTAGGTTAGATATTATTTTTTTTACATATTACTAGGTGTGAAGTGTTCCTTAATTTCTTCCCTCATACCTGGCTACAATATAGATTTAAATCTCTCTTTTACTGGCCATTTTCCATATAATTCCCCCAAATACCTTATCCAATTATCTTCTGGTACTATGCAGTTCACGAAACCTAGTATTTTGCCTGAACTTTCTTGGACCGGCTTTCAAAAACCTTTCTTGTCTCTTGAGTCTATTACACACAATAATTGTTCCCAGCAGCTCTCTTTGTATGTTCTTTTTTTATTTCTGATAATCATTTTATATTTTATCCTTAATTTCTGTAGGTTGTGATTCTACATTATAATTTCCCCTGAGTCTTCTTTCCCTTTATCTTATGCTTGCTTTTACTTTACGATGTACTTCATTGAACCAGGTCTTCTCTTTAATTTGGGTTCTATTTTTCCTACCATCACCTGATTTACTTGGTTTTATTTGAACCCTTAGGCATTCCACCAATTGGATGATTATATTTTCATACCATCCATTATCCTCATTATTCGGGATGTTTCCTAATGTTTGAATCTGCTGTACAGCAGCTAGTTTTTGAATATACTCCTCAGATATACGTGTAGTGAGACGCCTTGGGTATTCGATATAAACCTGGAGAGCTATATCTCTTTGTTTTTCCTTGCATATATATATTATCTACTGGCGGTCGCCAGTAGATAGTTATAGTTAGGACCGAGTTCCCATAGGAAATCTCAAAATTCTATTTTGAATAACTTTGGTGCCGGTTGACGAATCCTCGCGAAATTTTCAAAACGAATGGGGCCCTCCGCTCAGCTCCTACCCTGAAAGTCTCTGGGTGATTCGTCAAGCGGGGGCTGAGAAAAAAGGGGGGTCTCAAAATGCGTTTTCCCCATGCATTTTCCCATAGGACGTTTAGTCGAAGGTACAGCCCGAACGGCTGAACAGAATTAGTTGAAATTTGGCAAAGAGGTAGTCCTCAGGTCAGGCATGTGCCTTTTGCATATATGGTGTCAATCTGTTCAGTAGTTCCTGAGAAAATTGCAGTTAAAAGTACATAAATATCTATAGCCGCGCACGGTGCGCGCACCTTAACGTGCGCGAGCGTAATTCTGATTGGTGGTTACATGTCAGTCAACATTCGAATCGGTCGAAATCAGGAAGTGTCGCCCGCCATTTTGTGTCTTGTGAGTGTGACAGGGAAAAAGAAAGGTGGAGAACGTGAAAAGGGGGCAGGGTAGAGAGTTCCTGACCCCATAGCCTTTGTCAGGGGGTCCCTGAAGGACCCCGAAGGGTGAAAAAAGCATTTTAATTTTATTTTTTTTAAATCGCGGGGTGCAGGAACGGTGCGCGCACCGCAGAAAGAAATCATTAAAAAAAATGTCATTTGAGATGTCATCAGTGATGTCATGAGTGATGTCACTGACCATGTCATGAGTGATGAAATATGTGACGTCATCAGCAGTGGATTACGGGCGCGCGAGTTATAGTTAGCTGAACTAACTATAACGGGGGAATTTCAATGGTTTTGTACGAGTGAAATGTCCAGCTAACTATAACATGTGTGAAACCTATGGTTTTTTAAGTGAATTTATATATATATACATATTTGGTGAAATGGGGTGTTGAGTGCAGTTTTGTAAATTTTAGTAGAATGTAGTGTTATGGAGTGGTGTGTAGGATAGTGGTGTTGATTTGAAGTGAGTGGTATGGTGTGTTATGGATCTGCATGATGTGTTTTGTGATATATGGAGTATAGTGTTGTTTAGTTGAAAGGTTTAGTGTTATGCTGACATTAGTTACACTAACACCTGAGTACAAATATAAATAGTCCATTTGAAGCTGAAAAACACGTTATGAAATGTTTAACTTTTACACATCCATAAATGCATACCTAAAGAACACTAGGCCAGAGATCCCATGGGTCTGTTCTTGGTTTTCATGCTGATGAGGGTAAACGTAGACATCAAGGTTTCCTGTTATTTATTTAAAATTACTTCTTTTAAAAGCGAACTGTCTTCAATGGAATCTTGGATCCAATTCAAAAAAGTATTTGTAAACTGGTGTCATGGTTGTGTTACAATGCTCAGTATTTTACAAATGGATGACACTCCTTGCTTCCAGTGAAAGTTGCGGGAGGAAAATTGAAAATGTTTTTGAATTCCAAATAAAAGGCAAAGCAAAGTTAGATTAGCATGCCTTCAAATTTTTGCACCTTTTTCTTTCTCTCCATGCGAATGTGTTTTCCCGGTGGGAAAATCCCTTCTTCCTAAAACCAAAATGTCTCATTCCCAACCTGGGAAGATATTTACCCCTTCTTTTACCATGAGTAAATCTACAAAGGGTTCAATGTGGGAATGGACTATAGAAAAATGTGTGAACACCCTTATTCTCATAAATTTGCGGATATTCCATGAAGTGTAACACCCATTCCGAGCCTCTTGTAGGAGATTAGTAATATTCCATATTTGAGGTAGACTACTCGTGAAAAATTGATTTAAGCTCCTAAAATTGTCTTTTGTATATTATTTGCACTCACACACAAAGCGACTTGACAGTGCAAGCTGAACATGCCAATGATTTTGTGAATCAGGCTAGCGGTATTTAAACATGTTACCTGTACATTCTAAAAGTCTGTCACTATGTGGAACAGACAATGGAAAGGGGCTTTATCTGAAGATTATCTACAGATATGTTAATTTGCAACGAAAAACTTCAAAGACTAATTGAGAACCTACTGTTGTGTTTGATAGGGGTGGCCAGAATCACTGAATAACCTAGGGCGGAGATTACATCTTTCATGGCCACAAGGGATAGGGATAGCTACAGCTAAGAAGAAAAGTAAGGAATCATGCTAAAGCAATGTTGTTTGAAACGTAAGCTCCCTCCCCACTCAAGGCAGGGAGAGGATAAGGCCCTCAACCTAATTACATCAGCAAAGGGAGTTCTTTCCCTCACCTCCAGCAACGGAGAAAATACTCTTCCTATGCTGAGAAATGCAAGAATGTAGCATTTCTGCCTGCGCCGCTAAGAGCAGAAAGGATGCGTACTTCTCTTTTGCTAGCAGCGTTTTATTTCCCTGCTAAATGGAGATAAGGTATTGCTCATATTTACTGAAGGCAGGAAATCAGGATAATCATTAATGTAAATTCATCCTCTAAATGCAGCAGGGGGTTAAAGGTCAACTCGGCTAAAATACTTGGTACAGTAAAGAGGCTGAATGTTCAAGGAGACCTATATTATCTTAATGGATTACAACATCTCAGATAATGTAGGTGTCAGAACCACAAATACCATCCTAGGGATCCACTCCGCACGTTCCTGTGGCAGACTTTGAGAAATATCTACGCTTGGGAAGTGCCACACCTTTCTCATTTTCTTTTCAAAATGTTTACTTTATGGTGGGGATGGTTTAAAGGGAGAACTAGGACTTTGCGTTTGTGACCATTGCTCTTTCAACAGGGCGACATGGTGCAATCCTAATGCCAATGCTTAAAACCCAGGGAGATGGATGGAAATCAATGGTCAACAACTCGCTTGCGCACATGTACTACTTCACAGTGGGTAAAATGGCTCCTTCCATTGCAAACAGGCAGCGATGGCAGGTATTTGTTCTACCCAGCTCTGTGTCTCCTTTGGCTTGAAGGCAGGTAGAAGCTCTCCACAACCTGCTGCTTTTTGCCTGCTGGTTTTCACTGATTCTAAGCAGCTGCCAGACAGGCCACTGTGCAGCCTTGCCTGTTTATTGCTTCATACACAGAGCAGAACAGATTACATCACCCTACTGGGCGCAGCCTGTCTTCTATTTATACAAAAGAGCAGGCTATATTCTCCTTTTTGGCAGAGTGTCTCCCGTCCTAACCGCTAGGCAAATTAACCTATAGCACATGGAGAGGGTGAGGGGGAGGTGGGAGAGCTGAACATGAATTGGGAGGGTAAAAGCAATATTTCATGATAGTGCAAAACTTTGAAGCTCCCATGTGGGCTCCTGTGGTGGCCTAATAAAACAAACTGAAGCGGTGTGTGCTGCATAAAAAAAAGGCACCATTACCTGAGCATGAGCATGGACAAGATGCACACAGAAAAGGTGTGGGGAGGGAAGCACTGCGTTTGTGTTTGGAGTGTGGGGGAGAGCTTTTAATGTGAACCAGGAGTGGGAAAGCAATAGCGCATGAAAGCAGCCGACTTTGATGCTCAGTGAGCTAAAGAAAGAAAAAGCAGCCATTCGCTGAGAATGGGCGCTGCTAGGGGACTTCTAAAAAAATAGTCCTCACAAGTGAAATAAAAACATTGGGTAACAACACATGTAAGAGGGGCAGTCCTCATGGGAGGTTACAACAAGAGAAAAGGAGGTACTAAGGAGGGGCTACTAAGTCTACTAACAAATCAAAAGGCACCATTTACAAAGGACAGTAACAGGAGCCAATTGAGAAGATGTGCAGGAAAATGGGCAGAGCTTAAAGCCCATTCCTGAATACAGCATGTCGAAAAAAGCAGTGCAAGCACTGCTTAGGAGAGACCCAAAAAACATGACCTGGCAGATCCAGGCATCAGTCAATTATAAAAGATGTATTTTGTGTGTAAAGGTAGAGTTGAGACGATTGTCGGTATGGTTTATGCTTTCCATAAATATTGAAACTGGTATTATTTAGTGTTAAATATTTCAGTCTTTCTCTGTAAGTGTTAGTGCGTTATAGGTTATAATGTTCTGTTCTTTATATTTGAGTCACACAAAAAAATATCACCTCAGGGAATGTCAGACAATCTTCTCCCCCAACAGCACAACAAACATATAACATTCCTAGCTAATTTATGTATATGAACAGGCTTACACATCAACATATTAATGAAAGGAATAAGTAATGAACCCATTACTTACCAGAAATGAATGTTAGCAATAAATTATAGTTTCATTAACTCCTCATCTTTGTCATCATCGCTCTTTGTCCCAGTCCTATTGTTTGAGGATAGGAAGAAGCCTCTCATGCACCAATAAGCTTTCACATATACTTTATTCTTTAGAAAATACCCACTCCAATATACCACAATAATTGTCCACAATTGTTTCAGTGCAGCTTCTAACACCCCATAGCAAAATTCAAAGCCATCCTTATTGACCTCCAACCCATAATGCACCACAAAAGTGTTAAGAGTGGTCCATCTGGCTCCTCTACATAGCTCCTGTAGAGACAACCCAGCTGAATCACCCCAAGATTTCGAAACAGCTCTGATACAGCAGCTTTGTAAGTCCTTTAGAATCAAAAACCCAACTGAAACATAAGCTTAATTGATGGCTTGTTTTACCAACTTATTCAAAGTTGCTCCTGAGGAGACAAACCAGCTGACTCTCCCCAGGATGATGAAAGAGCTCTGATAGAGCAGCTGGGTAAGTCCTTTAGGATCACAAACCCAACTGAAACATAAGCCTAATCGATGACTTGTTTTACACACTTATTAAAAGTTGCAGTTGTCACTTCCTTTACTTTATTTGCCACTCCATGAGCTACAAATAAATTGTTTGGGGAACAAAATTATTTTGTTCTGGACAAATTCATCCCCAAAGCCCTCTCGTTGTCCATGACTTAGGAACCCTTGAGTTTGCCCCATCATCTATTACTGACAGGACTGTCTCCAGTGAGGAGTGAAGCTGCATCTGTTCTTTATGTCTGAACTTAGGATCAGGCCTCAACACTGTTCTACATGGAAGGAACTTCAAGTATGGGTAGGTAATCAGCAATGCACTTAGCTTTCCGAATCTCTTGGCTGATGTTATTGCTAGCAAAAAAGCCACCTTCACCGAGACGCAAGGCATGTCCGCAGACTCCAATATTAAAATGACTTTTCTGGAAAATCCTTAAGAACTACAGATAAATCCCATGTACCTGTATAAAAATGGCCCCCTGGTCTTTTTAACTTAAACATCTTGAGAATCTTAAAAACTAAAGGTACAATTTTAGAAATATTTCCAAGACTCTCTTTAAAACCTCTATCTACTGCCTGCAATATGAAAGGAGATAGGCCTGAAACAATATTGTCCCTCAAAAAATCTGAAAAAATGGAAATGGCACCATTTTCCAAAACTTTTCAAGTACCATGCATATAACACAAGAGTTTAAAGTTACCTACAAGTCTAAATATCAATTGCAACCTCCTTTAAAGACCCTAAACCCTGGAAGGCTTGTCGTTCAATCCAAGCTGTAAGACATAGAGTCCTCAACTGTGATATTGACTGGGATGCAGACTGAAGAGGTTAAGGATGAAGAAGAAGCTAAAGATGTCAACCTTTCACTAACAGAGTCAGTAATGGGAACCTGGGACATCTGGACCAAAACTAAGCCGCCAGGATTATTTGTGCCCGCTTGTTCCAAATCTTCTGCAATACCCTCAGAAGGTGAGTTATTGAAGGAAACACACACAGAATTCCTTACAACCACTGAAACACTATTACGTCCACTCCCCACACCTCCTGATGCCACGTCTCTGAACAGAAGTCAGGTAAAAGGGCATTGTTCAGAGAGGTAAATAGGTTTGGGTGGAATTATAATTCCCCTCACGAAATTAACGGAATTCTGTAACTCCGCATTACCCTTATAAAGTGGCGTTCCCGCCAAATTCTACCAGATGGTGCATGGCAGAAATAATCTGCCATTCGAGCAATGCAATGGTCATGAG
Organism: Triturus cristatus; assembly: GCF_964204655.1. Classification (NCBI taxonomy): domain Eukaryota; kingdom Metazoa; phylum Chordata; class Amphibia; order Caudata; family Salamandridae; genus Triturus; species Triturus cristatus. The sequence continues at coordinate 771,400,695 of NC_140585.1, forward strand.
AACAATGCGAGGCCCCTGCAACGTGCTTTTGGAAGCAAGATTTGCTGCCCCCCGATGCGATTTCTGGTTGCCATTTTGGAACACTGACGGTCATGAACAGTTAAGGGTTCTCGAGTAGATTTTCTACTTGAATAGCAGCTAAATCAACAATGAAAACACCCTTTCAAGGGAATATCCTAATAGAACAGATGGTTCGAGTAGTTTTTTTAAAGCGAAAAATCATTTTTTTATTTTACATTTCTTTCAAAAGAAAAGAAGTGCCAAGGAGACTACAACTTCCTCTTCCTGTCCAGAAGGCTCCTCCCAGTGCTTTGTCCATTGCCGGGTCACTTTAAATTTTTGATTTTGAGGTGAAAGGATCAAACTCTTCCTCTACAATTCCTGCTGCATATGCCATTTGATTTTATGGACTTTGTTTTTGTGACTTCACAACAAGTAAGTGAAAAAACGTTTGGATAAGGGTGTTGTTTGATAGAGGGCATGCACCAGCATATAGTTGTACCTTTTATTACATTTTTACATTTGATTGTGGTTGTGCTGGGTGGCTTGCAGTTGCAGTATGGACCTATTTGTTTGCATTTAGAGTTTTAGATTTTATAAGGTGAAAAGCTTGCATTGTTAAGAACTTTTTGTCCATGTTTGTGAAATTTGAACTATTGATTTATTTTAACATGTGGCCTAGTGTGCCTATGGGCCATCCAGCCACTACTAAGCATTGGGTATATAAAAAAACTGTTTCTGTGGTATATGTTGTTTTAAAACTTCTATGATTTAGGGATGGCATTGAATTAACTGCAAAAAATGTTTTTTTGTATCACGCTTTTTTCCGCAAAAAGTATATTTTGTAATATTTTTATGCCTTGGGAAGGTGTGTGCTTTGGAACATTTTTATTGCTGAAGTAATTTTTGTTTTTGGTATTGCTGAATCAATGGTAGTGCTTTCTCCTTTGGTTACCATGCTTCCTTTGTTTGCTGGCCAAGTGTCCATTTTTTTGTCTAGGTAGTGTGTGTGTTTCCCATAGGCCACCATTTTGTCGTTGTTCTCCAAGCCATGTGGCCAGTGGCCATTTTGTGTAGTCAGTATCCACAGGTCTACATGTGTTCTTTGTTGTCCATGCCTCCTTGCTTGTTGTTGTTTGAACTAGTGGCCAGCTGCCATTTAGGGTTGTAGCCAGTGTACCTTTTTGCCATGGGCTTGCATGTGTTCCTATTGGCCATGCCTTTTTGCTTGTTGTTGTTTAAACATGTGGCTGGCGCCTTTTGTGTTGCCAGTCAGTGTGCTTTTGACATAGGCCTGCATGTGCCTTTATTGTCCATGCCTTATTGCTTGTTGTTGTTTAAACATGTGGCCGGCAGCCATTTTATATAGCCAGCCAGTGTTCTGCTTTTGCCTTAAGCTTGCATGGATTCTTTGTTATCCATGTCTTCTTGCTTGTTGTTCTTTAAACATGTGGCCAGAGGCCATTTTGTGTAGCTAGCCAGTGTGCTGCTTTTATCATAGCAAAAATAACTATTGATGGACAGAATGCAGAGCAATGTCATACATTCACCCCAGTACAGAGATCTGGGCCTAAATCCATCGTTTTTTTGATCACCATGTCATTCCAGTTTGGACCCAGCCATATGCAAATCAGTGTTGACCCTGTGCCCTATGGGAACAGTCCAGCTCAAACTGCCAGGAAAGGTCCTCCCTGGACTGGAAACAAGCATCCTAGGATCGGTTTCTGGGTTTCACACCTCTTCAGCCAGGATAGCTTGATTCCAGTGGCATGGAGGGTTATGAAACCGAATCCGGTCCCAGGATGCTTGTTTCCGGTCCAGGGAAGACATGGCTTGGCAGTTTGGGCTGGACTATTCCCATAGGGCACAGGGTCAAGACTGATTTGCATATGGCTGGGTCTGAACTGGGGTGAGCTAAAGAATGATGATGGATTAAACCCAGATCAGTTGACGGGGGGGGAGTGCTTGCAATGTTCAACACTCCATCTATCATCCCCTTTGGTTTTGCTTTTATCATAGGCCTCCATGTGTTGTTTGTTGTCCAGGCCTTCTTGTTGTTATCTGATCATGTGGCAGGCTGCCATTTTGTGTAGCCAGCCAGTGTGCTTTTGCCAGAGGTCTGTATGTATTCTTTGTTGCCAATGCCTTCTTGCTTGCTGTTGCCTGACCATGTGGCCGGCAGCCATTTTATATAGCCAGCCAGTGTTCTGCTTTTGCCTTAAGCTTGCATGGGTTCTTTGTAGTCCATGCCTTCTTGCTTGTTTTTCTTTAAACATGTGGCCAGAAGCCATTTTGTGTAGCTAGCCAGTGTGCTGCTTTTATCATAGGCCTGCATGTGTTGTTTGTTGTCCAGGCCTTCTTGCTTGTTGTTGTCTGATCATGTGGCAGGCTGCCATTTGGTGTAACCAGCCAGTGTGCTTTTGCCAGGGGTCTGCATGTGTTCTTTGTTGCCAATGCCTTCTTGCTTGCTGTTGTCTGAACATATAGTCGGTGGCCATTTTGTGTAGCCAACCAGTGTGCTGCTTTTGCCATAGGCCTGCATGTGTTCTTTGTTGTCCATGCCTTCTTGCTTGTCATTGTTTTAACATGTGGCCAGTGGCCATTTTGTGTAGCCAGCCAATGTGCTTTTGCCATATGCCTGAATGTGTTCTTTGTTGTCCATGCCTTTTTTCTTATTATGTTCTTTGAACATGAGGCCGGAAGCCATTTTGTGTAACAAGACAGTGTGTTAAATACTTTTTTCCCCAGTTTTCAAAGCAATGTTCTTGGGACATTGATAGAAGAGACCTTCAATGTAATGTGCTTGAGGATGATTTTATTATGTATGTACAGTGTTTATTTAATATTATATGCATTTTTTTCATTTTCCCCTGCACTTCCTTGACTCCCAAAGGATTTCTCATAGTCCCTAGTAAGCAGCAGTTTCTTTTGGTACATTATTTGATTTTTCCCTGTACCACATTTTTGTCATATGTTTCTTAGGCCATAGATACACACTAACATTTCTTTTATTAAGGATTATTTTATTTCATTTTCCTCTGCAACAGGTGTACCCCCTGCCTGTTATAGACCCACAACAGTATTAATTTTTATAAGGATTACTCCATTGTCCCCTTCACCAGCCACCTGCCATAGGTCACTTAGGGCATAGGTAAACACCAGGATTAATTTCTTTTAGGATTATGTCACTTTCCCTTGCACCCCCTGCCTGCCATAGGCGCACACCAGCATTAATCTTTTTAGGCATTATTTCTCTTTTCCCTGCACCTCTGTCTTCCATTGGTGTCTCATAGGCCTTAGAGGCACATAAAGTAAACTTTTAAATCTGTATGCTGTTATCCTAATTGAAATATTATATTATAATATGGCTTTGACTGGAATGAATACACTAGTGTTAATTATTTGATATAAACTCACTAAATGGTATTGTCTGTAAGTATAATTCAAAATGCAAAAATGCCACATTTCACTGAATGTTTTTCTTGTTTGTTTGTTTTTTACGTGCAAAATAGACATCGCCCACGGTCATGCCAAACAGTAGGCCGGCACAAAGGGACATCACACCACTCCAACTGAGTCCTCCTCTGCTTCCGCTTGACAAGCTAAGTGCCACTGACAGAGCTTGAAGATGGCCACAAAGAAAGGTGTTCTTGCCAAGAAAGTGGCCAGTGAGGACGAGAAGAATCAGAGTGCTACCACTGGTGTGCCGCCCTTAACCTTTTTCAGGAAACGTGGTGTGCTTGCCACACCATCCTTCGGGCAGCAAGATGGGAGCAGCGCTTTCACATCAACAACAGCATCAGTCCAAAGCAAGCCCATCAACAGTGAGTCTGAATTTGGATTTGTCTAAGTCATAAAGTACCTAGTGATCACAGTAAACTCCGCAAAGTGGACAACAGGAGTCGCTGCCACCTCTAGATATGCCACAAGGAAATACGATGTTGATAAATGGTGGAAAATGGCGTTTCGCGGCAAACATCGACAAAGGCTGTTGCCGAAACGCGTCTGTTGTGCCTAAGGTTCTTAATAAATCTTTGAACCTGCCCCCGAGAGTGCTGTTATCCTTGGAAGAGAGTGTCCTGGAGGAGTGTGCAGCGTGATGGATTTTCTGGAGCACCCCCGCATTACTGGCACCCGTCCACGAGTGCACTGAGCTGGTGCGTGAGTGGAGCAGTAATATATATATATATATAGTACCCTTACAGTGACTCATAAATAATGCAAAAAAAGAAGCAGAGAAGTCTGGGTAGTTCTGAAGTTTAGGTGGAAAGCAGCTCCTGTACAGAGCACTCTCAACAGCAACAGATCTGCTCACCTCAAATGTCTGACCTTCCATCAAAGTCTTTAAGTATAAGCACAGTGCTATTCACGCCAAGATAGAAAGGGACAAAGTATTTTGCCATTTCGACAGCAAAGTCTTTAAGCATAGAACTAGCGCAGTGCTGTTCAGGCCGAGCTGTAAAATGACAAAAGCCATTTACTACTCCAGGCACAGTATTACAGCTATGAATTGGTAAAATACCAATAAAGCCAACCTGAAATGAGTAAAAGCAACCCCTGAAACAATGTTTCACTATAATTAGAGCTCTTCAGAGAGGTATAGATTTGTCCAGACACAAGGGAGCACCCAGTATAACTCAAAACAGTACCCTTTCAGGCATAAAGTGACACATAAATTATGCAGAAAAAAAAGCAGAGAACTCTGGGTAGTTCTCAAGTTTAGGTGGAAAGCAGCTCCTGTACAGAGCACTCACAACATCAGCGACACTCTAGATCCCCTCACCTCAAATGTCTGCTTTTCTATCAAAGTCTTTAAGCATAGGATTAGCACAGTGCCATCCACGCTGAGATAGAAAGCGGCAAAGTCTTTTGCCATTTCTACAGCAAAGTCTCTAAGCATAGAACTAGCACAGTGCTGTTCATGCCGAGCTGTAAAATGACAAAAGCCATTTACTACTCCAGGCACAGTATTACAGCTATGAATTGGTAAAATACCAATCAACCCAACCTGAAATGAGTAAAAGCAACCCCTGACACAGTGTTTTGCTCTAGTTAGAGCTCTTCAGGGAGGTATAGATTTGTCCAAACACAAGGGTGCACCCAGTATAAGTCAAAACAGTAGCCTTTCAGGCATAAAGTAACGCATAAATTATGCAGAAAAAGAAGCAGAGAAATCTGGGCAGTTCTCAAGTTTAAGTGGAAAGCAGCTCCTGTACAGAGCACTCTCAATATCAATGACACTCTAGATCCTCCCACCTCAAATGTCTGCTTTGCTATCAAAGTCTTTAAGCATAGGATTAGCACAGTGCCATCCACGCCGAGGTGGAAAGGGACAGAGTATTTTGCCATTTCTACAGCAGGGTCTTTAAGCATAGAACTAGCTCAGTGATGTTCATGCAGAGCTGTAAAAAGATAAAAGACATTTACTACTCCAGGCACAGTATTACAGCTTTGAATTGGTAAAATATCATTCAAGCCAACCTGAAATGAGTAAAAGCAATGCCTGACACAGTGTTTCACTCTAATTAGCGCTCTTCAGAGAGGTATAGCTTTGTCCAGACACAAGGGAGCACCCAGTATAAGTCAAAACAGTACCCTTTCAGGCATAGAGTGACGCCCCTAGAAAACCAGTTTAGTAATTCAACGTCAAGTGACATGGAAAAGTTTGGGCAGCATGGATACCCAGACGTCAGGAAGGTAATCTTGTTTCAAGGTCCCCCATCAAAACCCTGAAAAATTAAAATTGTTATATCAAACAAAAAATGAGAAATGAGTAAGACTGTGTAAAAATGAAAAATAAATAATTAGACACTACCTGAACATATAATCCTAATGGAATATCAGCTTATCCTTATGATCACAATAATGTTTGTCGTTAAAAGCCCATCAAGGAACACAGTAGATCAACCAATATATGGTTTTAAGTCTCCCTTCATACATTACATTTTCTCTGTTACTTGACGTTGAATTACTAAACTGGTTTTCTAGGTATATCTGTATTTCAGCACCAAAATCATAATAAGTCAAAAAATGCTTTTCCTAAGGAAACTAGGTCCTAACGTTAACTATCTACAGATGACTGTCAATAGGTAATATATATATTGACTGATGTCATTTAAGATGTCATCAGTGATATCATGAGTGATGTAACTGACCATGTCATGAGTGATGTGAGGTCATTAGTAGTGCATTGGGTGGCCGTAAATTATTCGTAGCTCAGGTAACTATAACTACTTAATTTCAGTAGTTTTATGCAAGACAAATCTGAGCCTAACTATAATGTCCCTGTAACCTTTGGGTTTCTCAGTGAATTTATAAGATTGTTTAAATTATTTTTCCTAACTATATTCTCACTGTAACCTTTGCATTTTTATTGAACTTATATGTTATTTTATTGCTATTTCCTAACTATAGCATCCCTGTAACCTTTGTTGTTTTAAGTGAATTGTTAAGGTTTTTTTCAAATTGTATTTCCTAACTGTAACCTGTAACCTTTGAGAGTGAGTGAGTGCATGAGTGTTTCAGTAGGTCTGTGAGTCGGTAGAAGAATTTGGGAGTGGGTCTGTCAGTGGGTGGTGAGTGGGTATGGGAGTGGCTGCATAAGAATCTCACTGGATGTGTGAGTGTCTGAATGGGCCCGTGAGTTGGTGTGTGATTATCTGAGTGGGTATCTGAGTGGGTATGTGAGTGTCTGAGTGAGCCTGTGAGGGGGTGTCAGAGTGTGTTTGTAAATGCTTCCGTAAGTGTGTGAGTCAGTCTGTGAGTGAGTGCATGAGTGGCTTAATGAGTCAGTGTGTGGGTGCATGAGACTCCCAGTAGATGTGTGAGTGGGTGTGAGTCTCTGGGTGTGTGAGTGGGTATGTAAGTCTGTGAGCGGGTGTGTGAATGGGTGTGTAGTTATCTGACAGGGTCTGTGAGTGGGTACATAAGTATCCATGAACAAGCGTATGAGTCTTTAAGTAGATCTGTGACTGGGTATGTGAGGGGGTGCAATGAGTGTTTGAGTATGGTTGTGAGTGGGTGCATGAGTCTGAATGGGTCTGTGAGTGGGTGTGTTTGTGTGTCTGTGTTGGTGTGTGAGTGGGTATATGAGTATCTTAGTTGGTCTGTGAGTAGGTGCCAAAGTCTCTGAGTGGGTCTGTGAGTAGGTCCTTGAGTGTCCGAATAAGTGGCACACTGGGTGTGTGAGTATGTACATGAGTGTCTGAGCCGGTCTGTGTGTGAGTGCCAGCTTGGGTATGTGAATGGTTGCAGTGTTGTGCATGAGTCTCTGAGGAGGTGACTTGCTCTGTGAGTATATGAATTGGTTTGTGAGTGGGTGCATCAATGTTTGAGTGAGCCTTTGAGTGGGTGCATGAGTCTGTGAGTAGGTCTGCGAGTGGGTACAGGATTGTCTGATCGGGTCTGTGAGTGGGTGCATGAGAATCTGACTGGGTGAGTGAGTGGCTGCATCAGTCTCGGAATGGGTCTGTAAGGGGGTGTGTGAGTCTCTGAGTGGGTCTGTGAGTGGGTACATACATCTCTGAGTAGTTCTGTGAGTGGGTGCATGTGTCTGTGAGTGGCTCTATGAGTAGGTGTTTGATTGTGTGAATGGGTCTGTGAGTGGGTGCATCAGTGTCTGAATGGACCTGTGAGTGGTGAGTAAGTCTGAGAGGGGGTACAGGACTGTCTCAGTGGGTTTGTGAGTGGGTGTATGAGTGTCTTACTGGGTGTATGAGTAACTGCATGAGTCTCTGAGTAGGTCTGCAAGTGGGTGCATACATCTCTAAGTGGGTCTGTGAGTGGGTGCATGACATTCTGAGTGAGAGTGTGAGTGTGTGTTTCAGTTTCTGACTGGGTCTGTGAGTGGGTACATAAGTGTCTGAGTAGGATATGTGACTGGGTTTATGAGTGTTTAAGTGAGTCTATGAATGGGCCAGTCAGTGTCTGACTGGCTCTCTGAGTGGGTGTGTGAGTCTTTGAGTGGGTCTGTGAGTGGATGCTAGCACCCCTGAGAGCATGTTTCAGTTGGTGTTTGAGTCTCTGTGTGAGTCCATGGGTGGCTGCATGGGTCTCTGAGTGGGACTGTGAGTAGGTGTATATGCCTGAGTGGGTCTGTGAGTGAGTGCATGGGTCTCTTAGTGGGGCTGTGAGTGGCTGTGTGACTCTGAGTGGGTCTGTGAGTGAGTGCATGGGTTTCTGAGTAACAGTGGGTGCAAGTCTCAGAGTGTGTCCGTGAGAGAGCACATGGGTCTCTGAGTGATACTGAGTTGCTGTGTGACTGTATGAGTGGGCCTGTGAGGGGGTGTGTAAGTCTGTCACCAGGTCTGTGAGTGGGTCCAGGACTGTCTGAGTAGGTGTGCGAGTGGGTGCCTGAGCCTCTGAGTGGATCCGTGAGTAGGTACCTGAGTCTCTGAGTGGGCCTGTGGCTGGGTGTGTGAGTCTGTGACTGGGTTTGTGAGTGGGTCTTTGAGTGTCGGAGTGGGTATGCGAGTAGTTGCATAAGTGTCTAATTGGGTATGTGAGTGTGTGAATGAGTGTCTGAGTGGGTATGTGAGTCTCTGCGTAGGTCTGTGAGTAGGTACATGAGTCTGTTAGTAGCTTTGTGAGTATGTGAATGGGACTGTGAGTGGGTGTATCAATGTCTGAGTGGGCCTATGAGTGGGTGCATGAGTATCTGACTGGGTGTGTGAGTGGCTGTGTGAGTCTCTGAATGGGTCTGTGTGTGGGTGAAGGAGTCTGTGAGTGAGTCTGTGAGTGGGTCAATGCCTGTTTAAATGATATTGTGAGTATCTATTTCAGTTTATGAGTGGGTTTGTGAGTGGGTGCATAAGTGTCTGAGTGGGGTCTGTGACTTGATGCATGAGTATTTGCATGTTTCATTTGCATTGTGAATCTCTGAGTGGGTCCGTAATTGGGTGCATGGGTCTCTGAGTGGGACTGTGATGAGTTGTGTGTGTCTGAGTCGGTCTGTGAGTGAGTATATGGGCCTCTGAGGGGGCTGTGAGTGGCTGTGTGACTCTCTGAGTGGGTCTGTGAGTGGCTGCATTGGTCCTCTGAGTGAGACTGAGTGGGTGCATAAGTGTCTGAGTGGGTGTGTGAGTAGGTGTGTGGGTCTCTGAGTTTAAGTGGGCGTGGGTACAAGTCTTAGAGTGTGTGGGTCTCTGAGTGGGACTTTGAGTTGCTGTGTGACTTTGAGTGGGTCTGTGAGTAGGTGTGTGAGTGTCTGAGTGGGTCTGTGAGTAGATGCATGAATCTCTGAGTGCATCTGTGAGTCAGTGAGTGGGTCTTTTAGTGGGATTATGAGTGGGTGCATTAGTCTCTGAGTGTGTCTGTGATGAGGTGCATGAGTCTATGAGAAGGTCTGTGAGTAGGTGCATGAGTCTGTGAGTGGCTCTGTGAGTATGTGAATAGGTCTGTGAGTGGGTGCATGAGTGTCTGAGTGGGTGCATGAGTAAGTCTGTGGGGGTAGGGGACTGTCTGAGTTGGTCTGTGAGTGGAGTGTGAGTCTCTGAATGGGTCTGTGAGTGGGTGCACGAGTCTATGAGTGGTTCTGTGAGTTGATGCATGACTCTCTGAGTGAAACTGTGAGTGTGTGTTTCAGTTTCTGAGTGGGTCTGTGAGTGGGTACATAAGTGTCTGAGTGGGGTCTGTGACTGGGTGCATGAGTCTCTAAGTGATTCAGTGAGTTGGTGCCTGACTCTGAGTGAGACTATAAGTGTGTGTTTCAGTGTCTGACTAGCTCTCTGAGTGGGTACATACATCTTTGAGCGGGTCTATGACTTGGTGCATGCACCCCTGAATGCATGTTTCAGTTGGTGTGTGAGTCTCTGAGTGGGTCCCTGAGTAAGTGCATGGGTCTCTCAGTGGGACTGTGAGTAGATATGTGTCTAAGTGAGTCAGTGAGCGGGTGCAGTAGGTATATGGGTCTCTGAGTGGGAGTGGGTGGGAGTCTCAAAGTGTGTCTGTGAGGGGGTGTGTCAGTCTCTGAGTGGGATTGTGAATAGGTGTGTGACTGTCTGAGTAGGCCTGAGTGGCTGTGTGAGTCTGTAAATATTTCTGTAACTGGGTACAACACTGTCTGTGCAGGTCTCTGAGTAGGTGCATCACTCTCCGAGTGGGTTTGTGACTGGGTACATGAGTGTCCAGGTGGGTCTGTGAGTGGTTGCATGAGTCTCTGAGTACATCTATGAGTCAGTGTGTGGGGCTCTGAGTGGAACTGTGAGTAGGTGCATTAGACTCTGAGTATGTCTGTGACTGAGTGTGTGGGTCTCTGAGTGGGACTGTGAGTGCCTGCATTACTGTCTGGGTGGGTCTGTGAGTGGGTGCATGATTCTCTGAGTGGGTGTGTAAGTGGGTATAGAATGAGCACATGAGTCTCTGAGAACATCTATGAGTGAATGCATTAGTGTCTGAATGAGTCCCTGAATGTATTTTTTTAAATTGTTATCACTGATATTCGCAAATTTGTTGCAATATTACACGGGGGATGCGCTGACTTTTGCAACAAAGTCATGAATATAACATGTGAAAAAACCCTGTTTTTCAACATATTATACACATCAGCGGTATCTCAAAGACCCCTATATTCCAGCCATGGGTTGAGGGCACATCCAACCTGACCCCTTATAACACTTTATGGCATTACGTTTGAGCCATGGGGACTGTTCTGATGAACTAAAATGGTTGCTGGAACTCTCTGCTAAGGTTGCAGCCATCCAATCATGGCATTCCTGTTGCTGCATGCATTTGCAATTCATCGCAGAATCGTTACAAATTATTCGTGGCCACAGATCTACAAATTTGGATTTCCTTTTATATCTCACAAACTACTGAACAAATTTACACCAAATAGCAAAAAGAACACTCTGCGGACAAGAAGCTAGTTTTCTGTCAAATTTGGTGTAATTCCTTTCAGCAGTTCAGGCTGCAGATGTGTCTAAAGAGTCCATGGAAATTATTATGGGAAACACACTTTTTTGATCAGTGATCACACTGACCATGTCATGAGTGATGTAAAATGTGAGGTCATAAGCAGTCGATTGTGGTGGTGTAAGTTATAGTTTAGCTCAGGTAACTAAAACTGCTGCATTTGAATAGTTTTGTACAAGTGAAATCTGAGCCTAACTATAATGTCCCTCACTTGTAACCTGTTTTTTTTCAGTGAGTATATATATATATATATATATATATATATATATATATATATATATATATATATATATATATATATATATATATATATATATATATATATATATATATATATATATATATATATATAGGACCTGCATACAGTTCTATAATCATTTGAAAATGTACTCTGTCTGATATAAGGGACTTAGTTGCACACTGAAAAATAATGGAGAGACAAAAAAAAAATAAGACACAAATAATAATATATACATTAGAAATTACAAGAGAATATACATACTTATAACATGGGTTTTTATATTTTGTATGTATTTATTCATTTTAGCTAGTTGATTATTTATTCCATATAATTATGTATGTATATGCCATATACGACATGTAAATTAATATATAATCATAAAATCGGCTGCTATTTGATGTAATGTATCTATGAAGTACTAAAAACCTTTGCTATTAGCTATATAAATTTCCCGAAGCGCTTTTTTGCACACACCTCACTCAAGCACTTTATCAAAGTCCGTCACGAAAACAATTATTGTTAAAATAGAAATGTAATTCCCAGGGTAGCCGTGAATTTGATTCAGTTTGTTATATTCTATTTATAATATATAATTTTTTTAACTAATGATGCACCTTACATATTAGCATAATTGAAATTTCTTGTCGTTTTTAAGAGTTTTAAAAATGAATTTTCAATATGGCCCATCTTCACTTTAGCTATGAAATAGTTTAATAGCCAATGGTGATGATTTTCACTTTTTTGGGGGGATATGCACTTTAATATATTTGTTATGCTGTCAGCTTGTTTTAAATTAGGAACTCTTCACATTTAAGCTGATATATTTGTCCATTTAATGGAAGAAAATATATACTGTCCATTTATTTGTCGGCAATCATACTGTGAATATGAATGATTATATACGCGGATATAAAATTGTTTTTAAATGGAATTTTAACAAACATGTGATCATGTTGAGTACTAAAACTCAAAATGCTAATTTGCCCAAAATATAGTATGTTGTCTATGTCTATTATACAAGTTGGCAGCACTAGCACTTTAAAAATTGGTGTCACTGTCGTAGCCCTGTGGTTTATATATACTGCTGGTGATCGCTATTATGGAGTTATGGTTATGACCAAAGTTTTCATAGGAAAAGAGTTTTTTGTTTTGCTAATAACTTTGGCACCGCTTGACCAATCTTCTCAAAATGTTCAGGAAACGACCCTATTTTCATTCCAATACAGGGTTTAAATTTTCAGGGTAATCCATCAACCAGGAGCTGAGAAAAAAGGGGGTCCTAAACATGTTTTTCCCAAGTTATGTTTTGGGGGATTTTTCATGTTTTGAACACAACTACAGCCTGAACCCCTGAACGGAATTACACGAAATTTGGCAGAAAGATTGATGTTGATCTAGAAAGCATGCTTTTTGTAGTTTGCTGTGAATCAATTCATTAGTTGTTTAAATATGTATAGTTAAAAAATATAGATATCTGGGGATGCGATTCCTTGCAGTGGATTAGCGTTCCTACTCAAATTTGACTGGCTGCCAACACTTCAACCAGGAAGTGTTGGCAGCCATCTTGAGACTTTGTTTGAAGCCGAGTTCCGCAAAAAAAAAGAAAAACAGAAAAGGGGCCATGGTAGTGATACCCAGAGCCCCTGGTCATGGTGCAGGGGTCTCCCAGAGACTCCAACACAGCTAAAAAGATTTTTTTTATATAACAATCTTTTAAAAATCCACAGGCAGATCCGCAAATGTTTCCAAGATTAAAAAAAAAAATGCTGTCTCCCCCATTTTACTTCAATTGGCCCCAAGATGGGTCAGGCCCTGCGGAGATTTAAAGATGTGTATTGGAAAAGGAGGGGGGATCACAGGCCCCCCTAAGTAGCCCTGGGGACAGCCACCTCCCCGGGGATAATTTGAAAAAAATGCAGTGGAGGCTAGTATGGTCTCCCCCGCTGCCCCAAGGACCAACACCTCCCCGGTGTGAGAAGTTGGCCTGGTATAAGCTGTCCACTAGTTATAGTGGGCACCTTACACCAGTCCAAACAACCCCTTATTGATGATAGGTTAAAGACAACCTTTATTGAAAGCTATCCTAGTGGTAGCTATGGAGAGCAGCCTTCAGGCTAAGTCTTGAAGGAATGTAAAGCAGCTTGTTTTACCAGTCTATAATCTCTTGAGTGGCTAAATGAAAGGAGACCACACCAGGTATATATATATATATAAAATATATGTATTTATTCCTAAACACACTCTACTAGTCTCTTTATGAGGCTAGTGGTAAAAGCACATAAGTTACACTTCAAATATTACAGCAAATTAGCACAATACACCTTAGGCCCTAGGGGCGGACCAAACCATATACTAAGAAAGTGGTATAAGAACCATGACTTGACTAGACATAAGGCCTAGAGCCTGTAGAATCGCTGGGACCCTAAGGAACTACCCAAGGTAGTGACACAGGGGACCCACGGGGGACGTGTGCAGTGTGAGAACACAGCCGCGAGCTCACGTTAGCATCTATGAGGAAAGTCGTGGTTAGATTTTTAAAGTTAAAGGACACTTAGAAATGGACTAGGACCAAACCCTCTTGAATGTAGACAGCTCTAGGTTCAACACCCACGGGTGCACTGGAGTACTCGAGTTACCTCACCCAGGGAAGCCGGGTGCATTGGTGTCAAATGGTGTTGGGTCGCATCGTCATTTTCAATGGCAGCTTTCAGAGAAGTTCTGCTGCCGGGAAGATGTGAAGTGTCCGAAGAGATCCAAGCCTGGATCAGAGATGTGAAGAGCCTGAAAGCAGAGGGGACAGAGTCTGGGTCACTTGCCAGTGACCCGGGGCACGATAGACAAATGCCCACCGATGTCGGGTGTTTCAGGTGCGAAGAGGTGAAGCTTGACTCTTCAGCCACGAGGACCAGGAGGCGTCGAGGACAACCAGGAGCTGGATTCGAGCTGTCCCATGAAGGATGTCGAGTGCTGCAGTGTTGGTTCCTGGATTGGACACAACAAACCTTGGAAACAGCAACCCACGCATAAAGAGAAGAAATGCTTTGGTGCGGACCAGCAAGGTCCTGGGGGCTCCCCAAGTATTAGAGAGTCATGTCTGGCGCAACCAGGGAAAACCCAATTAAAGTAAGAGTTGCATTCACTGGGACCCACCAGTTGACGGACCGGGGATCGCAAAGGTACCTCAAGCGGAAATGCAAAGAGCAGGCTCACGGAACACTCGTGGAGTGTAGGCCCAGAATCTTTGGTGAAAAAGGTGCTCGGGGTCTGGGCTACAAGTAACCCAATGCACAGTCTCAAGAGACATTGGAAAGCTGATGTTCTTGCAAATGTGCACGGTGTCCATGGGTTCCGGTTCCACGGTACCCACAAGGGCTACAGGTCTCAGCTTTGCTGGGGACTCAGTTCAGCCTCTGGGAAGTCTGGAAACCCACCTCCTGGGCTGCAAAGGCTTCAGCGTCCGGCGGGAGCTTTGGAGATGCTGACATGCAGATGCATCATTGGTGCCTGCCAAGCAGGGGAGTAACTCCTTTACCCCAAGGGAGATTCTTCAGTCATCTGGCATTGAACAGATTGTCGAAGGTCCAGGATTCAGTTTCAGAGTTTCGTCCAGGGATATCTAAAGTTCTGGTTACAGAGGTTCCCTCTTTATACCCAAGGAAGGGGTTGGACTAACTCAGTTGACACACCTATGGGAGGGTTTGGAAAGAGGGGTGGCTACACCCATTTCCTTTGTCCAATTTCATGCCAGAGCAGGGGCTGGTAGCCCCTGCAACCGGTTTGAGCTGGACTATGCACAGGGACACCAAATGTGCCCCCAGTGCGGGACTTAAAAGCACTCCTGGAGTGCTCTCACCCAGCCCATATCCACTAAGGCCTGTCTGGGAGGTGGTAACACCTCCCTGTGACAGGAAAACTATTGTACAGGCATCCTCTGACGGAGTTTCGGTCAGCAGCAGGACACCAGACCTGTGTCTGTGGCTGCAGCATCCATTTTGTGATGCCAGGGCTCTTTTAAGCTGGTACCGGATATACCGGTGCTGCCATGTCTCTCCCGCTCGAGGGGTGGGATCAGTTACTGGTGCAGGGGTATGATTCCAAGGTGTTTGACACCAAACACAATATCTTTCCATGCAACCAGTCCAAAGTTAGCATTTACTGTTTGGTTATAATTCACTTAAGAGTATATGGTCAGGCTGCATCACAGACAACCCCGGAGAAGAGATTCCGAAGGCTGCAGAGGGGCTCTGCTTATGCATGGACACCCTCTCACACAAAACCAAGCACCCTGCCATCAGGATTGATAAGGTCTGCCATAGGGGTGACTGACAGGTTTATATGTGCAGTGATAGGTGAGATATAGTGAACCTATATCTCTGTGAAGGGGCGCATGCACCACCTTAATCAGGTTGCAGTAGCAGACCTGTGGTGTCATTTTGGAGGGCTTCCCAGGGGTGGTATAATACATGCTGTAGCCCCTGGTAGGCGTCTGGGGTACCTATGCCCAGGGTACATAGTATACCATATACTAGGGTCTTATAAGGGCACCTCAGAATCCAATCTGTTGTATACCTAAGGTACTACGAATCAATTTAGAGAGGAAGCAGCTAGGCTAGGGTCCGGAATAGCAGGGCCCCAGCCAGACTAAAGTTGAAAAACAGTGAAACATCAGCAAAAAGTGGGGGTAACCATATGAAGCAGAACCTACTCTCCGAAACCCAGGGTTTGCTTTTTTTTTTAGATGGGGACCTCTCAAACCCCCTCAGTCATTATGACCCCAAAATAGTGTGGGAGGGCTATGAGAACACCCCTCACAACCCCAGCCATACATGGCCTCAGGACCACCACCCCCAGGGCCTGCTCCTGCAATGTCCCAGGGTACCCAACCAGGACCGTTGATATTTGATGTATTTGGAGTATTTGGAGTATTTGGAGGAGTATTTATAGAGCGCGGCGTTCGCTCCGGAAGGAGCATCATGGCGCTGAAAATCCTTGAAAACAGGTCACAGAGAGAAAGGGGGAAGACTAGATGGATGCTTTGGTCCAGTCGTCGGAGAGATTAAAAATCCAAGTTTTGAGAAATTTCCTAAAGGGTTTCTCAAGTGTCTGAAGTCTGAGGTGTCTCGGCATGCTGTTCCAGGCTCTAATAGCCAGGGTGCTAAGGGTTTTTCCGCCTTTGGATTTCAGGTTGAACTTGGTGGAGATCATGAAGTTTTCATGAGAAGATCGGAGGGAACGGCTCGGATTGTAATGTGGAAAATGCTTGGTAAGATAAGAGGGACCTGTTTTGTTAAAGGCTCGGAATGCAACAATGAGAATCTTAAAGAATATTCTCTTGTGCAAAGGGAGCCAATGTAAGGTCTTCAGGGCTGAGGAGATTGAGGATTTGCGTGGAAGTTTTAGGACGAGGCGGGCAGCAGTGTGTAGAACGCTTTGAAGTTTAGAGAGAGTAGACTTCTTGGTCCCTGCCAGAAGGCTGTTGCAGTAGTCTACACGTGAGAGTATGAGGGCTACAGTTACTGTCTTTCTAGAATCGAGGGGGAGAAAATCAAAGAATTTTCTCAGGGATTTGATTATGCCGAAGCATTTTCCTGCTACGGACGTGACATGGTGATCGAAAGAAAGGTCAGAGTCAAAAAGGACTCCGAGATTCCGGGCAGAGGTGACGGTCTGGGGGGGAGCAACAGAGTTATCAGGCCACCACAGGGCAGGACAAAAAGAGGCATTCTTTCCAATGGGGAGGATCTCAGTTTTGTTTGAGTTGCACCGAAGGTGGTTAGTGTCCATCCATTGGAATACTGCGGTTAGGCAGTGTTTCAGATTGAGCTCTGCCTTGTTGGAATTGTCGTCAAGGGGGATGATCAACTGAGTATCATCGGCATATGAAGTGACAGTTATGCCGAATGATTCAATCAGGGTGGGCAGAGGGATAAGATAGATGTTAAAGAGGAGGGGGCTTAAGATGGACCCTTGGGGGACTCCGGAGGACACCTTTTTCTCATTGGATTGAAAGGAACCCAAGGTGACAGTTTGGGACCTATCGCTGAGAAAAGATCTAATCCATGATAGGGCTGAGTTGGTTATGCCGATGTCCTTAAGTCTATTGGTCAAGATGGAGTGGGATATGGTATCGAAAGCTGCCGTAAGGTCAAGAAGGATCAGAATGGCCTTCTTCCTTTGGTCTTGCAATGTTTTAATGGTGTCGGTCAGTTCGATTAGGGCAGTTTCGGTAGAATGTTTAGACCGGAACCCGGATTGATGGGAATGGAGTATGTTGTGGGATTCCAGAAAGGTTTTAAGTTCTTTATGGACTAGCTGTTCAGTTATTTTGCCCAGGGCGGGGAGGAGGGTGATAGGGCGGAGGTTGGTCAAGTCCGTTGAGGATTTGTTGGCTTTTTTCATCAGTGGCTTGACCACGCCTTTTTTACATGAGAGGGGAACAGAACCAGAACTGAGGGACAGGTTGATGATGTCATTGACGATAGGGTTGATCTCATCAATGATGAGATGAAGAATCTTAGGGGGGCAGGGGTCAGAGGGGGATCCAGATTTGCAGGAGAGGATCGCTTCTCTGGTCTGGGCCAGAGTCACCGGAGTGAAGTTTTTGAGACTGTTAACAGTCAGGCAAGGTTGGTCGGGGTCGAGGGATTTGTGAGTTGAAGGGGGAGGAGGGAAGTTTTTTTGAATGGAGGTGATTTTATCGTCAAAGTAATCAGAAATTTTGTCACATAGCTCTTGGGATGGGGGGATTTCGGGTTGGAGAGCTTTGGGGTGGGTGAAAGTCTTCACAATTGAAAATAAGGTTTTTTGCTTTTGGCTGGCTTCTTTAATGGCATTTACGTAGTATGTTCTCTTGGCCGATTTGATGGTAGAGAGATAGCTTTTCCTCTGGAGAATATAGGTGTTTCGGTCATCATTATCGTAGGATCTACGCCATTTACGTTCCGCTTTCCTGCAGAGTAGATGAGCGGAGGCTAATTCAGGAGTATACCAGGGAGCTTTGATTTTGGTTTTCTTCAATATTCTATCCTGATGATTGGATGGGCATCGTTTAGCGATTTCTTGGGAGAGCCAATTGTGAAGGCGGTCTGCATCTCTGCTGATGTTACCGGATAGGGAGGGGGCGTTGGTTAGGGAAAAGGGATTGAGAGTGAGATTTTTCTGGACAGTTTTCCAGTTTGTAGAGTGAGCAAGGTGAGGAATGCGTTTATTGCTGGTAGAAGGGTGGCAGCTAGGGATGTGGAAGGGGATCAGGTAATGATCCGTCCATATCTGGGGTAGGGGGGGCAGGGTAGTGATGGAAGGGAAATTGGAGCAAACACCGTCCAAGGTGTGGCCAAGAGAGTGAGTAGGCAACGTGACACTTTGTTGTAGGTTAAAGATTTCAAGTGTCTGAAAAAAGTTGCTGGTTTGAGAGTCGGCGAAGGTCTCAAGGTGTAGATTAAAGTCTCCTAGCAGGGTAAAGTGTGGGTAACGGAGTAAGAAGTGTCCTAGAGCGTCATTCAGGGAGTCGAGAAATTTAGCAGCGTTGCCGGGTGGGCGGTAGATCAGGCCACCGGAGAGGTAAAGGGATTGGCTGAGTTTGATGGAAAAGCCTAATCCCTCTGCGTCAATGAGAGGGTCGAGGCAGAAGGTGTGACAGTTAAAGGTGTTCTTCAGTATAATTGCAACACCTCCTCCTCTACCTTTCTGTCTGTCCTGTCTGTGGAAGTGTGGAAATATGGATTTTTCTGGTCAGTTATGTCCCCTATCTTGGACCCCAACGGTTTCATGTATAAATCACAAGTACATGTATGTTCCCTCCAGTTCCAGTTACGAAGACGCAAACACATGTGCGTCCACCGCCAACATGTCCTCTTTCAGATCCGCCATGAATGGGCTGGATATTCCATTCCTAAGTATGAAAGGCCACCGGCTTTATATGGTTCACTTATGACATTTTACAGTCCAGGCAAGTAGGCCCTGATTCTGCCATCAAGCCTTTTCGTGCCTTCTGCCTCTGAAAGCTCCAGTCCGAGCTCGCATCTGTATCCATGAACTTTGTCCTCATTCTCTGCGCAGCTAACGGTGCCTGACATCAGCCTGTTGCCTGCCAAAAACTGTATTTCACCTTCGAAATTATCTGCTCCGCTCCCTACCCAATGCATTCCTGTCTAGTAGTTTAAGTAAACATTCTTCCAGCTACCGAGCAAAAGGCCCGGCTTCTCTGTCTTTATGCAAGTAATTCATAGCCCTGTTCTATGGAAGATTTCTGCCCCCGCATCTAGTGTAGACACTTAGACGCTTGTACACGCACTAACAGTCAGTATAGTCAGTATAGAATAAGATTCTACTCTAAGAGACTTCTCTTTTGGATAACACAGTTCTTTAAACATAGGATGTTAGATATGATTTGGGATTAGGTTGACTTGACCCTCCAGACTTCTGTCGCCACATGTAGAGCTAAATGTTAAGTCCCCTTCACCCCCTAGTTGCACGTCAATCACACGTCATGCTGCTGCGCGCGCATTTCTGCCAAGTATTTCTGCTGACATTGCGAAATTCTTTCATGGTACCACCCTATTATGACATCATACCTGATGACGTTCTCTAGTTACACCCACTTTTTGCTACGCATGTATGTTTTATCTTTACTATCAATTGTTACGCCTCCTGCATTTGCTTCACTGTAATGCCTATTGTATAAAAATGATTACTTATCAATAAAGTACGGTCTTCACTTCCTGAACCTTCGTGGTGATGGAATATGGAGCTCATCGATTTAAATTGATTATGGAATAAAGCCCGTTCCGAACCTCTAATACCACGGATTCTGCCTCTTATTTTACTGAGCTATTGTTATAGATTTTCCGCATCAAATTAAGTCCCGGTAATTAAATTATTTACCACATAAATGGCGCCCGAATAAGGACACTTTCTCATCTCACGCGCCGGCGGTGCGTTGCAGGCCCGGTCTCCTGTCACAGCTGGACGGACAACAACGCGTACCCACAGGATTTCCTGTATCTCCCTCCTGCCGAGCGGGGGTAACTGAGGCTGCGATCAACACCCAGACGAGGCGGTGAGAAGTGCGAAGTATCCCGACCAGAGCCTAGCTGAGAGAGCAAGATCCGAGGTATACAGAGGCCCACCAGTTTTCCGAAGTTTCCGAAGTTCCGAGTCGAGTCCAGTCCGGTTCAAGTTCAGTTCAGTTCCGAGGCCTTTCGTTCCGAGCTACCCGGTGAGTACCATTATCGGGGAGGCGTTCTGACGTGCACATAGGTTGTGCCGGTCAAGACGGGTTTGGGTACACAAATCCGGTCTGCACTGTTTCAGCAGTGTATCTGTACTGTTTAGCAGTATATCAAGTATGTCTAGTATATAATTCAGATTTACCTAGTTAGTATCGAGTATTATGCTTAGTGACTAGTTCCCTAAAAGACCATCATTGTTTATTCATTAAATGTTAAATGTTAAAATGTTTTAAATACGTTCTGTATATTGTGGTGTGAATGACTGTTCATTATTGTGTTTTATGGTATTAAACGTGTTCAAAATTAGGTATCAGATCAGTTCTCAATATGCCGCTCTTTTCGAAATTAAGACAGATCACAACTAGAAAAGGGGTACTCGAAGAAGCTGTTCCCATTCCTCCTAGGGACACTCCAGGGTACTTCATGTATCATAAACATGGCCTAGACACCATATTATTTCTTGATCTATGGGTAGACTACACCAAGGAATTACCAGAAAGTCAGAGGTGGCCCGCAGCTGGGACCTGGGATGCAGAATGCATTGTGAAAGTAGAAGAAGAATTATGGAAAAGGAAAGCTAGACAATCACAGAAAGACGCCATTGAATTATGGCGTAAAGAATCGTATAGACGTACAGAAAAAGCACGTAGACAGGAAGAGAAGAGTAAGGAGAATTCAAATAAAGTTCGAGAAAGTGTATTAATTGAAGAAGGTACTCGAGTAAAGTCAGAACAAACAGACAGACAAAGAAATGCCCTTGTGAATGGTATGTATCCTCTTCTGGCCGAAGGACTACCTAAGGCTACCCCGGAGATACCAAGAGACTTGCCACCCCCATTGTTTCCGATAAAAGCACATCCCAAAGGGCATCCCAGAACCGCAGAAGATGTTTTTCTTTCCTCTTATTTAGACGACGCAGCTCCCGAGTATGCTAATGCTGCGCCACATAGACCGTCTGCCGAGGGGGTTCAACGCCAAGACCCTCCTCCGTCTGTACCTCTACAACAGCAAACTCCGACACAAGTTCCGGCAAGCACATCTGTTTCTACATCCGCATCCACACCTATGGTTGCTATATCTCGTTCAACGAATCCTTTCACATTCAGCACCCCAGGTGGTGCTACCGGAGGTACATCAAGCATTTTTTCTACGCCACCCAGAACAAACAAACTTTCCTTTCAAGAATTAGCCCACCAACGTACGCCCAAACTAGTAACTCCCAACACGCTCAAGGAACTTCTAATAGACTGTAGATATGACCCTGTGCCCGGAAAAGGGGACGAAATGATGCTGGCATCATTACGTATCCGACGAGCTGCAATATATTTAGGGAAGCTACCAGGAATGACTGCACATTTAGAAAATATATATCATTTTGTTCAATCAGGGCGAGATCCTGAGAGTATTAACAGAGCCATGGAGTACCAAAAGGTGGAAATACAGGGGGAACTGTTACGTTTCCTCATAAACTGTGCGATCAGGAATCAAGATCAACCGGGGGTAAATCCGGAAGAAATGCAGATTCTCACCACATGGGGTAAGAATATATCAGAGGGGAGACACGATAAACGGTCATGTATAGTAGCTATGAGCCGAAAGATCCGCAAAGAAATAGAACGAATACACGAGGAAAGACTAGCAGTAGACGAACCAGAACAAACCGAGGATGAGGAAGAATTAGAACTGCCCACAGGACAGTTAGAAACAATGGCCTATGTAGGTAGAGGAAGATCTTGCAATTATACTAGATGCTTTACTGATCCGATATGTCCGATACGTCCAGATAATAACAGAAAATTCCAAACTCCTATAATAAATATAAGGTCCCCCGAACATTCATTCCAAGCCGCTGACAAATTACTCCGAGAACGAAGGGGTTATCATATACTCGATTCTATGGACGAACAAGAATTAGCCAGGTCAGCCGTTCACTGGGTTGATAGTCCTGGAAAATATGGTGATGATACACTAGTACATACGTTTTTGAACCTCGCCCCAGATGAACAGCGTTTAGCTGGTATCTATATGATTCAACAACTCCTTATATTATATAAAAGCCAACACTCCGATCCTGGTCCCTTACCTGATATATTGACTGAATTACTCACGAATAAATGGAGAGGTTCCGGTACTAAGTTAATTAGAGAAATACTAGAATCCAGAAAGCAGTACATCCTTTTTGTACGTCCTGAACATGTCTCACTGCCCATCAAGGAAAGAACGACGTATTACATGGATAGACAGAATCCCTTACGCGAAGTGCACCCGATAAAGGGTGATGACAATGAGTTTAAACGTGTGTTTGTATACACACCCATATCCAAAATAGAACTATTAGAAATGAAGAAAGTGGTACCCAGTCATGATAAAGACCCAGCAGGTTTCCATCGTGAAATTAAAGATATGTTACTCATGGGAGAATATACCTACCCCGACATTATGACTAGGCCTGGGCGGTAAATTCCATTCCGTTCGCGGAATTTGCGGAATTTGGGTAATTTCGCGTTCCGCGGAGAACGCGAAATTGCCCAAAAATCTGCGTTCCGCGACTTCGCGAAATTTTTTGCTTGTTCGCGTTCTCAATATGCGTGTTCGCGAGATATTTCACCCCGAGCACGCAAACAGCGATCGCGAACAGGCAAAAAGTATCGCGAACAAGCAATTCCGCGTGTTCGCGGAATTTCTGCGTGCTCGCGGAGATTTTTTACCGTTTCGCGGAGATTTGCGTAACGCGATTACGCAAATTCCGCCCACCCCTAATTATGACAATATTAAAGGTATTAATGCCTGCGGGCATTTACGAAAAACTCAAGGAAAAGGATTGGGAGGTGGGAGACCAGAAGATAGATTGGACAGCATTAGAAAACGAAGAAAAAGCTCGAGGTCCAGGTTCAGGGCTCGGGGACAAGATCAAAGCACTACCAGGTCTACTAGTACAGGTACTGCCACGTTTATTAACTACGAAAAAGGAAGACTGGGGTGCAATTTCAGCCTGTAAACAAAAATCAGATGAAGACACTAGTGATTTCTATTCCCGATTTGAGAAATGTTTTGGTATCAATAGTGGAATAAAAGCAAGTAGCGAGTCGTATACACATCTGTTTGTGACAAAATTGGTTGAAAATGCCTTGCCCCAAGTTAAGAATAGAGTATTGAAGTTCGAGAGTACCTGGCAAGGTAACACTCCGTCACAAATGTTACAAATGCTACAGTACCATCACAATAGAATTAGAGAAGAACAAGAACATGAACATAGACGCATGAAAGACACGAAAATGAAAATGCTAGTTTCCCAGACAGTGCCAGTTGACGGTCATAAGAAGGGTATAACACAGTCCAGTGTTTCAACAGGTCCTGTTAAAGGGACGTGCAACTATTGTAAACAGCCAGGTCATTATGTACACGATTGTCCCGTTTTAAAACATAATATCGCCATAGGTAACACAAAAGAAAGACCACGGCCACTTAGACAGGATCAGAATGAACAAGGAACTCCGCAGCATGCACAGTCCATGCCAGCTCCGCAACAGTCTATGCCAGCTCCACCACCGCAGCCTATTGCTGCCACACAAACAACGACCCGACAGATGTATCAGACCGCACAGTATGACTATCCTGATTACCAACGATACTCATGAAACAGCCTAGAGAGGGAAGTTGGCTTACCCCTTATTGAGGTCCCTGTAGATCAAGAAGGACCTTATGTACACAGTGAACTATTAGGTCAAGATAGAAAATTCTTACTTGATACAGGGGCAAGCCGAACAACTATAAAACGTAGTGAAGTTCCAGGGGCACCCCTCTCAGGCACACAGAATATTTCCCTTGGCTTTTCAGGAAAACCTATCATTAACGAAGTAACACAGCCTCTTTCACTTACGATTGGTCCCTTGACACGAACTACAGATTTATTACTTACCAAATCATGTCCAGAAAACTTGTTAGGCATAAAAACTTTGAAAGCTCTAGGAGCTATTATATGTTGTTCTCCGGAAGGAGTAAGATTGTTTTTACGTGATTTCAAAGGGCACTACGTGTCCCGAGACATGGATCACCGACTACAGACTTTACCGACACATTTATGGGCACAAGGCCCTACAGATGTTGGTTGCATGAACATTACACCATATCGAGTCACACTAAAGGCAGGAGTGGTACTTCCACGAATGCGACAATACAAGTTACCCCCAGATGCTGTAGTGGCTTTACTACAAATCATTGACGAGCTTATTACCCAAGGAGTGGTTGTGAAAACTGACTCCAATGTATGTAATTCCCCGATAATTCCGATTCTTAAACGAACCGATCCAACAGCCCCGCCAGTATATCGATTGGTTATTGATCTGCGCGAATTAAATAAATGCATAGTACCACAATACCCCGTAGTCCCAGACATTTCTTCATTACTGACAGCCATTGACTCCGAAGCAACATTCTTTACTGTAATTGATCTCAAGAATGCCTTCTTCAGCGTCCCAATAGATCCGGAAAGCCAATACTTGTTCGGATTTAGTTTAAATGGACGAAGCTTTAAATTCACACGCGCACCTCAAGGATTTACAGAAAGCCCCAGCAGTTATAGCCAAGCACTGAAACGAGAACTCGACAGTATCCACATGCCAGTCAACACTGCCCTGCTTCAATATGTCGATGATCTACTGATCACCGCTAGAAGCGAACCTGAATGTGAAAAAGCCTCACTGACGGTTTTACAATTTTTGGCAGAAAAGGGGCACAAGGTGTCCCCTTCTAAGCTGCAATTCTGTGTCCAGCGAGTTGTTTACCTTGGTCACTCGCTGTCCAAGGAGGGAAGGCAGCTTACATCAGATCGCATCCAGCTAATTGCAAATATGCCGATACCCAAGACACAAAAGGAGGTGCGGGCTTTCATAGGCCTCACTTCATATTGTAGGCAGTGGATCCCTCAGTATGCATTTCTAGCAAAACCCCTCATTCAATTGACAACACAGGAGGCAGCCACATCGACTGTTCTCCCTTGGACTCAGGAACATACACAAGCTTTTGAAAGCCTAAAGAAAGCCTTATGCCAAGCACCTGTTTTAGCAACCCCATGTTACAATAAACAGTTTACACTCTTCGTTACAGAACGCGAAGGTACTGCCTTGTCAGTACTCACACAGGAACAAGCAGGATCACACAAACCATGTGCTTATTTTTCTAGTACATTAGATCCCGTAGCTCAGGCTTTGCCTGCGTGCCTGAAATCAGTGGCAGCAACAGCTTTAGCAATCAGACAAAGCGATGCCATAGTATTAGGACATCCATTAACAGTACAAGTACCACATGCAGTAGAGGTTCTCTTGAACCGCACACAAACACAACACTTGACTATAGCACGACTTACTGGTTACGAATTAACATTGTTTCAGCCACATATAGAAATCAGACGTTGTAGTACATTGAATCCTGCCACACTGTTACCTGTAAATGGAACAGACCCACTAGCACATGATTGTATTGAAGTTATCACTATCACGACGAAACCCAGACAAGATTTGACAGACGTCCCATTGTCAGACCCAGACCTGACGTTGTATGTAGACGGTTCATGTATGAGAACAGGTACAGGAGAGCTAGTGGCCGCTTACGCAGTCACAACAGACACTGAAATCATTGAAACAAATTGCATAAATACCTTGTCCGCCCAAGCCGCAGAGCTCATCGCTCTGACACAAGCCTGTATTCAAGCCGCAAATAAAAAAGTCAACATATACACTGATTCACGTTATGCATTCGGAGTTGTACATGACTTCGGCGTGCTGTGGCGAGAGAGAGGTTATTTAACTTCTCACGGGGCCCACATTCAGCACGGACCCCTCATTCATGCCTTATTAGATGCAATACATCTACCCACTGCAATATCAATTATGAAATGTAAAGCTCATACGAAAGTTACTGATATCATTTCTCAAGGCAATGATCTAGCTGACAGAACAGCTAAACAGACTGCTCAAACTCAAACATCCGACATGACAAAGACAATAGTCCCGACACCAACACATTGCATGATGGTTAAGGATCCCGCTCTTGACGTAATCGACATACAGACACATGCTACACCAGACGAAATAAAGAAATGGACTGAATTAGGAGGGATCCAAACGGATCAAGGATGGATGACGAAGGAAAAATCTGTGTAGTTCCTTCCTGATTCAATGGTCCAAGTCGTTATTAACACTGTACATAGTCCAGCACATCTAGGAGAAAAAGCTATGCTAGACAGCATCCAACACATTTGGTTCAACAAACATTTACGAGCAGCAGCTAAACAAAAAGTTCGTACCTGTATGATCTGTTGTCAGTTTAACCCAGGTAAAAGCATTCCCGTAGAACAGGGTGGATTTCAGCCTCCTGATCACCCTTTTGAAGTCCTCCAGATGGATTATATCCAGATGGAACGATGTCGAGGATTCAAATATGTTCTCGTAGTTGTCTGTGCTCTTTCCCGTTGGACAGAGGCATACCCGGTTTCAGATTACACTGCCCCGACTACTGCCAAACAGTTAGTTCGAGAATTCTTCCCACGGTACGGTTTACCACGTGTTGTCTACTCAGATAACGGCCAGCCGTTCTCATCCGAACTAATGAAACACGTTTCACTTTTGTTAGGCTATCAGTGGAAATTTCACTGTGTCCGACACCCCGAGGCAGCAGGTCTCGTGGAACGACATAACCAGACCCTGAAAATTAGATTGTCCAAAATATGCAGAGAGAAAGGTGTCGACTGGGTAGTAGCCTTACCCGTTGCACTCTTTTACATGAGAATGGTAGCACACTCTCGAACAGGGCTATCCCCTTATGAAGTGATCTTCGGTAGACCACCAAATATGTGGGGGATGCCTATACCACGCAAAATAACTGATATTGACTGTAATATGCTGACAGATTACTTGGCTTCCTTGATGTCTGCACTACAATCTTGTCGTTCACAGGTAGCTGCAGCCTTTCCCGACAACACCGAGGTGAAACCCCATGACGTAATTCCAGGGGATTTGGTTTTAGTGAGGAACTTTGATCGGAAGTCTCAGCTGGATCCTAGGTGGAAGTCGCCTCAGCTCGTACTGCTAACGACGAGGACAGCCGTAAAGATCGAAGGACGAAAAGGCTGGATACATTCAAGTCATATCAAGAAATTTCATGGACTACCGTCAGACGTAAACGACACCCCTTGCGTGTCTTCCCCGATTGACTCTAAACTTCCTTTGGTTGAACCGAATAGCCATGAACAATACAAACTAAAACTTAGGTCTAACAAGTCAGGCAATTTGATTGTTTAAGTCCTCTCCAAGGTGAATCGGTCGAATTTGTCTCTGACATGTATCCCTTAGACCTGTATAGAGAAAGAAACAAAAGGATAAAGTTGAAACGACATGCGTACTGTAAATCACTGCGTAGTCATTGCACAGTGACGTTATTAATTTTGTTTTTCTTAAGTCTTTTAGTAATTACTGCAAGTATATTGTTGCACACATATTATCCTATTTCTAGACATGTTTACAATATTACTGCTGAACATTCTTTTAGTGAATTACCTCCGCATGAATTGTCTTATAGATTTGCGCTGCGCAATAACACTTTTATTAGTATGTTACATCATTCCCATCAGGTTAGCAATGCTACAAATTGTTGGATATGTGGCCGACTCCCTCCCTATCAGAACTATAAAGGAATTCTACCTCTCTTTCCATACCCGTTCACACACAACGGCTCCTGTGGAGCATGGTTTAGTTTAATTAATTCCCTAGATTCGAATTCTGCAGTTTACCAGAAAAACTGGGTATGGGGAAATCTGAACTTAGTTTTACTCAAAGTCTGTCACCCTAACAAGGAGGGACTTCCCAAAAGAACAGGAACTGATCTAGAAAATGAAGTGTATGGATTAGGTAATTTTACGCTCACTCTCATGATCTTGAATGTCGAATCCGAAGCTACTCCAATTTTGCCCGCCATGTCAGTATTTCCAGTAAAAGGTGAATTATGTGTAAGAAAGAATGGTTCCATACATATGGGCCATAGTAGATGCACCACTGTAAGAGAATTTAGTGATCAAGGCAAGTCTACATTTAGAGCTTCCCGCCATTCCTACTTCATATGTGGTCAGACGGCATACATACGTTTGCCACTAGATTGGGATGGTACCTGCTACATCGGATTCCTTTTGCCACCTGTTTTCCTAGCTCCTCCTGATTATCACAGAAATACTCATTTAGTACACAATAGAGAAAGGAGAGATCTCCCACTAGTCGATTACACTGAGACAGCATGGGAAAAATACACAGATTTCAATAAAGGTCTCTTTCCCTATATAGGTACAGTTACCAATAGTAAGCTGATACGTAGATTAACCAGAACCCTTGAAGCAGTAGTGAATGAAACTATTTCCGCCTTAGGCAATTTAACAGAAGAGCAGTCTGCTATGCGGATTGTTGTGCTTCAAAATCGTCTTGTCCTTGACGTCATCCTGGCCGATAGGGGCGGAGCTTGTAGGGTCATCGGATCAAGTTGTTGCATTTTCATACCAGAAAATTCGCCATCTGTATATAAAGCCATAACTCGCCTTCATAAGATTGTAAGCCAGATACACCAGAATCCAGGCACCTGGACTTGGTCCGGTTGGTTTTGGAGTGTATTATCTACCTTTGGATGGAAGGTCCTATCCTTCCTAGGTATTGGCTTTCTCATACTATTCAGTTGCTGTCTATGTCTACAATGTGGACCAGCGATCTGTGGTCTGTGTGCCACATCGTGTATTCCACCACCAAGATTTCATTCATCACGGAAGAAGAAAGAAGAACAAATGATGCTATATGAACAGATCGATGGATTAATGAAGATTGATATCTCTTGACGGGCAAGTAGGGGACAAGGAGGGAATGTGGAAATATGGATTTTTCTGGTCAGTTATGTCCCCTATCTTGGACCCCAACGGTTTCATGTATAAATCACAAGTACATGTATGTTCCCTCCAGTTCCAGTTACGAAGACGCAAACACATGTGCGTCCACCGCCAACATGTCCTCTTTCAGATCCGCCATGAATGGGCTGGATATTCCATTCCTAAGTATGAAAGGCCACCGGCTTTATATGGTTCACTTATGACATTTTACAGTCCAGGCAAGTAGGCCCTGATTCTGCCATCAAGCCTTTTCGTGCCTTCTGCCTCTGAAAGCTCCAGTCCGAGCTCGCATCTGTATCCATGAACTTTGTCCTCATTCTCTGCGCAGCTAACGGTGCCTGACATCAGCCTGTTGCCTGCCAAAAACTGTATTTCACCTTCGAAATTATCTGCTCCGCTCCCTACCCAATGCATTCCTGTCTAGTAGTTTAAGTAAACATTCTTCCAGCTACCGAGCAAAAGGCCCGGCTTCTCTGTCTTTATGCAAGTAATTCATAGCCCTGTTCTATGGAAGATTTCTGCCCCCGCATCTAGTGTAGACACTTAGACGCTTGTACACGCACTAACAGTCAGTATAGTCAGTATAGAATACGATTCTACTCTAAGAGACTTCTCTTTTGGATAACACAGTTCTTTAAACATAGGATGTTAGATATGATTTGGGATTAGGTTGACTTGACCCTCCAGACTTCTGTCGCCACATGTAGAGCTAAATGTCAAGTCCCCTTCACCCCCTAGTTGCACGTCAATCACACGTCATGCTGCTGCGCGCGCATTTCTGCCAAGTATTTCTGCTGACATTGCGAAATTCTTTCATGGTACCACCCTATTATGACATCATACCTGATGACGTTCTCTAGTTACACCCACTTTTTGCTACGCATGTATGTTTTATCTTTACTATCAATTGTTACGCCTCCTGCATTTGCTTCACTGTAATGCCTATTGTATAAAAATGATTACTTATCAATAAAGTACGGTCTTCACTTCCTGAACCTTCGTGGTGATGGAATATGGAGCTCATCGATTTAAATTGATTATGGAATAAAGCCCGTTCCGAACCTCTAATACCTCTAATACCACGGATTCTGCCTCTTATTTTACTGAGCTATTGTTATAGATTTTCCGCATCAAATTAAGTCCCGGTAATTAAATTATTTACCACAGAAGGAGTAACCCTGTGGGAGGGCTACGGCTATGTCGGGGTTGCTGTCTTCAGTGAGCCAGGTTTCAGTGATCATGAGGCAGTCGAGGTCATAGTCAATGATGAGATCGTGAATGTCTTGACTATGTTTACACATCGACCGGGCATTTATCAGGCCACCTGTGAAGAAGGGGCGTTGGTGATTGGGGGGGGTTGGCTGGTCGTGGTCGAGAGTGAGTGACCAGCGGCATTTGATGCAGCTGGTAGGGCCGACTACTTTTGATATGTCAAACTTGCATGAGCAGCCGGAGCTGTCTCGGAGTCGGAGAAGGTCGTTGGGTGCATACCTGATACTAGGAGGTGTTTGGGCAGGGGTTCCTGCGCCTTGCGCGGTCTTGGCGCGGACGGGCGCAGACGGGCTTGCCTTAGGCGCGCCTTCGGCGCGCAAACGGCGCTCCCACTGCGCTCGTCCGCTGCGCGTCCTATGCATGCACATTTGTAGGGAGAGAAAGGGGGCGTGGCCTCCAAGGGGGCGGAGTCAGCGTGCACGCCGCTGGTGATTGCGGCTGCAGGAACTGAGAAGGCGCAAACAGCCTTTGAAATCAGCTGAGCGCTAAGGTGAGAGCGAGCGCTGAGTTGTGCTTCGTTTTAAAAGACAAGTAAATAGTGACACCACACAGGAGACAGAGTGCAGTGAAATGTACAGTTTTTTTTAAAAACAACAGAGTACCTCCAGTCCCGGCTTCCGCCTCAGGACTGGGTCAAGGTTTACTGGTGACCGCTAAGAGTCAGCTGGTTAAGTAGGGCGAAACAGGGGGCGTGGCCTCCAAGGGGGCGGAGTCAGCGCGCACGCCGCTGGTGATGGCGGCTGCAGGCAAGGAACTGAGAAGGCGCGAACAGCCTTTGAAATCAGCTGAGCGCTAAGGTGAGAGCGAGCGCTGAGTTGTGTTTCGTTTTAAAAGACAAGTAAATAGTGACACCACACAGGAGACAGAGTGCAGTGAAATGTACAGTTTTTTTTAAAAACAACAGAGTACCTCCAGCCCCGGCTTCCGCCTCAGGACTGGGTCAAGGTTGGTCAGGATGTGGCTAGGCAAGAGCACTGCTCCCACCAAGCCATAGCAAACACTGCCTTGCTTTGAGCAAGCAAGAGCAGAAAATGCATGTTAGCAACTCCCTATGTGTAAAAGCAATGCTAGCTCCTGAAGGAGGTGAGGCTCCCCATCTCGGTCCCCGGCTTTTACAAAGTGAGTGCCCTAGGTAGGACCAGGGCACCCACACTACAGGCCAGGCCCTGGGGGATGGGATCTCCAGGGCTGATATCAGTCCAAGAGTGGGGCTGCATGGCCCCCTCCATTAAAAAAAACAAGGGGGTAGGCCCTGTGGATAGGGTCTTCGGGGCTGTAAATGGTCCAAGAGGGGTCCGCACTGCTCCCTCCCTTTAAATACCACAAAAAGACATAAAAAAGGTGAGGCCCTGGGGCTGAAATCAGCCCCGGGAGGGGGCCACACAGCCCTCCTTCCATTAAAAAGAAAAAAAATGCAGACCATAAAGTTGCCGGAGGTCCGGCCCCTCTTCTCCACTACTGTGCAAATGCGACTCTTGGTTCAGTAGTGGTAGGGGGATCAAGTTCCCTTGGATGTTACGGGTCCATGGGGTCCAGAAAAACCCATCTGTTACCTCTAGGAAGTCCTAGGCAGCAGGATTGCTGAAAGGACTTGGAGGCCATTCTCCCTTTCTCCACCACTCTGCAAACATTAGGCTCAGCTTTCACTCATACAAAACCAGTAAAATTCAGCAGTTATAGTTAACTGGACTAACTATAATTCACACACTCCGCAATGCACTGCTTATGACCTCAAATATTACATCACTCATGACATGGTCAGTGACATCACTGATGACATCATCCACAAAATCACTGACACACCCACTCACATCCCATGGAACCTATCATACACCTAATCCCACACAACCATTCACAAACTCATTCACAGACACATACCAGTACATACACACCCACTCACTGATTCATAGATCTACATATACAGCCACGTGCTCAGCCACTCATACACCTACTCCGCCACTAATACAGCCACTGACACATCCATTCATACATCCATACAGCCACTCACACACTGAGTCAGTCACCCATAGTGCTACTCACATACCTAGTCACTCACCCATACATTCAATCACACCACCACTTACTCACCCATACAGATACACACACACACCCTCACTTACTCATACAGATACTAACACATACTCACTCACCTATACAGTCAGTTACACAGGCACACACTCACCCATGCAGCCAATTTCACATTCACTCACTCACCCACAGTCACCCTTAGTCACTCATATACCCCATCACTTACCTATACTGCCTTTCACATATCAAGTTACTCACCCATATACCACTGACACATCCAATTACTCACCCACACAGTCATGCACACACTCCCTCACCCATACAGCCCCTCATGCATGTACTCACTAACCCATACAGCCATGGACTCACCCACCCCCTAACTAAGCCTGGGCAAAGCACTACGCTACACTCGCGTAGTTTGCAAAGTTCGCGCTACTTCGCACTACGCAAATTGCACGTAGCACAGTGCGAACACGCGTAGCGTGGTGTTGCGTAGTGCTGCTGTCATTTTTTTCTTGCTCGCGGTCCTCAACGTCAAGTTGGCGACCGCGAGCAAGCAAAATGACATCCCGGCGAGACTTTTTCCTTGTTCGCGATCAGCAACATCAAGTTGGCGATCGCGGGCATGAAAAATAAACCTCCCGGCGAGATTCCCAACGCGAGGAGGTCAGGTTTCTCATTGCGAGTGGCCGCGTATGCTCGTGACCTCTCGCGATGAGAAACTACCAGTTTGCGTTGAGAAAGCTGCCGCTCGAGTAAAAATCTACTCGAGCAGCAGAAAACTACAGCTCGCACTGTGCAAGATGCCATTTTCAATGATTGCACAGTGCCGGTTGCTTGTCCGCACTGTGCAATCATTTAAAACTACATCTGGCACAGTGCGAACAAGGTACTACGCAGTTCGCGAAGTGCTACGCGTAGCTCGCGTAGTGCGAAGTGCACTTTGCGTAGCTTCGCGAAGTGCTACTTCGCGAACTACGCCCAGGGTTACCCCTAACCCACCAAAACAGATACTCAGGTAACCCTACAGGTACCTGGACAAGCAATCAATCACCAATACAGCCACTCACATACCCTCTCACACACCCACACAGCCGTTTTGACAAAAACTGATTGATAGACAAACACAACCAGTCACTCACATATACATTCACTGAGACACCTAATCGTTCACTTATAGAGTCAGTCACGCACCTACTGAATCATCCAAGCAGGCACTTATACACCCACTGATTCACCAATACACCTTGGTATATATATTTAACACTCATAAGCTGAGCTAACGATAATTCGTGCCCTCGCACTGCACTGCTGACAACGTCACATATTACATCACTCATGACATGGTCAGTGACATCACTGATGACATCTCAAATGACATCACTGATGACATCATCCGGTGACTGAGTGTTTCTAAAAAGTTTAAGAATTATATATATATATATATATATCCTCGCTCAGTCTCCACTGTTCCATACGAAGCACTCTCGGGCGGGTGCGGTTTGCGGTAGTGGAAACCGCTATTATATTATCGCTCAATATTCTTCTCCTGTTGAAGAAATTACCGCACTCACGGGGGACATTGAAGTCGTTCTTTATTAACGGCTTACAGCAAACAAAACAGACGCGTTTCGGCGATAGCCTTCTTCGGTGTCAACAACACATCAGAAGGGGCATGTTTAAAAGCGTAATCGTGGAGCATAGAAATCAAGAAGGGACCAACTTTACAATTCATAACATGAGTGCCATTTTGTAACGGTGCATTTCAGATGTAAATACATACAAAATCGTTGAGTCTCACAGTATTTTAGTCTATATGACATGATTTTAAAGACCAACATAGAATTTTAAAATTTACCGTTAGGTTGGCAGCGCTTCTGAGCAAATTCAGCCGTGTATCGGCATAAGTAAGTGGATACTTTAGAAGCAATTACATCTCAGCCGCCCCTAGGCACTTCTATATATATGCAAATCACGCCGTGTATCGGCTTGCGTCCCCTCTTGTTACGCTAATGTCAAATGACACATTTGTTTCAATCATATATGATCACATGATTACAGATTTTCAGAAATCAACAGGTTGCAGGAAACAATGCATATTCAGATTTCGAGTATAGCCCAACTCTTTTCTACATGAAGCTGTTGTCATCTATAGGCCTATGTGGACTACCAGTTCCTCCCCACTGTTCAATCCTTTCGGATACTTCCTCCCTAGATCTATAATATACCGTGACTCCAGTCTCCTTAATCTGCGTATTCTATTGCCACCCCTAATATTCACAGGAACCTGATCAAGGCCAAAATACTGTAGTTGATTTCTGTCACTTTGGTGACATTCTGCAAAGTGACGTGCCACAGGATATGCAGCATCTTTTTTGTCAATGGCTCTCAGATGTTCTAGGATCCTGATTTTAAGTTGATGTATGGTACTGCCTATATAGCGTAACCCGCAGGGACACAACAGGCAGTATACGGCAAAGGGAGTGCTACAGGTTAAGAATTTAGTTATGTTCCTTGATCTTTCTATATCTGGTATATTGTATGACAGAACTCTTCTGCTGTTTGAGCATGCTTTGCATCGGTTACAGGGAAAAAATCCCTTCATTTCTTTTAAAGTGCTTCTTCGTTTTGGGATCTTTTCTAGGTGGCTTTTTACCAGCATGTCTCGTAGTGACCTAGCCTTCTTAAAGGTTACTAGAGGATGAGCTGGAATGTCCTCACCAATGACACTATCGGTTTTTAGGATGTGCCAGTTTTTTCTCAGCATACGTTTTAGATGATTTGCCTCAGAGGAGTAGGGGGTAACCATCCGGAATTTCCCCTCGCCAACGTTATCACCCTGTATGGGTTTCTCCATCAGAAGTTTATCTCTGGGGATCTTTCTTACCTTCTGCAGGGTTTTCTCAAGAATCTGAGGTTTATACCCTCTCACAGCAAATCTAGCTACGCAATCCGAGGCAGCCGCCTCGAAATCAATCTCCCTAGTGCTGTTCCTTTTCAATCTAAGTAATTCCCCATATGGAATACTTTGGATAAGTTTGGGTGGGTGGTTGCTGGTGGCAAACAGGGTTGAATTGCCTGCAGTGGATTTACGGTATAGTGCAGTATGTATTCTTCCTCCATCAATAAACACTCGGAGGTCCAGATAGTCCGCTGCCACCGGACTCACTGTACCTGAGAAGTGCAAATTGAGATGGTTGTCATTAAGGATGTCAATGTAGCTATATGCTGATTCCATTGTCCCCTGCCACACAATAAATAGGTCATCGATATACCGATACCATTCCACCACTTTGCCACCGTTTGGTCCGGTAGAGGTTCTGGGCACCTGCTCCTCCCACCAGCCCACAAATAAATTTGCATAGCTGGGTGCGAAGCAGGTGCCCATCGCCGTACCTGATCTTTGTCTGTAATGTTGATTTTCAAAAAGGAAAAAATTATTCTCCAGACAGAACTCCAAAAACTCT
Organism: Triturus cristatus; assembly: GCF_964204655.1. Classification (NCBI taxonomy): domain Eukaryota; kingdom Metazoa; phylum Chordata; class Amphibia; order Caudata; family Salamandridae; genus Triturus; species Triturus cristatus. Next base: position 771,436,761 of record NC_140585.1, read on the forward strand.
ATCAACATTTCGTTATGTTCCACATATCGTAGTTGACGCTTTTCTAGGTAAGTTTTCGCAGCCCTGATGCCGTGTTCATGCTCTATGCATGTGTATAGACTAGTTATGTCCAATACCATTAACAGATAGGTTGAGTCCCACTCCATCATAGTTGTCTTGTTCAAAAAATCCTTAGTGTCTTTGATGTATGATTGGAGTTGCATTACGTGAAAGAACAAAAAATGGTTAATGAACATAGATAAATGTTCTGTCAAACTATTCAAAGAGGACACTATAGGTCTGCCTGGCGGATCTATATTGTCCTTGTGCAATTTGGGAATATGGTAAAAGGTGGGTATCATTGGATTGTTACTCCGGAGAAACATATGTTCTTCTGTTCCCAGCATGGATTTCGCATACCACTTTTGGATTAGTTCATCATATCTCCTGATGGTTTGAGTGTATGCCTCATTGGTTGTTTTCTCATAGTGTTTCCCATCTGAAAGTTGTCGTAGTGCTTCTTTACAGTACCTTTCCCTGGTCTGTAATACTACGTTCCCACCTTTATCCGAAGGCTTGATTATTGTTGACGTGTCTTTCATTAAGTCTTGTAATGCCGCTTATTCTGCAATCGTTATGTTGCTCCCTTTCCAATGCAAATTTTTACTCGATCTGAATTTTAAAAAGTCTTTAACCATGGTGTCTGAGAAAACATCAATAGCGTCAAATGGCATTTGGGGATTGAACATCGAGGTAGGTTTGAACGGGCTCTCTTCCCTTTCCTGTTCTATGCCAACCCTCCTTGTTCTCTCTGCCATACTTGTCATATTTTCAGGGTTTGCATTTCCTTCTGATCTCAAGTTTTCCAATAGTTCAATGGCTGGCAGATCTTTCCCCGTGAGTATATCCGTGACTGTTATTCTTGATCCGATGTTTGAATCTCTAATGTTGGGTCTTATTTTGAAATATTTATGTAATTTGAGTTTGCGTATAAAGCAAAAAAGATCGATTCTAGTCTGAGTGTATTCAAGATGATTACTTGGACAAAAAGTTAAACCCAGACTTAATACTTTCTTTTCATTATCCGTGAGAGACTTATTAGTTAGATTGACCACTGTAAGATTCGTTGAATCTATTGCCGTTTGCCCGTTTTCTTGTTGCGACCTCTCCATGCTGCTGGCTTGCCTCTTGCTGCCCCCCTGCGCTCGTCGCGTTCTTCGTCGTTTCCTTCCGGTGGTTTGTTCTTGCCACCCCGTAGCCATGATTGCCGGATTATTTGGAGTTCGTCGTGAAAAGGGGTAGTGGTCTTCCTCCCTTCTGTTGTTCTTCCTGATGGCTCATCACTTGACTCATTTCCTGTGAGGTCAGATTCCGAGGTCTCCACTCTTTGAGATGTTGGCTGTTTGGATCGTAGACTTAATTCCTTTCTCGGACCGTCAAATTTGCGGGCAAAGGTTAGGATTCTTCCTTGGATATAGTCATTCTCATCACGAATAAATTTTTCTTGCTTTCTTGTTTTAATTTTTTGCTCATACTTCAACAGTCTTGTCTTCATTTGCGCTCTTTGTTCTTCTACTTTGTCTTTCTCATCTTCTTTTGCCAGGTCTTCCTCCAACAGCTTTATTTCACCCAGAGCTTTATCCCGGTCACTCCAAGCGTATTTAACAAGGAGTTCCAGGGTTCCTTGACAATAATGTGCTGTATGCTCTGCCCAGTCAGTGAGAAGTTGCGGGTCCGGGTTCTCATAAGATGGGACCGTGTAGACTCTTAGCCCCCTCGGTACTCTCTTCTCATCTATGTAGCTTTGGAGGCTAGTGGCTTCCCACCACTTGCGGGTTTCTCGTTCATATTGTCGCTCTAACTTCCACAATATTTCACTGAGTTTGTCTCTGGGTTTGTCGGGATCCGGTAATTTAGCACCTCCTGCTCCCCCATGTTTTCTGAAAATGTCTTTGGCCGCTTCGCGGCGTGTTGACTCGCAAAACATGCCGCCTTCTGAAAAGTCCCTGTACTCCGTACTTTATGATTCTCAATGTCCCCCACTGCGCCCTGCCGCCTTGCGCTGCCGTTAAACGATAAATAAAGTTGCACAGCTCACCATTCGTTGCATTCTTACGTTGCCGATCGAAATCCTAGATTCCATTCAGTCCGCGTTCAGAATGCGTTGTGCCCAGCAGTTGCGACGGTGCTCTCGTGAATAATCCTCGCTCAGTCTCCACTGTTCCATACGAAGCACTCTCGGGCGGGTGCGGTTTGCGGTAGTGGAAACCGCTATTATATTATCGCTCAATATTCTTCTCCTGTTGAAGAAATTACCGCACTCACGGGGGACATTGAAGTCGTTCTTTATTAACGGCTTACAGCAAACAAAACAGGCGCGTTTCGGCGATAGCCTTCTTCGGTGTCAATAACACATCAGAAGGGGCATGTTTAAAAGCGTAATCGTGGAGCATAGAAATCAAGAAGGGACCAACTTTACAATTCATAACATGAGTGCCATTTTGTAACGGTGCATTTCAGATGTAAATACATACAAAATCGTTGAGTCTCACAGTATTTTAGTCTATATGACATGATTTTAAAGACCAACATAGAATTTTAAAATTTACCGTTAGGTTGGCAGCGCTTCTGAGCAAATTCAGCCGTGTATCGGCATAAGTAAGTGGATACTTTAGAAGCAATTACATCTCAGCCGCCCCTAGGCACTTCTATATATATGCAAATCACGCCGTGTATCGGCTTGCGTCCCCTCTTGTTACGCTAATGTCAAATGACACATTTGTTTCAATCATATATGATCACATGATTACAGATTTTCAGAAATCAACAGGTTGCAGGAAAACAATGCATATTCAGATTTCGAGTATAGCCCAACTCTTTTCTACATGAAGCTGTTGTCATCTATAGGCCTATGTGGACTACCCTCCCCACTGTTCAATCCTTTCGGATACTTCGTCCCTAGATCTATAATATACCGTGACTCCAGTCTCCTTAATCTGCGTATTCTATTGCCACCCCTAATATTCACAGGAACCTGATCAAGGCCAAAATACTGTAGATGATTTCTGTCACTTTGGTGACATTCTGCAAAGTGACGTGCCACAGGATATGCAGCATCTTTTTTGTCAATGGCTCTCAGATGTTCTAGGATCCTGATTTTAAGTTGATGTATGGTACTGCCTATATAGCGTAACCCGCAGGGACACAACAGGCAGTATACGGCAAAGGGAGTGCTACAGGTTAAGAATTTAGTTATGTTCCTTGATCTTTCTATATCTGGTATATTGTATGACAGAACTCTTCTGCTGTTTGAGCATGCTTTGCATCGGTTACAGGGAAAAAATCCCTTCATTTCTTTTAAAGTGCTTCTTCGTTCTGGGATCTTTTCTAGGTGGCTTTTTACCAGCATGTCTCGTAGTGACCTAGCCTTCTTAAAGGTTACTAGAGGATGAGCTGGAATGTCCTCACCAATGACACTATCGGTTTTTAGGATGTGCCAGTTTTTTCTCAGCATACGTTTTAGATGATTTGCCTCAGAGGAGTAGGGGGTAACCATCCGGAATTTCCCCTCGCCAACGTTATCACCCTGTATGGGTTTCTCCATCAGAAGTTTATCTCTGGGGATCTTTCTTACCTTCTGCAGGGTTTTCTCAAGAATCTGAGGTTTATACCCTCTCACAGCAAATCTAGCTACGCAATCCGAGGCAGCCGCCTCGAAATCAATCTCCCTAGTGCTGTTCCTTTTCAATCTAAGTAATTCCCCATATGGAATACTTTGGATAAGTTTGGGTGGGTGGTTGCTGGTGGCAAACAGGGTTGAATTGCCTGCAGTGGATTTACGGTATAGTGCAGTATGTATTCTTCCTCCATCAATAAACACTCGGAGGTCCAGATAGTCCGCTGCCACCGGACTCACTGTACCTGAGAAGTGCAAATTGAGATGGTTGTCATTAAGGATGTCAATGTAGCTATATGCTGATTCCATTGTCCCCTGCCACACAATAAATAGGTCATCGATATACCGATACCATTCCACCACTTTGCCACCGTTTGGTCCGGTAGAGGTTCTGGGCACCTGCTCCTCCCACCAGCCCACAAATAAATTTGCATAGCTGGGTGCGAAGCAGGTGCCCATCGCCGTACCTGATCTTTGTCTGTAATGTTGATTTTCAAAAAGGAAAAAATTATTCTCCAGACAGAACTCCAAAAACTCTATCAACATTTCGTTATGTTCCACATTTCGTAGTTGACGCTTTTCTAGGTAAGTTTTCGCAGCCCTGATGCCGTGTTCATGCTCTATGCATGTGTATAGACTAGTTATGTCCAATACCATTAACAGATAGGTTGAGTCCCACTCCATCATAGTTGTCTTGTTCAAAAAATCCTTAGTGTCTTTGATGTATGATTGGAGTTGCATTACGTGAAAGAACAAAAAATGGTTAATGAACATAGATAAATGTTCTGTCAAACTATTCAAAGAGGACATTATAGGTCTGCCTGGCGGATCTATATTGTCCTTGTGCAATTTGGGAATATGGTAAAAGGTGGGTATCATTGGATTGTTACTCCGGAGAAACATATGTTCTTCTGTTCCCAGCATGGATTTCGCATACCACTTTTGGATTAGTTCATCATATCTCCTGATGCTTTGAGTGTATGCCTCATTGGTTGTTTTCTCATAGTGTTTCCCATCCGAAAGTTGTCGTAGTGCTTCTTTACAGTACCTTTCCCTGGTCTGTAATACTACGTTCCCACCTTTATCCGAAGGCTTGATTATTGTTGACGTGTCTTTCATTAAGTCTTGTAATGCCGCTTATTCTGCAATCGTTATGTTGCTCCCTTTCCAATGCAAATTTTTACTCGATCTGAATTTTAAAAGGTCTTTAACCATGGTGTCTGAGAAAACATCAATAGCGTCAAATGGCATTTGGGGATTGAACATCGAGGTAGGTTTGAACGGGCTCTCTTCCCTTTCCTGTTCTATGCCAACCCTCCTTGTTCTCTCTGCCATACTTGTCATAGTTTCAGGGTTTGCATTTCCTTCTGATCTCAAGTTTTCCAATAGTTCAATGGCTGGCAGATCTTTCCCCGTGAGTATATCCGTGACTGTTATTCTTGATCCGATGTTTGAATCTCTAATGTTGGGTCTTATTTTGAAATATTTATGTAATTTGAGTTTGCGTATAAAGCAAAAAAGATCGATTCTAGTCTGAGTGTATTCAAGATGATTACTTGGACAAAAAGTTAAACCCAGACTTAATACTTTCTTTTCATTATCCGTGAGAGACTTATTAGTTAGATTGACCACTGTAAGATTCGTTGAATCTATTGCCGTTTGCCCGTTTTCTTGTTGCGACCTCTCCATGCTGCTGGCTTGCCTCTTGCTGCCCCCCTGCGCTCGTCGCGTTCTTCGTCGTTTCCTTCCGGTGGTTTGTTCTTGCCACCCCGTAGCCATGATTGCCGGATTATTTGGAATTCGTCGTGAAAAGGGGTAGTGGTCTTCCTCCCTTCTGTTGTTCTTCCTGATGGCTCATCACTTGACTCATTTCCTGTGAGGTCAGATTCCGAGGTCTCCACTCTTTGAGATGTTGGCTGTTTGGATCGTAGACTTAATTTCTTTCTCGGACCGTCAAATTTGCGGGCAAAGGTTAGGATTCTTCCTTGGATATAGTCATTCTCATCACGAATAAATTTTTCTTGCTTTCTTGTTTTAATTTTTTGCTCATACTTCAACAGTCTTGTCTTCATTTGCGCTCTTTGTTCTTCTACTTTGTCTTTCTCATCTTCTTTTGCCAGGTCTTCCTCCAACAGCTTTATTTCACCCAGAGCTTTATCCCGGTCACTCCAAGCGTATTTAACCAGGAGTTCCAGGGTTCCTTGACAATAATGTGCTGTATGCTCTGCCCAGTCAGTGAGAAGTTGCGGGTCCGGGTTCTCATAAGATGGGACCGTGTAGACTCTTAGCCCCCTCGGTACTCTCTTCTCATCTATGTAGCTTTGGAGGCTAGTGGCTTCCCACCACTTGCGGGTTTCTCGTTCATATAGTCGCTCTAACTTCCACAATATTTCACTGAGTTTGTCTCTGGGTTTGTCGGGATCCGGTAATTTAGCACCTCCTGCTCCCCCATGTTTTCTGAAAATGTCTTTGGCCGCTTCGCGGCGTGTTGACTCGCAAAACATGCCGCCTTCTGAAAAGTCCTTGTACTCCGTACTTTATGATTCTCAATGTCCCCCACTGCGCCCTGCCGCCTTGCGCTGCCGTTAAACGATAAATAAAGTTGCACAGCTCACCATTCGTTGCATTCTTACGTTGCCGATCGAAATCCTTGATTCCATTCAGTCCGCGTTCAGAATGCGTTGTGCCCAGCAGTTGCGACGGTGCTCTCGTGAATAATTCGCTCAGTCTCCACTGTTCCATACGAAGCACTCTCGGGCGGGTGCGGTTTGCGGTAGTGGAAACCGCTATTATATTATCGTTCAATATTCTTCTCCTGTTGAAGAAATTACCGCACTCACGGGGGACATTGAAGTCGTTCTTTATTAACGGCTTACAGCAAACAAAACAGACGCGTTTCGGCGATAGCCTTCTTCGGTGTCAATAACACATCAGAAGGGGCATGTTTAAAAGCGTAATCATGGAGCATAGAAATCAAGAAGGGACCAACTTTACAATTCATAACATGAGTGCCATTTTGTAACGGTGCATTTCAGATGTAAATACATACAAAATCGTTGAGTCTCACAGTATTTTAGTCTATATGACATGATTTTAAAGACCAACATAGAATTTTAAAATTTACCGTTAGGTTGGCAGCGCTTCTGAGCAAATTCAGCCGTGATGCAAATCTATATGCAAATCACGCGTGATTTGCATATATATAGAAGTGCCTAGGGGCGGCTGAGATGTAATTGCTTCTAAAGTATCCACTTACTTATGCCGATACACGGCTGAATTTGCTCAGAAGCGCTGCCAACCTAACGGTAAATTTTAAAATTCTATGTTGGTCTTTAAAATCATGTCATATAGACTAAAATACTGTGAGACTCAACGTCACATATTACATCACTCATGACATGGTCAGTGGCATCACTCATGACATCACTGATGACATCATTCTTGTGATAGAGTGGCGGTCTAACTATAACGGGGGAATTTCATTGGTTTTTTACAAGTGAAATATCCACCTAACTATAACCTGTGTGAAACCTATGGTTTTTTAAGTGAATTTGCAAGGTTTTTTAAATGCTAATTCCTAACTATAACATGTGTGAAACCTATGGTTTTTTAAGTGAATATATATATATATATATATTTATATATTTTATGTTATGTTATGGGGCATTTACATTTATTAAGTGCACAGCTACTCCAAGGAGTGTCCCGGCGCTGATTTAACCCAGACACAGAAAGCAAACTGACATCCCTCCCATTCTAGTTCTGAAAAAGCCAAGTTTTCACACCCTTACGAAAGTTTAAAAGGTTGCATTCCTGTCGCAGCTTAAAAGGAAGGCTATTCCATAGCTTTGCTGCCACCACCTGAAAGAAGAGACCACCTTTACGAGAAAGGAGAAATTTGGGCACATTTATTAAATGTTGTGAGGATGAGCGAAGTGTTCTGAAGGGTTTACATAGCTGAATCTTGTTTCTAAGATATGGCGCACCAATCTTATTTATGGCTTTAAACGTTAAGACCAAGGATTTAAAATATATCCTTTGTCTTACTGGCAGCCAATGTAAGGTACTGAGGTGTGAGGACATATGGTCTCTTAGCCCCACTGTCAAAACTGCCCTGGCCGCAGCATTTTGAACCACCTGTAAACGATTCAACAGATAGTCTGGAAGACCCAGATACAGTACGTTAACATAATCCAGTCTGGACATGATCAAGGCCTGGACTACTGTTTTCTTATGTGCAATTGGGAGAAGAGGGAGGAAATTTCGCATAGTTTTCAGCAGTCCAAAACATGTACCAGCCGTAGATTGGACCTGGGTTTTCATCGTCAGATTGGAATCAATTTTTATTCCCAAATTTTTTGCCGTACATGCCGGCTTTGCTGGGGGGTCGCAATTTCTTGGCCACCATTGGCGCCATTCATTGTCTGGGGTATATCCAAAAAAGATAATTTCAGATTTTTCTGAATTACAGAGTAACTGATTTTGGCTAAGCCAATTAAACACCTCAGTTAGACAGATGTTGATTTTATTTCCGTCAAACGACTCCTTCTTTCCACTGGTAAAAAGCAGTTGTGTATCGTCAGCATACGAAATAATTTTTGCCCCATATTTTTCGGCCAATAGGCCTAAAGGGGCCATATAGATGTTAAAGAGGGTAGGACTCAACACCGAGCCCTGTGGAACCCCTACATTTAAGGCTTGAATGGGACTGGAAAAAGGCAGGGCCCAAATTGTCTGCTGACGATTACTTAAAAAGGAGGAGAACCATCTGAGAACCGTGCCCCCTCAACCTAAGGAGGAGCCTATCATGGGGCACGGTATCAAAGGCTGCTGATAAATCCAGTAATATCAGTACAGCTTTGCCTCCCATATTGAGTGAATTTTTAATGGTTTCAACAACTTCCAACAGGGCCGTTTCGGTACTGAAATTCGCCCTAAAGCCTGATTGACTGGGGTGGAGCATCTGGTTTTCTTCAATAAACTCAGTTAGGGTTGCGTTTACATACTTCACCACCACTTTAGAAAAAAACGGTAGGAGAGATATCGGCCTATAGTTACTGACTACCAGCGGGTCCGCAGTTGGTTTTTTTAAAAGAGGGAGAATTTTTCCATGTTTCCAGATTGCAGGAAGCCTTTCCTCAGAAAACGACAGGTTTAGTATTTTATTGAGTGCAGGATTTATGACTTCAGCAATTGTTGCCAATATTTTTGCCGGAATTGGGTCAGTAGGTGATCCAGATTTTAAAGCTGATATAATCTTTAGGGAGGCTTCCTTAGTCATAGGCGTAAACTCCGACAAAGAGTTCCCGCTAGAAGGATTTATAGGAGAAGAGCTGGGCATGCTACTAGTCCCAGAACTCCCGAACAAATCTTGAAGTTTTTTGATTTTGTTATAAAAAAATTGTGCCATTTAATTAGCCCAGGTGGCCGTAGGAGAGAAAGGTCTCTTTGAGGCAAGGGGAACTGTGAAGTCTTTTACAATTTTGAACAGTTCCTTCGCACAGTTCTCTGCTTGCTCAATTTTCTTGGCCAGAAATTGCTTTTTACCTTCACGGACTTTTGCATAGTAAGCCTTCAGAGCACCTTTATATATTATTTTTTCCTCTGGGTTGAAATTCCTTCTCCAACGCCTTTCAAGGACCTTACATGCTCTTTTACTCTTTCTCAGAGACTCAGTAAACCATGGAGCCGAATTTCGGCCCTGTTTGGCTACTCGTAATTTAAAAGGGGCTAATTGCATGCTATACTCCTGGAGCCAATTTTCCAATGCAAGAGCGTCTTGCTCCAGATTGTTTTTGACCACCAGGGAAATTTCTTAAGCAAATATGCAATTGTTTCAGGGGTTATTTTATTAAAAGACCTAAAAGTCTCTGATCGAAGATTACAATATCTCAATGGTTTGGTTAGAGTTTTAGCTATTGTAAAATTGGTCAGAAAATGGTCAGACCAGATAATATGCTCAGGGGCCTCTACTTCCATCTTCATAGAGGAAAAAATCTGGTCTAAAATATGGCCTTTTTCATGAGTGGGGTGTGTTACATAAGGAGCCAACATAATAATGTTAAATAACTCCTGAAGTTTTACAGAATCTGCATCCATGACTTGGTCAAAATGAATATTGAAGTCCCCTAAAATCAGACACTGTCCAAATTTGGTCATAATTGGTGTGATAGCAGGACCAATAGCTGCTAGAAAACTTCCGGCAGGCCCAGGTGGGCGGTACACCAAGACCCCAGCAATCATTTGATGGGGGGACACTGTTAGACTAAAGCCAAGACACTCAGCTCCCGTAGGTTCTGTCAACGATATTTGTTGACAAACCAAAGGCTGTTTATAAGCAATCGCGATCCCTCCACCTCTGCCTCCCTCTCTGTCCTTCCTCAGTATCCTGTAGCCAGGGGGGAGAGCACTAGCAACTGTAGGGTTCGATCCTCCATGTAACCATGTTTCAGTAAGAACCATTATCTCCGGCTGACTATCTAGAAGGAGATCATAAGGCTGAAGTTCATGTTTATTCATCGACCTTACATTCAGTAAGGCAAATTTTAATCTATCTTGTATTAGTTCCGCCACACCCGGCTTACCTGGCTCACCAACACACTCCCTTCTGGGTTGGTAATCCTGGTCCCTAGGCTGGATACTAAAATTCCGACAGCAGATGTTGCAAAACAATGTGCTCGAGTCAGCCGCTAAGCAGTGACGGGGGCATTGGCATCCCTCCTTATCCAGCTCCCTCAGTTGCTGCCTACTATACGCTAAAACGCAACAAAAGGTCGCGGCATTAACTGAGTCTTATCTGGCATGTTTTCTGGCTCTGGTCTCTCCCGGGTCGCGGACGGGCGCAGACAGGCTTGCCTTGTGCGCGCCTTCGGCGCGTCCGTTGCGCGCTCGCGCCGCGCCCCCTTTTATATTTGCCAGCGTATGTAATGACTAGACCGCTCCCCGCCCAAGAAGGCGGCCAGTTGAGGCGCACCAGAGCCCAGAGACGGTTTCAAACTTCCCGCTACCCACTTCCTTTTCAGCGCTTCAATTCAGGTAACAGCAATTTAAAATCGGTTTCCACACAATATTAAAACAGAGTTTCTAACACCCCAGTGCACAATTTTTAAAAAGCTCGATCTAAAATTCTAATAGCAGCAATAGTTCCCAACAAAGGATATTTAGACTAAAATATTAGCATCAGCCATATATGTCACATAGAACAATGTGCAAAAAACGCAGTTATCGTTTCAAAACAGTGGCAGAGAGCAGCCGCTACTCTGTCCAGGGCAGGACATCTCAAATGACATCACTGATGACATCATCCAGTGACTGAGTGTTTCTAAAAAGTTTAAGATATATATATATATATATTATCTACTGGCGGTCGCCAGTAGATAGTTAGAGTTAGGACCGAGTTCCCATAGGAAATCTGAAAATTCTATTTTGAATAACTTTGGCGCCAGTTGAATTATCTTCGTGAAATTTACAAAACTAATGGGGCGCTCCGCTCAGCTCCTACCCTGAAAGTCTCGGGGTGATTCGTCAAGCGGGGGCTGAGAAAAGAGGGGGGTCCCAAAACGCGTTTTCCCCATGCATTTTCCCATAGGACCTTTAGTCGAAGGTACAGCCCGAACGGCTGAACATAATTACTTGAAATTTGGCAAAGAGGTAGTCCTCAGGTCAGGCATGTGCCTTTTGCATATATGGTGTCAATCTGTTGAGTAGTTCCTGAGAAAATTGCAGTTAAATGTACATAAATATCTATATGCGCACACCAAATGTCCTTGAGCGTAATTCTGATTGGTGGTTAGATGTCAGTCAACATTCCAATCGGTCGAAATCAGGAAGTGTTGGACACCATTTTGTGTGTGACAGTGAAAAAGAAAGGTGGAGAACGTGAAAAGGGGGCAGGGTAGAGAGTTCCTGACCCCCTAGCCTTTGTCAGGGGGTCCCTGAAGGACCCCGAAGGGTGAAAAAAACATTTTATTTTTTTTCAAAAAATCGTGGGGTGCGCGCACGGTGCGCGCACGGTGCGCGATGCCATTTTGTGTGTGACAGTGAAAAAGAAAGGTGGAGAACGTGAAAAGGGGGCAGGGTAGAGAGTTCCGGACCCCCTAGCCTTTGTCAGGGGGTCCCTGAAGGACCCCGAAGGGTGAAAAAAACATTTTATTTTTTTTCAAAAAATCACGGGGTGCGCGCACTGTGAAAAACCCTTAAAAAAAAAACATTTTAAACTGTTTATAAGTTTATAGAAGATATTAACTATGCTGTTCAACTTTATCCAAATTAAAAAAAAAAGAGCTGAGCCATTCCATATTACAGGATACAGTCAATCTATAACATACATAAATTTGCATTTAAAAAAACCTTACAAATTCACTAAAAAAAACAAAGGTTTTACACACGTTATAGTTAGAAATTAGCATTTAAAAAACCTTGCAAATTCACTTAAAAAACCATAGGTGTCACACACGTTATAGTTAGGAATTAGCATTTAAAAAACTTGCAAATTCACTGAAAAAACCATAGGTTTCACACATGTTATAGTTAGCTGGACATTTCACTCGTAAAAAACCATTGAAATTCCCCCTTTATAGTTAGTTCAGCTAACTATAACTCGCGCGACCGCAATCCACTGCTGATGACGTCACATATTACATCACTCATGACATGGTCAGTGACATCACTCATGACATCACTGATGACATCTCAAATGACATCACTGATGACATCACTGATGACATCATCCAGTGAATATGTGTCTTTCTGAAAAATAAATATTTTTTAAATATGTATTTCTAAAGGTTAATGGAAGAATAAATGGGTAAACAAGTGTCTAAATGGATGTTTTTTTTGGTAAAATTAATTGTATAACTGACTTATTAACAGTATCTTAGTGAATACAGTGATGTAATATGTGACGTCATCAGCAGTGGATTGCGGTCGCGCGAGTTATAGTTAGCTGAACTAACTATAACGGGGGAATTTCATTGGTTTTTTACGAGTGAAATGTCCAGCTAACTATAACATGTGTGAAACCTATGGTTTTTTCAGTGAATATATATATATATATATTGCGAAGCACTCTTTCACAGCCGTACCTTCTCGCTGGCAGTCGGATGAAAAGAGCACGGACCACAAGATTCTTAAAATACCGCTTGGTTTATTTGGTTCTTCTCACAAACAAACGGCAGCCATTACGTATTTTATCCCTCACTGGGGACTTGATCACGTGACGCGCATCAACCATTGACTTTTCATTTTAAAGGTTACACTTTTTTTGCCCTTCTCATTATCTTTGTAAACTGGCATGTAATTCTTCCAAGCTATTTAATCCATTAGGATGCTTTGTATCAAGATTTAGGATATAGTGCATCTCTAATGTACGGAGGGTCTTTACCCTATCACCTCCTCTTTTGTTTTTTGGGACAGAATCAAAAAGGAAGTATTTGAAGTCCTTTGGGTTGTTCTCATGCCGTTCATGGAAGTGGCGAGCCACTAGGTAAGCCTGATCATTGTTTTTAATGGCATGTATGCGCTGGAGTACCCGCTTGTGTCCTTGTAGGATTGTACTCCCAATGTATCTCAGTTTGCACGGGCACTCCAGCACATACACCACATGATCTGTTTTACAGTTTAAGGCCTTTTTGATTTGTCTATCCGGTCCACCAGAGGGGGTCGAGTAGCTAGTGGTTGACACTAGGCCTGGGCGAAAATTTCGTTCCGTTCGCGGAAATTGTGATAATTTGACATTTTCGCGTTCCGCGGAGAGCGCGAAAATGTCAAAATTTCCGCTTTCCGCAGCTTGGCGATAATTTGTTTCTTGCTCGCGCTGTAAAATAATACATTCTCGCACGCGCGCGATCCCCTTACCTGAATCCCTGCGTTCGCCGACAAGTTTTCTTGATCCGGTCGTGTTCTCCATGAGATGTTGGATTGTTTTTAGCCATTTGCGCTGTCTCGCGAAAGTTCGCGCCCGCAGTGACGTCATGCGTCGCGCGATCACGTCTTTCTTCTCGCAATCATGCACCGCGAGACAACTCAAAACAAGATGGCCGCGCCCGCGAGCAACCACATGGGTAAGTTGGCGACCCGCAACCATGCAGAAAATCTCGCGAACATGCTGGGAAACTTTTTCGCGATAATTTGCGAAAGTGAATTTCGCAAATTCCGCCCACCCCTAGTTGACACCCCATATTGGCAGGCTTTACAACATTTTGAATTTGTTAAACCCCAATCTTTGGGTTAGCCAAGATCCCTTGGCTGGAGGACCACAAGGGTCATTGTCCATCAAAGTGTCTTTCATTGAAACGTTCCTCCTGTACGTTATGGAGGGCCGTTTGGGGACTGTATTTCCAATTACTGGATCCTGTCTGATCAGATACCAATTTTTGTTAATTATATTTCTGACTGCTGACTCCTGTTGATTAAATTCCAGGATAAACCTGAAACTACTTAGGGTTTCATCAAGATCACACTTTTTCGGCTTCTGTTTCAGTAGAGTTTCCCTTTGTTTGAGATTGCTTTTAGTCAGTGCTTTTGCTAGACATTTATTGCTGTACCCTCTTTCTTTAAATATGGCTAGACATTCCAGTTGTGCCACTTCTAAGTCTTTGCTGTTACTGCATATTCATTTTAAATGCAGTAACTCACCATATATATATATATGTATATATATATATATATGTCGCCAGTAGGTAGTTATAGTTAGGACCTAGTTTCCATAGGAAAAGAGTTTTTTGTTTTCCCAATAACTTTGGTGCCATTTGACGAATCTTCGCGAAATTTTCAAAACTAATGGGGCGCTCCGGTCAGCTCTTGTCTTGATTTCAGGGTGATTCATCAAGCTGGGGCCGAGAAAAAAGGGGGGTCCCAAAACGCGTTTTCCCCATGTTATTTTCCATAGGAAACTTTAGACAAAGCTACAGCCCAAACTGCTGAACGGAATTACACCAAATTTGGCAAAAAGGTAGCCCTTGGTTCAGAAAGGGTCCTTTTTGTTAAATGGTATACATTTGTTCAGTAGTTCCTGAGAAATTAGAAAAAGAAAAAATATCGATATCTAGGGCAGTGGTAGGTTTGCGAACCCTCTCGACCATGAGCTTCATTCTAATTGGCTGCCAGCACTCTAAACCTGGAAGTGGTGGCAGCCATCTTGTGACTCTGTAGAATTGAGTCACAAGAAAACAGTAAAACAAAGTGCAAAATGAAGAAAAGGGGGAATGGTAGAAACACCCTGACCCCCTAGGGCTGCTTAGGGGGTCCCACAAGGCCACAAGGACCACAAGGGAGAAACATATATATTTTTTTAATTAAAAAAACGGCAGAAGTCGCATTGGGGTCGCGACCCCGGCTGAGAAAAATAAAAAAGAAGAAGCGTGGACTGTCATTTTCAAAAAGCCCCTGGGTGGGCAGCAGCAACTCCCCTTGTGCAAAAGCAATGCTGGCTCCCGCAGGAG
The DNA here is from genome assembly GCF_964204655.1 of Triturus cristatus. Taxonomy (NCBI): domain Eukaryota; kingdom Metazoa; phylum Chordata; class Amphibia; order Caudata; family Salamandridae; genus Triturus; species Triturus cristatus. Next base: position 771,451,857 of record NC_140585.1, read on the forward strand.
GTGGGGAGCCAGCAGGACTGTGGGGGCATTGGGGCTCCCCCCACGGTCCCCAACTGTGAAGCTATGTCCCGGGGGATGGGGTCCCTGGGGCCACAAATGGCCTGGGAGGGGGTCTACACAGTCCCACCTCCTTAAAAAAAAAAATTATAATTGGCATGTCCCGGGAGATGGGGTACCCGGGGCGAATATAAATTAATAATAGGTGAAGTGTTTTTTTGATAAAGATTGGAGTCGCGACCCTTGCTTGGCGCTCAGGTGTAAACACGAGGGGTGCGCAGCTCCCAGCTTGGCCCCCTAGTGTGAACGCGAGGGGTGCGTGGCTCCCAACGCAGCCCCCTCATGTAAACACGAGGGGTGTGCGGCTCCCAGCATGGCCCCCTGGTGTAAATGCGAGGGGTGCGCGGCTCCCAGCGCGGCCCCCTAGTGTGAACGCGAGTGGTGCGCAGCTCTTTTAGTCCGCAGGGTGCGCGATTCCAAGCAAAAAATAAAATTCATATAAACCTACGTTATATATTGAGTGGCTCTAAAAAGAGCCCTTGTTTTCATTGGGAGATTGTTGTAGCTACATGTAAGTGCGGATTCAGAGTTTCAGGTTGTTGAGAAACACTCTGTTGCCTTCATCAGTGAAGTGCACTCCATCACTTCTGTAGATGCCATCTATATTGAAATGAATATTGTTGTTATAGATGGAGCCCATCCTATGGTATCTCAGGTAAGCAGAAACAGCTATATTGACATTTTTTCTAGCTTTCTCAATCTGAGGACAAAATTGATTGGACCACTTCCATTTCTGTCTTTGTCATATGTAGGAGTATACAAAAACAGTTTAATGGAAAAGCAACATCAATTCTGCAAAGGTGTCCTTCATTAGCATTTCCAGACCTACCCCAGTCAATGTGCCCAGGTCATTGCCACCACAGTGCACAATTATGAGTTCAGGGGCTTGGAGATGCAAAACCTTTTAACCAAAGGCATCAATTGGTGCCACTTTAATCCTCTCTGTCCAATCCATTTAATGTCTACATTTTGCAAAGCAAGGTCTTTGTCAATACCTCTGCGTTCAGCATACCTTTTGCACCAGAAAACGTAGCTGTGCCCAACAATCCACATTGAAAGCATCTTGAAGTGATGACTGTAGGTAATGAAAAGATGTCTGTAGCTGAGGTAGTCAGTTGCTAGAATGTGAGATATCTAAAATGGTGGACAAGATGCTGTTTTTAAGAAAGTAGAGATTTGATTGGCTGTTTAAGAACATTGTACATTCAAAAATAGGGTGCATTTTAATTTGTTTAAAAAGCATGTTTCCTATTTGTTAGTATATAATGTTTGAAAGGTACAGCAGAAAGGATAAGGTCAGGTTTTGCAACGCAAACCACACCTGCTGTTCTCATTTGCAACATTGTGTGGTGAACTTGTGACCTGTCAGTTAAGTTGAATGTTGCATGACCTGTTGCTATGGAAACTGACATTAAGGAGAAGTGGTGAAGAAGTGAGTTGAAAAGGGTTATTATCTGTGACCAAAGGAAATGTGTTTTACAGTTTGAAAATCTCTGGGAAGCAGTGTCATTTTTTGATTATGTGTATTTGGATGGAAAAAGAGAGGGAAACCTTGCCATTATTGGTTTCACCTTGCAAAGTCTGTTGATTTATATTGACTGTGTGTAAAAGAAAATCCTGACTGAGTGTGTGAGATTTTTCATTCAACAGATTTATTTGCAAGGTGAGTTATATATTTTTGAGGTTTATTTAAAAAATATTTGACATTATTCTTAAAACTGTGTTGTTTGAAATATATTATTAAATGTAGAGATGTATATTGGAATTAGTTTCTTTGTGTTTGAAGTTTGTTTAAAAAACAGTCTGTACAGTAATATATATAATTTTAAGTCTGTTCAAAGGTATAGCTGAATGATGCCTCATATTTTTAGATAGTTGGTTGAAGATGCAGTACAAATGTGTATTTTGAAAGATGTTAATATAAGGTGTAGTTTATTAGGCTTCATTTTTTCTTCTCTCTACATAGGTATAGTTGAATGTTACTGCATGATTATAGATACTTTGGTAATCATGCAGCACAATAGTGATGTCTGAAAAATGATCATATAAGGTGTTATTAATTAGGTTTCTGTTACTATTTTGTAAAGAAGGTAAAGTTAAATTATGGCATATAATTAAAGCTAGAATGGTGAAATAAGGTGCTGTTAATTAGGTTTCTTTTTGTAGTCTAAGCAAAGATATAGTTGAATGATGCCACATAATTTTAGATACAAAGCTGAAGATAAATGTGGTTTTAAAAATGATCATTAAATGTGTTGTTAATTGCTCTTCTTTCTTACGTCTGTTGTGGGGTATAGTTTAATGATGTCACATATTTGTAGATTGAATGGTCAAGATGTAACTCAAAAATAAACCACCATATATTGCCTTTTGTGGCATGTTGCACTTATCTACTTAACTAGATATTATGTAATGAGTTATCTATGTGTTCAGATACTATTTATACAGTTGCACGTATGCTTAGTGTACTCTAGCAAGGACCCAGGAACTAACTTGTGCACTTCTACAATCCCTTGAGCATTACATATACAGTTAAGTAATCTCCCTGTTACTACCTATGCATTCCTCCAGTCACCCAACCAGTCCTTTGTCCTTATCTAATTACTGCGCCAAAACCCAAGCACTTTTATATTCACCATGCAGTCACCTTGCATTATTGTAATCATCTAGTCACTACCCATGTACTCATGCAATGACCCAGCCACTAACTCATGCACTTCTACAATCCCTTGAGCACTACATATACAGTTCAGTAATCTCCCTGTTACCACCTAAGAACTCCTCCAAACAACTAGTCAGTCTCATGTCCTTATCTAATCACTGCGCCAAAACCCAAGCACTTATAAATTCACCATGCAGTCACCTTGCAGTACTCTAATCATCCAGTCACTACCGATGTAGTCATGCAATGATCCAGGCACTAACTCATGCACTTATACAATCCCTTGAGGACAACATATACAGTTCAGTACTCTCCCTGTTACTACCTAAGCACTCCTCCAATCACCTCGTCAGTCTCATGTCCTTATCTAATCACTGCGCCATAACCCAAGCACTTATAAATTCACCATACAGTCACCTTGCAGTTCTCTATTCATCCAGTCACTACCCATGTACTCATACAATGTTGAGCACTACATATACAGTTCAGTAATCTCCCTGTTACTACCGATGCATTCCTTTAATCACCCAGCCAGGCCCATGTCCGTATCTAATCATTGCGCCAAAACCCAAACACTTATAAATTCACCATGCACTCTTCTTGCAGCACTCTAATCATCCACTCAGTACCCATGTACTCATGCAATGACCCAGGCACTAACTCATGCACTTCTACACAATCCCTTCAGCACTACATATACAGTTCAGTAATCTCCCTGTTACTACCTAAGCACTCCTCCAATCACCTAGTCAGTCTCATGTCCTTATCTAATCACTGCGCCAAAACCAAAGCACTTATAAATTCACCATGCAGTCCCCTTGCATTTCTCTTTTTATCCAGTCACTACCCATATACTCATGCAATGACCCAGGCACTAACTCATGCACTTCTACAATCCCTTGAGCACTACATATACAGTTCAGTAATCTCCCTGTTACTATCTAAGCATTCCTCCAATCACCTAGTCAGTCTCATGTCCTTATCTAATCACTGCACCAAAACCCAAGCACTTTTAAATTCAACATGCAGTCAGCTTGTAGTATACTAATCATCCAGTCACTACTCATCTATTCATGCATTGACCCAGGCACTAACTCATGCACTTCTACAATCCCTTGAGCACTACATATACAGTTCAGTAATCTCCCTGTTCCTACCTAAGCATTCCTCCAATCGCCTAGTCAGTCTCATGTTCTTATATAATCACCCAGTCACTACCCATGTACTCATGTAATGACCCAGGCACTAACACATGCAGTGCTACAATCACCTGTGCTCTACCTATGCAGTCCTCTAATCACCTAGACACTTCGCTCCTTTAATTCTCCTGGTAGTACCCGTACAGTCCAGCAATCACTCTCTCACTTCCCATGCACTCCTCCAGTCACCCAGCCACTACCATGTACTAATCTAAACACTCCACCAATACCCAAGCACTTATAAATTTACCAAGCAGTCTCCTTGCAGTACTCTAATCATCCACTCAGTCACAAACACATGCACTGATGCAATCCTCTAAGTACTACTCATGCAGTCCTCTAACCACTTACACACTTTTCATTCGCTTCTTCAATTCCCCTGGTAGTACCCATATAGTCCAGCAATCACCCTGTCACTTCCCGTGCACTCTTCGAGTCACCCAGTCACTATCATGTACTAATCCAAACACTCCTTCAATACCCAAGCATTTATAAATTCACCACGCACTCTCCTTTCAGTACTCTAATCATCCACTCAGAACCCATGTACTCATGCAATGACCCAGTCACAAAAACATGCACTGCTGCAATCCCCTATGCACTACCCACGTAGTCCTCTAACCACTTACACCCTTCTCATTCACTCCTTCAATTCCCCTGGTAGTACCCATGCACTCCAGCAATTACCCTGTCACTCCCCGTGCACTTCTCCAGTCACCCAGCCACTACCATTTACTAATCCAAACACTCCGCCAATACCCAAGATACTAATAAATTCACCATCCACTCTCCATGTGGTACTATAATCATCCACTCAGTACCCATGTACTCATGCAATGACCCAGTCACAAACACATGCACTGCTGCAATCCCCTATGCACTACTCATGCAGTCCTCTAACCACTTACACACTTCTCATTCGCTCCCAAACCTCTACACATATACTCATGCAATCACCCACGCATTAGCATGCAGTTATTTCTCTTTTTTTAACCAGGTAAGGTAGTTCTGAAAAGAAATCTTTTTTTTCTTCTTTTTTTGCTTTTATAATTTTTTTGTGTTTTTTAAACCATTTTGTATATTTTTTTGGTATTTAAAAAAAAAAGGGAAAACAACAAAACAAACTGTCCAACTTTGGAATGAAACTCTTATTGCGAGAAAAAATGTAACAAAAAAAAATTAACAAGTGTGTTTTTTTGCGGCAGAAACCACAGCATCAACAGACTGCTCGCCATAGCAAACTACTTGCACTTGATGCAGTGCTGTTCTAAATTTGCAAACTCAGGACGGATGTCGAGTCCACGATTTCCTGCAGCGGTGCTCGGTCCAGCAGTTTGCTGATCATGCTGCTGTGCTTCCTGGGCGTGACGATGTTGTTCGTGGGACAGACGGTGTGGATACAGTGTCTGCAGGTGCTTCAACATACTGGAAGTTCCACACGAATACTTCTTTCCACGTGAAAGGACCCGTGGACATAGCGTGCAGCTAACTTTCCTCGCATTCACCTTCTTTTCCCCCTCAGGAATCGTAAAGAAGGCCCATACCACAGACTCCTTCCTCTTCTTCACTGGTTCCTCCAACTCTTCTCCTGTTTCCAAATTCACAGGTTCAGATGCAAAAAAACACCAAAAAAAATATACAGCCTAGTAAAAAGAACACAAGCGGTGTGTCTCCTAGGATGCAGTCAAAGGAATGAAAAAAAAGGGAGGGGGTGCTTCACATTCTAGAAACAAAATCTTATAAACCAATTAAATGCTTTATTTTGAAATCACTTGGGAGTCAAACACCGAGCACACACCCGGGGTGCAACCGGCGCTACTTACGAAAAATGTATTTAACAATAATATAACTTTATAGCAAATATAAATATATCAATTGTATAATTATTTTAGATAATCTCTTCCTTTAAAACATATACTAAAGTTATATACATATACTTTTAAAACATAAACATTTTACGGGAGTCGTTCAGTCGGCGCGACCACATACGTATGTGACGTTACGCGAGGCCAGACACTGCGCACCCGTTGCATATCAAACGTGCATCCTCCACGACTTTACCAATATGGTGGCTTGAATCCGTGCACACACCGAGGTAGGTACACGAGCGGTACGCGACTCCACTTTTTTGCAAAAAAATATATATATATATTTTAGAAAACAAAAATATTACATTATTTTTACAACAAATAAAAACTAATGTAAACATATTTTTAACATATAACAGTTACAAAAGATCATTTAAAAAACATGTGAAATTCACTGAAAAAAACCAAAGGTTTCGGGTACGTTATAGTTGGAAATTATCATTTTAAAAACCTTTGAAATTCACTGAAAAAACCATAGGTGTCAGGGAAGTTATAGTTAGAAATTAGCATTTAAAAAACCTTTCAAATTCACTGAAAAAAACATAGGTTCCAGGTACATTATAGTTAAATGGACATCTCACTCATACAAAACCATAGAAATTCCGCCGTTATAGTTAGTTCAGCTAACTATAACTCGCACCCCCGCAATGCACTGCTGATGACGTCACATATTACATCATTCATGACATGGTCAGTGACATCACTGAGGACATCACTGATGACAACTCAAATATCTTCACTGAGATATATTTATACAACTATATTTATATGTTTATTTATTTATTCATATACAGCATCGAGTCATTGGATTTGTGATGGTGATGTAAATATACATGATGAATATATGCACTTTAAGGTCTTATTCTTAAACATATTTATAGGCATGTTCCAAGTTTGCATATTAATGTATTTATGAAAGAACACAACAGATTTGTGGGTTAGAATTTTAACTGTGAAAAACAAGATGTAGTATTGTTTTTTTTTGAGTATAACTAAATCCATAGTCTTTTTTTCATGTTTGGGGACACGTGGCACAGTAGAGAAAGAGAGAAAAAAATATATATAAATGACTCACGCCTAACAGTCTGTATGTGATCAAGGCCGGTTTTCCCGGCCAAAATGCGTCATGACATTGATGAGAGTGAAACAATAGAAGACATAGGGGCATATTAACAAGGTGCGGCGATAATATTATTGCCGCTTTAGAGCCCATTTTCGGGCAAAAAGCCGCGATAATATTATCGCATTATCAACAAGGACACGCTACCGCGTCTATCCTTCCATTAGCGCCCCTTGTCAGCACGCCTCCCATCGCATCGCTAATGAGATGCAAAGGAGGCATGCCTGACCAGACTCCCTTGGGTAAATATCACTAACCCAGCTTCCTCATATTGAAAACAACGAGGGTTAGCAATATTTAAAATCACGTCAAGTATGCCTTAACGCAGGAATTTAATGTCTGTTAAATTCCTGACTAAGGCATACCTAACATGAGGGGTGGATTGTGTGGCTAAGACCACAGGCCCTTTTACCAAGGATATCACCATTTTCCATGGAACATCGCTGGAAAACCAGCGATGTTCCATGGAAAACATTGCTATCACTGGAATTATTATCGCCATTGCGCTATGCGTTTTTAATACAGCGCTAGCATGGCGATAATTATGTGCGATAGCCGGCAATAAAATTCCTCACGTTAAGAGCGGACAGCGATAATTATCGCTGCCGCTTGTTGATATGCCCCTAATCGCACAAGCAACGAGGAGTTTGTGCTCTCCTTATCACCGTATAGCTGTATGGCGGTTAAGGACTGATCACTGGTGGAATATATATATATATATATATATATATAAAACACCAAGCGACTTCCAATATGAAATCACACGGACACCCAGGAGATTTGCAGTTCAGATTGATTTATTAACTGCAAACACAACGCGTTTCAGCTTTCGCCTTGTTCACGCTCATGGCGAAGTTTTTGGAGTAAAGTTAAATACACTTCAAAGTCTTTAAACACAAAAGACAGACTGCTTACTTCAGCAGTATTGAAACTTTTTACGATAGTGGCGGCCATTTTAACAGTGTCAAGGTGATAAATGAAACAACTGTATAAAATATGCAGGATGTCATTCCAAGCTCGTCAAAGAAAGAATTTTCTTGACATAATTCAAATCTTAAGCACATATAATGACATAATGCCCAAGTGGGTAAAATAACAAATATAAATGCTAAAGCTCAATAAGGCTTAACTTCGTGATTCAAAATAACAATAATGTAAGGACCTGTAAACATTAAATGGCAATCAATAACAGCAGGAGGTATATAATCCCTCCTCCAAAAATCATGAAAATATGCCAGAGTCAGTGTATCAATCAATCTAGACGCACACAAAGGTCCATAGCGTTGTAAGACATATATCACGTCGTACAAAACAGCTCTAACAGTAAGCCCAAGTGGGCCAATAAAACAGCAAATTATGAACCAATAAAGTCGCAAAATGGAATAACAAAATACTTAATTTAATCAGTGGTTTGTTCAAGCCTGTAGTGCCACTACCTGAAAAATACAATAAAATGTGTTTAAGTATAAAATCACAAGTGACAACATCTAACACTCAATATAGCGTACATGCAAAAATTCTCGCATATCAAGTGTGTAAATGCACTGACAATTCTTCGCTTGAATTCAGACCCTTTGGGAACATAGTTTCAAGGTCAACAATATATCTTGATTCCAGTTGTCTCAACTGGAGTAACTTGTTACCTCCTCGTACATTGTCATATATCGCATCAATTACAACCATCTTCAATAGCCTCTCATTTTGCTGATGTTGATTAAAGAAATGCCTAGCCACTGGATATTGCCTATTGTTATGTCGTATAGCCCTAACATGCTCAAGTACTCTTTTTTTGGCACGATGGATTGTGCTACCAATGTATGCTTTATTACATGGGCATATCAGAGCATATACACAATAGGTTGTGTTACAAGTAAGGGCTTTTTTGATTTTAATTTCCTTACTCATGCTAGAAAAATGTACCATCGTGCAATCAGAACTATATTTACATGCCTTACAATTTTTACAGCACCTAAAACCTGGACGGCCGCCCACTCTTGGTTTAACAGATTCAGTTACCATATTCGAACTCAGTTCATCCCTTAAGGTTTTGCTCTTTTTGAATGTAACTTATGGATGACTGTTCAAATATTTTTGCAGATTGCTGTCAGTCAGCAGTACATGCCAATATTTGTCCAAGATCTGTCTCACCTCCTGTGCTTGTCCTGAAAAAGTTGTAATAAACCGTACATTTTCTGAATCCGGTGCACGTTGAGTAGGATGCAATAAGTCATTACGTGACACCCCTTCTACTCTCCTGCAAGCCTCACTAATAGTTTTTTGTTGGTAGCCCCTATTTTTAAAGCGTTGTATCATTTTTGCTTTTTCATTAAGGAAGCTGTCTTCGGTACTGCAATTACGCTTGGCACGCAATAGTTCACCATACGGAATGCTATAAACTAGCTTTCGAGGGTGTGCACTAGAAGCATTGAGGATGCTATTACCAGCAGTCTTTTTGCGGTATAATTGTGTATGTATTGAATGTTCTTCAATTTGTACAACAATGTCAAGGAACTCAACAGATGTTTCGCTGATATTCTCTGTAAAGATCAAATTAAACGGATTGTCATTTAGCTTATTTACAAATAAGACAGCCGAATCAGTATCACCATTCCAGATAAAGAAAATGTCATCAATATATCGGAGCCACAGGACACAGTTGGAAAATTCGGCCAATTGAAAGGCCACCTGCTCCTCCCACCAGCCCATGAATAAATGGCATAGCTGGGGGCGAAGCAGGTGCCCATGGCCGTGCCCTGTGACTGCCGATAGATGACATCATCAAAAATGAAAACATTGTTAGTCAGACAGAACTCGATCATATCTAAAATCATTTGTGAATGATTAAACAAAGAGATAGAACGAGTCTTCAGGAAATGTTTAACAGCACCCAAACCAAGCTGATGTTCTATGCTGGTATATAGGCTGCCCACGTCCAGAGTAACCAAGGTGTATTGAGGTTCCCAGTAAATCCCATCAATGCTTGTTAAAAAATGGGTTGTATCCCGCAGATATGCAGGCAAACTGACCACAAATGGACGTAAATAGTGATCAATAAAACGGGATGTATTTTCCAACAGGGAGCCAATCGATGAAACTATAGGTCTCCCTGGAGGATTAACTGGGTCCTTGTGTATTTTCGGGAGTAGATATAAGACCGGGATTTTCGGGTGAGGACATTTTAGATAGTTATATTCCTCCCACTCCAATAGTCCCTTCTCTCTCCACTCCACCAAATATTCTCCATACTTGCGGTTAGATTGTAAAATTGAATTTTTGTCAGAAATGGAGTAACATGATCGATCCTCCAACTGCCTATAACCCTCCTGCAAATATGCTGTTTTGTTGCTTCGCTCGTTGTAACGCAATTTACTAAGCGTTTTTTTAAAAAAATATTCCTTGTTTTGTATTTCTGTTACTTGCCTGTTTATACCTTGCTTTTAACTGCATTCTCAGTTGCCCACACTCCCGCACTATAATTTGAGACTTCACCGCTATTTTAGCGGATTGCTTCACTGTATCTTTGCACCTTGGCCGCCATCTTGGGGGAATGGATTAAGCGGGTGGTGCCATTGCACTGAGCGCTCTAGTGATCAGCTCTAGTGATCAGCTGGGCGTGTGGGGAGTCATTATTTAACCCTCCCTCAGCTCGCGCAGCGGTAACGCGCAGCGGTCGCGCCTGACTCGTGCCTGAGTCAGGCCAGAGTCCTGCCCGTCTGCGCCCGTCAGCGTCACGGAGGCGTGGAGGCGGACCCCTATCGTGAGTGTTTAATCTCTGCATTTGCTGTTTTGTGTATGCCGAACATGTTGCCTAGGGATGCTTCGCCACCTCTCGCACCCCATTGGACGCATTCTAAGATTCCTGCTCACTCAACAGCACTTCGAGGTGGCCTCATCAATGCCCGTTCCATCTGTAAGAACGCCCAGAATATTCATGATTTGATTTCTGAAAATATGCTAGATTGGGTGTTGGTTACCGAAACTTGGCTGAAGCCGTGGTGTAATCCTGACCTAGCCATAGCCTTACCTCAGGACTACTCCATTCAGCGGTTAGATAGACCCATACAACGAGGTGGAGGCATTGCTATTATTCACCGCAGTACCTTAAAATGTTCTTCCTATGAGCTGGTTGACATCAGAGGGGCTGAAGCTTTAGTCTTCTCCCTGACCATTCACGACTCATCTACCTTCTCTGGGATATTGATTTATCGCCCCCCTGGCCCAGCGAAGGAATTCCTTGACAGTTTGGGAAACATATTAAGCGATTTAGTGCTTAGATTTTCTAATTTTACTGTGTTAGGAGACCTAAATTTGCACCTTGACACTCCTTCTGCGCCAGGAGTTGATAGCTTCATGGAGACTATCAATGTTCTGGGACTCACTTTATTGACCCATGAAAGTACCCATTCAGGAGGTCACGTTTTGGATTGTATTTGCTCCAACTCCACCAGTCTTGTTGTAAATTCACCCTGCCCACAGATCTGGTCTGACCATTTTTTCATACCTTTTTATATTTTATTAAATCACAAAACTATGAGACCGAATCGTCACAAGATTCCCACTTCTAAGTCTATGTGTAAACCTAATTGGAAGTATTTATCTATGAGACCCGAGTTGATTGAATCGCTTATAGCTACTGCTCCTAGGACAACAGGGAACACTACTGGAGACAAACAAGGTTTTTGTAATTGGTTAAATAAGATAGGCCACCAATTAGACCCCATTAGATCTCGGATCTCAAGTTCTAGTACCAGAACAACAAAGAGGAAAGCCCCTTGGTTCTCATCTGCCCTTCGGTTAGAACTGACAGAGCTAAAAAAACTGGAACGGAGATGGCGCAGGCTATATGAAGCCTCTGCGCGGGACATCTACAAACAAGCAAGAAGAACCTATCATGCTCATATAAAATCAGCTAAGAAAGCCCATTTTCTCCAGGCCATTTCTATGGCAGCTCAAGGCAACAAGGAGAAAGAAATTTTTAAAATAGTTAAAGATTTTACCAATCCGTTAGTTCTTCGGCAGGAAATCCCGCCATCCCAGAAACTCTGTGATGAAATTGCACTGTATTTTGAAAATAAGATCGTGGACATTGTTAAGACCTTCCCCCAAACTTCGTCCACGGTAGAATTCACAGATATTATGGAGAACATTGAGAGCAAGGAAAGCACTGCTTCCCTAGAAACATTCTCTCACGTAACGCTAGAAGACTCTTTAAAGGCCATTCTTGCCTGCAAATCGGGCTCACCTTTTGATCCATGTCCCGCATTAGTCCTACATACTCTAGCCACAGTAATGAATCCCATTATTAATGGGATCATTAACTCATCTCTTGCCACAGCGGATATTCCAAATGACTGGAAACTTGCTGCTCTTAAGCCTCTTCAAAAAAAAGCACTGGCCGACCCGACCACCCTCTCCAATTTACGGCCAATATCCCTGCTCCCCGCTCTATCCAAAATGACTGAGAAGTTCGTGAATTACCAGCTCACGAGTTTCTTGGAAGATAATAACATTCTGCATTCCAATCAGTCAGGGTTCAGATCTAATCATTCCACTGAATCTGCCCTGCTGTATACAGCAGAGACCCTTCGGATGGCCTTGGACCGGGGTAAGAAAGCCGTATTAATCCTACTTGACCTGTCGGCAGCCTTTGATACGGTTTCTCATAACATCCTTCTGAACCGTCTGGCTGCCGCAGGAGTAGGTGGGGCGGTTCTGGCCTGGCTAAAAAATTTTCTTACTAACAGACAACAAGTTACAGTGCTTGGTAATTTTCAATCGGAGGCCAGACCCCTTTGCTCTGGAGTTCCTCAGGGATCAAGCTTGAGTCCTCTGCTCTTCAACTTGTATATGGTCCCCCTGATGAAACTAATTACAAGCTTCCAGATTAGTAGTGTTTCATATGCTGATGATACTCAGCTTATTTTAGTACTAGATGGTGACCATTTAGAAAGTGAGGACAATCTCAGACAGTGCCTAGCTGCTACTTTTCATTGGATGGCGGACAATCACCTCAAATGCAACGCTGGCAAAACAGAAATTATCCCTTTTGGTAAACAAAATCTGTTTTCCCCAACAACTTGCTGGCCTGAGGATGCTGAAGTTCCCCCTATGACCATCACCTCTGCCCGGAATTTGGGCATTAGGTTTGATTGCCAGCTATCCTTCAAACAACAAGCGCTGACAGTAGCAGGCTCATGCTTCGGTATAATAAAATCACTGAGGAAGTTTTTTGACCTCCTGCCATTGCCAGCTAGGAAGACAGTCGCAGTTGCTCTGATTACCTCCAGGCTGGACTATTGTAATAGTTTATACGCTGGAACCACTAAAACTGTTCTACGTAAACTACAAATAGTCCAGCACGCTGCGGCTCGTCTAGTACTACGCTGGCCTCGTAAATCATCTGCATCAGCCGCACTGAACACACTCCACTGGCTCCCTATTGGTAAAAGGATTCTTTTTAAGATCCTTCTACTTACTTTTAGGGCCTTCCATCAGCTAGGCCCGAAGTATTTGTGTAATGGCTTTAAACGTTACCATCCTGCACGTTGCTTGAGATCCTCAGGATTGAATCTGCTCACCATCCCTAAATTCAAGCTAGCCACCAAGGGTGGCAAATCTCTCTTCGTCTTGGGTGCTAAGGCTTGGAATGGTCTTCCCTCCTTCATTCGTTCCTTGTCGCAGGAGGCTCAATTCAGAAAGGCTCTGAAAACATGGATCTTTTCTCTTACTGATGCGGCTTGCCTAGCAATGGTGTAGTCTTGGTACCTGTGTGAATTATGTCTTCCCCCCTCAACTTTTCCAGCTGGTTGATTTAGCGCCAAGATGCTCCTTGGAGTGGTAGCCGCGCGGTATAAATTCACCTTTACATTACATTACATTACATTACATTACCACCCTTATCCGAATGTCGGATAACGATGGTATTGTCCATCCTAAGGTTATTCAGTGCTGTAATCTGTTCCTTTGTTAGATTTTTACTGGCAGCTGGGGTTTTGGTGTACCTCAATTTTTTCAAGTCACTCAGAACGCCCCTCTCAAATACCTCAATAGCATCACATTCGATGTTGGGTAAGAAAACCGATTTAGGCTTAAAATGACTGCCTGGGTTAACATTGGGATCAATGGAAAAATCTTCCAAGTTCACATTCAAATTCACACCATCAGTATCTACCTCAGACATAGATGAAAATGCATGTAAAGTCTCTATATCATCAGTATCAAGATTACATAAAGGCGTTCCAGCTTGAATCAATTCACCTTTGTTACATTTAGTGTCAAACCATTTCTTAAGTTTCAACTTGCGAGAGAAATAAAACAAGTCTATCCTAGTTTGTACAAAATTAAAATTGGAAGTTGGGCAAAAAGACAAACCTAGGCCACGAAGTTCCTCCTCATCACGGGATAGTTGACGTTTGGACAGGTTCATGACAGTCATGGTTGTACTTTCTTGCCCCTTGTCACCATTCCCATCGGGCTTCCTATTTCTTTTCTTGCTCCTCTGTTTGGCCTGTTTGTTCCTCTTGTTTTTCCTCTGTTGCCGTGTCCTCTGCCTCTCTGCCCAGATTGCTCCTGATATTGTTCTGTCCGTCCCTGATTCATTGCCTGGAATTGGGCTAAAAAATTACTTGACTTTTTTTGAGGAACTGAGCCAGCACTGCTCATAGCTCCTGATGTGGGTACATCAGACAAACTGCCATCAGAGACATCACTTTCAACTATATCCACAGCCGATGTTGCACTAGCCAATGGTAAAGATACACTTCCATCCTTTAAAAATAAATGATCGTATTTTTTGTGGAAGGTTAAGGTACGACCTGATAGATAATCCTTGTAGTCCCTTAGGAACTTACGTTGTTTCTTGGCCGTGATTTCTTCTTCTAGCTTATCCATCCGTGCTAGCAGGGATTTCATAAAGCCCTCCAGGACATCTTTGGCCACCAAATTCTCCAGTTCAGCATACACCTGGTCAATCTCAGACAATAGTTTGCTACGATCTTTTAATGCAAACTTCACAAGAATCCGCATCATTGTGATAGAGCAAGCGGATGAGTTGTTAGACCATTCCTCTAACATCTCCGGATCCGGGTCCTCATACGTAGGTATAGTGAAAATTTGCAGCCCTCGCGGTACTCGTGCTACGTCGATGTATCTCTGTAGGGACTCTGCTTCCCACCATTTGGAAAGTTCTTTTTTGTGTAGTTTTTCTAGATGGGTATATAGTTGCTGTATCTTAATTTCCTCGTTGATGTTTGTCCCTGAGTTGGTTGCATCATCATTAACAATGCCTTGTGCGAAAAAGAGCTTGTTTGCTGTCAACTTGCGCTTCACCTCTAAAGCTGCAGCCATAGCAATCCAAGTTAGTCTTCAAATCTACAGTGACGTAAAACTGAAACTAATCCGTCACAGTAATATACGGTTCCCTTCTCGTCTTACAATTCCTCAGCCTGTGCACCGGTGAAAGTAAAATCCGGACCGGACTCAATAATGACCGCTGGAATGGTTCGAGTCAGCCGACACCGAAACTCACCCCGCAGCAAGAAGAGTCAGGATCCGAATAACAGCAAAGCAGGTATTTCCCAGATGATGACTAAGATATGCTGCTGAGCCACAATTACTCACCGCTTGCACTTCGTCTCAACGTGTTTTGTAATCAAGCGCTGAGCTCAGAGTTCCAAGCTCCAATAGTTACCGCATCATAGCGCGATTCAGTGGGAGTAAAGTATGTATAATCCTTAAGGTCCCAGGCTTGAGGTAGCTGAGGATAGATGACGAGGTCAGCCTCCGTTCAGTAATCCACCATTTCACGATCCCGATAAATTTTGAAGGCTGTCTGGTAGGGCGGTCCATGCAGGGGTAATCGGCAGCCCCAATTATAAAACACCAAGCGACTTCCAATATGAAATCATATATATATATATATATATATTCACTGAAAAAACCATAGGTTTCACACACGTTATAGTTAGGAATTAGCATTTAAAAAACCTTGCAAATTCACTGACAAAACCATAGGTTTCACACATGTTATAGTTAGCGGAAATTTTACTGATAAAAAACCAGTGAAATTCCCCCATTATAGTTAGTGTAGGCAACTATAACTCACGCGACCGCAATCTTCTGCTGATGCTAATACTGTATTTAGACACTTATTTGCCCATGTCTTCTTCCATACATTTTTAGCTATACATATATTTCAAATATTTTTTTTTCATAAAGACACATATGTCATCAGCAGAAGATTGCGGTCGCGTGAGTTATAGTTGCCTACACTAACTATAACGGGGGAATTTCACTGGTTTTTTATCAGTAAAATTTCCGCTAACTATAACATGTGTGAAACCTATGGTTTTTTCAGTGAATTTGCAAGGTTTTTTAAATGCTAATTCCTAACTATAACGTGTGTGAAACCTATGGTTTTTTCAGTGAATTTGTACGTTTTTTTAAATGCTAAGTTACTTTACGCCATTCGTGGCGTGCGCGCCCACTTAACGCAGTTCGTTCCGTGCGCGCACGGTGCACTTCGCGCACTGTGCGCGCACAGTAAGCACACGGTGCGCTTCGCGCACCGCGCGCCCACTTTTTGCAGTTAGTGCCGTGCACGCACGGTGGGCACGCGGTGCGCTACGCGCACCGCGTGCCCACGTTACGCTAGATGGGCCATGTACGCACGATGCGCTTCGCGCACCGTGCGCACATGGAGGACATATGATGCACTTCGTTTTGAAAGGTAATATTTTAATTTTTCGTAATTTTTATAAGTGGGGTGGAGAGAGTGTTGTTAATTTTTTCTTTTATTATTTTTGTTTAAAATATTGTGGTTTTTCACATCCCCTAGTAAGCCCTGCACATTTGGTGGCCTGCGCCCACCAAAAGCACAGGGGGTGGGGTAAGTGTGGATAGTGTTTTTTTTTAACATTTTTTACCGTACGCGTACGGTAAGCGTAATCTGCGAAATTAGCGAAAAAATAAAAATTGCATTTTTGGCCTTGGGGGGTCTTTGGGGACTCCCTCAACATGGCTATGTGTGTGGGAGCTGTCTAAACAGCCCCTTTACATGTTTATTGGTTTTATTTAACAACCTAGCTCTCAGTGCGAGAGAGAAAATGGCGGCCGCCGCTTCCTGGTTTCGGCTGTTTGGAATGTTTACTAAGATCTAAGAGCCAAACAGAATCGCGCTCGCGCACGCCACCGTACGCGTACGGTAAGCGCACCGTAAGCGCACCGTAAGCTGGCTCAGATATATATATTGATTTAAAGGCTATTTTCTCAGAATCTACTGAACAGATTTACACCAAACCTACAAAAGGCACTTCCTTGACCTGAGGACAGGGCTACAGCCCGAACGGCTGAACAGAATTACTAGAAATTTGGCAGAGAGGTAGTCCCTAGGTCAAGGAAGTGCCTTTTGTAGGTTTGGTGTAAATCTGTTCAGTAGATTCTGAGAAAATAGCCTTTAAATCAATATATATATCTGAGCCCGCTTACGGTACGCTTACCGTACGCTTACCGTAAGCGTACGGTGGCGTGCGCGAGCGCGATTCTGATTGGCTCTTAGATCTTAGTAAACATTCGAATCGGCCGAAACCAGGAAGCGGCGTCCGCCATTTTGTCTCTCGCATTGAGAGTTATTTCTCAAACTTGATGCCCAAAAACATGTTACGGGGCATGTTTGACAACTCCCTCCCACACAGTCATGTTGAGGGAGTCCCCAAACATCCCCCAAGAGCAAAAACGGTTTAATTTTTTTTTCGGCAATTTCGCCGAGTACGCTTACCGTACGCTTACCGTAAGCGTACGGTAAAAAAAATAAAAATAAAAAAAACACTATCCACACTTACCCCACCCCCTGTGCTTTTGGTGGCCGGAGGCCACCAAATGTACAGGGCTTATTAAAGTTGATAAAAACCATGCACGGAACGAACTGCGTTAAGTGGGCGCGCACGCCTCGAATGGCGTAAAGTAACTTAGCATTTAAAAAACCGTACAAATTCACTGAAAAAACCATAGGTTTCACACACGTTATAGTTAGGAATTAGCATTTAAAAAACCTTGCAAATTCACTGAAAAAACCATAGGTTTCACACATTTTATAGTTAGCAGAAATTTTACTGATAAAAAACCAGTGAAATTGCCCCGTTATAGTTAGTGCTGGCAACTATAACTCACGCGACCGCAATCTTCTGCTGATGACATATGTGTCTTTATGAAAAAAAAATATTTGTAATATATGTATAGCTAAAAATGTATGGAAGAAGACATGGGCAAATAAGTGTCTAAATACAGTATTAGCATCAGCAGAGGATTGCGGTCGCGTGAGTTATAGTTGCCAGCACTAACTATAACGGGGCAATTTCACTGGTTTTTTATCAGTAAAATTTCCGCTAACTATAACATGTGTGAAACCTATGGTTTTTTCAGTGAATATATATATATATATATATATATATATATATATGAAAAAATGAAAAACAAAATCCAGCTCCCACAGAAACTTTATGGCAGAAGGCACGGACTCGAGGTGTTAAAATTCAGCATTAATTTATTCAGCCAGGTTGCCCTCAAATCCCAGAGGCAAAGAGATTAAGTAGCCCTTCCCATTGAACAACTTAATAAGCATTGAAAGCATACTCTCGTGCATGCAGTCAACGTGCAACTCAGAAAGCTCCATACCATATTGTACTACAGCTAAAAAAGCAGCGTTATTGCAGGTAAGATGTTAAATTAATACAATACATTGCATAATACAATATTGAGTTTTAGCTGGAAATATCGTTATGGCAAATAGTATCAGTAATTAAATGCACATATAAATTCTAAAAACATCCACCATGGTAAGAAATATATATATATATTTATTTATTTTTTCAAACAAAAAGATGTCTCACTCCAGTACTCACCATCAAGGTTTGTTCATGGTTAGGGAAGTCCTTCCATTATTTTTAATTTATACTACAACTCCCTTGTGCCCACAATGAGGCATTCTGGGATATGTAGTTTTACATATCAGTAACGTGTATTACATTTATATTTACAATATTTACAAAGTTTCTTAATTCAATTGATTACATTTGCATCATTTGTGTTGTATACATTTATGTTGGGGCAACTTGTACTGCAACATGTTGTTTTTTACGTGTTCTGTCTTAGTGACCTTTTAATACATATTGCACCTGATTGTTAGTCATTTTAATTACAGGGTATCTGATTCCACCTAATCTTGATGTATGCACCGGATGGTGGAGCGCGCTGCTTGGCTAAAGGAATCATCTTGTTTGCTCATACGTATATATATATATATATATATATATATATATATATTCACTGAAAAAACCATAGGTTTCAGAGGCGTTATAGTTAGCTGCACATTTCCCTCGTACAAAACCTTAGAAATTCCCCCGTTATAGTTAGTTCAGCTAACTATAACTCGCACCCTCGCAATGCACTGCTGATGACGTCACATATTACATCACTTATGACATGGTCAGTGACATCACTGATGACATCACTGATGACATCTCAAATGACATCACTGATGACATCACTGATGACGTCATCCATGTGATAAATTAGTGCATCTTCTCACACCCTAATATAACCTTTGATACACCGACTCAAAATTTCAGACGGCCATTTTGAAAACCATAGATACTCTAATACCAATAACTAAATACCCACTCATTGACTCTTTGGTCTATATAAATCTCCACTCACTCACCTGTACAGTCACTCATACTTACAGTCACTCCGTACAAGACTATCATAATCATTTATACACCTATATAGACACTCACACACCGCCAATCATCCATTGAGGTACTGACTCACCTAGTCAGTCATGCAAATAATTAAACACAGTCCAATTTACTCACCTATACAGTTAAACACACTCAAGTTCACTTACTCATAAAAATAATAACAAATTCTGACGCTCTTATACAATTACTAATACAAGCACACACTCATCCATACAGCCACTCCCGCAATCACACTCTCACATATAGATAGTTATATACTCTTACACACATATACACTGCATTTCACATATGTAGTTACTGACACATGTACAACTGAGATATACATTCAATCACTAACACACCCATACATACACTCACCCAACCATACAGTCCATCACAGTTGCACTCTTAAAACCATGCACCCATAGAATCACCCACTCACACATCTATGCACAGAGTCACACACACCCTACCCACACAAACACTCAGGCACCGATACAGATACTCAGACAACCAATCAATAACCCATATAGACACTCAAATAGCTATTCACAATACCATGCAGCCACTTATACACCAACACACAGACACATACAGACATTCACACAGTTTAGTCACTAGTCTGCAGTAAGATACATTTAATGACTCACTTATAGAGTCAGTTACGCACCTAGAAAATCATCCATTCACACACTTGTACACCCACTTATTCTTCAACAGGCCTTTCCCTATATATATTAAACATATTTAATTTTCAGAAAAACACACATTCACTGGAAGATGTCATCAGTGATGTCACTGACCATGTCATGAGTGATGTAATATGTGACGTCATCAGCAGTGCATTGCGGGGGCGTGAGTTATAGTTAGCTGAACTAACTATAACGGGGGAATTTCTAAGGTTTTGTACGAGGGAAATGTGCAGCTAACTATAACGCCTCTGAAACCTATGGTTTTTTCAGTGAATTTCTAAGGTTTTTTAAATGCCAATTCCTAACTATAACGCCCCTGAAACCTTTGTTTTTTTCAGTGAATTTCTAAGGTTTTTTAAATGTCAATTCTGAACTATAGCGTGCATGAAACCTATGGTTTTTTCAGTGAATTTCAAAGGTTTTTTAAATGCTAATTCCTATCTATAACTTATCTCTAAAGATATCATGTTTAATGATTTTCATTGGATTTCTATATTTTTTAATTTCAGTGTCAATTTCATTAATTATGTTTTTTGAAATTCTTTTTTAACACTATTTTTTTAACATATTTTTTCATTTAAATCTATTCAAAATTAAAAAATATGATTTGTTTTTATTGGGTTTTTCAAACATATTTTTAAAAATATTTTTTTAACTATATGTTCAAAACTTCATTTTATATTTTTTTTCCATGTTTTTTGGATCCGCACACCCAATGCGTTAGGAACCGCTCACCCAACGCGAGAGAATCCATGCACCCAACGCGATAGGTTGCGCGTACCCTGCGCACATTTTGCCGTTTAAAAAAAAAAAAGGGGGGGCCCCAGGGGCTCCTTCTGGGACCCCCTAAGCAGATCTAGAGGGTCAGAGTATTTCCACTCTGCCCCCTTTATATGTTTTACACACTTATTCCCCTTGCTTCTTCAGCCTCGCTTCTACCGAGGCAGAAAATGGCCACCAACAGTTCCTGGTTTCGAATGTAGACAGACACTCGACAGCCAATTAGCATTCAGCGCGTGATCGTCAGGGTGCGCGCTCGGTTCGGGGAGGATGCACTTACGGTGCGGGTAGGGTGCGCGGATCCTCCCCGGCCATAGATATCACAAACTTTTTCACCCTAATTTTCTCAGGAACTACTGAACAGATTCACACCATTTATGCAAAAGGCACGAGTCTGAACTGAGGACTACCTCTTTGCCAAATTTGGTGTAATTCCGTTCAGCGGTTCGGGCTGTAGCTGCGACAACAGATCCTATGGGAAATTGCATGGGGAAAACGCGTTTTGGGACCACCCTTTTTTCTCGGCCCCCGCATGACGAATCACCAGTTTGGAAAATTTCGCGAAGATTCGTTAACCGGCGCCATACTTATTGGGAATAGAATGTTGCAGATTTCCTTTGGAAAATAGGTCCTAACTATAACTAACTACTGGCGACCGCCAGTAGATATTATATATATATATATATATATATATCTTATCTACTGGCGGTCGCCAGTAGATAGTTATAGTTAGGACCGTGTTTCCATAGGAAATCCGCAACATTCTATTTGGAATAACTTTGGCGCCGGTCGACGAATCCTCGCGAAATTTTCAAAACTAATGGGGCGCTACGCTCCGCTCCTACTCTGAAAGTCTCGGGGGGATTCGTCAAGCAGGGGCTGAGAAAAAAGGGGGGTCCCAAAATGCGTATTCCCCATGCATTTTCCCATAGGACCTTTAGTCCGAGCTACAGCCCGAACGGCTGAACAGAATTACTTGAAATTTGGCAGAGAGGTAGTCCTCAGGTCAAGGATGTGCCTTTTGTAGGTCTGGTGTAAATCTGTCCAGTAGGTCCTGAGAAAATAGCATTTAAATCAATATATATATCTGTAAGCGCGCTCCGTGCGCTTACCGTAAGCTTACCGTACGCGTACGGTGCCGTGCGCGAGCTCAATTCTGATTGGTGGTTACATGACTGTAAACATTTGAATCGGTCGAAATCAGGAAGTGTCGGCCGCCATTTTCTGTCTCTCGCACTGAGAAACAAAGGTGGGGCAACGAAGAGAGTTGCAGACCCCCTAGTGTTTGTCAGGGGGTCCAAGAAGGACCCAAAAGTACGAAAAATACATTTAATAATTTTTAAAAAAAATCGCGAAGTGCGCGTACGGTAAGCTTACTGTACGCGCGCGGGAAAAAAAAATAAAAAAAATAAATAAAGAAGTAACAATCACATTTATTAAATCAATTAAAGGACCCACAAGGGAGAAAAAAACAAATGTTACTGTATAAAAAAAGGCGTGACGCGCACGGCATGGACTGCGCAACGTGGGTGCTCGATGTGCGAAGCGCACCGAGCGCTTCGCGCACCGTGCGCGCAGGGTGTGCGCACAGTGAAAAACCAGAAAAAAAAATAAAAAATAAATACATAACTTAGCATTTAAAAAAACGTACAAATTCACTGAAAAAACCATAGGTTTCACACACGTTATAGTTAGGAATTATCATTTACAAAACCTTGCAAATTCACTTAAAAAACCATAGGTTTCACACATGTTATAGTTAGCTGTACATTTCACTCGTAAAAAAACAATGAAATTCCACGTTATAGTTAGATCAGGTAACTATAACTTGCGCGACCGCAATCCACAATGTGTAATTTCAGATGTCATCATTGATGTCATCATTGATGTCATGAGTGATGTCACTGACCAAGTGCATTGCGGGCGCGCAAGTTATAGTTACCTGATCTAACTATAACGTGGAATTTCATTGGTTTTTTACG
Source organism: Triturus cristatus (assembly GCF_964204655.1). Lineage (NCBI taxonomy): Eukaryota > Metazoa > Chordata > Amphibia > Caudata > Salamandridae > Triturus > Triturus cristatus. The sequence continues at coordinate 771,474,951 of NC_140585.1, forward strand.
AGTGAAATGTATAGCTAACTATAACATGTGTGAAACCTATGGTTTTTTAAGTGAATATATATATATATATATATATATATATCCAAATGCTGTTGCGATGTCGCACCAAGAAGCAACAGCACTCAAGGATCAAGGACATTAAAGTTTTATTGACTGTCATCAGTGATGTCACTGACCATGTAATGAGTGATGTAATATGTGACATCATCAGCAGTGCATTGCGGGGGCGCGAGTTATAGTTAGCTCATCTAACTATAAAGGCTGAATTGCTCTGGATTATTACGAGTAAAATGTCAGCCTAACTATAACATCCCTGAAACCTGTGTTTTTTTCAGTGAATATCTAAGGGTTTTTAAAGGCTAATTCCTATCTATAATGTCCCTGAAACCTGTGCTTTTTCAGTGAATTTCTAAGGTTTTTCAAATGCTAATTTATAAATATGCCTACATAGGTACAAAATGCAGAGAAAGCGGAAGAGTAGTTCAGGAAGAGGGAAAAGTGGTGCAGAAAGAAGAAGAAAGGTGCAGAAAGAAGCAGGAAAAATGCAGAAAGAGGCAACAGAAGTCCAGAAAGAGGAAGAAAGGTAGAGAAAGAAACAAGAGAAGTGGAAAAAGAAGCAACAGAGGTGCAGAAAGAGGCCTACTTTGACTGTGCCTTTCCATAGACTCATGCAAAGTAGCCTTTTCACTAATCCTACTCCCAAGATGTCTTAAATCCCACTTTTCTCTTGAAGGTTCACTATTCATCGACTGCACAGAATCAAATGTAAAAGAGAAATCTGAACCATAACACTGTTGTAAGGTTGACCAAGATTGTGAAGGTATGCATGCATGTGTCTCAGCTTTTACGTAGTGACATATTACATAAAAATAAACATACTAATACTTGAATACCTGTGTTTCAAACAGCAAATCTGTGTACAAAAAGGTGCATGTATTTCTTTCTGCTCATCATACAGGGCACATAGGTATTCAATAGTGTATTTGAAGGGGCTCTATAACACCTATATACATAAGACATGTCTACCTGTGCAACCGAATGACAGAGCAGAACTGCGAAGATTTGACCACCTATAAGAGAAGCTACCCACGTTTAAAGCTACCATCTTCAGATACATAAAGCATGTGAAAGCATGTGAGAATACATGTACAAGTAGACATATACCTCTGTCACAAGAGCACGCAGACAGCTTGCACTTCCCATTTGAATATGGAAAAAGGCAAGAGAAGTACAGAAAGAAGCAAGAGAATTGCAGAAAAAAACAAGAGAGGTGCAGAAAGAGTAAGAGGTGCAGAAAGAGTAAGAAATGTGCCGAAAGAGGCAAGAGAGGAGCAGAAAGAGGCAAGAGAGGTAGAGAAAGAGGGAAGAAGGGTGCAGATAGAGGCAAGAGACATACAGAAAGAAGCAAGAGAAGAGCAGAAATAAGCAGGAGAAGTGCAGAAAGAAGCAAAAGAGGTGCAGAAAGAGGCAAGCGGGTTGGAAAAAGAAGCAAGAGAGATGCAGAAAAAAGCAAGCGAATTGCAGACAGATGCAGGAGAACTAAAGAAAGAGGCAAGAGAGGTACAGAAAGAGGTAAGAGGGGTATAGAAAGATGCAAGCGAGGTGCAGAAAGAGGTAAGAGAGGTGCAGAAAGAGGGAAGACAGCTGCAGAAATAAGAAGGATACAGAAAGAAGCCAGAAAGGTATAGAAAGAAGCAAGAGAAGTGTAGAATGAAGGAAAAGAGATGCAGAAAGAGGCAAGAGAAGTGCAGAAAGAGGGAAGAGGGCTGAAGTAACAGCAAGAGGGGTGCAGAAAGAAGCAAGAGAGGTTCAGAAAGAAGCAAGAGAAGTGAAGAAAGAAGCAACAGAGGTGCGGAAAGAGGCAGGAGAACTGCAGAAAGAGGTAAGAGATTTGCAGAAAGAAGCAAGATAGATGCAGAAAAAGGGAAGAAGGGTGCAGAAAGAAGCAAGAGAGGTGCAGAAAGAAGCAAGAGAGGTGCAGAAAAAAGCAAGAGTAGTGCAGAAAGAGGCAAGTGAGTTGCAGGAAAAGGCAAGAGAGGTGCAGGTAGAGGCGAGAGAGGTGCTTACAGACATCAGTGAGGTGTGGAAACAGACAAGAGGGGTGCAGAAAGAGGCAAGAGAAGTACAGAAAGAAGCAACACAGGTGCAGAAGAAGGAAAGAGAACTACAGAAAGAGGCAAGACAGTTGCAGAAACAGGCAAAAGAGGTACATAAAAAAGCAAGAGAAGTGCAGAAAGTAGCAACAGAGGTGCTGAAAGAGGCAAGAAGGGTGCAGAGAGAGGCAAGAAAAGTACTGAAAAAAGTCATTTCAAAGCTAAGAAATAAGATACATGGCTGAAACCAAAGGGGTTCTGAAAATGTACCAACTGTAAAGTGTGCCAGATTGCAAAAAACACCAAAGAGATTCAAATGGTCAACAAAAATACCTGGAAAATTCAACAATTCAACACATGCAAGAACCAGTTTGTTATCTACATCATTGAAAGTCCCTGTACACTTAAATATGTGGGGAGCACAATCTGCGAATTAAAGAAATGTATTTTGGAACATGTGAGGGCAACGATCAATACAGACCGTAGTAATGCAGTTGCTAAACACATTGAAACATTCCATGGAGGAAACTGCAAATAATTGGAACTTTATGCAGTGGGAAGAGTAGAATGCCACGTGAGAGTTGTGAAACAGGGAACTAATTTTAAGACAAAAAGAATCTGGTCACATTCTTGCATTCCGTATGCTAACTCCCAATGGCTTAAACCAAGATGAGGAAATACATTCACATCTGTAATTAGGCACTCTACCTCTGTATATAGACTGATATAGTTATTTATGTCCTCCCTGTCACAATGGTTTTAATTGGAACCTATCACTCACTTGTGATTCTCACTATGCAAAGTTTTTATGTGTTCCGTGGCTGATAAAGATTGGTTCTATAAATATGTTGTGATGATAAACCAACAGTGACTGACCACAAGGAGGTTTTTTTCACTAAACACATGTCAATCTAGTTTTTTAAGTTCTAGAAAAACTACACAAACATAGTAAGCTCACCAGGAGGCGAGACTTTGAATCATATGGGACTTCCCCAAAAATTTTACAATTGCAAGTTAATAAATGTAGATAAATTGCTTATTCAGGAGGATTCAACTAGACACTCATGGTGATCACATTTCACCTCAAAAGTGGGGCAAAAGTCATGATTAAATGCTCATAACCATATCACTGAATATGGGAAGTTATTAACTCAATTAAAACTAAATGATTACATTCTCAACAAAAAGTGCTGTATAAAATCATAACCAATGCAGAACACATACCTGGTTAATTTCATATACACTTACACTTGTTGACGTTTAGTAGTTTTCACACATGGGTAGATTTTAATCACACACATTACACCTACCACAATGCAAATCATTGAATTAAAGAAAGTGATGTAACTAATCCTTGTTAGCATATAACATTGGTAGATTTGCCACGCTTTGTTTGACCCGTGATCAAGGTTTTTGAAAGACCCAAACGAGTTGGACTGCGTTGGAATGTTTGGAAATGTTGCTGCCAGGAAAATAAAGAAACTGGAGACCAACTATACCCGTGAGTGTGTGTGGAATTTGATAATAAATGAACACATTGTATATGTACTTACTCACATTATTTGTGACTAATGACTATGCACATTTATTATTACTAACCGGCGTAAAATATAATTATTTTTCTAAATAGAACAAATTGTATACATAACTAGTAAATGTATGTATACATATATATATATATGCAGGTAGGAAGGAGGTATTGGCAGTTGCGGTGTCATCGGAAGGTCTGAACCGGAGGATTGCGAGGTTTCCGAGGACGCCTACAACCCTTCGTTTTTTCGATCGAGGTGAGCCGGTGCTGCTTCAGCTGCCTCGCTTATTCCACGGACACTAGCGGGTAAGGAGATTGTGACTTTTACCATTTGAGGAGCCGTTGGTTTGTACTTATCAATATTGCTCCTGATACTTATTACAAAACTTTTTTCCTTCTTAATTTGTCGATATGGCAACAGCAGCAGACGTGCTCAAAGATCGAGAACTAGTGGCAGACGCCTTGTTTCTGAATTTACCTGATGTCAATACTGTTAATAAGGGCGGCAAATGCTGCAACTGAAAAGAATGATTTAACATCTAAATTAAAAAGACTTGAAAAGCTGCTTCGCACAGAGTTAACCAAATGGTGGGAAAAGAAATCCCTGGAGAAATATAAGGAAGCTGGGAGGGTGCCACGAGGGCTAAGGGTTCTTCAAAACGCATAAAGTTTTTAAATTTGCACGCGATAAAGCTGATTACGAAAATGGTCGACTTCTTGGTGAATGCGAGGAAGTTTGGTTGGATGTTTAGAGTGCAGTCACCAGTACTCGACGAGCGCCCATCTTCCAAGAGTTCCGGCGGTTTGGTGGCAAACTTTGGTGTAACTAAAAACTCTTTGGTAACGCCGGAACCCCGCTTACCTGCAATGTGAGCCCGATCAACTTTGTTGAAAACTGCGACTTCGCTGGATATTGCCGCCTACTTAGACGGAATCTACAGGCTCTATTTCCAGGGACAGCGGCAAGGTGTGGGGTTCAGAGGAGCTGCTCACCACCCCCCCGTAAACAACAAATGGCAGAGCTTGAGAGAGGAGCAGGCACCGCCCACTGGGGCTGTACTTACGAAGGTTGCCTGTTCCGGACGGACTTGCAGTGTCAAGTTTGTCTATCCTGATTTGCCCGCGATGCCTCAGCCAATCGAAGAGGGGCATTGACGATTCAAAAGGAGGGCGGGAAAACCTGTCGAGATCAGCGGCATCTGAGGAAGTTAATATAACGAAACGCGTCATGCCGGAGGTCTATTAAAGCAGCTCTCCCTGAAACCCCGTGTGTGCTCGACTTCTTGGTAAATGCGAGGAAGTTTGGTTGGATGTTTAGAGTGCAGTCACCAGTACTCGACGAGCGCCCATCTTCCAAGAGTTCCGGCGGTTTGGTGGCAAACTTTGGTGTAACTAAAAACTCTTTGGTAACGCCGGAACCCCGCTTACCTGCAATGTGAGCCCGATCAACTTTGTTGAAAACTGCGACTTCGCTGGATATTGCCGCCTACTTAGACGGAATCTACAGGCTCTATTTCCAGGGACAGCGGCAAGGTGTGGGGTTCAGAGGAGCTGCTCACCACCCCCCCGTAAACAACAAATGGCAGAGCTTGAGAGAGGAGCAGGCACCGCCCACTGGGGCTGTACTTACGAAGGTTGCCTGTTCCGGACGGACTTGCAGTGTCAAGTTTGTCTATCCTGATTTGCCCGCGATGCCTCAGCCAATCGAAGAGGGGCATTGACGATTCAAAAGGAGGGCGGGAAAACCTGTCGAGATCAGCGGCATCTGAGGAAGTTAATATAACGAAACGCGTCATGCCGGAGGTCTATTAAAGCAGCTCTCCCTGAAACCCCGTGTGTGCTCGACTTCTTGGTGAATGCGAGGAAGTTTGGTTGGATGTTTAGAGTGCAGTCACCAGTACTCGACGAGCGCCCATCTTCCAAGAGTTCCGGCGGTTTGGTGGCAAACTTTGGTGTAACTAAAAACTCTTTGGTAACGCCGGAACCCCGCTTACCTGCAATGTGAGCCCGATCAACTTTGTTGAAAACTGCGACTTCGCTGGATATTGCCGCCTACTTAGACGGAATCTACAGGCTCTATTTCCAGGGACAGCGGCAAGGTGTGGGGTTCAGAGGAGCTGCTCACCACCCCCCCGTAAACAACAAATGGCAGAGCTTGAGAGAGGAGCAGGCACCGCCCACTGGGGCTGTACTTACGAAGGTTGCCTGTTCCGGACGGACTTGCAGTGTCAAGTTTGTCTATCCTGATTTGCCCGCGATGCCTCAGCCAATCGAAGAGGGGCATTGACGATTCAAAAGGAGGGCGGGAAAACCTGTCGAGATCAGCGGCATCTGAGGAAGTTAATATAACGAAACGCGTCATGCCGGAGGTCTATTAAAGCAGCTCTCCCTGAAACCCCGTGTGTGCTCGACTTCTTGGTGAATGCGAGGAAGTTTGGTTGGATGTTTAGAGTGCAGTCACCAGTACTCGACGAGCGCCCATCTTCCAAGAGTTCCGGCGGTTTGGTGGCAAACTTTGGTGTAACTAAAAACTCTTTGGTAACGCCGGAACCCCGCTTACCTGCAATGTGAGCCCGATCAACTTTGTTGAAAACTGCGACTTCGCTGGATATTGCCGCCTACTTAGACGGAATCTACAGGCTCTATTTCCAGGGACAGCGGCAAGGTGTGGGGTTCAGAGGAGCTGCTCACCACCCCCCCGTAAACAACAAATGGCAGAGCTTGAGAGAGGAGCAGGCACCGCCCACTGGGGCTGTACTTACGAAGGTTGCCTGTTCCGGACGGACTTGCAGTGTCAAGTTTGTCTATCCTGATTTGCCCGCGATGCCTCAGCCAATCGAAGAGGGGCATTGACGATTCAAAAGGAGGGCGGGAAAACCTGTCGAGATCAGCGGCATCTGAGGAAGTTAATATAACGAAACGCGTCATGCCGGAGGTCTATTAAAGCAGCTCTCCCTGAAACCCCGTGTGTGCTCGACTTCTTGGTGAATGCGAGGAAGTTTGGTTGGACATATATATATATATGCAGGTAGGAAGGAGGTATTGGCAGTTGCGGTGTCATCGGAAGGTCTGAACCGGAGGATTGCGAGGTTTCCGAGGACGCCTACAACCCTTCGTTTTTTCGATCGAGGTGAGCCGGTGCTGCTTCAGCTGCCTCGCTTATTCCACGGACACTAGCGGGTAAGGAGATTGTGACTTTTACCATTTGAGGAGCCGTTGGTTTGTACTTATCAATATTGCTCCTGATACTTATTACAAAACTTTTTTCCTTCTTAATTTGTCGATATGGCAACAGCAGCAGACGTGCTCAAAGATCGAGAACTAGTGGCAGACGCCTTGTTTCTGAATTTACCTGATGTCAATACTGTTAATAAGGGCGGCAAATGCTGCAACTGAAAAGAATGATTTAACATCTAAATTAAAAAGACTTGAAAAGCTGCTTCGCACAGAGTTAACCAAATGGTGGGAAAAGAAATCCCTGGAGAAATATAAGGAAGCTGGGAGGGTGCCACGAGGGCTAAGGGTTCTTCAAAACGCATAAAGTTTTTAAATTTGCACGCGATAAAGCTGATTACGAAAATGGTCGCATCTTCACTTTCTCAAAAAAGTTTGAATCGGTGAAACGTCAGGCGATGACCAATAAAGCACCAATTATTCAACCCCAACAGACCAATATTCCAGAAACATCTGATACTGACCTAAGTTCATTGATTAGTAGTATTGAATCTGATGATGATAGTCTAGGTGCAGAGTGCCAACCGGCATTAAGTGGCTTCACCCCCTCTGAAGAATTGGGGTTTATAATAGAGGACAGACGGCATACCCTAAGGCCGAGAAGACCACCACAGATGAAAGACGGCGTAAGCGGAACAAGAGTCGGAAACAGAGGAAGAGGCAGAGGCGGCGCAATGAGGAAAATGAGAGGGAGAGGGAATCCCCAAGCAAACTAAATAAGATTGCAACCACTGAAGAAACTAATACTGTCATTAATTTGACTGACTTGGATTTAAATACTGCCGAAACTCAACTTCTATCTTTGGGTTTGTCTTATTGTCCTAAAAACAATTTCAAATATATACAATCTCGTATTGATGTATTTAAGTTCATACGTAAACTGAAATTGATGAAATACTTCAAGTTGAATAAAATCAACAATGTTGCTACTAATATTATTGCTGATTCCCAACCCAGTAAAAATATTCTTGTCTCTGATGTTTCTACTTTCAAAACCTTACAATCTCTCTCTAACATTGGTGAGAATATCCCTCTAAGTACTCAGGAAGAACTGAACTCAATGGGTATACAGAGTAGTAATGCGGGGAATAGTCCTTTCTGTCCCCGTTCTACTTTTGTTCCCATGATGCCCAGGGATGCTATTGATGTATTTAGCGACTGTATGATTGATGACCTCTAACAACTTAACCGTTCCATCTCTCTAAACCGTAAACGGCAGAGCTATACTGAAATACAATATTCCAAACTTATTCGGAAGATTAATGACCATGGTGACGTTGTTGTTAATAAAGCAGATAAAGGGGGCAATGTAGTCTTATGGCCACGGGATGTGTATATCACTGAAGCAGAAAGACAGCTCAATGACTCCCATTGTTATAGAAAGGCCTCCTTTTCAGAGCTTAACCGAGTTAAAGAACAGGTTCACAGAAATTTATCTGAATGGAAAGGACAGGGTTTAATTAATAAAAAGGAGTATTTATTTTTGAAAAAAGATCACCCTATTACTCCTACCCTTTACCTCTTACCAAAAATCCATAAAGGTGTGTCTCCTATACCAGGGCGTCCTATTATTTCTGCACAGAATGGGTTACTTGGACCCATTTCTAAATATGTGGATTTTTTCCTACATAGCTATATGGAGTCCCTCCCTACCTACATCAAAGATACTGGCCATTTTTTATCTAAACTGAATAATGTCCATTGGAATTCGAACTATTATTTCATTGTTATGGACATCTGCTCCCTTTACACTTCCATCAACCACCAGGATGGACTGCGTGCTATTCAATATTATCTGTCAGATAGGAATATCAATCATTATGAGCATAGTAAGATGTTAGTCAAAATGATTGAGATATGCCTTTGTAATAACTATTTCCTCTTTAATAACGAGGTTTTTCAGCAGTTGCGGGGTGTGTCTATGGGGGCATGCTTCTCCCCCAGTTACGCATGTTTACATGTGGGCTGGTGGGAGGAGCATGTCCTTGGCCACGCCAACGTGGCTCAAGAAAATGGCATTGTTCACATGTGGCGTTTCATAGATGACGTGTTTATTATTTGGCACGGATCTAGAGAAATTGCCGACCGTTTTGTGGCTGACATCAATATTAATGACCTCAACTTA